>NC_142145.1:49425000-50675000 GCF_024610735.1 Ursus americanus
ACAAAATACAGCATCCTTTCCTGATTAAAACCCTTCAGAGTGTAGGGATAGAGGGTACATTCCTCAATCTCATAAAAACCATCTATGAAAAGCCTGCAGCAAATATCATTCTCAATGGGGAAAAGATGGAAGCCTTTCCCTTAAGATCAGGAACACAACAAGGATGCCCACTCTCGCCACTATTATTCAACATAGTACTGAAGTCCTTGCAACAGCAATCAGACAACAAAAAGGGATAAAAGGTATCCAAATCAGCAAAAAAGAAGTCAAAATGTCTCTCTTCGCAGATGACATTATACTCTATATGGAAAACCCAAAAGAATCCACTCCCAAACTATTAGAAGTTATAGAGCAATTCAGTAATGTGGCGGGATACAAAATCAATGCTCAGAAATCAGTTACATTTCTATACATGAATAATGAGACTGAAGAAAGAGAAATTAGGGAATCCATCCCATTTACAATAGCACCAAAACCCATACGTTACCTTGGAATTAACCAGAGACGTAAAGGACCTATATTCTAGAAACTATAAATCACTCTTGAAAGACATTGAGGAAGACACAAAAAGATGGAAAAATATTCCATGCTCATGATTGGAAGAATTAATATGGTTAAAATGTCCATGCTACCCAGAGCAATCTATACTTTCAATGCTATCCCGATCAAAATACCGATGACATTTTTCAAGAACTGGAACAAATAGTCCTTAAATTTGTATGGAACCATTCATCTGTCAATGGACATCTGGGCTCTTTCCATAGTTTGGCTATTGTGGACATTGCTGCTATAAACACTGGAGTTCAAATGCCCCTTCAGATCACTACACTTGTATCTTTGGAGTAAATACCCAGTAGTGCAATTGCTGGGTCATAGGGTAGCTCTATTTTCAACTTCTTGAGGAACCTCCATACTGTTTTCCAGAGTGGCTACATCAGCTTGCATTCCCACCAACAGTGAAAGAGGGTTCCCCTTTTCTGTGTCCTCGCCAACATTTGTCATTTCCTGACTTGTTTATTTTAGCCATTCTGACCAGCATAAGGTATCATCTCATTGTGGTTTTGATTTGTATTTCCCTGATGCTGAGTGATGTTGAGCACTTTTTCGTGTCTGTTGGCCATTTGTATGTCTTCTTTGGAGAAATGTTTGTTCATGTCTTCTGCCCATTTCTTCATTGGATTCTTTGTTCTTTGGGTGTTTGAATTTGATAAGTTCTTTATAGACCTTAGATACTAGCCCTTTATCTGATAAGATATTTGCAAATATCTTCTCCCATTCCGTTGGATGTCTTTTGGTTTTGTTGACTGTTTCCTTTGCTGTCCAAAAGCTTTTTATCTTGATGAAGTCCCAATAGTTCATTTTTGCTTTTGTTTCCCTTGCCTTTGGAGGCATGTCTAGCAAGAAGTTGCTATGGCCAGGGTCACAGAGGTTGCTGCCTCTGTTCTCTTTTTTTTTTTTTGGTAGAGTTTGATGTATTCCTGTCTCACATTTAGGTCTTTCATCCATTTTGAGTCTATTTTTGTGTGTGGTGTAAGGAAATGATCCACTTTCATTCTTCTGCATGTGGCTGTCCAATTTTCCCAACACCATTTTTTGAAGAGTTTTTTTTTTCCATTGGATAGTCTTTCCTGCTTTGTCAAAGATTAGGTGACCATAGAGTTGAGAGTCCACTTCTGTGTTCCGTATTCTGTTCCATTGATCTATGTGTCTGTTTTTGTGTCAGTACCATACTGTCTTGATGATTACAGCTTTGTAATAGAGCTTGAATTCCACAATTGTGATGCCACCAGTTTAGGTTTTCTTTGTCAACATTCCTTTGGCTATTCAGAGTCTTTTCTGGTTCCATACAAATTTTAGGATTATTTGTTCCAGCTCTGTGAAAAAAGTTGATGGTATTTTGATAGGGATTGCGTTGAATGTGTAGATTGCTCTGGGTAGCATAGACATTTTAACAATATTTGTTCTTCCAATCCATGAGTATGGAACATTTTTCCATTTCTTTGTGTCTTCCTCAATTTCTTTCATGAGTGTTTTATACTTTTCTGAGTACAGATCCTTTGACTCTTTGTTTAGGTTTATTCCTAGGTATCTTATGGTTTTTCATGCAATTGTAAATGGGATTGACTCCTTAATTTCTCTTTCTTCTGTCTCATTGTTAGTGTGTAGAGATGCAACTGATTTCTGTGTATTGATTTTATATCCTGTCACTTTGCTGAATTCCTGTATGGTTCTAGCAATTTTGGGGTGGAGTCTTTTGGGTTTTCCACATAGAGTATCATACCATCTGCAAAGAGCGAGAGTTGTATAAATTTCGTGAATTTTATACCTTTTCAAGAAGAGTGTCAAATAGGACACTATAATATTATACTACAGTATATAATAGTATTTTTGTGTGTGTTTTTTAATTCTTTTATTTTCTTTTTTAGTACTTAAGGAGATACCAACCATAGCACCTTTATAAATCCCTTTGACTAGCTGTTCTAGTATTCAAAAGTCATGATTTATGAAGCGAGTACATTGCATCTTCTTGAGTAAATACTTATGGACTCTTAATTGCCTTAAAGAGAAAGAGATAATGAATAGCTTGCCATGGTTTTTATGTATCAGAAATCAGTTGAGATGAACTCATATGGGGTAAGATGTGTATTATGGTAGGTGTAGTTCATCTTAAGGATGGACTTATGGAATCTAGTTAAGATTTTGAAAATTAAAATAAAAACATTAAACTATGAGTCTAGAAATGCACCCTGTTTATGCACCCTGTATTACTAACTAAGCCAATTTGTAAATTTGTTTTATTCTGTTACTGACGAATCCTGTTAGTGAACACCTGCTCCCTACACTCTGTGTTTTGAAAATTACTCAGTAGGTTGTGCTTTGCACAGCAGCTTCTTTCAAGATACAGGTGTTTTGGATATAGGACAGTAAACACATTCAGCAGGCTCCAAAGTTATGATTTTTGAAAATTAAAAAGCCATCTGAAGCAATGCTCTGAGGAAGTTACTTCCTAGGAAGACAACAACACAAGGTGATCCAGAAGATAACATGAATTCACAATTTTGTAAGTAACACATTAATATCTCTATGTAATGTAATAATTTGAAATTTGTAAAAATGAAGAGAATGGCCAAAGAAAAAACTATCATTATCTTCTAGGCATGGCACATTGCTAAAAATAAAGGGAAGTCTTGGGGCGCCTGGGTGGCACAGCGGTTAAGCGTCTGCCTTCGGCTCAGGGCGTGATCCCGGCGTTATGGGATCGAGCCCCACATCAGGCTCCTCCGCTGGGAGCCTGCTTCTTCCTCTCCCACTCCCCCTGCTTGTGTTCCCTCTCTCGCTGGCTGTCTCTGTCTCTGTCAAATAAATAAATAAAATCTTTAAAAAAAATAAAATAAAAAATAAAGGGAAGTCTTTTTAGTAGCTTACTTCAATTACTGTATTTGCAGCAAGCTAGAACACAAACTATAAATGTCTGTGTTTCCAGGAGTAGGTATTTTTGTTTAAAATTTCAACACTGACTTGACTGGATTGGAACCTGGGATTCAGTTTATTCATATCACTGTGTTTAGACAGATTCTTATTCAGGAAATTTGAAATGAAGAAGAGAATTAAATTTATGCAAATTAAAATCACAATGAGACACTTCTTCTCATCACTAGGACAGTTATACTAAAAAACAGACAATGGCATCAGTTGAGTGTGTGGAGAACTTGGAATCTTCATCTTTCCTGGTGAGAATATAAATTGGTGCAGCCGCTTTGGAAAACACTTTGGCAGTTCTCCGAAACGTTAAACCTAGAGTTACCATATGACCTAGCAATTACACTCTTTAGGTTTCCCATTCTGGAGAGAAGTGAAAACATATATCTACACAAAACTAGCACATTAATGTTCATAACAGCATTATAACTCATGATATCCAAAAAGTGGAAACAAACCAAATGTCTGTTAACAGATGAATGGATAAACAAAATGGTACATCTGTACAGTGGAATACTACTCAACAATAAAAAGGAAATTGATTACTGATGCATGCTACAACATGGATGGTCCTTGAGAAGACTGTGCTCAATGAAAGCAGTCTGCTGCAAGAGACTACATATTATATGATTCCATTTATACAAGATGTCCAAAATAGGCAATACAGAAACTAGACTAATGGTTGCCAAGGGTTAGAGAGAGGGAGAATGGAGAGTGGCTGATAATTAGTTTGTGGTAATGTTACATGATTCTATGACTATAGTAAAACCACTTGAATTGTATACTTTAAATTGGCAAATTTTATGATATGTGAATTATACCTCAATAGAGATGTTACAAAAGACACATCAATTTTTAGACACATCAGTACAACTGTTCAACACTATAAATTGTGCTCTGAGAATAGGGAGGTAAGTCAGAATCTTTATTTCTGTCTTGCACAAAATGAGCTAGTATCCAAAGGTGATTTTCCTCAAAATAAAAAATAACTATTACCTTACTGCTTAGCTCATTCTATTTACAGGCACTCAATATATTGCTTTTAGCTAACTTGAGACTTACTGCATTAAAATGTTTATATGTCCATAGCAGGGACATTTACTGTTTGGAGGATTAAGCTCCTTTCCCTAGAAAAATGCAAGTGGATTTAAACCACAAAATCTTGCATGCAGTTTCAGAGATTTTAGGTTAGTGCTGGTAATTACATGGTGTGAACCAATTCATCACAATGACCAGTAGTGCCAAATATACAGAAAACAACAGGGAATTGAGATAAATATGCATATGAGCTCAGAATCTTGGCCTTCTTTTTAAATTAGCATTGGGTAAGTTAAAGGGTCTGGTCCACACAATAAAAACTAATAAACACACTAAAAAGCAAAGAAAAAACAAATGAGCTCAAATATAAACTGCACAAGGATAGACACCTTAAATTTAATTGTGTCTTGTAAAACTTACAGTTTCTAACATAGTGTTTCACATATCAAAAATTCCACAAATGCTTGTAGAGCAAATGAAGTAATAAATGAATCCTTCCTATGTGTGTAAATCAATATCTTATGTATCCATTGACTAGCCTAGGATTGAACATTTCACACTCTGATTCAAGGAATCAGAGTACTTCAGAAGTATCAAATGGGCCAGACAGCTAACCTGTGTCATATCATATCTGCCTCTCTAACTAGTAGTTCATTTTAAAATTGAAAATGAAATTATTTAAAATCACAAGTAGAGTAGTAGCCTGGGAGGAAGAGCTAACTCCAGCCTCTGTACCTCCATTTAGGAAATAAAAATATTCTTTATAAACTAAACTAGCAATAGGCAGCATTTTTTCTTCTTTACTTGTTAGTAGTCATGTATTTGGAACAAAAATTGTTGCTGGTTGCTAAAATAACCATTGGGATGATTGTATCATATATCCAGCATTATTTTACATATTGGGTTGTTGTGTTATAATTAAATACTATCAGGATATACTATTTTTGGAATGGACATCACAATTGAGCATTTGAGAGGACTTGAGAATTAATGGTTTACAGGGTGCCCTAAATTTACAGAGATATTGGGGAAAAAATCATCTTGGGCCACAAGGATATGTCAGCTGTGACATGATTGCATTAACTCTGACCAAATATAAGCGTGATCCTCTGTCAATGAATTTAGCATCCTGGAAATCTATCATGTGATAAACAAACACCTGTCATTAAGGGACTTGTGCATCTAAAAATCTTTGTGCTTCAGTTTCTTCTCTGGCCAAATAAGATGTCCTTGGTTAGACGATCTCTACCTCTGAGTTTTTTGTCATATAAAAAAGTGGACTACTCATTGCTCATCATATAGATCCTTCCAATTATATGTCATTCAGGTTAATGAAAAATCTCAACACTCTGGGATACATGTATTTCCAGCATTGGATTATGTTCTGACAATATTAATATTTGTTAAATCCTCATTAAGCGCATCCCATCATAGTTGCTGAATTCTAGTCCACCCAGCCATAAAATGAAGTAATGCGGTGTATAGTCAGAAGAATTTGGTTCTACCCTCAAGCTTTTTCAGTTAAGGTATGACAATTACCATGTTAATTAATTAATTAATTCAACAAATATTCAGTAAGCCTTATGAAATATCAAGCATGTGTCTTGGTACCGGAATAAATGGTAAACAAAACTGACTTGGTCTTTCTCCTCATGGATAATATGTTAATGAGTTTTTTAATAGGTCGATATTTATTTGGTGCTTTATTTGTGTGGCATATAACAAGACTCAAAGCCTCAGAACTTTATAATTTAAAGAAACCTTAGAGCTTGTATAGTTCCACCACTTGATATAACAAATGCTAATGTTGAGACCTATGGAAGTAACGGGTTTGTCCAAGGTACTAAAGCGAGTGAAGATTTAGGAAAAGCAGATAGAAATTCTGATGACTAACCAAATCCTCATTATTTCTTTATAGTAGTTATATTAATAATATGTTGCTCAAGAGCAATAAAGCACCTCATGGGACTAAATTATTCTCTGACACTCAGGATAATCTCAATTTACTTGTTAGGTGGCATCTTTGGAAAATGCGAACAAGATCAAGCACCAAAATGCCTAACAGAAAAATCTGATTCATTTTATAAATGCATTGCTCAAGACGATTTATCTTCTAAGGATGCTACTTTGAAATGTAGTTCTCTCAAGAGTATTTCCCCTAATACTTAATGTCAATTATTTTATATTTAGTTTCCTCTTGTAAAGATTTCCCATGAATAAATTACTTTCTTAAATTGAAGATTAGAATTTTTAAGCAAACATCTTAAAAAGGACCTATCTATTTGTTGCCAACAGACAGATCTGAGTATGAAACCTTTTTTTTTTTTTTTTGCATAAGTCCTGTGATTAGACGGTCCTTAAATAGTATTTACAACCTTCTAGATATACTACATGGTGTGGTATGCCAGTCTGAGTGTCAAAGGGACAGTGATTTAGCCCCAAACGTGTCCACATGACATTGGGCAAGTCACAAAATGCCTCTATAACCCAATTCACTAATTTGAAAAATGAGGGAAATTTATAATGATCTTAAGACATCTTTCAACTCTGAATACTGTGCCATTGTGGTTAGGAAAAAATGAAGGTAAATTCGTGGAATTATGATGGATAATGCTTATTCTGGTAGTCACTAATGCTATCCACCAATAAGTCTATCTCTTCCTTCTGGAAGTGGAAGTTCAGTAGGACACAAGATCCATAACCAAATACAAGTTTCAGGGCACCAAATATACTCTGGAGAAAATGATACAAGGGCTGAGAATTTGCATATATTTTATGCTCTTTTCTGTGTGTGCATAAAATATTATTTGTACACCTGTTTGTTTTGCCTCAAAGCTAGAAATGATGTAGCATCTGGAAGGCAGGTGTTTAGGACCCACAATTAGGTAAGTGTAGAGAACAAGTACTGACATATCAGCTAGAAACCAAAAATTCCAGTATCTAAAAAGTTATAAAGACAGCCCAGGAAACCTACTTCTATTTAAGAGGACTCTACTTCAGAAAAGAGAATTTGTGAGCAAACAAGGAAAAAGAACTGGTTTCTAAGGAAACTGATAAAAGAACATAGAATCTTAGGCAGTTTAGCAAATAAAGCAGAGAAGGCAGAATGGAAAATTTTGGGAAATAAAAATCTGTAAATGTAATCTATTAATGTTGTTTATTTCTTTCTTTTCTTTTTTTTTTAAGATTTATATTTATTTATTTGACAGAGAGAGACAGCCAGCGAGAGAGGGAACACAAGCCGGGGGAGTAGGAGAGGAAGAAGCAGGCTCCCAGCGGAGGAGCCTGATGTGGGGCTCCATCCCGGAACGCCGGGATCACGCCCTGAGCCAAAGGCAGACGCTTAATGACTGCGCCACCCAGGCGCCCCTATTTCTTTATTTTCTGTCAAGAAATATCAAACATATGGGAACACTGTATATTAAAATCTTATTTATAAGTCCATTGTTTAGAACTCAGAATAAGAATTCCTTAAAGGATGTTTTTATAAATAGCCTTCCAAGATATTCTGCCAGCAAACATATTTAAACACTAATATCAATAATATCCCATTTGTAAAAATTGTTTCTAGTGTGTGAAATACTTATAAATAATACATACAGAAAAGATAGGTCTGTGGTATTATTTTGCCAAAATATATGGAAATAAATCTGAGAATAAGAATGAAACAGATGACTTTTAAGGAAAATATGTAAATAAAATTTGTATCAATGAAGTTAGAAACCTTAAGCAAATCAATAAGAGAAGGAAGAAACTGAGAATATTATGAATTGATCCTGCTCTGACCCTGGAGCTGAAAAAGTCCAGCCAGGCAGAAATATACTTACAAATCAATTCTTTCTTAAATGCAGCAAATAGAAATTTACCAATATCAAGGTGCTTGGGAGGCTGACTGACTCTTGGTTTCAGCTCAGGTCATGATCTCATGGGTCATGGGATCAAGCCCCACGTCAGGCTCTACACTCAGCAGGGAGTCTATTTGAAGGTTCTCTCTTTCCTGTCCCTCTGCCCTCCCCCAACTCACACGCGTGCTTTCTCTCTCTTGCTTTCTATAAAATAAATAAATAAATCTTAAAAAAATTTTTTACCAATATCATGCTCAACATTGTGTTAAATTTAAAAAGAGAAAAATGATACTAAAACTTAATAAAGGGCAATAGTCCAGCCTCATTTTGAAATGTTATAAAATATTAAACAAAATATTAATTAGTAAAATTTGGCAGTACATTAAAATGAGAAAGTAAATTGAAATGAATTCCACCTCAAAATTCAAGGATGATTTAAAATTATGAATTAGATAGTATTTCTTATTAATTGGTCAAGGGAAATGAACATGTGATCTTCTCAAAAGTGATGAAATAGGAAGACCATTTCTTTTTTTCTGAGCTCAACCCATTTTTTAAAAAAATTTCTAAAGATTTTTATTTATTTATTTGAGAGAGAGAGAGAGTGCAAACACAAGCGGGGGGTAGGGCAGAGGTAGAGACAGAAGCAGACTCTCCGCTGAGCAGAAAGCCCCATGTGGGGCTCAATCTCAGGACCCTGAGATCGTGACCTGAGCCAAAGCAGATGCTCAACTGAACTGAGCCCCCCAGGCACCCCAGGAAGATTATTTCTTATTTCATATTCATACAGTGCATACTTTAGCTTATCCATCTTTCTATCATCTATCTATAAATACTGTGCTATCTATATTATCTTCGTATTATCAATCCATCTAGTTATATGTTATATAGCTCAAATACCAGTAAAATGTTTAGTGATGAAATAATAAGGTCATTATAATCAAAGCAATAAAGTTATGATTTAGCATAATGTTCGATTTTGTCATATGCTTTGTTGAATCTACCAAGATGATTATGTTGTTTTATTCTTTATTCTATTCATATGGTATACTATATTAATTAATTTTCCAATTTTAAACCAACTATGCATTCCTGTGATAATAACTATTTAATCATGATGTAGAATCCTTTTTATATGTTTCAGGACTTAATTTGGAAAACTCTTTAAGCATTTTTTGTCTATTCACGAGGAGCACTGATCTACAGTTTTCTTGTAATATGTTTAGCTACCGTTGTTATGGAGGTAACATTGATTTATTTTATTGTTCAAATTGTATCAGCTTTGACCATTGGGACCCTCCTTCGTGTTGTATCCTGTTTTTTTGACGAGCACCCATCATTTCTTTTAGCACTTCCTGACTTTTTGTCACACTATATTTCAGGCTCATTTTGCGTTCTGAGTGTCCCAGCCTTAGAATCAGCCATCTCTTTAAGGATCCCTGGTGACTTAGGAAGAGTATTAAGTATTAAGAAGCCAAGATCGGAGGAGATAATGCTAAGTGAAATAAGTCAAGCAGAGAAAGACAACTATCATATGATTTCTCTCATCTATGGAACATAAGAACTAGGATGATCGGTAGGGGAAGAAAGGGATAAAGAAAGGGGGGTAATCAGAAGGGGGAATGAAGCATGAGAGACTATGAACTATGAGAAACAAACTGAGGGCTTCAGAGGGGGGGGGAATGGGATAGACTGGTGATGGGTAGTAAGGAGGGCACGTATTGCATGGTGCACTGGGTGTTATACACAACTAATGAATCATCGAGGCTTACATTGGAAACCGGGGATGTACTGTATGGTGACTAACATAATATAATAAAAAATCATTAAAAAAAAAAAAAAGCCAAGATCGGGCACTGGGTATGAGGTATCCCTGCTTCTAGACCTTCTCAGCGAGCAAATGTATACATATATACTCATCCACAGGTACCTACATATCTATAATTATTTCTGTATATATCTGTCTGTGTACACATTGGTATGAACATGGGCTCCTAGTGATGTTGCCATAATCCAGCACCACAGGATTCACTGGACTCTCCCTCCATACTTAGTTGCAACTTCTTTCTATAATACTGAGAACCTGGTTCCCACAATCATTTACTTTTTTCATTCAGCTCTAGTATATACGTAACATAATTTTAGAATTACTAACCTATAGCCCTATGAGAAACACATTTAACAACTAGAGTGTATTTTTATGTAGAGTTCTCTTTGTGTTTAGCATTGCAATATCCCATCAAAACATAGTGCCTGTTTTCCATACCTTCTTCAATAGGGTTATGCCATCCATTTGTAATACAGTCAGATTCATTGTCACCATCTGTACGCTATCCATTGAATCCCCTAACAGCCTGACTGATTTTAATCTGCATGCAGTAAAGTTCACGATTTTGACGTACATTATGGATTTTGACAATTGCATGGTGTCACGTATTCACTATCATGGTATCGTACTGAACAGTTTTATCACTTTAAAAGTTTCATTGTGTGGCCCCTTTTCCGTCAGCCACTTCCTTCATCACCAACCCTTGGCAATCTCTATTATCTGTTCATATAGTTTTGCTTTTTCATTCATTACCAGTGGGGATGCAAAATAGTATGGCCATTCTGAAAGACAGTTTGGCAGGCATATATTTATAAAACTAAATGTACATTGACTATACAACCCAGCAACCCGAAACCTACGTATTTATAGCCAAGGGTGTTAGAAACTAATATTCTCACAAAAGCCTGAGACAAGGGCTTCCATGCTGGCAGGGTATTTAGGGAAGTGATCCTAAGGAATAGGAGATGGTGTGAGTAGTAAAGTGAAGCAGAATAAGAAGTCGAGTCAAGTGTACGTTGTAAAGCTGGTCATTTTGTGGGTAAGCGAAGCTCAATTCTACTAGGAACTTTCTAAGAGGTTATTGAAATGATTAATTATTGGAATTATTTGCCTGAGGATAGAAGGAGAAAAACTGATCCTAGTTCTTGCCCTACACTGATCAAAGGTTGCTTCGTGGGGTGTAAACCCCGTCACACTCCCATAAGTACAGCCCAGAAGGCAAATCATGTAGGACCAGTGGGGCGAGATGCTCTTCTGTAGAGCTGGAGGTCACAGCAGTAGCTGGAATTAGAGCTGGCCGGGGATGCCTGCCCTTTGTATCAAGGATATTCAACAGCACGTTCTTAACTGCTGTTGCCCAAATGCTCTTTCCGCCTCTTTTCTTTTTTATTCCCTTCTCCAAACAATGTCTGTTCCCACTGATATACTGATTTTTCTCTTCCTAAGTCAACAATGGCCTGTATGTAAGAAATTCCAAAGAGCCCTTTATTTTTCTCACTTAATCTCAAATGCGTTCAACAGAGTTAACCAAATTGACTACCCTTCTGTGTTAAAATATTTCCTTCTGTGGCTTTTCTGACAGTATTTTTTTTTCTGATTTTTATCCTCCTTTTCTGGCTTTTTCTTCCAAATTCCTTTTCCAGCTCCTTGCCTCTTTCATACCTTTAGGTAATGGGCATCTTCAGGTCCTTGGGCCTTGGTCTTAGTATAATCTTCTTACAATACAAATCTGGTTCTATCAGTTCCTTTAGGACATCAACCTCCTTTCTGCCTTACATATTTTATCCATGCCTTTCTCTTTAACTAGAGAACAATTTCACCTGGCTAGTGATGATCTGGCTAATATGGCCAGTTTGGGGTCATCAATTTGATTTCAGCTGAAGTGACACTGCATCAGGGAAGTACTCCCTGCTCTTTCCCATAAGAGTCTGTACTGTGTGTGTGCGTGTGTGTGTGTGTGTGTGTGTGTAATTAACATATTTATCTTAACCAATGTATTAATTGTACAGTCTTTCTACATTATCCCTTCTACTAGACCTTTAGTTCTTTAAAGATTGAGGTGGTACCTCCCTTGCTCATTTCTGTCTTGGTTCCACAATAATTTGGCACATGAAAGTCTCAATAAATCAGATTAATGAATTCAAAGATTCATACCTATGCATAGATATTTGATCACCTCTCTTTATTTATTTATTTATTAAAGATTTTATTCATTTATTTGACAGAGAGAGAGGCAGTGAGAAAGGGAACACAAGCAGGGGGAGGGGGAGAGGGAGAGGGAGAAGCAGGGTTCCCGCGGAGCAGGAAGCCCAATGCGGGGCTTGATCCCAGAACGCTGGGATTATGACCTGAGCCGAAGGCAGATGCCCAATGACTGAGCCACCCAGGTGCCTCTGATCACCTCTCTTTAAATGTAGTGACTTATTTCCCTAATAATTTAATTTCCTAAATGTTTTCCTTCTGCAGATAGCTGACATATATATTTCATTGACATTAGTTACATTCTGTTTAATGAATCTGTTAGGCTCAGAAGTTATTATTTTATTCCTCTAAAATGACCAATGGCCAATGGAAATAGTTTCTTGGCCTGGATACTTGCTCAAAAACTGTTTTACTGTTCCAACTTACATTTCAATTTTCCCAACTCCATGAAAAATATTTATTTCTAGATACTCAGAAAGAAACCATTTTCTGCCACTTCTTCTCTAATTGCAGGATAAGAAAATGCTTGGGGCACCACTAACTGACTCAGTGATATAAAAAACAGGATGTTATTATAGTCATATTTCTTCTTTGCCCCTATTCTTATTGTCAGTTTTATTATTATTTAATATTATCAGTGTTTATGACAGTTACATTCTGTTTTGCAGCCATAATTCCCATTGCGCTTATCTTAATTTGATATTTGAATGATTCCTTTGCTCAACATAAAAGCAATTCACTATGGCTCTTACATTCATTGACTATTTTGATTCACCTTTTTACTAGATAAAGATCATCATCAAATATATTTCTTTCTTTAAAGATTTACTTATTTATTCATTTGAGAGAGAGAGAGCAGGGTGGAGGGCAGATGGAGAGGAAGAGAGAATCTCAAGCAGACTCTCTGCTGAGTTCAGAGCCCCACTCGGGGCTCAATCTCACAACCCTGTGATCATGACCTGAGCTGAAACCAAGACTCGGATGCTCAACTGACTGAGCCACCCAGGCACCGCCAAATATAATCCTCAATAGGACATGTACTTGGACATTTTTGTTTCTAAATTTTTCCATGCTGAAGAATGTCTCACTACACATTTGAATAACACCTTGACTAAGTATAACAGTCTTGGATTACACTTTGTCTCACAAATGTGTAGACATCCTTCCATTGTGGTATATCTTTGAATGTGGTTGTGGAAAAATCCCGAGGCCTGCTTACATTTTCCCCCCTTTGGTCATATAATTACTTACTGCATGAAGGTATAAAGAATTATTTCTTTCTCCTTCAAGTTCAATAATTTAACCAAGATGTGACTCAGAATCTATTGTTCTATAACAGTTTTTCTGAGAAGATAGCATGGTCTTTAAAGCATCAGCATCTTATGTCAAACTTTAAAAACTCATGAAATTTAACACATATAAAAAAGTATAGATCAGTTAACTTCACCCCAGCATTTCTCATTTTCCATATCTTTACACAGGGATGATCTATTCTAACACAAAAAGTGCTCAGGAGTACTCACTCTCATTCTTACAAGAAAAAGTCTGAACAAGCTGAAAACAGAAAATCTTGGGGCGCCTGGGTGGCACAGCGGTTAAGCATCTGCCTTCGGCTCAGGGCGTGATCCCGGCGTTATGGGATCGAGCCCCACATCAGGCTCCTCTGCTATGAGCCTGCTTCTTCCTCTCCCACTCCCCCTACCTGTGTTCCCCCTCTCGCTGGCTGTCTCTATCCTGTCGAATAAATAAATAAAATCTTAAAAAAAAAAAAAAAGAAAACAGAAAATCTTACCTCTATAAGAGAACTGAGGTCATAGGGCAAATGGTGCCCCCTAAAACTGGAGAGGCAAGGAAATACAAAGAATCACACCTTACTGGGAGCAGAAACCTCTTGAGGCAGTCACCATTAGGAATATTGAAACAGTAACTGACAGATTGCTGGAGCCTGAGTATGGACCAGCTCAAACTGGTCTTTTAAAGGTCCATTATTAAATGGACTCCACACTTTTGTAAGTTTTATCTCCAGGAGCCCGAGCTGGTTCTCACAATGAAGATTAGAGAAAAATCCCTCATGTTTCCATCAGATGGAGAGGGAAAAATAATCATTTTGAGGTAGGAGAGAGTAACCATTTTGCAATACGTCCCCAGTGTCGTTATGTTCTCCATAAATGCCCATCCTTAGGCAAAATTACTTTCCAGAACCAAACTAATGTGAGTCTTGAACCCATAAAAATCCTAGAGGAGAACACAGGAAGTAACCTCTTTGACATCCACTGTAGCAACTTCTTTCTAGATATGCCTCCTGGGCAAGGGAAACAAAAGCAAAAATAAACTATTGGGACTTCATCAAAATAAAAAACTTCTGCACAGTGAAAGAAACAATCAATGAAACTAAAAGGCAACCTATGGAATGGGAGAAGCTATTTGCAAATGACATATCTGATAAAGGGTTAGTATCCAAAATATATAAAGAATTTATTAAACTCAACATTCAAAAATGAATAATCCAATTAAAAAATGGGCAGAAGACATGAATAGAAATTTTTCCAAAGAAGACATCCAGGTGGCCAACAGACACATGAAAAGATGCTCAGTATCACTCATCAGGGAAATACAAATCAAAACTACAATGAGATATCACTTCACACCTGTCAGAATGGCTAAAATCAACAACATAAGAAACAACAGGTGTCGGGGATGATGTAGAGAAAGGGTAACCTTCTTGCACTTTTGGTGGGAATGCAAACTGGTGCAGCCACTCTGGGAAGCAATATAGAGGTTCCTCAGCAAGTTAAAAATTAAACTACCTTACAATCTAGTAATTGTACTACTAGGTATTTACCCAAAGAATACAAAAATATTAATTCAAAGGGATACATGTACCCCAATATTTATATATATAATGGAATATTACTCAGCCATAAAAAGAATGAAATCTTGCCATTTGCAATGACATGGATGGAGCTAAGGAGTATTATGCTAAGTGAAATAAATCAGTCAGAAAAAGACAAATACCATATGATTTCACTCATGCGGAATTTAAGAAACAAAGAACCAAAACAAACAAGCAAAGTAAAAAAAAAAAAAAAGAGAGAGAGAGAGTCAAAACAAGAAAGAGACTCTTTAACTGTAGAGAACAAACTGATGGTTACCAGAAAGGAGGTGGGTGGGGGGATGGGTTAAATAGTTGATGGGGATTGAGGAGGGCACTTGTGATGAGCACCAGGTGTTATGAAATGTTGAATTACTAATTGTACCCTGAAACTAATATTACACTGTATGTTAACTAACTGAAATTTAAATAAAAACTAAAAAAAAAAAAAACAAATTTAAGTAAGCAGAAAGGAATAGTAAAATAAAATATGTGGAAATACCTTTGAAGTAATTGACTATAAAACAGGAAAAATAGAATATAAAATAGAATCAAAAGCAGGTTCTTCCAAAAATGAATAAAACATGCTCTTCTCTGGTAAAACAAAAAGAGAAATAACTAAACAAAACAGAACAAAAAAACTTCCGCTCTGTGAAATACACTGTTAAGAAAATGAACAGACTAGCCACATGCTGGGAGAAAATATTTGTAAAACATATATCTGATAAAGGACTTGTATCCAAAATACTCAAAGAACTGTTAAAATTCAATAATAAGAAAACAGAAAACCCAATCAAAAAGTAAACAAATTATCTGAACAGATATCTCACCAAAAAAATCTATCTACCTACCTACCCACCTACCTACCTACGTATCTATCTATCTATCTGTCTACCTGTCTATCCATCCTTCTATCTATCCATCCATCCAGGTGGTTGCTAAGCTTATGAAAAGGTGCTTAACTTCTTAAGTTATTAGAAAATTATAATTTAAAATAGCAATGAGATATAGGCTTCCAGTATTGTAATACATAAGTCAAGGGAATAAAAGACACAGCATAAAGAATATAGTCAACGATATTATAATAGTGATGTATCGGGACAGATAGCAGCTCTACTTGTGGTTAACACAGCATAAGGTATAAATTTGTGGAATCACTATGTTGTACACTTGAAACTAATGTAACATTGTGTGCCAACTGTACTCAAATTAAAAAATAATAATAATAAAGTTGGTAATAGAGTAAATCTTAAAAGTTCTCATCACATGAAAAAAATTTGTACCTATGTATGGTGATAGATATTTAAAAAGAACACTGTGGTGATCATTTTGCAACATATACAAATACCAAACCATTATGTTGTACATCTGAAACTAATAAAAATAAATAAAAATTTAAATTTAAAAGACAAAAATAATAGGAAAAAATTTTTTAAAAAGACCCAACTACAGAATTTTGGTTTTACACGGTTTCTCATGAGACTCTTATTTCTTGCATCTGTTTTGGTACTTCATACCAAAAACAAAGTGAGCCCCATGCTAGGAAAGGGTTCTACAGAGCTGTGCTTGGAAGTCTAGGACCTCGATGATTACACACGCTTTCCCCTCATGCTGCACTATATATTTTACCTTCATTAAAGGCTTACGTGTCTGCACACCACGGAGTCCTCTGAGTCCTTTCAATTATCCACGCTAAGAAATAGTAAATTGACAACATCCTAGAACAAACAAGTATGTCCTTTTCAATCAAAAATCCTTCCCTTCTGCTAAAGTAAAACACAATTACGATTTCAGTGATAATTCTGTCTTTGGTTTCTTTACACTTTTATCATCTTCACATTAATCCCTAAACATTATTGTTTAGTTTTACCTCCTTTTGACCTTTATGCTTCTTTACTTAGTGTTATATTAATATTCACTCATTTTCACAGCTGTATTAAATATGTCATTTTGTGAGATTCCAGTTTAACTGCTCTACTCTTAAAGGATATGAGTTGTATCCAATTTGAGCATATTATGATAAAGTCTGCTCTAAACATTCCTGTTCATGTCTTCCAGGGTAAATGTACATGCCTGTCTGCAGGGTATGTATTTCAGAGTGGTTATCTGAGTCATGAGTAATATGTTTTTTAACTTTACTAGACAAGGACAGTTTTCTAAAGCAGCTGTATCAATTGATATTCCCAGTAGTATCCATGTGTTCTCACTGTTCCACATCCTCCCAAATATTTGATACTGTTAGATTAATTTTATCCATTCTGGCAGACGTGTAGTCCTATCCCATTGTGATTTTAAATGCATTTCCCTGGTTATTAGTTAGATTGCAAATCTGTCATCTTTTTTTCTTTTTAGCCATTTTGTTTTCTTTCTTTTGAACAAAGTCTCTAATTAAGTCTCCTCCATTTTCCCATCGGGTAGCCTGTCTCTTTCTCACGGATTTGTGGCAGGGTTTGGATAGAAACCATTTCTCTGTTCTGTGTGTAGCACACATTGTATCTCTCACCATTGCAGCTAAAACTGTCTGCACCAACATTTCTTTGTTGTAGCCTGCCTTGCTTCTTAGTTCATGATCTCTTATAATGAGGAGGGATTCTTAATTTCAATGATGTTAATTTATAAATCATTTTTATAATTAATGCTTTTGATGTCATCCAGAAAGAAGTGTATGTAAAGTTCATGCAGTTATTTTCTAAAAAGCTTTATTTTTTAGCCTCATCTTTCACATATGTAATTCCCCTGAACTGATCATTTACCTGACTGGTTTACCAGTTCTCTGAATGGCATTTCACCATTTATGAAAAAGACCATTATATACATTCTTGAACTTTTCCTTCTGTCCCGTTGTCTGTTTTTAATCTTCATGACAACATGGACTTTCTCTTTCTCTCTCTTTCTCTCTCTCCATAGCTTAATTATGGTATGGTATATTTATAATAATTCTAAGTACCTAGAATAGCAAGCATGTCTATGTTGGTCTTCTTTAGGATTGTCTCAGATCCCCTTAGCCTTTTGCCATTCTATGTGTGACATCTTTGAATATTTTTTTTCTTTCTCTGTGTTGTGCTTCTTTCAGTTCACCAACTGACATTTTACTGAATCATCCTTTTGTGGATTCCATATTTGTTGTCCTTCTGTTTCTAGTGTCATTTTATTTTTTCTGCATTCACCTTAATTTTTATAAAATTTTCCTCTGTATCGTTTATTTGATTTTCGGTTCTGTTCATTCCATTACTTTCTTAAAAATAATTTTTCCTTTTCGAACGATGATGAATCCATATATTTTCTCTGTTCTCATGTCATTCTCTTACTCTTTCACTTCATCTTTGAGCTCCTATTTTGTTTTTGAAAGGTAATTCATTTTGTTATTAAATAGCCCTCTGATGGGAGGACGGAGTATTTTTTTCTGTTCTTCATCTTGTTTCTTTTATTGCTATATCAACCTTTACCATACTGGCTTTCTTCTTTTCTTTTTTCTCCTCCTCGCCCCTTCCCTTCCCCTTTTAAACTTTTTGCTTTTGTCTTTCATTTCTTCCTTTGTAAAAAAGTGTTCTTATATTTAGTATGTTTAGTACATTTACCTACTTTCCACAGTCATTTTTAAATCTTCTACTCAATATGGATAGCTCTTCCCAGGCCTTTTACAGGATCTGCTATTGCTGGTGACTTCTTATGTCCCCTCCCATTGCTTCTAAGACTGTTTTCTCTTCTGAGCTCCAGCCTGAAGGCTAGGTATTCCTATATACATGTCTGCCTTCTGAGTACAAGGCATATTGAAAAGCCCCTATCAGCTACTACAAGGCCCATCTTCATTGAATAAAATACCTAATCTCTGCTATCCCTTCTAAGATTTAGTTGGCTAGTGTATACTGTGGTTTATTCCGTCTCTCTGGGGACAGGGTCTAAGATTCATTCCTTTTCATACAGAGGATCCTTGTAGTCTTAGTGAATTCACTTTAACTTGCTGCAATCTGCTGTATTTCTTTCCTTCTCCTTTCCCCCCATTTTCCTTAACATCATTTTCTGTTATTCCAGAATAAGACAAAAATATAAGTTTTCCCAGTTTAGGTTACTTTCTATTGACCTGTCTTTGAATTCACTAGTCCTGTCTTCTCTTTTGTCCAGTCTGCATTTAAATACATACACTGAATTCTGAACATTAAATAATATGTTTTAGTTTTAGAATGGTCATATAATTGATTTCTGTAAATTCCAGATTTCTGTTAAAATCCTTCATCCTTTCTTCTGTTTTGTCTCTCTTTTCTTCAGTTTTCCTTAACATAATTAATCATAGTCGTTTAAAAGTCCCTGTCTGCTAATGTCACTATCTGGATCAGTTGTGAGTCTGCACCTATTATGTGCCTTTCCTCTTGATGATTGGTCTTATTTACTTTCATCTTCACATATCTGGTAAAGTTTTACTGAATACTAAACATTATGTATAAATGAAGTAGAGGCTGTAAGTAATATCTTCTATCAGACAGGGTTCACTTTGTTATATGTTATGCAGATAGAGTGACAGGTTGATTGCCTCAATCAACCTCTCAATCTAACAGGAAATTGACATGAGTCAGAGCTAAATTGTAATAATGTCAGTAACACTCGCTCTACCATGCTTAATCCCTGATCCTCAGTGTGGCACTACTGCACATCTGAGGGGAGTCCAGAGGCTCTCTAGCTAACTTCCTGGAAGAATGTGCAAGATCTAGCTCTCTGACATTCCTATCTTCGAAATCTGGTAAATGCCCTGATTGCCAACCATTCTTTTTCCTCAAGTTCTTGCAGGAATTCTCACCGTGTCTTTTAAAGATTTTATTATTTCTTTATTTCTTTATTTCTTTATTAAGAGAGAAAGAGCGCAAGTTGGGGAAGGGGCAGAGGCAGAGAGAGAAAATCTCCAGCAGACTCCCTGATGGGCACAAATCTACCTGGGGGCTCAGCCTCATGACCAGAGATCACAACCTGAGTGGAAATCAAGAGTGGAAGCTCAACCGACTGAGCCACCCAGGTGCCCCTCCCTATGCCTTTTAGAAACAATTGGCCTGGTTCCCTAACACTGCAGTAGCACCAGGATTCAGCAAATATCCAGAGGGAAGCTAGTTTTATGTTTGAATCCGCTCAAGTATCATGATTGTCACAGCAGCAATTCATGCACCTCGTCGTATAAGCCAGAGCACAGGAAATATCACAATGGCATGTTATTGAATAATTCCTTTTCGTCTCTTCATTAAGCTGTGAACTTCTTGAAGGCAGAAACTATGATGTTTTTCTCTATATTTTTAGAATACCAGGCACAAGTTAGGCATTCAATTAATACTCGTTAATGGATGAAAAAAATACATGATCCTTATAAGAATCTTTCATTTTTATGTATTTTGAATCCTAACCATTTTATTGGTCATCTAAGTGTAGCTAATCAATTTTATTTATTATTTATGTGTATTAATTAATTATTTATATGTATCTATATATTATTTATACTAATTGTAAAAACATTGATTAATTATTCTAATTTTTCTCATTATAGCCAATTTTGTACATTTAATGTTCATGGTTATTATTCTTCTCTATTGAACTAAAGCCCAGACCTATATCTCAGAATTAAAGCATAAACAATACTCTTGCCAAAAAAAAAAAAAAAAACAGTGAAAATAGATGTTTGGTTACAGATTCAATAATATTAGGTATTTGTATTCATGGTTTATTACTCATTCATTAAATATAATTGTCTTTTTGGAAAAAATTATTTTCATTTCTTTTAAAGCTACTGATAAATCTCCATGATATTGTCATGTTTTTGAAATGCAGAATCATTTTTAACTTACTTATTCAAAGTTGATTTTATTTTATGTGTATTAATACAAGTCAAAATTCTAAAATACAGAATATATGATTACCTTACACAGAAATGGAAGATACACTAATCTCATGCCCTTTAAAGTACCTTCTTAAATTTAAGCTATAATGACATTTCTGCGTGTTCACGAAAAATGAGTGGAACACCCTTAAAAGTACTACTCTACTGACTTAAAAGGTTAATGAAAGAAATGATCCTTTCCAATTTATATAAATGCCATTGAAAGCATTAACGACAAAAGCATAGCATTGGTGGATGATAATTTCCATTACATACAATGTGCTCTCAATGCTTTTCTTTCACTAGCATTCTGGTTTTCATTAGTAGTCTATCTCTACAAATGATTGTGTTTCATTAAAGTGGAAATGCAGAACAGAACATCTAAGAGCAGATCCAGTGAGCAATCTTTTCTTTTTAAACTTACAATATTATAAGATCCTTTTTGTACTAATAGTGCAGAGTAGCTTTAGATGTGCTGTCGAATAAGCCAGTCACTAGCCTCACATGACTATTTACATTTAAATTATTTAAAATTAATAATATTTAAAAATTGGTTCCTCTGTTGCTCTAGCCTCGTTTCAAGTTCTCAATAGCCAAATGGTAGGCCAGTGGTTACCACACTGAACAGTGCACATATAGAACATTTCCATCATCACAGAAAGTTCCTTTAGACAGCACTGGCCAGAGTTTTAAACAGATTGCAGTTGCAGTCTGTGCTTTTCATTGAAAGAGAACTAGGTCTAAGTGAAACCAGTGAAGGTGCTTTTAAGTTATTTATAGTCGTTTCACTTTGACTGTCTTATTTTAGAAGAGTACATGGGCTCTGAGCTCACTTGGAGATTATTTTGTCCAGCCTTTCATTAATCAAATGAAGATGAGACAACCCAAGGAGGGTTATTACATGTTGGAAAATAGGCTATTCATTGGCAAATCAGTGATAAAGCTGGAACTGGTACTCAAGTCTCCTGAAGTAAAATTCATTTCTCAATCTACTATACCACATTGTCTCATTTAAGTTATTTCACTCCTGATATTTCACTACTACCAGAGAAACAGAAAGGTAAGTGACCAAGTTGGCAATACATCAATGTGAAATCATCAGTTACTGGTTAATTACGTTACCTGAAGTTATTTCCGTTGTGATAAAAATGGCACATTTCCAGACCCAAATTATGCAGTATATTTATAGTAGCTGCCATCTTCCAAATAGTAGTTATTTTTCTTTGCATCCTGCTTATAAACAAGTATAGTTTCATCTTCTTAATAGAGCTGAAAAATCAAAATGAATTGTAAGTCATTAGAGAAAAATGACCTCATTCATTCCCTACAACCCATGCTCACTATAACCATGGCATAAAACACAATGTGTTGGATCCATTTATGTGTCTCCCAGAGATCCTCTGAACTTTTTAAGTCCCTGTATCACCAGGAATTTTTGTGGTCCATGGTCGATTATTTTTATTTATTTATTTATTTATTTATTTATTTATTTATTTATTTATTTACAATGAATATGAATAAATTTAAAGATGGGTGAATAACTCTATGGTATCACTTAGCAATACTTAGCTACTCTTTATTATCTGCCATTTTCTTATCTTTGGATCATGTGGACTCTAAAAATACAGTGCAAACAATACAACTTCTACTTTTAGTTAATGGAAAGCAACTTGCTGATCTATGTGAAAAATCTGTTTCACTGGTTTTGGGGGATCCTCCTGAAACAGATGGCTTCGTATGCCTATGGGAGAAATTGTTAACTTCGAAAAGAAAAACTAGTCATATATTCTCTGTAGTAAAACCTAGGAGGGATAATAATGGCCTATGGTTTTTTGTTAAGTTAAAACTACTATAACAAATGGTCTTGAGTGATAATCCTACTAGTGAAGTTGCTTGCTAAAGAGTCATTATATAACTTTCTTATAATTGTGCTCAAAATGTTCCTCAGGAAGAATCAGATGGTGAAAAGGGTAATGTGAAAAATCTAATATTTTGTAACATAACAACCTAGTACATTATAAACATTTTCCATAAAATTAATGAGCTTCATGAGAAACGTCAGGGTTTTGGAACAGGAAGAGTAAGTACATCCAGAAAAGATGAAAGATAAGAGAACACCCAAATTAATTTTCAAATGATAACCAATTTGAAGAATAAACAAAGTATATTTCTTGGTGGTGACAACAGAATTGCAGATTTAGGAGGAACTTTATTCAATTGTGTGTTTTAATCACATGCTGAAATACTTCCCACATTTATCGAAAAAATATTTTGGGGGAATCTTTTATGGGACGGCACCTTTTAGGTCTGGGGATAGTCAATAAAAGGAATCATGAAATTTATATTCCAGTCATGAGATTCAGACACTAAACAAATAAACAAAAGTATAACAAGATAGGTGACACTGTGAAGACAAAGGAAATAGAGGTGATGAGTAGTGACTGTATTATGATATAAAGAGGATTCAGGGAAGGTCTTTTTAATCAGCTGATATTTGAGCAGAGCTTTAACTGAAATGCAGATAACTGGGAACAGACACTAAGCAGAAGGCACAATGAGGACAAAGACTATACCAAGAATGTGGTCTGGGTTGGGAACAGACTGAAAGAGAAGAATGGTAGAAGGTGAAGTTAGAGTTACCCAGACATGAAACAGCAGGTGGCTTTATTTGAAGACATGGTAAGAATTTTGGGTTTTATTCTAGGTGACGTGGAATATTAACAAAGGGCTGGCATGATCAGATATATTTTTTAAAGATTTTGTTGGCTGCTCTGAAGAGAATCAGTTTCAGAGGTCACATGTAGAAGCAGAGATACCATTAAGAAGCCATCACAACAACCCAAGCAAGGGATGATATAGCTGTATGGAGTTTTACTGGGTGAAAGTTTTGAGAACTGGAGAGAAGTGGTGAAATGGTCTGCATTTAACGTACCTGTAAACTGTAGGATTTGTTATTGTATTGGATGTGAAAGGTAAAGAAAAAGAAGGGAAGAGATGTGGATGATTCTTCAATTTTCAGCCTGCACAATTACCACTAAGATTGGAAAAGTAGGAAGAGCAGATTGGAAAGATTCAGAGTTTATTTAGGACATGTTAAATTTAAGGTGCCTATTAGACATCCAAGAAGGAATGTTGGTATACAATGGGATACATAATGATGGCCATCTTGCTTAAACACTCACAGTTAGAGATTTTGCTACTTTTGAGTTAGTCTAATCCCCTGCAGCCAATCCTGATTGTTAGAAAATTTTATTAAGTCCAAACTATCCCACTTCTGACTTATATGTAATGATCATTATTCTATTTTCTGAAGAATAAATATAAGGAAACTTAATCTCTCTTTCATTACACCCTTATGCAAATTTGCAAACAGATAATTTTACCTGATTGATCTTCTCTTGCCAAGGTTAAGCATTCCACTCTTACCATTCCTCATTTTAAATGGCTTTCTAGTCATTGTTGCTCCTGGATGAGCAACCCTATTCCCTCACTAGATCAGTAATGAGCATGAAAACCAAAAGATCTGGCCAGGGTTCATGCATCTTTCTTGGAAATAAATTTACTTGTACCTTCTTCCTCTTTCTTGTGACATTGTTGAGCTCATTATGTTTTATAGGCTACACATTGTTTAATTCTCTGCACTGTAGCATTCAAAACTCATGATTATAACTGAGTTTTTTCTTCTTTTTTGGTTAGCATTTATTTCTGATTTTATATTTTCCTAGGAAGGTCACCAATCTTTTTTAAGAATACTATTCCTGCGCAGTGGATTTTTAAAACAGAAGTATTAGCATGGTTGCCTGGAAACCATAAAGGCTTTCAAAATAATAGGAAGAACAGGGGAAATAAATGAAAATATCATCTATGATGACATTTGATTTAGGTGAGAAAGCAGCTATAGAGGTTTGTGCAGCCCTGATTTGATGAAACCATCTTTTTCATTAAAGAATCTTCTTTGCAAATGTGAACTTCCTTGAAGATTAGTCATTGTATTGTTCTAATAGTTGTATATCTTCATCACCATAACAATGTGCCTTTTAAATTATTTTAGGTAGCAATTCTTTTGTTTTCTTCACTGTAGAAGGTCCATGTTCATCCCCTTATGTTTTCTTTGATATGTTTATATATGAATTCATAGATTTTAATGTTTTTTACTAGCTAACATTGACTGCCATATAAAATCAACAGTTACCTAATTTGGGAAGAGAAAGGATTTGATATATAGTATCGACAACAGATTAGACCTGTGCTTGAACACCCTTCCGTTCTTTATACCCTTTAAGATTCTATAATCCAGTGAGTTTGCAACACTTCGTGTTAAAAATAAGGGAGGGGATAAATGGATTTGGTTCACTGAATTTGCAACAAAATAAGATATAGTCAGATGTCCATTTCTTAAAGCCACTTTGTGTTTCTGAAATCACTTAAGCCACCGTTCAACTTTAAATTTCTGCTGAAAAGCAAAGTTACTAAATTTAAAGTTCAGCTGTATATAACAGCAGAAGGCCAAAAAGAACTTTTAGCCCTGCAACTTAATTTATGCATCTTCAAGAAACTGTTCTTTACATCATTTTGGGTTGTGTGTGTGTGTGTGTGTGTGTGTGTGTGTGTGTAATCTCACTTATTCTTAAATATTACAAGTTGTTACCTCACCCACCTGATTTGGTTTTGTTTTACAGCCTATTAAAAACTTTTAACAGGGGCGCCTGGGTGGCACAGCAGTTAAGCGTCTGCCTTCGGCTCAGAGCGTGATCCCGGCGTTGTGGGATCGAGCCCCACATCAGGCTCCTCCGCTATGAGCCTGCTTCTTCCTCTCCCACTCCCCCTGCTTGTGTTCCCTCTCTCGCTGGCTGTCTCTATCTCTGTCGAATACATAAATAAAATCTTTAAAAAAAAAAGAAAATTTTAACAGCTGAAATAGTTCCATTATTCATTTCTGACTAGAAAATGTCACTAAGTAAAGGATCAAAAACCCAAACAATTGTGATAAGACAGTGGATATAGCAAATAAAATCCCGTTAGAGTGTTTTAAAGAGAATAAAGATTACAGGGAGGCAAAGACAAGGGATTCTTCTAGTTGGTTAAGTAATGATTATATGATGTCATAGGATGATGGAACTGTAAAAATTTTAAGCAGAATTTAAATTGATAAATTTCAGAGGAATAGGCAGCCTCCTTTTCTGGCAGACGATCATTCCCAAAGCCACTGATACTTGGGCAGAACGCTCTGTGATCCCAAATACAACTGTGGATTGGGGGGTGGGGCAGAAGTGGAAGTACAATCATTTTCTATCAATAATTATAACTATGAGGCCAAATGGTAGTAAGTTAATGATGGCTTGTTGAGCTGAGAAGTCATCTGTAGTCAGGGCTGGAGTTGATAACATAGCTATCTTTTTTTTTTTTAATGTTTTTTTATTATATTATGTTAGTCAACATACAGTACATCCCTGGTTTCCGATGTAAAGTTCGATGATTCATTAGTTGCGTATAACACCCAGGGCACCATGCAATACGTGCCCTCCTTACTACCCATCACCAGCCTATCCCATTCCCCCACCCGCCTCCCCCTGAAGCCCTCAGTTTGTTTCCCAGAGTCCGTAGTCTCTCATATAATAGATATATTATCAATTCCTGAATGGAAATTTTGTGAAAACCATGAAAGGGATTAATGGAGAGGAACCGAATCTTCTCTATGGGATGATCCATATAAGGTTATTAAATCTTCTCTATGGGATGATCCATATAAGGTTATTAAATGATTACATTAGATAAACAGATTTACAACAAACTTCAACCAGACTGTAGACTCCATGAAGATAAGATCCTTGATCTGAGCTCTTTCTGCCTTCTACCAAAAATAATTAGCATCTAACAGGTACTAGTTAATGTGGCTCTGATACCAGCTTTCTTTACTTCCTTCTCCTTTCTAATTATTTATTGAATCCTTTCACCAAAGATAAAGAGCTATAGGTACAAATCTTTGTCTTTACCCTTTTAACCCTTCTTTTCATTTTCTTGTCCCTTATCATGTCCCTTATCATTCCCTAACCCTCTTCTGAGTCTCCGGCTGTTTTGCATGCTAATTCAAGCTGAATCAGAATGGATCCTTTTTACTAGTAACAGAGAACTAGAGGTGTCTGTGATTCCTCAGCTCAGAGCATGGACCTTTGCCTTCAGTTTAAACATATGTCCACAAAATATCTTTGCTTCTGTCAGATCCCAATGCTAACATTTAGCTGGATTTGTTTGCCTTCGTCAAAATAGTGATGGCACGAAGATCAAGCTTGTAAGGACTTCCTTTTCTCCGTCATTTGCCCTCTGGGCTTGGCTGTGTGTGCACTGTGAATGCAGTAGCAGTGGGAAGGGCTACCCAAGGTTGATTCTGAGGGAGAAAAACCTTTATGACAATAAACTTTATGAAAAATTACAGTATGCTAGGCAGAAGACATCAGTCCTTCTCTCACACTCTTACACATTTTCCTTGCCTATAGCTATTGCTTAACTGTTTATTACCCATTTCTGTCTAGGACCCATTGCCATTCAATATTGCTATGCTCAAATAATTACGGATGGGAACTAAATTAAGCAACTACTAATGATTAGATATTTACTATGGGTCAGGCACTGTGCAAGGTACCACACACATTCATTACCTTAGAGACTGTGAGATTTATTCTGCTGCAAACTCTACCTTGATCTGGAAAAGTTCATTAAACAGCCAAGAAAGAGCTTGTGGGATGACATTGAATATAATCAGCTTCATTAGATTATAAGTTCAATGAAGGCAAGGCAAAAATGTGACTCGTTTTGCACATAGCCCGATGCCCGGGATAGTATCTGGCTTCATGGTAGCAACTCAATAAATATTTATTGAATGAATGAAAGAATGAATGTCAGATTACATGCGGACCTACAGCCATTGGTAATAATAGAGGTAAAATCATCAATGTTCGTGAAATGACACTTAATATAAATGAGGAGAAGCACAAAGTAAGAATTATGTAGAGAATTTGGACAAGATTTTCCATGAAGCATACTGACTTATGTCTGCGAAGAGTCATGAATGAGTAAAAACTGGGATATTCTTCCTACCTGCCTGATTTTGGGGAAGTAACAATGTCTCTGAGCATCAGTTTCCTCATTTGCTAAATAGGATAACTACACCTGTCTTTCAGGAGTGCTGTGAGGATTAGAGAAAATCTGCACAAAGCAGAGGGCCTGGTTCTTAATAATCATAAATAAAAGGTTTATTTCTTTACTTATTTACTAAGTGAATATTAAGTGCCTACTGTGTGACAAGCATTCTGGTAGTTAATGAACCATAAAGTGAGCAAGAAAAACACTGACTCACTGTCTCAGAGCTTAGATTTCCATGACAGAAGAGGAAATTAATAAAAAATCACTGAAATAAATCAAAAGTAATAGTTGCCTTTATAATTGGTAGTGCTTATATTAGAATCATTAATACTAATTATTTTATTTTTAATTCTACAGATACTGCTATAAAGAAACAAAGTAACTGAATTTAAGAATTCTATAAAGGGAATAGTTGCTCACTTTGGTTATTGGATATTTTATGTGTGATACTTTAAATAAATTATAAAATCAATCAAATCACACGCTTTTAGAATGCTTCATACTTTTTAAAGGGACTATCAATTCTATGACTACACTTCCAAGTAGTTTTTCTTCATATTAATCTTAAAGTACAATGACTAAAATACTAATACTGAATAGTAATATGGAAATTTTGAATTATATAAATTTTATACTAAATGACACAATGATCTCCCTTCATTATTAATAGAAGTATGTGTAACAGATGTAGAATTGACCTTGATAGATGTTTTCATTCTCAAATTCATTGAAAATCTTCATAACCGAAGATAGCAGGCCAGAAAATGAATATGACAGAATAAGATTAGAAAAATGGAATTGATAAAGAAGTGTTCTTATTTTATTCTTTATTTTTCCAAAAGGAGAACAGAATCTAGATGTATTAAAGTAAGTACAAGAAAATAAGACATTGAGGTCTTACGTTTACTCTTATGTATTAATCTTAAACAGAAATAATACTATTACCCATTTTTTCATCTCAACTATACACAGAAGCCTTGAAAACAAAATATTTGTTGTAGGAAATACTTTAATCTTGGGTAAAAATAATGATTTGTAGGGGCATTTAGTGAGAAAGTTGCCAAACTTTCTGTTCCACACACACACACATACAGAGAGTGATACATGTATGTACACATATATACATATATATAGAGAGAAAGAGAAAGCAAGAGAAAGAGAGATTTATTATACAAATTAGGTTACGTGATTGCAGATGTTAAAAATCCCGTGATCTGCTGTCTTCAAGCTGGAAACCCAGGAAAAGCCAGTGGCATAGTTTCAGTCTCGGTCCAAAGGCCTGAGAACAAGGAGAACCAATGGTGTGAGTTCTGGACCAAGTCTCAAGGCCTGAAAACCATAGGGTAGATGGTGCAAGTCCCAGTCTCAGGGCAGGAGAAGACTAATGTCCCACCTGAACAGTTGGGCAGACTGAATATTTTCTGGTACAGCTGCTATTTTAATTACCATTTTGTGATATAAATATTTAAGATAATTTAAGTCATTAAGAGTGTTTTTTAAACATATCATACATTTTATGATAGAAATACTTCATTATTAAATAGTATTATATTTGAAAATTTACTTGTTTGTGATAGCAGAGGCACAGTTGAGTTAATCATGGAAAAATAACTGTGCATTTTTTTAAAGTAGAAAATTTTTGGAAGAGTGATTTTCCATATTTTTGAAGGGTGTGGTTGGTAATTTCTTTCACCAGACACAGAAAGCTATTGATAGCCATTAAGAATGGCCTAATAATAATTCCACACAGATGTGTGACAATTACACCTTATGAACTGCTTCCATGTTTTACAGTTGCCCCCACTCATTTGTGGGGGATACGTTCTGAAACCCCTGGTGGGTGCCTGAAACCACAGATGGTACAGAACCTTATATATACTATTTTTTTCCTATACATACACCTATGATAAAGGTTAACTTCTAGATTAGGCATGGTAAGAAATTAACATCAACAACCTCTAATAAAATGGAATTACAAGGATATACTTTATAAAAGTTATGTGAATATAGTCTGTGTGTGTTGAAATATCTTATTGTACTGCACTCACCCTCCTTCTTGGGATGCTATGAAATGATAACACGCCTACATGATGAGATGAAATGAAGGGGATGACGTGGGCAATGTGACATCAAGTTAGGCTACTATTCATTTTCTGATGATTTGTCAGAAGGGAGATCATCTGCTTCTGCGGAAGTGAAATGCAGAAAGTGAAACCCCAGATAGATAGCCATCTTTCATTTGACTTTATCCCAAGCCTGAGATGTATAGTTTCTTTCCTCCTGAAGAGAAAACCTAGTAAAGAGATTTGTCAGAGACTTAACCGTCTATAGCAGAACAGTGGTTGTAACCCAGGCCTCAGACTTCGTTCCCGAGCAAAGAGGTGATAAATGTGGCCAACTGGTGGATGGCCTCGGGCCACCTTGAAGAGGCGCTCGCTGCGGGAAGCCGAGCTGAATATAAAATAGGCCCATTGTCCCGAGAATGTGATTTAAAGTGCAGAATATTCATCATTCTCCCATACTGTTGGAAGATAAATTTTTCAAATGCAAGTCACCAGGAGCATTTAATTTTAATAGGATGAATAAATGCTCCTAAGATTTCTTGGGCAAATGTATTTCTAAAGAGCAAAAGTACAAGTTTCTGTTTAGAATTTATAATTATTTAAGACCAACTTAAGCCTAATACCCTAAATATTCCAACAAGTTACATTTGCCTAGGAAAAAATCTCATTTTTCTGCATAGGAGAAGGAAACAGGAGAGCAGAAAGTAAAGACGGCAAGGATGGGGAAGAAATGGTAGAGGGGTGTATATGTGTGGGTATTGGAAGAGATCTCTTCAAATCAGTTATTTAGAAGTTTAAACAGCTACAAAAGCCATGCCTTGGTATCAAACTAGAGTATTCAAAACACATGTGTTCCTCTTGCGTTGATTTCAGTCTCTGTTACATTAATTGTGCATATTGCTACTTAATTTCCTCCTAGAAGTTGGCAGCTGAAATGCTCCTTGCAGCCCAGAACTTTTCCAGCTTGCTTTAAATAAAACCTCTTGGTAATAAAACAGCAGGACTCCTTTGTTCAGACGCAGCTATCTGGATCAACCTCAATTACCATGTTTTCTAGTAGAATCCAGTGAAATCAACTAAAACTCCCATCTGATAATGCTCAGATTATTTAAATTAAGGTTTTTGGAAAAAGAGCTACGAATGATGTTCCAAGTCTTTCTCAAGGAGTCTGTATTTTTGTGAGAGGTTAATATGCTTAAAGGGATTAAGTTGGATATTCAAGACCCTGAAAATCTGAGTCTACCTTGAAAATTGAAGTATAAAACCACATGAAGCTGCTTCAGCCGTCTAGGTAAAAGTCAGACCCCCACACAAAATCAGGGCAGCCGCAGTGTCCTCCCCCTTCCTGTGCGAACAGAAGTAATGGTGGGAGGGAAAGGGAGAGTGAGACTTTGGGCTTTCTGAGAAGGACAGGAAAATTCACTGTTGGAAACAATTTCCACAGCTTTCCTGTGTGACATTTATGGAAAAGCCATTCAAGAGGAAATATAACTACCTAACAACTCCAAACACAAAGATGCTGCATTACTGTAACTGGGGGTTTCTCTTAAATCCAGAATTAGCATTAAGTTCTGGTGGAAGAATGAGCTGTAGCTTCAAAATTAATCACACTTCTTTTACTGGGATAAAATGAATTCTGCAAAAGGAAATACTTTCTGATGACTTTTACTAAATTGATCAGAGAAACCACAATATGTATATGTATGTGGTATATATACATATTTGTAGATACAGATGCAGATGTCCCGCTCTTGTTGCATTTCTATACAACTTTTAGCTGGATTTCTTTTTCTCTCATGTTTTGTCTTCTTGTCTCTTTTTAATACTTCTTTCATGTTTTAAATTCCTGACTTTTGTTGAATGTACCAAAAAGGGGCAGTGTCGCTTAGGGTCCCATTACGTAACAGAATCTCAACTTGAAGACCTACCTTCAAAGTGTAGGCAGGTAAAAGAAACAGTCAAATGTAATGAGGCATCCAGAAACTAGCAACCATGGGAAGCCATTACTGTCTCTTAGCCCTGAAAGCGCCAAGATTAAAATAGTGTTTCTAGAGCCTCTTGTGTATTGGAGCCTTAGGGAAGAGACCAGCATGACAGATTATAGAGTCATGCAGTGATTTGGCCAAGCCATGGCCAGAGTGCAGTGCCAAAGCAGGAAAAGGGAGAGGAAATGTCCAGAGACCTTGCTTTCATCTCAGTCTCTGATCTCCTGCCTGTGCTTCTCGTAGGTCTGGACAAGTGGAAGTCAGATGTCGAGGATGCTTGGGTGATGCAATCGATAGGGGTCAGGACAGGTCTCAGGGCACAGGACAATGAAGAAAGAAATGGATCATGGGAACAAAATGAGAAATGTTTCAATGCATACATTCTAAAATATAATTCAGTTTCCAATGGCAAGTCATTTTCAGATTATGCTCTTATTTTTCCTTCTTTTTGTGTGCTGCTAAATTTTTCAGTTTCTTAATTTCACTTACTCATTTACTTATCCTCATTTATGGGACTTTCTATTATGTCTTATTGACTTAATGCGTTGATAGAGCCTTCTGGCTTTTCCATCGTTTCTTTCAATGTTTAACTGATGGTCATATATTCACCTGAGTCTTAAGCCAAATGTGTGTTATACGTACTGAATTTCTTAGTAACTTTCTCATGTCTTGCGATATTACTTTGTGTGGATTTTCTAGCCTGAAGAATTCAGATTCTACTATGATTGTCTCACTATGAATTTTTATTCTTACACACAATGTGAAGCAGTCATTGCATTCGTTTTCCTTGCCAAAAAAAAAAAAAAATCACAATTTTTAGAGTACTTCAACCTTTGAACTATTCCAAGTTAATTCCCTCCCAACTCCATTATCTAGTATAAAGTGCTACCAATGTTTCACTTTCTTTTCACTCCTTTTTGTTGCTTATGTGATCTAGAAATCCTTGAGTCCCTCTAATAAAAAAGGGATTAATGGAGGAAATGGGGTAAAGAAAACAGCTGTCTGTCATTGCAAACAGGTCCTCTGTGTGTGTGTGTGTATGTGTGTGTGTGTAAATCTTTATCCTCTGGATGGTGAAAATTTTCTATCTGTGAGTAAATGAATGTAATAAGGTAGGTTGTCATTTTAGAAAGGCAGTTAATATCTCCGTGGCTTCATGTCAATGTGGTGAGTGGAAGTCTTCCAGCTGCTTGATGGTTCGCTGATAAGCAGGTCTACTCTTAGAAGCACTGCAAGAGAAAGGAGGGAAGGATGAAAGAGGTTGCACTGGGTACTACTGGCTTTGCGTTATCATTTTTCATTGTTCCCTTCAGCTAGTCATTATTTGCACATCCCTGCATACTAAGAGAATTCTTTTTCATACTTTCTTGCTTACAAGACATTTCCTGGAATCGATTCCAATTTCCTCCAGAAATTAGGGTCAAGAAAAAATTCTTTATTGACAGCAGTAGGTAAGAATCTATTTAATTTCTTTAGCCAATCCTTTTATTTTTTGGGTTTGAGCTCAGATAGGCAAGTATCTTTAAGATGAGAACGTGAAATAAAGGTCACATTTTATACTAACATCATTATCTTGTTTTCATTTGAATATTTAAGATTGTGTTGTATCTGCCGAACACCTGGATAATGTGTGTGTGTGTGTGTGTGTGTGTGTGTGTGTGTGTGTTTTAGGGACAGTTAGGATCACATAGTTTAATGTTTGACTGAATGGTTTGGGGCAGTAGAAAATATTATCTCTTATACGGGCAGGATTAGCTTTCTTTCCTTGATTAAATAGTACTGGTTTTGAAAGTAAATTTACTCCTTATTGGCTCTGTATAACTAACCTGAGAAAGCATATCTGTAATCTCGTCTATACTCTCTATGAAGTGATTTATTATCTTTTCTTTTTCTTATTAAGTTTTTCAGTATTTAGAGATACCCTGCTTTCTCTAGTCCTCCTAATTTTCCCCAAAATTCTACATGCCCACACATTTTAAATATTTTTTTTTAAATCATCAAAAACAGCAACAAAGCTAATCATTTTATAACTACTTCCATTCTTAGGGTAGAGTTATATCAGTCAACAACTCTTAACTTCATACCTTCTGTTGGTATTTAGTTTGATGGCTCACTTTTAAGGACAGATTTTTAAAAGATAAGTACAACATTTCAATAAGTAGTTGTTGATAAATCCCAGGAATCTTTAATGATACGCATGAACTTCACAGAGAGGAATTCAATGACACATTACATTGCATGGAGAACACAGCTATAAAAAGAGAAAGCATATTTTGAAATTCCAACCAATGGAATAATTGACAGGGGAAAATAAGCTAACATCTTTCCATCTTTACAAATTGCTGATCAATAAATCACACTTTAAAAGGAGCTGAGTAATTACTCTATGAGGCTTGAAGCAATAGAATCCTCATTTACATATTAACAGACACTTACAGCAATGATTTCTGTCATGGGCTTGTATATGTTTAACATGATAAATTACACCAGTAATTCAGATTGATTTTTCTAATGCATAATAAAAAGGCATTGCAATGTCTGAAAATACATTGTCAAAAGTTCAGAAATAACAGAAGTGAAACCAGTGAATTAGTGAAGCAGTAATTAGTAAAAATTTATTTTGCACACACAAAAAACAACTTGCTAACCAGGAGCAATCAAACCAAAATATGAAATCAGGCTCAGAGGCATATTGTTATAAAGCAGGTTATATAGTGCAAGTTGTGACTATTTATTCTTCATAGCGATTGGTTATAATATTAGAATTGTCTTAAATGATGGGGAATTGGTGAGTGGTTACCTGATACCACCCTTGGGAAACAGTTTAAGTTTTGCTTATGATTTCCAGAGACATAGGCAAGAAATGACTCAGATCAAGTTAGTCTTGAAAAATATGCTAAATTAGGGCACCTGGGTGGCTCAGTCAGTTAAGTGTCTGCCTTCAGTTCAAGTCATTATCTCAGGGTTCTGGGATGGAGCCACATGTGGGGCTCCCTGCTCAGCGGGGAGTCTGCTTCTCCCTCTCCCACTCCCCCTCCCCCCTGCTCTTGCTCTCTCTGTCTGTAGCTCTCTCTCTCTAAATAAAATCTTAAAAAAAAAAGAAAAATAAGCTAAATTAAGCTTTGTTTTTATGACTGAACTGGTTTTGTCTGCTCAGGGAGTTTCCAAGACTGGTCTCTATGTGTTTTTTATTTTATCAACATATTTACTTACTATAGAAAAATAGAGCATTAATTTAAAGATTAAAATTAGTTGTGAAATATATGTAGTCATTCTTAAAGCATCTTCAACTTTCAGGGTGGGAGGAAGGAGGAGGACGGTAGATTCCTAGGTGTTAGGAATGATACACTTTGTTAAAGGCAAAGATACCATTAGGTTTTCTTCGTATCAATTAGATTGTAGATTTTTCAACATATGGGAGGGCAGTGGAATTGATATATGCTTCCAAAATAGTTTCAGAGAATTGAGGTCATAGTGCCTAATGCCCCCTGAAATTTGGAAAGAAGGAGAATACAGAGAATGAGAGCCAAAATCAACTTAGCTAGAAGAGCAGAAGACACTAGAGCCGTAATTTAGAGAAACACCAGAATGTTAATTTTGATGAATTTCTGGAGAGGCAGTGTGGATTGTTATGAGAATGAGAAACCACAGAAGGCCCAATATTTTGAGGACCACCATACTATGGACTTTACCTTCAGGAACCCTTCCAGGTTCTCATGGTAAAGAGACAAAAAATAAAAATAAAAAATTAAAAAAAAACAAAGTCAAGGGTTCCCTGGGTGCCTCAGTCAGTTAATTGTCTGCCTTTGGCTCAAGTCATGATTTTGGGGTCCCGGGATGGAGTCTCATGTTGGGCTCCCTGCTCAGCGGGGAACCTGCTTCTCCCTCTCCCTCTGCCCCTCCCCCTCAACTCATGCTCTCTCTCTCTCTCTCTCTCGAATAAATAGATAAAATTTAAAAAAATAAAAAACAAACCTGTCAGTTTTCTGGCCAAAAGAGGAAGAAGGTACACAGTCTCAGGATTGCTCAGGGCCTTCTCCTTAACATTAGCAAAGGCCTACACTGCAGGGGAAAAGACAAAACGGAGCCTTATTCAGCCTGGGAGTAGGGCAATTATGTGAACCCAGTAAACTCTAGCTTTTCTGTCTCACCTAAGGAAGGTGGGGAAAAAGCTTGGAAGCACTTGGGAAGGTCACAGCGTGGGTACAAAAGGCCTCCCTGAAAAGTTGAGACTTTACCAGAGGCTTATAGAAGATGTCATCTCCCTGCATCTTACCGCCATGCCGGCAATGCCCCAATGTAATACCGTGGATACAAAAGAAAGAGCTGCAAGGCTCTACTTTAGCAAGCGTTCTAGGGGTAACCCAAAGACCGCAGGAGGGGCAGAAACAGAACACCAGAGGAAATGGAAACCTCTGGCCCCTGTGCCTGCAGCAAACATTAAAGCGCAGTTTAAATTCTGGCCAGATAAACATAGAACCTCACTCTACATGATGCAGGTTTATTTCTTCAGTTCCTAGTACCTCATACATCATGATACATTCTCAACAAAATTAACCAGGCATGCTAAAGCCCCATCATCCCAAAAAGAAACTCCATACCTATTAGCTGTCATCCCCCAGTCCTCGCTCCCTATAACCCCTGTCAAGCACAAATTATAATTTAAGAATCTCGTAATAGTATATTTTCATTTCCCTTAGCCTACCTATTATCTACATAATATATTTTGAGGTTTATAATATATGTAGAAATAAAATGTGTAATAGTAGTACAAATGATAGGATGAGTGATAAAAATATTCCAAAATTAGGTTGTAGAACTTTGTGAATAAATAAAAAATAAGATTAAAATTAAAAAAATAATAAAAATAAACAAACACTGAATTGTACACTTTAAAGTGGTGAATTTTAGAATGTGTAAATTAGGGATGCCTGGCCGGCTCAGTCAGTTAAGCATCTGCCGTTGGCTCAGGTCATGATCCCAGAATCCTGGGATGGAGCCCTGCATTAGGCTTCTTGCTCAGCAGGGAGCCTGCTTCTCCCTCTGCCTGAAGTTCCCCCTGCTTGTGTTCTCTGTCTTTCTGACAAATAAATAAAATATTTTTAAAAAAGAATGTATAAATTATATCTCAATAACGCTAGGTTTTTTAAAAGCTCACAGATGTATTTTATGTCTCTACAAATTTCCCTATTCTGGGTATTTCAAATAAATGAAGTAATACAAGATGCTGTCTTTTGTGGCTGCCTTCTATTAACTTAGCAAAATATTTCCAAGGTTCATCCACTGCTAAAAAAAACACGTAATCCATTTACATTTAGTGGGGTTACAGATAAGATTTTCACCTGCCATTTTCCTGTTTGGTTTTTTTAAATGTCTTCTGTCTCTTTGTTCCTCAATTCCTACATTACTGCCTTCTTTTGTGTAAAATAGATATTTACTGGTGTGCTATTTTAGGAGAATACATTAGAAGAACACTACGAGTTGGTTAAGCTGTTTTTTAGTAGGAAACAAAAGAATAAACCATAACAAATAGCTAAATTGTACTTTACCAAAATTAAACCTTGTTGCTGTTTAGAATACTCTGCTGAAGAAATGACAAGGCAAGCCATAAACTGAAGAAAATACTCAAAATGCTTATATCTTACAAGAGAATTGTATTCAGATTATATACTTTTAAAACCTACTAATAAGGAAACAAATTGTAAAAATGGCAAAACACACTTCACAAGACATCTGAGTGACCAATAAACAGATAAAAAGATGTTCTACATCATTAGTCAGCAGGGAACTACGTGTATAACTCTGAGACCACTTCACACACACTAGAAAGTTTAAAAGAAAAAAAAATCCCCATAATACCAGATATTAGTGAAAATGTGGAGCAACTGGATATCTCAAATATACTAGTGTAAAATGATATAACCATCTTGGAAAATTGTGTTTTCATTTCTTATAAAGTTAAATATATAATTGTCAAATAACCCAACGATTCCACTTCTGAATATTTAACTAAGAGGAATGAAAATATATGTACACACAAGGAATTATAGAAACGTTCATAGACTCTTTGTTCTTCATAACAGAGTCAATAAACAAATTGAGTTATATTCTTTCATAAATTACCACTCAAAATAAAAAGAATGAGCCACCACATGCACCAACTTGGTGCAATTTTAAAAATTACAATGTTAAATTTAAAAAATTAAAAATTAAAAAAACAATTTTAAAACATAATGCTGACCAAAAGAAGCCAAACATAAAATTGTACCTAAAATATAATTCTTTGTATTGAAATCCTAGAATAGGCAAAATAATTAATCTTACAAAAAAAAAGTAATTGACTGCCTGGACCCAAGGGTGGGACCCAGTTAGGAAGTGGGCGTGCATTTCAACGTGCAACATATTCCAATGTAGTTTTAAAAATTCTCTTTCCTTTGGATGATGCCCTCCTTCATAATGACAGCACTAATGACTCAAAGTGATGGTGCTGGGTATTAGGCATTTTAGGTACCCACTGTGCCAGATTGTTCTATTGCCAGGTTGGTTAAGACAGGAATAGCATTGCCATGATTACTCTTCCTTGTACAGGTCCGGGTTTGTGTTGTTCAAAAGAAAAGAGAGAAACAAAGTAGCAGCCACCGCTCCCTGATGGTGTTTTTGATCAAACACAGAGGTTAGTGGGTTCCCAGTCTTCTTTTCTTGCCCTGCTATTATTCATCGAACTCATCTACCTGCTAACCAATAGTCAAGTCCACTGCCAAACCTTGACCGTGGACCTACAGAAGCACTAACTGCATAATGGCAAGAGCTTCCCATAAGCATCTGAGAGCTTCCCTGTCACAGGCCCACTTAGGCAGCTGGACTTGGTTCTTCCGGTTTCTCTGCAAACAGTGATTTTTCTCTAAACATCCAGTTACCCGTTCTGATTATTCATTTTCCTAGTTCCTTTGACAACTGTGTATGTTAAATTCCAATAACGAACCCCTTATCTCATATCACTTGTGGTACTGTTATACTGTTTGAAACCTAGAGTGTTCTCTCTCTCTCTCTCTCTCTCTCTTTCTCTCTCTCTCTCACACACACACCACTCCCATCTTCACAGTCAGGTGCACAATTTTCAAGAAAACATGTGTTTTCCTGGTTTTGGAGGAAACGGGATAGGGTTTTGCCTTCTTGAAAAGAAGAACACACACAGAATCAATGATGTGAACGAATTTAAGAAAGAACTCAGGTAATGATAATTGAGTACATTAAGTGTTGCTCATAAGCCTATTTCCTTCCTCACTCTGTGACTCTGACTGAATTTCTAACTTGCATGCAATAGGGTTCCAGAATTTTTCTAGAATCAGTTAATGCTTAAAGTGCCCCTGGAACTGTCATGGGGAGCCTCCCATCCTTTCTCTTCTGTTTTACTATCCATATTCATTCACTTACTCATTCAAGAAATATTTGCTGAGCACATATTTTGTTCTAGACATTATTTTAAAAAAATCTTCAAGGACTTCACAACAGGGAGGCAGTCATATAATGGAAAAATGAGTTTATAAAGAATCGTGTGAGGTGCAATGGTTTCACTAACAAGGGAGTGAGTAAGTTTACAAAAAATTGAGTTTTTCAGAGCAGGCTTCATAGAGGATTAAATGGCTCATCTACGCTGGATGTTTCTCCTGCTTTTTGTTCTTCCATCTATTGCACTGCTCTCTGCCCAAGTTGGGCAGATCAGGGAACTCATTGTTACTAAATTCAACTTTATGAAAAATACCTAGAGTAAATTTGTATGAGGTTTACTTTCTATATCACACATGTTAATTGTCCTTATCACGTAAGTAAAATCTATTCTTGGTAGAAAATTTAGGAACTATAGCAATTCACATAAAATAAAATTCTGCCTGTCCTTCAGGTATACAAATATCTGTTTTATAGGTATTTAGTGATATTAATTTGTTTAATGTTCTGGTCACTTGCTCATTGTTTTAAGACATTCATCTTTAATTTTCATAATCGTTTTTAAGAACTATATAATATGGCACCTATAAAACTGGTATAAATTCTTCTTCTGTAAGACAGGTTGTATTTTCTTTCCAAGTTTGTCACTTGCTATTTTGGTTGTGATGTTTCAGTCCAGTTCACTGCAGAAAACAGATGGTGCACCCAAAGGGTTTAATTTAAAGAGTTTACAAAGATATGGGCATGGTTTGGGGACCAAACAAGGGATAATGAAACACCCAAGGATTAGCAACCACAGGGAGCTATTGGCCCCCCTAGGTCTGAGAATCAATGGGAGGGAATGATGTTACCGGAGTCCAACCAGCTCTGAAACCACAGAAGAGGACCTTCTGGTCTCCTGCTGGTACCACCCATAGGCCAATATAATCCAGAAGCCAGAAGACAGTGGGAGACCAACACTGTAATCAATAGGGGTCAGTCTCTGATAACATAAAGCAAAATAGAGAAGAGCAAAGATTTGACCCATAAAAGTTCTTTGATTTATAGAAGTTTCTATTTTTCATAAGTCAAAATTAATACTCTTTTTTTAAAATTAGTTTCCAACTTCATCTTTAAAATAACTTCCTTAACCAGAGATAATTTTTTGGTTATATTTTAGGGTTTTTAAAAATATATTTTCCATTTGGACTTCTTCCAGTTCTCAGATGATTCATTGCTCTTTCTTTCCTGAGACCTTCACTTTTGCTTTTCCTTCTTTCTGGATGGGTATCCTGTCTGGCTGGATAGTTGTCTCCCAATTATAAGCTTAACCAAATCAAAGCCATCCTTTAGATCTCTAACAGGTCAGAGATCTTATGTTCAGAAGTAAGCACAGTGCTGGTCAAGTGGTGAGAGCTAATTTGGTCTCAGGGTCAAATAATCACTCTATGTGACAATGTTAAATTTTACCTGAATGCTCCCGGAGCATCCACAGGTAATAAATCTCCCCACTCTTTTGTGTTCCAGGAAATGGTTGAATGCAAACAACTACTCTTCCCCATGTGACTTAGATAAGACATTCAGATTCTCCCCTTTCTTAAAAATGGCTGGTCCAAACAAAGATACTCTGAATTTCCTCTTTGCCTCATGAATGATTAACTGAATTGTTTGTACCCACTGAGCAGTCTAAATAAAATACCTACTAACTTGACTTGATGAAACTTTAGTTAAGTTTCTCTCTTCTCCCCAGGTCCTGGTTTGATCGTCCTTGAATAAGCATCAGGAACTCAGAACACCCCTTCCCGTACAGCCCCTCCCGAATCTGCTGACCTCAGGGAAAAGTTTCAGTTGTGAGATCAGACCATTGCTCATCCCACTTTCTCACTTCTGAATCTTCTTTGCCTTGTTAAATCCTTTCTATAAAAGACGAGCTTTTTTCTTGCTTGATCTTTGAATCATTTACAGATCTTATGGTCCTTATGATCAGAGCATAAAAACCTTCTCCTTACCCTTTCTTCCTCTTGCAAAGATGCCTCACCTTATAGTTAGTCTCCCTCCCCCATTACAATAATGCTTTTGAATAAAGTCTTTTCTCAAGTTTAGATTTTTTTTTTTTTTAATTTGATAACATTTTCCCCCTGCTCATCTTTCTGGTTGCTAGAGTCTGGGAAAAGAGTACTCATTCATTCAACAAACACTTATGGAACAGCAATTCTGGGTTGGGTACTCTCTAGATGCTGGGGATATAATGAAGAGAAAGGTATAGCCTATTCTCCTAGGGAACTCACAGTATTTTTAAACACAGGGCAATAAGTGCCATCGAAAAAAAAAGTCACTATGAACTCTGAGACTATAGAGGACAGGCACTTATCCCTGAGGTAGATAAATAGGAGGATGTTTTCAGAAATCAGTAGAATCTGAGATGATCAAATACATTATAAAACATAATTCAGAAGTGTATATTGTAGGCAGAAATTTCCAACTGTTTGAATGTCAGAGATGAGTATGGCTGAGATTATCAACAAAGGCTTCGGGCAGAGACAAACAAGGTGAGCCTTGAAGAACAGCAAGGACTTAAATGACAGAAAAGAGAAGTAGATGTTTCAGCAAAGTTTTATGAGCCCAGGGAGATAGATCAGAGGTGTGTGATGGGGAGAAAAGAAGATGCAAAGAAGATGCAAAGAAAAGTATCTCCTCCTTCTGGATAAGGAAAACCCCACTCTTCCCTACTGTGTGTCTCCTTTACTGCTCACATGGAACACTTCACTTCTGGTCCCCCACGTGTGGATGTTTTCCCCACACCAAGCAATTCTCTGTGGCGTGTCCTATCATTTAACTCAATTCTGACACTCTCTACCCAGAAATAGCCTCAGATCCCATGGGGTAAGGTCTCAGCCCCACAAGACTCTCTCTCCATCCCCCCACACACTTCAAATGCCTGCCACAAACCTGGGTAATCAATGGTGCTTCTGACCGACTGACTATGGATTGGAGGTTCTAAAGACCCCCTCCTTCAGTTCGACTAATTTGTTAGAGTGGCTCACAGAACTCAGGGAAACACTTACTTCTGTTTACTGGTTTATTAAAGGGTAGGATAAAGGATACATGAGAGCAACCAGATGAAGAGACACAACGGGCAAGTTCTAGGAGGGTCCCTGGCATAGGAGCTTCTGTCCTGTGGAGCTGGGGTACATCACCCTCCTGGTGTGGAGGTGTTTGCCAGCCTTGAAGCTATCTGAACCCCCTTCTGTTGGGGTTTTATGGAGGCTTGCTCATGTAGATATGATCAATTCTAAACTCCATTTCTAGTCCCTTTTCTCTCTCTGGCAGATGAGGGGGAGGGATGAAAATTTCAAGCTTGGTATTTCTGGTGACCAGCCCCCACCCAGGAGGCATTCAGGAGCCCACCTGGAGTCCCCTCGTTGGAACAAAAGATGCTCCCACTGCTCTTATCACTTAGGAATTTACACAGGTTTAGGAGCCCTGTGTCAGAAACAGGTTAGAGACCAAATATTGGAACAAGAGATGCTCCTAGGTGCACCTGTCACTTAGGATTTATAAGGGTTTTAGTAACCATGTGTTGGGAACCAAGGGCAGAGACTGAGATACATATAGATATAGATAGATATAGATATTTAAATATAGATCTTATTATTTCACAGAAGGGTAAGAGTCTCCATCAATCTTTCCAATTCTGTACTCACGGCACTCTTTCAGCACCCATTGGAACCCACACCTGTATTCAGTTGATATCATATCATAAAATCATGGCTTGTTTATTTGCTCTCCTCACATTTTATTCTCATTTAGACATCGGGTTGTAGATCTAAGGGCACTAAGGAGCGCACATTTTTCCCCAAAGCAGGACTCAAATGACTGATGACTCTATTTTCACGATGACGTCAAGTACTTTCATTACAATGAGCAACAGCTCTTGCTCCAACTGGACACCAAACAATTTTAAACATCACTATAGAAAGGACTTAACAATTTTATTAAGTCCATATGCTGAAGTAAACATATTTGGGCTGAAGTAGATTGACTGTTATCCTGAGGATGGAGCACATTTGTCAGAGTTTATTTTCTGCTTATGACAGATCTGCAGTGATGGTCCAGCTGACTCAGACCTTATGGTTAATTTCTCGCATTATAATGCGATTTCTACCTTGCTAACCCAACAGATGGTTTCTCTCTTCCTGTCTTGGATATTATGAGAAAGTGGATCAAATTCAGAGTCTGGTAAAGCCACTGTGAAATTCTGACACAGACCACAAGGACCTGCACATGGGCGTGCAAAAAATGGGGTGTTTCTAGCCCTCCCTGCCAACTTATCAGAATTAATTGCCGTGACCCTACATGTCTGGTTTGGCATCTTGCCGAAGAGCAGAAAAATATTCCAGGGGCACAGACTAACATTTCACTTCCATTCCTTCCAGTGTTGTTTACAACACTTTGCTAGGCCTCCTGGCAGGAAATTTTCTATTCTCTTCCAAAAAAGAAGGTACATTTCTTTTTTTCCCTCTCTCCGATTTCCAGCCACTGCGCTGGCCAACCTCTCACGTATGAGATGTTCAACATGAAGAATTGTGGTTTTGAAAATAGATGTACTTTTAGCCTGAGAGTAATTTTGATTGAGTGAAAAATGCACATTTTAGCTAGACAGATCATATAGATGTTATTTGGTTTTATGAAAGCTCTACTAGGAAACTGTATTTTAACCACCAGTAAATGAATTTCAGTATACAGAAGGTGACATAAGGTGCGGACGCCTACTTTACTTTTCATTATTCCTCATATTTCATAGTCATCCTGTGCAGTCGGACCCTTTCAGTTACCTTGTAAAGCATGCATTGTTTCAACATTTACTGGAAACGTTTAAATATTTAAGCATCAATAAGGCAGAAACAAAGAAGATATTCTTTTTGGTATTTTATATTCTGAGTTCACTGAACATCTTATGAGAGACAAAAACTTTGACCCTCTATTACGAGTTGAATTCTAAGTATTCCAGAAGAAACATATCTCTAATTTACAATATAAATCCAACGTGAGACTGGGTTTGGTATTAATAGATCCCACATGCAGGCATTTTATCAGAAAATTTTAATCCTGGAATTTGGGATAGCACTGACGGATGAAGAATAAGTTATAAATCCATATACATATACAGCTAATAGAAAAGTTCACAGCACTTATGATGACAAGAACATGGCTTTCTAAAATAAAATTTATAGTTTTGTATTGTTAGAAGCGAATAACCTTGGATGGAAGTTTAAATATTCTCTAGAGACCTGTGTGGTAACCTGAACAGTTTTTATTTTCAAAATGCAAAGGGGGGCGCCATCCTTAGCACCTGCAGAAATTTCACCTAAAAGCGTTTTTTCCTACAATGTGTCTTCACTAACGTGTGGAGACCAGATTGCTAAACAAACATCCAACTGAATTTGAATCTAGAACTAACCTAAATGTATGACATGATATTCACAGTGCCTATCACAGTCCCTGGCACTTCAACTTGATCTCCTGGTCTCCCTGGAAATAACGGAAAACATGTTTTAAGTTCAAATTTCCTTTTTATTACCTTCATATGTTAAAACCACAAAAATCTATTCAATAAAGGTGGTTACGTCAAGTATCTGGCATTATGGCTCTACCTACCCTTTCCAGTCTCATGTTATTACTTGCAAAAAAAAAAATCCAGCAAATTATCTAGTTCTTTCAAAGATTTAACTGTCCCCCACGACTCTAGTCTAACATTTCAATACATTAATTTGCACGGCATGCACTCTAGTTAGCTCACACTTCTGACTTTTCACTTTCCTGACTGTTGTTCTCTTTGCCAAAAAATCCTGTTCATCTCTGACATCTCGGCGGCACCATGGCCTGGCCCAGTCTCCTCCAGGGTCAGAACTAATCTCTCCTTCCAGATGATTTTTCTATACTTGAGTCATAGCCATTACGTTACTCTGTCCTTCATTTTGGTATTTTTATGCTCGTTTCTTCACAGTAACGTCCTTAACGAGAGGTAGGAACTGCTTTGCCTGTACTCTTCACAACGCCCCGTCCACTTGAGCTTGTAATACAGCACTAATGATCATTCAATAAAATGAGGGACCGAACGCACCTGAGTGAAAAAGCTGATGGACTTTATAAATACAAGTTTAAAGACATATACATATATTTGTTACAGTGTCCTATCTGCTTCATTTTATTTTACTTTTCTATTGTAGTAAGATAAACTTCACATAAAATTTACCATATTAACCATTTTTAAGTGAGCAGTTCAGTACCATCCAATGCATTCACACTGCTGTGCAATATCGCCACCATCTTGCTTCAGAACTTTCTGGCCGTTCCAAACACAGACTACGTACCCAGTAACCACACGCACCACTCTGTTTTGTAACAGCTATTAAAACAGACACTCTACATAAGGATTCTTAAAACATTCATATGGACATCAATTTCTAATATTATGGGATAGGCATATCAGGAGATGCTCTCAGATATTTAAAACTGTCTCTGTGGACATGTGAGTCATGTAAAACTTATAAGATTAAGGCAGTGACTGAGACTGTGTGCTGACGTTTGACAGAAGCAAATTAGAATAAATTATCATGAAATATGTATGCCTTATGTGAAGCAAGATGATATTAATCAACCATTTATGTCTAAAATGTTTCAATACACACACCCCATGATTACTGCTTTTTCTTATGAACGTGTTCTGTGAATAGTTCTACGTGTCTAATACACGTTTATGAATTGATTTTCTAATGTAGGTTTTAAATTCCTTGGAAGAGCAACGGTAGATTTAGAACTCAAACCCATTTGTTAGGCAAAGACACAGGCATATATTTCTAAGCCCAGAGCTACAGGCTGAAGAGGCCCCCTGAATAGGATTCAGTCACATCGATATTCTGAAATGGAAACATACTCGTTTGGGGGATTTTATTTTATTTTTATTTTTTTTAAGATTTATTTATTTGAGAGAGAGACACTGTGTGTGCGCCCAAGGAGGGTGCGGAGGGGTAAAGTGAGAGAGAGAAACTCCGCTGAGCACGGAGCCCCAGGCAGGCCTCAGATCATGCCCTGAGCCAAAATCAAGAGTCAGAGGCTTAACCAAATGAGCCACCCAGGCACCCCTTGTTTTGAGGTTTTAAAATACAAAGACATGGGTGATAACATTTTATTATATGAAAACCAGTTGGCACAAACTGAAAACTCTGTAAATAATATTTCTGAAATCCTTCTTTGTCAATGGAGAGAATTTGAAATACGACCCCAAAATCATGCACTACAAATTATCACCACACCTTTTTAAACTCCTTACAGATTTATTTTGAGTGTCAGAGGCAAAGAAGACATTATGATAAAATGTTTCAGTACGTTTTCTAAATGATCTCTTTCTTAAAATTGTGATTACAAATACTTGCAAATTCATCACCATTCTCATATAAAGAGTTCTGTTTTAGGAATATGGGAAAATTTAATCTGCTTGGAGACATTAGAGAAGGTCTACAAAGCAACGTGACAAATGAGGCAAGTATTAAAAAAGGGGTAAGAGTTGTTCAGTCAGGCTGGGAGTGGATATCACGAATAATGAGGAGTGGATGTAGGGTCAGGAAATAGAAATGCGTGGCCAAAGAAGTGCAAAAAAAAAAAAAATTTCCAAAGCATTATGCTCATTGTTGAATCATGGAACATCGCCGTATGGAAAGTTATCTTTTTACATGCCTTTCTCTCCCACAAAACTGAGAATTCATTGAAGGAATAGACTGTGTTATTATTATAATATCTCCCAGGGCTACCACCATGTTCAGAATATTGCATGTAATCAATAAATTTTTTATGAGAATTAAGGCAAAAAGGCCTCAAAGCATAGAAAAGAGAAGTATCTGGAAAACACCGTCTCCCTCACCCTATGTCAGAATACGGTCAAGAAATCCATGAAAGCATTGTAAGGATAGTTCAACAATATAGAGAAATAAACTGCAAGGAAGGATTACAATTACAGTCATATGCATTTTATTTTCAATAGGGTAATCCATCTGTGAGATAAAATTTACCTTGTGAAATTTTTCTCCCACCTCCCTAAATTATATTGTAATAATAATATTAATAGCAACATCTATTTACTTGAGTGTGAACCATATGTCTTTTACTGTACTAAGACTACACATACTAACTCATTTAAATCTCATATTTGTGATGTAGGTACTATTATTGTCTCCATATTACTAATGTGAGGATTGCAGACAAGTTACCTAACCTGTCCAAAGTCTTGCAGACATTAATCTTTGGAGTCAACTTTCAAATGCAAGCATTCTGCTCCAGAGTCAGTACTTTCTATCATTATCTTATACTGCTCATTATGGAGTTAAAAATGAAATTATCTCTTTGCTTATATTACTGTTCTTACCTCAACTGACTTATTTGATGAAAATGGGAAGTTGTAACACTGTGAATTGCCCAGAGAATCCTAACCAAAGACTAACCTAACATGACCTGACTCATTAAATCCTGGTACCCCTGGCACGTGGCAGTTATGGGGAATGCCAAAAGTAATTCAATGAGCATTATGTTAAAATACATATATACATATACACATCAATATCTTACTTCTTCTCAGTATTTATTAACATTGGAAACACTGTCACACACTGTAAGTGCTCTGGTAGGTACATGAATTCACATTAATATGCAAATAGAATTTTCCTACCATATAAGTTAAGGTGATCAATTCAGTTTATGATAAGAAATGTGAGTTGATGTAAAGATAGAGACATCATACCTGCGCCCATATGTGCACATGCATATCCATCATATGTAATGTCATAGACAACTGTGAAAAAACACCATTAGTTTCTTAGATTTACAGATTAGAAAGTTACATTTACATAGTGTTTTGCCCAAATTCCTACTGCGTGTTGGAGATTGTGTGAGAATTGGAGAGAAGCCCAAGTCATCCGTGACCTCCAGCCACCCAGTCTTTGCCGTCCAGCCTGCAGATAATATGGAACAAAGCAAGGCCATTCCTTATTATGCTTTGCTGAATTCCTGACCCCCAAATCCATAAGCATAATAAATCACAGTCTTCAAGATTCAGGGTGATTTGTTACATGGCAATAGAAACTAGAAGAGCGTATAAAGAAAATCAAAGTTGCTGCCTGCTCACATTTTAATAACTCTGTGGAATTCTAGATTCTTGACATGCTCGGAAACAGAATTTGATATCCTCGCACAGTTTCACAGCATGATATTCTTCTCTCCAGAATTTGCATTATTGTTAGAGACCCAATTACTAGAGCTTTTTCTCTTCATATTTTTCTTCATAATTTGGGACATCTCTTTGTTCACCGAAATTTAAATCAATTTCTGTAATAACTGGAATGCTTAAATCTTTGGATTTTAAAGTAGATTCTCCCCGAACAATTCTTTGCATTACATTTTCATTTTTTAAAGTATAATTCTAGCTCTTAAAATGCAAATTGCAGTATTTTCCTTTGTGAAATAGAGAAATGTAGGAATACGGCATCATATAAAACCTATTAACATTTTATACATCCTGACTTAATTGAGTAGTTAAATACTTGCAGATGTCTACAACTGTTTAATATACTAATCATTGTATACTTTCCCACATATTTTCTAAGTACTAATTATATATTCTTTTTAACTAAATTGTTATGAAACATCAGAATTAATTTTAACATAGTGCAATTTAATCATGTTCATAGTTATATTGAAAGTATTTATTGCCAATTTCTTGTTTTTATATATGCAGAGGATATAGTATGGTAAATACACATAGTATTATTTAAGTCCGTAAAAATTAGTTTATCCGTTAAGAATTATCTGAAATTGTGTAGCTTTTAAAATTTTAGTTGACAGATGCGTCACTCACCATATTGAAAACAAATTTCCTTTCTTTTCAGCCCTTTGATTCCAATGTAGATGAGGTAGGTCTGAGAGCTTGTTTGCTTTTGCTTTTTCTTCTTTTTTGGATAAAGCATCCTGGGGAAGAGGCCAGAGAAAGTATCATGAGAGTTGGAAGATTCGCACAAAGTTCATTTACCCTTTTCATGTTTCTCTGAGCCTGAAATGTGCCCTTTGTTCTTCTACCTGATGGTTCCCAAGCTGCTGAGCAAACAATAGTCTGGTGTTTGTGTAAAGGTGAAACTGCACTCTGGCAAGCAAATGAATGAGTGTGAATGTCAAACTCTGATTAAAAAATTGTCTATGTTTCTACAGAAGAGTTTGCAGAACTTTTTCGTATCTCCTTGCCAAATGCAAAGTTTACACAGTTGGTGAGGAAATAAAACCATAGAATGTGTAATACTATTCACTCTAGAATTTACATGACTATATTTATAATCCTCCTCAGGAAGATGGCTCCTCCAATAATCTTAGTTGTTCCTTTATTCTTATCTTCGGTGTGTTGTGTGGTTTTTTTTTTTTCCCCAAATTGTGGATCTTTACAGAAATAAATTCACTTAAATTTAGTTATTTAGTTAGTTTCATTTATAGAGTCTCTGCTACATGCCAGGCACTACTCTAAGCACTTTACATGTACTAACCCATTTCACTTGTATTATTACTCTCTGAGACAGGACGTATTATCTTCTTCATTTTATAACCAAGAAAACAAAAACACAGAGGTTGCTTAAACTGACCAATGTCACCCATCATTTAAGTAGCAATGGCAGTCACTTGTATGCAGAAAATCTAAATGATACATTTACCCAAAGTGAACTTGAAACACCCTCCATATTTAACAGATTGTGTATCCAAAATGCAAAGGTGACCGTATTACCCCCAAACTTAAAAACATCAATAACTGTCCTTTACTACTGTGGTGAATTTTAAAACTTCAGCATGCAATTCAGGACTTGAATTATCAGGCCCTGCCTGTCTCTCTGATTGCATCTTCCAATACCCCCTACTCCGATACTCCAGTTATTCCAGACTCTGTGCTTTTCCAAATGCTCCATTTATTTCATACTACCATGACGCTTTTTATGTCATTCTATCCTAGAATATTCTCCCTCTTATCCCCGTCACCCTGCAAACATCTATTCCTTCTTTAAAATTTAGCGCAGGTGTCATCTTTTCCCAAGAAATCATCCTTAAATTCTACTATTACTGCCAGATGATTAATCAGTCTTTCTGCCATTTCTGTATCTTGGGCATTATTCAAGAATTCTATATACCATTGCATTCAAATAATTTATCTATACATTTTGCCCCTACCAGACAAAGGTCTCTTCTCAAGGAAGTCCTCCTATGTTATTCATTTTCGTGTTCCTTGTATCTAGAAAAGTATCAGACATATAATAATACTTGTTAAATAAATGAATGTGAAGATTAGAGCTTAACTCTTTAGTGAACTCTAGAAAACCTGTCAAACTCCACCAATTAAATGTAAGTTTAAGGTATAATTAATTAACACTCCAAGTCATTACTCATTTTGTCCAGAAAGTGAACACTTCCTTACAAAATAAGATAGATTTTTTTTTTGAAGAGTAAAGCTAGGTTGCAATTGTTTATTTCTTAAACGAACAAATTATATCCAGTTCCCTATTTTGTGTCATATCTACTAAGGCGATTTTATCTCATGTTTACCTTTGTCTATGAAAGATAAGAGGAGCAAATAAATATTTCCTCCTTATAATAAAAAACAGACGCATGTTAATACTAATGACACTTATTGTTTACTACATAATAGGCATATAATCAAAACCAGCTTCTGTGAGGATATATTCTTTATCTCCATTTCACAGATGAGTTACGGAAAGTGTAGAGAAGTGATACAAGTAGAAATGTCACCAGCTGAATGGAAAGCAGTCCAGGTCTAACATGAGTGACTTTTGTTAGACATTTTTATGTCTGAAAGAAGAGCAAAAAGTTGATCATAGGCTGGCCTTGCGAACCTCTGTGAAGACCTAGAGGCAGGGAGTTCTAAAGGTTTATTTCTCTCCTACCACAAAGTGCTATGCCATGTCCTCCAAAATGTAAGCCTTCTTTCAGAATTGTTCTCTTGTTGTCAACAGTCTTTCTGCTTTGTTCTCTGTATCTGGGAACCTCCAGTCTCTGAGTGGCCCCCAGCCTTTTGCAGTCGTACTGTCTGATAATGTATCGTTTCCTAAACTTGAACTAGATAAAGCAGACTTCATCGTAGATGCTCTTGATTGATTATCTGCTTTCTTTTTCTCACAAAAGCAAAATGTACTCATTGCAGAAAACGGAAACTCACACAGAAGACAAATGTCATTCATAATTCCACAATCCAAATATATACTGCTAAAATTTTGGTGAATACAGAAAAGAGGAAGAGAGAGAGAGAGAGAAGGAAACAGAGAAAGAGGTCATATTTTTAAAATATGAAATGAGGAGCAATGCTACATATATTCTTTTGAAACTAGATGATTCATTTACTATGGCCATGAACATTTGGTCAAGCTATCAAATAAATTTTGAATTTTTGCAACGTATTCATAATTAACTAATATTTCTCAAGAAAGTTTTAGCTGCTTGGAATTGTAGGTGTATTTTAATTGCACTTCCCACACATCCGTCTACAAGGTAAGTCTATAACCGTTAGTGAAATTTAGAGAATGAAAGTAAGTTGTGCAAGGCTGTTTAGTAAACATTCAATATTTGTACCATGGTTTGTCTGATCCAGAAGCATAGTGTTCCATATGGTGCCTGGATACAGTTCAATTTATTTAAACAATCTCCCACTGGGGACTTTTAGACTGTTTTACAATTTCTTTTGTACAAATAACTTGGTAATGAGCATCCATGTATTGGAAATTCTTTTATTTGGAAGACATTTTTTTAGGGCAGTTTTAGTTTCATAGCAAAGTTGAGAGGAAGCTAGAGATTTTTCCTATCCCCCTTCCCACACAACCACAGCCACCTCCATTATCAACATCCCCAACCAGAGTGATCCATTTGTTACAACTGACAAACCTACATTGGCACATCATAATCACCCAGAGTCCCTACTCTTGGTGGTGGATAAAATAGTCTATAGATGTCAATTATATCCAGTTAATTGATGGTGTTATTGAGTTCAACTATGTCCTTACTGATTTTCTGCCTGCTGGATCTGTCCATTTCTGAATCAGTGGCGTGGAAGTCTTCAACTATGATGGCACAAATGGTTTTGCAAATGGCAGGATTTCTTCTTTTTTAAGGCTGAATAATATTCCATTGTTTATATACCAAATTTTCCTTATCTTTTCATCCATTGGTAGACGTTAAAGATTGCTTCCATGTCTTGGCTACAGTGATTTTATTTCCTTTGGATATATAACCCAGTAGTAGAATTGCTGGATCATATGTTAGTTCTATTTTTAATTTTTAAGTAATCTCTGTATTGTTTTCCATAATGGCTGTACCAATTTACATCACCACCAACAGTGTACAAGGATTCTCTTTATTCCACATCCTCACTAGCATTTGTTATGTCTTATCTTTTTGATAAAAGCCATTCTGACAGGTGTAGGTGATATCTCATTGTGGTTTTGATTTGCATTTTCATGATGACTAGTGATGTTGGATAACTTTTCATGTACCTGTTGGAATGTCTTTGGAAAAATGTGTTTTCAGGTCTTTTGCCTGATTGTTAATCAGATTATTATTATTATTATTATTATTATTATTATTTTGCTTTTGAATTACATGAGTTACTTATATATTTTGGATATAAACTCCTTATCAGATAAGTAGTTTGCAAATATGTGCTCCCATCACATAGATTTTGTCGTTTTGTTGACTTTTCTTCTGTTGTGCAGAAGCTTTTTAGTTTAATGTCATCCTGCTTGCTGATTTTTGTTTCTGTTGCTTGTGATTTGGTATCATACCCATAAAATCATCACCAAGGCCTGTCAAGGAGCTTTCTCTCTCTGTTTTTTTCTAGTTTCATCTAATATTTACATGTAAATTTTTAGTCATTTCAAGTTAACTTTTGTGAGTGGCGTAAAATGGGGGCACAGTCTTATTCTTTTGCATGTAAATATCCAATTTTCCCAACACCATTTATTGAATAAAAACTCTTCTCCATTGAGTATTGTTGGCTCTCATGTTAAATATTAGGTAAGTACATATGCATGAGTTTATTTCTGGGCCCTGGATTCTGTTCCATTATTTTATGTGTCTGTATGTCAGTACTACATATATATACTATATACAGCTACAGAACTGTATATATACACATACATACATATGTATATGTACATACACATATGTACACATATATGGCTTTTAATATAGTTTGAAATCAGAAAGTGTGATGCCTTTAGCTTTTTTTTCCCCTCAAGATTGCTTTAGCTATTCAGAGTCTTTTTAGGTTCTATACAAATTTTAGGATTTTTTTTTTCTATTTATGTAAAAAAAAAAAAACAAAACAACCCACCATTGGAATTTGACAGGGACTGCATAAAATATATAGATGGCTTTGAATAGTATGGACATTTTAACAGTACTAATTCTTCCAAACCATGAACATCAGATATATTTCCATTTCTTTGTGTCTTCTTCAGTTGATTTCATCAATGTCTTATAGTTTTCAGTTTTCAGTGTACAGATTTTTTACTTCCTTGATTAAATTTATTCTTAAGTATTTTATTTTTTCAGTGGTATTGTAAGTGGAATTATTTTCTTTATTTCTTTTTTGGATAATTCATTGTCAGTGTATAGAAACACAGCTTATTTTTGCATATTGATTTTGTATCTTGCAATTTTACTGAATGTATTGGTTCTAACAATATTTGAAGAAGTCTTCAGGATTTTCTATATGTAAAATCATGTCATTTGCAAACAGAGACAATTTTACTTCTTCCTTTCCAATTTAGATGCCTTTATTTCTTTTTCTTGCCTGATTGCTCTGTCTAGGATTTCCAGTACTGTTGAACAGCAGTGATGCTGCTGATAAGACACTCACACTAGCTTAAAGGACACATAGACTGAGAGTGAAAGAACGGGAAAAGACATTTCAAGTGAATGGCAATCAAAAGGAAGGAAGTTATTTTTATATGAGACAAAATAGACTTTAAGCTGAAAATGGTTAAAAATGACAAAGAAGGTCATTATGTAATGACTGGATAATTTCAAATGACTTATCTTTTAGTCAATGATTCCTTCTGCTGCTTGACAGTGTTTGCTGTTGAAACTTCTTATTGAACTTTTTAGTTTATTGTATTCTTCAGCTTTAGGATTTCTGTTTTTGTTTTTATGGTTTCTATTTCTTTGTTGAACTTCTCATTTTGTCCATGCATTGTCTTCCTAACTTCATTGTGTGTCTGGGTTTTTTGTTTGTTTGTTTGTTTTTGTAGTTAATTAAACTGTGTTAAGAGGACTATTATGAATTCTTTGTCATATAGTTCATAGATCTCCATTTCTTTTGCGACAGTTATTAGAGCTTTTTTTGTTTCTTTTGGTGGTGTCATGCTTACTTGATACTTTATGATCCTTATATCCTTGCTTTGGTATCTGTGCATTTGAGTAAAGTCTATTCCTCCAGACTTTGCAGATTTACTTCAGCAGGACCAGAACTTCACCGGTCAGCTAGCTTGGGGTTCTAGATAGGTCAGTTGATAGCATTCAAGGGCATATGGGGATTGCTAATGGGATCTCTATTTGGGCAAGGCCACTCCCATGCTCTGACAGGGCTGGGCTCCACAGTTGGGTGGGCCTGCTGGCTGAACTCCACATTCAGGTGGGGCTACTGAGTGGGCTCCCTAATTAGGGAATGGGGGTTGCTGGCTGTGCTCTGCATTCAGATGAGGCAACGAGTCTGGCTTTGCAATGACCTCTTGTCAGGTGGGGTTGCAGGCTGTGCTCCCTGGCAAAGCAGTGCCACTGATTGGACTTAAAACAGGACAGCACTACCAAGTGAGCTCTGCAACCATGCCTGCTTAGATGGGGTTTCAGGCTGTGCTCTCCTACTAGATGGTGCTGCTTGCTGGTCTCTGTTTTCAGACAGAGCCACAGAAAGAGCTTTGTGGTAGGTATAGGTCTCAGACATTGCTCTGCAATCAGGCTGTCACGGTCACTATTTGGGCTCTCTGGTTATGTGGGCTGAAATCAGACAATATTGCTGATCTGGCTCCTGCCTTAAGAGCTGTAGGATGGACTGCATGGCTCCCTGAGTTCTCTGATTAGGCTTCCTGGCCTGGTAAATCCTGGGCTATACTCAGCAGTTGGGCAGGACTGGGAATTTGTTTCCTTGCCTGGGTGGGGGCATAGAATAGTCTCCATAGTCAGTATGATTTGTTGGCTAGGGACTCAAATCAAATAGAACTGCTCACTGGCCAGATGGGGTCACTGGCTCAGCTCTGTAGATGGGCAGAGACACTGGCTGGGATCTTTACTTGGGCACTGCTGCAAGTGCAGTTAATGAATGAGCTACATAGGTGCCTGGGTCCTCTTCCTGCCAAGTTTGCTTTAATGCTTGTTCTGTCTCTTCAAATTGTGGGAGGTTTTTGTTTGTTTGTTTTGTTTTGTTTGTTTGTTTTTTGCCTTTTGGCATGCCTGTAGTTTTTTCTTAGTAGCTGGACATGATGTTTTGGGTAAAAGGAATTACTGTAAATAAGGCTTGCTTCCTGCAGAAGTAACATGTATGTGGGGGAGCGTTCCATAGTCCTATGATTTGGTTTCCATCTTTCAGTAAGCCTGTGTCTCTGGAATATGAACTTCCCAAGTGTTTCTTGGTTATTTTTCCCTGTTTAAGTGAAACTGGATGGGTAGAGTAGGCTAGAGTTAGAAGGTTGGAGGGGACTCCAGTTTGGGTAATTCCCTGTCCCTAAGTCAGTTACGCTCTGATAACATCCCAGCTAGCTAGGCTCTGCTTAACAATTTTCTCCTAAGGGCATCATGTCTCATTAAGAAGAAGAATGATTTAGTGTATTTCCAAATTGCTCCTTTTCCCCTCCTCCTGCAAGAAGCATGAGGGGATTTTTCTGTGATAGTCACTGGGAGAACCTGGTTGAGCTCCTGGAGGTAAAACTCACAAATGTGTGGGGACTCCTACAGCTGGATCCTTCTGGAGTTTTTAGCTCTCAGTCTTGTTCACACTGAGCCTCCAGCAATTCATCAATTGCAGTTCAGGTTTTCCTACTCCAGTGCTGGTTCCCACAGTGGTTTCTACTTGTGAGTCTGATCCAGTAAGTCTTAATTTCCTGTATTTGCCTGTATGTCTCTCACCTTAGAGGCAGTGGTTTGCTCTGTGTCTTCCTCTTTTTTATGGATTCAAGAAGTGCTGTTGGTTTTTCAGTCCGTTCTTATTGTTAAGATGGAGTAGAGACCTCCAAGCTTCTTACATCTGAACCAGAAACTGGAAGTGCTGTGATATTTCTTAAATTCCTAAAAGTGACATTACTGGATCAAATATTGCACCTATTAAAATGTGTATGTGTATTTTCAAAGTATCTTCCAGAACACTTGGACCAGTCGCCCATCTAGCAATTGTATGAAAATGCCCATTTCCATGCACTATTGACAAAAAAATAGATCTTTAGTAAAAATATTACCGGACAGTTTAAAATGGTGTCTATTTATTACTCAACTTTGTATTTCTTGAAATAGTAGTGGTATCGCATTTTTTGGACCTTTATGCCAATTATTTTTATGTATTCCAGTTCATGCCTTTGCTTATGTTTCTATTGGGATGATAATTTTTCTTATGTATTTATGAAGGGCCATTATACATTAAGAATATTAATATTATCATTTCCTTTTGCATATATTAGTCCTCTGTTTTTTCAATGATTTCACTCAGTAACATGCTGCAGTCCACATCAAATTGTTGTTGCTAAAAATATTGCAGGGAGATGCTCAACCTCCATACATTCAGACATTTCTGTGCCTCTGATTATTCCAGGTAAATTCAGTACTGTTGTGGTTCTAGGAGAACAGAAGCCAGCTACAGAGGTAGGAGAATCTTAGGAAAACTATTTCTGATGAAGCATATTATTTGTCCATTAATTTAACGAGTTGTTGTATGCTTCTTTGGTTCCAGACACCCTTTAGCCAGTAGTTCTCAATATGAGTGTGCATTAGTAATTCTGGGTAATTCTGATTAATGTGTCCTCTAACCAAATTTTGAAGGGCATAATTGTATGGATAATAGATAAAATTAAAATAGACAACTGGAATATAGTGGGATCCATGCTATAATTGTTCATGGAACTATATGTTTGGGATGATATAGGAAAACATCTAATATGATTTTTGGTGGTGAAGGACAGGTGAATTCTTGGTTTGAGATGTAATTTGGGACCCAAAGGATGGGTGCAATTGTTATAATAGGACTGAGCACAATCTAGTGTGATTAATGCATTACACAGAGTATACAACTGACAACAGACAAAACTAGAGAACTAGGAGGACTTAGTTCATGGAGAGTCTTATAAGCTGTAGTAAGAATACAGATTTTATCTCAAAAGCCAGAGGAGGTCTTTAAAATATTGTATCAAATTTTAATTTATAAAGTTCACATTCTATGATACTCTATCAATAAGAGAGTAAATGACCCCACAGAAGAATATTTAAGAGCCTGTTGTGTTAATCCAGGAATCCATGCCTCTCAACTGGTGGGACAAAAGTAGTACGTGGGACAATTGGACATTGTCTGTGAGAAGTACAAGTGATAGTAGTTGCCCTGCCTAAGAATTAAGTTGCTATCCCTGAAGAGCCAGGACTCTAAATCATTCTCATTATTCCTAGGTAGCATTGTTGGAGAATATCTACTTTCATCCTTCTTCTTGATTTTTTCTATCTTTTTAGCCCCCAAAATAGTTTACTAGAAATACTTTCAAGAGGGCTAAAGTAGACCTTAAAGCATTTTTCTCCTTTTAAAAAATCACCAGGTGCCTGGGTGGCTCAGTCAGTTAAGCATCTGCCTTCAGCTTAGGTCAGTATTCCAGGGTCCTGGAATCTAGCGCTGCTTCAGGCTCCCTGCTCAGCAGGGAGTCTGCTTCTCCCTCTGCCTCTCCCCCACCCCCACACTGGCTTGTGCTCTCTCGCTCACTCACACTCTCCCTCTCAAATAAATAAATAAAATCTTTAATAAAAGAAAAACGACCAAGGGGCACCTGGGTGGCTCAGTCTGTTAAGCATCTGACTCTTGACTTTGGCTCAGGTTATGATTTCAGCTGAGGTTATGATATCAGGATCATGAGATCAAACCCTGAGTTGGGCTCCAAGCTCGAGGAGACTGCTTGAAATTCTCTCCTTCTCCCCTTGGCCCCTCCCTGTGCTCGTGCTCTCTCTCTAAAATAAATAAATACATAAATATATCTTTTTTTTTAAAGATGACCAAAATGTCAACATTTTTCCTGAGATTATGATGAGCCCTATGTTGATTTTAGGTGCATTCATAACCTGGTTTATCTGACTATTGCTCTGCCTTTGAATAATTTGCTGTAGTTATTATCTAAGTAAGAAATAGAGACCATTTACTGAGTGCCATGTGTCAGGTTCAAGGAAGTCAGATACATTACCAGTTTGAGGATGGAGAATTCAAACTCAGTTTCATTTAATCACCCATGATCCTACCCTCATAAGCAGTGAAACAGGGATTCAAAACCAATTTGTTATTATTGTCCTTGTTTAATCTCAAAGCCCATGGTCTTTTAAGTATTTGAGGCTGCCTAAAAGATTTTGAGACCATTACTAGTATGAAATATCTATAAAGGAAAATGATGGGGGAGGGTACCAATAGTCAAAAGCCTATTGTTTCTAAAGAGGTGTTGTGGAAGGGAGTCAGCAATGGATTCTTCCCTGGCTGTATGAACAGATAAGTGACAGGTCCACCACCCATATGCTTGCTCTAGGACTTGAGATGGTTGGAAGAAAGTCATCCATTGTTCATTTTCTTCTAATATCTTTATCTCAACAAAATTCTGAACCTAAAAGGAAAGAGATTGGAGCTTTGACACGCCATCATCCAAAGATTTCCAGACACTGACAAGAACCTAAGCAGAGACACTCTGGCAGAAATGTCTAGATGTTCACCGAAGTCGTGCTCCCTCTTCCATAAGATGCTAAGTGACAAACTGCTCAGTGGGATTGTGAAATGTGACCATATGACTGTTTTGCCCTTGAAATGGGGCTAGAAGGGATAGGTTTCAACTTAGAGCTTGTAAGAATCATTTGGGGCATTTTAATTCTACTGTTTTCCTCTCACAGATTGGATGCAGAGGGTTCTAGGTTCTTAGCAGCTGACAGGTCCACAAGTTGGCAGAAGCCTAAATCCCTAAATTACTATGAGGAGGAAATCCATCAACTGACTAGGAACTTCCATATAACGCTGTAAACTTGGAAATAATTGTAAACTTTTTAAAGTATTAATCACTGCTGGGTATGGCAGCTGATGTTACCCTCATACATAAAATCAACAAAAGTAATTAAAACATCACCAATTATAATAAAGGGTAAACAGAACTGGAAGAAGAAAATGTCTGCTACATATATGCAAGTGCACACTGAGCTGAATCACAAGAACCTGTGATGGTGATATATTTCCAGGTTGAGTCAACAGATTTGCACAACTGAGGGCAAAGACATGAGCTCAGTCTAATCCTAGCTAAACCCAAACTGAAGGTTAGGATCTGCTAAATGTTCTGCTGACCTTTTAGAGTGCTCAGCATGCACAGCTGTGTCTGTGGGCCAGAAGGCATCCAACATGTGAAAGAACAAGTCTCACCACATGTGTTTCACCTACGATGTTCTAGCTAATGTGCTGGAGATGCAACGTGAAGAGAAAGAAATTCAGCTTAAAATCTAACAACCCTGATAAGCCATTCATAAAAAAGTAGCAGCCTAATCAGAATGCCACTGTGCAGCATCCCATCTGGTCCACTTCCATTCTGGATGTTTCTTTCCAGAGTTGGCAGTCTACAAATGAAGGCAAAGGTTAAGAGCAATTTCCAGACCCAACATGACTTGATAGTTCCAACTACCAGTTGTCCCTTATTGATTTAGCTGGCAGAACCAGCGTGTGCTCTTTAAACACATTTGTCCCCATGAAATCTCTGTGCACTCATTCTCTGCCCTGGAGGTATGTGATGATACCCATCTGATGAGACCCATCTGTCAACTCCCAGCAAAGCAAGAACTGTAATCCCATTTCAGGGACTGAAGCTTGCCATCTGCTAAGGCTTCAACTGTGCCTTTTTAGATACTTCACTAAACTAATAAGAAATGTGAAGACATTATCTCAAATTTGGTGAGTTGCTATGAAGTCATAAATTAAATTAAGCATAAGGCTGATGTTCTCACTATGAGACAGTAAGTTTCTTGTCTGAGTATTCGTTGGCTGAGCAATTCTTCTGGGAAGAGAATAAAAAATATTTTATTGATAGGGCTCTTTTCATCACTTGTTGTACAAGACTAAGAACTTGGCAAGATTTTAGGTGGAAAATTTGGTATTTAACATCAGATGTGTGGTTTATTTTCCACATTTTATAATTGTACAGTTCTTCCAGCTGCTCAATCCATTCCAGTCCAATGAGTTTTAAAAATGCAAATTCTAGTGTGAGGGGAACTTATGGCTGTTAGAAAAAAAACAGAATCACAGAAAAGTGAAAATTGAACAAAAATCATCCTTAATCCTATTTTGAACCATTTTATGTTTTTCCAGGTGGGCTTTTCCTGCACATATTTGTACATGATTGAGAACGTACTGTGCACAAATATATGCCCTATTCTTTTCACTACATTTTCAAAACTAGTTTCTCATTTTGTTTTATTATTACAAACTTTTTATGTTTACGATCTTCAAATGTGTCGGGCATAAAAGCAATTCACTTGCAATTTGTTCTGCCTGAAATATTCTTCCTCCTGCTGTAATTATGTTTTGTCCCTTCAATTAGTTTAGACTTTCATTCAAATTTCATTTTCTCAATGCTCCATCCCCTCCTTTATTATTATCCCTGGCACTTATCAGTATTCAGTGTATTATTTATTTTATACATTTATTTTTCTTTATTAGCAGTCTCCTCCCATAGAATGTTGGCTTTATGAATGGAATGTTTTTCACTAGTTTTAAATATAACTGTATCCCCTTATCCACAGTAGTGGACCCCCAGTGGATGCCTGAAACCATGGATTCTACCAAACCTTATATATATTACATTTTTTTCCTATACAGACATACATATCTATGATAAAGTTTAACTTATAAATTCAGCACAGCCAGAGATTAAAAATAATAACTAATAATAAAACAGAAGAGTCATAACAATATACTGTAATAAAAGTTATGTGGCTGTGATTTCTTTCGTGTGCACAAATAACTACTGTACTGTACTCACCCTTCTTGTGATGCTATAAGAGGATAAAATGCCTGTGTGATGAGATGAAGTGGGGTAATCGATGTAGGCATTGTGAGCTAGTGTGTGGAGCAGTCCAGTGAAAGTCAACCAGGTACTCTGTGCAATCCAATGGGGAATAAGTTACCTTTACTTCTGGGCTTGCTCTACTGGTCACGTGCTGGCCTGAAGCTGCCTGTAGTCATATTTGTGCTCATAGGCGGTTGGAGGAAACTAACTGAGAAAAAAGTCATCACAAAGAAAAGGAGACCCAATAAAATAGGATGTGACAGTGTCTTGATGGCTTAATTTAAACTCTTGGATTGAGTCATTCTTACAGTGAGCCCTGCACCTTCAATTATATAAACCAGTAATTCTTATTTTTCTTTATATAAGTTTGAATTTAGTTTTTGACACTTGCAAACTGTAAAGATTCTAATGCACCAAGTAATTTTCATGACAGGATTTATTGAATATTCTTTCCCTTGTCCAACAACCCCTACTGTTATATGCTTTTATCATAAAATAATTTTTATATAAAACATGTTTTTTTCTAAGACATAATTTAGTTCTATTTTTCTATCCAGATTTAAGTGTATTTTATAGAATTATTTAAGATTTAGCAATTTGGGGTCAATCCCAGCTCTTATTTATATATTTTTTATTATATTAACTTGCATATTCTTCCAAATAAATTTAAGAATTATAGTATAAATTACTCTTCATAAATTGACTTTGGGGCTCCTGGGTGGCTCTGTAGGTTAAGTGTCTGCCTTTGGCTCAGGTCATGATCCCAGGGTCCTAGGATGGAGCCCCATATTGGGCTCCCTGCTCAGCAGGAACCTGCTTCTCCCTCTCCCTCTGCCCCTCCCCCTGCTTGTGAGCTCACTCTCTCTCTGTCAAATAAATAAATAAAATCTTTAAAAGAAATTTAAAAATTGACTTCAAATGTGTTAAACCTACAATTTGATGTAATTTGTATTTTGATCAGTCTCAAAAATCACTATTCATCATTTATAGTTGATTGTGAAATATTACAGGTTTCCTTAAAGAAGATGTAAATTTAATTTAAAACTATTCCTAAGTATTTTATCAGTTTTCACTTCCTTATTTTTACCATTGACTGATTCTTCTTGTACTGTAAATTATTCTTGTTCTATATTTTAGGGGAAGACTTAATGTTAATATAAATATGTCATGTTTATACTATTAAGATCTTAAATTAGTGCAAAAGCGACACATATTTTATAATGTAGCCTTATGGCACTGGGAGGAGGAGTCTGTCCACACTGGCATCTTCTGATGTGAATATCATCTAATGTCACCCTTGTGCTGGTCACCAGTCTTGTGCTGGCACCAATGAAGAACGACAGTCCAATCTACTGCTGAACTGTGGTCATTCTTCCATACTAGCATATTTAATAAATATGTAATAAACGTTATTAAAATAGACATTTTAAAACATTATATTAAAAACACCTGCATATCCTAGGTTCTCAATAACATTGTCGACCCTCAATAGAATCCAATCACTTTATACAACAGACGTGGAAGCTCTCCAAAGATGTTCAGTTATTTCTCAAGGTCAAATCATAGTTTATGCTTCACTTTTAGAATAGCAATTATAATTGTAATGTAATTTAAAAGGTGTGATATTCATTATTTAATGATTTCATGTAGGTGATAAATTATCACCAGAGGCTCTGCTCTGGATGCCCTAAGCGCTTCTTGGCAACAGTGTGGTCTATACTTCTCAGCATATTTCTGTGCACCCATGTTGCTGTGTGGCTTTGATAACAATGTTTTCATAGTGTTTGGGGGACCCTGGGCTGTAGTCTTCTCTCCGGCAGAGAGGTCTTCCTTGTTTTTCTTATTTGTGAAAGATGTGCCATTTGCCAGGTTTCAGTATCTTTTCCAAAATCTACTCCCATAAACATTAAATATTCTCTAAGAAAATATATTTTAAAGCAACAGCTACCTTTAATTACTTATTATATTGACTATTCTGAAATCACAATGTTTTCTAGAAGCTTGAATCTTGAAAGGGCCATCTGACATTTAGCTGCTAAATGATAAAAGAGATTTTAACTAGGAGTAAGGACAATGGGTTACTTGTAAGTGTGCGGCTTTAGCCCCTTGTGCAGTCTCCATCAGACACCCCATTAGCCACCTGAAATAGACCACAAGGTAAGTGTGTTTGCCAGTCAAACCAATACAAAGCAATTCACCTACCTAAACTTTCCCATCCAGATGTTCACCTGAAGCTCTGACTGCGTGCCAATCCTGGAGCTGCCTCTGGGTTTGCAGATGTTCCAAATGGTGCTGGTGCCAACTAGGACTTCTTGAAATGCCTACATTATCAGTCTAGCTCAGTGTGTGTGTGTATATGTGTGTGTGTGCGTGTGTGTGTGCGTGCGCGTGCGTATATGTGTGTGTGCGCGTGTGTGTATGTGTGCGTGCGCGTGCGTGTGTGTGTGTAATGGGACATTTCTAGATACAAAGAAAGCTACCATGAAGTCTTGAGAAGCAGGGCAACAGATGGCTTTCCTAGGAATTTGAGAAACTAGGTAAAGAGCTTAGTAAATTACAAGAGGAGGAAGACTTTGCAGGTCAAAAAAAATAATCTATTTTATTGGTGTCATTTTTGTCAGATTTTATTTTAGTTTTTTCTTCTTTTTTAGGTAGCAAGGAGCTTTATATTATAAGAAAATGAATTTAGGAATTCATAAATCCAGTGGTTATCCTTCTTAGGTTGACAACTCTCTTTCAAAATTAGTATTTGGGTGGCACTCTCAACAGGAGAGGAAAAAAAAAAAACACCTAAGCAGATCAGCAATAGTTACCCACTGTCATTATTACAACATAGGAATGTCTCATTGTCTGGAAAATAAGTTTTCTTCATTGCTCATTAAACCTGTTTTTGCTGTTTTTCTAGAAATATTCACTGCCCAAATGCATTTTCATTCCCTCAAGAAGCAAAGTTCTCTCACACACCTTTTTATAAGTCCATGATATACTTATAACAGGTCACATAATCTTCCCAGAACAGCATTCCATCTAACTGGTTGCCATGGTAATAAGTATGATCAGTTGCAGCAAAATAAATTGCGTACATTAATGGTAATATACAAACAAATCTCTAAGGGTTCTTGGTTCACCAGTGTCCTAAACACACCAGTTGAGGACCACAGCAATAATTCAGTGATAAGTGTTAGCCAATACATTACTCAAGTTCCTTAATGCTAAACACAAAAGGCTTTCATAACTTCACATGCTTTATCGCTGTGCATGCCATGCTCTTTTGTCCTTGGTTTTACATAACACAAATAGAACATATCATGTATAATATTTGTATAGGACCTGATACATACTAAGTGTTCAGTATGTGATAGATTGGAAGTTTCATCAGGAAAGCAATCTTGTCTAATTAATCCAACCCCTTTTCACTAGGTTCTCCGTAAGTTCCTACTGAATTGAATTCAATAGATAGGGGCAGAAAAAAAAAAAGAGAGAATACAGTCAGGGTAAACCAAAGTCATGAGACTGATATCAATATCCATATATGGATACAAGGTATAATGAAGATGAAATTTGAAGTTTCTACAAATACAGTGACCATATTTTGGTATTCCACCATTGGCATAGATATCACTGAATAAAATTCCATTTAAAATTGTGAAACACATGTTTTCTTTCATAAATTTCTTATAGCAAACTTCCAGAATTTCAAACTTTATTTCTTTTTGGGACAATATTACATAGTATTTAAGGAAACTAAAAGTATATGTTATTGGGGCGCCTGGGTGGCGCAGTCATTAAGCGTCTGCCTTCGGCTCAGGGCGTGATCCCGGCATTATGGGATCAAGCCCCTCATCAGGCTTCTCTGCTGGGAGCCTGCTTCTTCCTCTCCCACTCCCCCTGCTGTGTTCCCTCTCTCGCTGGCTGTCTCTATCTCTGTCAATAAATAAATAAAATCTTAAAAAAAATAAAAGTATATGTTATTATCTTAAACTCACTCTGACATAATGCTTTATATTATCTCTGATTTGTTTTATTTTTATTCACACATATATCATCGGGTTTACATATAGTTGGGGTCTTTAACATCACAAATTACATTAAGTGTATTTTATGAAACAAATTTACTTATTTATGTAAAGAATCTATTTATTTATTTATTTGCGATGGGGGGCAGAGGGGGAGGGAGAAAGAATCTGAAGTAGACTTCACACTGAGTGCAGAGCCCAACAAGGGCTTGATCCCATAACCGTGAGATCATGAACTGAGCCAAAACCTAGTCAGATGCTCCACTGACTTAGCCACCCAGGTGCCCCTATTTAATTAAACTAATTTATTTTTAATGAAAACAATTGTTTCTTTAAAAAGTCTTATAGGATGAATCTACAAAATCTTCCCTATTATTTTAATGCCTGCATAATATTACACTGTGTTAATCTTCTTTGCTATTCCTTTGTTGTTGGGCACTGAGAAGGGTAACACTATGTCTTCACTATAGATAACACTGCAATAAGCCCATCTGTATATATAAATTTTCCTCCAAATTATACAATTACAAAAATCATGTATGTTTTTCTTGTAAGTTATTTACTTAAATTAGTTGAATTGCAGAAGCAAAGTATGCATTTTTCTTTGTATTTTCTCTCTTCCAACTCTTATAGACTACCATCCTTAAGGCTTTAATGTGTTTCCTTTTGCAATGTGCTTACTTTTAATTTAGAGAAAATTAATCAAGTTTCTCATAATATTCAACTAAAATCTTGATTGGGATTTCATAATGAGTTTTTACTATCGTAGCTGTGATACACAAACACTGATCTGTAGTGTTTTCTGTGATGAGTCACTTTTAAGTATTTTTTTTATTTTCCATTGTGAATTTTTTTAAACACATGGGCTATTTATGAAGACATTTTCTAGTTTACAAACATCTGAGATATTTTAGTTATCCTTACGTTTTGGAGTTTTGTTGTTGGTATCTTTATGCCTAATTTATTTATTTATAAAATTTATTTATTTTTTAAAATTTAGACTTTAAATTTTTTGAGAAGTTTTAGGTTCACTGCAAAATTGATAGGACGGCATAGAGATTTTTCATATCCTCTGCCCCATACATACAGAGCCTACCCCATTATCAGCATCCCCCACCAGAGTGGTACATTTGTCATAGCTGAGGAACCTACATTGACATCATAATCACCCAAAGTCCATAGTTTGCCTTAGGGTTCCCTCTTGGTGTTGTATATTCTATGGGTTTGGAAAATGTATGATGACAGGTATCCACCATTAGAGTGCCGTACAGAGTGTTTTCACTGCCCTAAAAATCCTTATCATCTATTCATTCCCCCCCCCCGTCCCCCTACTATTGGCAACCACTGATCGTTTTACTGTCTCACAGCTTGACATTTTCTAGAATGTCTATAGTTGAAATCATACAGTAAGTAGTCTTTTCAGATTGGTTTCTTTCACTTAGTAATATGCATTTTAGTTCCTTCCATGTTTTTTCATGCCTTGATAACTCACTGCCTTTTATTACAGAACAATATTCCATTGTCCATATGCACCACCATGTATTTATCCATTACCCTGCTGAAGGGCATCTTGGTTGCTTCCAAGTTTTGGCAATTTGAATAAAGCTGTCATAAACACCTATGTGCAGGTGTTTGTGTGGACACAAGTTTTCAATTCCTTTGTGTCAATACCAACGAATGCAAATACTGAGTCATATTGTAAGAATTGCCAAACTAAAGTGGTTGTACCATTTTGCCTTCCCACCGGCAATGAATGAGAGTTCCTGTTGCTCCACATTCTCACCAGCATATGGTGTTGTTAATATTCTAGAGTTTGGCCATTCCAATAGTTCCATAGTGGTATCTCGTTGTTTAAATTAGCATTTCCATGACAACATATGATGTGAAATATTATCTTTTCGTATGCTTCTTTACACTCATTTTCCAGATATAAACAACTCAAAACACAATCAGTGTTCTGAACTGGTTGCTTAGCTTTTTATTTCTGGGATTTGTCTTTCCCTTTGGTTTCTCCAGTTTCTCTATGGTCAAATTTTGTGGAGGAACAAGCACAATAGTGTTTAACTGGTGTTTGTTTTTCAGCACAAAGTTAACAGGCAGTTTCCTAAAGTGAGTTTAAAAATTTTTTTCAATGACCTTTGATACACTAAAATATTTTCCAAAATGAGCAAATAAATGTACTACTTTCCAATTAATGCAGCAGTACTCTGGAATCAATGTACTATTCACTAGACTAGCTTTTGGAATCATATCTTAAAGTATATGCTTTATATGTTACATCTCCTTTTTGTTTTAACTTGCATTTGTTTCAATGCTAGCAAATTCCAATAATGCCTAGCACGTGTTTATTATTTGCATTGTCATTTTGAGTCATTTTACTGTTCATGTTCCTTGCATATGCATTTACTATCATGATGTTGTTCTTATGATTGGGAAGAAACATTTCGCATTTTTCAAATACTCTATTTCTTTGATAGTCATAGGAAAAAAGGGAAAACATTTTGAAATGTTATGAACTCAAATGGAAGATTAAGGAAACCAGACCTTCTGCCTGTCAGGAAGCAGGGAGTGAGGAATGTGATATTTTAATCATTGAAATCACATATGCTTCTGCACCCACAAGGTGCAAACATTATATATAGTTTATGCAGTTCAGAGCCTCGTGTCTGGGTTAATGGTGTTTTTGTTCAGAAAAGAAGCTTAAACACTGGGAGTTTCTACTTTCTTGTGGTCTCACTTTACTTGGTGTGAAGTTGGCGCTTGGAGCATCTGTCAAGTACAACAGATGTTACCGGGAACTGAAAATTCTCTGCAACCAAGTTCAATCTGCTGTTTGCATATGCCACTGAGTGCACAGATTGTAGTTTTATTGCAACAGGAGAAAGACAATTTATTTCACCTGCAAGTGTATTCCTTCTTCAGCTCCTAGAGGAAGGACAAGAGTTGATTTTCTTATTGCTATTCAAGGAAATATAGAGAGAACTGTTTCCACAAGAAACCCATAGCTTTAAATGTTTCTAAGATGTGGTGTTAATATGGATTTTGTAAACATAGACAACATTGAACACGTGAGTGGCCTCTTTAGCGCATGATGAGATTAGATGCACGAGGTGCTGATGTCATTGAGCAGCTTCTTTAAAATCACGGAGGCAGGATTGTGTAATAACATGGTTTGTTATTACATGGTTTTATGGTGACTTCAAGTCAAATATTATAAATAAAAGCCTCATAGCTTCAAATGGGTGTGCTCTATGGCACTGCCTTTATCGAGAAGCTCTATCATGCTTTGGGAAACCTATAGTACAACCTTCTTACTTCTATAAAGAAGGCTAGTGGTTGCCAGAGGGGTGGGAGGGGTGAAATGCATGAAGGGGAATGGGAGATACAGGCTTCCAATTACGGAATGAATAAGTCAGGGGGATAAAAGATCCAACATAGAGAATATAGTCAATGGTACTATCACGGTGCTGTATAGTGACAGATGGTAGCTACGCTCAGGGTGAGCAGAGCACAATGTGTAAACTTCTAGACTCACTATGTTGTACACCCAAAACTAACATAACATTGTTATGTTACTTCGATTCAAAAGGAGAAGAAGAAGAAACCTAGAATTATGGATAATAGGAGGAAGGAAGAAAAATATGGAATATAACATATTTCAGTAAAATGTAAATTATGTCATGTTCTTAATATGCTAGATTTTAGTAAATTCAAATCCCCCAAAAGGTAAGAGAGAAATCTGATGAGTATGAATCATTACAGCTATAACTTTTTTAAATTTTCATTTTCTTAATATAGTAAGATATATAACCTAGAGTTTGCCATGTTAATAATTGTAAGTGTACAGCTCAGTGGCGTTAGCTTACATTTACAATGCTGTACAACCCCTTCCACTATTTTCAAAATTTGTCATCCCTCCAAAGGGAAACTCTGTAACTATTAAGCAATAGTTCTCCATTACCTTCTCTCCCTAGCTCCTGATAACCTCTAAGCTACTTCCTGTCTCTATGAATTTGCCTATTTTAGATATTTCATATAAATGGAATTATACAATATGTGTCTTGCTTTTCTCAGTTAGCATGATGTTTTTCATGTTCTTCCATGTTGTAGTATCTATCAGAACTTCATTCCTGGGGCGCCTGGGTGGCACAGCGGTTAAGCGTCTGCCTTCGGCTCAGGGCGTGATCCCGGCGTTGTGGGATCGAGCCCCACGTCAGGCTCCTCTGCTATGAGCCTGCTTCTTCCTCTCCCACTCCCCCTGCTTGTGTTCCCTCTCTCGCTGGCTGTCTCTATCTCTGTCGAATAAATAAATAAAATCTTAAAAAAAAAAAAAAAAGAACTTCATTCCTTTTTAAGCCTGAATATCATTGCATGTCTATCCATTTATTCATCTATTTATCTATTGATGGATACCTGAGTTGTTTCCGTCTTTAACTATTTGGCTTTAATTGTTGACTATTGTAAATAATGTTGCAGTGAACATTGGCATACAGACATCTGAGTCCCTGTTTAATTCCTTTTCTTTTTTCTTTGAAAGTACTGAGATACTCTTGATCTTTATTAAACCCTTGCTAATTGGAATACCAGTAATCTTTTAAAATTCATGCCCATTCAGATGGAACCAAAGCTGTATTTTTGTAACTGTCTATACTACGTATTTGTTAGCTTTTAGTTGCGTCCATGATATGGCCACTTTGTACCAGCCTATCCATTTTCCACAAAGCATGGCACACCTGCATAAGACCACAGGCACCCCCTGCTGGTGAGCATAGAAGTTGTGAGTCTCTTCTAAACTCTTCAGCCTATTAACTTGGGCAAGAATAATGTGGAATCAGTAACCCAGATTACCAAACAAATATCCAAACATAAATGTGCCTAGAGACCTCTGGCTCTCTTTCAAGATCTTCATAGCATGGTTCTCTGAGACAGGAAGTCTCAATGATTCCTTTTTTTTTAAATTTCAATCTCAATGATTCCTTTTATTGTTTATCCTGCTTATCAAACTTGAAAAGTGGTGTTGGCACTGTTATCTACCTTTGACAGTGTGTTGTTACAACATTTTTATTTTGAATGGCCTTAGGTGACTCTTTAAATGCCCATTCTTTTTTTTTTTTTTTTCCTCCATTAAAAGAAGTCTCTCAGGACCTCTACCCGCATCATTTCTTTAGCCTTTATCTCAGGGTATCCAGAGATGATGACAAGTACCACCACAATGAAAATAACTAATATTCGATGTGTGCTTATTCTGTTCTCTTCATATATTAGTGCATTTCATCTTCAGAACACCTATGAGAGAGGATTATTTTTATTCCATTCTACAGATAACGAGGAAACGAAGGCTCAGAGAGGTAACACCACTTGCCCAAGGTCACATGGCTTGACAGCGACAAAGGTAGACACTGAATCCAGGCAGACAGTGCCCAAGTCCTCCTTTTAAACCAATACACTAGACCTAAAATTCAAAAAACACTCCTTTCCCCAAGCTGTTAAGAATCAGAGAGATGTGGATTACATCACAATAAAAAGCTTCTGCACAGCAAAGGAAACAATCAACAAAACTCGCCAGAGGGGAGGTGGGTGGGGGAATGTGCGAAATAGGGGATTAAGGAGTGCACGCACAGGTCGTGATGAGCATTGGGTGGTGTATAGAATTGTGGAATCATTATATTGTATACCTGAAGCTAATATAACATTGTATGTTAACTAACTGGAATTAAAATAAAAACTTAAAAAAGTAATTTGAAAGATGTACTATTTAACATCAGACTTTGAAGAACAATGTACTTAATTAAAGTTATTGGAAAGAGTACTTCTCTCCCCACCCCAGTTCTTATCGAGATATAATCAACATATTGTATAAGTTTACGGTACACAATAAAATTATTTGATAAATGTATATATACTACAAAATGATTATCAAAATAAGTTCAGTTAACTTCCATTACCTCAAGACTCTTTGAAAGTGAAAGGGGCCATGAACGAAGGAATGCAGGTGGCTTCCAGAAACCAGGAGCAGCAAGGGAAGAGATTCTCCCCTAGAGCCTCCAGAATGGACTGCAGCCCTGCTGCGACTTTAGCCAAGATCCGTTTCAAACTCCTGCCTTCCAGAACAGTAAAATAATAATCCATGCTGTTTCAAGCCCCTAAGCTTTTGGCAACTTGTTACAGCAGCAAGAGGAAACTAACAGGGGCTATATTTTATGAATTATTATGAATATTTAAAATGTCCATTAAGCTTTATTCTTTGAACTGTGAATTATTTAGAATTATGTTTTAATTTCTCAGGTATGAGTTTTAAAATTTATCTTTTTGTAATTGGCTTACATCATTATTACATTATGATGAGAATATATGGTCTATATAATACCAATTTTCAAAACAGTGAGAATCTTTTTGTCCTAAGATACCTATTCTCTCAATGTTTCATGTGTAAAAGAGAAGAATGTATATTAGTGGTTGGAAGTAGGTGTTTAGATAATTGTTATTGCAGACATCAGATGTAAAAATAATTGCATTCAAATCTTTGATATCTTTACTGGTATGTCATCTAGTTTAAAAATTATGAGAAATAGATGTTAAAATTTCTCATGATCATTATGGATTTGTTAATTTCTCTTTGCCATTCTGTCAAATTTTCCTTTAAATGTTTTGTGATTCTGTTGAGTGTGTACAAGTTAGAATGCACACTAAGTACACTCTATCCACAGTAGAAGTTGTGTCTTAAAGTCTATTTTGTTGGGGCACCTGGGTGGCACAGCGGTTAAGCGCCTGCCTTCGGCTCAGGGCGTGATCCCGGCGTTATGGGATCGAGCCCCTCATCAGGCTCTTCAGCTATGAACCTGCTTCTTCCTCTCCCGCTCCCCTGCTTGTGTTCCCTCTCTCGCTGGCTGTCTCTATCTCTGTCAAATAAATAAATAAAATCTTAAAAAAAAAAATAAAAATAAAGTCTATTTTGTCTGCTATTAACAGAACTTCCTATCTTTACATGGGTTAAGTATTTGCCTCATATTAATTCTCCTTTTTTTTTCATTTTCATATTTTCCATGTTCTTGCATTTCAAGAAAATAATGTACAGGTGTTTTTTGTTTTGCTTTGTCCAGTCTGGTTATCTCTGGACTTTAACTGCTGAGTTTGCTTTATTTACATTTATTATGCTTCCTAACATGCGAGTTTCCATCTACCATCCCGTGTTATGCTTTCAACCTGCTTTTCTTTTACGTCCTCCATCTACTACCACTCTTCTATTTGTTTGCTCTAATTTAATTTATTCCCTTTTAAATTTTCCTATATTTAATTTCTAAGAATTTTTATTGTACTTAAAACTTTTAAACGCATAAAAATGTAATAATGTCAAACATTAGCACTTATTTCTCTTACAAATATTATTTATTTTTAATCACTTTTCTACATTCCATTGTATTGTCTGAAATATTAATCTCATCTTATTTAGAACCACCTACGTCCCCACACATCCACATAAATACAAGAATCGGTCACTATTATCTCGGGGGCAGATCCTTTCTCTTGCTCCTTTCTTCCATATGGACAAACTGACACTATGGGGGGTCTCTTGCCTTACCCCCTTCCCTCATTCATTTGGCAGGTGATTTGTTCAGATCAGACATGGGTGTGTGAAATTTTAGCCAATGAAATATAAGCAGATGTGACATGGGCAACCGCCCAATGGAAGAGCCCACATATGGTTGGAATTTATTTACCTTCTTAGCCATAAGAATAACAGTTTCCAAAGAAGGACTTCTTCTTCAACCACGAATGAGACTAAGGATGAAGTCTTTTTATATGATCAAGAAATAAAGGTTTCCTGTTGCAATCCAAGAAAATTTCTGCATTATTTGTTACAGCCACATAACTTATATTAACCTGATTGATATACCTTTTGAGAGAAAAAGTGCAAAAGTACTCTTAGTGAATTTGGGAGGAGTTTAATATGGTCTGATAAACTCCTTGCTCTTTGACATCAGACTTCCTGAAAAGTATACACACACTCTTGACCAATAGTAAATCTCAGAGCAGCCGCCATTTTGAGGAGTAAGTTTATTTCAGAGTGGATTTTCAAACTCATCTAGTTCTACACCTAAGGCATATATTCCAATATACAGATATATTGATTAATGAAAACGGATGCTTTCATCTCCATCTACCTAGGTCTTACGAGTATTTCTCAAATTTCAATTCAGGTGGAGAAGAGGGATATTATACATGGACTCCTTCTCCAACAAGTATTGTGATTCTAGACAGCTAATACTTATTTAGATTTACCCACATGTTCACCAATCTCAATTATTGACCACTGTGTCTGACATTCCTCTCTCTTATTTTGGATTCAAATACCTTCTTCAGAAAGTCTATCCATTATTCATTTTTTCAGTGAGGGTCAAAATGGTAAATTATTTCAATCTGTATTCGTCTCTAGGCCCTTACTCTTGGATGATGATTTAGCCATATACATGGTTTTTGTTGGATAATTTTCTCTCAGTGCTGTTGTCTTCTCTTCTATATTTTTGCTACTCTGAAGCTTGTATTCAGTGAAATTACTGTTCCTTTAGAAATGAATTCCTCCTTTAATTTAGTTCCTGTTAAGGTTTTTATTTTTGCCTTTGATTTCCCTCACTTTCCTTACTTTAATCTTACTTGGTATTGATATCTGATATCTGAGGACTCCTTTCTTTCATGAATTCTGAAAAAAAAAAAAAAAGGCTTTTCCTTGTTCAATATGTTTTTCTTTGCTCTTACTCTCTTTCAGAGACTCTAGTTTTTCTTATAAAACTATTACTAGTGATCTGAAACCCGTCATCCAGGTTTCTACTCTCTTTTCCATATTTTAAAAAATCTTTCTGATTCATTGCACTGCATTCTGTAAATTTTTCTCAGATCTAACTTCCACTTCAATAATAACATCCTCATCTGGTGTCTGATTTCTTCTATAACCTGTGCCTTAGGGTTTGACTCATTAGTTATTTTTTAACAAAAATTTTTATTCTTTCACAATGCCCCCTTAGTGCTTAAAGTTATGGGATTCTGTTTTATGTGGTATTTAATTTTTTAATATGTGGAGTTGTTCTTCATTTTCTTTTTTGAGTTCATTTTCAATGGACATTTTTTCCCTTTTGTGAATTTCTTGTGGTCTCGGTTATGAGTATTTAACTCAAAAGGGTTTTGTATGTAGTTCCTCTAGGAATCTGTGAGCGATCAGAAACATGGGAACAGGGGTGCCTGGGTGGCTCAGCCCGTTAACTCACGGACTCTTGATTTTGGCTCAGGTCATGATCTCAGGGTCTTGGGATGGAGCCCCCTACAGGGCTCCGTGCTCAGCTTGGAATCTGCTTAAGATTCTCTGCCCCTCGCCCTACTCGTGCATGTCTGCACATGCACACATGATCTCTCTCTTAAAAAAAAAAAAAGAAAGAAAAAAGAAAGAAAAAGGAAGAAAGAAAGAAAGAAAGAAGAAAGGAAGAAGGAAGAAAGAAAGAAGAAAAGAAGAAAAGAAACAAACAAACATGGGAACAATATTTAAATTATTCTCTTGGTTAGGGGTGCCCATTCTACTTATATATTAGAAATTTGAATTCAGACCCAAATAAGACACAAGCCTGCAGTTCCATGTTTCCTCAGGGCACTCACTAATCTTTCTCACCAACAGCCCTTACAGAGACAATGGAGGTTCCTACTCTCCCTCTGCACAGAAGACTTTTTTTTTTTTCCCTAGTGAAGGCTCTCATGGAGTGTGAACATTTTGAAGTCCTGACTTTATGGAAGGGGGGCTAGCTTCAAATCTTCCCCTCACAAAGGCTCAGGATATATTTCTAAGAAAGTTAAGATGCCTGTTCCCAGTTTCCACAGCCCAAGTCCAAGGCTGCTACAGCATCACCTCATGTTACTTTCAACTTTCATTCTCATTTCTCCTTCATTTTGTCGTCTTTGCATTTTCCTCTCTTTCTTGCAAGCTTGACTATACATTAATTTTCCTATGGAATCCAGGATTTCCTAGGTTTTGGGTGGGTTTTCAGGTTATAGTATTTCTGCCATGTTGATGAAACTGCAGTTTCTACTATTTTGCCCTTTGGTTATGAATCTAGATTCTTTCCCCATTATTGTTTCCTCCATGTCAAGTTTCTGACACCTTTTGCCTTTTTTCCCCCCACTTGTCTTATATTCTCTGGGCTATATCCACTGATTATCTCCTTGGATATGTGAGGGCAAGGGATAACTGAGCCAGCATAAGCTTAGGTTTTAGGCAGACACAGGTCCCCAAACAGTGCGGTCACTTACAGACATTTGTGCATTACTTACATAGATGCAAAACAATACAGCTCTAAACCTTTACATCCTCACCAGCTGTTTCTTAATTACCATGTTCTGACCTTGTCCTTTCCATATCAAGGGGCTGAGTTTTCCAGCCATTCTCTTTTTCCCTTAGGGTGAACCAAAGAAATTCCAGTTTTTAGTCTTGAAATATAAAACTTTCTAATCATTGGTTTCAAAAAAAGGTTATAAAAGGTGAGATAAAAATACTAACTCTGCAAGAAAATCAGATCATATGCTGCATCAAAGCATTATTAAGAAGTTTAAAGTCAACAATTGAGACCTTGTAAAACCACCGGACTTCTGATATTGTTGTTGTGTCTTATTAAACCAATCCTTAAACTCTAAGAGGTGTGTAATTCCAATTGATTGCTTTACTTAATAACATAGTGTCCTGAAATTATATTTAAATTGTTATCTCTGTTTTCTCAAAGGTATAAATGTTTGGATATTTTCTTTGAAAATCCAAAAGTTGATCACTGGTACTTCCTTTTTCTCACATGAATGGACAAAAAGATAAAATGACACATTGCATTTCTTATTTAAGCACATTTTGAAAGTCTTAATTAACCAAAATACTATCACCTAATATATGAGAAAAATTATCTACCACACAGGGCAGTTAGATGATATAATGATTCACTGACAGGATACATCTAAAATCTAAAGCGCCTGGGACATGGCCGACTTGTGGTAGAATGCTGGTTCATCCCCACATCAAAGCTCAACTATTAATGTTCCTCCTCTGACTTCTAGATCATTTCTTTTATATAGTTCTCTTTCTTTCTTTCTGACAATTTATCTTTTATCTACTCCTGTCATTTTGTGGAAATCTTTTTCTTTTTCCTTTCCCTAAATTATATGTGTCTCCCAAAGGATGATATTGTCTTTAGTATGCTTCTTTTTCCCTGTCTCTCCCTCAGAAAACTAATACAGTGGACCTTGAGCAACGTGGGGATTAGGGGTGCCAATCCCCCGTTCAGTCGAAAATCCATGTATAACTTTTGACCCCGCAAAATCTTCACTACCAATAGCCTACTGTTGACCTGAAGCCTTACTGATAACATAAACAATTAACACATATTTCGTATGTTATACGTAACATATACTGTATCCTTACAATAAAGTAAGCTAGAAAAAAGAAAATGTTATGAAGAATACCATAAGGAAAGGAAAGTATATTTACAATACTGTGCTGTATTTATTGGGAAAAGGCCACATATAAGTGGACCTGTGCAGTACAAACCTATGTTGTTCAAGGGCCAGCTATATATTCAAAATTTTTGTACAAGGTTATTAGGAGGAATAAATGACATCTACCCCCCAATGTATATTGACTGTGTATCATCACACCTGCTATTATTTTGGCATCTGATGCTCTTAAGGATATACTCATAGAAACATTGTTTAAATACATAACCATTCAGGAATACAAATTAACTGACAAGGTAGACTTCCAGTGAAGTGGACTTTTGGCCTTTGATACACAGAACATCAAACAGAAGCAAAAGGGAGAAGTGGTATTTTTTTGTTTTTGGTTTTTCTTTTTCTTTTTTTTTTTTAAAGATTTTATTTATTTATTTGATGGAGATAGAGACAGCCAGCGAGAGAGGGAACACAGTCAGGGGGAGTGGGAGAAGAAGAAGCAGGCTCCCTGCGGAGGAGCCTGACGTGGGGCTCGATCCCAGAACTCCGGGATCACGCCCTGAGCCAAAGGCAGACGCTTAACGACTGAGCCACCCAGGCGCCCCTGTTTTTTGCTTTTCAGTTAAAATGTAACTAGGTACAAACTCCCATTACCTTTATGATGAAAAGAGCTTCTGGGTTGAATTGAGTAAGTGGCTATTCTTCTGAAACGTTATGAACTTAGACAGTTATGAAAAGGACAATGGGTTTTGTCCCTCTGGTGATTCTAAATGATTAATATAAAGCTAAAATGTATTATTTTCTGTTCCTTAATTTCTTCTTGGTTGGCAAAGTGAACTAAGTTTTTGAGGCTTAAATGTATTCACCTTGTGGAGAGGTTACTGATTTTTCTTTTTGCCCTATAAATTATGTATCAGTGCTTTATTACCAGCTCCAAAATTATAATCCATAAAATTTTAAAAAACAAGATCATCAATCACTACTAAAAATGACAAATAGAAGATGAATAAATCAATATTGTATTATCAGAGTGAGATATTAATTTCCAAAGGACTCCTTAATTAATTCTAAACTCTACCAGTTCTTAGGGTAAAATAGTCTCTGAAAAATGTTGTATGAATTATTTGCTATGTAAAAAGACAGGGAACTAGAATGTAGAAAAAAGAACAAAAGTATACACAGGGTATGTTGAATTTCTTCAGGTTCTTCCTTCTAAGCATGGCCCTTTACATAATCATGGTGTTGAGACCAGCAAAAATCTCTTCGAAGAACACAGCAAAGGTCAGTGTAAGCACAGGTAATGTAATTTTGCTTTATTGGACATTGGTAGCTTTAATCAGTCACTCATAATTGGGATTTCACATTGGAAACACCTGGGGAATTGTGTATCTCAACATATTTATAATGAGAATCCATACCTGGGTGTTTTACTTAATGGGCTTCCCATGGGGCAGGTGTATCTTATAAAAGCTTCCCATATGTTCGATTTTATACCAAAGTTTTAAAATGTGGATAAACATTACTCCTTCAGAACACAACCACTTTCTTTTTGGATAAAATGGTTTGTTTTGAAAGAAGGCAGGGACTATTGGATTTGGATAACCTTGGGTATGTCGTGGTGTTCTTTAAGGGTAACTGTAATATCCCTCTGTATTAGTTTCACCATCGGAATAGGTAACTTGTGGGATGTTTCTGCACTTATGGCTTAATAAGTCAGCAGTATCATCCTTTGAAATGTCTCCTGTGGCTACAGCTTAAAACCCCAGCACATTACAAAATACAATATTAGCTTCATATCTTAAAATAGAAAGATTAGCAAATAAATATTTTTTGCTTAATTGACTCACTGGACTTTGTGTCTGTAATACTAGAGTAGATGATTATCATAGTGATCTAAGAAATGGTGCGTTTAGGAAGAGAAAATAAAAAGAAAAACAAATTTTTGGAGATATCTATGATTTTATACATTAAAAATATATTTATGACATCCAGAATATATAAAAATAATGTAAATTATGCATGTTTATATACATTCATATTACCCAGATTAAGAAACAAAAGGGGCGCCTGGGTGGCACAGCGGTTAAGCGTCTGCCTTCGGCTCAGGGCGTGATCCCGGTGATCTGGAATCGAGCCCCACGTCAGGCTCCTCCGCTGTGAGCCTGCTTCTTCCTCTCCCACTCCCCCTGCTTGTGTTCCCTCTCTCGCTGGCTGTCTCTATCTCTGTCGAATAAATAAATAAAATCTTAAAAAAAAAAAAGAAACAAAAATCTTAAAATCACATGAAACCTCTATAATTCACTTCCTCAATTAGATTTACTTTCGTCCTTCAAAAAGGAAAACACTGTCATAATTAGGAGTTTCTCATTCTTTTAAAAAATACATTTACTACATATGCATGAATCCATAATCAAGATATAGGAATGTTTTTCATGTTTTCAAATTCATGTAATAGGACCTTTAAAGCGTTTTTCTAATCGATATTGTTCCTAATTATGTTTATGAGATTCATCTTTTTAATAGAAAGAGCTCTGGGTCATTCGTTATCATGGTTATCTATTTTTTATTCAATGGATAGATTATCATATATGTATTACTTTCTATGAATGGGTAGTTGGTCTTTTTTTCAGTTTATGGTAAACAAGATTACAGTAAACATTTTTGTACGTCTTGAAGCTACACATGTAGAATTGGATGCAGTGGGTCATAAGGTATGGGTGGGTTCGGCTTTATTAAACATTAGCACTCTGCTCTCTCCCGAGAATGATGTATAATTACACTCTCACCCGTAGTGCGTGCAAGTCCACATTGCTCCACATCTACTGCAGCCCTTGAGTTGACTGGCTTCTAAGTCTTACCAATTGGATGAGTAAGAAATAGTATCTCCTTCTGCTTTGAATGTCAAGTCACCTATTAGTGAGATGAAGTATGTTTTATATTATTTATGATCCTCTTTTGTTAAATCAGTTGCCTGTTCCCTTTTGTTTGTACATTTTCCCATTGTATGAGTTCCTAATACATTTGTATCTTTATAGAGGACAAGACTGATTGTCTTCTGGAAAAGCAGAATCATTTCAAGATTACTTTCATTTCATTAGAGAATTCACTATAAGTAAAAGCCTGATCTTTGCAGGTTCAGATTCTGTTTTAACTGAGTGTGGATCCAATTATCAGGGAGGAACCGATATTTACCAAGCTCCTATTTATAAAGGGATGCATCAACATAGAATGTTAATATCTTCATAAGGCAGAGCTTTGCAGTTGGTCTCCAACCTGGGAGACCCTGGGAGACCAGGTTCAAACCCTGCTTTTACCACACACCAGCTGTAGGGCTAGGATGGAAGTTCCCTCCATGAGGACATGAAGTTTTGTCTCTTTTGTTAGCTGTTCTATCCCTAGAACTCTGAACATGCCCGACACATAATATCCGCTCAATAACTAGTACATCTGTGTATGGAATCTGCCAGTGTTGATGCGCAAGTTACTGTTTCACTCATGGTGTCTCTTATGCATGGATACACAGAAATTCTACATTTTAATGTAAAAAGTTAACTTTCTTTTCCATATCATTTAAATACTCCAGTATCTTAAAAAAAAAAAAAACTTTCTTCTTAGACCAAGTTCATGGAGTTATTCCCCTTTTTCACAATTAGTTCTTTAATCATTCTGGAATTTAATTAATTATGGCACATCCATGTTTCCAATTAATATTCTCCATATGATAACCATTTGCCCCAGTACCATTTTCTGAAGGGTTCATTCTTTTTCCACTTAATCACTTATCAAATTTTCCATCATTTATCCAGTTTCCATAAATGCATGCATCTCTTTATATACTTAAAAATTTGATTTTGCTAGCCTATTTTTCCATAATTATACCACACGATCTTCATTGTTTTAAATTTAAATGAGACTGATATTTCTCTGAAAGAACAAGACCCACTGTCTTCTAACACACATACACACAATGCTCTTGAAATTTTTCCTAAATATTCATGCTCCTTTGCCCTTCCACAAAAATTTTTGAATAAATTTGAAAGCCCCATTAAATCTTTCAGAATAAGAACTATGATTTTAACCCTTCATTCTATTATTTCTGAACTGTGTGTATCTACTTATATGGATCTGCTTTAAATTCACTAAATAAATTTTTTATAATTTTCTTCATTAAGATTCTAAATAAATCTTGTTAAAATAATTCGTAGAAGTCTTACACTTTTAGTTGCTCTTGTAATGATATGTTTTAGTAAAATTACATTTTCTAATAATTTGTTAATAATATATAATTCAATCGATATATTTTATTTAAATTAGAGTCAACAATTCAATTTTTCTAACTCTGTTTTTTTAAATAAAGAATTATATAGTCTGTAAATATGATACTGTTAATTCTTATTCCTAAACTTTATACCTCTACTCATTTTTTCTAGTCTTACTGGGTTAGATAGACCTTTCAGTAAAATACTGTTAAAGGTTATCCTGATCCGTTCTCTGAATTTAGTAAGTAAACTCAAGGTAGTTAATGTGGTGTCTCTCCCTCTCAAACGGGGGCCACCAAATGTGGGATGACCTGACTGGGTGGAAGCCAGTAGAGGAATTCGCCCATGGCAGAACAAAGGGAATAGAAGTTTATTGAATATACCAGAAGGGAGTGGCAGGCACAACAGCAAAGGAGAGACTATCTGCTGAGAGGCAATGGTGGGGGGCTGCAGCTAAAGGGGGAAGGTGAGGAGGTATGGGGATGTATGGAATTTTCCTTTTTTGGTACCTGTGTCTGGGTGTAAGTATCACATTGGTCAGCTAGGGCTTATGGATATTTTGAGGTGGGTCACCTAATGGGACTGTTTGTATTCAGACAGAGCGTTGGAGGTCACTGTGAGCCCTTCTACCCAGGTTTCCTTTGTTCAAGTTGGTTGCCCAAAAGCAGCCTCTGTATTAACACCACTAGAGAAATCACAGTATAATGTTTCACTCTTAAATATGAGGCATCTTACAGTTTTTAGTAACTACCTGTTACCAGATTCAAGAATTTGCCCTCTATTATAGTTTATTAAAAGGAATTTTAAAAATTTGTTTTGTTTATAATAATCATAAAGGGGAACTGTATGCCGTCAAAGTTGTCTTTGCATCTACTAATATGATCATATATTTTTTGCCTTTGTTAATAAAAGTTACTTTATTATACTGTAAATGCTTTATTGACATATACATACAGGTAAGTGTACAATGTGAAGAATTCACATGTATGCACACATTCACATAACCACAACTCAGAAAAAGTTACAGAATAGTTTCAATATCTCAAAAGGCTCCCTTGCACATCTAGTAATAATTCTATCCAGAGGTAACACTATTCCAGCTTTAATTATCAGAGGATAAGTTGGGTGCTCTTGAACCTCATATCATGGAATCACACCATAGATAAAAGTATTCTTTTATTTCCAGCTTCTTTTGTTTATCATTATGACTGTGAGAATCCTTCTTCTGTTGCTGTTATGGACTGAATGTGTTGGCCTCCTCAAATTCATATGTTGAAATCCTAACGTCCAATGTGATGCAATCAGAAGGGGCAGCCTTTGAGGTGTGACCAGGTTATTAGAGTGGAACCGTCGTGAATGGCATAGGTGTCTCTACAAGAGACTCCAGAGAGCTCTCTTGCTCTTTCTACCATGCGAGGACACGGGGAGCAGACGGCCATCTATGAACCAGGACACCAAATGTGCTGGCACCTTGATCTTTGACTTGGCAGCCTTCACAACTGTGAGAAATAAATGTTTGTTGTTTAAGCCAACCAGTCTATGGTATTTTTGTTATAGCAGCCCAAATGGACTGATAGTTGCTGTAGCAGGAATTTATTCTTTTTTCTTATTGTTTTTGTAGAACTCTATGATTTTACCACATTCCATTTATTTTTTGTATATTTGACGCACATTTGAATTGACAAATTTTGACTACTATGAATAAAGTGCCTTAAATATTCCCTTGATGTCATTCATTCCACCCCATCCTACCTAAAATTAAAATTGTTGGTGAAGGGTAGGATATAGGTAGCTTTCATGGATAAGGCCAAAAACATCTGCAGAGGGATTGTACAAATATACACTCTTAACTGCCATATATGCTGTTTTAGTCACTCCATTCTTATCAATACTGGCCCTTCTATTCTAAGACATATTAATAAGTGTGGTAATTTATTATGGTATTACTTTGCATTGCTTTAATTACTCCTGCTGTTGACCAACTTTTCATATGATTTGAGGAGGCATAATCATGTTATGAAGTATATATTTAAATTTGCCTATCTTAATTCATTTTCTTTTTCTTCCCGATTTGGAGTTGCTTCTTGTTTAATCTGGATATGAGCACTTTGTCAAATATATGTATTCAAATATACCATGCTAATTGATGACTTGGCTTTAACTCTCTTCATGGCAAATTTTTTAGTGATGACTTTTAATGAAGTTAATTTCTCCATTTTAAATTGGTTCAAATTATCCATTTTTTCTTTTACATGTACAGACAGCTTTTTAATTCTCTTGAAAATATTTGCCACCTTAAAGGTCATAAAGACCTATGTTTGCTCCAAGATATGCTGACATGATACATTTTTAATTAATATTTTCATATATGTTATGAGACAGGAGTGAATTTTATTTTTTTCATACATTTACTGAATTGATTCACCATCATTTATTAAAGACTATTTTCTCCCTAATACATTACAGTAGTGCATTTGTCACAAACCTGGTAAAAAAATATTGGTTATTATTTTTCTCACCTTTAGTGAATTCAAAATGAAAGATGATTTTTCAGATCAGATCGAAATATTAAATACAGGCAAATGACTTTTAAAAAAGGAAAATGTAAAACTTAAGAAAACGGACAATTTGAATGAAAATAACACAGAGATATTCCATGAAAATACTAACTAAAAAAAAAAGACTATTAACATTAATAACAGCCAAAAAGCATTACTAAAGGTTAAAATGGTCAGTATGATACAGGGGTTAATGCAATAATATAATAAAATTACTTAGCAATATCAATTCTAAATATTTATGTGCCTAATAAGGTAGCCTCAATATGGATAAGGTAGAAATCAACTGAACATCAGACATAAACAGACAAACCTACCATCATAACATGATATTTTAATGTCCCCCATTGATAACTGATAAAGGAAACAGAGAACATATGATGAAAAATACAGAAAATTTAATTGCTACAGCTAAAAGGACATATATAGAACACTGCCTGCTACAATTTCAGAGAACAAATTTCATTAAAGCACAGACAATATTTGTAAATATTTACCACACATAGTACTATAAGAAGGTCTCATTCCATTTTTTAAACTGTTGTTGTTGTTGTTGTTGTTTTCCAGAGAGAGAGAGTACACCCATGTGAATGGGGTGGGGTGGGGGGAGAGGGAGAGAAAAAGAATCTTAAGCAGGCTCTGCGCTCAGTGCAGAGTCCAATGCAGGGCTTGATCTCACAACCCTGAGATCATGACCTGAGCCAAAAACCAAGAGTCAGATGCTTAACCAACGGAGCCACTCAGGTGACCTCAATCCATTTAAAAAACAATTAATTTGAACACGAATGTTATTTTTTAAAAATTCAATTAAGCTAGATATCAATATAAAAGTTTAACCGTATAACTAGAAAATCTATATATGTTCATAAATTGTGAAACGTATTTCTAAATAACACATGGTTCAAAGGAGAAATAGTAATGGAAGAGAGAGAGAGAGAACGCAAGAGCACAAGTGGGGGGCAGGGGGGCAATGTGGAAGGGCAGAGGGAGAAGCAGACTCCCTGCTGAGCAAGGAGCCCGATTCGGGGCTCCATTCCAGGACCCCTGGGATCATGACCTGAGCCAAAGGCAGACACTTAACTGACTGAGCCACCCAGGCGCCCGAGAAAAAGTAATGGAAATTAGAAAATATATAGTAAGAAAATCCTCCATATGAAAATATGAAGGATGAAAGAAAAGCAGTTCTAAGAGAAAAAATATAGTAGCCTTAAAACTTTAAACCTTAAAAATGTATTAGCTAAGCATCCATCACAAAATAATATTTGAACAGCAAAATGAACCCAAAAAAGGTAACAGGAAACATAAGACGACACAATGTTTTGAAACGGTCAACAATAAACAGCATCAATTAGGAACACTGTTGTTTTAAAAGTTGGATGTATTGGACATCTGCTGGCAAGTTTGATCAATGGAAGTATAAAGCAGGAACAATTAATATTAGGAATGAAGATGACACATAATTACAGATAATGCACACAGTAAAAAGAATGTAAGAAAATTTTATGAAAAGCTTTATAATAAGCTTGAAATTTCAGAAAACATAAAATCCAAGGAACAGAAAGCTAGAAATCTCTAGTAGCCATCGTAAATCGACCCAGTGGCCAAAACCTTCCCACAAAAGAAAACCCAGTCCTGGTGGTTTTATGGGGTAGTTAAACCAATTCAAGCCAGAAATGGTTCCAATTTTATGTAAACTCCTCCAGGGAATAAAAAAAGAAATACATCCTAAAGCAGTTCTATGAGAGTAGCACTAACATGAATTCAGATCCAACAAAAAAGGAAAATCACTGCCTCATCTTCATGAAAATAGGTGCAAAAACCTCAAACAAAATATTTTCAAACCAAATCCAGGCCTCAAGGATACAAAATAATAACATTGTGACTGCGTTGGGCATGTCCTAGAAGGCTAAGTTGCCTTAGTAATAGAAAAACATACAATGCAACTCATCACATTAGGAGGTGAAACGACTATCATATGATCATCATAATAGATGAAGAAAAGAGAATAAAGCTCTGTATCCATTTATGATAAAACCCCTTAGCAAACTCTGCATAGAAAAAGAACCCTTAAACTGATAAAAAAATTTTTCTTTAAAAAATAGAATAAATTTTATACTTAATAGTGCAGAGCTGAACATCTTTCCTTCGAGATTGGGAACCAGGCAAGGATGGATGCAGGATATTACCACTTCCATTAACCATATTGCTGGAATTCCCGATGTTATAAGACAAAAAGAATATATCAAAACTGCAAATAGAAGCAAAACAAAACATGAACAATCACAATGTCATTGTTTGCAGACGACAATAGATCTAAAGAATCTACACTTAACTTAGGAGACATAATATAGCATTTATCAAGGTTGATGGCTAAAAGGGTGTACTAAAGTTATTGTATTTTATAGACTGACAAATATTTAAAGTAAATGAATTTGTTTAAGGAATATCACTTAATAGACATCTCACAGAAAGGAAAATGGCCCTTCATCACATAAAAAGATGCTCAATTTTACTCATAAATAAAAATGTAAAAAGCAATTGTGAAATATCAGCCTGGGAAATATTTCAATGTCACAGTACATTGGCAACATGTGAAAAACAAGCGTTCTCGTATTTTCCCACTCCAGTGAGAGTATATATTGTTCCACGGGTAATTAAGAACAAGTTGGCAATATCCATAAAAATTAGAAATTTAGTTTCTTTGAGCCAGCACTTTTATTTTTGGGAACTAATTCCATAGGTATAACCATGCATACAAAATGAAATACATCTGTGGTTAGTCATCATATCCATAAAAGCAACCTGGTTAAGCGAATTTTAGGAGACAATGGTGGTTCCTGCCCAGGTCTTCATCACCAGGCATTTCCTTCTAAACCAACACAAATTGGCAAGAAAAAAAATTAGACTACGCTCAACTTATGTCCTCAGCATAACTTGATGATAGAGAAGATATAAATTCCAAATAACTCTAAGTAAAATGTAAGTAAAAGGAGGAAAGTGAAAACACCTCTGACACGTAATTTCTCGTGGTCCTGCCCCACTCTCAACTCATGGCATCACTTTGCAGGGAAAAAAAAATCAGACCAAGAAAAACTGCAGGTAAAAGAGAAGAAAGGAGCAAGGAATAGGAACCAAGATTGATTTCAAATTACTATTAACAATACTAAATCCATCCTAAGTCTGAGAACATTAGCAAGGATTACACGAAGGAGATACACCATACACGTGATTTTAAGTGGTGGTCTTTAAACTGCAAAGCTTCTGGGAGAAGAAAAAGTCAAAAGGAATAGAGAGTGGTGCTGAGAAAAAGTAGCCAAAAGGGAGATTTAGAGTCCTGAAAACCAAAGAATACCAAATAGCTTGAAGGACATGTAACCTCTTCCTTCATCAACAAAAAACAAAAAATAAATCTTCTAGTGTATGAGGTCTTTGCTGTACTGACCGAGGAAGATACCACTAAACTAGAAACCATATAATATGTCCCAATTTCACAACAATGAATATGAGAAAAGACTAGCAGATCCATAAGGAGCTATTAGAAAAAAAATCAGAAAAGGGGAATTCATACCAACTGAGGAAAATTCCCCCTGAAAAGTAAACATGGATCAGGAGAGAAGGGGAGAGGTAAGACAATGCTTCACACTGAGTTTTAAATATATCTAAACATGAATTTGAGTATACTAAAGCCACTTTGAATCAGAAATTCCAAAACTAAGAAAGGAAATGGAGTTTATTTTTTAATTTTTTAAAGATTTATTTATTTATTTGAGGGAGAGAGTGAGCAGGGAGAGGGGCAGACGGAGAAGGAGAGAGTCCTTGAGCAGATTCCCTGCTGAGTGGGGAGCCCCACACAGAATTCGATCCTGGGACCCTGAGATCAGGACCTGAGCTGAAATCAAGAGTCAGTCGCTTAACTGACTGAGCCACCTAGGCACCCTCGGAAATAGATTTTAAAGCACGGCGGGGGGCGGGGGGAGTGTGATAAAACCTAAGAAAATAGAAGGAAATAAATTTATCTCAAAAATAAGCAAAAAGTTAAAAGTTGATCAAAAGAAAATACTGAAATGAAAACTTAATAGTGCCAATCAGAAAGCAGTAACACGAGCATAGCTGTGTTTGAAATCGTTTCTACACACCAAAATGTACAAATAATATGTTTGATTCAATCAAAAACCTTAAGCCGATTAAGAAAACTTCAAAGAAATTCATTGATAATTAATATTTAGATAAAGAAAGGAAGACATGTTACTACATATTTTTTATTTAGTAGTGTAGGTCTGTGTGGCATTATTTAATTCTAATTTGGAGCTCTTAAATTGTAATACAGTTCATACTTTGTAGCTTAATGCAATGTAAGGCAGTTAAGTCAGAGCATAACACAGTCTCACATTTACTTCAAATGACTTATATAAAACTGTCAGGAATGAATTATTCTTATGTGTCATTTTACCTTTTTTATATTTAAGTTTATGTTGACCATAATTTTGAGGATTTAAGGATGTAATGAGAAATCACGTAGTTACTAATTTAAAAAAATACAATGTAATCATCTGGCATTTTCCAGCGGATCAAGGGTGTTTAAAAGTTTTTAAGGGGGCCGCCTGGGTGGCACAGCGGTTAAGCGTCTGCCTTCGGCTCAGGGCGTGATCCCGGCGTTATGGGATCGAGCCCCACATCAGGCTCCTCCGCTAGGAGCCTGCTGCTTCCTCTCCCACTCCCCCTGCTTGTGTTCCCTCTCTCGCTGGCTGTCTCCATCTCTGTCGAATAAATATATAAAATCTTAAAAAAAAAAAAGTTTTCAAGGAATGCTTAAACAAAGTGATATACATTTATGTTTCATATCTATAGCAATGTAAAGTAGGTAATATTCTCCCTGAGTAACTTCATTTTAGGAATTAAATGAAAGAGAAGAATATTTACGCTCACGATGTTTTTCTGTGATTCACCGACTCATGTGAGAGTGCCTTACACAAAGCCCAGGAGAACTGTCTTTATTGAATACAGTTCTGTCTGGGTTTGAAACAAAATAGCATATGAATCAGGGCGAGTTTGATAGCGAACTCCCTATCTTACCCAACAACCAAACTGAGCCAAAATCTGAAAGGATATTTTCAGAAACATTGAATACCATCCAGCCAAAAGCCCTCTTGTAATCTCCAGATAAAAAACCACATCTACGGGATGCCGATAACAGATTTTATCATCATGGAGCTTCCCACAAGCACTGTAACGCCTAACATTTTCCTTTGGGCAAAAGCAGGTTAAAATAGACATTGTGGTCAGCTTCAGAAAGAGGGGCAGAGTGGGAGAACGGGGAAGGACATGCCCTCCCTTTGGAAGCATTGAGAGTGTGAGAGCTGATTTTATGACTTTGAGGCTCAGCCTCGCAGACGCTTAATATCTTGAGTCACTAGTCGGATTCCTTGGCCTTACAGTAGAGTAAATCCCTGAATGTACATGACTTTGGCCGATTGTGTTCTGAGATTCACCATCCCCTAAAGAGAGCATTATTTCAGAGACTTCAGGCACGGGTATTGCACCATGAGCTTTCTATTTATTTCTGGCTTCGGCTACTAGCAAATAAATCGGTTATTCCCTAGTTCTTATGTGAACCACATTCCATACGCTCTTCCTAACTGGATTAGAAAACAAAGCTTCTTTTCTCAACCTGGAACAAGGCAATTTGATTGAATTAAATTGTGCATGACAAAAATCAATAAAACTCATCAATTCAAATCCATCAGTTCTAATAAACAGACTGAATCTGGTTAAGGAAAAAAAATGTGAAAGCAATTAAAATCATAGCCATTTTTTAGCCTCTCCGCTGCTGATTCGAAGTCTCAAAATCCACAAGGTGTCCTAGGGAAAAAACGCAAGACAGTTCGAGGAGTTTTTCATAGTAATGATGTCTAGCTATTTCTATAATTGTTAAAAGAAAGTTACTGTCTCTCACTAGCAGCTATGACAACTGTGTGCAGGGACTAAATTAAATAGAGGAATCCAAAACTGTTACTATACAGAACATTTTTTTATTGGAATCTCATAATCGGTCCACAGAGTAATTCACGTCAACCCCTCTTGTTACACCAGCTTGACTACCTAAGTGGCCCTTTATTAATTCCTTGTTAAAAAAAAAAAAATCTAACATAGAGACATTTTGAGTCTATATATTAAACCATTATCTAAGCTCCACAAGTTACATATATTTCTGGCAGAATAATAAGAAAAAGTCTTCAAATGTACATGTTGGAAATAACTATTATTCTTCTATACTGTTGAGTTTTCAGAAGCTGACAAAGGATTTATGTCAGAAGATTTTTTCTTTTTTTTTTATTTTATTTATTTATTTGACAGAAGGAGAGAGAGCGCGCGCGAGAGAGCACAAGCAGGTGGAGCAGTAGAGGAAGAGGGAGAAACAGGCTCTCCACTGAGCAGAGAGCCCGATGCGAGGTTTGATCCCAGGACCCTGGGATCATGACTTGAGCTGAAGGCAGATGCTTAACCGACTGAGCTACCCAGGTGCCCCTGTTAGAAGGTTTAATAGTTGGTGAGGTCACTGTGGCAGGTCCATGAGAAGAAGCCAGTAAACTGAGGCAAGCAAAGCTGTTACTATGTTGAAACCAATATCCATTACAGCCCATCTTACTAGATTTGACTACCTGCCTAAATCTATAGGGAAGCAAAAAATTTTTCTATTCTAAAACTTACCTTTTATCTAAACCAACATTTGTCAACTTTCAACTATGCCTTGTCATTTCAAAGTCCCTTTACTGCGATGAAAATTGACAAGAGAAAAGCGATCCTGTGCCCGAGACCTCTGAAGGGCATGTGGCAGAGATGGCAGGACTTCACTGAGAGCCTGGCCCAATGCAAGACATAGGCTGGGCAGAAGGAATTTTACGAAGACCCATCCACAGCCTAACCTGCATGTGGCCGATGGCACCCTAGGAAACTGTCCCAGTCAGCCACCCTCTCCACATCTTAGCTCCTGTCCAACTCCCACTTGTCCTTTCCCTCTGCCTATTCCCCCGGGCCATGCGCCATTTCTCTACTGAGAGTGTATCTGGTTCCCCAGAAAGCCATGTCTTTTTATTGTGGCTAAAGGAAAGTTGACCCAGCTGCTTTTCCAAACAGCAATGGGGACATTAAATTCCGAGTCTGAGAGACGGTTTAGCCTCAGGAGAAGCTCTTCTCCAGAGCCGTTAGTGAGGCTATTCTCTTACCATTTCCTCAGTTCCCAACTGTAGGACATTTAAGCCTCTCAAGTTACTATGAAATTGAAGAAAATAAACCTGAACCAAAGCCATGTCTTTCAAAGAGAAGTCAGAAAACTAAAATGAAATTTCTTAGCAAGAAGAAAAAACAGTCTGGGAAGGAAAGTCAGAGAAGAGCCAGGAGCAAAATGTAAAAGGCCAAGTAATTCATTGACCTGCTGTCAGTAAGAGTCCAGACAGGGAAGGGAATCCACACATATGGGAGACCTGCTATGTAGCCCACTGGCGCTCTCTATGACGTCATTTAGTGCTCTCTACCAGCTACTTATTAATATCCCTCCTATGAGTACAAAATTTTAGGCTTGCACAAAATCATGTAACTGCAATATATTGGTTCCACTAAAATGCATCTTTCTTCTATGTTACACAATAGTAATAGGTCTCACTTATCAAATGTTAACTTGGTGCAGTGTATTAGCCATTTAATGCATGTAGGACTCCTTAATATCTGAGATGATAAACTCTCAATACCACTGCACCCTTCCTCCTCAGCTCCAAATGGAAACTGTCACAGGGACTGTAGTATAAATTAAAGGGCATAATATTCAGTTCCAACTATGCCCATTATTATCTCTAACAGTGATGAAACAAAAAAATCAATAATAAAAATTCTTTATAAAATGTGGAAGAACAAGGAATCTCATGCTTTTTTTTTTTTTTTTTTTGTAGGAGCGTAAGATCCTGTAGTCTATTTGGAGAGTAACTTAATAAGATTTAGAGAATTTAAGAATGCATACACCTAAAGTAACCATACAATTTATTGTTAAAACTGAAACACTTTTAGAGGGAAAAGTAAATATAATACAAAATAATAGTTGTTATGAATGGAATGCTTGTGTCCCCACCAAATTTTTATGTGAAAGCCTTAATCGACAGTGTGGTTGTATTTGGAGATGGGGCCTCTAAGAAAGTAACTAAAGTTAAATGAGATCATAAGGATGGGGTCCTGATCTGATAGGATTAGTGTCCTTATAAGAAGAGACACAGAGAGCCCCCTCACTTTCCGTGCGTGCACACTGAGGTCATGTGAGCACAGAGAGAGAAGACAGATATCTGCTACCCAAGCTGGGAGCACTCACCAGACACTAATCCTGCCAGCACCTTGATCTTGGACTTCCAGTCTCCAGAATTATGAAGAAATAAATTCCTCTTGTTTAAGCCACCCAACTATGCTACTTTGTTTATGGCAGCCTAAGCAGACTAAGTTAAGAGTGAAAAATAGGAGTGAGTATAACTGCCCACTCATACCCACGTGTACATATAATCATGGCCCTGGGTATATATTTCTGGCAAACTTTTGCTCTAATCCATTAGGAGACATGCAATGGATTATTCTTTGCAGCATTGTTTGGGGTAAGCTACCAGAAATTCTAAGTTAAATTTACATATAGAAACATGAATAGATCCGCAAAACGAAATGAGCAAAAAAAGAAACACGATGATGTCATTTTTATAAATTAAAAAAACATATGGCCAGAAAGTCACTAGGAATGTAATTATCTATTTTTCTACCCAGCTCTCTACACATGTGCATGCACGCACACACACTACACACACACACACACACACACACACGGTGTTACATTATAGGAAGGGATGGGGACAATGGACGAAAAATAATGAAATTATCTCCAAAAGAGTCTGACATTAGTGTGACCTGAACAGACAATGACTCCCCCAATTCTATGCACATGCAAAAAGGAATATTAGTTTTACACAAAGTGTTAAATGGTATTTGAGACATTAATTCTGATTAAAAGAATAGCTTTTAGTAAAATTTGTCGATTTATTGCTGACATACCTAAAACCCCCTCGTTAATGCATTCCAGAGTATAGATCAGTATATTAATACTCGTTACTTGATTTTCTATTGTAATTTTAAGTTTTCAATGAGATAAGTCCCATTACAGTTCATTTCTGCAAAAATTTTATGAGAAATTTGAGTAACAACCAGAATAGATCTTTGTAAAAAGTATCCATTAAGCTACAAGAGCTAGGTCTCAAAACATATCTAAAACAGGTTTTGAAATTGTCACAAGTAATGGATAATAAAGAGTGAATACAGAAGTGACTACAGAAGCCATAATTACGGGCAGTTTGTTTGTTAATTTGAAAAAGTACTATCTCAATTGATAAGCTCCCTTATTCATCACCTATGCATCTTGATGATCGCCAAAATCAAAGCCTCTGCTGTCGACTGGTTGTAAAAAAATGCCCGATTCTTCCGCCCTGTCTGTATCCATGGACTATGAAGTACGATTTTGCAGTTTCTCTCTTGCAGAGGTGCAGTCATTTTTCTAACCCTTGAGAAGAGGTAACTTTATGACATCTTTAACTAACAGAAAACAGCGGCCGTGGCAATACGCCAATTTCACATCTAGATTTTTTTTTTATTTTAATGTTTTTTTATTATATTATGTTAGTTACCATACAGTACATCCCTGGTTTCTGATGTAAAGTTCGATGATTCATTAGTTGCGTAAAACACCCAGTGCACCATGCAATACGTGCCCTCCTTACTACCCATCACCAGCCTATCCCATTCCCCCACCCCTCTCCCCTCTGAGGCCCCCAGTTTGTTTCTCATAGTCCATAGTCTCTCATGTTTCATTCCCCCTTCTGATTACCCCCCCTTTCTTTATCCCTTTCTTCCCCTACCGATCTTCCCAGTTCTTATGTTCCATAGATGAGAGAAATCATATGATAATTGTCTTTCTCTGCTTGACTTATTTCACTTAGCATTATCTCCTCCAGTGCCGTCCATGTTGCAGCAAATGTTGAGAACTCGTTCTTTCTGATAGCTGAGTAATATTCCATTGTATATATGGACCACAACTTCTTAATCCAGTCATCTGTTGAAGGGCACCTCGGCTCCTTCCACGATTTAGCTATTGTGGACAATGCTGCTATGAACATTGGGGTGCATATGGCCCTTCTCTTCAGTACGTCTGTATCTTTGGGGTAAATACCCAGTAGTGCAATGGCTGGATCATAGGGTAGCTCAATTTTTAACTTTTTAAGGGACCTCCACACCGTTTTCCAGAGTGGCCGTACCAACTTGCATTCCCACCAACAATGTAGGAGGGATCCCTTTCTCCACATACTCTCCAACAATTGTTGTTTCTTGCCTTGTCTATTTTTGCCATTCTAACTGGCGTAAGGTGGTATCTTAGTGTGGTTTTGATTTGAATTTCCCTGATGGCTAATGATTTTGAACATTTTTTCATGTGTCTGTTTACCCATTTGTATGTCACCATTGGAAAAGTATCTGTTCATATCTTCTGCCCATTTTATGATTTGTTTATTTGTTTCTCACATATTGAGTTTGAGAAGTTCTTTGTAGATCTTGGATACCAGTCTTTTATCTGTAGCATCATTTGCAAATATCTTCTCCCATTCCGTGGGCTGCCTCTTAGTTTTTTTGACTGTTTCCTTGACTGTGCAGAAGTTTTGATCTTGACGAAGTCCCACAAGTTCATTTTATCTTTTGTTTCTCTTGCGTTTGGAGATGTGTCATGAAAAAGGTTGCTTTGGCCGATGTCGTAGAGGTTGCTGCCTATGTTCTCCTCTAGGATTTTGATGGATTCCTGTCTCACATAGAGGTCTTTCATCCATTTGGAGTTTATCTTTGTGTATGGTGTGAGATAGTGGTCAAGTTTCATTCTTTTGCATGTAGCTGTCTAATTTTCCCAGCACCATTTATTGAAGAGACTGTCTTTTTTCCACCGGATGTTTTTTCCTGCCTTATCAAAGATTAGTTGCCCAAAGAGCCGAGGGTCCATTTCTGGGTTCTCTGTTCTGTTCCATTGGTCTATGTGTCTGTTTTTGTGCCAGTACCATGCTGTCTTTGTGATCACAGCTTTGTAGTACAGCTTGAAATCCGGCATTGTGATGCCCCCAGCTTTGTTTTTCACACATCTAGATTTTAAGAGGCATTGCTTTCTCTCTGGTCCTGTCACCGTAACCTGAACAAGCCAAGGTGAGCTTGCTGAAAAACCGAAGGCTACAAGCAAGCCATCCCAGTTGAAGCCATGCTAGGCCAGTCAAATCCCCATTTTCATAAGATTTAAGGATTCTTTTGATGGTGGAACACCTGGGTGGCTCAGTCAGTTAAGTGTCTGCCTTCAGATCAAGTCATGATCCCAGGGTCCTGGGACTGAGCCCTATATCTGGATCCCGGTTCAGCAGGGAGCCTGCTTCTCCCTCTCCCTCTGCCCCTTTCCCTTGCTCATGCTCTCTTAATTTCTCTCTCAAATGAATAAATAAAATCTCAAAAAAAAAAAAAAAGATTCTTTTGATGGCAGGACACAGCACAGTGACGCTCAGGTAGGTAGGAGGCAGAATTGTTTGTCACTTACGGCCCCAAACAAGGGAAAGCTGTCAGCACCAAAGGATTGCACCTGGGGAAAGGGTAAGCGACAGTAGGGAGCTGTGGGGAGTAGTTTATGGAAGGCAAGTGGGATGGCGTTAGCTAGGTGTCACAGACTCCCTGTGGACTGGCTAATGTGAATAATTTCCTGGGCTCCAGTGGCCTGGAGTGTGATGACCCCCCTAAGGGAAGTGTTGAGATGTGGATTTAATTATCTGATCAAAAAGGGGACTGACAAGCCTCCAGCCGGGGTCTCAAAACTGGAACGAGGCAGCATTGTATTAAAAAAACAAAAAAAAAACCCTAAATTATAACTTCAGCCAACCCAGATTCTGACTCTGGCAAGCCCAAACCAAGACGAGACTAACTGGCCAACTGAGCCCAGCCCAAATTGCTGACTTACAGAATCGTAATTTAAATCAATGGTTATTGGGGCGCCTGGGTGGCTTAGTCGGTTGAGCATCTGCCTTTGGCTCAGGTCATGATCTCGGGGTCCTGGGATGGAGCCCCACATAGGGCTCCCTGCTCTGCTGGGAGCCTGCTTCTCCCTCTGACTCTGCCTCTCTCTCTCTCTCTGATTCTCATGAATAAATAAATAAAATCTTTAAAAAAATAAATCAATGGTTATCATTTTAAACCACTAACCTTTGGGATGACCTGTTATGGAAGAAAAGCAAAATGATACATCTACCCTCAGAGGATGGAAGTTTGTCACCACCAGGAATATTCAGAAAAATACGTCATGGGTTACAAAACGTCAGGAAGGAATTCAAAACCTGATTTTGACATAACCACATAAATAGAGAAAAGGCACAGTCTCTCAGAAAGACTGCTTGGAACGGGTCGCCACAGATTTGAATACATATTGTGAAAACAGTTGTGTAACAGTTGCAATTACAGTACTTTAGAGACTTGATTTATATCTGCAATAATTTAGTGAAGATGTCTTCTTTTTTCTAAATACATGGTGTCCTGGCTCAATTTGCAATTTGGGACCAATTTAGGAAAAAAAAAAAAAAGGCTGAAGAAAGGCAGTAACATCAATGAATACAAGAAGGTTTAGCGCAGTGTATTGCCAACTATATACTTATTTTAGTTCCCATTAAAACGTTATTAAGGGATCTCTACCCAGCAAAAGCCTTCTTTTACTTAAAGGGACAATGGAGCACTTGGATAAAACCAAGTAATTGTTATAAAAAAATCCACCTGGTCTATTTCTATATATCACCAAAGGATCACTGATGGAGTGAAAAGAACACTGAGCTAGGTATCAGAATAAATTATTTCGGCTTTGACATTCATAAGTTGTGTGATAATCAACTAAACACGTCCCTCACTAGAACTGCCTCTTTATCTGTAACTCAGAGTGCCTGGATTGATGGTCCCCTAAAATTCTTTCCAAATCAAAGATTCTAGAAATCTGTGATTAGTTCTGAATTATTACAAGAACTTTTTCTTTTCTTTTTTTTTTAAGATTTTATTTATTTATTTCACAGAGAGAGAGACAGCGAGCGAGGGAATACAAGCAAGGGGGGTGGGAGAGGAAGAAGCAGGCTCCCAGCAGAGCAGGGAGCCCGATGCGGGTCTCGATCCCAGGACCCCAAGATCATGCCCTGAGCCGAAGGCAGACACTTAACAACTGAGCCACCCAGAGGCCCCATGAGAATTTTTTCTTAACACTTATGTATCTCTGAGAGCAATATCAGCAACAATACATATAATACAATGTATATGTGTAATATATATGTATAATATACATACTCATATATGCTATTTATATGATATGTGTATATATGTATATATGTGTATATTACATGTATATAAAGATACATTCATACATTTGCAACTATATTACAAATATATATAAAATATCAACTTGCTGTATTTCATCAACTTTAAGATACACAATTTTTCTGCATTTTAACATCTCTGAAACTTAAATATGCAACAATAGCAACTCACAATCACTGTTATTAAGGTGGTGGTCATATCATAAATGTCATTGCTTGTATGTGTGTAAACTTGGTCACAGCTGTTCACACAGACAGCAATTAGACTGAATTACACACACTGTTTCCAGGAAAAGCCTCAGTCCTGAGGAGAAGGGAATCCATAGGCATGGAAGACCCTCTCAAATAAACATGAAGGGAAAATGATTCCCCTCAAACAAGACAGGGATTCCACTAGTGCTCAGGGGAATAGAAAGAAGAGAGACTGCCTAAGCTGAGACAGCCAGCCAACCATAGAATCCTAAGGGTGTTGTTCATGTTGTACTTTGTGAATATGTATCTGAATCACTAAAGAATAAACCTGCTGAAAAGTATTGTGATGTGGTTCTTAATCGTGATGGGCAACTGTGACCCCTTAATATTCCAGTCAATAAAACCATTTTTTTAAGATGTATTTATTTTAGAGAGAGAGAGAGAGCGGGGAGAGGGGCAAAGGGAGAGGGAGAGAGAAAATCTCAAGCAGACTCCCCACTGAGCAAGGAGCCTGACTCAGGGCCAATCCCACGACCCTGACCATGAGATCATGACCTGAGCCAAAACCAAGAGTCAGACGCCTAACTGACTGAGCCACCCAGGTGACCCTATAAAACCATTTTAGACTCATTCGAAGAAGGAATGTGGGTTCTGGTTATCATGTGGAAAGGCTTCTATTGATGATGACTTCTGGTAAAAGTCAAGAGAGGTTCTATATGTTTTAGAAATGCTGCTTCACAGATGCTCTTGATGAAACAGGAAAATATGTGGGAAATCACCAAGCATCAGCGACTTTGAGTTGGAAAGTAATTCTGAAATGTAAGACTCAACATACATATGTCTTAGAAAAAAGTTAAATCATTTATTTTGCCTAGATTTTCATTTTTCTATATTATAAAAGTGATACATGGTTAAACATTTTATACCCAAATCAGTATAAAACCTTTTTATGAGCATAACATGAAATTCTAATTCAAAATGAAGCATTATGCCACAGTTTGAAGCATGATCTCCTTTCTTTGTGATATATAAAAGAAAGGAGCGTTTTGCGATCAATAGTGTCTCAGAATCTATGAACTTCACTGTATGTTTTATTTATCTACAGAAGGACACAGAGTTATACGGGTATCCTAATTCAAAAGGAAGCATTATGTCACGGTTTAAAGAATGATTTCCTTTCTTTGTGATATATAAAAGAAAGGAACATTTTGTAATCAACGGTGTCTCAGAATCTATGAACTTCACTGTACGCTTTATTTATCTGCAGAAGGACACAGAGTTATACAGGTTCCCAACCTTTTCTTATCAATTTTCCCACTGCCCCATGTTTTCAAAGATCTTTCTCAAAAAACAGACTCAGTGTGTTATAATTCCCTTCATGTTTCTATATTCTATCTACTGCTATAGAATAAGCAACCCCCAAATTTAGTGACTTAAAACAATTTATTATTATCTATCATAGCCCTCTGGGTTGACTGGGAGATTTTCATTTGGAATTTTTTATGTGGTTGCTACCAAATGGAAGTCACGGCTTAAGTCATCTGAAGGACCCACAAGGCTGGACATCCAAGAAGGTTCTCTCACATGGCTGGCAGTTGATGCTGGTTATCTACTGGCAGCTCAACCAAGCCCGTTGACCGGGCCTCTCCATGTGGCTTGGGCTTCTCTCATCATGGATGGGTCTGAGAGGAAGTATCCTAACAGCAAGCATTCCAACAGGCCAAGGTGGAAGTTGTGAGACATTTTATGAGCTAGCTCCAAAACTTCTAGAATTGTCATTTCTTCTATAATCTATTATTCAAAAAAGTCATTACAGCCATCATAGATTCATGGGAAAAGGAATGAGAGTTCACCACTCAGTGGGAGAGGTAGCAAGGAATTTGTAGCCATCTTTAATCTGCCACTTCATTCTGTAGTCAAAAATAATTTATATTTTTCCCACAAAAAGAATGTGCTCACCCTGTCCCTCCACATCTCATCCAATTTGGCATAAACTCAAAACCCAGGATTGTGTTAACTAAGTAAAATCTAGGCAAAGATGAAGCTCTTCAGGTGAGGTGTTCAGGTGCAGCCACCCAAGTGTGGGTCTGCTTCCCAGGAAGAATCTGTGGGCTAAAGAGATGGATTACATGCCCCTTTCAAATATGCATACAACCAACATACAAAGGTGACCCATGCATAGTGTAACAAAAATAAGTACTTCAATTCAAAAAGGACTGGATGAAAAAAACATAGCAGTCCCTGGTCCTTGCAGTTCTGAAAACCAGCAGAGCACATTCTGTCAGTTCCTTGACCAGGACCCAGTCTTGCTCCCCGGAAGTCCTTCTTTGCCACTGCTTTTGGCTCCACTCTCCAGGCTTTGCCTGCCCTCTGAGTCATGGTTCCTTTCTCACAGAAACTACAGCTGAACTAGCACCTGAGTGAGATTCTCAGACTGCTATCTCCTCTAAGACCCAGGGGGATTCTGGGGGCTCCTCCCATTTAAAAATGTTTCTAATTCATTTTAGTTTTAATCGTTGGTGTTTCTCCCAATGCAGTTTTCATAAAATACTTGGGATTTATTTTGAACCTTATTGGATTAAACTCTGCTGGACAAAGGCCACACTTACAAATATCTTCAAAATAAGCATCTCTCTGGATCACACTGATATGCAGGGTTTCACAGGACAATATCTTCACAATTCTTAAAAACTCTTGTCAAGTATCTAAAATGTCTATCATTCATACTCTTAATATTTTTAGAGAATCTCTTCTCTCTCTCTCTTTTTAGAGAATCTCTTCTTCTCTATCAAAGATGTTTAAGAACCTCATCCTTAGTATTCTTAGGAGCTCAAATAAGGCATGATTTAAATCTTTCAGATGTCTCTATAATCTTTTACCCACAGACTTGAGATCTTTTTTCTGAAGCCATGCTTTACTGATAGTGTCCTAGGCCATTTCTAAAATCGAGATTCTTTACCAGAAGGGACTAGGGATAAGAAAAAAATTATTTTGAGGCCAGTTCATTTGTATATCCTGTAAATTATGCTTAAAATATGAATAGTCCCTACTTTGGGATATCTTTCTCTCTACATGTTTAATCATAGATAGAGGAAGGATCTGGCACATTAAACATTTGACTGGAAATCTCTTTAGCCAGATCCATGACCTCTTCCAACTTTCTGTGTTACTGCAGGTAACAGTCTGCCAACTTTTCTGTCACAACACAGCAAGTATTGCTTTTCCACCAGCATCTGAAAATTACAGTCTCCCTTTCTTTGATCTTACACTAACATCCTCAGATTCTGCTCACTGCTAGGTCCCAACACAAAGACATGTATTGGTATGTGTTATGACTGATACCCACTTCTAAGTATCAATTTTTGTTCCAATTATCTGATGCTACTTAACAGCATTCTTATAGGCTAATATCCAATTTTCATTAAGGTATTTAAACTTTGAAAATAGTTGATGGAGACTAATACTGGCCTTGGAACCACTATGGTCTGGATACTTTAGTTTGAGAAATATACCTAAATTAGCAGATAAAAAGGATATATTTCACTGTTTCCTATTAAACTGCCTTTAGTTCAGAAATAACTTAGCTAAGTCGCATCTGTGTAGAAGGAACATTTCCCTCTATTTTCTTTACTTTCCCTGAAATTTGTCACAGAATTTCTTTTTAAATGCACTTTAGAAAAAGAAAGAAGGTGCTCTTTCTTCTTTGATGAATAATTTATAAAAACCTTCTCAATGACATTTGGTCAATAGAAAAAGAGTTTTTAAGATTTTTTTTTCCTAACATAATAGATATATAACAGTCTAGCTGACCAAATAAGCATCACTGTGAGATGGCCTATCTACTAAATTTCAACACTCTTTTGATAATACATGCCCCAAGTGTCAAGCAGGGCAGGAATACACCAGGTGGTCATTAACGTAATTTCAGTCACTCATTTCTGTTGATATTCAGTCTATGAGGAGCATGAGGAATTTCACACTGATATTTGAAATTAGTTGTTTTATTTTTAAATCATTAACTTTTTAGTATCAGAACTTAGGAGATGGCTTCTAAATTAGTCTAGGGATATAATAATAGGAATTGTCTAGGGATATAATAGGGATAGTCTAGGGATATAAAAATAATAAATTAGTCTAGGGATATAACACACACAAAATCTTAAGCATGAAGACAAAGTCAGATGGTGTTGACCTCCACAGCCATGAGTATGGTCTGAAATAACAACAACAACGACAACAAAAAGCTAGAATCAGGCAAACAAATATACATTCAGCTACAGTCTGTGGGTGTTTTTTTGTTTGTTTGCTGTTTGTATATCTAACAATTTAGACTGAACTGTCATCTGAATAAACAAGGAACAGATGATTTTAAAGAGTTTGAGTCATACTGAAACTTAGATGATTTTTAATGATTTAATGACTTCTGGGAGTAGAGTGGGTTTTTTCCAGTGTAATAAAGGGGAATTTCATACTGGGTTTAGAGTCCATACATCAAAGAGTATGAAACTCCAGATTAACACTTAAAGCTAGAGCTCTCTTTCTATACATGTGAGTGGATAGGACATGTAAGTATACTGTGAAAGAAGACATCACTCAATTCCATTAGAGACACTGTCATGAAAAATGAGTGTTGAACTCTAGAAAGTTTGGTCATGAGAAGGTAGTTGTACTGTGAGCTATGGGAACTCTTTTAGTATACAGGAGAGTTTTAGCCTTGGCCCCAACCTTTCAATCTACCTAACCTTTCACAGAGACCATAATTATACTCTAAAACCAATCTGCTCTTGACTTACAGATCGCCAAGTCCATTCATCTGGGACAAGTCAATGTGAGCCAGTGATGGAACTGTCTGACCTCTTGGGTCAACAGCAAAGGAGATGGAATAGCCCATAAACTTGTTTTAGTTCCTTGCAATGCATGAAGGTCAGATCTGTGGGAGAAGGGTTGATAGATATATAACTTGTGTATCAGTGAGCGTCATAGTCACATACTAAGGACAAAGTGATGGGCTGCATAACTATAGGCAAAACAGAAATATAGGAACCCAGGGCCAGCAGCAACAGAGCTATTACAGTTGTGGGCCTAAATGGACAAGGAAAGGGAATAGTCACCAAAACCTAGAAGGAGAGGTGATAGAGTTGGCCACTCTGAAAGAAAGGCAGTGCCACAAGGATAGAACCAAGGGCCAAATTCCCTGAACTAACTCTCTACCCTCCCTCCACTTGTTTGCCAGACTCCCCAACTAGGAGTGAGAAGACACAGGACATTATTGCCATAATTCACACAGCTCGTCTTCCTGGGGGAAAGAATCAGAGTGGAGGAGTGATCTAGATAGAGGCATTACAATATCTCTCTGGCATAAATGCTATCTGGCATCCGACCTCCCACACTCTTCATCAAGGCTCTTGAGGAGCCCTCCTATAATCTCTGGCAGCCACATTATTGAACTTTTCTCAATTCCCTCTCACTATTGTCCCTATCTCCGTTTTTCTTTTTACTTTAAACTCTGCTTTATACTAGAAGATGATCATTGTAAAAAGGACATTACTTAGCCAAACATATAGGTAAATCTGGCTATTAAAGTGTTACCCAATTTGGTTAAAAATGTATATTACCAGAAGGTTCTAAATGTTAATGCGTTTCTTGGTTGTTATTTTTTGGTAGGCCATACTTTTAGGTCCTTTCATAGCTCTCAAAATAGCTCATCCTGTCTCAATTCATAAATATAGGATGAGCTATTTTGAGAGCTATGAAAGGACCTAAAAATTGATACAATCACTGTAGAGTATCTACGGATATTACTGTATGTGTGAGGGACACAATGGAGATTAAAACACAGTTACCACATTCAAATATCCTGTAGCTTATCTATGAAAACAGGAAAGTAAACAGAAAATGTTCAATTTGGTGTAATAGGGATGTGGATGACGTGGAGGTTCCAATAAATAGGAACTTACTGCTCCTTGAGTGAGGAATGCAGGAAGCTCACAGCCTCCAGCTATAGTGCCTTTGGGACCTGCCTCAGTCTGCACTCAATCTGAAGCCACTGTACTCTTTCAAGGCAACCACCAGCCAATGACGGAGTACGGATGTGGTGCGTGTGGGAATGGAGACAGTAGGGTCTGACATTTCTGTTCAACGTGAAATTCTTCTAATGTTTGCTCTAGGCCTCTCTTTGGTGTTGGTGAGGATTTGATCAGATCATCACTGTCTGAGACTCTACCTGCCCATTTTTCTTTTCTCTCCTTTTTTATTTCCACAGTTTATAGGTTTTCATCACTGGCTAACAGTTTGATCCGTTAAATCCTGCTTCCCCCTCCTTGATCTTTACTTTATTCCGTGATAAACCTCTTGCATTCCTAACTCCATTTCAGCATCTGCTTTTGAGAAGACCTGAACACTGCGGTTCTGAGTAAGTACAGCATGCTATGAAAATAGGAAGCAACAGTCATGAGAATCTCATACACTTGAAATGCCAGACTTGGTCACATGTATAAATTTCAATTGTTTCATTAGAATCACAGCATCTCGGAGGGGTGGGGGGTGGGGGATTGGGATAGGCCGGTGATGGGTATTAAGGCAGGCACTTATTGCTGGAGCACTGGGTGTTATACGCAAGTAACGAATCATGGAACATTACATCAAAAACTAGGGATGCACTGTATGGTGACTAACATAACATAGTAAAAACTTATTATAAAAAAAAAATAAAGTCCATATTGCTACCCCCCCCCCCCAAAAAAGAATCACAGCATCTCAGACCTAGGAAAGGTCCTATGATCATGCCTACCATATGTCTGATGCTTTAATTCCCTTGCCCTTCTAAGAAGTCATATAGGCTGGGGCGCCTGGGTGGCACAGCGGTTAAGCGTCTGCCTTCGGCTCAGGGCGTGATCCCGGCGATCTGGGATCGAGCCCCACATCAGGCTCTTCTGCTATGAGCCTGCTCTCCTCTCCCACTCCCCCTGCTTGTGTTCCCTCTCTCGCTGGCTGTCTCTATCTCTGTCGAATAAATAAATAAAATCTTAAAAAAAAAAAAAAAGAAGTCATATAGGCTGTGTTCCTGGGATTTATCTTTCATCCTGAGATAATTTAACTAATATAAATTCAATGTTCTATTGTCTGCTTGCTTGTGGTTTTAATGCCTTATACCTAATTATTGTTCCTAGGATGGAAAGGAGTAAATATTTTACATGACTGCTGCCACAGTTGTTGGAAGGCATTTATTGTGTCCACTCCCAGGGAGCTTCTAGGCTCTTTGCTTTTTCAACAGTATTTCCCATGTGATAGTCTTGAGCACAGTGTCTGAATATGATTATTGCATAATTAATAAATTAATAATTGGAATTGAATTCCTTCAATATCATAGTCTCTCCCTTAGGTAACCCAAATTTATCTTAAGACTTTTTCAATTGTGAATTTTGGAACTAAATGAAAAACCTTGCTACATCTAAGCAATGTATAGAAAAGGAGTTTTAAGACTTCTCTTTTCTCAATAATATGCAATTCGGTGTCACATAGGATTAATAGCTACCATTTATTGCACACTTATAATGTGCTTAGAACATGCAAATTACATTGCATATTACCTCATTTAATCTTCACCCTGATTTGGAAGGTATATTTTTATTTCACAGTTGAAGAAACTGAGGCCACAAAAGCAAAACATGTGCTTAAGGTTGCACAGCTAATTAATGGGGGCACCAAGATTAGAAACTGAGTTTGTCTAATCTCAAAGCTCATGCTTTTGACCATTATGTTATCTCTGTAGGTCTCTGGCAACCTCATTAGAATACTGACACATGTTGAGTTTGCTGTCAATTACATTTGTCTATTTCAAAAGTGTTGTATACTGCCTCTTTTCTTTATGTAATTACTTTGTTTTTTTAAATTTTAACTTGCATGATACCAAGAAAATGGATTGAACCTGTTTACTGCCACTTCACTTGGTTGAAGAATTTGATTTATAGAATATGTCTTACCTTGTCTCTCCATCCAAAAACTGGGAATAATAGAATTGATACTCATCTCTAGGTCTGTGTAAGGCCAAGATATTTATCTGTTTTGTTCATTGATGTATCTTAAGCACAAAGGATAGAGCTTAGTCCACAGCAAATGCTCCAAAAATTATTGTTGAGTCGATTGCTATAATTAAAAGAGATGTTTTATGTGCATGCTTAGCATAATACCTTGGATTAGCACAATACATTTATTCAATATTATTGAGCACAATATCTCAATAAATGATAGATATTATTAACTTGAACTTTGAAAATGTAAAAGACAACAACACATGTTATTTTTAGATTATTCCTGTAATTCAGCTTATTGAGATATTATGATTTTTTATTCTCTCCTGCAACATATTTATCATTGCTTCTATTTCTGTGTTACTTGAACATGCCTCTTAACCAGACAGGTCTTAGACAGCCAGAAACTCTCCTCCAGGCTAGAAGCAGACTCTGAATATAGGCTTCTATCTCGGTGGCTGTTTATTCTTTTAGACTCCTGGAGATTTATAACTGACAAGGACCTGATAAATCACCAATATTTTAAACCAAAAAGCCAGACAACTTTTAGCAAGTCATTACCCTTTCCTCACTGTCTCCCTCCTGACCATTCTCACCAGGTCCCTGAGTGTCAAAGAGCATCTGGTAGAAGACTGAAGATGCGTCTCCTGAGGTGTCTCTTGACCTCATTTGCCATTTGCAGTAAAGATTTATCAGCCCCAAATTGAAAGAAATAAGAATTGATTGTGAAGGCAAACATCAGGCTTTCATCCTGAAAGAGAAGCCAAACCGCCCTAACTCCAAGAGAAAATTTTGTCCAAATGTTATAAAACACAAAGAAAAGACCCAGATCATCTTCTATGTTGCTCATTCCAAATAACTGATAAAATTAAAAATTCTTTTTCTTTTCCTCTTTAATTGATATTAGTGATGCCTATGCTAGTCACAAAATTAAACAGTCTTTTAATTTAGTTTGCTTTTCTATTATCCCATTCTAAAAAAATTGTTCAAAACCTTAGAAATGACATTAGAATCTCATTTTAAAAAGCCAATACAGAAACATTGTTACATAAGATAGACTGGCTCCATGAATTTATCTTCTCTTCTTTTTCAACCTTACTAAAATGGCAAAGATTGAAGAAAATTACCCAGGACAAAAGCAATGGGAGATGAGACAAGAGCACTGCAAGACTTTAAATAATTTTCAGAAGACAAAGAATAGGTGGAGTAGTCATGAGAAGTCAGAGACCAGCAAAAGTTAAAGGCTAAGAATTTGTCAAGAATTTCCAGTGGAAATCAAGTTATCAGAATCCTTGAGAAAAGAGGTGAAGAAAAGTGCTGGAATAAGTGGAATTGGTTGAAAATTCATATACAAAAGGCGGAGACGTTCAGATCCCCACCTGCATTCTGGGGAACCAGGCAATTAGGACTCCTATGCCTAGAACTGAATAAAATTAAATTCTTTGTGGAAATTGAACCAGTAAGTATCCTGATACTGGGAAATGAGGTTTAGTGTAGTCCCTATGTGAGAGGCTGGACTGTAAACCAGAGAATTTAGGAGTGAGGTTACCTCAGATCAGGTTGCACGGTAACTTCATAGCTCATTGTTAGGTGTCCAGTTTCCACTAAGTCCCAGAAGAAACCAAAACTTTTTTTCAAAAGGAGAGTATTCAGCCATAGGGAGTGGCAGGGATTGGCTCCAAAGGCCTGAGTCTTCCCTGTGACCCACCTACAGGGTCTGCCAAAGTCTCCAAACACCATCTCTGTGCCACTGACACTTCAAGCACCTTCGAATCTGCTGGATCACCTGGTGAAGCAGTAGAGCCTCCTCTTGCTCTGGGCCCCCCTCGAAGCTAGCAGTTTTTGGGTCACTTGGTAATGGGCCAGAGTAGGACATTCAGTGACGAATAGGTTACCTCCAAAATCATCCTTTCCTTTCATCACTTTCTCCAGGGCAGTGAAGAGCAAGCAACCAGTCAATTTCATTATACCGGTTAGTTGGAAAAAATTGTTCTAAGGTATCAAGCTTTACGTGGCCAACAAAAACCTCACCTTTCACAAGTATTTGATTCTGAGTATTCAATGGCAATATTTTGTGCATATCTACTGCCACGCCATGGACTACCAGTACTTCTTTACCACTGGAAATGGAATTATTAGTGTCTTTAAATATAATCAGATTGGAGAAGCAATTCCAGAAAATGTAGAATCAATTCAGACAATTCCTAAACAGATAAAGATAGATGATAGATAGAGAATACACACACACACACACACACACACACACACACACACACACACACATCCTGAGAGAGACAGAGCAAGGTATAGAGGGAAATTTACTGCAAAGAATTGACTTAGAAGTGGGCCTGGCAAGTCTGACATTTGTAGGGCAGGCCAGCAGTCTGGAAACTTCTGCAAAGCAACTAAAGCTGTAGTCCACAGGTAGAATCTCCCCTTCCTCAGGGAAACCCCAGTATTGCTATTAAGGTCTTTTAATTGATTAGTTAAATCTTATCCAGATTATGGAGGATAATCCTCTTTACTTAAGGTAACTAATTCAAGACGTTAAGTACTCTACAAAACACCTTCACAGCAATACTTAGTGTTTGATTAAAGCTGTGGACACTATAGCCTGGGCTAGATGACACATAAAACGAATCATCACAAGAAGTAAAGTGCATGACAATATTACAGAGGAGATGAAAGAGTGGCAGATGGAGGTAAAGTATTCAAACATCTTAATGTTTATCTGAATGTGGGAAAGCAAAAATCAACATTTAGAATGGAAGTATTAATCTGGAAGTATTGTAATCTGAAGTAACCATTAATGAAAAAAGAAGGTATAACTAGTATGCTAATAGAGAGGGGATACAGAATAATAAAAAAATAATTGATTCACCTAATTTAAGAAAGGAAGACAGAAAAAAGAACATAAAATAGGTAATTCAATGGGCAAATAGTAAGATGGGAGAAATAATTCTAACTATATCAGTAAATGTAAAGGGTAAGATTCTCAAATTAAAGTAAAAGAGTACCAATCTGGATAAAAATAAAATTGCAACCATATGATTCTTATAAGAGACATCTTAAAAATAAGAACAGTGAAAAGTAAAAGATGGAAAAGGGTACATTGTATGAACTCAAAACAAAAGAAAGTTGATATAGTTATATCAATATCAGCCCAAGCAGACTTTGAGGCAAGAAGCATTAATAAAAATTAAGAATATACAATGGGAGACAGTCTCTTCAACAAATGGTGTTGGGAAAACTGGACAGCTACGTGCAAAAGAATGAAACTGGACCACTTTCTTATACCATGCATAAAAATAAACTCAAAATTAAAGACCTAAATATGAGACCTGAAACCATAAAATTCCTAGAAGAAAACACAGGCAGCAATTTCTTTGACATTAGCTGTAAAAACATTTTTCTAGATATGTCTCCTCTGGCAAGGGAAACAAAAGCAAAATTAAACTACTGGGACTACATCAAAATAAAAAGCTTCAGCACATGAAGGGAACCATCAACAAAACAAAAAGGCAACCTACTGAATGGGAGAAGATATTTGTAAATGACATATGCAATAAGGGGTTGTAATCCCAAATATATAAAAAACTGATAAAACTCAACACCAACCCCCCCATATAAACCAACTAAAACATGGGCAGAGAACCTGAATAAACATTTTTCAAAAGAAGACATACATACACATGAAAAGATGCTCAACATCACTCATCACCAGGGAAATGCAAAGAAAACCACAATGAGTATATCACTTTACATCTGTCAGAATGGGCTAGTATCAAAAACACAAGAAATAACAAGTGTCATTGAGGATGTGGAGAAAAATGAACCCTCGTGCACTGTTGGTGGGAGTGCAATCTGAGGCAGTCACTGTAGAAACTAGGCAAGCACATGGAAAATATACTGTTTCTAAAGATGTGTATGTACCCAATAGTATAACTTCAAAATACATACAATAAAATGTGACTGAACCAAGGAGAAGTAAACCCATATGGGAGTGATATATGATAACATACCTGGCTCAAAATAGCCTTTTAAAAAAGGATCGGGGGGGTACCTGGGTGGCTCAGTCAGTTAAACATCTGACTCTTGATTTTGGCTCAGGTCATGATCTCAGGGTTGTGAGATTGAGCCCCATGTCAGACTCCACACTGGGCGTGGGCCTGCTTAAGATTCTCTCTCTGTTTCTCCTGCTGCCCTCCACCCCTCTCTCTCTCTCAAATAAAATAAAATAAAATAAAATAAAATAAAATAAAATAAAAATAAAAAATATAAAAAGAGGATGAGAAATGAATAAGCATATATAAAATCTAGAAAGCACAATTATAATTCTTGGCCTATTTGATTTTTGAAGAATATTGCCCCCAACAAGTAGAGAATAATACTTTCACCAAAATGAATCAAATGTTTAGTCACAAAACAAGGCTCGATAAATTCCAAAGAATATAAATGGAACACAATGGAATTAAGGTGAAAATAAATAATAATAAAAAATCCCGGGATTTTCACTTTCAACTCAACACGGAAGTCATCATTCCAACAAGAAAAAGCTGAAAAACCATGGTTTTTCTATCAGAGAACAGAGGTCACAGGGCAAAGGGCTACCCTGATAATCTAGAGAGACAGGTGAATGCAGAGTGCCAGCTGATACCTGCTTACCTGGAACAGCAGCCACTAGAGCTGTACACTGGTGAAAACACTCAAATAAGAATTTCGAGGAACTGCTAAAGCCTGTGCTGATGAGTATGAGAGTAAGGGACACATGGGAGACACACTTCTGTCAGTTTTACTTCCAGCAGCCCCACCAGGTTCTCAGGGTGAAGATCTGAGAAAAATTCCCCTTTGGTTCTGGCAGGAACAGGAAAAGAATCGAGATCACTGTAAAATAGACCCAAAGAGTTATCCATGACCAAGTCCTACTATTCAGGATTAAAGTCTTTACCAGACCCAAATACCACCTGGGGGAAGGGAAATCCTCCTACTTCCAGTGTCCTCAGGCCTTCCTGTATTTATCATGAGTAGGGAAGCTGTATTTCTGGAGAAACACTTTGTGACGTCACAGCCTAGAGATAGAGACCCACCAAAAGAGCTGAGATTTATCATAAGATAACAGGAAGTTTCCTCTGGCCCATATTATTTCATTGCATCAGCAAGGATCTGATATAAAAATAGAGAGCTATAACAGAAAGAGCCATAAGACACAGAGTGTCTCTGAGGAGCACACTTAAGGGATAATCAAAATCAAGAGAGGAGGAAAAAAATAATGATACTAGAGGAATTTGAAACCTCTGGCACCTACAATTAGAGCAGACATTAGACACAACCCAGTTCCTAGACAGGTTACCGTAAGTCCTTGCAATAAAGGCCTATTTACTTCAGCCCTTATTACCCAATACATCATATGTAGCTTTCAACACAAATTTCAAGACAGGCCAAAAGGTAAGAAGAAAAAACAGATTGAAGAGACAAATCAAGCATCAGAAACAGACTCAAATATGACACAGATTTTGGACAGGGAACTTAAAATAACTACGATTAATATGTTAAGGGCTGTGATGGAAAAGTAGCTTATCATGCAATAACAGATGGTTAAGGTAAGCAGAGATATAGAAACTATGAAAGAACCAAAAGACAATGATTCAAATAAAAGTAGAAATAAAGAATGCCTTAAAGAGCTCATCAGCGCACTGGACATGACTAAGGAAAGAATCAGTGAACTTTAAGGGAGATCAGTAGAAACTACTCAAACTAAAATGCAACAAGAAAAAAAAAAAGAAAACAAAAAACAAACAGAAAAGACTGTCAAAGATGTATGCAAGACAACCTCAAAAGGTTTAACACATACAGAATCAGAGTACCAGAAGGAGAGCAAGGAAAGTATAGAACAGAGGACATTTTTGACGTAAAATGGTTGAGGACTTTCCAAAATTTATGCAGACACCAAATCACAGATCGAAGTCAAGGAACACCAAGCAGGATAAATGAAAGAAGAACGGAAGGAAGGAAGGAAGGAAGGAAGGAAGGAAGGAAGGAAGGAAGGAAGGAAGGAAGGAGAAATATTTCTAGGCATATATTCAAACTGCAGAAAATCAAAGACAGAAAGAACATCTCTGAAGAAGCAAAACAAACAAACAAAACCCTTAATTTAAAGAAGCAAAGATAAGAACACAGCAGACTTCTCACCAGAAGCCATGCAAGGAACACCTACCCCTTATCCATATCCCCTGTGTTTACTGTCTATTCTTCGGGTTTTTGCTCTAATATCACAGTATTAGGAATCTTTCCAATGACAGCTCTACCTAAAAGCATAACACTTTATCCCTCATGGCCCCAAGCCCAAGCACTCTGTGTTCCCATTCCAACCTTTATTTTTTCGTTTGAATTTATCTCCACTTATCATATTATATATTTTATATAATATATCATCTATTGTCTTCCAATGGAATAGAAGTTCTATAAGGACATGGATTTTTGTGTTTTGTTCACTGCTATATTCTACGATACTGCCTGACCTATAGCTAGTATTTAAACAGTTTATTAAATAATTGATTTTATCACCTCAAACAATCAGAAATAAAAGGGTAGCATATTCAACACTGATGATAACGGCTATAATAGAAGTTATTTAATACTTCTTTAGTGCCAGGTCCATGGACTAAAAACTTTTTCATGAATTTTATCATTTAATTCTGAAAATAACAGTGAGGTAGGAGTCATGCCGGGTGGGTCTTGTCAGTGCCATGGGTCAGATAAATTTCATGTCACATGACTTACGTTGGGGAACAGCTATTATGAGAGGAATGTTAGTTCAAATAACCAAGGGTCAGCAGGGGGAGATCAGATGGTTCCCCAATCTTCCCTTTATCTCATGCCGCAGCCAAGAGGTTTGTGGTAGGTTCTGATTTGGAGAATCCCCTCCTCCCACATTGAGAGTCCTCCTCCCAAAAGTATGGGCAAGTGACCTCATCAGGGGGGAAATACACAGGGTATTCGGTACTTGAAAGTCTGAATTCAGGATATCCATTCTTTAAGGAGTTTTCTGGGAAAGACAGCTGCCCTCCTGCTGGGGACTTTAAGACCCACTAGAGACCTTGGAGGCTATAAAAAGTCTCAGATCTGCCTGGCATGGGAAAAAGCCTGGGGAAGCTGAGCTCCAGTGCCATTCTTCGGGCTGGGAAAGGAATATCCACGCCTCACTTCTCTGTGCAGATTTACGAGATGCCATCTCGGGAACAGAGGGAGAAGTCAAATTGTGACACAGTTGCAACAGGCCCCTTAGAACATCCATGGCAAGCTCTGAAGCTGGGACATCCCTTCAGAAGTGTCTCCAAGTGAGACTGGGTCTGGGCTTTTGTACTCTCAAAGTGGCCATTCATTGGGTGCAGCTTACCACCAGAATAGGCACAGACCTGATAAGGAAGCTCTCTTTGTAGAGAGCAATTCCCCGAGAGGGGCTTGTTTGAGATTTGTCAACAGCCTAATTTGCAGGTGGAGAAATAAATATCTCCGTGACAAAGTTGGAGGATTTGGCCAATGTACCACAGTATACCCGACAGTCTCTGTTGCTTTTCTTAATCAAATGTGTCACCAGGATTTATGATCCTAACAACTCATGGTTGATTCTCTAATCCCTTGGTGCAATGAGTATGTAAAATACTGAGCAACTAGAAAGGCAATTACACAGAAAAAGAAAATCAACACGGTAAAAGGTCTTTGTTGAATAATAAACAATAAAGTCATTTGGGAACATTTTTATAATACAACCCTTCCAATAAGTCAAAACACACAAAATTTTAGTGAGAATTATAAATATTGGAACCGAAAAGCAATACTGGCTGAAAACTGAAAAGCAACCTGCAAATAGCAATTTATTCATTGCTTAAGGTAGAGGGTGAATTGTTATAATCTATTGTATTAAAGTGATTTGTCATTAGAAAGAAATTAGTAAGGAAATTGCTATTAAACAATCTCTTCAGTTACACAAACTAAATTATTGTGGTGTGATAAATTTGTGCAGGCCAGAATCTTAAGCAGAGCTCTGTGGGAATTGAACCATTGAGTTATATATCAAAAAGACTGAATTGTTACAGTCAAAAAGCATGTGAAGCTGGCTTATTATTACTCTCATGCTACTAATTCATGGAACACCAGATTATACTTGGAAGCTATTTGATTTAGTACCATTAAGTAAGTGACTTCATTCTCTCCTCTTCACTTCCATTTTTTCATTTATACTACTGAGATGATAATACCAACATCCCTTTTCTATTGGACAAGCAAAATGAGAACCTAAATATAAAGACTTTGAAAACGGAATAGCAATAAGGAAATGTGAAATGATGATAAGAGTAATACTTTAGATACTTCATAATGTTGACAACCGGAAAACTATTAAGTGTGATGCAATGTTGAAAGTAATTTTTTTAGGGGCGCCTGGGTGGCGCAGTCGTTAAGCGTCTGTCTTCGGCTCAGGGCGTGTTCCCGGCGTTATGGGATCGAGCCCCACATCAGGCTCCTCTGCTATGAGCCTGCTTCTTCCTCTCCCACTCCCCCTGCTTGTGTTCCCTCTCTCACTGGCTGTCTCTATCTCTGTCGAATAAATAAATAAAATCTTTAAAAATAAAAAAAAAGAAAGGAATTTTTTTAGAGGCGTTATATTTTAGAGCAGGTTTAGGGTCACTGCAATACTAAGAGGAAGGTACAGATAGTAGCCATATACCCCCTTGGCTCACACATGCACGGTTTCCCCCATTATCTGCATCCCCCACCAGAGCAGTACATTTGTTACCATTGATGAACCTACATTGATACGTAAGGATCACCTGAAGAAACTAACTTCTCATTTCAAAGACACGTTTGAGTCAGATGTGAAACTGCATGAATTATTTAATCTTTCTGAACCATAATTTTTTCCATATGCAAAATGGGGTGAATTCTATCTCACAGAACTATGATGAGGAGATAATACCAGTGAGAAGCACATCTTCTTCTAAAAATATTACACAGTTGTATCAGGATCATTACCATCACTTTTTCCATCACACCATCCTACAATCATCGTCACCCCTCTTATGACCAACATGATGATGTCATATCATCATCACTATGCTCCGTTAAATGTGTAAAGAACATAGAGAGTGCCAAATTTTACTTTATGCAACCAAACTGTAAATCTTTTGTCTAATCAGAGGCAAGGATGTCATGGCAGATGGCTATAAGTTAATAAACAAATAACCATCAAATAAATGTTTTTGAGTGACCAGAAATTAGGCATAGAGCAAAAGTTTGTAAACAAAGCAAGATGAGCCTGGCCTGAATTTTTATTTTTATTTTTTTATTTTAAAAAATATTTTATTTATTTATTGGACAGAGAGAGAGAGCACAAGCAGGAGGAGTAGCGGGCAGAGGGAGAGGGAGAAGCAGTTCCCCACTAAGCAAGGAGCCTGATGTGGGGCTCAATCCCAGGACCCTGGGATTATGACCCAAGCCGAAGGCAGATGCTCAATAGGCTGAGCCAGCCAGACACCCCTAAAATTTTAAAAAATAGGAAAATTCTGATAAATAGTAATTCCACTCTTATTTTAAGGTAATTACTAATATCATATTTAGAATAATTAAAAATTTCAGGACAGGGGCGCCTGGGTGGCACAGCGGTTAAGCGTCTGCCTTCGGCTCAGGGCGTGATCCCGGCGTTCTGGGATCGAGCCCCACATCAGGCTCCTCTGCTATGAGCCTGCTTCTTCCTCTCCCACTCCCCCTGCCTGTGTTTCCTCTCTCGCTGGCTGTCTCTATCTCTGTCAAATAAATAAATAAAAATCTTAAAAAAAAAAAATTTCAGGACAAGAACACAAATCTTGCTAAATTAATATATTCAGGTTAAATCTTACAATTAAGATGACAAGTCAGTAGAAATAACAATTTGTAACCACTAAGCCATCCAAGAGAAACCTAGTTTTGTTATCTATAAAAGAGAATACTTTTATCTCAAAGACATCTTGATAAAATTTCTCAGGATTCTCAGAAATTCTCAGCATTTGATATGTCAAGCAACTTTTTACAAACAGGCTTTTTACTAACATCTGGAGTCCTCATCTCAATGAAGGTCACAAAGACATTGGCCCCAGTGTTTCTGAGAGTTGCAATGCCCAAAAAATGATTAATTCCCCTTGCCTGTACCCAGTAGCTAATCTCTAAGATGGCCCCCATTGATTCATGCCCTGGCAGATGCCATATTGAATCAGTGTTGACTCTGTCTCCGTGTAATCGACAAATATGGCATAAGAGAAGATGTATGACTTCTGAAGTTAAGCTATAAAATGCACTGGTCTCTTGGGGGCTCTCATGCTGGGGGCGGCCTCCTGCTAAACACTGAGGAAATGGAAGCAGTCCCATGGAGGGACCCAGCGGGAGAAGAGCCAATATCCTTAGCCAACAGGTAGCACCAACTTGCCAGCCATCTGGGTGGGACATCTCAAAAGTGGATCCTTTAGACTTATTCAAACCTTCAAGTGCTGTGCCCTGGCTAACATCTAACTGCAATTGCTTGGGAGACCTCCAAGTCATAAATTTTCACTGTGCCTTTTTTTCCTGCATTCTGACCCACCAAACCCACAATCACAATAAGTGGTATAATACCGCTTATCTGGGGGAGGGTAATTTCTTGTACAGCATCAAATACCTGGGAGACCAGACCATAGCTTTTCCAGTTCCAAAGGAAAATGTTCCATCACTGTATTGCTTTACTTGAGAGGTTAACAACTATTTTGTGTGTGTACATTTGTGTGTATGTGTTTAAGAAATAGAACACACACACACTGTTTATGAAAAGTGTTGTGAAGAATCTAAGGTGTCTCCCTTCTCAAAAGTAATTAAAACACAACAAAACAAAACCTATGAGAGATTAGTGCATTTTTGATGAAGCAAAAAAGATTACCTATCCACCAACATCTGTTTTCCTCTTTCATAGAACATGATTTCAGTTAGGAAGTGGCTTTGAATTCAGATGCCACATATCTAAAAACACCCCCCTTGCACTTCGATGGCTTACTGTGATCACTGCCACTCCTGTGAATTACCCCAGATGGGAGAGATGTGCTCCCTAACCAAGGATAATCACTTTGGACTTATGTGAGCGAGATGGTAATTTCATTGTGTGAATTTCATTACATATTTGGAGAGACTATTTGTTCAGTGAACTTAGTATATGAGAACAAATATATCTGAATTCATAAAAATAAATTTTCTTTTTTTTGGTTTATCGTTTATGCTCTTATATCATTTGCTATTTTCATGAAGCTTGAAGGTTCCTTAAGAAACCCATCCTGTTAATAAAATCCAAAGCCTGTCACTTACTGATCACTCACTATATGTATCTTTTTAGGTTAGAATGAGAACATTTTTTAATTAAAGCACATTGTGATTGAAATTTATAAGTAAATGATATTTTAAAAGCCTAAAGAAATTAGAATATAAAACAATTATGAAAATTTACCCTTTCTTAAGATTGATTTTGTTTATCAATATAAAGTGTTTATATTGGAAATGGAGAGCAGTAAACACATGTTCATTTCCCCATGATTAAAAAGATAAATTCTTTTCCTTAAAAACAACTTCTATATCAAAACATTACACATTTTGTGTACAATTTTTTATATACCGTGCAAAATTTGCATCTCTGATTTATAAAGCAGCATAAGATCCAACACACTACAACCAATGAGAACCCACCCCAATGACTCACACACGAAGAAAACTGAAGAAAAGTGGAAAGCAATACCATAGATTGAACTAAACATACTCCAACACTTAGGGTCTTAAAAAATCACTTTGAATCAGAAATTCAAAAACAAAATGGGAAGAAATATAAGGAGAATGAGACTGAACACAGGCAGGAAATGGTAGAAAAAAAATTATCTCAGTAATGAAGACTAAATTTTGAGTTGCCCTCACAATTACTCAAATATACTCAAATATGAACTTAATATGAGACATTTATAAAGGTAGGGAAATAACCAAGAGAACGATAATGAAATAAAAATAGAAGTCAAAACAGTCAGGGAAAATGGGGTGAAATTGAAGACAGGCAAAAAAAAAAAAAAAAAAAAAGGAATACTATTCATAATGGTTGTCCCAGAAAAAGAAAAACAAAAAAAAGCAAAAGAACTAATATCCAAAATTATAAGTGAAGACACAATTACAAATATAAAAGAAGACTTGTATCTACATTTTGAAAGGGTATGCCTGGTATTTGGAAAAATGAACCGAGAAAGATCAACACCAGGACATACACTAGTGCAAGTGTTAGGCTTCAGAGATAAAGAAAAAATATGCCAAGGCTTCTAAGCAACTCCCCCCCCCAAAACAACCAAATCAAATAACTTACAAAGGCTAAAGGCAACAACAGAGCAGCTTTCAAAAAACTACTCGATGAAAGAAAATGTGAACCCAAGCAAGGATATTACATCGGGGCAAGCTATCCCTTAAGTACCAAGGCTGTGGAAAACATTATTAAACATACAAAGACTTGAGGAATTCTGTATCTAATTGCCTTTCTTGAGGAATCTATTAGAGGATGAGCTTAATAGTTGGCTCAAAGAGCCTCAATAAATGAACTAATGATGAAAATTTAATATAGATGAATGGAAAACCAAGAATTAAGCAGCATAAGGACAAATGTGGAAGACTGTTGTGTAAACTGTCTGATGTGACAGTAGAAATAACACAAGTAAAATGATAAGAGAGGCCGGGGGAAGAAGGGAGTCTATAGCCTCACTGTCATAGAGCCAAGGGCAGAGGTTAAAGGACACTGTTAAATGTTGCAAATAAGATAACTAAATATTAAATAAGAAATCAGGGGATTAAAAGGATTTTTTAAAGTGTAAGTTCAAAGCCATCCACTGGAACAATATTACTAATGTGCTCAAATACCAAAATAAATAAGTAATTGAATAAAGCACAAGGAATATGCATCGTGCAGAGAAAAACAATGACAGGTACAGCATAATTTGTATATTTGGAAAATAATATGACAGTTGAGATCAAACATATCAGTCATATTAGCATATGAATGAGCTTAAATCACCTATTAAAGGAAATTTTTAATTTAGTTTACAAAGCAGAATCCAAAATCTTTGCTCTGAAAAAGAGATATCCTAAAACAAGTGAGTCCTAAAGACTACTATAAAGAGATGAGCAAAGTCATGACAGTCAAATAAAAACAAGAAGAAATCCAGGGTCGCGATCTTGATATCAGGGAAATTATAATTTAATAAAATGCATTACATAGTACAAATAAATACACTCTTAAGCTAAAAGCCATAATTCAAATTAAACATGACAGTATAAATATCTACTTATAAAATAACACACCAAACATCTCCACCAAAGAAAAACTACACGAAAAGCAAAGAGATAATCAATAGAAGAGCACTAATTTTCTAGTTAGAACAGGTGGCCAAATAAAGATTAGGAAAATATAATTAGCAATCACAAAGACAGAGACATATCAAAGTATATACTCCAATCATAGAGAATTTAACATGTTCTTAAGTGCTCAGGGAATATTCCCCAAAATTAATTAAATGAATGATTCCAAAGAAAGTACAGTAACTTCCATAAGATAGCAATATTCCAAATATTGTGATCCCTCAGATCACTATTCAATAAAACTATAAATTACTTTAAAATAGCAACAAAAACACATTTTCATCTGGAAATTTTGAAGCTCTCTACGAAGGGTAAGCACAAACTAAAAGAAAGTTTCTAAATGAACAAAATACAAAATGAAAAAGGAAAAATTCAAACACAACAGTAATTTGAAAAATAATAAAGTATTATAAATAGTCATATACTATATTTGGAGAGTGAGTGAAACTAGATACATTTACCAAGTGTATAAAATGATAATATTCCCACATAACTTTCACAGTACTAGAGAATATATTTAATAACATTTAATGTATATATGATTGACATATCTACTATCAAACTACAATTAGACTTAACTTCCTTACAAGTTTACTTGTTCAACAAAAATCTATAGCAAATAATATCTTCAATGAGGAAATTTTAGAAATATTCACTTTAATTTTTGGAATGATGAAAATCATCAATAATGGAGCTTCCGTACAATGTTGTAAGGAAAGAAAAAACAAAGAAATAAAAAGGATAAGAACAAAGGAGAAGAACCTGTTATTATTTATAATTACTGTAATCATCTCCCCCAAAAGCTACAAAAATAATAAACATTCTTAGAACTCACAAAAGAGGTAAGTTTACAGGGTACAAAATCAATTTACAAAAATCAGTATTATTTCTCTATAATTACAATAATCACCTAGATAATAAACATATACCATTTATAATAGCAACAAAACTATAACATATCCAAGAATGTATTTAGCAAAATGACTTCAACCTTCTGTAACAAAAATTTTAAAATTCTACTAATGGAAAAAGAATGTCTGAATACACTGAGAAAAATTACATATTCTGGGATGGGAACAACGGAATAAATAAAATGTTTGACTTCCCCAAATTAATCTAAAGTTAAATGTAATCCCAAACAGAAATACATCCGGATGTTTTTCAGCAGTTTGCCAAATTCATGCTAACATTTATACAGAAGAAGAGAGATTTCTGGGTAACTAACTAAACTCCGAATAAGAAGAGTAGAGAAGAGCACTGAACTTGGCAGATCTCACTTCATATTACAAAGTCACAGTAATATAAAACTGTAGGATACTTGGGAAAAATTACACAAATTTTCCAGTGCAACATAATAGATTTCACAAAAAATACAGGTGAATCTAATACATAGAAAGTATAGTGTCTGAATTAGTAGGGAAAGAGATAATTTTGAATAAAGTTGCTGGGAATATGGGCTCCCTCTATGAAAAAAATCCAAACTACACCACATAGAAAAGTGAACTCCGGATAGATTAAAGACCCAATTGTCTTAAATAGAAGAATAACTTTCAACATAAAACCCCAAAAGTACAAACCATTAGGCAAAAATGACCAAAAATGAAAATCATAAAAGTTAAGAATTTCTTTTCAATGAAGGGTACAATGAGCACATTTTTTAAGATTAGAAAAGATATTCACAACATGTAAAACAAACCGAAGATAATACTTACAAAGATGTAGAAGAAATTCCTAGAAATCAACAAGTAAAAACAAGAACCCCTAATAGAAAATAGGCAAATTATATCAATAGGCGGTTCATAAAGGTTGATCCCCAAAAGGTTATCAGTACGAGTGGATATTTAAACTCACTAGTAATTAGAAAAATGTAAACTAAAAGAATAATGACATATTAATTTGCACCCATCAAATTGGGAAAAAGAAGAACTTTTTATACTGCCAAATATTGACAATTCAAAATGAAACTAACTATGTGTATACTCTATGATCTAGGTTTTTACTCCCAAATATATATACTTGGGAAATTCTCACACCACTCATAAGGAATAACTATGAGGGTTATTTGTGGTAGTGAGAAATTAGAGACAATTTTGCTAACATCACTAGTGAATGGAAAAAAGTAAATTTGAGTGGATACACATTGTGAAATACGGGGTAGGTCTTAGAAGTAATGGACTAAATACAACACATGAATAGATCTTCAAATATATTCCTGAGTTAGCAAGTAAGAAAAGGAATGAGTTCTATAGCACAATCATATTTACATCAAGTAAAGTAAATTCACATGGAAGTTCAATGCAAGTTTTACAGTAATTTGTGGAGATGATACACATCGAATATATTAAAATGGTTCCCTATGGAAGGTAAAAAAATGGGCTTGGGAAATGGGGATAAAAAGGAATACAAACATTCATGCAGGCTTCTATGCATATACGCATGCGTGCTCATATACATACAAACTCCTATGCAAGTATGCATGCATAAGCTCCCAGAACAAGAAACAGAGAGGCTACATGCACTAATGATGATAGTGTGCTATCAGATGAAGAGTTGATACACAGCATTCTATACTGAGTGTAAAAATTAACAAATAAATTACCCAATTCCAAAATAATGTAATATATAAAAAGGAAAAGAGCAATCTAAAATGTTTTACATTCACTCTACATTCAGATAAAATTTACTTTTGATCATTTTTTGAATGATCAAAATAAAATATTGGCATCTGCCTTTAATCTAGATAACTTGCCAAACCATCTTGCAGTTTCTTGGCAGGCTAATAGTCATAGTAATGCAAATTTCTTTTTAAGAGAAAGATATTCTGGAACTCAAAGCATTGGAAGAATATTTACGCCATAGGCAAATCTTCACAAGACTTATACTTAAATATTCTGTATCTCATAAACATATCGATAACCATTAATATAATTTTTTGCTAAATTTAGGTATGTCCATGGGGCTGCATCATAACATGTGCGATTATTATGTGTGTGAATGAGTAGGTTCTCTTCAATGTCATATTTAGTCATTTTTTAGTAATTCCTTTTATCATGTAAGAACAACATCATCTACTTAAATGTAAAAAAAAATGTACTTAAATGTACATTTATATATATTTGGATATATTATAGGGTAAATATTTCCTTTAGTAATTATATAACACAGACATATCACATGACACACTATATGGTAAGAATCACATCTTGCTAAAAAAAAAAAAAAAAAAGCAATAGTCTTCATTTTACTAGAGGGTTCTTATTCAGGTCTCAGCCCCAAGGCCGTATTCTTAGTGAGTCCTCCTCTGACCACCAAATCTAATACAAAAACCTTCATTATCCCAATCTTAATCATATGTTAGGCATGTATCGAATTTTCTTTTCCTTTCCCCCCCTTGCATTTTTTTCCTTCTTGCTTATTGTCTCTAGAATATAAGCCCTATAGGAACCTTACTCATCTTGTTTTTGCTATATCCTCAGCTCCTAAAATACTTAGTACATGGCAAGCACTCAAATAGCATTTGTTGAATGAATGGTGGAGCAGTGAAGAAACAACTAAATGAATTAGCTTTAACACAATTTTAAAAATTGAGCCCTTTGGTGCTGCTGTCAAGTAATACATGCACTTTTTTGCACTGGTATATATATGGGTCAAACTTTTACCTGATGTATTGCTTTTCTCCTGAGATTGAAAGATCAAGATCACGGACAGTGCATTACATCTTTGCCTTCTGAACCCCACATTTAATTAGTAAAATGCCACCACAGTTCCCACTTCCATCACCAGTGACCTCTGCAATTTCAAAAACAATTCTTAAACCTAAATCTTTTTTCCCCTTAACTAGGGACAACATCTCTGATTAGCTAATCTTCCTTCCTTGTCTTCCAACCTATCAGCTCTACACTTGCTTTAATTCAACACTGTTGATAATACTGCACTTTGTGATTAAGCCATAGGTAGATTCTAAGAATAAAAACAATAAACAGTGTTTACATTTCTATGATGATACGTTACCACAGGGCCAAGCCACATACAAACATTACAACCTTTTCTACAGTTCCCGTGTCATCTGACATCAAATTGAAAAATAGTCACATGTTCTTTCACCCTCCAACTAATGTGAATACTTCCTCATGTTTGCTAGCAGCTCCTTTTCTTTACTGAATACGTGCCACCGAGAGGACCCCGCTCTCCAGCGCAGGCCTAACCTGGATGCTCCCGGTTCCCTGCACACCTGTCTTACAGAGGCAGGTGCTAACTGCTCTCTCGGTTCACCTGGTATGTTTTTGGATCCCACGACTGTCTCCTTTCTTGATTTATTTCTTCTTTTCAAGAGTTTATTCTTAATTAAGTCACTAAAGAAATGTTAATGGGAGGGATTTATTTTAGATTTAGTTTAGATTTAGCTTTTCCATGATTGAAATGACATTTTCTGCCTCACATTTAATGGTAGTTTGTCTGGATATAAACCTCTAGTTGAATTTTTTTCTTCTCAGAACTCAGAAAGCTTATTACATTGCCCTCTGTTATCCTGACGTAGATAATGGCAAGTCACACACCAGTCTGATTTCTTGATCCTTTGTAAGACACTTCTTTCTAGAAGCTTTGGGGCACTTTTTAACTTTTTTTTTTCTGGGGGAATTCATCGGTTCTATCTTATTCATACTCCTCCCCTTATTTTCTCTCATCCCTCTTTACTAGTGAAGTATAGGACCTCCTAATTTTCTGCCCTGGTACTGAGCTGTTTATTTGGCAAACCCACTTTTGATTTTCAGTGATCTTGGTTTTAATTTGTTTTTCCATAGCATTGTGTTATTAAGATTGCAATAGATTCCTGAGTCTAAGGGTATATTGTAGTGATTTGTTTCCTGAATTAAATCTTTCTTTGGTACCCTGCCTATTTTCTCTCCTGCTAATTTTTGTTTGTCTTTCCCATTTTTTGTTTTCTGTAAGTATCTGGAGATCTTGGTTGTATATTTATATTTAAGAAATCTGCTTTTCCAAGTTCTAAGTGGCTGAATGGGGCTTGCTTTATGGCGAACAGCTGAAAAGCCAACCAAAGCCAAAAGTGAGGTCTAACCTCTGGAGTGCCAGTGATCTTGCCAACTGCTACGGTTATAGACTGAGATCACTTTAAGAATGTGTTTCCACTGTTGGAAACCTGTGGTTATTCTTATTTGTCATGATTTTTACTGAGCTACCTAAACAATCATTTTTTTAAAATTCTCTACTTATTTTACCTATTATCTATTAAACCCGCAATAGTTATGTAACCATATTTAGCGTCCGAGTTAAGCATATTGTCCTGTGCACAATAAAATGCTACTCTTCGAAAAGCGCAGCAAAAGAAAACATCAAGGCAAAGATTTAATTTCCCATTGGTAGAGTGTTATACGTCAACATGTTATGGAACAACAAATACAGTATTATCGATTTGTCCTTCAAAAACAGGATCATTTTAAACTTACAAGAACACTGGGTAAACATGTCTATTTTCCACACTCCATTCAACATTGTGTATAACAAACTTTTAATCTTTGCGTTATCTCAATCATATGTTATATGCTTCTAAGTCAGTTTTAGTCATTCAACAAATGGTTGCTTCCTTTTCCATTTTTGTCTCATTCTTGGAATTTCTTGTTGATTTGTAAGTCCTTTTTTACATATTAGGAAAATTCTGATTGTGTTGCAAATATTTTTCTGCTTTATAATTTATCTTCTGACTTTATGACATTTTTAACTGTAGAGAAATTTTCACTGATTTTAGCCAAACTAATCAATCAAAGTAGCTATTGGGCATACACTATTCTAAGATTGACCTTTGGGGACAATCTCTTTCTCAGGACTTCAACGATATTTGTTATACTCAGCATGCCTCCTTGTCTCTGTCAAGGTTTTGTTGTATTTCACAGGCATTTACTATAGTTTAAATTTGGAGGTAATAGCAATTTACTTATTTCACTAAATTGGAATTTTTGCTCTGTGTCTTTTCTTTCACTCAATTTTGTTCTCTTTTTGTAATGGGAGTGAAGAGGGTAAAAAAAATCTGAGAATAGTAGGAAATAAAAGCAGAGTTTGCATATTTTTTCCCACTGTCTCCTCCTTCAGAGGAAAAAAAAATGGAATAAAAACCCTTGTAGTTTTTTGCTTGTATTCACATTAAACATGTTTTTAAGCTTGTTTTTTAATCTAGGATAAAAATAAAATTATCACATTGTAACTTCTTCTCCAGGAACAAACATATATCTTTATGTTCATTCAAGGCATCATCTAGGTTACTCAGTGTAATTTGAAAATATGCATCTCCCAGGCCCATGTCTTTGTATGCTTTCAACAAAACTGACACATCTTGGATTTGTATTCCCCTCCTTGTTTATTCCTCTGAATTCTAGACTCATTATCTAACTGTCTACAGCATCTCTATTTGGGTAATATATGGGTATTTCAAACTTCTCAAACATAATAATCTACCCTGCCCAAAGCTGCTACTCCTCTAGCTTCCCCAACTCTGTAATACCACTCTCTGCACTCAGTTGCTTTGGCCATAAATCTGAGACTCCTGGTTGATTCTTACGTATCTCTTAAACATATCAGTTTCATCATGCAGGTCTTATTTTTAACATATAACCAAAAGCCTGTTCTTTCTCATTATCTTACACTTTTCACTCTAGACCAAGCTTCTTTTTCACCTGGACAATTGGAAGAGACCCTGCATTGGTCTCCCAGCTATATCCTTGTCACTGTATGTGGTCCGTGAGCCATGCAGATGCTAGAATAAGCTATTTAAAACTTAAGACAGATTGGGTGCCTGGGTGGCTGGGTCAGTTAAGCGTCTGCCTTCTGCTCAAGTCATGATCCCAGGGTCCTTGCTCAGCAGGGAGTCTGCTTCTCCCTCTCCCTCTGCCCTTCCCCCCACTTGTGCTCTCTCTCTCTCTCTCTCAAATAAATAAAATCTTTAAAAAAGATCATGTATTGCTCTTTTTGTATATTTCAGCATCTGGGACAATGTCTGACATATATTTAATGATTAGATTAATTGATTAATCTCTGGACACACACAACACCGAAAAGTCAGGAGAGATATACTTGCAGGTTTCCAAATACCACCATGATTTTTAAACAAAGCTAGTAACAGGTTACAATTAGAAGAAAATCTTCGTGTTCCAAAAAATAGAACTAAAAAAAAAAAAAGAATAAATAGTTATATAGGTGTTTCTGAATTTATCAGATGAAATTATATTCATGATCTGAATTGACTGCATAAGTAAGCCATTTTTCTATTTCATCAGGTATCCAAGCACTTAATATTTAAAATCAGGAATCATGAAGTGATAAAATTATGCAAGCACCGACATTAATACATGTAATTTGAAACAAAAATGACAGAGAGCAGTTGCTGGTGACTGTGGTAAAACAAAGAAAGACTAAGTAAGAACACAATGGGATTTTTATTGTCCCAGGAAGCTTGATGATTTATGAGAATTATTAAGTAACTAATTCTCCTTAAATTAGTTCACAGGATGAATCTGATGTGGTCACTGTTCTGGTGCACATGAGGGTCAAGAGGGAAAATAAAGAATAATTGTATTCATTATTTATGGTGAATAATGAATTATTCTATTTGTTTATTACTCTTGAATCATTAGAACAGAATGAAAAGAGAGCTAGGTAAGAAGTTAAATTAATTCCATTTCTCCACTTCCAAAAAATGTTACTTGATGTTCGCTTTTCTGAAACTTCCTCTTTGTCAAGTTTGGTAATTTCATTCTCTTTTGACTTCAAAAGCATACCAAAATAACCTCTCCAGCACCATGCTCATACTTTGAGAGGAGAAAAAAGAATAGAAAGTTTGGGTGGAATGAATGTTATAAAGGTTCTAATAAGAATACCTGCTTTCACATAGCTATTTACCTGTTACTGACTTCCTTCCTTCTTATCCTGTGTTGTCCCTGTCTTTGCAATACAAAACTGTTCTTCCTTTCTTCCTCTCCCAGGTTCCCAGAACAATGAGACTTGTGCTGATTAGCTCCTTGAGCAGAAATGCAGCCACAAGATGAGGTGCAGAAAGGTCAGTCTTGACTTTCTTTGAAATATTTTGTTAAATCAGTAACAGCAAAGGTCAGTTGGGCCCTGAATGGGGTTTTGCATTTATTTTTCTGCCAGCCTCAAGGTAGTTCATGTTTGTAGAACTCTATATTTAAAATGGTCTGATTTTAAGTATTGTGTGTGTTCAACAACCTAGACACAAAATACATGAGATTATTAAGTAGTCACTAGTAAATACCCATGCTGTTTAATATATGATAATAAAGTTCAGTGAGGACATAAGTAGTAGTTATATCTTCTAATATTTTGATATAAATATTTTGTGAAATTATATGATACTAAAAATTGGACAAAATGGACTCACAATAAAGAACACAGTTTAAGTACTCAGTGGCCATTTAGCTTAATTCCTTTACATCGTTAATGAAATGATCTTTCCATTGACATTAAGCAACTCTACTTATGCCACTTCCTCATAGTCCACAAAAGCAGCAGTATTCCATTTAGTATGTTAGAAGTAAACCTCCTGACTCTTTAAAAGGCCATTCCTTGACCACATTTACCATTTATGATAGAAGGCTATTTAAGGTCTCTTTGCCTCAGGATGTTTAACCCATCTTCTCTTCCCTATATTAATTAAACATCCCGCTTGCTTAGAACTGTGGCAAAGATGGAATAACACAGTCTGAATTTGCCCTCCTTCATGAAAACAAACCAGAGAAAGAATACAAGGGAAAGAGACAGGGGGAGAGAGACAGAGAGAGAGAGAAATACACAAATCAATGCTTTTCAAGATAATGAACATTAGGCAACAAAGGACAGTGAACCCTGGGAGATGGGAAACAAAGGGAGTGAGTCCACCAATTGCTACTGCTTAATGCCTTGAGAGAGTTTGTAGAGCTTGGCAGAATGAGGAAGAACCCAGGCAGAGCTTGGCAGGCTCTTCAATGTAAGGAATTGAAACTGACATCGCAGTGGGCCAAGGCATCTATGATGAACCCACAGTGATGAAGAGAAGAGACCTGTACAAAGAGGTGACTCTGGAGATCTTGAGAAGGTACTTCTTGGTATTCAGGGAAGTACTGATTGGCCCAGGCATATGTGAAAACAAATTGAGGCTTGTAAAGAACCATCTAAGAGAATTAGAGGAAGAAATGCCCAGCATCCATACAGGGCCTAGAATAGTACCTAGTTCCCACCAGGCAGGTAGGAAAACCTCATAGTTCACAAGGTGATGATTGATAAAGACCTTGCCTTAGTAGGAGGGAAAAATTAGCCCTAAACTAAGTGTTGCTCTGCATCAGACTAACAATTCTTAAAAGCAAGATACAAAATGCTTTGTAATTAAGCTATATCTGAAAACTTAAAAATATTTAGAGAAATATAAAAATATCCAAACAAAATTATATCATGAACTATGGGAAAACTTAAAGTAGCTTAATACGTGTGTGATTCGATTTTGCATAGAAGAGAAGCAGATAAAGAAACAAAAAGGTTTGAAGAAGAAATGACCAAATAATTTTTACCAAGGCAGGTCATAATATAGGCCAGAAAACAAGTCTTATTAAATTTTGAAGGATTCAAGTCATATATTGTATGTTCTCTAACCACAGTGAAATTAAATTAAAAATAAGTAATAGAAAGGTCCCTGGAAAATCTCCAACTATTTGGAAAGTAAGTAAAATATTTTTAGTTCCCCTATTGACTTCTTCTTTGACACATGGGTTATTTTATTTTGACCTGAATGAAAATGAACACCACTTTTTCAAAATTTGTGGAATGAGACTAAAGTCAGGATTAGAAAGAAATTTACAGAATTAGTCATCTATCTTAGAGAACAAAGAAAGATCTCAAAACACAGACTTCAGCTTCTGTCTTAATAAATTAGAAAAAGAAGAAAAATGTTAAATCTACACTAAGCATACACTTACAGGAGCTAGAAAAAGAAAAACAAACAAAACACAAATCCAACAAGAGTCAGGAAATAATAAAGATTAGAGCAGAAATAAATGATAAAAAACTAAAAAATAATAGAATAAATCAATGAAATCATGAGCTGATTCTTTGAATAGATCAACAAAATTGATAAACCTCTAGCAAGACTCATTTTAAAAGAAAGAGAGAAGAGGACCCAAATAAAATCACCAACAAAAGAGGAGAAATAACAATCAGCACCACAAAAATACAAACAATTGCAACAGAATATTATGAAAACCTATATGCCAACAAATTGGACAACTTAGAAGAAATGGAGCAATTCCTAGAAATATATAACCTACCAAAATTAAAGCAGGAAGAAATAGAAAATTTGAACAGATCAATCACCAGCAATGAAAATGAATCGGGAATCAAAAAATCCCCCAAAAGCAAAAATCCAGGACCAGACGGCTTCACAGGTGAATTCTACCAAACATTTAAAGAACAGTTAATACCTATTTTTCTCAAACTATTCCAAAAAATAACAGAAGAAGGAAAACTTCCAAATTCATTCAGTGAGTACAGCATTATGAAAAATGTCATTCACCACGATCGAGTGGGATTTATTCCTGAGTTGCAAGGGTGGGTTCAATATTTGCGAATCAATCAACATGATACATCACATCAATAAAGAAAGGATACGAACCATATATCATTTCAATAGATACAGAAAAAGCATTTGACTAAGTACAACATCCATTCATGATAAAAATGCTCAACAAAGAGGGAACATCCCTCAACATAATAAGGGCCATATATGAAAATCCCATAGCTAACATCATTCTTAATGGGGAAAACCTGAGAGCTATTTCCCTAATGTCGGAATGTCCACTCACCACCTTTATTCAACATAATACTGGAAGTCCTAGCCACAGCAATCAGATAACAAGAAGGAATAAAAGGCATCCAAATCAGCAAGAAAGAAATCAAACTTTCACTATTTGCAGATGACATGATACTCTATATAGAAAATGCAAAAGACTCCACCGAAAAACTGCTAGAACTGATAAGCTCAGTAAAGTCACAAGATACAAAATCCACATACAGAAATCTGTAGCATTTCTATAATACACCAATAACGAAGCAGCAGAAAGAGAAATTAAGAAAACAATCCCATTTACAACTGCACCAAAACCAATAAGATACCTAGGAATAAGCCTTGCTAAAGAGTTAAGACTTAAAACTCTGAAAACTATAAAACATTGATGAAAGAAGCTGAAGATGACACAAAGAAATAAAAAGACATTCCATGCTCATGGATTGGAAGAACAAATATTGTTAAAATGTCTATACTACCCAAAACAATCTACACATTTAATGTAATCTCTATCAAAATACCAACATTTTTTCACAGAACTAGAAAAAACAATTCTAAAATTTGTATGGAACCACAAAAGACCCTAACTAGTCAAACCAACCTTGAAAAACAAAAGCAAAACTGGAGGCATCACAATTCTGGACTTCAAGTTATATTACAAACCTGTAGTGATCAAAACAGTATGCTACTGGCGCAAAAATAGATAGATTAATAGAACAGAACAGAAAGTCCAGAAATGAACTCACAATTTTATGGTCAATTAACCTTCAACAAAGCAAGAAAGAATATCCAATACAAAAAAGATAGTCTCTTTAACAAATGCTGTTGGGAAACCTGGACAGCAACATACAAAACAATGAAACTGGGCCACTTTTTTATATCATTAATAAAAATAAATTCAAAATAGATTAAAGGTTTAAATGTGAGACCTGAAACCATCAAAATCCAAGAAGAGAACATGGGCAGTAATTTCTTTAACATCAACGATGGCATTTTTTTTCTAAATATATCTCTTGAGGCAATGTAAAAGAAAGCAAAAATAAACTATTTGGACTACATCAAAATAAAAACCTTCTGCACAACAAAGGAAATAATCAGCAAAACTAAAAGGCAACCTACAGAATGGGAGAAGCTATTTGCAAATGACATATCTGATAAAGGGTTAGTATCCACAATATGTAAAGAACTTATAAAACTCAACACCCAAAAAAATGAATAATCCAGTTAAATAGTGGGCAGAAGACGTGAATAGACATTTTCCCAAAGAAGACATCCAGATGGCCGACAGATGAAAAGATGCTCAATATCACCATCATCAAGGAAATACAAACCAAAACTACAATTAGATTATCACCTCACACCTGTCAGAATGGCTAAAATCAACAATAAAAGAAACAACAGGTGTTGGTGAGCACGTGGAGAAAAACGAACCCTTTTGCATTGCTGGTGGGAATGCAAACTGGTGCAGCCACTGTGGAAAACAGTTTGGAGGTTCCTCAAAAAGTTAAAAATAGAACTACCTTATGATCCAGCAATTGCACTAGTAGGTATTTACCCAAAGAATACAAAAACACTAATTCAAAATACATACACTCACCCCTATGTATATAGCAGTATTATTTACAAAAGCCAAATTATGGAAGAAGCCCATGTGTCTATAGATAGATAGCATTTTTTTATATATCTATCTATAGATATCTATAGATAGATAGATAGATCAGGTCTCCACCTGATAAAGGGCATTTACAAAAATCCTACTGCTAAATTGCTTGTAATGGTGAAAGCCTTTTTACTTTCTCCCCTAAGACAAGAGTTCAAGGATTCCAATCCTATGTCTTATTCATCATTATACCAATAGTGCTAGCCAGTGCAATAAAGCAACAAAATAAAATTGGAAGAAATGGAAAAGAGGCTATCAAATTATTTTATTCACAGACAATAGAATTTCTTATAGAAAATCCAACTGATTTTTTTTAAAGCTACTAGAACTAATAAGTAATTATAGCAAATCACAGGCTATAAGATCAATATCAAAAATCAGTCATACTTTATACACTAACAACAAAGTATTAGAAATTAAAAAATTTAAATCCCATTTATAGTAGCATAAAAATAATTATGATATGCTAAAAATACTAAGCACAAAATACTTAGAAATATGACAAAATCTGACAAAAGTATGTGTGAAGCCTGCACGATGAAACCTATAAAATATTGTTGCGAAAAATTAAAGAAGATTTAAAGGATGGAGAAATATTTATTGTTCACAGGTCAGAAGATTCAATATTGTTAACTTTCTTCATAGTTATGAAAAATGAACATAACGAAGTAGTTATAAATCTAACAAAATATTTAAGTATGCGGAATGCTGTAAGTATATTACACTGAAAAATACTTCTACTATACTTATGAATGCAACAAAATAAACTGCATGGATTGGATATTCAACAAATGTAAATTCTCCCCAATCTGTAGATTAAATGTAATGCTTATCAAAATCGCAGGAGGATTACTGTAGGATTTATCAAGGTAGTTATAAATTTCATATGGAAATGCAAAAGATCTAAAATAGCCAGAAGAACTTTGAAAAAGAACAACGATGGAGAGCTGACAGTCTTTAGTGTCAAAACTCATTATAAAGCTAACCTCGTTAAGAGAGTGTGGTAGTGAAGACAAGTAAACAAAGAGGTTAATGCAACAGAATAAAGGGTCCAGAAATAGACTCACATATGCACAAACTGATTTCTGACAAAGGTACAAAGGCAATTCAGTGAAGAGAATATGGCATCCTCAACAAACACTTCTGGAACAACTGGAATTTTATTCCATACTCCTAAGCATAAACACAAATTAACATACTATGGGTCATTTACTAAAGGTAAATCCTGGAAGTATAAAACTTCTGTTTTAAGAAAACAGGAGAAAATCTTTGTGACTTTGGTATTAGACTTAAATTTCTTACAAATAACCCTAAAGACATGATTCATTAAAGGAAACCATAATAAATCAGACTTCATCAAAATTTAAGATTTTCTCTCTTCAAAAGACACAAGGAAGAACAAAAAGGCAAGTCACCAACTGGTAGAATATATTTGCCAAATATATCTGATAAATGACTTCAATAAAGACTATATTAAGAACACTCAAAATAATTAAAAAACAATGAATATACAGACAAAACTTTCAGTTAACACTTGAACAAATGAGGTGTACAAGTATCAAAGAAACATGAAAATCTGCTCATCATTATTTACTTGGAAAAGGCAAATTTTAAAAAGTATAAAGAATGGAATACTACTTAGTAAAAAAAGTGAATTATTGATATGCACAAAATGGATGACTCTCAAAGAATGTTGATAAAAGAAGCCAATCTTAGTCTAAGGATTATATGGAGTATAATTCTATTTATTTGATAATCTCAAAAACACAGAATTGTAGTGACAGAAAATGAGTCATAGTTGCCAAGGGTTTTGAGTGGCAGGAGGTTGCCCTTTTAAAGGCAAAGCACAAGGGAATATTTTGGGGTTATAGAACTATTCTGTATCCTGATTATGGAGGTGCTTACATGATTTTTAGACATGCATTCAAGGTGATAGAACTATATACAAACTTTTAAGTCAATTTTATTGCATGATAATTTTTTAAAATTTATTTTAGTTTCTTAAAAAATACAATGAGATACCATGACACACCTATTAGAATAGCTAGTTTAAAAGGCTGACCATACCAAGTGCTGGTGAGGATTATCCTGGAGGAAGTAGAATTCTCACATTATGCTAATGGAGATGTCAAGTGTTCTAGAAAACACTTTGGCAGTTTCTTAAAAAGTAACTATTCTAATCCTAGGTATTCACCCATAAGAAGAGAAGCACATGTCCCTAAAAATGATGTGTTAGTAAGTATTCTTATCAGCTTTATGTGTAGTAGCTAAAAACTGGAAACAACCTAAATGCCCAAATGAGCAAATAAATTTTGGTACACTTACTCAATAAAACACTACTTAACAATAGAGAGGAATAAACCATTGATATACACAACAACATGGAAGAATCTTAAAATCATGCTGAATGAAAGATGTCAAGAAAGAGTGCAAATTGTATGATTCTATTTATGTAAAATTCTGGGAAACGCAAACCAAAGTATAATGACATAAAGCGTATCCGAAAGCAGCAGTGTTTGCCTGGGGATGGGGAAGGCACGCAGGAGATGGGGAGACTAGTGTCTAGGGGGACACTAAGGGGACACTAGTGATTACTAGTGTGATTACTAGAGACAGCAGAGAAGGGCTGACAAGCAGGAGGAGACTTTGGGGAGAGATATATGTGTTCATTTTCTTGGTTGTTGTGTGGGTTTCACATGTGTATACAGATGTCATAATTTATCAGATGGAACACTTCCACCCTGTGCAGTTATACCTCAACATATATTGTATAAAATATTTTTAAATGAGTAGGGAAATAGTGTTCTCTTATTGGAATTCAAAGTGAATAGTAACACTGTGTATTTCAGAGAATTAATCATATCTACTTTTTCTTTTTTTTTTTTAAAGATTTTATTTATTTATTTGACAGAGAGAGACAGCCAGTGAGAGAGGGAACACAAGCAGGGGGAGTGGGAGAGGAAGAAGCAGGCTCCTAGCAGAGGAGCCTGATGCGGGGCTCGATCCCAGAACGCTGGGATCACGCCCTGAGCCGAAGGCAGATGCTTAACGACTGCGCCACCCAGGTGCCCCCACTTTTTCTTTAAGCTTTTAGGTAGGTTGAGTTCCAGCTTTTACAATAGGATATTACCTGTCACTAACATAAAAATGGAAGTAATTAAAAATTTGAAAAATGTCAGTAAGTAAAATCACAATGGTATTCCATTGTTTTACAATTTCGTGGGTATAACTGACATGCAATAGACTCCACATATTTAAGGTGTATAATTTGATAAAATGTGAACATATTTTCTTCTTATATGATCTCACTGGATTTTCACAACAACCTTGGGACATTTCCTACTATTTCCATTTTACTGAAAGCAAACTGGGAACAGTGGGGTTAAGTAATTTCCCCAGGTTCACAGCTAACAAGAAGCAGGCTAGCAATTTTGTGTCCATTGGTTGTCTTTTGCAAGTTGAAATCTTTGTGGTTCTTTGTATTCCAAGTGGTTTAGAATTATACTCTGGCAATTTTAATATTATGTTATGAAATTCTACGTCTAACTTAAATCCTATGGAAAATGATGATATTTTTTATTCCATAGGCAACTGACTGGGATTTAGGCTGCAAGATCCAACATGCTTTCTCTGGGCCCTGATTCCAAAGTCAATTCAGTTTTCAAAGTCTGTAGAATTTTGGGGATCCGTCCCTTTAGAGCAGCCCACTGGTCAGTTGGCACACAGTGGTAGTCTACCCATTAGTTTAGTTTTTACAGGTTTTTTGGTGCTAATCAGGCTCAGATCAGTGCATATACAGCTCCAGGTAGAGTTTTAAAGTTGGTAAATACCTTTATAAAGTTACTTTCCTTGGGCGCCTGGGTGGCACAGTGGTTAAGCGTCTGCCTTCGGCTCAGGGCGTGATCCTGGCGTTATGGGATCGAGCCCCACATCAGGCTCCTCGGCTATGAGCCTGCTTCTTCCTCTCCCACTCCCCCTGCTTGTGTTCCCTCTCTCGCTGGCTGTCTCTCTCTCTGTCGAATAAATAAATAAAATCTTAAAAAAAAAAAAAAAGTTACTTGCCTGAGCTTCTCCTTCTCTGTAACCTCCCCATTACTTTCTGGTTCCTTGGGATATCCTTTTTCTATCCTCTAGGGAGAAACTTGTGGCTCTAGTTATCCGCCTCTACTGAACATTTCCAAGATTTCTTGGGGGCTAGGACATGAGAGAAAGGAGAAGAGAAGGAGTGAAATGGGAGATTTCTACACTCTGCCTCTTAGCAGTTTCCTTTCCAGTTCCTTAAGCCAGAGTTAGAAGGCTTCTGGAACTCTCTGTCTACACCACAGTACTTACTCTTTGGGAATTACCGGAGGAAAAAAAAATGGTAAACTTGCTGATGATTCAATGGTACTTCAAATTCTGGTATTCTTCCTTTATCTGTTTGCTGATTTTGACTTCTCAGCCTCTTCCAATAGAGATCAATGCATTTTGCAGAAGTTGTGTAGCTGTTATCAGTGGTAAGAGAGGGTAAAGCATCCATCTGACTCTGTCTTATCTGGAACTGGAACATAATATTCTATTTTCATTGTTCAGATCGGCAGTTTTGTTTGTTAACTGTGTAATGAGATACCCAACCAATGTTCCTAAGAGTGCAAGGAAATAGGCACACTGGTATGTATAACTTAGAATGGAAATTGGCAAACAATTCTGAAATTTTTTAGTATGAATCGTGAGTCTTAAAGACGTTTATATGGTTGTTATTCACTGTTAAAAACAAATCAAGTGAGTAAATTTAAAGATCGAATTGTATTCAACAATTCATGAATTGGGCAGCATCCTACCTAGCAAACAAGAAAGGAGCTCCACGGTGCTGCAGAAAAGGAAAGACAGAGAGGGAGTAGAAAAAAGAGGAAATTAGTAAAGAATGCATTATTTAAGGCAAGGTTGCCCTCTTAAGGGGAACTGAAGAAGTCCGTCTTATCTCCTGGAGCTGACTGGGAAATTGCAAGTTGTCTGGTTAAAGGTCACATGGCTGGAGAGGTTGAAACTGCAGTTAGGTTAGGTATAAAGTCTTGGTTTACTGATGTGGGGTTAACATAAATGACTCCATTTTGCGACTGTGGTTTTCTTTTTTAACATCTCCTGTATTACCCCTTATATTACTTATATTGTAACTGACATAAAGCATATCCTTATGTCCTTTCTCTTCTCCTTCTACCATGACTTTTACATAAAGCTTAGGAAGTTAGAGAGGTGTTATTTGCCTCTTTTCCAAGTAAAGATTAATTAAACTAACATTAACTTTCTGGTAGCCTTTATGTCAAGGTTAGGATTATAAGACAATCTTGGCCATTGGTTCTATTCATCACATCAGGGGATGAATCAGATAAAGTGTATGTAAAATTTCGAAGTAGCAGTGCTTTCTCATAGACTGTCTCCATGATGCCAGGTTATTAGATTTGACCAAAATATGAAATTTTCACCACTTAACCGTGAAAATATTTTTTTTCAGTAAGTCAAACATGAGTTTTCATTATCATGGACAGATTGTTGGATAAATATCACTTTAAGATAAGTGGGCTTTTCTTCTAAATATATGCCAACAGAGAAAAAAGGGTTGATACTCTGATTTTATTCTTAGTTGCAATACCTGAAAATTGAAAAGAAATCTACATAGAAATCTAGTTATGTTTTATATGTAACGACAGGATGGCTTATGTCTATTAGCACAGAGACCAGTCATATGTATCTGTATTTGTTGTACGTACTGACAAAACAGACAATAAAAACAAAGAAAAAATTCTAGCACTATGATGGAAAAAAAAATAGGGAGTTTTCTAGATTATCCACATGCCATTCCCTAGTACAAAAGTAAGGAATATTCAAGTGTAGGGTAATTGGTTTTTGCTGCTTTTGTGTTGTTTTAAGTAACCCAATAAATAAATATTTCTAAACTTAAATAAAATGAGTATGGATCAGACTAAAGTCAGGCTATACACTTAAAATGAACTAATTCAGTTTTTAATTATAATTTCAAGTGTTTCTAATAATAATTGAGGATTATTTTCCATAGAAAAATGGTGTAGAGTATTATGGAACAAATCTAAATAAAAAATGTGGAGATGGCAGTAGACCCTTGGAGAATACTGCATTTTCAGGCCACAGGTCTTTGTGGCCATCTGCTACTCACAAGTTTGTTGTTCATATCAGAAGGGATGGGTATAATAAATTGTCTCAAGTTTTTTCTACAGCACGGATCATGGTTCTGTGGGCCTTAGAGTCTTTTCCGTCTTATTCACCCCCCCATATTAGTATATATATATTAACAAAAGTATACAACTTGCAAAGCAATTTTATCCTTTTTTCTATATGTAAAAAATATCTGTACATTCTGTTTAATGATTTGCTTCTAGAAGAGAGGTACTTCTTAGGTCCCCAAGTTAAGAAACGAACACATAGGACTAGGTTGTAATCACTGCTGGTTAATCTCAGTCATAAAAAAAAAAAGGAAATATGATCATCTTGCCCTTAGAAAGCAGTGACCAAATTTGATCACAGTAAACATTTTTTTGTTCACCCTTCCTAGGTAGTTGAGTGGTCTCTATGAAACAGACTTTTGAAACAAAGGAAACTATACTTGTAGCAGCTGAAAAAGCAGTGAGGGAGTATCGGAATATTAATGAATGTTATTACAAAGAGAGCAACCTCGTAAGACTGATTAAGACTGATTTCTATCTATTGAATCTGAAATGTTAATTCACTGCCTTATAATTAATTACGTAAGGCCTACACAGTGAATAAAGAGCATTTCCCCCCTTATCTCTAGCCATCATTCCCTAACATACCAAATAAACTAAAATAGAAATATGAATTAAATATAATATTTTAAAGATATAAAATCTATCAAATATATAAAAGCCCCTTGGTCTTGCACCCTTCATCTCTTTTTAAAAATGCCTTAAGAAGTTAAGAAGCCATAAACCTCCATGGTCATACATTAGGAAACTGATATATCTTAACTTGATGTAAAACTTGGCCTCTTTTTTCAAATATGTTTAAAGGGCTGAAAGACGGAAAAATATTTCATTTAAAAATTTCACTGAAGCAATTATCTTTAAAAGCTGGGGTTTAATAAGAAAATTATATTCTCATATAATTACTAATCATTCTAAAAGGATTTTAAGCAGATTTGACAGATTTAAATAGATTCTACAGTTTTGGAGAAATGAATGAGTGGCCACAGAACCCTCTACTAGTTGACGAAAAAAGAAGAAAAAGAGAATCATGCATTTTCTGCAGATAATATACTGCTTGCATTTTTATTACTTTGCTGTTTTTCTGGGTAAGAATAAGTCTGATAAATCAGTCTAGAGTGGGAAAGACCTCACAAAGGTATTCAAGTTCTTAGGATACGAAACTATTTGCCCAACATACTATTGCTAAGCGCTGTTCTTTCTCCAGCTAGATGTTAGTAAACCAGAGCACTAAGATACGCAGAGCTGGTAGCAGTCACAACACCACAGCTGAAAAGGAAGAGTCTCCAATTCCTGGCAGCCCAAAGGGTCCAAGACTCCACCACTCTTAGTTCAATAACAGCAGAAAAAAGCTCCCAACACACAATTGGGATTTCTGGAGTTTTTAGACACTTGAAAGATAAGTTAAAAAAAAAAAAAAAAATAGGGGCACCTGGGTGATTCATTCAGTTAAGCATCTGACCTGATTTCAGTTCAGGTCATGACCCCAGGGTGGTGAGATTGAGCCCCATGACTGGCTCTGCACTGAGCATGGAGCCTGCTTAAGATTCTCTCTCTCCCTCTCCCTCTGCCCCTCCCTTCATGCATGCTCTCTCTCCCTCTTTCTCCTCTTAAAAAAAAGGTATAGAAGTTCTGTTCAGGGGCGCCTGGGCGGCTCAGTCGTTAAGCGTCTGCCTTCGGCTCAGGACTTGGTCCCAGCGTTCTGGGATCGAGCCCCACATCAGGCTCCTCCGCTATGAGCCTGCTTCTTCCTCTCCCACTCCCCCTGCTTGTGTTCCCTCTCTCACTGGCTATCTCTCTGTCAAATAAATAAATAAAATTAAAAAAAAAAGTTCTGTTCAAAATAAAATGAGAAGCTGGAGCTAAATTAAGCAGGAATCAATGGCTCACTTTAGTCTTAGAAATAAACATTATTTAGACTGTTAACTCAAGAAATTTATTCTAGTATAGAAAGCTAGCTGTGGGTGCTTGTGTTACCGTCAGTAACTTTTCTTGTCTAGTTCTGGCCTCTTCACCTATGAAATCAAAGTCAGACGCTTGTTGGCAGTTTGGCTCCAGATGGTCATTAATTCTCCATTCAAGGTAGCGTAGCTCGAAGTCTTCTATGGTAGTGAAGTTCCCATTAAAATTCCTTCTCATCTGTCTCCTCCACTGTTGTTTGACTTTCATGTAAGTCTGTTTAACTACTCTTTCTTCATTACTATGGAGAGCAGCAGAAGGTAGACTATTTGAGAAAAAAAATTAAAGACAAAACATTTTAACATGTATGTGGGTTCCATGAAAGGGTTTGTGATCAAATGAATTTCAGTTGACCCAAATGCTTGAGATTTAGAAAATCATATGACTGGGCTATTTATTCTATGTCTTGTATTTGCAAAAATTATTCAAATATTTGCTCTTTCTTGATTGTGGCTTGTATTTTGAAACCTAAATCTACTATGGCTAAGGGTAACCTGGATGGACTGCTTTACGAACAAGAAGTAAATGTTTTAAGTTTTGAAAATTATTTCCAGTTATTGACTCAAGCCATCACCAACCGCATTAACCAAACTGTTTCTAATACTCTCTTTAGTTGATCCCACAGTTCTAGGGACTAAGGCATGCTCTCAACATGGCTGTCATCTGCCACCTTGTCCCAACTAAAAAAAACAGCTCAGAAGCTTTTCAATGGGTCACTCACCCTCCTATAAGGGATGTTATCCTTTACCAATATTATAATTCTTTGATCCAAATCTTGGCACAAATGACTGTATGTGTCTCTATGAAAATAAAACCATATTCTGTGTGTGCTGACTTTGGTTGGCCACAGGGCCCTGTGCCTGGATTCCAGGCCTTATATACTGCCACCTTAAAGGGTGGCCCTCTAATAGCATACCCGTCAGGGCTGGTCTCAGATAGATAATTCCCTTTCAACTTATCCACTACAAAGGACCAAGAACATTTCCCTTTTAAATCAAATACTAAGGATTTGATTACTTCCTCTTCACTAGGAAGATGAGGCTTGCAAATAACCCTCTGAAAAAAAACAACCCAATATGCCTCTAGGAAAAGTTATGTTCATTACTCAGGAAGATTCCAATGTGATTTTTTAGCATATTTCTTTCTAGAAAAGTGAAAAAAAGAAAATATTTGTTAGGGCATCCTACATCATGAAGATATTATTATAACTGCACTGATTGGAGATCTAATAATTTATTTAGTTCCACTGTGAAGTAACCCAAGCAAAATATTTTACTTGATCAATACAATGGAGCCACTAGTCATTAAAGTGGCATTAAATATGTTAATTTAACTTATAATTTATATTAACTTATTAATTTATATTAAAGTATGGTTATAATATGTACATAATATTCTGAAATTAGATGCCTATTACTTCATATAGGGTGCTCCACAGACATTTATATATATTTTATATATTATGTGAAACTGGGTCTTGATATGATGCAATATATTTTTAAAAATATTTTTAGAGTGCTTACTATGTGCCAGGCATTTAAGAAACAGTAAAACAATTCTTGTTAAAGTGTTTAGATGTTAGGGATACAACAGGAAACTAAACAGACAAAAAATCCATGCCCTCATGGAGCTTACATTATAGTCATTTATACTTTTTCTTGAATGGTGTCCTTTTAAAGTATATTCTGTAATCTCTTGTATGACCATTAGTAACTCCTAATTCCCTATTCATAAGTGATGAGATTGTACTCCTCATTATGCATATTCTAAAGTGTAAGTCATAAGTAGTTCCCCAGGGATAGAATTTGAGATTTGATATTTTACTTAATTTCAGAACATCAGTTACAGAGGAACAGCAGTATTGTGCAAAAACACGCACTTCCAACTATTCCATTCGTCATTTTGATATTGTTTCACATCTGACAGAAGACAGTTTCATCTTCTTCTGAGGAAAGCTGAGGGGACTGAAGTATGGAAATGCCACCAGGTAGGTGACTGAAGGTGTCAAATACACAGTAAATAGCATTTGCCACCATTTTGAAACATTCTCCTTAAGGTATGATAAAATCTCTTACAAACGTTAACATTTTTCACAAGTAGCTTTTAGCAATTTCTTTAAGATGTTTTTTTTTTTTAATATTTTATTTATTTATTCGACAGAGATAGAGACAGCCAGCGAGAGAGGGAACACAAGCAAGGGGAGTGGGAGAGGAAGAAGCAGACTCATAGCAGAAGAGCCTGATGTGGGGCTCGATCCCATAACGCCGGGATCACGCCCTGAGCCGAAGGCAGACGCTTAACCGCTGTGCCACCCAGGCGCCCCATTCTTTAAGATGTTTGATAGACAAATATATTGGTGAATGGATGAAGTGAAGGGGATCTTGGGTTTCAAAAGTGCATATTACAATTAAAGCAACTCATACTCTCTTCCTCAGTCCCCCAAGACATAGTAAGATTAATTCTTACTTTAAGGAAACTTAGCTAGTTCCACCGTATTCCTTATGCTGTTTGTTAGAGATCTGTCTTCAGCTTTCTGACTAAATAAAAATGCAGAAGAAATAATTTATTTTAACAAGTTCCCAAACACATTTTGCTCGAGCTGTAATTCTTATAACAGCGTTAAGATCCAAGAAAATAAAACTCGAGTCTGTGGCCTTTCAATATTATTTGTTTCCAGAATGATGGATATTTATATTTGAAAGGTTCTGTACGAGAGATAAATCAACATATTTATATAAGCTTCAAAAAGGATAACTGGGCTCAAAGTTAAGGAGCTTTAAAAAATCACTGTGAGAAAAAAAAATATCTGGAACTTGAAAACAGAACAGATTACTAGGTATTCTCTCAGGGCTGGGCTTGTACCTTTGATCAACTTCACGATGGCTAGGCTATTTCACAACTCCACTGCAGCAAAGCTTAATTTGAAGATTTTAGTCTGGTAGAGATGCAAATAATTTCATTATGGTAGATCAGATAAGTTCCCAAATTATGGTTTGTTGTAACCAGTCTTCTATCAAACTTACCATCTTATTTAAACATTTCATTGCGAATCTGCCTACGAACACCCGCCTTCTCAATGCTTTTTAGGCCAGTTTTACCAACATCTTCTGATTGTTCATTAATGTAATGACTTGAACACAATCTTAGACATATAATCAATCATGTTATATTTGTATAAAAGTTATGTTTAAAGGCTAAAGCCTTTTAAAAAGAATCCATTAACAATAGTTCGACCCTATTTACTTACTGCCTTTTCTCTTTATTTTAATGGGTCTTACCACCCCTTTTTTAAGGGGTTCTAAATGGGTAGAATAGCATAATTTAATGAATTCCTAGTCCTGCCACTGACGACTTGTAACCCTGAGTAACTCATAATCCCTCATCCATAAATGATGAGATTGTATGGGTTAGTTTGTAAGTGTGAATTCTAAAGAATTCTAAAGAATGAGTAGCTTTGCATGGGTACAATTTGAGACTTAATTCTTAAATTTTAGACCATCAGTTGCAGAGGATAAACTTGACCATTCATTGGTAAGGCTTTATTTCCTCAGCAGTATATATATGGAGCAATTCAAAACATATTGGCATGAGCCGTCCACAAATAATTTGCACGGTTAGGAATCAGTCTTTATTTGCATGTTGCTTTCACCACAGAGTGTATTCTAATTCCTCCAGTTTGAAGCAGTAGCTCCCTCCTGCATAACTATAATTGTACTTTATATATTTTTATAGGTAGATAGATATCTTGAATATATACCTATATATCTTTATATATTACATATATCTTATATATCTGATTTTTTGTATGTTTATCCCCATCTACTCAATTACAGATAGGAATCAGTGGAAACATGTAGTTCTCACATGACTGTACTCCTCAGAGAAAGTGAACTTGGGGCCTTCTATTGTCTCCCTCTCTCTTCGTATAAATTAATATAGACACTGAGAAGACGCAAAGCAATACCGACAATGGCTATCTGTCTGGGATATCATGGATATAAGTTGCTCTCATAATCACTAGAAAAGAAAACATTTTTTGATTTGGATTAAAACAAATAAAACTTCAAGGTCTCCCTTTGGACACAAGGCAAACTCTGAGCTTCTTAGAGGTCACATAAGGTTCATTGCCATCTGGCTCTGACTACTAGTTTCCACTGTCATCATTCTTTTCCAATAAATTCTATTCTACAGCTACACTGGAATTTGGTGATTTCCTGAGCATGTCATATACTTTCATACCTATGTGACTTGAATCATATTGTTCTCTTAGCCTGAAAACATTTCTCATCATCTTCACTTGAAAAAAAAAAAAAAATCACCATTAAAGTCAAAGCCAAACTAAAATGTGGGTATCTTTGTGAAGCTATTTTCTGCTCTCAATTTAAAAGATATAGCATAGCCTAAACATGAATTGTGCATTTTTTAACAACCATGGAGGTTCTCCAGAGTAAGAAATACCTTACTTCCTTGTATCCTCTGGAATTAAAGTAATAAAAAATAAAAAAATAAAAAAAATAAAAAATAAAATAAAAAAATAAAAAAATAAAAAAAATAAAGTAATAAAAAATAATAACAACAATAACAATAATGATAAATGAATAAGTGGATGAATGTAAGTCATGCTATAAACTTTTTTACTAAGGACCGGCTACCTACTTACTATAGCCTGTTTATACAGTAATCTTCTGTCTACTTTCCATCTCTAATCTATTATTGGGTTATACATTCTACAATGTACATGATCACATACTTTCTTCTTCCTTCTTCATGGTTTCACCCTTGTTCAGTCATTCACAATTTTCTACCAAATCATTCTGTTTTCTAGTTAATATTCTGGTTCCTTTACGAGAATTCTGTTTCTCTGAGGTCTTGCACAATTTCCCACTTCCTGCTATCCTAAGAATAATCTTCCTCTGTAGGACTTCCTCTCCCAGATGCCCTTTGCCGGATTGTGGAATGCATAGTATCCTGGACATGAAAGCTCTTCAAGAGCTGATTCAGTCAGCACTTTCCTCTCATCCATCTCTCAGTCACATGTATCTAATTTATTAAACTTTCTTCTGTGTAAGAGCAATGATTCTCAATGGCCAAGGGAGCTAGAGAGAGTACATGAGATGGTGTTCTTTTAGGGGAGACCTATCAATATTTGCTACTCTACCCACTACCTCCCAAATACAATCCTTATTCTGACACATCTTTTTCCCTTCTCCTGGGAAAAACAACCATTAGAACTCTAGCAACTAGCAGAAAATTAATATGAGAGGAGGTGCAGTACTTGGGAAAGAAGCAAATGCCTCTTCTGGATAATGGAAAGAAAAAAAAAAATAAGTGAATTGAAACTGGATGTGGCCACTTACCTGCCACAGAAAGGTTGGCATCAGGTCTATAGGTTTTTCTTTCAATTTACTCAGATTACAGTTAGAGAATATTGAAGCCAGGTTACAATTTTTAGGATTAAAGGTAAGGAAGTAGGAATAGGGAAAACACTAAAAATTTTTGCTTTCCCAAATGTTAAAAGTAATAAATAGAATTAAAAAGCATCTGCTATTTAAAAGGAGCTTTATCTACATTATAGTTTCTTGTTACAACTAGCAAGGAAGGTATTATTTTTATTATACAGATAAGTAAACTGACCTTTAAGAAAGGCAAGCCTCCAAGGTCACACAGAAAGGAAAAGACAGACCCAGGTCCATTTCTGCTCTTCTTCTTTCACTTTGTGTTTTCCATAGCACAGCAAAATTCATTCTAAGATTCATGGTGTCCCTAACTTCTAGGCATGATGAGTTTAGTCTGGGTCATAGACATACCAAGAAAAGGAAGAGGAGTCTGGGTATTTAGACTGTGCTACTAATAAAGTTTCCGCAAACATTTTGGTGAAAATGAATGGTTAACTAGCCAAAATTAACTGATTAGTGATAGGAGAAATACTGAAGTCAGATGACTAATTTAAGGCCATAAACACAGACATCTCTGACTATTTCCGGGGCTGACGATATTTCATATGCACAGCCACGGATGAATTTCCTTGGCTTGCTACTTGGCTTACTTTAAAGCATTTCTAAGATTATTGCCAATGATTCTTCCCACACACTAATAGCTAACACTTACTGAATTTTGCCTTGGGTCAGGGACTGGGCCTGCGCTTACATGGATTACCTCATTTAATGCTCATAAAAGACTTGTAAGTTGGATAATATTATTATCCCTACCTTGTTTATTCTAGGAAGGAGACTCAGAGGAGAAGTGACTTGTCCAAGACTTTACAGACAAAACTATACTGAGGGCACACTATTGATTCACAGCAGCAGTGGGTTAAATCATACACGTTTCGGACATCAGGATAATGTCATCTTATTTGAAAAGAAATGTCTTTTATAAAGCAAATACATTGAAACCACCATCCTAGGAGCAGAATTAGAACATAATGAAGAGTAGTTCAGCAAAAATTATATGCTTAGAAGGTTGCTTTTGGTGGAATTTTTTTATACCACTAAGAAGGCTAAAGGTGGCAGAAACCTCTAGCTAGTTAAGTAGAGGCATCTTGACATTAAACCAGATCATGTATATGAAAATAGCATAATTTACAAAACATTGTATATGCACGGATCAGTTACACAACTGATCAGTCTCTCAGTGTGATTGGGCCAATTTTACAGTTCCAGGCAGGGACCTCAGTTGTATCCATGGCAACAGGTACTACAAATGCAAGGCATTGTTATGAACTCTCAAGGCTTAGAAATTTCATTCGTCCAGGTTAACAAAAACAGACTTCCTCACATTTAAACAAATAAATAAGCATAAACCTTTACAACAATATGAAAAGTGGTTCGATATCTTAAAGTTTGTTTTTTTGTTTGCTTGTTTTATATGTAAAAAAGAGATATATAAAATGTTTTTAGAATTTTTGAGTAAAAGTGTTTTTCCTTTATACTCAAATTCACCTCATTCTACCTCAAATTTAGTTTCGTTAATTTCAGATATGCATGATTGTGTTTGACTTTTGAAATAATAAAGTGGATTCAATTTCTGACATCCATTATTTTCACTGGTTTCTTGTGTAGATTAAAACTACACCGCAAAAATGTAATTTAAGTCCTATTTGCCAATTAGCCCTTGTACTCACTTATAGACCCAAATTCGAATATTTTTTTCAATTTTAATAGTTTTGGTTTGAAAATCACATTTCTGAAATGATAATTTAGTTATTGAAAAGTTACACATTATGATGCCAGTAATACATGTTGGTTTCTCCTTTCTGCTTTTTTGGAAGCCATCCATTTATGAGCAGATAAAGAGGGGCACATAAGGACATGGGACCCTTGAATATGCTGGGTTCCTCCACCATACTTTGTAGGAGAAAAACTTATCAGCTTATCAACCGTATACTTGAGAATTCTATGATGTCAGAAATCCCTTTGCAATACCTCCAAGAATTCTTGTAGTGTGCTAACTGCCTGGCTTCTCTCTCTCTAGCCATTATTTTTCTTTCTAAAGTTCTGGATAGGGAGGGGGATGGGAGAAGTTTGGGGAGACAAAGGGGTGAGCATGTCTTTACATCTATGTAATTAATGTTTCTATGCAAGGTCAAAACAGCATTTAAAATTTTTACTTGTAAAGCCACAGCTCGTACAGCTTTTTAGTATTATCCTTCTCGTTTTATGTATATTTTCATTTCCATTGATAGGAAATTCCTTACTATCACTTTGATTATGACTTTTTTAAATGAGAATTTCAGAGAAAGGAATGCGGAAATAAGGGAGGGAGGTAGGGAGAGAAGGAGAGTGGAAACTCTGGAGCAATAAGAAAACTTTACTGCACACATACCTTGTTTAAGCCTCCCAAGCCAGGGAAAGAGGGAATATTCTACAAGTTAGCAGAGGCAGGGAGGCTGTGAAAAGACAGTAGCCACTGCCCAGTTTCCCTGGTTATCTTAAGGCCATCTTAGACCTAAGGCCACCAGAGAGTATGGGAATGTGGGTGACAGCAAATGGTTTCAACAGTGACTCAAGGATGCCAGCAATGAAGAGAAAATTCTCAGCCTGACAAAGGCTTCCTTTGCTAATAATTTGCATTTTTTTCCCTATCATTTTGCAATAATTCCTTTTCCATTTGGCAAGGGCCGTGGTTATCCTCTTTTTAAGTATGGGTTGATGGGTTGGAAATGATGAATTAGAGAATAGCTGTATGAGTTAATGAACTGCAGGTTAACTAAAAATCTTGAGCAAAATTGGGGATTGAAATAAAGCTCAGGGGGGAAATGATCAAAACATGAAGGTGTCAGGTGCAGAGGGGATGGGAGGAGACGCCCTCAGGGAGATGGATCTGCACTGGAAGCTACAACCTGGGTGAGGGTCTGACAGGTGGGACCGAGAGGCCAGGTTCCAGTTCACAGTTTGCATGTCAAATTCTACTTACTCCCCAAGGACCCTAGGATCAGAGCGGTGCAGCCCCCAAAAGGACCGTTCCACAAATTTTAGGAGATCCTGACTGCTAATTGCTATCAACATTCTAAGGAGGCCTTCCCAGACTCCTCAACATCTTAATCTGTACAACAACCTTGCAAGTTACACACTACCGTGCACATTTAATGAGAGAAGAAACTGGGGCCCCGGAGAAGTCCCGTATGAGCCATGACTGATACGAGTCCAAGGCTGACACTTTCCCCGCCCTGTAGAGCCTCTGAACAATGCTGTTGGTGCATCTAAAGTTGGAGGCAAAGACTCTTTGATGCGTTCTTATCTTAAAAAGAAATTCATTTGCAATGAGAAAGACATTCTATGAACATATTTATTCACCTTATGTCGATTCCATAAAACACATATATACTACTGATTTTAAAAAAAGAAAAAACACAAAGTACTCACCCCCACACATGCTACTTTCTTCATTATATCTGTTGATATGACTATACACAAACATACATAATTAAGTTAAAAGTTGAAAATTCATGCCAGATAAAGGTTAGTACTAAATGTCAAGTAGAAGATACAATATTGGCATAAATATAATCATATATGCTATCTTGAGATAATTTTTTACCTTGAAAGAGGTTTGTGTGTGTGTGTGTATAATAAGTAAAATTGCAGCAGATACTGGGGCATGGGAAGGTCTCATTGGTAATTTAGAAAAAAACTTAAAACTGGGTAACTGCATCTATAGTGTTCGAAATATGATAAACTGATCATCACATTTTATACTTTAAACATCTTATAATGTCAATTATACTTCCATAAAGCTATAGTAAAAGTATAGAAAATTATAGAAAATTACAGAAAACTATAGTAAAATTAAAGTGATATAAACTTGAAGAAAATGGGTGTTAGCAAAATAAGAAATAGTCAAGAAATGCCAAAGACTAACCTAGGCTGTTATCTACCTGCTTATTTTAGCAACGGAGAGCTCGTGAGAGTTAAGAATGAAATAGTTTATTTTGTATTTTGTGCCTGTCTCCCCCTACCTTTACCCCTAGCTAGCACAGTGACGGACAAAAAGATACACAATACCGGCTGAATGAGTAAGTAACTGATTTTTGTGAACTAAATGATTTAGATTTATCAACCTAAAGTTGAGGATAGGTTCTGTCAGACTTGCACTAACTCCAAATACATGCCCAGAGACAAAAGATGGCGGTCAGATAGAAGAGAAATATCATATACTTTTACATATTTGATAAATATATAAATATATCATATATATTTATCAATATATTCAATGATGTCCAGGACATATTTGACGTTTTAAAACATCTGAAATATCAGCAACTGTAGGAGAATATTTGTAGGTAAATATATATGTTTGCAGAAGGCAAAGAAGGCAAGGAAGTTTTCATACCATTAAGTATTTTAACTAGTCGAAACAATAAGATTAATGTTAGGAGGAAGACTTCAGTCAAGGTTAGTATGGAGAAAAATGGTTAATAGAATGTTTGCCTTTTTTGAACTAAATATGAAAAAAATCAGAATTATCATTTTTTCCACAGAGTAATTTTTTTGAACAAAAAAGGTTTCAGACTCTATCAATATTATCATCATGTTCCCTCACAGACTCAGAGCTGTTAACTGGGCAAATTCTTCGTGGCCTCAGGGGCCTCTTGCAAACAAGGATGCTACTCCTCTATCTTCAGGTGGTGGTGTTGGCTTTCAGCTAAGTCTTTATTTCCTATGGAATGGTTATCTCACTGTTGTGGTGGAAAGAGAAACGTGCACACACCAAGAAAAGCTGCTGAGGGCATTGCATGGTTTGCTGCTCTCTGGTGTTCTTTTAATCTGCTGCTGTCTGATGCTTTTTTTTTTTTTTTTAAGATTTTATGTATTTATTTGAGAGAGAGGGAGAGAGAGAATGAGCAGGGGGGAGGGGCAGAGACAGAGGGGGAGCCTGTTTCCCCATGTGGGGCTCGATCCCAGCACCCTAAGAACACGCCCTGAGCCAAAGGCAGACGCTTAACTGATTGAGCCACCCAGGCGCCCCTGATGCTCTCCTTTCAACAGAAAAAGAATGTCAGTGAAAAACAAAACCCACAAATTGTCATTCTTTTTAGACGTTTGAGATTTCCAAGTAAACAGTGTCTAGGAAGCAAGCAACATTGTGTTCCTTTATGTGTAGATTTCCGGGCCCCTGATGGTGTAAGGGGCTCAAGCATTCCGTGACCTGTGGCCCCCCAGAGCAGTCAGTGGGCCCAATGTAACACTTCTTTTTGCAATCCTAGGGAGCGTATTGGGCTTTTCTAGTGAAAGTAACAATTTCTTTCACTGAGTGCAGGTGGGGCGAGGCACTTAGAGAAAAGCCTCACTATAGTTTTCACAAATGAAGGAGCCGCAGAACATGAGAAGGGAACTCCCAGTTCTAGTCACTAATCCCGACACGGGTGGCAGCCTGCTTTCATCAGCCTGGCAGTTCGGAGGTGGCTGTTGGGAGGAGGAAAGGGATAAATAAAGTGACTTTCGTCCCCATCTTGCAGAAAGTTTTTCTCAGCCTAATGACAATAATAAGAGCAAGGCCAACTCCTGCCAGATGTAGCAGGCATCTTGGGACAATGAGATAAAGCAGCGCACTCGTTAATGCCTAGGTCTGCCATTGTCCTAAGGCCAGGTCCTCAGCTACACATTTCTAAGAGTTGGGAGGGTGGAGGCATCTGAGATAGGCATTAGATATTAAGCTGCAGGAAGCGATCGGGCAATCTAATACATTACTATTACGAGCCTGGCCCATAGACAAGCGGCACAGTTCCTAACTGAGTGCATGTTAGACCTGCGGAATGACGGCCCCCTGCCCCCTGCTCGGGCCCTATGGAATCATAATTTACATTTTAACACACATAATTCCCTCCCATGTGATTTGTACACTCTAATTCGAGATGCACTAACTCATGGTATTCGAAGGACTTGTGGAAATGTGAGATCCAGTAGACAGAATGCAGCAAGCGAAGAGGCATACAGGGCATTCAGACGGCCATTCAATGCCACAGCCACATTGCCCGGGAACAGTAGGAAGCCCACACCCTGAGGGCTGGTGGGGTCGGAGTTGGGATGCGGTTGAGTGGAAAGCGGAGGCTAAGAAGGGCACGATTCAGCCCTATTCTCTCAGTAGGTGGTCAAGTTCTTGGCAGAAGGATGGGGTTCTCAGGAAGACTGGACTTCAAGTTAAGGTTCTATTCCTTTTTTTTTTTTTAGAGATTTTATTTATTTATTTGCAGAGAGAGAGAGACAGCCAGCAAGAGAGAGAACACAAGCAGGGGGAGTGGGAGAGGAAGAAGCAGGCTCCCTGATGTGGGGCTCGATCCCAGGACCTTGGGATCATGCCCTGAGCGGAAGGCAGATGCTTAACGACTGAGCCACCCAGGCAGCCCCTAAGGTTCTATTCCTAAGCAGGGAATTAGGATGCTAGTTAGAAGAAATGCAGCTTTACTGCAAACCTGCTGATTTGAAGGCTTGAGCTTGAGAGGATTTTGAATTTGAGAATCTCAAAACTCAGAGTCTATTCAACCAGCTCGAAAAGCACATTTTTGTTATTACACGTGACCTATTCGAAGCAACTCTTACTTCTGCTACTGATCCAAAGGTGTCCCCGAATCTCCTGATTCCCTCTTCGCTCTAATTAGAACTGCCTCTCCAGCCTGAAGGCAGGGGCCGTGGATAGGGCTCACAAAACGTGTGGAGGAAAAGGGAAAGAGAAAAAAGGAGGGCAGGAGATAATAAATGTTTTCCACTACGATTTATTCCTTCCCGATGGATTCCATTTCTCCCGGAATGTACTTGTACCTGTTACCACTAGCCCTGGGTTGTGAGATCTTCTTCGTCAATGTTCTCATTTTCTGACAAGAAACATTCTGAAGGAACATTCAAATTTAACTCCATGATAACATTCCAGGAGAAATGGGGAGTGAACTCAGAGAAAAGAGAGGGAGAAAATTCAAGTCAATTTAATTTTCTACTACTTAGTTTTCTGTTTATTGTCAGAAATCGATATACACAATTAATACGTTTGGTTAAAACACACACACACACACACACACACACGCACGCACGCCAAAAACCAAGGACATTTCAAGCCCTAAAATTTGGCCATGGAACCTACATACAAGTGAAGATGCTTATCTGTAGCTGTTTATACCTCTGGGACAGCTATGGTTTGTTTTGTTTTTTTAATACTATAAGCAGGGCAATTCCTCATTCCTAATGTATTTATTTGTTTGTTTTATAATCTCTCTAAAATGATTCCACTGAGAAAATTCCAATTCCACGGGAACATGACCAAAGAAAATTATTCTTCATTCTAGTTCAGAGATGGGGTTCTGAATTCAATTTTCTCTAAAGGTTATTTCATTTCAAGAGTCGAAAGAAAGAAAGAAAGAAAGAAAGAAAGAAAGAAAGAAAGAAAGAAAGAAAGAAAGAAAGAAAGATTACATTTCCCATTGCTATTTTAAATGTTGCAATTGATTCTGTGAAAAACATATTTTCTTTTGGGGACTACATTCTAGTAAATGGTAGGTGTTGAAAACCTCAGAAATTAGAATCCATCATGTGCTGGCTCATATAAAGGAAGACGTTTTAAAGACAGAATGAAAAGGAATGAGCACATTTGAATACTGGGTGATAGAGTTACTGGATATGGTTTGCAGAAATCTGCACGACCTTTTTCTAACACTTTGTAGATACCTACTGAACACACACACACACACACACACACACACACACACATTAGCTTTTCATTTGCCCTGACAAACCTCTACTCTTTACCATAAATAATCTTTAGATTCATGTAATGGCCCTGACCCTTGCCTAAATATGTGTTGGGGGATGTCACAAAAAAGGCAAAGGACAGGAATGTATCGTAGCCTAGGATACCTTTCGTGTTTATATGAGCCAATACCTTGGGAGGATGACTTTGGTTTCTAGAAACATACTTCTATTCCCACCTGTTCACTTTCAGTGGCCATAGTAGTGTGTTTTAGATATTAGTGTTTTAGATTTTGCCAATCAGTTATGTTTTTCAAATTAAAAAAAATCAGTTAATAAAACTTAATGGTACTACCAATGCAGACGAGAACAAAATGTCTTAACTATTCATTTCAAAGGGAATATTAAACCCAGCTCCTTTATTAGTGTGGAATGTGAATTTGAAAAAAGCATCACTAGAATAATGAAGACAATTCCGTATATTAAGTGCATTAACTCCAGAATCAGACTAGTGAGGTTTGGTTCTGCTTCTGTTTCTTCCATCTTGTGTATGTCCTTTGGTAGTTTCTTAGTTTCTGTCAACATTAATTCCCTCATCTACAAAATAGATATAATAATGGTACCTACCTCACAGGTATACAGTAGAGATTAAACAAAATAACATATGTAAAGTATCTAACACAACAAATATACTAGAAATGTTTACTATTATCATATAAAGTACATTGTATATGAGACTTAATATTTAGATCACATAGGCTCTATGTGGCTTTTATATTTATAAAAGGTAAATATTTATTTGCTAAGTAGAGATTGGTAAAATATAGGTACTTTTAATATATCAAAGCTTAATCAGGAGGAATGATGAAGGAAATTTTATTAATAATCATGAAAATTATCTTCTAGCATTTTTGCAATTGATTGGTTTCCTTGTTTAAATTATCAGTAAAACAGTGATTTTTTTCCTTGAACAAATGAAACTTTCATGATGTAAAAAAGCCTATCATACATGCTATCATCATGCACAGTTTAATCTATAATCTATTGTGGACTTACTATCCAAGAAATTTATACATGATTCCTTCCCTTTTATTTCAAATAGTATTGGTTACACCATATGCAATATGTCAAAACTGTTTCTCAAAAGAGGCAACTCAATCAACACCAAAATGTTGCTCGACTTTTTAAAAACTGAACACTGCTCGTTTCCCAATTCTCTAAGAAAGACATTGTTTTCTAGTGAACTCGTGTACACTGTCCATATGACTTAGGTATGTCCTTTAGAAAATTTATCCTCCACTCATAGTCCTGGGAAGATCATAGATAGTGTATGAGGGTTTAAAATAAATTTTGGGATTGAAATAAGATGACAGCCATTTAAGCCTCGTTTGAGGCTTCATCACTTATTTATGTGTGATTAAGTGAGACCCTGTAGTTCCCAACCCAGCTGAGTTGCCCTGGAGTATAATCCACTTAAATAGAGCTTTTACCAACGATCAGAAACCATTTTGCATATTAATTAGAATATGAGTGGCTTATTTGAAGACAATGTCAGGACGGCTCCAGAATGGATAATTAATGATTCTTTAAGACCAGAGTGTACGTCACTTGAACAATAATGTTAAGAATCATTTGTGTGTCTCGCTGCCTCATTGTCCTGGTTGGAAAAGACACTTCTAATAAAATGTTCAGTTGAAGGTGAGAAGAGTGATGTTAATCTCAGAAGAGTTTACCAATTCCTATTCACTGAATTAAGAAGCAAGTGGTAAAGAAAGCTAATATAGAAAGAAAATAGAAAAGGGTTAAAGAGATGTCAGTTAACATTCTTTTTGTCCCATGAAGTTCTTCCTATTCTTACACTTAAAAAATCCTGCTAAAAAGAAGTAAAGGTTTGCTGAAGTTTTCCTATTTCTCTCTGTTCACTGAGTAAACTTACCGAATGTGCTCAGTTGACTAGTCTCAAGCCTCAGCTTTTTACCAGATTAGTCATCACATCCAGCTTGTTTCCTTCCTAATGTCTCTCAAACCCATATGTTATGTCTACTAGCACTACCACTTCCCTAGATTTATTACCGCCAATCCACCCTTTTGTGTAGCTCTACACTAATTTATCTTACCGACTTGACATCACTTTCCTTCTTTATTCATCATTCTGTTTTCAACAACTTTCACCTGTGCTCTAGTATCTATGGGTATAAGTTCAATGGCCCCTATACATTGATGTCTACGATTTATACTGCAATCCCTGGCACCCTATCATATGCCAGACCATTCTTCTAGTCGCTCTTGAACAAATACTGTGTATCCTCACTCTCCTGTTTCTACCAATTTGATTGTCCTCAAGATCTACTAGTTTGTTTGTTTATTATTTGGATATAGTCAACACACAATGTTACATTAGTTTCAAGTGTACAACGTAGTGATTCAACAAGTTTATACCTTATGCTACGTTCATCGCAAGTGTAGCTGCCATCTGTCCCCGTACATCACTATTACAATACCATTGACTATATTCCTTATGCTGTGCCTTTTATTTCCATGAGTTATTCATCCCATAACCGGAAGCCTGTACCGTCCACTCCCCTTCATCCATTTTGCCCAACGTCTCACCCCCTCTCCTCTGGCAACCATGGGTTTGTGCTCTGTAGTTACAGGTCCGATTCTGCTTTTTGTTTATTCATTTGAAGGTGTTTTTTTTTTGCTTCTTTTGTTTGTTTTAGATTACACTTATGAGTGAAATCATATGGCATCTGTCAAAACCAATACCATATGATTTCACTCATAAAGATCTATCAGTTTAATTCTTATCTAGCCCTTAAGGGTCAAGTTACATTTCATGTCTTCGAGAGGTATTACCTGACCACAGTAACTCAATGTAATTGGCACTACTGTCACAGAACATCTGGGATCTTATACTTTTATAGCTTACATATCTCAGTTGTCTGAGTAGATGAAGAATTTCTTGAGGACGGGTATTTCTTTGACATTCTATTGAATAATAAAGCAAACATCATGGGACTAATGGATAACTGTGTGGTGTTATTATCATTTTTCTTTATTTATTAACTTATTTGTCTGTCAATCCCTTAATAATTCCCATAGCAGCAGGAGTACTGTTCAAAAAACAGACTCCAAAAAATGTTCAAAAAAAGGAAAAATAGTGAGTCTTTCATCACAAGAGATACTTCAAAACTGAACCTAAATGCACATTTGTCAGAAATCCTGCACTGGTGTTTAGACTAGATCTCAAAGCTTCCTTTTAGATAAAGAATCTTATCCTGAAGAATTAGAAAAAAAGGAGGGTCTTTTTCTCTCAAAAACATCTTAACAGTAGCCTCGATTATCAGAAATTTAAAGCAAAGGCCAAAGAAAGCACACTTAGCATATCTTAATGTTAATTTCAATGTAAATATGAGTAGGCTATTCTTAATCCTTCATTTTTGCAGATTTTCTTTCTCATATCTTAGATCCAAAAGAAATACTCTGCGGAACAATACAAAGGTAAACCCCTCTTGGTGTGGAAGCGGGATTAAAAGAGATCATTGAACAATTCATAGGTAGGTAAAGTGGAAGTAGGCCAATGTTTCCTTTAATTCTTAGACTCCAGGCATCTTTAGACATGTTAACAACTATGAAAACCTAAATGTTGACAAAGGCATGGAAATCAACATGTAATGTCAAAAGAGCTACGCTCTAAACTCTATACCGCAGGGACTTTGTCCATCTTGCTCAGCACTTTATACTCAATATCTAAGATAATTTCCAACACATAATAAACTTTCTTGGGCATTTGGTGACTGAATGAACACATTTTACCTTCTTTGGCTGCAATTATTTTTATATTATACTTTATTAAAATTGATCAAAGGGCACCTGGGTGGCTCAGTGGGTTAAGCGTCTGACTCTTGGTTTTGGCTCAGATCCTGGGATCGAGCCCCACACTGGGCCCCACGCTCAGCAGGGAGTTTGCCTGAGGATTCTCTCTCTCTGCCTCTCCCCCACCACGATCTCTTTCAAATAAATAAATAAAATCTTAAAAAAAATTTATCCAGATTTCAGTGATATGTGTGATTTTAGTGACATATATAGTATTCTCTTAAATTTTTAAAATTTTTAATAGTTGTGCTATGGAAAAATAATCAGACTGGCGAGAAACCAAGTGACACTCAGAGAAGTAGGAGAACTTCGGTTTATTTTAGGCCCTCAGACCCAGACCAGCTCACATTCGAAATTCTGCCCCTGCCCTCCTGCAGCGGGGTTATAGGGCTTTTATAAGGGAGTGCAGAGGTCAGGTTACAAGGGTGTGCTGACTGCTGGTAGGTGGGTTTAAACTGGAGGGGGTGGGGTTGGTTTAGGCGGGAAGCCTGTTTACAGAAGCAGAAAGGGCTGGTTAGCTCTTGCTCCCAGCAGAGCTTCTGTTTATCTCCAGCTTATTGTTAGTAACTTCCCATCTACCAGGGCCTCCTGGTCTGGGCCTACCGTGGGTAATTTTCACCTTCAGTTGAAAATTGACCATGGGAAAACTTCATTTTTTTCTTTTCCTCTCTGTCAATCCTACCAATTGTTTACCAGTAGCAGCTAGATGCTGGACCTGGAGTATCCTCTGTATGTAACTGTCATATGTTTTCCCGCTTTGGGCTTATGTGATTAACAACAATTTTTTCACAAATCCTCCCTTCTTCCTAAAATACAGCTATTCTTGCTTAGCAATCATTTTAGAAAATGGGTGAAAAAAGAAAAGAAGTCCTTTGTTCAAATCATTAAATTCTTAATACCACCTTGGGTCAAGAGGAGGATGGCATATGCTAAAGAATTATATAATTGAAAGAAGGGGGGGAAAAGGCATTAAGAGAAAGGGCTCCATAATGAATTTTCTGGCAGGTTTCAGAGAAAGAAGCAGCTGGGTACTCATCGCAATAAAACATAGTGGAACCTACTGGTAAAATATGGTGATGAAGTGTTTTCAATATGTTCAAAAATATGGTCATTCAGCAAACATATGCTTCAAAACGCTTGAAGATATTTAACAGGATGCTATAATGATCTGAAAGACTACAATTATGAGTCACCAATAATAGCTATATTTTAATTGCTATTTTTCATTTAGAATTTAAGAAATGCAACATGAGGAACATCATTTCTTGTAAATCTTGCTGAAACGTGGGAGCAGTTTTTTGGAATGACTTTAGGATTTTTTTAAGTAAAAGGTAAAAATTTTAGGAGCTTCATACCATTTTACTTAAGGCAATGGTCTGAACATTTTAACATTATTATGGAAAATGACCAAAACAAAGGTAGGTTTACAAATGTAAATGCCAGAGCTAATGACTGTGATACAATGTACTATGGAAACCGCATGGTGAAGTAACTAAGCAACAGATTAGCAACTGAAGTTTAGCATCTAATTCTCATTTTTTTTTTTTTCTGGGTGCTAGCTTTGTTTCTCATCAGCTAGCTATAAAATATCATGTTGACTTATCCAGGTAAAGGGAAAGAATGGTGCAAATAAGCCAAAATATCAAATAAGTTCCTGTCATATTTAATTTTGAAATTGCTTAAATTTTATTTAGAATACGTGAGAATACAGTTGCTGTGTTAGAATATCCCAACACCTCACAGATACATGATGAAATTACATATACAACATTTTGAAAAGCTGTTTTTTCTTTCTACTACCCTGTTTAACCCATCCTTACAACAGCGCCACCTATCTGACTAAGTGCCAACCCACATGGAGGGAGCTGCATTTTTCTGTGTTGTCTACCTCTTTGGTTCAAACACTCTCAAGTTGAACGAAAATACAATTTCAATCTGAGAAATAGACTTCAAACTTTCTACCTTTTCTGTTCTAATCAGAATGAAGTGGCAATAAAGGAACTGAAATCGGGATCTCAAAGAGATACCTGGACTCCCATGTTCATTGCGGCATTATTCACAATAGTCAAGATATGGAAACAATTTAAATGTCCAGAGACAGATGAATGGATCTTTTTTAAAACGCGGTATATACATACAATATTATTCAGCCTTACAAAAATGAAGAAAATACTGCCTTGTGACAACATGAATGGACCTGGAAGACATTACTCTAAATGAAATAAGACAAACACAGAAAGAGAAATACTGCATGATCTCACTTGCATGTGGAATATGAAATCATTAAACTCATAGAAGCAGAGAGTAGAATGGGATTGCCAGGGGCTGGGGAAGTGGGTAATGGGGAGGTTATGGTCAAAGGTACAAGTTTCAGTTAGGCAAAATAAGTAAGTTGTGGAGATGTATTACCCACCATAGTGCCTATAGCTATCAATACTGTGTTGTATACTTAACATTTTCTAAAAGGGTAGATCTCAGGTTGTGCTTTTACCACATAAATAATAAGAATAAGAATAATAACGGTTGAGAAGAAACCTCAGGAGGTGATGGATACATTTCTGACCTTGAGAGTGGTGACAATTTCACAGGTATATACTTACCCCCAAACTCATCAAGTTGTATACATTAAACATGTACAGCTCTTTACATGTCAATCTTACCTCCAAAAAGTTAGGTATTTTTAATGAGATGGTAAGGATACCAATAAAATACTTATAGCAGAGAATGATAATGCCATTAACATGGTAATAAGTTTCCACAGATGAACAGATGTACGCTCCTGTTTCTTCAACTTCCCCATTTGAAAAAATGAAAAAGATAACTAGGTTTAAAAAAATAAAACAACCTACCTGTAAGCTTATTGTGATGAGTAGCTAAAGGTGTAGTCACTCAGATGCTAGCGGAAAGCATCAAAACATTAAGTATTCTATTCCACTGCCGACCCGTCCTGTCTCCCTAGAAACGGAAATGCAGCAGTGTATTTGTCAAGTTTTCTGGATGCAACAGTGGTATTTCACAGCTTCTGCAAATGTCACTATTGGCTGCTGAGAAGAGGAGTCACTGAACCATTTGGTGGATCCAGGCATTATTTAGTGAGTGTTTAACAATTTTAACTCAACATTCTGACCGGACTTAATAGAAACTCATATAAATTAGTTCAGTATGGATCAGATGCTGACAAACAGTGTCAATCAGAGTGACTCCTCTAGCAGGTTATAGTTGTAAGTAGTACACTACTCTGAGGGAACAAAACAGTAAGGACACAGAGAGTGGTTTTGTTTTCCTCATTCAATCTTATATTTTATTCTTCATTCATTTCAATAAACAAATCTGTATTGATACGAAACCCTGAGCATATACAGAAGATGGCGGGATAAATCAGATGTAGCCACTTCCGTGAGGAGCTCTCAGGGAAATGCAGAGACAGACATTTAAATAAGTAAGTACAATATAATAAATTAAACACCATAACTGAATTGTTTTTTAAGTGTAGTGTAAACAGGGAGGAAGTACATAACTAGACACAGGAAATGGAATAAAGCTTCACTGAGGAAGAGGCATTTTAACTCTTCTAGAAGAGTTGGTCCTCAGTCAGCACCAAGAAGATAATGTTAGTTGAGGGAAGAAAATTCTAGAGTAGAGGAGCAGTATGTGGAAAGGGCATGATGTTGGGCTTCGATGCCATTTTACTTTAATTTTTGTTTGGTCATAGGAGAAGAAACAGAAAAGGCAATAGAGCCAAGAGATGTGAACTACAAGAACTAAAATATAAGTTCGGAGAGGGACAAACTTAAGGAAAGACCAAAGGACACATCGGAGGCTGCCCAGAGATGCTTTGTTCAAGCAAGCTGCATGTCCAGAAATAGCGGCCAAGGAGGTAAGAAAACAGCTTGCGACAGAGGCAAAAGAATTAAGATCTGAATCTCAACAGAATGATTTGATCGAGAAACTTTACCCTGACTTGTAGATGCTTCTAGCTGAATGCTTGTGTAAAATACTTGGTAGATAACAAAGACTCCAGAAATACAAAAGGATATTCGTAGACTAAGAATCTCAAATATCAAGCAACAGAAAAGACTACAAGGAACATTAAGAAAAATGAATCTGTCAAACATGTGTTTTCTAAAAGTACATAATTCCAATGTTACTGTTTCTGAGGGAACCTAAATTCCTTTGGTTCGTACCTTGACATTTAGAGCATTGTTAAATTTTCACCAGGACCCAAGTGATTCAGTCACTAAAGCTCTATTTCCACAGAATTTATAGCCTTAATTCTTGGCTATATTCTGGAGCTGCTTTGCTTCACCCGTCTGACCTCCTGTGTCTCAGTTCAACCATGCGCTAGCTGGGGGCAAATCTCAGTGCACACTCCTAATGCGGCTCAAGACAGGCTGCTGGAGTTCAATAACTATTGATTGATGGTAATAGAGACAGTATCACTCTTCTTAGATATGTTGTCGCTCTGCCTGCAGGAAATCACTGAGCGTCTGTGCTGACAGTTTCCATGGCAGCAGAAATTAAATGCTAGCCAACTTAAAGCTACACAAAATTCGTGGGACGGCATCACTCTGAACCTTGCATCATTCATGACTTTTTGTATTGTCTCAGCACAAAGAACAGACTAAGAATTTTCAATATATTTACACTGTGAACAGTAAAACTCCATGATGGCTATGCCATGGCTTTCATGGGATTATAATACGTCAAAGCCAAATTATAAATTCTTGGAGTGCAGAAAGTGGAGGTACGTAGTCCTTTGTCATGTTTTAGCCTCAGGCCACAGAGGGGAGAACTTTTCTGGACTTCTTGAGGCTACACTGGAGAGAGTATGTCTAGCCGCCCTCAGCACATTATCTGCACCTTCCCAGGGCTACGGTGGCCAATCTTATTGGTCAGAATCTGACATATTCGTTAGGCTACATCACTAGTGGTTGAAGTACCATTCTCTAAAAGGCATTCTCTCATGTTCGGTTTCTTCCAGAACTTTTTGTATCTATCATCCTGGATGTTTTCCATTTGTGACTGCATGAGTGCCATCCTTGCTACTGTTATTGAGGGTCCTAAGTATGCTCTGGTAAGGACCAGTTCTCATCTTTTCTCTCTCTCTCATCTCTTTACACACTCCTGGGACTATAATGACAAAGAAAAATCTATCCCAGGTTTTACGTCATCTTTATACCTGAGCCAAGGTATTTTTACCCAGCTTTTGCTAGTACTTTCCATTGTTCTGTATGATACTTAAACCAGTAAAAGGAGCAGTTTGTGATTCTTGTGCATGTTCGTTATCAGAACACTGTAGAGTGGGAGGCATCAGTGGAGTATCTGGACTCTCCATTTAAAATTAAAATTCTTGATCCAGTATTACAACAGTAGTAATAATAACTAACAGGCCAGGTATTCCTTTCAGTATTTTACACTTATCTGTTAATTCACTTACTCAAACAATTGTATGTAGTAAATTACTATTATTAGATCCATTCTAAATACACAGACATTGAGGCACAGAAAAGTAATAATTTGCCCAAGGTCTACAGATATAAGTGTTTGAGACAGAAGTAAAAACTCAGGTAAAACTCAAGAACCTAAGTTTTTGTGTCTATTGTGTGTCTTTGTGTCTACTATGATCTCTTTGAATGCTACCTCGTGAGTAAACTAAAATGTACTAAGATGCTGAAACTTATAAAAAAAAAAAATCAGAGTATCTACCAAACATTTGGAGCTTTTCAAATTGCTGAAGTCCACACAAATGGAAAGAATAAATAAGGGCTCTACATGGATGATCAAATACATTTGAAAATACACACAAGAAACGTAAAGGGGTTTAGAGAGAATTAAAAAGATAAGCACTATACTTTCAAATGCTATTTACCTTTAAAAAGGGAGGTGTTTCATAAAGAGTTCTCTGAACCATTCAAGGTGATATGAAATAAGTTTGACACTTCTGCAAGTTTCTTGTTTTGGCAAATTACTAAAATAATGTACCTCAGTAATAATACCCATGGTTGGCTTACTGAGAAATGTGTTTTTTTTTTTTTTTAAAGATTTTATTTATTTATTTGACAGAGACAGCCGGCGAGAGAGGGAACACAAGCAGGGGGAGTGGGAGAGGAAGAAGCAGGCTCATAGCAGAGGAGCCTGATGTGGGGCTCGATCCCAGAACGCCGGGATCATGCCCTGAGCCAAAGGCAGACGCTTAACCGCTGTGCCACCCAGGCACCCCTTACTGAGAAATGTTTAACCTTAATACCCACCGTTATTAATCTTTGAGGAAATGTGAATTTTTCTACACTTCAGTGGAATATTAACAGATAAAGTGACATTTCAAAAACCTTAAAATTCCCTTTAACCCAGGAATTCCACTTCTAAATATTTACTCTAAGGAAATAGAGATGTATAAATTATTTAAGTACAAAAGGTAATTATTGCATCAGTAATGTTTAAATACTAAATAATTAGAAACCATATAAATCTCCAACAAAAGGATTTGGTTAAAGTATCTAAGTATTACATACTTTAACAGAAGACAATCAACCATTAAACCAGAAATGTAAAGAATATTCAATAGCTCTGTATAAAAGCAAGCAAAAGACAGTATATACAACATTATCTCAAATTTTAGAATGAAAATTTGCTTAAAAATATGAAACACATGAAATAAAATATCAGTCAGACTCTAGGCTCTTCTTCACGTGGGATATTTTTATTCCTTCTTAATGTTTACCCCAATTCTATAAATTTGCATCAACGTACATCTGTTTTCCTCAGAATAAATAAAAATGTATATCCTTTGGTTGTGAGTTGCCTCTAAACATAACATTAGAATATATTTCAAAGCAAAAAAAAATATGGCTATAATATTTGTTATATCGTATTTGCTATTACAAGCTATTTATAAACTCTGACATAAGCCATTAGTAATGCAAATTAAAATTGTGTGTTATTATGGGTATAATGCTAAAAAATAGGGCAAGAATAATAGATAGAGCAGCAAGACTTTGAGCCAATAATAATCCTTAAACATTCTAAAACAGAAGTCACTGAATAACATTCTTCAAAGTAGAAGAATATAGTATGGATTAAAACTCAATCTTTAGGGAAAGACAAGAACAAGAGAGAGGGAAAAAAAAAGAAATGATATGGTGATACACAAAGGCTAAAGAATTCTACTCATTGAGATGAATTAGTTGCTTTTTTCCCAAAACCTGCATCAATAAAATCTTGTCTATGAATAAGTCGTCAAGAATTGAGAAGCAAAATTTCTATTTCCAACAACCCGGAGAGCACAAATCCAGACATCCCTTTTATCCAACCAAAAACAAAAAAGAAAAAGAAATGTGTGTGTGTGCAATACCAGAGAAATATTTATAAAAAATATTCTTGCATGCATTTGTGAGCTGAATAAAAAATAAGGGAATTTAAACTAAGAACGAGTACATAATGATGACAGGAACACAGAATTAAGGGTTGTAATAGAGTCAATGTATGCTTGAAGCCATTTGTTGAACCAAATAAAGTCAAGTTTAGTTTTTCCTCATCTTGAGGGTCTTGAAGGTACAGAAGACTAAATAGACACCCTACATTTAGGAAATTAATAGAAACAATTCATTCCTCCTGGCCCCTTCCCCACCTTCCACAAAGGGCTATATGTATGTTTGTAGGGGAGGGGGAAGAAAGCACCTCCCACCCTCTAGGGGAACTCAAGTCTTGGTGTTGATTACAGGATGAAAACAGTCCCTGATAATTGAAATCTCCATTAGGTCTCACATGCATTTGTCACCAAACTTTAAATTTGGATTTTCTGAAGAATCTCAGATCAGCAATTAAGTTTAAAGTGGCCCCAAAGCATATACAAGATTTTGATCTAGTAACATTGTTCACAAGAACTGAAGAATTTCCAAGGTCCCTTTGGACCATCTGAATTTTGAAATATCTGCATTGTAATTTTTAAAAGATTTTTTGTTTATATATTTGAGAGAGAAAGAGAGAGCGGGGAGAGGGGCAAAGGGAGAGGAAGAGGGACAAGCAGACTCCCTGCTGAGTGGGGAGCCCAATGTGGGGCTCAGTCCCAGGTCCCCAAGATCATGACCTGAGCCAAAGTCAGAGGCTTAACTGACTGCCACCCAGGTGCCCATATAATTTTTTTTATTCAAAAAAATAAAGTGATCCTAGACTGAGCATGTCTCTGGTATATTTGTTAAGGACTGATCATAGAAATATTCCTAGAATCTTTGGATTTATAAGAATGGCTCTTTGGAAAATATCGCACAAGCTAGAGTATAAAATGGAGATGTTCCATAAACGAAACGCACCCTATTTCCTGAAATAATCACACAAAACCTCACATGAAGACCTCATCTATGATTCTAAGTCAGAGTGGCTATTTTATAATATAAAGCGATATGACTATTTTTTCTGAAGTTATTCTTAATTTCTTTGGTATTTGAAAGACTTTGGAATCAGAACTGTCTTGGGGCCACTCAGTCGGTTGAGTGGCCAACTCTTGTTTTCGACTCAGGTCATGATTGCAGGGTCATGAGATCCTGGGGTGGGCTCCATACTCAGTGGGGAGTCTGCTTGAGAATTCTCTCTCCCCTCTCTGTCCCTGCCCCTGCTCTCTCTCTCTCTCTCTCATGCACACACACACACACACACACACACACACTCTACCTCTCTCTCTCTCTAAACAAATGAACAAACAAATAAATAAATAATTTTAAAAAAAACCCGTCTCTCAAATTAGGAGTAAATCCCCTAAAGTGATTCAGTGGCCTATGTCTTTGTTTCCTTGTTTAAAAAAGTTATTAGCTGAAAACACAAAGCCAAAACATACAAAGAACAACAGCTAAGGATGGAAAGAAAACATTCTTTTTTAAATTTTTTAAAATTTTTAATTATTTATTTGCCAGAGAGAGAGTGCCTGTGTGCACACAAGCAGGGGGAGCTGCAGGCAGAGGGAGGGAGATGGAGGCTCCCTGTGGAGCAAGGGGACTGATGCAGGGCTTGATCCCAGGACCCTGGGATCAGAACCTGACCTGAAGACAGCCCTTTAACCAACTGAGCCACCCAGGCGTCCCAGAAAGAAAAATTTCAGGCACAAAAATCCGTAACATTTCTCGTTGCAAGAAGGATTTTGATACCTTTGCTCCAACTTCAAACTAAAATCACATAAAGTATACCTTATAATAATGAAATTTAATTTCAAGCTATTTTCAGTGGCTTTATAGACATACACACACGAATAACTGATTCGTGAAGAGTGCCAGAATATGTATAGGACGGGAGACAGCATTTGAGACTTTATAAATTCTGAGTGAGGGTTCTTGGGTCACTGGACACAGGAGAAGTCAGGATATATGAAGCAAAGCATCTAAAAAGAAAAAGAGAACATTCATATGGGATGTCCTAGGTAGAAGCCTAAAATCCTAGCTGATGTCAAGAGCAATAACAGACTGGGGCACTGTGTCCGGTCTTTTGTCACTCTGCAAATTATATTTATTACCAGAATCCCTGCATAAAGAGCTGCTTAAACATTTCTAATGGCTATTTTATCTATCCTTGCTTTGGGTAAGAGAGATCAAGCTGATACCTGGAATTTGCCAGAAAATATCCCCAACATAACCCCTAACACATACATATGTGAGGTTATCAGAAGACTCGGAAACACTCTTCTGGTGGACACTACGTCAGCAGGGGTTACGCCCACATATGACTTCTCAGCTACAGGAATAGCCCCTTCCCCAGATGATGGCTAGAGGCAGACTGTGTGAAGAGGAGCAGGAAAACAGACGTACTCACGTAACACATACATATTAACTGAAATACTATCTTCTTCCAGTTGGACTCTGCTCAGTTATCATATTCCTCAAAGCATAACCAGAAAGCAAGGGTAGGGAGAAAGAGAAAACTTAACATTAATGGGATGCCTATTGTTCACCGGATACTATCCTAGACATGTCTATTCCATTATCACACTCAATAACACAATTGTGTCAGATCTGTACTCATTTTCATTTTGCATACAAGGCAAAGTGAGATAGAGTGAATTGCCGAAGATTCTTTAAGCTATAAATAGAAATGTAGAGATTTGAATCTATTTCTATTTGACCAAAATGAAATACACTATACCAAAGGATAATACCTATCACTCATGTTTCAAGCCTATGGTAAAAAAAAAATTACATTCTACCCTTACAACAATGCTGCAAGTGTTATTATTTCCCATTTTACAGAGAAGAAAAACAAAGTTCAGGAGATTAAGTAACAACCAAGGCCACGTAGTTTTGATGGCTGGGGTCAAGATAGAAATCCTTATCTGTATAACTCTAAACTCTACTTAACCACTGCTCTCTCCTTCCTCTGTATTTACAATTTTTACCTGGAAACTTATACTCATACTGGGACTTGGCAGATTATTAGCTTTGACCCTTTGAGTCTTAGGCTAACTAAACAGAGTTAGTTTACAAGCTCAATGACATCTTATTGACCTCAGGATTTCAATGCCATGATGGAGTTTATAATAACCTGTCTGATAATGATTCCTGGAGCCTGTAGTTCAAAACTTTAGGGTTTAGTGTCTTGTTGCAATAAAGGAAGACACTCTATAAAAAACTTGAAATGCCTCTCCCCGAACAAATAGATAAGGTTATTACAGAAATTGGGGATGGGGTAGAGAAGTGAGGAGCTCAAATAATTTTACTAAGGAGTGCTTGGCTCAGTGAAAAGCTGATCTCTGTGTTAAAAGGTTACTATCAATCTTGGGCTGCAAAGTAGATTCAGAGTTATGTTTCCATGGAAAATACAATGTGAAGATAAATATGGAATGTTGTGTCCGGAAGTCCCTTATGTGGAACTCGACAAGACTGCCTCTATGCATCAGAGACTCAGATTGCTCAAGCATGAGTAGGCTGTTGTGTTCTTAGTGAAATGGTATCAAACAGCAATGTTTCTGAAAGTCTAGAGTTTTACGCTTTGCAGAAATAAGTTCTGTCCTTTTGTTAATGATCAAATGTAGTTTTTACAGGTTTACAGGGTGGAGTATGCAACTTTTCAAGCCTACTTCAAAAAATGCATAGTTATCAAGACTTACACAAGTCATCTCTCTTCTTCAAACTGCATCAGTTCCCAGTACCTCCCTAGTTTAATACCATTCCCACATCCCCAGTGTCTGAAATCCCATGACAAGCAAGCAGGCAATCTGCAGACATGATCAGAAGAGAAGGAAAGGGCAGGAGACTGAGTCACTGCAGGATGATGTCACTGAGGAAGGTGGAGGCTCCCCGGAAGGTGAGTGGGGCACAGCAATGGGCTTTTGTGCACCGGGAGGTGCAGTCATCTAACAGTACAAGGGAAAGAATACAAAGAAAGAATATGACCATCTCACCTCTTCTATGAGTCAGTGGGAAGAGGAGGAGTGGTCCTTCACTGAAAAGTTCTCTAAGGGATGTTTTGTTGTCAAGGCATTGTTAGCTTCAGAAGAGGAGGCAAAAAGCACTGAAGAGGAATGTAAAAGTTTCCCTCACTCAAAAGCACAGTGGAAAAGACTGGCAGGGAAAATGACAGGAGCCTAGTGGTCTTTGGAAGGGAGAATGATGGTAACCATGATCTTTCAGCTGCACAAGAGTTTAAGAAGTAAGATGTTGGAGATATAACCAAAGGAATTGATGTAAGAGAAGAGAATACCAAGGTAAATAAATGTTGTATATCAATACAAATTAAAGAAAACTAAAGTAAAATGTAGTTCTTGCAAAAGTCTGTAGATTTTGCCATTCCCAAGTTATACCCTGGATGTGGCAGAAACTACTGGATGGTTCTTAACACTTGCTCTCTACTCACCCCTTCTCTCCTATTGAGAAGCTCCAGTTCCAGCTGGGCACATGACTATGTAAATAAATACCACATTCCCCAGCCTCCTTTGCTGCTGGATGTATCTCTGTGACAAATTTATGATGAATAGTCTATACAGAAGTGAAATGTAAAACTTTCAGGAAATGCCCTTTATTGCTCATATTTTTCAATTCTTTTGCTTGTGATGGCTGGAACTTGAGCAACATTCCGGATCATGACATCGAAGACACATGCTGAGGAAGGCTGACCAACAACCTACAAGGCTCCCTGAGGATTTTGTGAAGCCATCGTACCAGAGCTGGACTGCCAACCTCCTGTCATCTTCTGCATGAGTGAGAGTAAGCAATTTGTTTAATCCACTGTCACTTATGACTTTGTCACTCACAGTCACACACAATCATAGGTGACACATAGGTCCTTCGCTTTAACAGCGAAGCCCTAGTATCGGATATTGACTTGAATACATTGTGCCTCCCACTAATGCAAAGTAGGGTGGTATGAAACCATGAATTGGTTACAGAGACAAGTTAGGAATAAAACGTAATAAATAATATTCTTAGAAAAAACATGGTATTATATTTGAACTACATGAAGATTGAATATAACCCTCATGAGGCTAATTTTAAAAATTGGAGGCAATAAAGTATAGCAGTCAAGAGTATGTATTCTGGAGGGGTGGTGTAGTTGGTAAGTGTCTGACTCTTGGTTTCGGCTCAGGTCATGATCTGAGGGTGGTGAGATCAAGTCCCACCTGTGCTCTGCATTCAGCTCAGAGTCTGCTTGAATTTCTCTCTCCCTCTCTCTCTGTCCCTCCCCCCACCCCTAAAATAAACAAATCCTTAAAAAACAAAGTGCATATTCTGGAAATCAAATCCTTTCTCTGTCACCTACTGTGTAAAGTTGGCCAAATTGTTTTGCTTCCCTTTGCCTCAATCTCCATAATTACAGAACCTATTCTCCAGGATGGTTGTGAGGAGCAAATGAATTAATCTTTGTGAAAAGCTTAGCGCAATCCCTGGTGAACAGCAAGCACTGTTAACCAACCTATCTAATAAATATTTAACTTCCATAAACAGCTAAATTTAAGGTTAAACAACAGAATGAACCCTTAGACTGAGAAAACAAAGTTAATAAGAGATGGCTTTTGATGTTACTCCAAGTAGTACTGGAAAGAGAATTTATCACCCAGGAGTTATCTTTCCCGTGGATCATTTCAAATGTGTAGGCAGAACTGGCATAATTCAATTTTAGAGTTTGCAAATGTCACTACAACTGTCAATGAAATGGAAAACTCTAAAATATATTTAAAGAAATAACCTGAAGTATCTTTTTCCATTAAATTGGTTGCCTCTCAATGTTGACTATTCTAGTTAATAATGAATAACTTTTAGTAATTATCTGATGTAATTTTCCTGTCTATTTTCTTGATATACAATTAGGTCATAAAATAAGCCTGGAAGTAAATGACTAAATATTTTTTAAAAAGGTCTTCACACTATTTTTAAATTTCCTGCAAGAGGAAAAATTATAATTTCCTGAAGACCTTTCCAGATAATGGTACAGATATGAAAACTTTATAGCAGTTCTTTTAACCTATAGACTCTTGTATAAACCAAACAGGGATGTGAGAACATCTTTTCAGTGACAGGAATAGGCTATAACTTTGTGACTGGCAGTACCACAGCCAAGGATACTTCTTTCCCTTCATGTTCCCTTACTGTCAGGTTTTATTTTTCTCTTTGTTGATATGTTACCTCACTCTTTAAACAGCTTCTCTCCACGCTGAGTGAAACTATGCTGGCCAATTGGAGTCTTTGTCACCAATCAGTAGACTGAAGATAAATTTCTAAATAGGAGGCTTGAAAGGTCTAACTGGGAAAATACAAAAGCTCAAGGAGGAATCATGCAGGATGAGCAGCTGGCCTTTCTTGTTCTTGTAGAATTGCAGTTTATAAACTTCCTCTCTCTATGAGGCTTTTGCACCATACCGGGAAACTTCCAAATATAACTCCATTACAGAACCATCTGAAGAAGCTAAAAAACATCCATGCTGATCCACAGTATAGAATGTGTGACGTTCAATATTTGTCAAAACATTTCACCTTTGCAGCTGCTGAACCTGTAATGACAAGGACTAAGAACTGGTTGACAACAAGAACGCCATTAGTACTCACTGGAGAAAGTTGCAGGGAGTCAGAGATGAATCTTTAGAGTGGAAGACATATTTCTAAAGAACAAAATAAAACAGTGTCTTTTGGATATTTAAAACATATTAAAATAATTTCTCAGTATTAAATGCCTTAAGTATTCTAAAGTTTTGATTTTTTTCCCCACAGTCCACAGATCTTGACAGTCAATAACATGTATGAAGTTCCTCTTGTACCTGGAAATTTACTGGGCATCTTGTATTTTCTTTTCACTCAGAGATATATTCTACCAAATTCTGCCCATTCCAAGCCCACAAACACATATTTGTGGATGCTGAATGCACACCACAGCTTCTAGTCTGGGCAGGCAAGACTACTGGAAAGATTTAACATTGCTCTGTTCATGCTTCACAATGAGTATGGGGGCAATTAACTGAAGGAGTCCCTTTAAAAATCAAATGGGTAACTCAATTAGAAGCATGACCAGGGCACACCTGAAACTGTTTTTCTCCATTTGCTTTGGAAATTTAATTGAGTGAGATTTTATTTTTTAATTTTGCTCCCATGTTCTAGTAAGAGTTCTGTTGAAGTTACTTTGAATACCAGAACTCTGTACTTTGAATACAAAGGCTGAAGAAGCAATTCTGAAAATGGACCAAATGCAATGAAAGTCAAGTAACTGAAACTTCATTTGAAATCCCATGATCAGATGAATCTGGTGAAAATGGCACAGCTGTCACTAATGATACTGGATAGCACCACAGCTGCCACTAATGACACTGGACCAGGGTGACTACCAATGTGTGTGGAAGTCATGGAGCTCACCATGGAGCCAACACTTCCATTATACTTCCTACGCCACCATCAGTGAAACACTGCTGTTACTGTACATCATATGGAACTGTTAGCATCCCTTCCTCCATACGCAAGATGCTACCGCCACCACCTCAGACAGAATTCTGAACTGCTTTTATTATTATTATTATTATTATTATTAATTATTATTATTATTATTATTACTTCCTCTGGACAGCAGGATTATAGGTAGGTGCATGTGGTTGGTTTAAGTTAATAACTCAATTGTTACCTGAGAGAAAATTTGGAGAGGAAAAATATACTTCCTCTTCATCCCAACAAGTTTGGAATTTTCATAAATGACAACTAGAAAAAATGTTTTTAAATAAGTACAAATTCTATACTAAGAAATGAGACTAAAAGCAATTATATACAATACTTAATACAAGAGAAAGCAAAAAAAAAAAAAAAAGGAAAAGAAAAGAAAAAAAGAGAGAAAAAGGCACCAAAAATTGTGTCTTGAATTAGGAATCTCAATATTAAGATGCCAGTTCTTCTCAAGTTGATCCATAGATTCAACACAATCCCAATAAAAATCCTAGCAGCCAATTTTGTAGATATTGACAAACTGGTTCTAAAGTTTATATGGAAAAGCAAACTACCTAGACTAGCTATCAAAACACTGAAAAAGAAGAGCAAAGTTGTAGGACTCAACACTATCTTATTTCAGATTTTACTATAAAGCTACAATAACGAAGTCAGCATGGTCCTGGCTAAAGAATCGATATATAGAACAAAAGTGAGGCCAGAAATAGACTCACACAAATATGATCAACTGACCTTAGAAAAAGGAGGAAAGGCAATTCAATGGACAAAGTATTATCTTATCAGCAAATGGTGCTGGAACAACTGGACCTCAATATGTAAATCTAGACCGAGACCTTACAGCTTTTACAAAACTAAATCAGGATAAATAATAAAATTTAATGTAAAATGCAAAAATAATAAAACATCTAGAGAAATAGGTTTCCAGGGGCTCAGGGATAGGGTGAGAGAGTTATTTGTATGAAGTCCAGTCAATTTTTTAAAAACAATGAAAAAAAACCACAATGAAACTACTCTGCGGAATAATATAATGGTGTATATGACACTCCATTTGTCAAATCCATAGAACTTTACACTACATACAATGAACCTTAATGAATACAAATTTTAAAAATAATTTAGCAGTTTGGGGACTCTCACAATAGAATATAGAATGTAATGAACGAATTTTACTGTTTTATAAATGTATGAAACAACCTAATTGATGGGTTTGAGGGAAAATGTGCTAACGTATAGAACTTTGGCATTCAGCTGGGTCTGTAAGCATAAAGCCAAAAGAAATTGTACCCTACTTGATAAAAATGCTTCCCACGGATATATGGGAGTACAATTCTAATATGGCTTTACATGTATACTGGAATTGAATCATTTAGTAAATGGATGGCAGATGATGGTAGCCAGGTTCCTTGCTGGTTGAGTTGGAATTTAGAAATAAGCAACAGGGGGAGGCTTGAATCACAGTCTGGAATAATCTATGTGGTAATGGATTACAGTTGTACATGTCAGTATGAACTAATGTTAGCTTAAGATAGATACACAGATGGCTGTATATAGTATTATTTTACAGATATGTGTATACACACAGGTTAGTATATATATATTTCCTTGTTCTAATCTGTGGAAGGGGTCTAGAAGCAATAATATCCCATTAACAGTGAGAACATCCAATGCCCAGATCTTGGTTTCTAATACCATCCCCCAATAAAAGGAACCAGGGCTTCTTGGAGAAATGGCTAATTCTAGGATCAGGGCAGGAAATATAAATGATGAGCCTAAAGTATCTTATAATACCCAAAATGTAGGAAAATGCTTCAAAAGATTCACAGCAATGGAATATATGAAAGGGGCCCAGATGTCAACTGAAAGACCTTCAAATAGCCAACACTGGAAAAATTTCAGCAACAAAATAAAGTAGTATTGGATTACGACCCAAAGTATAAAATAATATATTCATGAGTCCATAGTGCTATAAATAAATGATTGAATAAATAAATAAATGGAGAGAAAGAAACAAATCTCCAGTGCAGAAGAATTTCAAATAATTTATGTAGATACTTTGCCCGCCAGCATAAGTCCTCATTTGTTAAGTGTGGGGGACACATAGCATTTCCTTCCAAGAGTACAGAATGGAAAGTGGCGGGGAGAGTAAAAGAGTAACATTAAAGTGGAGAAATTGGACAAACACTATCAGTCTGGTGATCAAGATTAACATCAACAGTAATGTCATGTTGATAAGTATGTACACTTGATATCATGCGATTAAAAGGCGACTTCAGCTCTGTGGTCTTCCTCACAAACACTAATGACTCTACTATAATCATAAGAAAAACATTAGACAAATTCCCAATTAGGGACAGCCTAAAAAATATCTGACCAGTACTCTTCGAAACTCTCAAGGTCATCTGAAACTGGGAAACGGTCACATTGAAAACTAGGGAGACATGACAACTAAATATAATGAGGTATCCTGGAAAGGACATTATGTAAAAAACTAAGGAAATCTGCATGAAGTTTGGACTTTAGTTAATAACAATGTATTGATACTGGTTTAATAATTACATTTACCATACTCATGTAAATGTTAATAACTGGATATGGGATATATGAGAATGATCTTGAATCTGTGAATTATCTTGTAATTTTTTTCTAAATCTAAAAACGTGCTAAAATAGACACTGAGATTTGGAGTAGTTAATATGTTGTCAACAATCTTCCTACATTAGAAAGCTAAATACTGAAAGCAAAAGGCAGAACAAATCCACAATACCAAGTATAGCTACAATAAATAATGATGAAGAAGACAGCCCGTAGCAGGAATAAAGGCTAAGAGATGAACTGGAAGAGTTCAGAGCATACAATGAAAGAACAGGGATGACTTTAATCAATCTAGATGCCACATTTTCATAAACACATAAATCACATAGCAAAAGAGAAATTCCCCAGACTCTGAAAGGCCAGAAATGAAGTTCTAATATTACTGCAAAGATAAAAGGAATAGATCCCTTTCACCTGTGTTCAAGTTTTAACCATACTCCTCCCAATTTATAGAAGTAACAGATTGGCAGGAATTCAGATAGACCTAAGGTTAAATCCTGAATTTACTACTTATTAGTTATGTGACTTTTGCACAGTTACACAAAGACAAGTGTCAGTATGTTAATCTACACTCGAATATAATTTCTTCTTTGGAGAATTATTATTTAAAGATTAAAAGAGTAATGTAAGTCAGGTGCCTGACATGAGTCCTGTGAAATAGTAACCCTTCCGTTTCATATTTATGAAGCAAACATTATTCTACAATACATTCTTATGTATTTCAGAAACAAAGAATGAAGGGCATCTAAAAGAAACAGAAGCCAACTTGAAAGAGCTTCCAGTGGCAAAAGCTAGAACAAGTTGAGTAACACATTATTTTAACATATTGGCTCTCATCCCAAATTATAATATAAATATGCGTTAGTTGACATTGACATTAATAAAAGATGATTAAATAAATAAAGTGATTAAGTAAATGAAGGGGAGAGAAGGAACAATCATCATTATAGAAAATTTTCAAATATTATGTGGATACTACCCCCTTCAGGAGGTGATGCGTAAGTCTTTTCTCCTTAAATGTGGCCTGGACTTAGTGACTCATTTCCAAAGAATAAAGTATGCTTCCAACTATATGGCATTCAGGAAAAGGCAAATTTGTAAAGACAGTAAAAAGAGCAGTGGTTGCCAGGGGCTGGGAGTGGGGGTGGGAGGAAGCAGGGATGAATAGGCAGAGCAGAGGAACTTGAAGGCAGTGAAAATACTCTGTATGATGCTACAATGGTAGATACATGTTATTATATGTTTGTGCAAACCCACAGAACATACACCACCGAAAGTGAACCCTAATATAAAGTATGGACTCTGGATGATAATGCTGAACCAATGTAGGTTCACTGATTGTAACAAATGTACCACGCTGGTGGGGGATGTTAACAACATGGGAGGCTGTGCATGTGTGGGAGTTTATGGGAAAAATCTCTGCACCGTCTGCTCAATTCTGGCTGTGAATCTAAAACTATTCTAAAAATTAAAGTCCACATAAAAAATGAATAAAGTATGGAAATAGAAAAAAAGTTTAACTGTAGGGTGAAGAAACCTGGCAGACACAATCTAAACTAAGTGATCAAGATAAACATTAGTGATGTTTGTGGATCTCACGCAGTCACTGACCCTGAGATGAGGAGGCACTTCATCTCCACGGTGTTCTCTGTAGAAACCATTAAGCCGGTCTATCATGGGGCAATATCAGTCAAACCCAAATTAAGGAATGTTCTACAAATACCTGACCAGTATACCTGAGAACGTTCAATGTTTTAAAAAACAGAGTCTGCAAACTTGTCATAGATTGGAGGAGATGGAGACATAAAAACTAAATACAATGTGATAACCTCCATTAGATTCTAAAACAGAAAAAAGACATTAGTGGAAAACCTGGTATAATTCAAATAAAGTGTGCAATTTAGTTAATATGATTTACCAGTGTCAATACTTAGTTTTGACAAATGTACCATGTTATGTAAGAGTCCATCATTAAGGAAGGTCTTCCATTAGGGGAAGCAAACTGAAGGGAATATTGGAATTCTCTGTACTGTCTTTGCAAATGTTCTGTAAATCAATAATTACTCCAAAATGGATTTATTTTTTAAAAAATAAAAAACTAAATTCTGGTGAGATAAAAGATTAAAAATTTAAAAGAAGGAGGCATTAAATTAAATTAAAGTTAAAATTTATGACATGAAACATTAAGACAGAAGTTGAAAGGTAAGAATTAGTAGGAATTAAGGATTTTAAAAAGCTAATATATGTATATATTTATGTATACATTTGTAATGTATGTGTGTATTTATATACGTGTGTGTGTATATAAATTCACTCTGGAGACACATGAAAAAGGTTAAAGGAAATATTTTTTTTAAAAGATGTATTTATTTATTAAGAGGTGGTGGTGTGAAGGGAGAGGCAGAAAGAGAGGGAGAGAGAGAAACCCAAGCAGACTCCCTGCTAAGCTCGGAGCCCAATGGAGGGCTCCATCTCAAGACCCCGAGATCATGACCTGAGCAGAAATCAAGACTCAGATACTTAACTGATCAAGCCACCCAAGCACCCCTAAAGGAAATATTTTAAAGGATTACTTTGTGTCTGGAGATGAGAGAGAATTGAGTGAATAAAAACTGTGAAAGAATCATTCAAAAGTAAAATTCATCAATTAGGTGCTTAATATTTTGAAGAAAACTTCAAAAACCTCTGATGGTTTTTTTATATTTTACAGAATAAACCCATAGATCACGAACATCATTAAATTCTGAATCATTTTTTAATTACAAATTACGGGAGGATTAGTCTTCTGGTTTAAAATAGAGTCATACTAGCTGGTCTTAACACAACTATCCCAAACCCTCATCCCAAATATAAAAATTTAAATAAGATAAAGTAGGATCAAGAATCAACATTTTGACTAAACAAATAAAGGAAGGAGAGATTACTTGTAATGCAAACAACACAGATTTGAAAATTCTAACTTTGTCCTATTTGGCTATTGTACTAGTGAGGCAGCCCACTAAATAGGTTTTTAATCCATTCCCCCAGCCTATCCTTGGATCAGCAAACAGAAATGAAATGCTGGTTCTTTTTCCTGGGTGTGGGAGTTGCTCTTGAAGGTGCCTCCTCTATGCCCTTAATTATTCTCTTTGTTTTTCTTGTTAGAGATCAGACTGCAGGAAGCCACTTGTTGGTTAAGTATAGTTTAGGCAGTCATGATTTAGGAGATGGTGGTGGAGGTGGTAGTGGAGAAAGTGGTTGCGGTAGTGGCACATTAAATTCTGGGAACTATGACCCCTCCAAAGCAAGCATCCTCAGAATAGGTAGGGGACAGTTAAAAAGTAAGAACTCTATAAGCAAGATTTGGGGGTTGTAATTTTTCATTATTTTTTCTATCTGCTCAAAATATCAAAAAGACAGGAGATATTTCCAGATATGCATTATCTGGAATGTTCCGGAATGTCCTAGCAGTTGTATACATCATTCCGCTTCAGTTCTTAACTGGAAAGAGTACTAGAACAGAAACCAATTTAATGAAAAATGGGTCTAAAGCAATTCATATAGCTTATCTATTCATTATCACTTGACAATGAATAAACAGGAAAAAAACAATATGAGTTTGATAAATATGCTGAACATAAAAAGAAATAAGCATCATTTAAAATCCAGAAGAAAGAATATATTTCTGAGATTTATCTCCTAGCTTTGACACAAGAAATTCTTAGAAAATGTGTACTTTAAAAGCCAAAGAGATAAAAAGTAAGAAATTTAGTGCAATAAAAAAAATAGAATGAGGGTTTTTTGTTTTGTTTTGCGAACACTAGAGTGTTCCCAGACCCAATTCTGATATGCGGGTGGGTTCCAAGCAATTCTGGGACACCAGTAAGGTATCCAAGAATTCAACTCAATTCTGACTATCCACCCAGAGATAGCATCAGATTTCACAGAGATTAAGGGTTTAGTGCTACAAGATTGCCCCCCACCCCCTATTTCAGAGGCCAGTTTGCAAGCCTCAGGTCAATACCTGTGCTTCTGACCAACCAGCTACAGATCGGAGGTTCCAACAACACCCTCCTTAGGTTTGGTTACTTTGCTAGAGCAACTCACGGAACTCAGGGAAACACTTAGGCTTACCAGGTTATTAAAGGATATGATAAAAGATAAGAATCCACAGCCAGATAGAGGTGCATAGGGCTACTCTTCCCACACATCCATGTGTTCACTGACCAAGAAGCTCTCTTAACCCAATCTTTCTGGGTTTTCATGGAGGCTTCATTATATAGGCATGGTTGATTAAATCAACGACCACTGGACAATTCAGCCTTTAAGCCCTCTCTCCTCTTCCAGGTGCAAGACTGAAAGTAAAATTCATCAATTAGGTGCTTAATATTTTGATCACATGGTTGGTTCTCCAGGCAATGAGCCACACCTGTGGGTGGTGGTCCAAAAGTTACCCTTCTTGACATAACAAAAGACCTTTATCACCCTTATCACTGGAAATTCCAAAGGATGTAGGCGCTGTGAGCTAAGAACGCTGAATGAAAGCCAAATACACAAGAGAAAATGGATTTTGGTCATCTGAATCACCAAATACATATGTTAATAAATCCTGGTATCACATGTGGCTATCTGCTGTTTCACTTGCTCAGTCTCACTTCCCTTTTTCTCTGATAAAAGCTTTTTTTGTAACCCGGAAATGTTCTTCTCCCGCATAGTGAGACTGTCAATCACATGCTGGCTTCCATGCCTTGTAAAACCAGCCAGGCAGGGTCATGTGATATCCCCATAACCCTGAGATGTATTGATAGGTCCAGGGCTGGTCAATACCCCAGAGCAAAAGTCCTATTTTCAGGCACGATATAGAATCTTGGAGAGAAGGAATCTTTTCCTGAGATCACGGGTTGCAGGGAATCACATGAGCCAGAGAGTGGTTATATGCTCATAATTTATCTCACAATCACAATGACAAGGGAGCTCCAGTTCACAGAAGAGAAGACTGAGACTCAAAGAGATTAACCCCATCTTCAAGTTCAATCACAAATTAAGCAGAACTTACGCTACACAATTATCACAGAAAAGGTAGAGTTAACTATTCCTCCAAAGTCATTTAATCTTGCTCAGACTCACTTCTTCTACTAGAAAAAAAATAGTGAGAAGAGCATGAAGTAATACCCTATTAGTACATATAAGCTCAAGAATGTGTATGCCTTAGATTTAAACAGTGCCTCTCTATCAACCACATTGTCTCACACCTTCCAAAAGAAAACAGATGTCTTCATTTCAAGCCTGTCAGAGATCTTGCTTGCACAGTGTTGTCACTACTGACATGCACTCTGACACAGCGTATGTCAGCTGCTGAGTGGTTACCTAAGCAATACCCGCCCTTGAATGTGAGCGACAATACTGGAAAATCCCTCAACTGCTTTTTCCTTGATTTACTCTGCCAATTTATTCTGTGTTCACTCTCCAGGCTGGGAAAATGTAGCCTCTGACCACACCTTAAGCAATCCATGTCAATGGTATGACACCCCCCTCCCGTAAGCTGAATTCAGATTCTTTGCCCAGGCTGACATTATTAGCCATGAAAACAAAGCTGTCTTCAGCAGCCCACCTGGTATTGAAATGTATGTGACAGACTCTTACTGATTTGCCACCTGTCAATGAATCATTTGGCAGGGAATTTTCTCCAATGTCATAATTTAATTTTCACATACACCCACAACACCTAGCCTAAAAGCAAAACAAAGATCTGTATTAAGAACTAATATGTTCCAGAAATATTCATAAAATGACTCCTATCAATTTCCTCCTTTTCAAATAAGAAACTATTCAGAGGTAGTAAGTTGACCCCAAGGTACAAAATGGCAAGGGACAGAGCTGGGTATCGCCCCCAAGCCTTATAAACTCAGGGTAAAACTTTCTCTGTATTACAACTATTTCTTAGAGATATATGACATATATCCTAATGCATCTTTTTGTGTTGTTAATGTGCAAAAGAAGTTAAAAATATATATACAACCTCTGTAAGGCTATGAGAATTTACAGGCTCTCAAAACATATTAGACCTTAGAGCTCATCTTTCTCTCCTGCATCTCAGTGTAATAAACTCTTCTGTGATGACCTGGCAGGTGACTGCTTGATCTTTGAACACTCCTGGGGGTGCAGCGACAAAGAACACACTGTGTTATAAAATAGCCCATTCAATGTTTGGAAATTCCCAAACGTAAGAAAGTTTTTATTCACATTGAACAAAAATTTCCTCTGTTAAATGTCTATCTTGTCTAGTCTCAGGTCACAATGAATAAAGTTAGTACTTAGCTCACATAATGATCCCTGCAATATGAAAAGACATCGATAATGCTTCCCAAAGTCTGCCTGAGGTGGGATTAATGCTGCATCTCTAAATGGCTCCCATGACATGGTTTTCAGTCACACTTCTCTGGCACCCATAAAGAAACATAATATGCCAGCTGTAGACTGACTAATACAACGGGGGAGGGGAGGTAATTTCTCACAAATTGTTCTAGATGTTATATTTCTGTTTATATAGGCTAAAATTAAGTTCTCTATTTTTCTATATGTCAATCATGCCACATTGTTGACTTGTTTATAATAAGTTTGGACTCAATTAAAATCCCTGATCTCATATAAACAGCTAATAAGTCAGAGCAGTGCGTGACAGTCAATATTTAAATTGAGACATGGGAGTGAACAATTATCCTGTTTAGATTACATATTGTTAGTTTTAGTACCAGTTGAGTATTTTTTTTTAAGATTATGATTCTTTAAAATCATAGTCCTTAATACTGAGATACATTGTAATGAGTCTAACATTTCTCAGGCATTATAAGTATTATCTAATAAATGCTCACAAACCCCCTACAAATTAGGTATTATTCCTGTTTTACAAACAAGGAAAGCTAGAGTCAGTTAGATTAAGGTCCCATAAAGCAAGTCCATGTTGCAGCAAGATTCAAATCCAGGTATGTGTCTGATTCTAAAATCTTAGTTCTTTTCAGTACTGTACAGTCTTTTACAGCTTTATGTCACTCCGCAATTTGACACATTCGTCTTCTATAACTTTATTCATTAATGATAAAATTTGAAACAAAAAAGATCAGAATAAAATGCAAGTAAAGACCCCCTAGAGGGCTGAAAAAATGTAGAAACCAAAGTCTTCATGGTATGGACAACTGAATCTGCTATGAATCCACTTAGCATTATTATTTTGTTCAAATTTATCTATCTTACTTGCAAGGATATAATAGTAGTCTTGGCCAAATGTCTTACAGAATCTCAACTCACTTTACTTATTTTGTAGCTCTATGAAATTATTAATCTTATTTAAAAAGTAAAAGTCACCATGTCTTATTCTGATTTAATAGTCATGCTGTATTTTATTTTATTTTTTATTTTTTTAAAGATTTTATTTATTTATTTGAGAGAGAGGGAGAGCAATCAAGACAGAGAGAGAGAGAACGAGAGCATGAGTTGGGGAGGGGAATAGAGGGAGAGGGAGAAGCAGACTCTCCTCTGAGCTGGGAGCCAGACGGGGATTTGATTCCAGAACCCCGGAATTATGATTTGAGCTGAAGGCAGATGCTTAACTGACTGCGCCAGCCAGATGCCCCATCATGTTTTAATTATTATTATTTCCATTTTTAAATATTTAGAAACATGTATTTAATAACCTGCGCTAAAACTTTGCTATATTCCATATTAAAGACATTGCTTTATATTTCCAGAATTCAGTTCATTTGTTCATTTATTTTTTTCCTTCCTTCCTTTCAACATAAAAAGCACATTAAATACTTACTGTATTCTGGGCGATATGTTTGGTGCTAAAAATACACACAAATCAGGGATTGACAGATTAGTGTACGAGAGACATGTTAATAAGTAAATATAGCAATCTAGCATACATTGTAAAAAAATATGTGCAAGGTGTTATGGGAATTTAAAGAAGAAATGCATAATGTCATGAAGTTTATATCTGAGCAATGACTTTCAAAATTAGGAGATGCTTTCTGGGTAGACACAGGCGAAGGACAACTCAGAAGCAATAGGAAAAGCAAAATTACAGAAGTGGAGATCAGTGAACCATCAGCTAAAGATAAGACATGATAGCCAGTGGTATTATTTTGAAGCATCTTGTAATCCATATTAAATATCTGGTATTAGGGGGGCCGTCTCGGTAGCTCAGTTGGTTAAGCGTCCAAATCTTGGTTTCAGCTTAGGTCATGATCCCAGAGTCCTGGGATAGGGCTGAGTGGGGCTCCATGCTCAGCTGGGAGTCTGCTCGAGATTCCCTTCCTCTCCCTCTGCTCTTCCCCCACTTGTGTGCACTCTCTCTCTCACTCTCTCTAAAATAAAGAAATAAACCATATATATATGGTACTTTGTCATAGGTCAGAGGAAGCTATCGAAAGATTTTAATGAGATCATATTTATCTTCTTGAAAGATAACTCTGTCAGCCATGTGGAGAACAGATTTGAAGGAGATGAAACTAGAGTTGAGACAACCAATTAGAAGGTTATTGGACTAGATCAGATAAGAAATAATGAAAATCTAGTCTATAAATTGGCAGAAAGAGACTTGTGGACCATAGTGTGCCATGGGTGTCATGCTTAACAGCATAGGCCCGGGAGCTGTACATTCACTTACTAGCCATGTAATCTTGGATAAACTAACATTTTTCTGTCTCATTGTGCTTCTCTGAAAATGGACCCAAAAGTGATAATGTATATTAATAATTTGGGATAGTCTTCAAGAAATCTTAGTCATAAATATTCTTAACATTATCATTAAGAAGAAGGATCAGTTTTGAGTCTCCGATGCAAGATAATGAATTCACAGAGTGGATTTGAAAAGCTTACAGAATATTCACTGGAGTACCCTAGAAGGCTGATGCAGTTAAGTCTCAAGAAAGTGCAGAGTTCTATATCTGTGATTCTCAACGCTCTCAAGGTAGAAGAGAAAATCCAGTAGAGATTAAGACGAGAACAAAGTGAAGACTGGCCCTTGGAGGAACACCTTGCAGATGCAAGAAGAAGAACCTGCACAGGAGACTTACACAGAGAAGTAGGAGTAGACTTTTTGTATTCATTTTTTGCATAGTTGTAAATATTTTTGCTACCACCTAAAAAAACCAAATATTCTATTTCTCAGAGTGTACTTATTATAACTAGATTTGCTGGGTCTATTCTTTGCTCTGTTCATACATGTAGTTAAGAGTCTAAATGTAATTGGGAGCCACCTATTTTTCTCATTCTGGGTATCTTACTCTTTTTTTCCATCAGGGATGAGAAATTGACTATTTTTGTCTCCAAAGGGAGGAAATTTTTGCCAAGTCAATTTTTATAATATCTGAGTATTTTCTTTTTATCTTTTATGGCTGTAAAATTCAGCCTGCAATCTTTCTATGACTTAAGATAAACATAAAGTCAATAGGACTCTTTATACTTGGAGAAAATGGGGAGGATAATCTGGAATGAGTGTTTCCGACCTCATGGTAGATGCTCAATACATTCGAATGAGTGGTTAAAACCTTCATTACAAAACAATATGCAATTATCAAAAGATTAAATATTTAAGATACTTTCTATAAGAAAAAGAAAATTATAGTTGGGATAAAAATTTACCTACAATTTAATATGCAAGCCTATATTTACAACTCAATGTATTGTCCAGTTATTAATTCAAAATTCTCTCTCTCTCTCTCACTTTTTTAATGATCACTCTGATTTTTCTAAAGTAAGAGAAAGCATAAAAGTGGTTCATTCAATAAGTAGATAGGGCACCCTTTTAAACCAAGGCTTTCTAACTTATCTCTGCTAAATTGTTAAGATGAGTTCATCTTGGCTACTTTTTTTACTTGATAAGAATAAGAAAAATTCCTTTCGAAAAAGATGTCCCCTAATTGTGGGGCTGGTGTTCCTTAAGACTAAAATGTTATCAGGTTGAGGCCTGAATCAGTTTGGATCAGATCCAGACCCACTGCCAACCACAGACAGTGCTATAAATACTTAATAATTGCTGTGGATTGAATTTCTAGTACCAGTTCTGCTACAACTACCAGTTTCACCTTGACAGATAAAGAAAGGAAATTTGTACAAAGGTTTATTCAAAAAGAAGATATACATTTATATATATTTATACATATAACCTCAAATTGAGTAGAGCAAAAAAGTCAGAGGAGATAAAGATAAATCCACAAGCACAGAAGGGAATTTTGGCACAGATTTCTCAGTAACTGATAAAATGACACAAAATTTTTAAACATGAAATAATTTATATATAAAATGCAGAATCTAACAACTACACAGTATATATTACTATCAAGTACACGTGGACCATTTGCAAACATTATCCATACACTAAGCCAAAAGCAAGTATCAATAAATTTGAAGAAGTGAAACAAAACTGAACTGTCTCAGAAGTCAGTGGATTTAAGCTAGAAATTAATAATAGAAAGGGAACTAGAAAACCCACAAATGTATGCAAATTATGTAATATATTCAAGATAACCCAAGGGTCAGAGAAGAAATAAGAAAGAAATTTAAAATGTTTGAACTTAAAGATAATTTATATATAGCAAGTCAAAATGTGTGGGATGAAGCTAAAGTTGTCTTCAGAGAAAAATTTATAGTACTAAATAAGAAAAACTGAAAATCAATTATATGAAGATTAATTTCAAGGAGCCAGAAAGAGAATGGAAAGACAGAAAGAGAATGGAAAGTTCTATTTGAAGAAAGGTAAGAAAGAAAATAAATCAATAAAGTGGAAATCAACAAAAAATAAATCAACAGAGCCAATAGTTGCCTTCTTCATAAACTCCTCACATACTGATCAAGGAAAAAAAATGAGAAGGTACTAATAATCAACACCAAAAGTTTAAAAAGGGACTATCATTAAAGATTGGACAGCCAATTTAAAGAATTGTGTGTATATATACATATACACATATAATTATGGAAAAATTATGTCAATTTTAAAATTTAAATAAAATATTAAAAATCCTAATAAAACACATTTTCAACTGACTCTAGGTAAAAATAAAAGAGCCTTAGAGCTAATAAAGAATCTGTAATCAACCTTTGCAAAAGAAAACTTCAGGCCCAGACATTGGCAAATTCTCCCAAACATATAAGGAAGAAAAAACACAATTTAATATAAGATCTCTTGGACTACAGAAATAGAGGAAATATCTCCCAGCTCATGTTATGAAGCCAGCATTACCTTGATACCAAAAATCTGGCAAAGACATTATAAGAAAGCAAAAGTATATGCCAAACCCTCTTATTAGCATGGAATCAAAAATCTCTCAATAAAATATTCGCAAACCACAGATAGTTAAGTATACAAAAATGTTAACACATCACGACCAAGTTTGGTTTTAATTTGTATTTGTTTCTTGTTTGCTTCTTTGCCAGGTCTGAAAAATTCCTTTAACATTCAAAAATCATTGTGACTCATGCTTTTAACAAAATAAAAGATACATATGATAATCTCAAATGCACATAGAAAACATGTCACAAAATTCAATACCCACTGACGATGATCTTTTAAAATCTCTTCTCAAACTAAGAATAGAAGAGTACATTCCTATACCTTCCAAAACACTGGAAAACATACCTATTGAGGAAATACTGCAATCATTCCCCTGTGATCTGTAAGACCACAGGATGTCTGCTACCATGACTTCTATTCAAACTGTTTGGAATAATGAATAAATTTAGGAAGAATGGTTGGCATTAGTTCAGTATACAAAAGTAAATTGAATTCTTATTTAACAGCAACAAAGAATTAGAAAAATAAATATTAAAATTATACCATTTACAATTAATCCAAAAAGTCAAATACCATGGAATAACTCAAACAAAAGAGGTGCATTATCTCTACCGAGAAAACTCCATAAAGTTACCAAAAACAAAAAACCAACAACTAGGTTAACGGATAAATATACTTTGTTCATGGAGTATGCAGATATTAATTCTTCCCAAATTGTTCTGTTGATTAGTGCAGGCAAAATCAATACTCCTGAAGTCTTTTTTTGCTGCAAATTTACAATCTGATTAAAAAAGTTATTTTAATTAAAAGGATCAAGAACAGCAAGTAAAATTTTGAAAAATAAGGACGTCTTGACAAAATATGTTAGAATAAAATTAGATGCATTAGAATAGTCTTAAAAAATAATTAGAGGGGCGCCTGGGTGGCACAGCGGTTAAGCGTCTGCCTTCGGCTCAGGGCGTGATCCCGGCGTTCTGGGATCGAGCCCCACATCAGGCTCTTCCGCTATGAGCCTGCTTCTTCCTCTCCCACTCCCCCTGCTTGTGCTCCTTCTCTCACTGGCTGTCTCTATCTCTGTCGAATAAATAAATAAAATCTTAAAAAAAAATAATTAGAAGACCCTCAACAAAGAAAGTTGTGGTCTTTAGCAAAAAAAAAGAAAGAAAGAAAGAAAGAAAGAAAGAAAGAAAGAAAGAAAGAAATTACTGAATTTATGCTATCCAGAGTTACTTTTTTTAAAAGATTTTATTTATTTGTTTATTTATTTATTTATTTAGAGAAAGAGAGCAAAAGTATGAAGGGGGAGGGGCAGACGGAGAGGGAGAGAGAGAATCTCAAGCCGCCGTTGTGCTTGAGTATGGAGCTCAACACAGGGCTTGATCTCATGACCCTGAGATCATGACCTGAGCTGAAATCAAGAGTCAGATGCTCAACTGACTGAGCCACCCAGGCACCCCCAGAGTTATTTTTATAAAATAGTTTTTGTAACTAATATGTTCACAAAGGATACCAAAACAGCCAAGCAGACTCAAGGTTTACTCTTTAACTTTTAATATGATTTTTTAAATGCCATTTAAAAGTTTTTGACACAAAATTTTTCTAAAGGAAAAAAACTACACATCAGAAATGGAACAAAAGGAATATCCCAATCAAATATAAAATAAATCAGAAAAATGAAACAAAATTATTTCATAACTATTAAGTAGATTTATGTGCATATAATCTAGAATCTATAAAGATTATTTTCCAGCTATATAGACAAATATGTTTCAACTTTTAAAAAAGACTTAAATTGAAAAAAGATTTGAACAGAAAGCTTTGAGCTACAAAATGCTGTTTTGTTTTATTTTTACTATCTTAGCATTGTAATACTCTAAGGAATAAAACTTAAAGGACATTTTGCAGCTATTGCTTTAAGAAATAGTAAAAAATCACCACATAAGTATAAAAATTTATATGATAAAATTAAAGTAATTTGAATTAATTTCTTTGGTTATGATATATTTGACCCCGTCACAGTGTTTTGAACATGACATGAAAAACAATGGTTTATTTCCAAATCTAAATATTGCTTTAGGACTCTTATTGGCAATTCCAGTTGCTTATATCTTAGTAGCTTAAAGTTCCTGCAAATTCAAATTAATGGAAAATTGTCTAAGAATAGCAATAACTTAGGAAAAGATTCTATAGCATGCAATTTCCATCAAGAGACTACAACCTTTGCGAACATTTTTCTCATGACTCTGTAAGTCATGGTTTTGCTGAAATGTAGTCAAGGAAACACACTTCAGAAAATAAATGTCTAATAACTCATGAGTTATGTATGACTTTATTTTAGTACTTATCCCAAATCACTTTTCTGTAGAGATAACCTTTAGGCATGGGCAAGAATAAACATACTCAGTGATTTTTAATATTTTCCTGATTTTTAATCATATTAGAGCCATGGATTTTCACAAATATTTTTATGAATTCATAATGAAGGTGTATTTGTCAACTTTTGAGGATGGAACATATTTTATTTAGTAGTCTGTTAATATGATTGATAACTTCTGAAGTTTTAAATATCAGACGTGTGGGCCTCTATTTGTACTTTTACCTAATGGTCCCCAAAATGTTAGCAGTGATTCTCTCTCAGTTGTCAAACTAGAGCACTCCACGACAGGGTCAGGCCACTCTCTCTCGATCCTTGAACATCACTACTGCTGGGAGCCTATTTGCACCTGTTCATAAGGATTTAGAAATCTTTGGTATTCTGGGATAGAATATAAATACAAAAAACTCCCAAATAAGTAAAATAAAATGATACTGTAAGCATTTTGAAAAGTAAAACAATTATTTAAATACAATATAAATACAGCATTGCCTGTTCCTGGGCCAGTATGTACAAATTAAGAATTCCTCAAATTCCCACTTTGTTTATTACATGTCATACCTTGTAGTAATCATTCCCCTCCCTCAGGCGGTGACCTCACTCAACATACAGCATATTTTCTTTGCTTAGCACTACGAACACAGAAGACTGTTAACAAGTTTGCTTAAAAAAAAATAATTTTTAAATTCATGTATGGTAACAAATGGTAATAGCCTTGTGGTAAGCATAGCATAAGATAGAGTTGTTGAATGACTATGTTGTACACCTGAATCTTATGCTCAATTATACTCAAATTAAAAAAAAAAATTAACTCGGTAGTGGATAGAAGCAGCTGACAATTGTCCTTTGCTTAGTTCCTTTGCCATCACATTTCCAGTTGTCAATATCACTTCCTCACTTGGCAAGTGGGGGATTGTGCCGGAAGTCTCTTGCCACTGCTTCTCCAAGCTTGGCATGTGAGCTGTTCTTTACCTAACTTTCTACCCTCCCACAATCTGTGAGCATCAAAGTTGCTTTAAGTTTTTTGTTTAAATGCCAGGATCCCTGCAGAACACTGTATTTTCTCAAAGCATAAGAAGTCATTAATTAATGTTTTTTTGGCTCTCACCATCTTTGCTCTGTTGATTCTTTTTATTTTTGAGAGTTGCTTTTTAATCCCCCAAACCATAACTAACTGTATTCCAAACCAGTCCTCTAATTCCAAGCTCTAAGTTGGTGGTAGAGTTGTATTATAATCATAAATAATAATCATGTTTTTAAATAAACTACAGATATAGCCAACGGGCTAGATCATAATGTCTTCATATTTTCTCTGAACCACTGAGAGATGCAGAAACATTTCAACACCTACTATGTGCATCGTACTACAGTAAACATAGTGAAAGATGTGAAGAAGTATGAAACAATTACTCTTAAAATCCTTCATCTCTTCTTGCTTCCCTTCCTTTGCTTTTTCTTCCTTGCTTCCTTTCTAAGATAGCACACTCTTTGTAATTCAGGCCTCTGCATCATGTAAATAAGTTACCTCACTTTTAAGATGACTGAGTAAGGGAGATCGACATTTTCATCCTAAGCAATGCCTTCTGCAGTGGATTTTTCTCTACACTGCATTTATTTAACAATCCTTTAAAACATTAATCTGGAAAAATGATTCCATCAACAATGCTCTGTCAAATGAATGTAAATGAATGACCAACAAAATTGAAACAGTATTGGGAAACAAGCTTTCTTTAGGATCAATTTTCTTTTCTCCTTAATTATCTTTAGCTGTGACCTTAGAACAAAAGCTACTACTACCTACAAAAACCAAATGGGATTTTATTGTTAATAATCTATTTTTCCAAGTAATATATTTTTCCAAGTAATTTATTTTTCCATGTAATTTATTTTTCCAAGCTTTAAAAATTTCTATATGCATCATTAAATTATTTTATTACCAACAGTAAATGTCTTCTGACATATAAGGATAAAGATAGATACAAGGTAATTGAATTTTATAATTATATCCTTTAAGGCACAGGACTAGTAAATCTCAACGTGTGAGTCAGTCTGAAAACCATTTTCATCCACTTTGGAAGTAAATGTTTTTATTAAAATATTCATTAAGTGTTTTCACAGTAATTGTAACTTGTTTCTTTGAGTTAAATGTTAATGCTGAAAAATTGTAGATTCTGCTAATTATTCAGATATGAAAAGTAACAAGCTACAAAATATTTTAATTTTTTTGTATTCAAACTCAGGAATTGGAATTCTCAAAAATTTTTTGTTTTTATTGAGAATATAATTCAAAATATAATTGGCTCATGTTCATCAATAACTGAACACTGCTATCCTGAAAAAATTTGCACTAAGTTGGTCCTATCTTTTTTGTGATCTTGTCTAGCCTAGAAAATTTGGAGTGCCCTCCTGCTAGGAGAAAAGTAAATGCTTCATCTGACCACCTGTATGATAGACGGGGTTGCCAATTCAGTCCTGCAACTCTCCTATACAGCCAGCTTTGACTTTTGAGGGGTATCTCCCCAAGTCTTCCAGGACTGCGGTGCCCCATGGAGTCAGACGGTGACTTTTCTTCCTGTTCACAAAGTATCTCCATTCTTGGATATTGAGGGAATAAATTAGAAACTTGATCAATGTGTTTTACACATTACAAAATGACTCCTAGAATAATTTCATAGGTTATATAAAAGAAACACATGTTAAGGACCCTCAAAGCATCTAGCCCAGTGGCTCATGAGACAGAAACTACCTTTACAATAATAATAAGATTTTGTTTGCCTTTTCCCTGGGTCAACATTTGCACCTGTGGGGGCCACCAGCAGGCTGCCCCAAGATGGGCCACTTTGGCATGAGGATTAATTTGAGTTATAAAGTATCAAAATCCAGCAGATTCAGGAAAAGCTCCCCTAGAACTACATAAAAATAATTTAGAGGACCTGCTTCAAGAAGAGAGCTATCACTATAGATCACTATATTATTGTATGAACTAGGTATGGTAGACAGGGAGGAACCAAGTAAGGCCACTTTTGTTTTTGTGGGGGAGGTGGGGTTTGGGGTTTTTTGGTATTTAAAATTTTTTTTTAATTTAAACTCAATTAATTAACCTATTGCGTATTATCAGTTTCAGAGGTAGAGTTCAGTGATTCATCAGTCTTATATAATACCCAGTGCTCGTTACATCACCTGCCCTCCTTAATGTCCATCACTCAGTTACCTCATGTCCATCACTCAGTTACCATCACTCAGTGACCTCATCCCTCCACCCACCTCCCCTTCCAGTAACCCTCAGTTTGGCTCCTATGATTAAGAGTCTCTATGGCCGAAGTCATAGAGGTTGCTGCCTGTCTTCTCTACAATTTTGATGGATTCCTGTCGCACATTTAGGTCTTTCATCCATTTTGAGTCTTATTTTTGTGTGTGGTGTAAGGAAAGGGTCCAGTTTTACTCTTCTGCATGTGGCTGTCCAATTTTCCCAGCATCATTTGTTGAAGAGACTGTCTTCTTTCCATTGGGTATTCTTTCCTGCTTTGTCAAAGATTAGTTGACCATAGAGTTGAGGGTCCATTTCTGGGTTCTCTATTCTGTTCCACTGATCTGTGTGTCTGTCTTTTTTTTTTTTTTTAAAGATTTTATTTATTTATGTGACAGAGAGACAGCCAGCGAGAGAGGGAACACAGCAGGGGAGTGGGAGAGGAAGAAGCAGGCTCCCAGCAGAGGAGCCCCATGTGGGACTCGATCCCAAAACGCCGGGATCACGCCCTGAGCCGAAGACAGACGCTCAACAACTGCGCTACCCAGGCGCCCCTGTGTGTCTGTTTTTGTGCCAGACTGTCTTGATGATTACAGCTTTGTAAAACAGCTTGAAGCCCACAACAGTGATGCCACCAGCTTTGGTTTTCTTTTTCAACATTCCTTTGGCTATTTGGGGTCTTTTCTGATTCCATACAAATTTTAGGATTATTTGTTCCAGTTCTGTGAAAAAAAGTTGATGCTATTTTGATAGAGATTGCATTGAATGTGTAGATTGCTCTAGGTAGCATAGATGTTTTAATAATATTTGTTCTTCCAATCCATGAGTGTGGGACGTTTTTCCATTTCTTTGTGTCTTCCTCAATTTCTTTCATAAGTGTTCTATAGTTTTCTGAATACAGATCCTTTTCCTCTTTTATCAACGTAGTGTATCACATTGATTGATATACAGATGTTGAACCACCCTGGCGTCCCAAGAATAAATCCCGCTTGGTTGTGGTGAATAATCCTTTTAATGTATTGTTGGATCCTATTGGCTAGTGTCTTGGTGAGAATTTTTGCATCCATGTTCATCAGGGATATTGGTCTGTAATTCTCCTTTTTGGTGGGGTCTTTGTCTGGTTTCAGGATCAAGGTAACAAGCAAGGGCACTTTGGTCAAAAGTCCTCTTTGTCCTATTGTTTTTGAGTGGCCCAGAAAACATTTGTTTATCAAACAGTTACTCCTTTTCATTTTCCTGTAAATTGCATTCCTTTCCTCTGAAGTCCCAGACCCTGCCTTCTTTTCCTTAGTTCAGGTGGCATATATATTGCATTTTGCCTGACTGTCTTTGGAATTTCTATGTCTGTCATGGGTTTCCCGTATGTACGCTATTAAATTTGATTTTTCTCTGGTTAATCTGTCTCATGTCAATTTGATTCTAAAGCTGGCTAGAAGGACCTTGAAAAGGACAGGAATTCTTACTCCCAGACACACTAGTGATGCAAAAATAATGTTGGGTAAAACTATTGGCTAGCACATATCAAGGTTCCAAACTCTACTAATAGACATTTTTTTTTTTTTTTGGCATTGCCCACTCACAGGCAAAAAAGTCAGCTTACTTAAGAATGTCCTTGATGAGTTAAAAAGCTTTTGCACAGCAAAGGAAACAGCCAACAAAACTAACAGAATGGAAGAAGATATTTGCAAATGTCTTATCAGATAAAGGGCTGGTATACAAAATCTATTAAGAATTTATCAGACTCAGCACCCAAAAAACAAATAATCCAGTCAAGAAATGGACAGAAGACACGGACAGACATTTCTCCAAAGAAGACATACAAATGGCCAACAGAAACATGAAAAAATGCTCAACATCACTTCGGATCAGGGAAATACAAATCCAAACCACAATGAGACACCACCTCACACCAGTCAGAATGGCGAAAATTAACAAGCCAGGAAACGACAGATGTTGGTAAGGATGCAGAAAAGGGAAACCCTCTTACACTGTTGGTGGGAATGCAAACTGGTGCAGCCACTCTGGAAAATGGTATGGAGGTTCCTCAAAAAGCTGAAAATAGAGCTACCCTATGACCCTACAATTGCACTACTAGGTATTTACCCCAAAGATACAAATGTAGTGATCTGAAAGAGCACCTGCTCCCCAGCAATGTCTACAACAGCCAAACAATGGAAAGAGCTGAAATGTCCAAGAACAGATGAATGGATAAAGAAGATGAATGGATAAAGATATATATACACACACACAATGGAACATTACTCAGACATCAGAAGGGATGAAATCTTACCATTTACTTTGATGTGAATGGAACTGGAGGGTATTATGCTAAGTGCAATAAGTCAATCAGAGAAAGACAATTATCATATGGTTTCACTCATATGAGGAATATAAGAAACAGTGCAGAGGATCATAGGGGAAGGGATGGAAAAATGGAATGGGGAGAAATCAGAGAGGGAGACAAACCATGAGAGACTCTTAACTACGGGAAAGAAACTAAGAGTTGCTGGAGAGGAGGTAGGTGGGGGGATGGGGTAACGGGATGATGGGCATTAAGGAGGGCACGTGATATGATGAGTATTAGGTGTTACATGCAATTGATGAATTATTGAACTCTATATCTGAAATTAATGATGTTCTATATGTTGGCTAATTGACTTTAAATTAAAAAAAGAATGGCCTTGATGAAACAGTGAAAACTATTAATTTTTTAAAATGTCTACACCAGAATCCATGTATTTTTAATCTTCTGTGTGATAAAAGGGGAGGTACATATAACACACTTCTGGGCATGTCAAAGTACAAAGGCTATCTGGAGGAAAATTAATTGCACCATTGTTCAAACTGAGAACTGACTTAGCTTTTCCTTTTCCCCAAGGAACAGCATTTTTACTGCTGGAAATTAATTTGAACAAACAACTGATAGGCAAAATATGATTTTTCAGACTTGGGAATTTAATAGTTACTTTCTCAAAAATGAACAAATAGGCTTGTCACTTTAAGACAAACAATTGATGTTACTTTTTGATATCAACAAAAATTGAGTTTTCAAACAAAAATTATAATTTTGGAAAACTTACATCTGCAACCACGAGTTTTAACAACTTATTTCCAAGTGTGATGTTTTGATATTAAGTAGTGAAATATGTCAGTGTTTGGAACATCTGCATAAGTCAGTGAGTCAATATTTTCCAAATGACCAAAGCATTATGACACAAAATCTTCCAATGGGTAAGAGAGTCATTCAACATATAAGATATGTCAGGAGATTTTAATGAAACAGAGGGAACAAAAATGTCATTGATAAGGTTTCAAATTCCATAGTGCACCTTACTTTTAACGAAACAAAGACAAGTTTTATGTAAAATCAAATATCCACACCCTTTCAAAACAGCAATTAAATACTCCTCACTTTTCCAACTATATATATATATATATATATATGTATGTCAGCCTGAATTTTCCCTGTATACTTAAATGAAAACAACACATTGCCAATGGTTGAATGCAGAAACAGATACAAGAACCCAACTGTATTCAAGAGCCCAGCTATGCTATAAGCTAGACACAAAGAGATTTACCAAAATGTAAAACAAGGTCACTCTTTTAAGTTCTCTTGTTTGTTTAGTTAAATATAGTTGTCATAAAAATGTGTAGAATATTATTAACATGAGTTTCTTATTTTTATTTTGAAATAATTCAGAAATAAATATTTTATAGAATTTGTAAGTTGAATTTTTAATATAGCAAAATAGATATGCATATAGCCTCATAAATATAAGTTTTTTGGTGTTCTCAATACTTTTTGAATACAAAGGAGTATCTATATTAAAAAGTAAAAACAGAAATGCTCATTTGGTACATTCCCTCATTTTTTTAGCTAAGGAAATCAAAACACAAAGATTTGATCAACATTGACCAAGTCACAGAGTTAATAGAAATGGTAGTTCAAAAATCAAGGTTTTCTGAATTCTGGTTATATTAGCTTTCCTATGGCTGCCCTAACAAAGTATTGCAAACTGTTGGCTTAAACAACAGAAATGTATTATCTCACAGTTCTGGAGGCTAGATGTCAGAGATCAAAGTATCAGCAGGGTTCATTCCTCCTGAGGGCTGTAGGGAGAATCTGTTATGCCTCTAGCTTCTGGGGTTTGCCAGGAATCTTGGGCACTCCTTGGCTTTTACAAGCGTCACCCACATCCCTGCCTTCATGTTCCCCTGGTGCTCTCCCTGTGAGCATATCTTTTCCAGATTCCCCCCTTTTATAAGAACAATAGTCATACTGGATTGAGGGTCTACCTTACTCTGGTCTGACCTCCTCTTAACTAATTATATTTACAATGACTCTATATCCAAATAAGGTTACATTCTAGGGTGCTGGAGTTAGGACTTTAGGATATGACTTTTGGGGGACACAATTCAAACCATAAAGCCAGTCCAGTGTGTTCTTCCCTCATCCTCCTAGGTATCAAGAAGTATTCTCTTTTGTAATTTCCTTTCTTTTCTCTCAGCTGTGCTGCACTCCCATATTTTCTCTACATAGGGCAGAAGTACTTACATGAAAATCATATAGGGAAAGCTGATTCCTCCGGAAAACAATCATTATAATGGAAACAGAAGTTCAAAGTCAAGTTTGGCTACAATGAGGAAGTGCAATTTAAGATTTGCCTCAGATGAGTTTAATAAACACAAGGGAAGACAGGTAACATTTCAGGAAATTAAAGTGATGTCTCAGAAAAATAACACATTTACAAATGAAGATCACAAAATATTATCTTATGCATTTACAAAATGTATTTTGTACATGCGAGGAAAATGTGGTCTATCAGAAATTCTTAAAACCTTAGTTTGGGAAATTATTTTCTTCATTAAGTAGCCAGAATTAAGTTTGATTTCTAACCATGTGCCCTTTTTCTCCATTGACTATGACTTTGGATATTGCTGAATAGTATTTTTTACCCAAAGTGTTGACTGGTGGAAATAGGAAATGTTCTATTCCCAATTTTGATAGCACTGGGTCCTCATCTATATGACAGTCTGTAAGCCTGGCTCTCCTCCTTTCATAACTGCCTTCTTTTCCCCCTCAGATTGCAAAAGTAGTTGCATTGTGAAATGAAGGAATCAGAGCAATTTCTAAAAGATGGTGGAAATTACTAAGAATGCACCAAAGTAAGCTGGCCAAAAAACCTTTATGGAATTGAAGTCACTCAATAAGATTAGCCTGGGTTCTCCAGAGAAACAGATCCAATGGGAATAGGAGATTTTACATATTTAACTTACATCTGAGATTTCTTATAAGGAACTGGCTCACATGATTATGGACATTGAGAGTCCAAAGATCAGGGAGTAGCAAGCTGGAGACCCAGGAAAGCCAATAGTATAGACCCAATCTGGGTACAGTCAGGGGATGACCAATGTCCCAAGTCTAAGACAGTCAAGCAGAGAGAATAAATTCTCTCTTACTCAGTTTTCTGCTCTATTCAGGCCTTCAATTAATTGTATGAGGTCACCGCAACAAGGAGGGCAATTTGCTTTATTCAGTCTACGGAATCCAATGTTAATCTCATCCAGAAACACCCTCACAGACACTACCAAAATAACATCTAATCAAATATCTGAGCACCCTCTGGCCCAGTCAAGTTGACACATAAAATTAATAATCACAGGCACATCACATTCAACAATCTTCTGTGCCCCCCAAAAAAAGAAAAAAAAGGAAAAAAGTATATTAAATTACTAATGCTGCAATTACAAAGGGTTTTTAACCCAAATATTTTATTAAAATCTCAATTTATGTTTTTCTCTCTTTATATGGCCCTCAGCCAATACACACACACACACACACACACACACACGCACGCGCGCACACACACACACGCACGCGCACACACATGCACACGCACACACACACATTTTGAAAGATCTTCACTCAGCAATTTTGGGGACAGATAGCAAGAACACTTTGGAATAATTTTTGGCCTTCTCTCCTCTGTAAAAGAATAAGCACATTGAAGAGACTATGTTAACTATGTTAGACCATGATCTGAGGAGAGAGGGACAAGGCATATGAGCACAGAAAGGGAGCAGAAGGAAAGACTGCCCTAAACCAGAAGCAGCACCAAGAACTCCTGGAAAGGTCCTAAGCAGGACTATAGTGGCATAGAGACGAGCCCTCTCACCACAGACTGCTAGAAAGCAGGATAAAATATATCTTTTTATATAAAAATGAATATATAATATAGTACATAAAAATATAAAATCCAACTGTTTTTAGATGTTTTACGGGACTGTGTTCCTAAGAGAAGGGAAAAGAACTAGCTGAGCCAACAACAGCTTTCAGCCTTGAGGCATTTTCTAGCAAGGAGCATAGGACAGCCCTTCCAAGCAAAGGAAGCTGTCCCAGGAGCTGTGGAAAGAGAGGTCAGTCACTGTTAGCAGTGACTGAAGCAGCTGGGTTTGCATAAAAACACACCAGATCACTTAGGCCCCTCCACAAATGCTTTCAGGAAGCTAAAAAGCAAGCCCTAAGACTTGAAGAAACATGAAGGAAATCACAATAGATTTGGGGTTAGCAATAAAAAATAAAATACTAATTCCCAGCATGACTTCTTCTTTGATCAATTATTTAGATGCCTGTTCATAGATTTCCAACATATAGACTTTGTTATCTTTGCATTGTTGATCTCTAACTTAACAACATTGTGTTGAGATAAATATGGTCTGTGTGATATTCGATTTGTTGAAATATGTCGAAACTTGTCCTATGGCTTAATATGTCACAAATTTTGGCAACTGATTAATGTGTGTGTGAGAGAAATGTAGATTGTAACTCTCTAATTAGAGTTAAACTCTACATTTTGCCAGTATTATCAAACTTAATTACATTGTCTAAGTCTTAAATACCCTTGCTAATTTTTTGTCTGATTCATTACCAGTTACAGAAAGAGATATCCTAGATTCTCCCATTATGGTTTTGGAAGTGTATATTTGCTCTCAAAATTTGTCAATTTAAGTTTTGCATACTTGAATCTATTCTATTGCTGTGTACAAGTGTTGATTTTGAATAAGTTCCTCCTGAATCTTCCTATTTATCATTTGTAATATCGATGTGTTCCTTATATAATGTGGGTTTGCCTCAAAGTCTATATTTTGAATAATTTTCTTTTAATTAATAGTCGTCTGGCATAATTTCTTTTCACCCACCTACTTTCAACCTCTCTGTTTTCTTGTTTTACACACGACCCTTGAACACAGCATATAGCTGATATCATGGCTTTACTTGTCCATTTAGTCCTATAATTGCTAAATTCAATTCATTTTTAGTGATTTTAATGTACAATAGATTTGAATTTATTTGTATCATTTTTCATTTTCCATTTATACTGTTTTTTCCCTACTTCTCTTTCCTCTCTTCTTTTTTAACATTGCAAGTTTATCTAGATTGTGGTGATGGTTTCACAGATGTATCCATATGTATCCATATATCAAACTTACCAAAGAGCAGAGTGTAAATAGGTACAGGTTTTTATACAGTACTCACACCTCAATAAAACTGTCTTTAAAAAAACAGCACTGAGTTATCCCTTTGGTTAGCCCCATCCTCTAGAACCCTCACATATTTAGCTCTGCAATCTACCTGGAATTAATTGTCGTGCTTGGTATGAGTTAAGTTTGTTTTCCCCCCACATCTGGATATCCAATTAACCCAGCATTATTTATTGAAAGACCAACCTTTCACTACTGCTGTGCGGGGTCACTTTTATCTTATGAGACAGAGTACCCTGTAGGTCTGATCTTTTCCTCAACCCTTTAAGTCTGTTCCCTTGTTCTGTCTATCCATGTAGCTAAAACCACAGGTTAATTACAGTAGCTTTAGAGTGGGTCTTAATATCTGATGGTGTAGAATCTCCATATTTTTTCTTCTCAAGATTAATTTGGTTATTCTTAGGAATTGCATTTCATATAAATGTTAAAATCAGCTTTTCAATTTCCACAAATATCTTTCTGGAATTTTTATTGGAATTGTGTTCATACTATCCATCTCCATCGAAAGAAATAACATGTTTACAATATTGAGACTTCTAATCCATCAAGGACTTTTAACATTTCTCCCAGTAATATTCCATAAATTTTAATTCAGAAGCCAATTCTGGTTATGTACTCCTGCTAAAACAAAGCACTTCAAAATTCAGCGGCATAAAACAACCATGTTTTAATGTTTATGGATCCTGTAACTCAGGAATTTCAGAAAGGGCACATTAGGGATGGCCTGTCTCTGCCTGACCATCTAAGGCCTCAGATGGAAGACTGTGGGATCATCTTTACTTGCATATCCGGCACCTGGCCTGATAAGATTGAAAATCAGGGCTCAGCTGGAGCTGTTGGCTTGAGCATCTATGTTCAACTTCTCATGGCTTGGGCGTTTCACAGCTTGGGAAGAGTTTCTGAGCAGAAGCATCCTATCACAGAGCATCCAGAAAGGGGCTTCAAGTGAGCCAGGTGGAAACTCGGCCTTTGTGACCCAGCTTCGAAGTATCTCAATGAGTGCTGCTTACACTGCCTTCTGTTTGGTAACAAGCAAGTAACAAAAGCCAGCCCAGATACAACGGAAGGAGACATAAACTTTAATTTTCAGTAGCAGAAGTGTCAAAGGATTTCCAGACAAGTTTTTTAAATTACCACAAAATCTTACACATATTTTATTATTCTTAGGTATTTGATGTTCTTTGAGGTTATGGTAAATGATATTAATTTTTACCAGATATTATCTGTGGCTGGCATATGAAGATATAATTAACTTTTTATGTTGACCTTATAGCGAGTAATCCTACTAAATTCACTTAAAAATTTTTTGAATATTTTATTTTTTTTTTAGAGAGAGTGCATGCGTTGGGGTTGGGGGAAGGGCAGAGAGAGAGGAGAGAAAGAACCTTAAGCAGGCTCCACCCTCAGCACCAAGCCAGACTTGGGGCTCCATCTCACAACCCTGAGATGATGATCTGAGCTGAAATCAAGAGTCCAATGCTAGGGGTGCCTGGATGGTGCAGTCGTTAAGCGTCTGCCTTTGGCTCAGGGTGTGATCCCAGCATTCTGGGATCGAGCCCCGCATCAGGCTCCTCTGCAGGGAGCCTGCTTCTCCCTCTCCCCCTGCTTGTGTTCCCTCTCTTGCTGGCTGTCTCTCTCTCTCTCTGTCAAATAAATAAATACAATCTTAAAAAAAAAAAAAAGAGTCTGATGCTAAACCAACTGAGCCACCCAGGCACCCCTAAATTCACTTATTTATATAGTTTATGCTATTGCTGTTTTTTTTAAATGAAAACAAGTACAGTGTTTGTAAAAAATGAGAGATTAGCCTGCTTTATATTTATTATAATTACTGATATATTTTGATTTAAATTTACCATCTTACTATTTGTTTTCTTTTTGTGTCACTTGTTTTATTGTCTTTATTTTCTTACCTGCTGTTATATTAATCATGTATTTTGAATTATTTCACTTTCCCCCTCTATTTGAATATAATTTATACATCCTTTTGCCATACTCTTATTGGTAACCATGGGATTAAAACATGCATATTTGGACTTATTAGTGTCAATAAAAACCAGTAATCTTACCTTCTAGGAATGGTCTCACTTCTAATTGTGGATAGGTTGTAAACCGTAAACAGGAAAGAAGAGTCGGACAGCAGGCGACAAAGACCACACATCCACATCTGTGGGTCACCAGCATGCTGTGGGTGCCATTTCCAGGTATGTGTAGACCACGGCCTAAGAAAACACAAACGAATGTGAAGAGAATTAGAAGAACTTCCAAGAGAGGGGAAGGTAGGCATGACAAGTAGACGTTTCACTGCAAAAGAAAAGAATAAACAAACTGTTCAAATAAACTGAAGATTGGAATGTCTGAAAGTTTTCCTTAAGGTTAAGATGACTAAAGTAGTTTAAAAAGATAAGTATGTACACAAAGAAGTATAAATCTCCAAAGGGAATTAACTCAGTTTTGAAACTGGGTGGATGTCATGCTACTAATGTTTGATGGATGAGATTCAGAGAAGAAAAGGAAAGGGATTGACCTGGAAGATGCCCTAACTTTACGATAATCCTAGAATCACCAATATGAAGACCAAAGTCCTACTGGGCTGCAGTAAATTTTAAGGGGGAATGATAAGACTGAGAAGATGAGAAGACACTATCCAATATGGTAGCAATTAGGCCACATGTGGCCATTTAATTTAATTTAAAATAATTAAAATTACAATTCAATAAAAATTACATTTCAATTAAATTTTCATTTAGGTATCTATTAAATTTAATTTAAACTTAAATTGAATATAATTAAAAATTCATTTCCTCAGTCACATGAACCTATTTGAAGTGCTCAGTAGTCGCACATTGAAGAACACTTCCATCACCACAGAATATACCCAACATTACTTGCCTAGAGGATATAGATCATCTCCATCAGAGCTCTTTGCCTCCAGAGCAGGCTCCACAGACTCTGGATAGACAGTGGAATCAGAAATTCTGTGATTATTCTCTTGAATGAAATTTGGGGAAATAGAGGTGAGGAAGGGAGTCAAAGAGGATGTTTTTGTGTGAGAAGATAATTGCCTGAGGAAAAACTAGCTAAATAGTGAGGGATGAAAACAAAGGAAAAATAGAGACCTTGACATCAGATTGTCTCTCTGAGAGAAAACAAGGGAGTTAATAAGGAAAAGAATATTCTTTATGTACATCACCAGAGCCCCACTGGGCCAGAGCCATGTGGTTAATCCCTACTGTAAAAGTGGTTATCAGACAAGGTCAGCCCCTGAGGGTGCAGGGAGAGAGGAGTATAGAGCCTTCCTTTTATATGTACAGAGGGTTAGCTGTTTATGACTCAGACAGCAAGAATCGAAAGATTGTTTTACAGATACCGCTAGCAAATGCTTCCTGCTGATTTCTGCGGTTTCCAGACTGAAATTAAAGTACGCTTTCAACAATGTTTTTCCGGAAATTACTCTCTCTCTTTCAAATCCCAATTTGGTTAAGATGAATTTAAGAATATCACACCAAACAAGAAGATTTGAAGAGTTTTGTGTTTTGTTTTGGTTTGTTTGGGGGAGTAGGAGGGGCATGATCCAAGGTCCTGAAGGGTAAAAGGAGCTTCAACTTTTGACAAAACCATCAGGAAACGCTTTCTACCAGGAAACATTCCTGCCTCTCCTAAGCAGCGACTTTTCTGACCCATTTTGCAGAGCTGCTTTAGATATCTTTTTGTGTGTGTGAATATTTGTGATAATTTTTGAGGTCTCAAATATTTATGACAAATGCAACCAGAAATTCCATTTGATTCCCCAAGATCTGAGGGTATAATTTCTTAAGGGATATGAAACAAAGACATGTATTTATTCATCACAGAAAATAATTACACAGTGCATCTGAGGATGTGCCTCATCCTTCACAATTTATCCATTTAGAAATCTCTGTTGGAAAAATTGTATAAACAAAGTTATATATAAAGAATAGAAACTCAAAGGAATATTAAGTTTTTTCATGAAGGTGGGATGTTGCAATTGATACCCTCTAAGAGGATCTCTCTGGATAAGCTGACATAACTTTGTTATCAGAATTTATTTCCATTTAGGAGGACACATGTTTTTGCCTGATGACATGTTGCAAGTGAGTCATCATTCCACTACCTGGAGAAAAAAAAAAGCCAAATTTTTCTTATTCTGCCTTAGAACAAGAACTTAATTTATTGCTAAATTCTTAAGAACAAAAGTAGTCTTCTATTGCAAGTTTTATTGTCAAAGAGAAAAGGAAGGGCCCCCAATTGTATGGGCATTTAAAGGCCATTTAAAGACTCATTTTAGTAATATAGGCTTTTCTCCTAACAAAAGTGGGGAACCAATGACAACACTTTAGCAAAAATGTGGCAAGATCAGATTTGCACTTGTTGAAAGTGAAGGATGATTCCGGGGTCCCAAGAAAGTATCTGTCTGGACTGTATTACAGTGCCTAGCACGAGGGTAATGGTGGGATGGATTTTTCTTTTTCTTCACAGCACTCATCATAATTTGTAACTATGTATTCATTTATCTACTTGCCGATTTCTGCCTTCTCCACCAAACCCTAAACTCTTTAGTGTGAAAACCCCACATAAGCCACTTTCATAAAATATTTTGCTCCTATTGCTCATTTGTGTGTTACATTTTTTAATCAGAGTGATTTTTTAAATCTGTGCTCTAGACAAGTTTAAATAACATAGATATTATTTGTTCCATTAAAACTGAAAGAATTAGTCTGTATAACCAATTATATATAGTACATTTAATATAAATATTATATATAATATATAAATATATAAAATATTATATATATGATTGTGAAGATATGTCAGTAACATGATTGCATTCGATGGAAGGTAATATAAAGGTTTATTTTTTCTCATGATACAAGAAGTCCAGAGTTGGTGGTTGCTGGCTTTTGTTTAGCTGCACAAAGATGGAAAGCCCAAGACTGTCCTGATTCCTTTGGCCTTTCTCTCGTATTTCTGGGAGCCACTGTGCTGTAGCTTCACCCATCACGTCCCCATTCCAGGAGAGAAGAGCAGAGCTTGTGAATAATGTAAACAAAACCTTCCTAGACCTCCCCAGGAGAGTTCCAATTATATTTCATTGGCTATAACTGAATCACATGGCTATCCCTAACTACAAAGGAGGTAGGCAAATGTTGTATTTAGTTGGGTATGTTGATACAACTTCTGTCTCTTAAAAAATAGGAGTTCTGTTAATAATATAAAAGGAGAGACTAGAGGGTTAAGTATAAATTTTTAAAAGACTAAAATAACTATGCATTGGTTATAATTTTGTTCTACTATACAAAGTAGATAAACATAAAAAAAGAGGCTTAAAGAAAATATATTTTTTTAATGTAAATAAAATCCAGATTTGACAGTTCAGGAGTTGAACTGGAGTTGATTGAGGACGAGGAAAAGATTTCCACTGTTTTGGAGATTACTCTTTTCTCCAAGTGCCCACGTCTTCCATCCTGTCTTTAGGACAATACCTCCTGGTCCAGAAAGGCTTCTCAAGATCCAGCCATTTTCTTCACAGTCCAGTGACAAAAAGAAGAAATGACAGAGGTAGAGGCCCTCTTCCATTTTAGAAGTTTTCCAGACGTCCTACACTACACTTCTGTTTACATTTCCTCAGCCAGAACTTAAGTTATAGAATCATATTTATTTGCAATTAAGCTGGTAGAACAGTCTCTTAACTGTGAGCATTGCCTCGCTGAGTTCAGATGTGCAACTGACAACTAGTAGTCTCTATCACAATTTAAAAGGGATTATAACTCCTTCAAATCATTAGAAGAAGAAAAACTAACACAATGTCAGTACAGAGGAAAAGGATAAAAATACCTAAAAACAATACAAAATAAAAATATATTGAAAAAATTAACATGAATAGAAAAAATACAGCTACTTAAAAAATATAATTCTCAGATTCGGTAAAGAACAAAAATCAAGAATATACAAAACTAACTGCAAAATTGGAAAAGCCATACTAAGAAAATGCAGCAAAAAGATAGCTGAAATAATTTTACTGCGTGAAATTGTTAAAGGTAAATGCATAAATGAGAAAATAAAGGGCATTCTATAACAACAAATGTTATATTATAAATGAGAATATATTTGATATCTGTCATAAATGTATGTAACACATGATGTATCAATTAGACTATTTCAATAGAAAACTGTAAGGAAGTATAAGAGAAATTCACAGAAATATTCCTGCCCATATATCTGTCAAAAAAAGAGATTGAGTAAATAAAATATAAGGATTTTGAGAGACAAATAAAATATATAATGATATATCTATATCAACCTATATATCCTGATAAGAAAAATTAACTTCTTATCAAAGTATTGTGAAAAATTGACTCGATATCACAAAGAACACACGGAGAAGCTCCAAAAAGTAGAATAGAACATAATATATTCTCTAACAACAGAATAATAAACTAGAAACCATCAGAAAGGAGTGGGAGGGAAGAAAAAGAGAGACTAATTTTATTATTTAAAAAGGGGTAAACTTTATTATTTAAAAAAATCTTGGGTAAAAAAGAAACCAAAGAAAAATAAAATAATGGTATTGAAAACAAATCATACTGAAATTTCTACAAGTTCCACTTCTGGTCATGGATAAGATCCTACTGGAAAAACTTTCTTTCAATAACAGCTACGAATACTGGATATTATAAAAAGATAGCTACCTGGTGACACAGTACAGTTAAATAAAGCATGGATGATTCTGGTAAGTCACACGTAAGCACAGGAGGGGAGCTGCAAGTTGTGCATTCACAACTTTGTGTTGTTGTTCATGTTGCTGCTTGGTTGTTTTTTTGTTTTGTTTTGTTTTGTTTTGTTTTGTTTTGTTTTGTTTTGTTTTGTTTTAGTATAGCCTAGATATAGTCAGCATGGCATGTGAATTAGTAGGGACACTGGTGGATAAATACAGTTATTCTTGTCTGGAGTTCCATGAAAACATGGGCACTGGGGAAAGAGTAATCTCTAGGGAGAAAGGACTAGAAGATAAGCAAATATGATCTACCTACATCTATGGCTGATCTCAGAATGACAAATCTCCAGAGTGAACTCAAAACTTCCCAGCTAATGACAGATCTGAATTCAGATCAGAGCTGCTATCTAAGAAGCAAATTTTGTAGTTCAAGTCAGGTCAATATAATTGCCTAAGAAAACAAGCAAAATAACATTAATCACAGAAGAATAACAGAATCCAGTGCTCCATAAACTTGAGTGTTATATGTCCACTATGCAACTCAAAACTGCGTGACGGCTGCTACATCAGTAAAATGATATACAGTCTCAAGAGAAAGTAAAAATCAATGGAAACAACTCTGAGATGAACCACATGTTGGAATTAATGGAATGGAATTGTAAGGCAGTTATTACAACCATTCTCAAAATTGTTAAAAAAAAAAGGTTTGTGTTGAATCAGAAGATAGGTAAATATCTTCAGTTAAACAGAAATGATTTTTAAAAGACTAAATGGAAACTATAGAAAGGACAAGTATGGTATTTGAGATAAAATAGTCACTGGATGGATGCCTGGGTCACTCAGTTGGTTAAACGCTTGCCTTCGGCTCAGGTCATGATCCCAGTGTCCTGGGATTGAGTCCTGTATCGGGCTCCTTGCTCAGCGAGGAGCCTGCTTTTCCCTCCACCTGGCACCCCCCCTGCTTGTGCTCTCTCTCGCTTTCTGACAAATTAATAAAATCTTTTTTTTCCTTTTTTTTTTCTATGTTCAGTTAGCCAGCATATAGTACATCATTAGTTTTTGATGCAGTGTTCAACGATTCATTAGTTGCATGTAACACCCAGTGCTCATCACAACACATGCCCTCCTTAATACCTGGTTACCCTGTCCCCCACCCCCTCCCTTCTGTAACCCTCAGTTTGTTTCCTGGAGTCCAGAGTCTCTCATGGTTTGTCTCCCTCTCTGATTTCTTTCCATTCAGTTTTCCCTCCCTTCCCCTGGGGTACTCCGTACTATTCCTTATGTTCCACATATGAGTGAAAGCATATGATAATTGTCTTTCTCTGCTTGACTTATTTCACTTAGCATAATCCCCTCCAGTTACAACCATGTTGATGCAAATGGTGGGTATTCAACCCTTCTGATGGCGAAATAAAAATAAAATATTCACTGGAGACATGTAGTAGATTAGAGATGACAGAGGTAAGAGTAAGTGAATCTGAGGATAGATTAACAGAAATATCTAATGAGAAGAATAAGCCTGAGGGACCCATTATAGATACCATCAAAGCATCTAACACCCAAGTAACCAGAGTCCCAGAACAAGAGAATAGATAGAATGGGAAAGGGGGGGAGTGTATATATATTTGATGAAATAATAGCCCAAATTTCCCAATTTTGATACATATATTTACAAACTTAAGATCCCCAATGAACACCAAGCAGGACAACCATGTAGAGGACCACACTAAGATACATTATATTCAAGCTAATGAAAGCTCAAATTAAACAGGAAGTGAAAAATTACAAACTAGGTCAGATCATTTTGAGTTCCCTTCCAGAGGGAGTCATCAGGGTCCACAATCCAACCAACATCTTTCTGTCTTGGCAGATTCTTTTCTTTTCTTTTCTTTTCTTTTCTTTTCTTTTCTTTTCTTTTCTTTTCTTTTCTTTTCTTTCCTTTCCTTTCCTTTCCTTTCCTTTCCTTTCCTTTCCTTTCCTTTCCTTTCTTTTCTTTTCTTTTTTTCCTTTCTTTATTATTATTTTTTTTGGTACAGAGTTGGGATCAAGAAATTGTGGATGAGAATATATGTGACTTGCTAAATTAGATATCTAGCATTCTGAGGTAAGAGCACAATAAAGAAATTACACTTGACAAAAAAGAGAATGAAAAAAGTAGTCAGTCATTACCAAGAGTTAAATGAAATAGCTAAAGTCCTTGTATAGACATTTAAAAAAATCTCTTATTAAAGAGCAATGTCAGAGATGAAGCAAAAGATGTAAGAAAAGTGTCAGTAGCCCAGAGTTTTCATTCCATTTTCCAGGTCATTATCACAAGCTTCTTGCATGGTAGGCTTTAAAATGTCTCTCTGCAATAGAAAATCCAACTATCTTTATTTAGCCAAGATGAAAGCAGAAAAAATTTATCTTTACTATAGTATATTATAACAAGACCTGTTCCTTTATACTTTATGGAATCTGCTTTATAGAAACTTCTACCAGAAGTTTTAATGTTTCTAGTCATACATTTCTTTTTCTGAATATTATGCTTAGGTCAAAATGAATGCAAGTGTAAGTCACAATGACATCCACAAAAAATATCTCCTGCTCATTCCTTTTTTTTTTTTTTTAAAGATTTTATTTATTTATTCAACAGAGACAGAGACAGCCAGCGAGAGAGGGAACACAAGCAGGGGGAGTGGGAGAGGAAGAAGCAGGCTCATAGCGAGGAGCCTGATGTGGGGCTCGATCCCACAACACCGGGATCACGCCCTGAGCCGAAGGCAGACGCTTAACCGCTGTGCCACCCAGGCGCCCCTCTCCTGCTCATTCCTAATAAAAGACCATCCTTAGGTAGTTTCCAACACAGAGACCAAGAAAAGTTCAAGTAGTTTACTTTATAGGCTCTGCCAATCATAGCAATAACATTTTTAAATTTATTTTTCATATTTAACAGATGTAGGCTCCATGCCCAGTGTGGAGCCCAACATGGGGCTTGAACTCATGACTCTGAGATCAATACCTAAGCTAGAATCAAGAGTCTGACACTGAACTGACTGAGCCACCCAGGCGCCCTGCTTTTATTTTCTAAATTGTACCTGTGGTTGGATATTTTCTCTGCATCCATTTCCAGAACTTCTGTACCGAAAAGTAATCCACGAGCTGACCCCAGTCAAACTGCTGGCCACATCTGCCTGTAATCAGTGATAGTTTCACATCAGTTAGAGTCTACAAAAGCAACAAAAAATAATTTACTGAAATTCCTAGAATGGTATTAAGTCAAGAAAATATTAACCACTTCTAAAAATTCATTTTTCCACAAACTTTTTTTTTAAAGTTTTTATTTAAATTCCACTTAGTTAACATACTGTGTACTATTAGTTTCAGGTGTACAATATAGTGATTCAACACTCTCATACATCACCCAGTGGTCATCACAAGTGCACTCCTTAATTCCTGTCATCTATTTAACCCATCCCCCCACCTACCTCCCCCTTGGTAACCAACAGTTTGTTCTCTATAGTTAAGAGTCTGTATCTTGGTTTGCCTCTCTCTCTCTCTCTCTCTCTCTTTTACCCCTTTGCTTGTTTTGTTTCTTAAACTCCACATATGAGTGAAATCATATGGTATTTGTCTTTCTCTGACTGACTTATTTCACTTAGGATAATACTCTCTAGCTTCATCCATGTTGTTGCAAATGGCAAGATTTCATTGTTTTTGAGGGCTGAGTAATATTCCATTATATATATTATATATTTCAATATATATCCAATCTATGTATCACATACTCTTTATCCCTTCATTAGTCAATGGATACTTGGGCTCTTTCCATAATTTGGCTATTATAGATAATGTTGCTATAGATAGTGGGGTGCATGTATCCCTTTGGATTAGTACTTTTGTATTCTTTGGTAAATACCTAGTAGTGCAATTGCTGGATCATAGGGTAGTTTTATTTTTAACTTTTTGAGGAACCTCCATACTGTTTTCCATTGAGGCTGCACCAGTTTGCATTCCCACCAACAGTGCAAGAGGGTTCCTTTCTCTCCATTTCCTCACCAACATCTGTTGTTTCTTGTGTTGTTGATTTTAACCATTTTGACAGGTGTGAGGTAATATCTCATTGTAGTTTTTATTTTGTATTTCCCTGATCAGGGACATTGAGCATCTTTTTATGTGACTGTTGGCCATCTGGATGTCTTCTTTGGAAAAATGCATACTTATGTTTTCTGTCCATTGTTTAATTGGATTATTCATTTTTTGGGTGTTGAGTTTTATAAGTTCTTTATGTATTTTGGATACTAGCCCTTTATCAGATATGTCTTTTGCAAATATATCTTCTCGCATTCCGAAGGTTCCCTTTTGGTTTTGTTGATTGTTTCCTTTGCTGTGCAGAAGCTTTTTATATTGATGTAGTACCAATAGCTTAATTTTGCTTTTTTAATTTTTAAATTTTGCTTCCCTTGCCTCAGGAGACATATCTAGAAAGAAGTTGCTACAGCCAATGTCAAAGAGGTTACTGTCTGTGTTCTCTAGGATTTTTATGGTTTCAGGTATCGCATTTAGGTTTTTTATCCATTTTGAATTTATTTTTGTGTTTGGTATAAGAAAGTGGTTTTGACTTCAAACCCTGGGGAGGCAATGTAGGCAAAGCATGATGCCCTTGAAGTTCATTTTGTGTTGGCCCTCACTTTCTGATTGTGTGTTTATCTCACCTACGGGGGTCTCCTACTCATCACCCCCAAATTGCCGTTGTTTATATATTCTGGCTCTGCCTCAGAACGTTTTCAAAATCTTTGATTGTAAATCTCTTTCATATGAGGTCGGAATAATGATGAAACTCTTTAAATGTTCACAGCCTAATGCAGAGTAAAACCTTCAACCACAGATCCAATTCCAGATGGATATTTCAGGCATCAGTTGGACCTCTCCTGATTCCCCTCATATCCTCATCTGGTAGTGAAGCTGAACTGGGGATTCTTCAAACCAGTTTAGCAATTCTGATTTTCTCAATAAACAAACCATACAAGTTCATGGGCACTAATTAGCAAAGCACATCTTTGTACTATTTGAAAAGAGGAGAGCAAAGATAGTTACTAAGGCTAGAATCTAAGTTAAATATGCATATTAAAATTTTAGGGTAACAACTTAATAAAACAGAATGGAATGTAGGTGAGTAATGTGTTTCAGTTCAAAGGAAGGAAAAAAAAAAGAAGAGAAGAAGCTCTTCTTTAGAGAAAACTAAAAAGTATAGACAAAAGAAGTTAAAAGTATATGGCAGACCGGAAGGGAGGTGGGTGGGGGGATGGGTTAAACAGGTGATGGGGATTAAGGAGTGTGCTTGTTGTGATGAGCACCGGGTGTTGTATAGAAGGTTTGAATCACTAAATTCTACACCTAAAACTAATACTACACTGTATGTTAACTAACTGGAATTTAAATAAAAACTTTTTAAAAAAAGTATATGGCAGAAATGAAACCAAATAGATCATAGCCTATTGTTTATTTGTAATCAATCATAAATATGTAAATAGACCAAGCTCTCCTGTTATAAGGCACAGTGGGTAATATATATAGCTCTATGTTATTCACAAGAAACAAAACAAAACCAAACCAAAAATCACATAGCTTACCAAAAAAAAAAAGGAGTCTAAAAAAAAAATATCACTAGAGTTAAGGAAGTGATATGCTCAACTTCTCTGGACTATATAGCAATTTTAAATTTGTGTGCCAATGTCAAAGGTCTCAACTACAACAAAAACTTTGAGAAATACAAGAAAATTAACAAAAGTTTTGCCATAGGGGAAATTTCAAGATGCCTATACTCGTAATTGATAGATTAAGGAGAAAAAAAATCAACAAAGATAGAGAGGAATCCAACAACATAATTGGGAAAAAAGATATTAATGATATTTATAAGACATGGCTTCCAGCAACTTCCAGCAAAAAATCCAGTAGAATATGCATTTGTTACAAGCATACATGGAAGAAAATACCTTTATAAATACTATGTTTTTGTATGTAGTTAGGTTTATTTCTGCATCTTGTATTCTGTTTCATCGATTTGTCTATTCAGTGCCAGTACTACACTATTTTAATTATACTGATTTTGTAGTGCTGTTTTAATATCTAGCAGAATTAGTCTCCCCTTGGAGGGCTTCCTCTTCAGTGCTTTCCTAGCTAAACTTATCTGTTTTTCCATTTGAATTTAAGGTTCAACTTTTCTAGCTTCATCAAATAGTTCACTGGAACTATATTCGATTTTAATTAAACCAGAAAGAATTCACATCTTAAGGATGTTGAACCATCCGAACAAAGAATTAAGGATGTCTTTTCCTTTATTCAAGCCCATCTTTATGTCTTTTGTAGTGTTTTATAGTTTTGTTCATATGTTTTTTCAAACATTCCTTGCCAAGTTTATACCTAATATTTTATATTTTAGCCATCGTAAATAGAATTTTCTCATTTATTATATTTTCTAACTGGTTATTGCTTGTATATGTTAATGCCATTAACTTTTGTATGCTAATTTTGTATTCTTGCTGAATTCTTTTATTGTTCAACTTTGTTCCATTATTGATTTTTTTGGATTATAAAAGTATATTGGCATGCCATTAGCAAATATGGGTTTATTTCTTTTTTTCCAATTCTTATCCCTTTAATTATTTGTTCTTGTCTAGTTGCATTACTTAGTAACACCAGAACAAAGTAAAATAGTGATACAAATAGTGGGCTTCCTTGCCTCAATCTTGATCTTGCTGTGATTACAACCCCTGCTCTCTTACTGTTCCCATGTACCTGATATATTTTTGCCCATCCCTTCATTGTGGCCTTTTTTGAATCTTTGTGTTTTGAGTTTGACTCTTGTATAGAGCATAGAGTTGGGTTTGTCTTTATTGATTTTAAAATCATTTTCTTTAATAGGCAAGTTCCTCTAATTATAAGATAAAGAAGTCCTGATGATGTAATGTACAACTTGATGACTATAGTTAACAATACCGTATTATATATTTGAAAGTTACTAAGAAAGTAAATCTTAAAAGTTCTCCACACACACACACACACACACACACACACACACACACACACACATTTTGTAACTATGAAAGGTGATGGATGTTAACTAAACTTGTGCCAATTATTTTACAATTTATACATATACCAAATCATTATTCTGTACACCTATACTTATACAATATTCTATGTCACTTATATCTAAATAAAACTGAAAAACATAGTAGATGAGTTAAGCCCATGTATGTTTATTGATCTACATTTGGCAATTTTTTTCATATAAAATATTTCATAATTATGAAATTAGATCTTAGATTTGTGAAAGATAGAATCATAAGTCATTTTGTTTTCTCCAAGTGGAGAAAAAGGTGAAGATATCTTTACTCCACCATGCTAAAACCAAAGTCCCCCATTTCATTTTATTCTTTTTTTAAAAAGATTTTATTTATTTATTAGGGAGACAGTGAGCACGAGCAGGGGGAGGGGCAGAGAGAAGATGAGAGGGTCAAGCAGACTCCACACTGAGGAGGGAGCATGACACAGGGCTCAATCCCAGGACCCCGAGATCATGACCTAAGCTGAAGTCAGATGCTTAACCAACTGAGCCAGCCATAATTTTATGCTTTGATGATTTAAAGTAGTATAAATTCAGAATGGTTTTGTTTACCCAAATGACAGAATTTTGATGATAAAAATTCTTCTACTTCTGATTTTATTAATAAAACATTACAAGCCATGCCTTCCCAGAAACTGTCTAAAATTTTTCTAATTCTCTCATTAGGGTTCTTTTAGTGTCCAGTGGAACTAAGATATATGACATTAAACCATTAAGCCTATTCTTAGTGCTTTCTCATTTTATTCTGGCCTGAAATTCTTTGAGGTTTGGATAACTAATTTACAAAATTATTGTATATCATATTTTTACATGAACACCATCAAAATTATTGTATATCATATTTTTACATGAATACCATATGATTTCGCTCATATGTGGAATTTAAGAAACAAAACAAACAAACAAGAAGAAAAAAGAGAGAGACAAGCCAAGAAACAGACACTTAACTACTGAGAACAAATTGATGGTTACCAGAAGGGAGGTGGGTGGGGAGATGAGTTAAATAGGTGATGGAGATTAATGAGTGCATTTGTCCTGATGAGCACTGGGCAACGTATGGAAGTGTTGAATCACTATATTGTACACCTGAAACCAATATAGCACTGTATGTTAACTATATTGAAATTAAAATTTTAACAATTGAATCAATTTCAATAGACTTGTGACTACCACTCATAAGAGTGGTAGCCAATAATAGCATAGAGAAAGAAACCTTCAAAAAAGTGTTAGAACTTGATCTAAATATTAAGACTATGAAGAATATGTGCAAATGGGGGGAAAAAGACGTTCAGGAAGACTAACCTGAGAAAATGTCTGAAGGTGGAAATTAGTAAGCTAATTTTAGCTTTGTCTACTGAGGCAGCACTGAAATAATGATACCCTATTAGCAAGGAGTGTTTCTAGCTCCTTATTCTAGGTTTTTAATAACATTCTCTAATAAAATAAACCAAATATCCTTGGAGAAATGACTGATTCTAGGAATGGGCAAAGCAACCTAAAGTGCCAGAAAGTAAGGAAGTATACCAAAAAATTTTATATATATATATATATATATATATATATATATATATATATATATATATATAAAATATGTAATATAAATGGATCATATATGGGTGTGTATATATCTATATATATCTATATATAGATATAGATATATATCAAAAGAATCCAGAAGCTCTCCTGAAAGAGCTCCCAACGGCCAAAGCTGTAACAATTAGAACAACTAAATAGATAACATACTATTGGATTATAACCCAAAGCATAAAACCAATATTCATAAGCCCGTGCTCATGTAAGTAAAGATTTCATTAAAAAACAATGGTAGAAAAAAATTTCCCACATAGAAGATATAAAAATAATTTATTTATACACTCCCCTCACCAAGGTTGTAGAACTGGGGACTTTCCCTCCTTCCAAGAATGTTAGCTACATTTAGTGAGTCATTTCCAAAGAATAGAGCTTGGAAAGGAGGAAAAAGAAACTTTACAACTGAGAAACCTGGCAAGCAGCACCCTGGCCAGGTGATCAAGGTTGGTATTACCAATGATGTCATGGTGCTAGCATGTAACTTGATATGGTGTGGTGAGAATTTCACTTCTTCTTTGTGAACTTCTGCCCCCCAATTTATAACCCCTGTGTAGTGAGAAGAAAAATATCAAGTAATCCCACTAGAAGGGCATCCTACAAAATACTTAATTGGTATTCTTCAAATGTGTCCAAGGCATCAAAAATAAGGAACATCTAAGAAACTGTCATAAGCCAGAGGAGGCTAAGAAAAAGGGATGGCTAAATGTACTAGGAATGGGATCTTAAATAGGAAAAAGGACATTTGAGGAAAACTAGTGAAATGCAAATAAAGTATAGAAAAATATAGATATGGTCAGTGTACAATGAAGAAAGACTTCTAGAGTACAAAATACGTACTAGACAACACCATTAACTCAAGAAAAATGGAGTAAGATTGTAGAGATTCTTGAGAAATAGAACAGTATGGTTTTCAGGTAAAATTTAATTTTAATTATAGACTGAATTCCCTGGAGGTCAATATGATCACATAAATTTTTCTAAGTACTGTCAATAATTTTTCTGAGTATGGAGGATGAGATAAGAAGTTATTCTGCCATCGTTTTGTGGATGCGGAAGATCCCTGGTCAAAGATGAAGGAATTTTATCACCTATACTTTGTTACTGCAATAGCAGTAGCAAGAGCACCATTTTATTTTCACCAGTTTTGCAAACTCCAGTTTCCACAAGATGACATGGGGAAGACAAGATGGCATCTGAAAACACAGTGGGTGTCACTGTAAGAAAGGAATTCTGAGCTTAGGAAAACGACATTTTTATATTAGTAAGAGGAAAACATAATCATTACATTTATTACAGTATACAGTTAGCATGTCTGCTCTTTGCTCTTGAGGGAGACACCACCTCTATTTTCTAAGGCTTTTTGCTATAACCAAATATTGTCGAAAGAATAATCTAGAATAAAAGGCAGCTGGTGCCTAGCTTACAAAATGATTAGAAATACGAGAGACCCATGGAGAATTCCACAAATACTTAGCAGCTTTTAATTTATAAAATCCTTTTTACCTTGTGACAAAATACAAGCAAAATAAAGCTACAAAACTTTTTGAATAAATTGCGTTTTCAGGCTAATTTTTTAAGTCATCAAAATTTATACGGTTTGAGAAAAGAGTAGCTTTCTTGGTATATATGATAGGATTGTTTCCAAATAATGTCAGTTCTCTTCTCAAGTCTATCACAAAGTCAGTGACTTCAACAAAACAGAACAACATGGAAATATTTACTCATGAGTCAACTCAGTTGAAGTTAATGGGGGAGGTCTCATATATAACAGATGACATCTTCTCTGAAAGAAAAAAACCATTCAAATCATGATAGCAGCAGTTGGGGTCTGAAAAGACAGCAACATCAAATTCCTAATTGATCTTAAAATCATGGGACATATTTTCCTATACAAATAATTGATCTTTGGTGTTTCAACTTTTCCAACGGAACAGGAAGTGTATTGTATATTTTCAGTAGCATTGAAATACTAAGAAAAATGACTACACAAATTCATGATGAAAGGCTCAAATTAGAGTTCTTTATTATAAGAAATAACTCATTCATTTAGAGTTTATTTTTAGTGTTAGCTACATATCTTAAATAGAAGAAAACTAACCTGAAATAGGAAGAATAAGAAGATAATCAATGAAATGGACAAACACCAAACTTTATTATTCAAGTACCAGAAAAGTTCAGTTTTTCTACTTTATATAAAAGTATGCCTTTAAAATGTGGATCCTAATTAGCCAGCAATAAAACTGACTTGCCAAGTGGTTTTAAAGGTCAAGTTCATTAATAATAGATGAAGAATCTGCATTAAGCTAGAAGACACTGGTACTTTAAATAAATTACACATGATCTTATAATTTGGGGTTTTATAGTTTTAATTGAATGTTTGCACCACTTATAATGTCACAGTCTTTAAGATTTAACTTAACAATTGCCAACTGAAACTTCTCACATTATCCTGTAAGTCTTAACAAGATTCAAGTGTGTGTGTGTGTGTGCGTGTGTGTGTGTATGTGTGTGTGTTTCCACTAGGTTTCCTTTTTAAGTAAAAAGATTAGGCTTTTAGAAAGGCACAATAGAACACTACTTTCTGGTTTTAATTTTTCTGCAATGACACTAAGTATTTATTCCACATTCACTGAGCACTGGAGAGGAGGCATTATGTTCGTCCCTGGCGTACTAAAATAAACATGTCACAATCTTGCGCTGGTGAAATTTACAAGCTAGTGAGGCATACAGATAGGCAAACAAAAAATATTTTCCTAAGAATAATTTTTCCCAGATTGATTTAAATAGCTGTGAAATTCATTTTTTATCAGATGATTTTAGTTTTTAGAGATAAATGGGCCTTTGAAACTCATTTAGCATAACTTCTTCAGCTTTTAAATAAGGAGAATGAAGTCCAAGGAGATTATTATTTGTCCAAATATTCCGATAACCCTGGAACTAGAAATAAATCTCCAAATTCAAATCTAAAGCTTTTTCTATTGGTAAAAATCAGGCATACGTTATTTATGGTAGATCACCAAACACTGAAATATCTTTGTTAAGTAGCAAAGACACCTCATTAGAATGATTTTGTCACTTTACATAAAATATGATTATAAGAAAACATGAACAAAATTGATATTAAAGAATTTGGATTTGTTAATAGAAATTCATTTTTAAATTCCATTTGCTTAACTATTTTAAAATAATTTTAATTAATTTATGTTTTATAGGTTTCAATTTAATTACACATATTTATACTTAATTTATACATATTTATCCTTACATAGTATAATTATTTATATTTACATAGTAGAAGACATATTTACACTTATTCTTTGTTATGTACTCCCCAAAATGCTATAAAAGGATACATATTCAGAAATTACTTCAGATATTTAGGTTAGGGGTAAAAGAGTAGTGAGACTCAAATGTGCTTACATTTGTATCAATAATCATAAAAAGACTTAACCTAATGAACATAAGTGAAGGTTATATTACTTGTCTAAAAGACATCGGAGCTTTAAAAAGGGTCAATATCATGTTTTATATAATACATTTTATTTGCTCTATATATTAAATACTGCTACTACATAATAGCTCTTTTGTTTCTATGGTCCTTATGAATAAAACTTGTGTAGTGAGGGTTTTTGTATTTTTGTTTCACCTATAGGTCTTAAGAGGCACAAAATATATCTCCATAGTACCAAGAAAAACGTCAGGAGCCAAAATATACTTGATCAGTATAAAATGGCTATAAAATAGCAACAAGAAAATATTTACATTTAGGCCCAAAGAGAAATCTAACAGAGAATATTTGATTTAGCTTCCCAAGGAGTGGTTAAAATATTCTTTAGTTGCAAAGGACAGTCCCCTACCAATTACAGGAAAAATTCTTTCTAGAATGAATGAATGAATGAATGATAAATATCCAACAGAGGATTATGAATTTTGAACTACTGTTGTTTTTTCTATCTCCTAAACTGAATAATATACTTAAAACCACACAAAGCAGTAATGATTCAGATGAGGGCATTTCCTGGTGTTGGACAGCAAGAAGATTTTTTTTTTTTAATAATAATTTTTATTATGTTATGTTAGTCACCATACAGTACATCCCTAGTTTTTGATATAATGTCCCATGATTCATTACTTGCATATAACACCCAGTGCACCATGCAATACGTGTCCTCCTTAATACCCATCACCAGTCTATCTCATTCCCCCACTCCCCCTCCCCTCTGAAGCCCTCAGTTTGTTTCGCAGAGTCCATAGTCTTTCAGGGTTCATTCCCCCTTCTGTTTACCCCCCCTTCATTCTTCCATTCAGTAGGAGAAGGAAGGGAAGAAGATGGCTTCTGATGCCAATAACATTGATTCCACAGGAAATACACTCTGTTACAGGCAACAGTGGTATCATAGACTGAAGATTTAAAAAACCTTACATTCTCTACTCAGCCGGCAACTACTGTGCACCTAAGTGCCAGGAACATTTCATTTATTGTGAATGTAGACATTATTTACCTAATTCTGACCACGAGGAAATTGATATTAACCCAAGTGGTTAAGTGAATTGCTTAAGGAAACAGAATAAGTGACAAAAATAAATTCTTTCTAACTGTAAGCTGATGTCTTTCCCTATGTCTGCCCAGGCAATCTGAGGTATTAACAAGTTCCCTTGTCGTATGAGTCCCATCATAGCCATAGAATATGCCATGATATCAGACTGTATTTTATGAACCTTTGAGAAAGAGAAAAAAATACTGCCATTTAACTAAATTATGACCAAGGCATTTTCTTTGCTGTGATATAAATCCCTGACTAGTAGCAACACTATATGGAATACCACAATATTGCTTAGGGTAGTCTGTGAGTACAGGGATACTGGTGCTGGCAGAAGCATATGGCAGAGAAGGCAGATGCATTTGCAGAATATTGTCTATCCCAGTGAGGATGAAATTTTGCCTCCTCCATGATAGAAGAAATCCATGCAATCAATAACCTGTCAGGTGACTGACTGGTTCCCCCAAAGAATGTTGCCATATTAGGGGCTCAGTAGTATTTACTACTGGCAGATTAGACACTCATCAGTAGCAGTAACCAGGCAGGTAAAGGTAAGTCCATGTTGCAGATATCATGCCTAGCCTTCACCACTGCCTCTGTAACAGTTCATTCCTGGGCCTATTGTGCAAACTCTGGGGTGGCTGATGAAAGACTGACATCCTCAGAGTGCTTCATTTTGTCATTCTAATTATTAACAGCCTCCTTAAGAAGATGACCTTTTTTGGTATTCACAAAGACACAAATATCTTCTCAGTGTGTCAACTCCAAGTGCTCCTCTCCCACAGACTTCTTGTCACCCATCTTACAATCCTGTTTCTTCCAAATCCCTGACCATCCAATCAAACTGTTAGCAACTTCCCTCAAAACGCTGTAGATATATACTTCTGTCAATTCACTCCAGACAACCTAAACAAATTTTGCCCATTGGGAAAATTTTCCTTCACTACTACCCTTCAGCGTCACATCTGAATTGAGCTATAATTCTATAGTCATCCGCTCTCATTTGGTACCAGCATTTCTTGCAGAGCTACTTATCTGTACGCTATACTTGAGTTTTTTCTTTTTTAAAAGATTTATGTATTTATTTGAGAGAGAGAGCGCGCACACGCATGGAGGCAGGGAGGGACAGAGGGAGAGAGAAACTCCAAGCAGACTCTGCACTGAGCGCAGAGCCCCACACGGTGCTCGACCTCAAGACCCTGAGATCATGACCTGAGCTGAAACTGAGGGTCAGATGCTTAACTGACTGCACCAGCCAAGCACCCCTTGAATTTTTTCTTCTGTCACCTGGTCATAAAATACTCCCTATGATGAATTCAGAGAGAGGAGGCAATGTAACAGGAGCTGGTGCTAAAAGTGTCTGAAATGCCCACTCATACAACTTAGTTGTAGCTTCTATACCTGCCTAAGCTCATTGTCTTTCATAGCCTTTCCAATTGGTGATAAATTGCTGCTGCTTATACCTACATATAGGGCTTACTGAGTTAGGTGACATCAGGTCATGATAGGAAACAGGCTGTATGGTCAACTGGTGCTCCATGATTAAATACTAACACTCTAGCAATGTCCAACAGCAAGCACAGTTGCTTGTACCAATAGCAAATACAAAGAATTTAAAAGAGTAATATTAAATATATTTAATGATTTAAAGGAACAGACATGAAAAAGAAAGCATAATAAATAAGTTTCTCTCTTGTACAATTTTCCCAAATTGATCTATGGATTTAATACAATTCCAAGCAAAATCTTAAGAGGTTTGTTTTGTTTTGTTTAAGATTTATTTATTTATTTATTTATTTATTTATTTATTTATTTGAGAGGGGTGGGTAGGGGCAGAGGGAAAGGAGAGATAGTTCCAAGCAGACCCTGTGCTGAGAATGGGGCCTGACACAGGGCTCGATCTCACCAATCTGAGATCAAGACCAGAACTGAAATCAAGAGCTGGACACTCAAGAAACTGTGCCACTCAAGCACCCCAAGAAGTTTTTATAGAGATTCACAAACTAATTCTAAAATTTAAGTTGAAATCCAAAAGACATAAAATAGCTGAATCAATTTTAAAGAACTGGAAATTTGAAAAATTGGAATTTTGAAAAAGAAGAACAAAGTCTGGCCCTGATATCAAGATTTAATTTAAAACTATACTAATCAATACTGTACAATATTGCTATAAAAACAGATGTATAAATCAATGGAATATTATAATGAGACTAGAATATACCCAGACATATATGGTTGATTGGTTTTCAACAGTTGTCAACACTACTCAACAATGGGAAACGATAGTCTTTTTAACACATAGTGCCAGAATAACCGATTATCCATATAGAAAAAAATAATAATAAACCTTGGCCCTTACCTTACACCATACACAAAAATTAAATCACAATGTATCATAGACCTAAACACAAAAGCTATGACTCCAAAACTTTTAGAAGAATAACTAAGAAAAAATCTTTCCATAAAAAGGATTTCTTAGATAAGTAAAAAGAAAAAACTTCGGAGTCCAAGATGACGGAGGAGCAGGAGGCTTAAATTTCGTCTGGTCCCAGGAATTCAGCTAGATAGCTATCAGACCATTCTGAACACCTACAAACTCAACTGGAGAATGAAGAAAAGAATGGCAGCAACTCTATGAACAGAAAAGCGACCACTTTCTGCAAGGAACCCAGTTTAAAACAGGAGTTGAGCTCCAGCTCGATGTTCCAAGATGGCGGAGGAGCAGGAGACCTAAAGTTCGTCTGGTCCCAGGAATTCAGTGAAAGAGCTACCAAACCATTCTGAATACCTATGAACGCAACTGGAGAATGAAGAAAAGAGCAGCAGAAACTCTATGAACAGAAAAGCGACCACTTTCTGCAAGGAGGAGAAAAGATGGCGGAGGAGTAGGCGACCCTTTCTCAGCTGGTCCCGAGTGGATATCTGGACATCTACCAGACCATCCTGAACACCCACAGAATCAGCCTGAGATGCAGGAAGATACACCTGGATCTCTACAAACGAACATCTCCAGCGCTGAGTATTGAGGTATGAAACAGGGAGCTGTGAATCCGCGCACTGATATAGGAAGATAAATGGAAGGGGGAGGGACTCTCTGCGCTCAGGCGCCGGGAAGCAGTAGCCACTGGCGCTGGGGAGCGGGTGGACTCGTGGACCGGCACCCGTGAGAGAGCAGACTGAGACCGGGAACGCGCACGACCAGACTGAGAACCGGAGCTCCAGAGTGCTCACTGGAACCAGATTAAATCCGGGAGCTCGGGAGCGTGCGCGTGTCCAAACTGAAAACCGGAGCTCCAGAGCGTACACTCGAACTAGACTGAAACCGAGAGCTCGGGAGTGCGCGCACGCGACCAGACTGAAAACCGATGCTCCAGAGCGCACGCGAACCATACTGAAACAGGGAGCTCGGGAGCACGCGTGGGAACCGGGGTGGCTGGCAGTGTTAGAAGCACAAAGGACAGAGATGCGTCGGCCCTGGAAGTGGGGGCTGGGACACAGGCTGTGGGACTCACATCCCGGGTCACTGCAGGGTTTTTAGCAGCACCGATAGTAACAGAGTTAAAGTGGCCAAGAGAGCTCAGTGGAAAGTGGACTGCGATCTCTCTGTTCTGAGACAGAGGCTAGGATACGGCCACTGCTGCTCTGACTCTCAGAAGAGGCACAGAAAACTGCCAGGGAAAGCTGCCAGAGAACAAAATTCTGGAAATACGAGCTCACAGTGTGCCCAGCCCCATACCTCCTCGCAGGGGACGGGGCAACTCTACCCAAACAGGGTTTCCTGAATATCAGCGTGGCAGGCCTCTCTCCCAGAAGGCAGGCTGAAAAATCAGGAAGCCGACATCCCTAAGGTCCCTATAAAACAAGTGCACACTGCCTGGGTGCTGGTCAATAACTTGGGCTCTGGGCATCCCCACAACCTCTCCTCATCAGAATGACGAGAAGGAGAAATCCCCCTCAGCAAAGAAAAGTTATGAGTCTGTGGCATCTGCCACAGAACTGATGGATATGGATATAACCAAATTTTCAGAAATGGAGTTCAGAGTAACAATGGTTGAGATGATGTGTAGGCTTGAAAAAACTATTAATGAAAATATTAACAAGAATATAGACTCTCTAATGGCAGAAATGAGAGTGAGTCTGGCAGAAATTAAAAATGCTATGAATCAAATGCAGTCTAAACTAGATGCTCTGACAGCCAGGGTAAATGAAGCAGAAGAACGAATTAGTGAATTGGAGGATGGGATGGTAGAAGAGAAAGTTAAAACAGAAACTTGCCTCAAAAAAATCCAATCTCAAGAATGTAGATTATGGGAGATTACTGACTCACTGAAACTTTCCAATGTCAGAATCATCGGCATCCCCGAGGGGGTGGAGAAAGAGAGAGGTCTAGAAGACATATTTGAACAAATTGTAGCTGAGAACTTCCCTAATCTGGCAAAGGAAACAAGCATTCGTGTCCAGGAAGCAGAGACGACCCCTCCCAAGGTCAATGAGAACAGACCCACACCAAGTCACGTCATAGTGAAATTCGCAAATATTAGATCCAAGGATACAACCCTTCAGAGTGTAGGGATAGAGGGTACATTCCTCAATTTCATAAAAACCATCTATGAAAATCCTACAGTGAATATCATTCTCAATGGGGAAAAGCTGAAAGCCTTTCCCTTAAGATCAGGAACTCAACAAATTTGCCCACTCTTGCCATTATTATTCAACATAGTACTAGAAGTCCTTGCAACAGCAATCAGACAACAAAAAGGGATCAAAGGTATTCAAATCAGCAAAGAAGAAGTCAAATTGTCTCTCTTTGCAGATGACATGATACTCTATATAGAAAACCCAAAAGACTTCACCCCCAAACTACTAGAACTCATAGAACAATTCAGTAATGTGGCGGGATACAAAATCAATGCTCAGAAATCACTTGCATTTCTATACACGAACAATGAGACTGAAGAAAGAGAAATTAGGGAATCCATTCCATTTACAATAGTACCAAAAATCATACGTTATCTTGGTATTAACTTAACCAGAGATGTAAAGGATCTATATTCTAGAAACTACAAATCACTCTTGAAACACATTGAAGAAGACACAAAAAGATGGAAAAATATTCCATGCTCGTGGATCAGAAGAATAAATATAGTTAAAATGTCCATGCTACCCAGAGCAATCTACACTTTCAATGCCATCCCGATCAAAATACCAATGACATTTTTCAAAGAACTGGAACAAACAGTCCTTAAATTTGTGTGGAACCAGAAAAGGCCCCGAATCGCCAAGGAACTGTTGAAAAGGAAAAACAAAGCTGGGGGCATCACAATGCCGGATTTCAAGCTGTACTACAAAGCTGTGATCACAAGGACAGCATGGTACTGGCACAAAAACAGACACATAGACCAATGGAACAGAATAGAGAACCCAGAAATGGACCCTCAGCTCTTTGAGCAACTAATCTTTGACAAAGCAGGAAAAAACATCCAGTGGAAAAAAGACAGTCTCTTCAGTAAATGGTGCTGAGAAAATCGGACAGCTATATGCAAAAGAATGAAACTTGACCACTCTCTCACACCATACACAAAGATAAACTCCAAATGGATGAAAGACCTCGATGTGAGACAGGAATCCATCAAAATCCTAGAGGAGAACATAGGCTGCAACCTCTTTGACATCGGCCACAGAAACTTTTTTCATGACACATCTCCAAAGGCAAGAGAAACAAAAGAAAAAATGAACGTGTCGGACTTCATCAAGATAAAAAGCTTCTGCACAGCCAAGAAAACAGTCAAAAAAACTAAGAGGCAGCCCACGGAATGGGAGAAGATATTTGCAAATGACACTACAGATAAAAGACTTGTATCCAAGATCTACAAAGAACTTCTCAAACTCAATACACGTGAAACAAATAATCAAATCAATAAATGGGCAGAAGATATGAATAGACACTTTTCCAATGAAGACATACAAATGGCTAACAGACACATGAAAAAATGTTCAAAATCATTAGCCATCAGGGAAATTCAAATCAAAACCACCTTGAGACACCATCTTACACCAGTTAGAATGGCAAAAATGGACAAGGGAGGAAACAACAATTGTTGGAGAGGATGTGGAGAAAGGGGATCCCTTTTACACTCTTGGTGGGAATGCAAGTTGGTACAGCCACTTTGGAAAACAGTGTGGAGGTCCCTTAAAAAGTTAAAAATTGAGGTACCCTATGATCCAGCCATTGCACTACTGGGTATTTACCCCAAAGATACGGACGTAGTGAAGAGAGGGGCCATATGTACCCCAATGTTCATAGCAGCATTGTCCACAATAGCTAAATCGTGGAAGAAGCCGAGATGCCCTTCAAAGATGACTGGATTAAGAAGTTGTGGTCCATATATACAATGGAATATTACTCAGCCATCAGAAAGAACGATTACACAACATTTGTTGCAACATGGACGGCACTGGAGGAGATTATGCTAAGTGAAATAAGTCAAGCAGAGAAAGACAATTACATGGTTTCACTCATTTATGGAATATGAGAAATAGGAAGATCGGTAGAAGAAAGAAGGGAAGAATGAAGGGAGGGGTAAACAGAAGGGGGAATGAACCATGAGAGACTGTGGACTCTGGGAAACAAACTGAGGGCTTTAGAGGGGAGGGGGGTGGGGGATTGGGGTAGGCTGGTGATGGGTATTAAGGAGGGCACATATTGCATGGTGCACTGGGTGTTATATGCAAGTAATGGATCATGGAACATTGCAACAAGAACTGGAGATGTACAGTATGGTGACTAATGTAACAAAATAAATATTATTTAAAAAAAACCTTCAAAATAACTGGTAATGTGATCTGAATCTAAATTCTTAAAAATCTGCTCTAAAAAAGTATATCAATAGGAAAATGAAAAGGCAAGCAAAGATGCAAATGTCCTGTGTATTCTACAGTCATTGGATTAACAGAAAATAAACATGTAATAAATAAAATGACCAAAGCCAAAGTTGACTGTATAAAATCACTAATAAAATTGACAAATCTTTGGCAAGGCTTGAGGAAGAGAGAAAGAAAAGAAAGAGAAAAAGAAATTGACAAAGAAGCGAGAAAGAAAGAGAAAGAGGAAGAGGAATTGTAGAAGTGGAGAAAACAAACAAATGTTATTAAGATATAAATGGATAGAACTCAGATATAAATAAGCCAGTAACATTAGAGTAGGATTTTGTGAACATTTTTACAACAATAAAATAGAAAACTTAGATAAAATGGACACATTCTCAAAAATATATAACTTCAAAATCACTGATATTATGAAAAAGAAAACCTGAATAATTCCAATCTTATACAAATTACCCCAGTGTATAGAAAAAAAAGGGAACACTTGCCATATCATCTTTGAGTCTAGAAAATCTTCAATATCAAAATTAGGTAAACATATTAAAAGAAAAAAAAAGTCGCTTGCCAATCTCACTTATAAAAATAGGTGAAAAATCCTAAATGACTGTGTAAATTAGCAATCAAATCCAACAATGTGAAAACAGATAAAACCTCTTAACCAAAGAATATACAGACAGGTCAGCATCAGGAACTCTATTACTATAATTCATCAGCATATTTCAAACAAGAACATGATGTGACATTCTTTTTTTTAAAGACTTTATTTATTTATTTATTTATTTATTTATTTATTTATTTGAGAGAGAAAGAGAGCACAAGTGGGGAAGGGGCAGAAGGAGAAGCATCCTCCCCACTGAGCTCAGAGCCCAATTCAGGGCTTTATCCCAGAACCCTGGGATCATGACCTGAACCAAAGGCAGAGTCTTAACTAACTGAGTCACCCAGGTGCCCTAATGTGACATTCTTTTATAGTAAAAATTGTTAACAAAGCATCAAAGGAAGGTAACAACGTCATGCTGATAAAGAATATCTATACAAAACCTACAATATACATTTTGCTTAAAGATGCAAAGTTCAAAATAGTTCCTTAAATACAGGAAACAAAACAAGGGCATTAACTATCACCAGTTCTAATACAAATTATTCTGGAAATCCCAGTCAGCACACTAAGGCCAGAAAACAAATGAAAGTTATAAGGTTAGGACGAAAAGAAACAATACTGTCATTATCTGCAAAAGAATCTACATGAGTTATTAGAATTATTTCAGTTTACCAAATTTTCTGGATTACAATTAATATACAAAAATTTATTATGCATTTATTTGCCAGGAACAAAGAATTCAAAAATAAAATTTAAAAAATACTATTTACCATAGCATCAAAGACTATAAACAACACAGGAATTAACCAAGCAGATTTCTAGAGACAATCTAGATTATACAGAGAAAGCTATAAAACTTCATTGGTAGGCATTTGAGAGAACTAAATTGATGGAGAGATATACCATTTTTATGGATTGATGGTCTCAATACATTGGTCAATTCTCCCCAAAATTAATCTGTAGTTTCAATGCCATTCCAGTAAAATCCCAACATTCCTCAGCAGGCTCTTAATGGACCCTAAAAAGCTGATTTTAAAATTGATATGGTACAGAAAAAGGCCTACAGTTCCCTACCAAATGTTTGTAAACTAAAAAGGGAATGAGAATTGTCTTAACGGATATCAACAATTGCTATAAACAATTATGATAATTAAACCAGGGTGTTAGTAGGATAAGATACATTGGACAATAGAATAAAACAAAGATCCTAGAAACAGATTTACCCATAGACGATAGAACTTGCTTTATTATAGAGCTGGAATTTCAGATCTTTGGGGAAAGACTTTTCAATAAATAGGAGCAACATTTAGGTATCTACCTATAGAAAAACATGAAATTAGACTCCTACCTCTCACCATACATAAACTTCAATTCCATTGTAACGAATATCTAAATGTGAAAGGCAAAGTTCTAAAATATTTTAAAACAATAGAAGAAAAACTTTCTATGACCTTGGGAGGGAGAAGGATTTGCTAAACAAGATACAATACTGAGGAGATCACAAAACTTTGAAACTATAGAATTAGATGGATCTTCCACATGGATATACAGAAGACATGAAGAAAAGAGGAAGAGAGCAATGGTTGGAATAAGGAGGAACAAGGAAGCAGAGGCCAAGAGCCTCACTGATTTATGAAAATAGCCATTAAATCAGCAGACAACAAAGACAGGAAGTGGAAGATGGGAGTATGGCTGCACGGTGCGCGCCTCATAAGAGGACAAGGTTTTGCACACAGAAGGAATGACAGTCTCAAAACAATGACATTACGCAAGAAAAATAGTTGCCTCTTGCTCCTGTGGGACCAAGTATGGGAGAAGTAATAAGTCAAAATTCAGGAGTGCTGGCTGCCTGGGAGGCTGTGCCAGGGGAGAACACTGCATATCATTTCTGCCAAATGATTAATGGGAACAGAGGAGAATTAAGGAAACACACGTATTTATTTATAAAGGGCCATAGTAAAGTAAGTTTGGAGGGAAAACAAAACTGGGAAGAAGATAGGAGTGGAGAAGGCATATAATATAAAGAAAACATGAATTCATTGCAGACCTTAAATTATTATTATTGCTAGTATAACATGACAGGATGAGAAGTATGGCAGAGTTACTTGACCTAGTTTGTAGCCAGAGAGAGGCGAATCCCTGGTGTAAAGTATAACAAGGTCAGCAGTGTGAGCACTTGTTCAGAAGTATCCATTTCTGTTTCAGAAATGCAAACAGAATGTTGGTGGGAGTTGTTCAGATGTTCCTACACAGGTGTCCACCAGGGACTCTAAAATGACAAGGAAAACCAGGCTTTGAAAAGAGCTCGGTTCAAATGAGGGAAGGGGTGTGCCATCCAGGGAAGCTCACCTCATGATGCCTGCCTTGGTTTGCAAGTGCAAGTCAGGGCCTGATAGAACCAGGCAAATCTTTGATAAACCAAAGGGTATATCGAACATAACTGGGCCTGGAACAAATGCTGCATTATGAGATTTGAAGAGAAGTTTAAATAAATGTAATGGTGATAGAGATGTCTGCATAATGGGACTTAGACTAAGAAGGTATTTTTCACAGTTATTCAAGTACAGCTGAGTGATATTGATTGACTATTGATCTAAGTGAGATTTAATTGATGAATCAAGAGTAAATTATTTTTTTAACATCAAATCCCAGTTGTATGAAGCCTTAAAAACCAATGTTTGGATTTTTCACTTGATAGCCCTTTTCATTTTTAAGCAGGAAGAATGACCATTCTTTGCAGGTGGCCAGTTACATCTGAGTCAGATGATCCTTGCCTTTTGCTGTGTCTGGGAAGTTGCTAGGGGTATCACTATAGTGTCATACCAAAGCTCTAGTTGGATCTCTGAGTTTGGTTTTGCTGTTAATATCCCTCCTTTGTCTCTGTCAACTTTGGGAGCCTCATCCCATCATTCACAGCTACCGCCCAAGATACTTTTTCTCCCCTCCTGCCATACACCATGCACAGGTGATAATTCACACTCATAGGTATATTATGGAGTGGCAGTTTAAAGCATAGAGTCATATCTTACTTTAAATTCTAGCCCTTCCTCTTACCATCTGTCTGTGTAATTTAACCTGTGTTTCTTTATCTGGAATTCGAGAATTATACCTCACATTATTTATAGACTAAATGGAATAATGTATATAAGTTATTGCTTAGTATCATTCTTGACACACAACGTATACTCAATTAACAGAAACTCTTAGTACTATCAAGATTATCATTATTTGTATTTATTTATTTAATAGGCATTTATCAAACATGTCCTATTTTCTGGGCATTGTACTAATGATGCAACAGTGAACAGAAACAAGCTGATTCCTGTCCTTGTGGAATTTATACTCAATCTCTCTAAAAATGTGATTTATCTCCTGGCCTAGCTGCTTCTCAAGAGGAAAAGTGTGGAACTTGGGGGAATAAAGTCATTTCAGTATCTCTTACCGTAAACAATTTGTTGATCCCTGACAAAGCTATCATACAACTCTCAGATTAACAGATAAGGAGAAGAGGAAACTCTATATCGATTTGACATATCTGAGCTTTGTCTGACTGATCACCAAGCTCCCCTTTTTTTCTTCACATACTAGTCCAATCCTCTCTCTTACCTCTGTGGATAGTGACACTTACCTCACCCTTGCTGCAATCGTAAACTTTTGTCTAATAAACCTTGCAATTGAGGTATTTGCATTTGCCACAAGAGCCAACTCATTATTATTAGAATTCAATTCCAGTCCAGCTCCTGACTGTCTATGTCCCCAGTCTGGAGAAAAAGTGGAGCATTCACCCCGTCCTTGGCCTTATCAGTGTGGCTGGCCCACAAATACTTTCCTCCATTGCCTCACAGATGCAGAGATGGGAGATTCCCTCACCTCTCAATGTACTGATAAAAACTGGGAAGTGCCAAGGACTTAACACCCAGAAGGACGTAGGGATTGCACCTCTTACCAATCCAGTCACTCTAGAAACAAATTACAAAAAGTTGACTTGAGCCCTGACACTGGGGATTACCTGATTGGTGCAAAGTATGCCCCAACCTTTTCTTTCCTATTCTTAGCAGGATCATGTGTATAAGGAGAATTGACTGCAGGAGTACAAGGGATACTTGTACCACTCAGAGCTCCCCACTGCTGCCCGAGTACCTTGAGTCAAAGTTCTGCTTATTGATCCATTTTTCTTCTCAGTGTTAACTGGCTTACCTTACCAGTCACTTCTTGAGTTTTTATGAAGCTTAGTTTTGTTTAGTAACTCATGGCTATAACAAGAAATTATAGTGAATTCTTATTATCCACTGTAGTTATTTCCCATAAAGTCACCACAAGTATTCAATTAGCAAACACTGAACCAGTGCGCCTAGAAAAAAATACAGAGCTAGGTTCCTGGAAACTTCAGAGCACAACATTTCATGAATCAATCAATACATAACCTGTCTTTATGTGTTTCTACTTAGAGACACCTTATCTAACATATATTGTTGATTCAGTAACATTGAACTCACAGATAACAGCGCTATAATTCATGCCTGGATGAATCTCATCGAACACAAGTATTTTCTACATAAAGCACAGCAGTCTTTTTGCACTTAGGAACACTAGACAGCACTTGGGCACTATGTTTGGGAACCAGTTTAACAAAAAAGAGCACCGGAATATGAAAACTGTAGCACTAAATAGACCACAAAAAAGGACACATTTGAATTACAAGAACTGAAAAAAGAAAATAGAGCATTGACTTATTGCATGTGGCAACTCTAATTTCGGTATACTGTTCATGCCCACAAATGCCAGTGAAAGTGCCACTATCGATTTTGAGCTACAAATAAATTTTAGCAAGTAGGTGAATTCCCAAATATGGAATTCATGGAATATTCCTACAAATAATCATTATTGACTGTATATACTATTTTTAAGATTTGGTCTGCTTATGTCCTTTATTGGTCCTGATAATGGTTATCCACACCATGCTAAAAATAAATGGCATTCTTCAAATATAGTATTTAAAAATTAGAGGATTTAATAATTTCAAATGCTGGATTTTAGCTGCATTTTAAAATTTGGAAGATGTGGCAACAATTAGGCCCTAGCTCCAGTATAATTGCAATAATCCACTAGACCTGAAGAGTAGCTGAACCCTTTGGTGGGGCAGGGCCTGTGTTTTCCAGTTCTATCTCTTGAAATACCCACCTGCGGCATTAACTTATATTGAACAATGTTGGCATTGAGTTTGAGATTCCCGCTTTAAAGATCTTTAGAACAGTCTTATTTTCCTCCAATAGCAAGCAATTCGTACCAGTAACTCCAAATCCTGCTTGCCTTAAAAGCTCTCAGGAGTTGACAGTTGCTGAAGGTTCATGAGTTAATGGTTGAGGAAGTAAAACTCTTTAATTGAAACACTGCCCTTTATGCTCTATCCAGGGAAGACTTAATTTCCTAAGAAATCTTGTGTCTAAGATTACTGAGTTAAAAAAAAAACACTTTTCAATGTACAACTTCATAAAGAAGTTTCATAGACTCCCATAATTTAGTGAGCGGATATAATTCTGGAGAATTTAGTTCTGTGTCTAGTACAACTAAATTTTGAAAAAAAATTCCTCCAGTATTATAATTCTAATCCCATAGAATTCTATGCCATTTCCATTGATTTGGGTTATTTTGAAAGCTAACTATACCTCTTACCCTTTTAATACCTAATCTCTTGCACTGTAATTTCAATATTTGAATGGTCGTTGTAAAGGCATGTTTCTCACTCAGTTTCTAGAATAAGGATTTTGTTCAAAATGTCACTAAATTTTTTGCCTTGATTAAAATCTAATATGGTGTTCTCTCAAATATATATCAGTTAAAGCTAAGTCTAAAGTGGACGATCTGAGTAAACATTCAAAAGAAATACAAGTCCAACAAAAGAATTATTAAAAAATAGTTTAAAAATTTATTGTAGGTTTTATTGTTTTGAGAGGAAGCATCATGAAGAAAACTTTCTTAAAAATCCTCTGTAAATACCTCTCCATTTTACTAGAGGCTCATACAAAGCACCACTTTTAAATACTGCTATCTTCTTTCTTCAAGCCCTCTTTCAATGCTACGTGGCTCTCTTGTTGACAGCTTTCCCTTTACAAGTAGTAGACAGAAATTAGTTCAAAGTCCCATTATTCAATATACAACATCCCTCTTAGTCTCACTCCTCTGAGTCCCATGACAGAATTAAAAACTTAAAAATGTACTATGGTTAAATGCTTATCTATTTCCTCCACTATATTGGGAATTATTTTAAGGCAAAGACTATGGTTTTAGTACCCCTGGTATCCCTAGGGACAAGCTGATGGCAGGTACTCAACTTATATTGAAACCGAATGTCCACTTGCACCAGGTTGTCAATGGAACATATGTATGTGCTTAGTATAGAGATTTTTAACACTTACATGTTGCTTCACTAAGATGACACAGAAGATTTGGGATAAGTGGTGGCAACCTGAAGACTTGGATTGTAGAGGCTTAAAACGTTTGCTGGCCTGGTATTTAATCTTGAAGATTGATGGAATCTAATTTTTAGATTAAAAAAAATAGGCAGTTGCTTTAATAGTTATTAATGGCAGCTGTCAGGCATACACCTTTGACTGGAGATGAGTCAGACTAGCCATAAGAAACATTTGAGTCCGAAACACAAATGGAAGGTCCTGTAATTGTTTATGAGCTCACCAAAGAAAATCTGCTAATTAAATATTGGAGTGTTTACCTGCAACAGCCTTTATGGGAAACTAATGACCTTGTTCAAAAGATGCAAACAAGTTATCACCTGCTCAGTCAGTCAATAATACTGGAAAGAAGCAATTTCCATCACTGTAGGGACCCACAAGTTAATTCAGAAGCCACCAGACTTTAATGAGCTTCAAACCCTACATACTGGGTGATAAGGTTTAGCCATCCACCTTTTTGTCAAATAAAAGTCGTTTTTTCAATATAAAATATGGGATAAAATTGTACAAGTTTCTACATCATTCACTCTATCTAGAAAAGGAAGGGAACAAAGGAGAGAAAAGAGACAGGAAGATGGTCTGTTTTGCTAGGGATATACTGTACTCAACAAAGAGGAGAGGAAATTGATTTAAAATGAATGATTTAACCTAAATATCATTGTTTATAGTGTATCTAATTTACAGTGTAATATACAGTGTATCAAAAAAACAAAAAACAAAAAATTAACCATGGCCCAGTAAAGAGAACACAGTGAGCAAAAGAAATCCCCTATTCCATATATGTTACCTATGATGTATTAGTATTCTGAAATATATGGCTGTTTCTATAAAAATATATTAAGTTTTAGGATAGAACACTATAAAATTACATGTAAGACAAGCATTTAATACTAAATATATAAATAGTTGTGATTATTTTAAAATGAAATGATATAGAACAATTGATTTATAGTTGATTATTATTATGTTATTAAGGTGAATAAATGTATTATATAATATTATAGGAAGGAAAGACAAAAACCACATATCTAGCAATGCAATTAGGAAGGAAAACCTGGAGGCTATGATATTTGTCTTGGGATCAAAAACCAAGTAAGAAATTGGTTCTTAAGTAAATTTATTTCCCAAATTTTATCCAAGGCAATGAAACTGGTTCTCGAATAAATTTTCTTCCCATGCACTCAAAACATACTCATAAAACCATCTACAAAACAATTACAAAATCATGAACAAGATTCCTCGACATTAGATTAAGTTTCCATTTTAGAAAGATTATTTTTTATGCAGGAGTGAACATTTGAATTATTTCTAGTCTTTGGTTATTAAAAATACAGCTGCTATGAATATTCATACACAGGATTTAAAAATTTTTTTGAAATCATTCATTGTTATTACATAGAAACACAGCTGATTTTTGAATGTTGATTTTGTATCCTGCAAAGTTGCTTAATCTATTTATTAATTTTACAGGTTTTTTGGTGGAATTTTCTACATATAGGATTATGTCATCTGTGAACAGATAAAATTTTACTCCTTTCCAATCTGAGTGTTTTTTGTTTCTTTGTCTTGCCTAATTGCTCTGACTAGAATTTTCAATTGTATGTTGAAAGGAAGTGGCAAAAGTGGGCCTGCTTGTCTTGTTCCTGATCTTAAGAAAGAAGTTTCAGTATTTCACCATTAAGTATGATGTTAGCTGTGAGATTTTATTTATGACTTTTATTATTAAAGTAAAGCTGCGTTATGCTGCCGCGATGCTGACATCATTCTCATGGCCTTCATTATGTTGAAAAAGTTTCCTTACCCAGTTGAGTGTGTTTATCATGAGTGTTTTTATCATTTAAATTTTCTCAAATGCTTTTTGTGCAATGGCAAAGTTCATGTGTTTTCTTTCTTTATGATATATTTTTAATTCATATTTATAACATGATGTAAGGCATTGGTCAAAGTTCATCTATTTGAATATGGATATACAATTGTTCCAACATCATTTGGTGAAAAAAGTATGTTTCTCTATAATTGACTTTGTAAACTATTTCAAAATTCATCTGTCCATGTGTGTGAATCTATTACTAGATTTTCTATTTTATTTATTTATTTATTTTTATGCCATTGCTACACTGTCTTGATTACTGTAGTTTTTAAATAAGTCTTGAGGGGCACCTGGGTTGCTCAGGTCAGTTAAGCGTCTGACTCTTCATTTCAGCTCAGATCTCAGGGTTGTGAGATCAAACCCTACATGGGGCTCCATGCTGAACCTGGAAACTGCTTGATTCTCTCTCTCACTCAAAAAAATTAAAAAATAGGTCTTGAAATCAGGTAATTTTAGTCTTCCAACTTTGTTTTTTTTCAAAATTATTTGGGTTACTCCTAGTACTTTTTATTTTTATATAAATTTTAGAACAATTTCTATCTAAAAAAAAAGAAAAAGCTTCCAAGATTTGGAATCAGATTGCATTGATTCATTAGACCAACTACGGAATACTTGACATTTTGAAAATATTGAGTCTTCCTACCCATGATAATGTTATATCTTTCCTTTTATCTAGATCTTTGAATTCCTTCGGCAATGCTCTGCAGTTTTCAGTATACAGGTATTACACATCATTTAATGGTAAAGTTATATTTTTTAAGTTTTGATTGTTTGTTGTTTGTATATTAAAAATACAGTGGAGGGGGTGGGGGAATGGGATAGTCTGGTGATGGGTAGTAAGGAGGGCACATATCGCATGGTGCACTGGGTGTTATACACAACTAATGAATCATCGAACTTTACATCAAAAGGGATGTACTGTATGGTGACTAACGTAATATAATAAAAAATATTATCATAAAAAAAAAATAAATAAAAATAAAAATACAGTAAAATTTTTGTATAGTGATCCTTTATCCTGCAACTTTGCTAAACTCACTTATTATTAGTCAAAGTAGTTGTGAGTTTTTTTTTGTTTTGTTTGTAGATTCCACCGGCTTTTCTACATAGTTGATCATGTCATCTGGGAATAAAAAGTTTTACCTCTGGCTTTCCAATCTGAATTCCTTTTATTTCATTTCTCTGATTTTTTTTTTTTTTTTTTTTGCACTAGCTAGAACCTATAGTAAAATGTCTTTACCTTCCTTCTAATTTTGGGGAGAAAGTATACAGTTTTTCACCATTAAGTATGGTGTTAGCTGTGGGTTTCATAGATGTTCTTTAGCAAGTTGAGAATGTTCCCTTCTATTCCTGGTTTCCTGTGGGGTTTTAATCATAGTAGATGTTGGATTTTGATAAATGATTTTATTAAACAATGTGAAAAATCATATTGATTTTTTTTTTGTAGTTTCTCAGTATGCTGAGTTACAATGATTTATTTCCAAATGTTAAACTAACCTTATAATCTTGGGAAAAACCCATTTGGTCATGACACGTTACTTATATAATGTTGAATTTGATTTGCCAAATTTTTGTTAGGAACTTTTGCAACTATGTTCATGAGGAAAATTGTTCTCCATTTTTCCTCTGTATCTCTTGCTGGTTTGGATATCACAGTAATTCTGGCCTCATAGAATGAATTGGAAAGCATTCCATCTTCTTTAATTTTCTGGGGGATTTGGGGTAGAACTAATATTATTTCCATTTAAATATTTGGTTTACCAGTGAAATCTTCTGAGCCTAGAGGTTTTGTTTTGTTTTGTTTTTTTTCTTTTGTGGGATGGATTTTAACTACAAACTTAATTTTATTAATTGATATAGGACAATTCAGATTATTCTTTTTTTCTTGTATAAGTTCTAGTAGTTTGCATATTTCATCTAAGTTGCTTAAATTTATTGACACACAGTTGTTCATAATATTCTCTTATTATCCTTTTAATATTTGTAGAATCTGAACTGATGTCACCTCTCTCCTTTCTGATTTTGGCAATTTGTTTCCTCCCTTCTTTCCCTCCTTCTCTCATTTGTTCCCTCTCCCTCTCCCTTCCCCTGTCTCCTCCACTCCTCTTTTTCCCTCTCATTCTCTCACCTCTATCCCTATCTCTATCTTTACCGTCTCTTTATCTTTCTTTATCTTTTTTTCCTGAAAAGTCTTTGTAGAGGTTCATCAATTTGATTGAACTTCTCAAAGAACCAGCTTTTGGCTTCATTGATACTCCCTTTTGTTTTTTTTGGATTTTCCCCCTATTTTATATTTCATTGATTTCCTCTTTGATCTTTGTTATTTCTTTTTACTTGCTTTGGTTTTAATTGACTCTTATCTTCCTCACTTTTCTAGATAGAAGCTGAGGTCCTTGATATATTCTTTTCTTGTTTTACTTGAAGTTCTATAAGTTTGATGTACTAATTTCTCCTTGTTTCACCCGCATACACCTACTTTATTAAATATTTTATTTTATTTTTAAAGATTTTTTATTTATTTATTCGACAGAGATAGAGACAGCCAGCGAGAGAGGGAACACAAGCAGGGGGAGTGGGAGAGGAAGAAGCAGGCTCATAGCGGAGGAGCCTGATGTGGGGCTCGATCCCACAACGCTGGGATCACGCCCTGAGCTGAAGGTAGACGCTTAACCGCTGTGCCACCCAGGCGCCCCTATTAAATATTTTAAACATCAAAACTGACCTTAAAGAAAAATGCAACCTTCCTACTTAAACCGGAAATAACTTAAACCCCTTTTTATCCAGTTTTGAATATTTTCTAATAATATTTATGACAGGAGAGGAGTTAAGATGGCGGAGGAGTAGGGGACCCCTTTTTCAGCCGGTCCCCTGAGTCGAGCTGGATAGGTACCAGACCAGCCTAAACAACCACGGAACCAGCCTGAGACGCAGGAAGACGCATCTGGATCTCTACAAATGAACATCTCCAGCGCTGAGTATTGAGGTACGAAGCGGGGAGCCATGAAACTGTGCACAGATATCGGAAGATAAACGGAAGGGGGAGGGAGCCGCCGCGTTCGGGCACCGGGAAGCGGTAGCCACTTGCACGGGAGAGCGGGCGGGGCTCACGGTCGGCACCTGCAAAACAGCAGACTGAGACCGTGAGCCGGGTGCGCGCGCCACCAGGCATCTCGCGGAACCCCGGAATCCCGGTGCGCTCACTGGATCCAGACTGAGACCGGGAGATCCGGGAGCGCGCGGGGCGGCGGGCGGCTGGCGGCGTTAGAAACACAAAGGACAGAGATGCGCCGGCCCTGGAAGTGAGGGCTGGGACGCCGGGTGTGGGACGCACATCCCGGGACGCTGCAGGGTTGAGCAGCACCAACAGAAACAGAGTTAAAGTGGCCAGAACATTAGTAGGGAACGGGCCGCAATCCCTCTGTTCTGTGACAGAGGCTGAAATTCGGCTGCTGCTGCTCTGACTCTCAGAAGAGGCACAGCAAACCGCCAGGGAAAGCCGCCTGAGAACAAAAGCCTGGAAATACCGGCTCACAGGGTGCCCACCCCATCCCCCCTCGCAGGGGACGCGGAGACTCTACCCAAACAGGGCTGCCTGAGTATCGGCGCGGCAGGCCCCTCCCCCAGAAGGCAGGCTGAAAAATCAAGAAGCCCACAACCCGGGCGCCTGGGTGGCGCAGTCATTGAGCTCCTGCCTTCGGCTTAGGGCGTGATCCCGGCGTTCCGGAAAGGAGTCCCTCATCGGGCTCCTCCGCTGGGAGCCTGCTTCTTCCTCTCCCACTCCCCGGCTTCTGTTCCCTCTCTCGCTGGTTGGCTGCCACATAAATAAATAAATAAAATCTTTAAAGAAGAAGCCCACATCCCTAAGATCCCTATAAAACAAGGGGCACGGCTTGGGACCCAGTCAATAATTTGGGCTCTGGAAACCCCGCAACCTCTCTTCATCAGAATGACAAGAAGGAGAAGCCCCCCCCCCAGCAAAGAAAAGACAGTGAGACTGTGGCTTCTGCCACAGAAATAATGGATATGGATGTAACCAAATTATCAGAAATGGAATTCAGAGTAACGATGGTCAAAATGATGAGTAGAATTGAAAAAACTATTAACGAAAAGGTTACTGAGAATATAGAATCCCTAAGGACAGAAATGAGAGCGAATCTGACAGAAATTAAAAATTCTATGAGCCAAATGCAGGCAAAACTAGAGGCTCTGACAGCCAGGGTCGCAGAAGCAGAGGAAAGGGTTAGTGAATTGGAGGATGGGTTAATAGAGGAAAAAATGAAAATAGAAGATGGTCTTAAAAAAATCCATGCCCACGAATGTAGGTTACGGGAGATTACTGACTCAATGAAACGATCCAATGTTAGAATCATCGGCATCCCCGAGGGGGTGGAGAAAAACAGAGGTCTAGAAGAGATATTTGAACAAATTGTAGCTGAAAACTTCCCTAATCTAGCAAGGGAAACAAACATTCGTGTCCAAGAGGCAGAGAGGACCCCTCCCAAGCTCAACCACGACAAACCTACGCCACGTCACGTCATAGTGCAATTTGCAAACATTAGATGCAAGGATACAGTATTGAAAGCGGCCAGGGCAAAGAAATTTCTCACGTACCAAGGCAAAAGCATCAGAATTACGTCAGACCTGTCTACACAGACCTGGAATGAGAGAAAGGGTTGGGGGAGCATTTTTAAAGCTCTTTCAGAGAAAAACATGCAGCCAAGGATCCTTTATCCAGCAAGGCTGTCATTCAGAATTGATGGAGAAATAAAGACATTTCAGAATCGCCAGTCACTAACCAATTTTGTAACTACGAAACCAGCCCTACAGGAGATATTACGGGGGGTTCTATAAAAGTAAAAAGGCCCCAAGAGTGATACAGAACAGAAAGTCACAGCCAATACAAAAAAAGACTTTACTGGCAACATGGCAACATTAAAATCATATCTCTCAGTAATCAGTCTTAATGTAAATGGTTTGAACCATCCCATAAAACGCGACAGGGTTGCAGATTGGATAAAAAGAAATGACCCATCCATTTGCTGTCTACAAGAGACTCATTTCAAACCCAAAGATGCATTCAGACTGAGAGTAAGGGGATGGAGTACCATCTTTCACGCAAATGGTCCTCAAAAGAAAGCTGGGGTAGCAATTCTCATATCAGATAAATTGGATTTTAAACTACAGACTATAGTTAGAGACGCAGAAGGGCACTATATTATTCTTAAGGGAAGTATTCAACAAGTGGATATGACAATTATAAATATATATGCCCCCAACAGGGGAGCAGCAAGATACACAAGCCAACTCTTATCCAGAATAAAGAGACATATAAATGAAAATACATTAATAGTAGGGGACCTCAACACTCCACTATCAGAAATAGACAGAACACCCTGGCAAAAACTAAGCAAAGAATCAAAGGCTTTGAATGCCATACTCGACGAGTTGGACCTCATAGATATATATAGAACACTACACCCCAGAACCAAAGAATACTCATTCTATTCTAATGCCCATGGAACATTCTCAAGAATAGACCATGTTCTGGGACACAAAACAGGTCTCAACCGATACCAAAAGATTGAAATTATCCCCTGCATATTCTCAGACCACAACGCTCTGAAATTGGAACTCAACCACAAGGAAAAATTTGGAAGAAACTCAAACACTTGGAGACTAAGAGCCATACTGCTCAGGAATGACTCGATAAACCAGGAAATCAAAAATCAAATTAAACAATTTATGGAGACCAATGAGAATGAAAATACAACAGTCCAAAACCTATGGGATACTGCAAAGGCAGTCCTAAGGGGGAAATACATAGCCATCCAAGCCTCACTCAAAAGAATAGAAAAATCTAAAATGCAGTTTTTATATTCTCACCTCAAGAAGCTGGAACAGCAACAGAGGGACAGGCCTAATCCACGCACGAGGAAGCAGTTGACCAAAATTAGAGCTGAAATCAATCAAGCAGAAACCAGAAGTACAGTAGAGCAGATCAACAGGACTAGAAGCTGGTTCTTTGAGAGAATCAATAAAATTGACAGACCACTGGCAAGACTTATCCAAAAGAAAAGAGAAAGGACCCAGATTATTAAAATTATGAATGAAAAAGGAGAGGTCACAACAAGCACCATTGAAATTGGAAGGATTATTAGAAATTTTTATCAACAGCTATATGCCAATAAACTAAGCAATCTGGAAGAGATGGAATCCTTCCTGGAAACCTATAAACTACCAAGATTGAAACCGGAAGAAATTGATTCCTTAAACAGGCCAATTAATTATGAAGAAATTGAGTCAGTGATAAACAACCTTCCAAATAACAAAACTCCAGGCCCGGATGGTTTTCCTGGGGAATTCTACCAAACATTCAAAGAAGAAATAATACCTATTCTCCTAAAGCTATTTCAAAAAATAGAAACAGAAGGAAAGCTACCAAACTCATTCTATGAGGCCAATATTACCTTGATCCCCGAACCAGGCAAAGACCCCCTCAAAAAGGAGAATTACAGACCGATTTCCCTAATGAATATGGATGCCAAAATCCTCAACAAGATACTTGCTAATAGAATCCAACAGTACATTAAAAGGATTATCCATCACGATCAAGTGGGATTCATACCTGGGATGCAAGCGTGGTTCAATATTCGCAAATCAATCAGCGTGATACATCATATCAAGAAAAGACTCAGGAACCATATGATCCTCTCAATCGGTGCCGAAAAAGCATTTGACAAAATACAGCATCCTTTCCTGATTAAAACCCTTCAGAGTGTAGGAATAGAAGGTACATTTCTCAATCTCATAAAAGCCATCTATGAAAAGCCTACTGCAAATGTTATTCTCAATGGAGAAAAGCCGGAAGCCTTTCCCTTAAGATCAGGAACTCGACAAGGATGCCCACTCTCGCCACTATTATTCAACATAGTACTAGAAGTCCTTGCAATAGCAATCAGACAACAAAAAGGGATCAAAGGTATTCAAATTGGCAAAGAAGAAGTCAAAATGTCTCTCTTTGCAGATGACATGATACTCTATATGGAAAACCCAAAAGAAGCCACTCCCAAATTATTAGAAGTTATAGAGCAATTCAGTAACGTGGCAGGATACAAAATAAATGCTCAGAAATCAGTTGCATTTCTATACACGAGTAACGAGACCGAAGAAAGAGAAATTAGGGAATCCATCCCATTTACAATAGCACCAAAAACCATACGTTACCTTGGAATTAACTTAACCAGAGACGTAAAGGACCTATATTCTAAAAACTATAAATCACTCTTGAAAGACATTGAGGAAGACATAAAAAGATGGAAAGATATTCCATGCTCATGGATCGGAAGAATTAACATAGTTAAAATGTCCATGCTACCCAGAGCAATCTACACTTTCAATGCTATCCCGATCAAAATACCGAGAACGTTTTTCAAAGAACTGGAACAAACAGTCCTTAAATTTGTATGGAACCAGAAAAGGCCCCGAATCTCCAAGGAACTGTTGAAAAGGAAAAACAAAGCTGGGGGCATCACAATGCCGGATTTCGAGCTGTACTACAAAGCTGTGATCACAAAGACAGCATGGTACTGGCACAAAAACAGACACATAGACCAATGGAACAGAATAGAGAGCCCAGAAATGGACTCTCGGCTCTTTGGGCAACTAATATTTGATAAAGCAGGAAAAAATATCCGGTGGGAAAAAGACAGTCTCTTCAATAAATGGTGCTGGGAAAATTGGACAGCTACATGCAAAAGAATGAAACTTGACCACTATCTCACACCATACACAAAAATAAACTCCAAATGGATGAAAGACCTCAATGTGAGACAGGAATCCATCAAAATTCTAGAGGAGAACATAGGCAACAACCTCTACGACATCGGCCAAAGCAACCTTTTTCATGACACATCCCCAAAAGCAAGAGAAACAAAAGATAAAATGAATTTATGGGACTTCATCAAGATTAAAAGTTTCTGCACAGCCAAGGAAACAGTCAGAAAAACTAAGAGGCAGCCCACGGAATGGGAGAATATATTTGCAAATGACACTACAGATAAAGGACTGGTATCCAAGATCTACAAAGAACTTCTCAAACTCAGTACACGAGAAACAAATAAACAAATCAAAAAATGGGCAGAAGATATGAACAGACACTTTTCCAATGAAGACATACAAATGGCTAACAGACACATGAAAAAATGTTCAAAATCATTAGCCATCAAGGAAATTCAAATCAAAACCACACTGAGATACCACCTTACGCCAGTTAGAATGGCAAAAATAGACAAGGCAAGAAACAACAATTGTTGGAGAGGATGTGGAGAAAGGGGATCCCTCCTACATTGTTGGTGGGAATGCAAGTTGGTATAACCACTCTGGAAAACAGTGTGGAGGTCCCTTAAAAAGTTAAAAATTGAGCTACCCTATGATCCAGCCATTGCACTACTGGGTATTTACCCCAAAGATACAGACGTAGTGAAGAGAAGGGCCATATGCACCCCAATGTTCATAGCAGCAATGTCCACAATAGCTAAATCGTGGAAGGAGCCGAGATGCCCTTCAACAGATGACTGGATTAAGAAGTTGTGGTCCATATATACAATGGAATATTACTCAGCTATCAGAAAGAACGAGTTCTCAACATTTGCTACAACATGGACAGCACTGGAGGAGATAATGCTAAGTGAAATAAGTCAAGCAGAGAAAGACAACTATCATATGATTTCTCTCATCTATGGAACATAAGAACTAGGATGATCAGTAGGGGAAGAAAGGGATAAAGAAAGGGGGGGGTAATCAGAAGGGGGAATGAAACATGAGAGACTATGGACTATGAGAAACAAACTGAGGACTTCAGAGGGGAGGGGGGTGGGGGAATGGGATAGACCGGTGATGGGTAGTAAGGAGGGCACGTATTGCATGGTGCACTGGGTGTTATACACAACTAATGAATCATCGAGCCTTACATCGGAAACCGGGGATGTACTGTATGCCGACTAACATAATATAATAAAAAATCATTAAAAAATAAAAAAAAAACCTAAAAAAAAAAAAATTTATGACAAATGTTGACATTTTGAAGCCAAAAATATTAACAAGAAAAAAAATGCTTCCTTAGGACTAATCAAGGATAAAATTGTATTACAATCCTTCCTAAACTTCTTTGCCACCCTTATACTATTATGCATCATTGAAATAACACACAATATTTATATTGTGCTATTTGTAGTATTTCCAAGTATTTTTCTTCTAACTAAAATATAATTAAACTTTCTCTTATCAAACATGCGTTGAGAGCCTCATAACAGACACTCTCCTAAGTTGTTGAAGAACTTACATTCTAGTGATGCTAGAACATACATTCTTAGCAATAAACAAATAAGAAAATACAGAAGCGATGATTGCTGTAAAACTAAACAGGGTGCTGGCACTGGAATTGGCTGCTCTGGCTGGGTAGTCAGGAACCTATTGCTCATGAGATGCTATAGAATGTGTAAGCTGAATGACAAGGAGCCAGACATGAAAAGATCTAAGACAAAGGCACCTCAGGAAGAGAAGGCAGCAGATGTAAATGCCCCCAAGGCATCCATAAAATTGGACTGTTAGAGGAAAAGAAAGAAGGTCATTATGGCTGGAACATTCTTAGCAATGAGAAGAGAATCATGCTGTGTGGTTGGAAAGTCAGGAAGAGCCAAGATCGCAAAGGATCTTGGAAACAAGGTAAAGAGATATGGATGGGATTTTATCACAAGTGTCATAGGGAACCTCAAGGAATTTTTAAAAAGGATTTGATACAACCTGATTTATTTTTTAAAAAACATTATTCTGGCTATTGTGAGAAGAATGAAATATAGGAGGTTCAATGAAGAAGGCAGGAGACTAGTTTGAAGACTACGATAGTAGCCTAGCCAAGAGCCACTGAGTGTTGGAAATAGGGCTTAACGGATTTAGAAAAAGTAGTTGCACTTCACATATAATTAGACAGTTGACAATACTCTTCGATGCATTGGATTTGGCAGGCACAGGAGGGAAGCAAATGTAAATGTAATGATTATGAGAACTAGGTTATCTATAGTATATTTCAGTTCCAAATCAATTATATGTGCCTAATATATTTCAATTTTTTCTAGAGTTCTATGATTAATAAAGTCATATATTTAAATATCATGTAACTTTAAGATTCAATGCTATCATTATTGTTATTTTTAAATGAATTCACCTTCAACTGCTCTACTGAGTAAGCCAGGAAAAATTAATGGCTTACAGATGAATAGGTTGTCAATGCAGAAATACACTACCAACATACTATTAAAATACATTGACTTTTTTTTTAAGAGCAGGAGCTCAGACTTCGTAAAATGTGACAAATTACAAGTTACTAACGTAGTGATATTTAGATTTTAGTGTCATGTGGAAAAAAAAAGAGTCAATAATATTTCTTATTTATTATATAATAACCTTGGGTATTTTTACATTTTTCTAGTAGTTGAAGGTTCATAACCATTAAGCAGGAGGTATTACTTGATCTAAAGAGACACGGTTTTGCACAAGGGCACAGGGTCCTGAACTCTGTTCATCTGGAATTTACACAAATTTTTCTTTCCAATGTGAATTCTCTTATCTGAAAATCTACAACTTAGAAAAGAAACTCAGAAATCATTTTGATCTATGAATAATTAGCACCCTTTCTCACCATTCCCAAGCAAACTGCAATGGTTCAACACCTGTTAATAGTTCTTTAGGTGTTCATACAATTGCTAATGAATCATAATCAAAAAGGCAACCATTATCCATCCCATTGCAAGTGGCAGTGCCAACAGATAATAGTTTTCTTTGGCTTGCTCAGCAGCAGAGACAAAGAAGGGACTATACATCAAAAAGTAAAATGTTGATTTAAATGACCTCTTGGACTCTAATATAAACCTTCTCTGAATACTTATATAACTTTGCATTCCCACCTGAATTTGTTAGTATATTAATCTATCTCCCAAACATGAAATTCTATAATTAAGTAAGATATGAAGAGGTAAAGAGCTACAGTATAATCATATACATAGTTTTATTTTGACTTGCAAAATTCGAGTGAAAATAGAGATGGTAATCAATGATATCTAAAAAAATGTGACAAAGTTGGGTGTGAATCCTGGCTCTGCTAGGAATAACACTGAGAATGCAATATTGTCAATAACTTTGTTTTTTCCCTTGCAAAATTAAGATAATGATGGGATTATCCTCACATACATAGTAAAGAATAAATTTAAACTACATTTCAGGTTCTTAGCATGGCCCTATAAGTTCAGCTTTCTTTTTGAAGTTGGCATAATTGTCAAGAGCCAATCTTGGCCTCATGGTGGCAAAATGTCTGCCAGCAGCTTATGTTTTATGTCTTAGCCTTTAAGAATCCTATTGAAAGGTAAGAATGACTTTTCCCCAATGATCAAAGGGCCTAGAATTGATCCCACATGCATGGATTAAGTCATTCAGAACCAGTGATCCTATGTTCTGATTGAGCAGAACAGGACAACTTGCCCACCCCTGGATTCAGGAAGGAAACATAGATGCTCCCAAACTCCACGGACTGAGGATGCGAGGAACTGTTTTCCTAGAGAATCAGATGTCTACCATGGAATCCACTCTACAATTCTAACTTTATATCCCATAACTATGTATGTTACCTTGAAGAAGTTTCTAAAGTTCTCTAAGTCTCAGGATTCTAAATTATAAGATATCTTACCTTGTAAAGTTGTTGTGAAAAAAATTTTTTACAGATTTTATTTTTAAGCAATCTCCACCCAACCCCACGTGGAGCTCAAATGTACAACCCCAAGATTGAGTCACACACTCCTCCAACTGAGCCACCTCGGCACCCCAAGTTGTTGTGAAATTTTAATGAAATTATATACATACACATGTAATAAGCTACCTCAAGCTGGGCACATGATAGGTACTAAATACATGTTTATTATTTTGTTTCCCTGTTCTCTCAGGAGTAATACAGAATAAACAAAGCATGTATTAATACTTGAAGACGGCTATAATGTCTACACCAATTTTTTTTCTGTTGCAAGCTCAGATCCATCCATTTACTGTTTTTCTAGTATTTCTTGGTTTTGAGATAGTTCATGATCATTGCCGCTAGCCTTTCATCATCCCACATCAAGTGCAGTGTCCAGATCAGAACATAATATTCTAGGTATGATTTGTCTAGCACGAAGTCGACTGTAATCTCCTTTGATCTGAAAACACTTTCATTGATGACACCTGAGATTTTCATGACAGATGGTGAGACATTTTACTCTTCACAGATATCTGAGCCAACCAAAAACCCAGCTTTCTCTACAAGTTCTACTGGTAAGCTATGCCTGTTCTAACCCATGCCTATGAAATAGCTCTTTGGAGCATATGCTAAGAACTTTATTCCTATTCGATGTTATCCTATTAGAGTTTCACAATTATCTTATTTATTTGATTATTGACAGCATCCTTTGGATATGGATCAACCACTCATCAGATTTTCACAGCATGTACAAATTTGACCTATATTCCCCAGTGCCTTTATTCTCAATGAGAGCAAAATCAGGGCCCAGCACTTCAGCACTACACACATTTTCCTTGAAGCTGGTAAAGGACTCACCAACAGCATCCTAATCATCAACCAATCTTGAATCCTAATCCTGTCGGTACTTTATCCAACCCACATGTATATGTCTTGTTCATAAAGGATTGCAGCAATTAAGCACAGAAAGCTCTATCCAGTCTCTGCACACATACAATTTTGTTAATTTTATCATTCAACCAGTACTGCTTTGTGCCTTTACTTGTTGTCATGTTCTCATACTTCCTTCACAATAGGAGCTTTTTCATATAGGAATTCACAATGTTTAATCAAAGCAATTAGCATCTAGCCTGTGGAAACAGAGGCACATCTAAGCAACTAAACATCAGGAAAAAATAATTATGGTCACTAAGATAGTATATCAAATAGTTTTCAGATTAAATAAATAAAAATCAGATTTAGACAAGAGGGATGAACACCGGACTGAAGAGATTTTGAATTCGAGTGATGGATGCTAATAGATTTTGTTCCCAATGGAGCAACCTGCTGGCCTCGTTGTCATGGAGAAGAAAAGCTCATTTATCAAATCTGTCCTCTTTCCCAAATAAAGCAGGTTGACTCACCTGTTTAATAAATTGCACTCCAAAGAACTCTGCTGTAAGACTACTCCAGAATGGTGGAAACTTCAATTGTTGAAGCTATTGAGCATAATGACTTGGGGCATGGCCCCAAAGACTCCCACTAGTAATCTACAGCGGTGAGGGCAGTGATTCATGCTCACTCTCAGAACACATGAATCTGCTCTAGAAACTCCCCAGAATACTAGAAACAGAAATCCTGCTGGGTAGAAGGTTTAGTCCCTGCAGTTGTATAGGTTGGAGAGATGCGACAAAACTGAGCATAACTATTACTATGAATACTTGAGGAAACTTGGAAATATATCTATATGTAATATCACCCAAACACTAACAGTGGCTAAGGATATTATTGAGATTGTGAATGAGTCATTTTTAAATTTCATGTATCTATTATCTATATTATTTTAAAATTTCCTATAATGAGAAGAAATTTTAAACCACAGAAAATACTCATAAAAGTAAATATATGACTTACAAAACATGGCGGCATTCCCAAAAGCTTCATTATTTCACACGCTTCAACCCTATTAGATAGGCGGAATGGGTTAGTCTTGAAAATTCCCCTCAGTGCAAAAAACACAACCTTTTAAAACAAAGTTGGAAGTAAACTATTTTATTTTAGATGATGAAGAAGAAAAAGAACAACAAAAACAACAAGCAGCAGCTGATAAAGACACTAAGATATCACCATCCATATCCAAATGCATTGTCCACCAAATACCTACTTGCTGTCATGGACATACAGTAACTTTCTAACAACAGGCTATGAGTCAACTGCTATTGTATACAAAGACATACTCTCTATATATAGAATGAAAATTTTTGAACAGAAGTTTAAGGAGTTTGTTGTAAAACCATGAGTCATTTTTAGTTTTTAAGCAAAAGAGTCTGGAATAAAATGGTGCTCTAGGGAAGTTAATTTTGTAGCAGGGTCATGATGAATTGAAGGGGAGAGCAATTAGAAGTAATGTGACCCCACAGGAAGCTATTGCAACTCTACAAAGAGAAGTTAAGGAAAATCTGAACTAGAATTAGTTAGCAAGAATGGACAGTGGAATGAGGCATTAGAAACTGATATGTACTACACAGATCAAATGCTGAGTATGTCATATGAGATAAATGACAACACCTAGAGTTGGATTCTAGTTTGTTATGTTCCTGATAAGGTATGTGATCTTGAGAAAATCATTTTATACTCCTAGATATTAGATCAGTTTCATTTGAAGAAAAAGAAAGAGGAAAGAAAGAAAGAAAGAAAGAAAGAGAGAGAGAGAGAGAAAGAAAGAAAGAAAGAAAGAAAGAAAGAAAGAAAGAAAGAAAGAAAGAAAGAAAAGAAGAAAGAAGAAAGGAAGGAGGGAGGGAGGGAGGGAGGAAGGAAGAGAAGGAAAGAAAGAACGAAAGAAAGAAAGAGAGAGAGAGAGAGAGAGAGAGAGAAAGAAAGAAAGAAAGAAAGAAAGAAAGAAAGAAAGAAAGAAAGAAAGAAAGAAAGAAGAAAGAAGAAAGGAAGGAGGGAGGGAGGGAGGGAGGAAGGAAGAGAAAGAAAGAAAGAAAGAAAGAAAGAAAGAAAGAAAGAAAGAAAGAAAGAAAGAAAGAAAGAAACTAAAAGCTATTTCATTTAAGACCAAAAAAGCTATTTCATTTCAGTTGTCTAGAATCCTCCACCAATGACCAGAGTCATTTTTATGTCTCCTTCACTGCAAATGGATTTGAAATGAAAGACTGGTGAAGAGTAAATGCTTCAAAGAGCCTTACCTCTTACTTCCAAGATTTTCAAATGGAAATGTTTCAAATGGAACATCACATTCATGGTTGATTTGGTCAATGCATACACCAGTTAACACTTGCTCCTGATGATCACTTACACTTTTGGCTGTTATCAGTGGCTTTAGAGAGAATATCTCGGGATAGGAAGAGCTACTCTGACAGAAAGAAAAAAGTGAAAACTCTTGAAATTCTTGAGGATCTCCTACTCAAGGATCCACCATGAACAGGGGACTTGGAGGGAGGAGGTGAAGTATGATATTGTCACCTGGGAAAATACCTCTGCTTATTAACAAGCTTGGAGGAATTTGCTCAGGAGGGGGCAGACTTCACTAAGGGAGAAGATAAGCTGCCACACAGGAGAGTAGAAAGTAACTCATATCAACAAACTCCTTACAGGAGAAATTTTAGATGATTTTATCTCAGTAAGGCCTCTGATAAATTTCTTTAAAAGAAACATGGCAAAAATTCTAGTTCAGTTTCAGTTTTGTTTTGTTTACTTTTGTTTTCCATCTTTAACACTTGTAGACAAGAGAATTGTAACTAATACAATCACTTGAGGTCCCAAGAATACTCGTATTAATTTCCCCAGCTCCTCTCTAAACCCATGTTTGATTGGAGCAAGACATCTGGATAAGGAGATTAAATGGAGTCATGGCCAAGGTAGGCTGGTAATGATTGCGTATCTTCAGTAACCATGCTTTATCTGGGATCCTGGAAACTACATTGTGGGTAGAGAAAAAGGCAGAAGTCCAACATCCAGAAATAAAGCCAAGCTGGAAACAATGAGGCTATACAGATATCACCAAAGAGAAAACCAGAAAGAAGGTTGAGGCACCGACTGCATCAGATGTAATTTCTATAGTTTTCTATTGTCTTCATTCCTAACTAATTGGATTGACCCAAGCACTATTGGAGAGCTCTGTCTGGGATCACTGTTCTCTGACAGTCTCTGCTGTCAAGCCTCTTGTCAGGGTCAGGAGTGGCGAGAGTTAGGAGTGTACCTTAATCATGGACTTGATGTAGATCTCAGCAGTAGCAACATGGAAAACTCCTAACAGAGAGGCAGGTGGACATCAGGGAGATTTAGAAGTAGATAGAAAGCAGGGTCAAGAACATGCATGAAGGTCTCAGGGAATGTTGTAGCAACCTATAGGCAAATGTTCAGACAGGTCTCCTTTTGTGACTTTCCTTTTTCTGGGGAGCTTCAGGTTCCTAATTAGGGAACCAAAGGCCAGTTCAGATAAGAGGAAGAGTGTGGTAGGCTGAATAATGCTCCCCTCAAAGATGTCCACCTCCAAATCCTCAAAACCTGTGAATATGTTACTTTCTATGGCAAAAGGGACTTTACACATGTGATTAAGGATCTTGAGATGGGGAGACTGTCTTGGATTATCCTGTGGGCCCAATGTAATCACAAGGATCTTTGTAAGAGGAAGCAGATTTTGAGTCAGAGGATATGTGATGAAAGAAGCAGAATTCAGAGGGGGAGAGAGATTGATTTGAACATGTTAGGCTGCTAGCTTTGAAGATGGAGGAAGGAGGCCACAAGCCAAGGAATAGAGGCTTCTAGAACATAGAAAAGGCATGAAGCAGATTTTTCCTTAGGGTCTCCAGAAGAAACAACTCCACTGACATCTTGATTTTAGCTCAGTGAGACCTGTTTTGGACTTCTGACCTCCAGAACTATAAGATAATAAATGTTATTGTTTTAAGCTAACAAGCTTGAAGTAATTTGCTATAGCAGCAATGGGAAACTAATATGAATGAATATATACCTTCTCTTACAAATATGGCATGATAAGGTTCAAGATGATGGTTGGTTACAAGGTAAAGGTCTAGAAGTTTTAAATTGGGACCAGGAGCAAAACTGAGATGGTGCCAGGGTATAGACCTCTAGAACAAGAGATTCATATATTTTTTTCTGCCTAGAGGTTTGATTGGTTCCAGAACATAGAGAGATGCTAAAAGAAGTTTGGAAAATAGTGGAACCATAGACAAAAATCAACTCAGTCATCTCCTTATTTGAGATGTTCCTTTACAGTCACTTGTTCATTAGTTCAAAAAACACTTAGTGAGCCAGGCTGCTACATGATGGAGCCAGAGTTAAAAATAAGATGGCTAAGGTTCATGACCTCAAGAAACTGTGTGAGTCAAGCTCCTTTTGAGCTAGCATGACATCCTTCTCTGGAAGGAACATTCTCCTAACTTCTTTCTTGTTGGGTACTGTCTACACATGCTAACACAGCAAAACAGAAATGCTCCATAGACACCGAACATACACACTCAAGCAGAGTAAAAGCAGAATTTCATGACCTCAATACTGATTTCTGTCATCCTTACCATGAAAAAGAGGAGGAAGAGATATAAAATTACATGAGTTAAAAGCAAATAACAAGGACACTCAGATTTTTAAAAACCTTTGTCCTCTAGAGACACTGGAATCATGCAACGACCCCATGTTGGAAGGCCGCAGAGAAAAATAAACTTATGCTGAAGCCTTAGGGGGAAAAGTACAGGGCTATACTGGGGACTTTACCAAGCAGATGAAAAAAGGGCAACCTCAAAATTTTAACTTTCTCAAGCAGTATGGAGAATCTAAAAATGACTGGTGAATTATCTAGAAAGAACACTCAACCTCCAATATAGGCTGGATATTAGAATTCAACATGAAGGAATGAAAAGTAAGACGTAAAAGCAAGGTGCTTCCAAAAGGCTCTAGAGGAAGCTGAAAAACAGAGCAGGACCAGGCAAACTTTTTCTGTAAGGGTTAGACAGTAAATTTTAGGCTTTGCAGGCCACAGGGTCTCTGTTCCAAGTACTCATCACCACAACTATAGTGTGAAAGCAACTTCAGTTAATATGTACATCAATAGGTACAGCTATGTACTAATAAAATTTTATTTACAAAAACAAGCACAGGCCATCTCTGGCCCATTGGCTATAATTTCCCAACCCCTGTAGTAAGTATAGCTCATTTTGCAGTGAATTTAAAACCCAAAAATCAACTCAAATGCATGACATTTATGCTACCATCCCTCCCTGCCACATAACAAAACTTCTGTATGATTCGAGCAAGTTTTTTTTTTTTTTTAAGATTTTATTTATTTGACAGAGAGAGCATAAGCAGGCAGAGCAGCAGGCAGACAGAGCGGGAGAAGCAGGGAGCTTCCCTCAGCAGGGAGCTCGATGTGGGGCTCGATCCCAGGACCCTGGGATCATGAACTGAGCCAAAGGCAGATGCTTAATGACTGAGCCATCCAGGCACCCCCAAGTTATTTAATTTTAGTAAGTAAGCCTCTATTTTCTCATCTTGTAATAGTATCTCTATCACAAGGTTGTTATGAATAGAGGATGAAATGATGTGTTAGAATAGTAAGTATCACTCCTGACCCATACTAAATAAATAAGAAATGAAGCTATTGTTCTTGCCTTTGTCATCTCCAACAATCAGTTATTGCACACTGCTAATTAATAACTGTTCTTTCCAATGCTGCATGTGACATTGTCAACTGATCTATTCTGATACTAAAGTCGAAATCCATGCATCCTATTCTTTGTCTTTTCGGGAACTATTCAAAATTTTACACCTCCTCCTTCTTGTTTCACACCGTTTGTTTTCTTCCTTTTTAGCTAACTTTAAAAGCTTTGAAAAGCCAAAGTAGTTGTATAATAGCTTGAAGGACACAGCAGGCTATAACCAGTGTTCCAAGAGTTTTGTTCTGATTTAAAAATGAGCCTGAGGTGGGGGGAAAAAAGGCCTCAACAGAAACAGTCTGTGAGGTCAGGGAGAAGGTAAACAAGCTATTTCCAGGAGCTAGAAAGCAAACCAAGAGCTATAGAAACAGGCCCAGGGACATGGGGCTTAGGGGAGTTCTGGTAGGGAACATGGCATCAAAGGAATACAGTCCTCCTTTTATATTTTCTGTAAGCCTTAGGGTTCCTCTGTATAGACTCAGATACCATCAACCATTATAGATAGGACATATGCATAAAGGAAGAGGCTGATACTGCCTTTTGAAGTTATTAGTCTTTCTGGCCCAGAAAAAGAGAATGATAGGGATTTCTTCTGATTACATATATGGAATTCTTCTCTGGACCTTGCATTCCATTCTTCTTAAAAGCCAAGACTGGGTGTAGGTGCCTAAAGAATAAACCTAAGTTTGGAAAGTTAGTGGTCACCTACTGCATTTGCCCAGAAGCCCCTCCCCTTCTGGGAACTGCCTGTTTCTGCCATACTTACCTCCCACTCCCCTGTTATGGGATATACTAGGAGTGGAGTTAGAACAATTGACAGCTGGACAGGAAAGCTCAAGCTTTATCTCTGGGCACACCTGGACATCTGGTATGTTGACTCTTGGCCAAGATAAGGGTAATGAGATTTATAATGTGCTATTTAAGATTTCTCGCTGCACACAAAAAAATGGTAATTCTATGACATGATGAGGGTGATAACAATCATTTTGCGATATACGAGTGTGTTAAATCAACACATTGTACACCTACACAGTGTTATATGCTTATTTCGATAAAGTTGGAAAACAACAATAACAAAATAAGGAGGAGAGGGAAATAAAGATCCCAAACTCTCCTGGAGACTGCCTCACCCCTGACGACATTTGGGACTTAGACTTCCTGGACCATGTAGTTAGTACACACTGTAAACGTGAATCCATGGGAGGCACAGACTTGCAGATAGAATTCACAGGGGAGAATCTCTTTGTTTCACCCAGAGCAAAAGCAAAAAAGTTACCTTTCCCCGATACTTTGAACCCTACCTATTTTAATATGTAATGTTTCCATTGTTGATTGGCTCTAAAATTTTTCAGTTTACAATATGGTGTGTTCTTTGATGAATTATTTCATAAACATATGAAAATATCGAACTTCATTCAAAATCAGGGAGGAGAAAATAAAAACAAGATACCACTTAATTTCCTTCTAGTGGGCAAGAAAAAAGTTAGTTTGGATGGGGATGTGCAGATGGAGAAATTTGTACATTGCTGGTAGAAAGGTAAACCAATGAGTCATTTCAGAGAACAATTTAGAAACACCTAGTAAAGCCGAAAGAGAGAGGCATAAAATATATGAGTCTGCAGTTCCAGTTCTAAAACTCTAAAATGTTCCCTAGAGAACACACTTACACAGATGAACAAAGATGTTTACTATAGCACTCTTTGTAAACACAAAATATAGCAATAGCACACAACTGAACACGCACTAAAGCTTCCTCTTGCAACAGACAGTATTGATTACTTAAAATATATAAACTATAGATATGCACGTCAACATAAACAGAACTCAAAAGCAGCAATAAGTGACAAGAAAAAAGAAAAGGATGTACGTCTGAATGATACAATTTATGTAATATTTAAGTTCCCCAAATGTTGCTCAGTATCTGTAACATTCTCCATAGAAAAGTACAGATATTTAGTTTGAATGATATAAAAATACACAGTCTCCACTTCTTCAGAGGGAGCCAACTATATACCCTTAATGAAACATACAGAACACCCCCCCTTTAGGTAGCTTGTCTACATGTAGCTTCCCATGCCAACAGCTTCTAATCAGGGCACAGCTCAAGTTTTCCCTTTTTTCTACTATACAGCTTTCCTACTCCCCTACCTGCCTTTGAGTCTCTGACAAAAAAAACAGATGATGGGGGCTGACTGTCTAGCAAATTCTGAATAAACAACCTCTGCCAGTTCTCAAAAAAAAAAAATCAAAATAGTGATTATTCAAAATAGAGGTACAGAAGGGCTTTAGACAAATACCACAAATATTACTATAAGTTAATTCATAGCGAGGGGAATATAGTTGTCTGAGAAAATATTTCCTGTAACATTTTAGTGTTTCAAATTTTTATTAAATATATATATGTAATAAATCTTATACACTGATATGCAAGGAGACATTAAAAAAAAGATATAGAAAGCAATAACTATTTTGGTGCCCACACATCGTTCCAGTTTCTAGTTCCTTTTTTGGTCTCATCCTGGATCCCAGATTACAGAATATACTCTAGTTATCACTGTAAAAAATTATCTATCTGTCTGTCGTTTATTAGCTAGGTTGAGTTGAATTTCTGTTACTGATAACCGAAAGATATTCCTAAATAATCTTGAAATGATTGGAGGTTTTAGAGAATTTTTGTTTTCCTGCAATCTCCAAGCATCCTGGCCATGCCAGCATGCCCACTGCAGGTGCAGAGGAAGCATATTTAGGGGTGGCATATTCTGCTAACCTTTATGGGCAAACAGTTGCCCATATCATGTCAGGATTCCAAGGAGAATAAAGGATGTCAGAGACCTGGAAAGTCATATTGAATTTAGAAGCCAATAGTAGTTCCAAGAACACAAGATCCAGCTAGATCAAAAGCAAAAGTAAAAAATATTAGCTTGTGGTGTCTCTGAACAGGGGAGAGAATCAAATGCTTGCCTGGCTAAGCCCTTCTCCAGTCGCCATGTCATTGGTGTGTCCCCACGACCAGCTGAAAGATAAGTCAGTTCCCTGCAGTTTCCTATGAAACTGGTCAAGAAGAATGTCTAGAGTCTTATTTGAGCTTTGGCTCCAGGTGACAGAGCAGCCTCTAAATTTCTCATCAATTGGGCCTTTATTCAAGGAATCACCCCACTTGAAACAAACCTGGCCGAACTAGGACCTGTCCCCCCCTTCATTCCCTAATGACTTTTTGGTCAGATTGTCCTCTTAACCACCTCCACCGCCACCTCATGAATGCCATTCTATTGTAACCCTGCTTCCTTATGCTTCTATCCAATGACATCCTAACAATAGGTATGTTTTAGTGTATGTCTTTGAATCGGGTATTTCTCTTCTCAGTGTAGGATATAAATATAAGATTCCTAAAGTAACTTTTATTATCTTTCTATATCTAGTATTTTATGACCTGGATCTCGGAATGATCTCAGACATGATGGTTAATTTTATGTGTCACTTTGGGCCAACAGATGCCAGGATAGCTGGTAAAACATTATTTCTGGGTGTGTCTCAGTGAGTGTCTCCAGAAAGAGTTGGCAGTTGAAAGAGTAAACTGAGTAAAGAAGACATGGGCAGGCATCATCCAATCCACTGAGGGTCTGAATAGCACAAAAAGGTGGAGGAAGAGGAATTTGCTTTTTCGGTTGAGCTGGAACATTCACCTCTTCCTGCCCTCAACATGACTGCTTCTGGTTCTCAGGCTTTTGGCCTCAGACCAAGACTTATGCCATCACCCCCTTTCTCAACCTGTCATTTTCAGACCTTTGGACTGAGGCTGAATTTACACCACTTATTTTCCTGATTCTCCAGCTTGCAGATAGCAGATCATGGGACTTCCTAGCTTCCATAACCATATGAGCCAAGTCCTGTAATAATCTTCTCCAACGTTCTATTGGTTCTGTTTCTCTGGACAACCCTAATACAACAGACAACTTTATTTTTAAAAAGAAAGTACTATTTTATAATCTAGTTTTTATTTTTTCATGGTTTCTTTATTTGTAATCAATTTTGTCTCATGATTTTGCTATGTCTTTAGCTAGGTTCAAGCAAGTATGTCACATCATTTGTATGATACACTATTTTAAAACACACTCCTCTTTGTTTCATATTTTTCCTTTATTTTCGAAATATCTGCAGAGTTGATTGCTTTTCCCAAAAACAATGTGGGATTTTTAGAAATCTTATCATTCAATTTTTTCCCTATATCAGCCATATTTCATGTAAATTATTTCAAATTACTTTTTCAACATGCATAAAATAATTCATGTGAAATGTTTTTCTAAGTTGGTTCTCAGCAAATTGGAGAATAGGGAAAATGAAAGTATGAGCATACATTATAGAAACGACTACAATTTTATCATTACACATCATTTGGAGAAATTCTTGGCCAAAAATCAGAAAAGGGGTTTGTTCTTCTTCCCTGCCCTAAATTGATAAATTGGTTAATTTTAAAAAGCAGAGAATTTTTAAAAGTCTCAAAACTCCAAAAGACAAACATGAATCATAAGCGTTTTTGACCAAGATTTATTTTTAATTTAAGATAATATTAACTAATAATTATATATTAATCACACTGTTTTCCCAGCCCTCTACTCATGTGATTTCATTCTCTGATTGTTCCACAAATCTGAGCAGAACTGGAGACCCTCACCACACACCAAACCACATATTCCTATCTGCAAGGGAGGGCAGAAGAGAGGTCTGTGTGCAGTCAGCTTCTATGGTCAAAATCAGCACTGTTCTTCCTCCTTACCAAATGAACTTTCCGTCTTGTACATCCTCAATAATTCAGAGTAATGCCATCCAGTCACAAATTTTCTCTCTATTTGGGATTCTGGAAGACTATCTATATCAGTACTCTAATTTAAAAATACTGTGAAGTAGTGAGTATACAAAAATTCTCACAATATAGTAGGAACTATATGGAACTTCACTCTTTCAATTCTTTACTTTAGTTAAATAAGTTTAACTAAAGTCAAAGACCTCCTGGCACATCCCCACCTCAATCCTTCCTCTTGATGGCAGCCTTGAGGTCATATTAAATTCCTATATTTGACCAGAAGAATGTTCATAGGGTTTGACAAGATCATAGTCCCAGTAAAATAATGGCATTCAGTGTAAAAATGACAAAGGTCCCAGTTTCCAGGTGTGGGTACATTCACCCCAACAGCTCATAGAATACCATTCACAAGTTGTATATCAACAGGTTACTAATTTATATACTATTTTTGGCTTGGGGTTGAGTTTAATTTCCAGCTCTAAGCCTCTCCAGTTTTAATTAGCTTTTTACTTCTTGCCAGAAACAATGTTTAATTTTAGCTTTATTCAGAATAAAATTATCAAAAACGGAAATGAATCCAAATTTTCTCCACTCCTAGGGTCCAAGAATGATGTTTGCGGCCCTAATCATCAGTGACCCAAATACTAAGGAGTTATAATAGAGTTCACTTCTTTCTTTAGCCAACAACAAAGTGAAATACCATTAATGAGGACCTCTGTATCTTTAACAGATGTGGCCCTCAAAAAGGCAATGATGTGTAACATCAATTGCTTTAATTCAATTGCCATCTACAACTTTTGATTTGTTCTTTGAACTGTCCAGCCTTTTCCTCTATTGTCCATGATCTATGAAAAATCAGGTATTTTTAGTCTGCAGTGCATAAGACTATACATTTAATAAAATAAGTTAGAAGGATAAAAAAATCACCTGACATTTCTGTCAGTCCTATCTTGATGTTGTAACTTTCTCAGCAGTCTCACTACCTTTGCACAACTGCACCTCTGTGAATCCTGTATCTTCTGTAGGCAGAATTTCGTTCACACTCTATCTTTGCTTTCTTGCTATCATAAATTTGTCTTCCCCTGTGTATCTGAAAATTAATTAAAATGACTCATTTAAAACATTGCATTTCCCTTTTCTAAGCTTCTAAAATAAAGTTTTATTTTTATCACCATGTATTATAATATACGGTTTCATCTGAGATGGTGTTTTGACTACTAATTATTATTATTATTAATTATCTGATTATTAATTCACATGATCTTTTTGACTAGCCTTACTCACCACTATAACAAAAATGTTCTCTGGCTTTGGCATTAGAAGCCATGGCTGTAGGTATATCATTGTTTTTATTCCCCTCACTATCTTCAGTATCCTAAATCTTCCACCCTGCTAATAGAAACATTAAATTTATACTGACATTCACATTTTGCTAGAAGTACCTAAAATACCTAATTAATATATCCACTCACCAATTGCCCAAAGTATGTTGTAGTAAATGCCACTGACATACTAACTACATCCCCTTGAGCCTTACACAGAGGCCTTTCAACTCTCTGAGTATCTTCCCCCAGAGAAAAGTGTTCCCTTCTCCCTTCCAGAGTAGGTCAGAAGTGCCAGAAAAATTAAGCTTCCCTCACCACCCAGGAAAAACCCTCAACAATAGTTGATGGGGATAGGTGTATAAAAATCCCAAGTCCTTACTCATGGATGGAGGCACATGTCATTCAAGGAATCCCAGAGTTCTCCCAAAGCCTTAAGCTGTAATTACCAACAGTAGTACTAGCTGATAATATACCCCTTACAGGCTGCCCTTTGCTTTTTCAGCTTACTTCCCCAGTCCCCTATACCAGCTTCAGATGATCACCCTAATAAGTGCTTTAATTTCAAGTTTTGTCTAAAGGATTGATTCTGGGGAACCCAAACTCACACAAATGGCTTAGAGTCTATACACATGGCAATTGTCATTAACATTTGTGGGAAAGATGAAGGGATATGTACTGCCATAAAGCTTTCATTAAAAAGATAATTTCCAGAGATTCTACCTGCAGTGTCAATTCAAACTACCATAAGTTTTCCACAGAGAATTTGTGCTGAAATCCACAATGTCTAGACTTTGTATTGGTTTAGTGTAGTGAGAAAAATCAGTCACTTGAATTGTTGATAAGTCCAGGGAAAACAATGTACATGGAGACCCAAGAAGACACACTAAAAGAATAAAAGGTAGAGATCCAGTATATAGTAAGGGGTCTGGACTTGAAGATCTGGATCCTGAAGCTTTTATTTGCTACAAGTTCCAAAAGGGGCAGTGTCTTTAAACTTCCTTATACATTAACTTTATAGCTTTACTATATGCAGAAATTTTTCTCATAGCTTTTTTCCCTAAAAATTTTATAAACATTGCATCATTTTCATCTGGAAACATATATCTATATATTTATATGAATATATTTTTTAAATCTACGTAAATTTTTTAAATCTACATATTGTGATTGGCCCTATACATAGCAACCAAGGGATGCTTCCCAAAAAATGTAAATAAGTATTCTTACACTTGAAGTTAAAATGATGTAAGTAAAGGAATGATATATTATCGGTGCATTGCTATCTACAATAGAAAAATAAAAGTATAAAATACATAATCATATAATCTAAGGTCCCAGTTATTTTTTTAATTTCAATCCTTAATATAATTAGGCAAGCTTTAATTGCAGATAATGAAGATTTAAAAAATATAAATGTGTAACTGTCTCTACAGGTGGCTATAATTACTACCTTACACATAACTGCTTACACATAACTAATACCTACAAATGAGTATTTTATATTAAGGGAAACACTGAATAAATGAACCATTTTTAGTTCTTACGATTAATTCTTGAATTAATTTATTGTTTAAAATAAGAGCAACTTTCTAGGCAAATCTGAATCCCAGGAATGCAATTCATATATCTGAGCTATTATATTTACCATCCATCTGGGGATTTGGACCAATGTGGACCAACTGGCCAATGTCAATGTTGTGTTCTATCAAAGTAATTACAATAGTATCATGGAGAACAAACTTATTTTGTACTTCTCAACACACATGGCTTGCAGAGCCCCTCTTCTCCACTATCTCTGATGGATACAAGGCATGAGTATAAGTTGTAAACAATTAAGTATAATTAATTAGCCAATTAGACTTAATTGATATTTACAAAACACCCTACCCAACAAGAGCAGAATGTGTATTACTTACAAGAGCACGTGACAAATTCGTTAAGAAGGATCACATCCTAGGCCACAAAAAAATACTCCAAAAATTTAAAAGCGTTGAAATCATGCAGCATACACTCTGATCACCATGGAATTAAATAAGAAATCAGTAACAGAAAAATATATTTTAAAAATCCCCAAATATTTGGAAATTAAAAGAACATTGTATTAGTTTCCTGAGCCTGCTCTAACAAATTACCTCAAACTCGGTGGTTTAAAGCAACAGCAATTTATTCTCTCAGGGGTCTGGAGGCCAGAGTCTGAAATTGGTTTCACTGATAGAAAATCAAAGTATCAGCAGAGCCACCCTCCCTCTGGAGGCCCTAGGAAAGAATCTGTTCCTCACCTCTTCCAGCTTTTGGTAGCTACCTTGACATATGGCCACATCACTCCAATCTCTACTTCCATGATCACATTCTTCCTCCTCTTCTGTGTGTATCAAATCCCTCCTCTGCCTCTAATAAGGACACTTGGGATTAAACTTAGAAATTTTAAAATAAAAATCCAAAATAATTTTCTTATGTTTAAATCCCTAATATAATCACATCTGCAAAAACTCTCTCTCTCTTTTTTTTCTTAAGATTTTAATATTTTTTGACAGAAAGAGAGACAGTGAGAGAGGGAACACAAGCAGTGGCAGTGGGAGAGGGAGAAGCAGGCTTCCAACTAAGCAGGGAGCCCGATTTAGGGCTTGATTCCCTCCCCTGCCAACCTCCCCAATCCCCCTCCCCCCAAGACTTTGGGATCATAACCTGAGCCAAAGGCAGACGCTTAACAACTGAGCCACCCAGGAGCCTCAAACCCCCTTTCTTTATAAAGTAACATTTACAAGTTTCAGAAATTAAGACCTGTTATCTTTGGGTGGCCATCATTCATCCTACTATAGACACATTTCTAAAGGATCCATGGGTCAAAGAGGACATTATATGGTAAATCAGAAGATATTTTGATTAAAAAAGAGATAAAACTATAAAATTCAAAAATATTTGAGATGCAGCTAAAGCAGTGCTTAGAAGGAAATTTATAGCATTAAGTGTTTATATTAGAAAAGAAAGAACTCAGGGGCGCCTGGGTGGCTCAGTCGTTAAGTACCTGCCTTCGGCTCAGGGTGTGATCCCGGGGTCCTGGGATCCAGCCGGGCATCGGGCTCCCAGCTTCACTGGGAGCCTGCTTCTTCCTCTCCCACTCCCCGCACATGTGTTCCGTCTCTCGCTGGCTGTCTCTCTCTGTCGAATAAATTAAAAAAATCATTAAAAAAAAAAAAAAGGAGCTCAAGTCAATGACCTGAAATTCAACTTTAAAAAACTAGATAAAGAGCACGTTAAAGCCAAAACAAGAAGGAAATGATAAAAACAAGAGCAGAAATCAATGCAATTGAAAACAAAACAAACAGAAACAATGATATCAAAAGCTCTATTATACTGTAATCATCACCTTGATAGAACACAAAATTGTCATTGCATCCAATTCATCCAAATGTCAATAAGAAGGTGTCAAATAACAGCTAAGATACATGAACTGTATTCCTTTTCATTCTTTGGAAACAACAATAAAAGTAATAGTTCACCCAAACTGATGAAAAAATAAAATGTGAGAAGCATAAATTATCAGTAACACGAATGAAAGAACAACATCACTATGGATCATATAGACATTAAAAGGACAATACTGGAGTGAATTTTTATTCTTTACCAATAAATTCAAGAATGTATATGAAATGCATAAATTCCTTGAAATATAATATTCTGTATCTATTAAATAAATGAATTTGTAGTTAAAAACCTTTTGATAAAGAAAACTTCTGGCCCAGATGGCTTCACTGGTAAATTACACCAATTTTTTTATGGTGATAGAAAGATTTAACATGAAATCTACCTTCTTAGAAAATCTTTAAGTATACAATATATTTTTGACTCTAAGTACACTATTTTCTAGTACATCAATGTTTAAGGAAGAAACAATACCAAGTCTATGAAAATTTTCTCAGAAAATAAAAGTGGAGAGAATAAATCCCAATGCATGCTATGAAGCCAGAATTATTCTTTTTTTCATAAATATTTATTTATTTATTTTAGAGGGGGGAGAGGCAGAGGGAGAGAGACTCCTGAAGCAGACTCCCTGCTGAGTGTCAGTGCCTGCCCCCCATCCCCGACATGGGCCTCAAGCCAAGGATCCTGGGATCATGACCTGAGCTGAAATAAAGAGTTGGCCACTTAACCAACTGAGCCACCCAGTTGTCTCAAAGCCAGAATTATTCTAATAAGAAAAACAGAAGGAAATATGAGAGAAAATAATACAAATCAACATTTCTCATACCTAAAGAATTCTTAATAAAATATTATCAAATCAAATCTAGCAGTGTATGACAAAAAATATATATACTGACCAAGTGGAGTTTGCTTCAGGAATACAAGATCAATTCAACCAATGTGATTTATCATATCAATAAACCAAAAAGAACAAACTGTTTGATCAACTGAATAGATTTAGAAAATTCATCAGGCAGAATTCAACAAAGAGTCATGATAAAAACTCTCAACAAATATGTATAGAAGATAATTTTCTCAACCTGATAATGCAAAACCTATAGCTAACATCTTATATAATGGTGAAAAAAAATGAATACTTTCCACCTAAGACTGAGACTAAGTCAAAAATATTCACTTTCATCACTCCTATTAACACCATTCTAGAGATCTTAATCAGCACAATAAGATTAAAAAAAATAACAATAGCAAATATTTAGATTGGAAAGAAAGAAATAAAATCATCTTAATTCACAGATAATATAATTGTGTATGTAGAAAATCCCAAATAATCAAAACCAAAAAGCTAGTTCAGCATGATTGCAGGAAACAAAGTCAATGTGCAAAGATCAATTACTTTTTTCTTACACTACTTTTTTTTTACACAATGATCCATTAGAAATTAATTCTTTTAAATGCTATTTATAATAGAATTACAAAATATGAAATACTTAGGGATGAATTTAACAAAATATATGTGAGATCACGCACTGAAAAATACAAAACATGACAGAGTAATCAAAGACCTAAGTAGTGGTAGAAATACATTATTTTCATGAATTGGAAGATTCGATATTTTTAAGGTATCAATTCTTTGATATTAATTTATTGCAATCTGTGTAATCACAATCCCAGCAGGCTATTTTTTATCATTATTTTTAGAGGACTCTATTTTTTTAGAGTAGTTTCAGGTTCACAGCAAAATTGAGAGGAAAGAACAGAGATTTCCCATATACTCGAACCCACTCATGCAAAACTTGCCCCATTATCAACATCACTCACCAGAGGGGTACATTTATTACAAGTATTGAACCTACATGTCATAATTACCCAAAGCCCATAGTTTACACTAAGGTTCAATCTTGGTATTGTATATTCTATGGCTTTAGACGAATGTATAATGACATGAATCCATCAGTATATTATATACAGTGTGTTTTCATTGCCCTAAAAATCTTATGTACTCTACCTATTTATCACTTCTTCCCCTCTTACCCTGGCAGCCACTGACCTTTAATTAGGTCATGATTTTGCTTTTTCCAGAATATCACATAGTTGAAGTCATAGAATAGGTAGTCTTTAAAGATCGGCTTCTTTCACTTGGTAATATACACTTAAAGTTACTGACTGCATGTCTTTTCATAGCATAGTAGATCTTTTCCTTTTAGTGCTGAATAATATTCCACTATCTGGAGTACAACAGTTTATCTATTCACCTACTGGCAGACATCTCAGTTGCTTTTAAGTTTTGGCAATTGTGAATAAGGCTACTATAAGTATCTAGTTTCAGGTTTTTATATGGACACAAGTTTTCAACTCCTTTAGGTAAATTCCAAGGAGTGCAACTGTTGGATCATATGAGAAGAGTATGTTTAGTTTTGTAAGAAACTGCCAACACTGTCTTCCATCATGGCTCTACCATTTTGCATTCCCATACCATATGGAAAAAAATACCATAGTCAACTCAAAATTGCTTACCAAAATTCTTACAAAAATATGTGAGATAAAATTATAAAATTATAAAGGTTGGAGGAGGCAATATGAGAGAAAAATCTTTATGACATTGGGATAAGTTTAAAAAAAAGTCTTAGAAAAAAATGTCTTAGGACATACAAAGCACAAACTAAAATGAAAAGTATTCTTTTGAAATATACAGTTAGAAAAAAAGAAGACAATGTACAGACTGGGAAAAATACTCACAAAATAAATATCTGGTAGAGGATTATCTGATATCTGATCCAGAACACAAAACAACTCTCAAAACTCAGTAATAAGAAGACAACCCAATTAAAAAAAAAAAAAAAACTGAGTAAAAGATTTTAACTGATACTTCACCAAAGAAAATATGGTAAGTACTTGAAAAGCTATTCAACTTCCTTATTTTTTAGAGAAATATAAACAAAACTCACCATGATCTACCACTACACACCTGGCTCAATTAGGAACACCGAGAATACCGCACGCAGGTAAGGGTATGGAGCAACTGGCATTCTCATGCCTGGCTGCTGGGCCTGCGGACTTCCACTGCCACTTTGGTCACAGTTTCTAAGTGGCAGTTTCTCATGAAGCAATTCCACTCCTGGATATTTAGCTAGGAAAATTTTAAACATATTTCCACACAAAAAACCTGTTTTCAAATGTTTATAGCAACTTTATCCATAATAGCAGACAAGTAGAAAAGCAAAATGTCTACCAAGGTTTGAATGAATAAACAAATTTTAGTATATCCCTAGCATGGAATACTACTCACCAATAAAAAAGGAGTGAACTACTTATCCATGCAACAGCACGGATGCAAATGCCTTACTAAGTGAAAACAAATCCAGTCACAAAGGATGCATAGTGCATGATTTAACTTAAACAACACTCTGGAAAAGTCAAACTTATAAATGGAGAAATCAGACCAGTGGTGGTAAGGGGCTAGACAAGGGTGAGTCAAGTGTTGACGGTAAAGGAGCATGAGGTTATATTTCAGGGTGATGAAAGACTATTTTTATTTTGATCGCAATGTGGGTTGGCTAGAACACATAGAATATATACTCACAAAGATCCAATTTTACTGTATGTAAATTATACCTCAATAAACCCAACTTAAAAATGTAATTGTGGTTTCAATTTGTTTAATATTCTTGTTTGTTCATCATTACAGTTTTAACTCATTTGCCTTGATGTCTTTCCCACCCTATTTTGGTGATTTTCCACTTTCATAAAATCATCACGTAAACTTTTTAGTGCACATGTAGGATCTGTTCCAGATGCATGGAATTAGAACAGCTTTTGAGAGGCAATAGAGCATAGTGTTTGAACATGTAGACTCTGGACATAGACTGTGTTTGAATCATGGCTCCATTACTTACTAATTGTTTTTATCTAATCTTGAAAAAGTTAACACTTTGCCTTAGTTTCATAACTTATAAAATGGGGATAATAATAGTACCTACCTGATAGAGTCATAACAGAGATTAAATGAATATAGGATGCAGCAAATACTAAGAGCTAAAATGTGATTGATTGATACATTGAGTCAATAATCCTTTCCCTTTCTCCTGTTCATTTAATATTGCAATACCTGAAAAGATTTCTTACTATACATGGCAACACAACTCTGAAATCACACTTAACTAAACATTTATATTTAGGAAGCACTAATTCCTCCAACCTCTTTGCTAAGCTTCTAATATGTATTTTCTCTTTTAACACTTGGATTCTCTGTCAGGTGGATATGATTAGTAATTGCCTTTTTATACATCAGGAAACTGTGGCTGCAGAATGGTTAAGTGCCTTGTCCAAAGCCACAAAGCAAGTAACTCCAAGGTCTGAGCTCAGATTAGTACAATGCCTCCAAAGTCTTGGAAATAAGTGGGTGGGAAGAGCCTTTTAGTGCCATATGCTGCGCTATAGTTTTCCCATGCTAAGTTAAACGCCACACTACTCTGTGTATTGGGCATGATTTTCTCCCTTTTCCAAATGAAGAAATTCTAGCTCGGCGAGTTAATGAGTAAGTATGCTTTATGAATACAAAACTGAAACATTTTGTTTTTCCCTTAAATCATTATTTCCTTGCAAACATTAATCTCAGAATTCTATGTTCGGTTGTCTCAAAAACATTCTTACACAATCAGTGTCTGTTATTTCCTATACTCTGCAAGTAAGCATCCCTTCACTTGTCCACGCTCAAACCAGAAAGCAACTCGGAGCAAATCCCCTCTCTCACAAGCCCCAACTACAAGAATCTGGGAGCCCTTTCTTCTTTATCCTACCTTATCCCTGACAGCCTGATATAGCCAGGAAGTTAGAGGTCATACTCAATAAAAATGGCATGGTTACTCCTTCAAAAGCAGTTCATTTAAAGTACCTAAATTCTTTATTCAAAATAGAAATAATCTAATAATACATTTGAAATGCCCCATGCAAAATGCTCTGTTGATTCTAAGATATGAGAGAAATTTAAAACAATGCCACATGACAAAAATTTACCTGACATTAATATGAATGTGAACTTAATGCTGGAATTTTTCTTACTTGATGAGGCAATGCAGCTCTGATTAAAGGCCAAACAGAAATTTTATAAATTATCCATAAATTCTCTACTTCTATAAGAATTCTATTTAAGAATATAAAACTTGAGATCAAAAGAAAGTGGTTGATTTGGCTTGCTACTCCCTCACCTAAAATGCAATATGTAACTTTGGGATGATTTGTCCATGACTGTGAGGAGACACATGGAGACCATTATTGCATGACAGAAGAGCTGAATGTTTACTTTTCAATAAAATTAATAACACCTTCCATTAGTTTTATCATGCATTTCATCACATGTTATATTATTGAAGCTTCAAAAGATGGAGCAGATTACTGACTTCAGGTGCCACCTAGCTAGCAAAGTGTCATTACAAATACTTTAAGTCAAGGCGAAGAAAATCATACCTATAAAATGGTAAATCTGGACAACATAAGCCTTTTACATCTATCATCTGCTGTGCTTCAATCTGGTTTGGAACCAAACATTTGCGATTCATTTTTAGATCTTTAATGAACTGCATTAGTTAGACAAAAAATGTTTCCATTCCATGCAAGAGAACATCATTTACAATACAAGTAATTTGGTATCTCCTTTTTAATCATGAATGTAGAAATAATGCTAAAAATAGATTTTAATGTATTTTTTAAAAAATTGATATTGATGTGTGAGAAGTTGAAGGGAATATTATTAGAAAATAATTAAGCACCTAATCAGCAATGAATATGATCCTTGTGTGGAATTAAATAAAACTTAGAAAAACAAAGGGCCTTAGTTCTAACAATTTATTATTAAAGTAAGTTAAATTAAATAATTTATTTTATTTTGAAAATGACTTAAGAATCTGTATCTGTTAACAAAGTTGTTTATTCTTTATTAGCACAAACATGATCAAGATTCCCTAGCAGATTAAAGTTTTCTTCCTTTTGAATTACTTATTAAACAAAGTTGAAAAGGTTATAGAAACCAGATCCCAAAATAAATGTCCACAGAACAAAAAATATTGAATTGCCGACAGGTGATTAGAAATAATTATCCAGCCATGCTGCAGGCTCCCACCTCAAAGGTGGCAGGATCCATTTAGACCAGAGCATGACAGATAAACCTTCATCACATTCTTGCCCTCATTCCTAGATGTCCTCTAATCTATCTCAGGGCAATCAAATCTCAATTATACAGATACAGTAGCCTTTATGGATTTAATCTGTGTGTATAGGGGGAGGAATGAGTAGGGAGTTGGAGGATTTTAAAAAAACGGCAAAATCACTACAAATAGAAGATGCCCATTTTTCAGAGCAACATGGTAAGCAACAGACATCACATTATCTCTGTGAATTTATGAGAACACTCCTGACTCCTGCACATCATTGTGTATTAATCTACTTGCTAACTATAAGGTCATTTTGTGGAAAGTCACAGGGTCTGATCAGAGTCCCGGAAATCTATAACTTTTTCCTCGGTGAACATATCTTATGGCAAAAGGAAGGTAAGATTTTATTGTCTAATTCTAACATTTAAAAATAAGTTTTCACCTAGAATAAGAAAAAGAGAATAATGAGAGATAGAGGATACCATAGTCAAATTAGCAAAAGGTACAGTGAGTAATTGGAGGCAGGTGATTTCGATTGAAGCATACCAATCTGACCATCCACAAGCTAATGGGAGAAGACATTACAGCCAAGGAGTGATGTCAACAAAATTATGGAAGCTATAAAATAAACTGAAAGTAGTGGTAGCTCTCTTAGTTAAGTTTGGAAAGTTGGAAGCCAAGAGTATAGATTTGGGGTGGGGAGGGTATGAATACGGACTAAGGTGAGGAGGCCAAGAAACATATTCTCACAACAGAACCCCAGACATGCTCAGAAATTGGAGAGATCAGCTATCTTTAAAGAGTGCAAATGAGATTAAAAATAAGAAGATTGGTTCAAAGACTGTTTAAAAAGATAGAACCCCAGATACCTTTCCTACCCTGGGGCAACAGCTAATTACTCCTTCTTCATGTTTACTCCCTGAGAAGTTGAATCAGAGGGACCCTGGACTTGGCAACACTTGACAAAATAAATGTCTAACTTAAAAAAAGATAAAGTAATTCTAATAGTTTCACAATATTCTCATACTTTGGTCTCAGAAAACCAATAGCCAGCTTATAGCACCAAAGCAGGAAATTACAGAGTTTATTTTTTGTTAAACCAGATATCCAGCCTTGTTTCACCATTTATATCTGAAGCCAGCCCCTCATTAATTCCTACCTAAACACAAGTAACTTATCAGCTTCAGCGCCTTACTCACAAATATAAATGGGCAGCTAATATTTGATGAGTAGCTTTAATGTAAAGGTGAATAACTTCTCAAAAACAAAACATAAATAACAAAAAATGAATTAAAGTATTGAAATTATATAGGAGAATAGATGAGAGTATTATAAAACTATATAACACTCCCAGGAAGGTAAATAGAATAAAAAGAGGGGTGCCTGGGTGACTCAGTCGTTAAGCATCAGGCTTCAGCTCAGGGCGTGATCCCAGGGTCCTGGGATCAAGCCCCATATTGTGCTCCCTGCTCCGCTCCCACTCCCCCTGCTTGTGTTCCCTCTCTCGCTGGCTCTCTCTCTCTGTCATATAAATAAATAATTAATTAAATCTTTAAAAAAATAGTATAAAAAGGGAATGCTATTCAAAAAAGATACACTCATAAAGTAAGAACAAAGTTCTTGGAAATTAAAATATAAAAATAATTTTTAAAAATTAATGAAATATTTGGAATATCAGTTTGAAAAAATATTCCAGAACAAAATATTAAGATATGGGAAACTGGATAACACAGATAAGAATATTAAAGTACTAATCTATGAGGTATACTATCCAGCTATATGAAGTTCCAGAAAGACAGAACAAAGAAGATGAAAGGGACATATTTTTCAAGTATAGCAAAACTTGTTACAACTGAAAAAAAATTACTTTCTAGGATGAAAAGACTATAGAGTGTCCACAACCTGAAGGAAAAGACTCACTACAAGTCATATTCTCATGGCATTTCTGAAAACTGAAAATAAAGAGAAAATTCTAAACTATTTTGATGAGAAGAAAACAAGTTCTAAAAGGAATCAGAAATCTTAATAATTTTAAACTCCTTAGCAGAACATTGGAAGCTAAAAGACAACAGAAAAATACATCCAAAATGATCGGGAAAATCTAATTGAAATCTAAAATTCATGCCCGCCTATATGAGAATAGGCTAGGTTTTTCGGGGGTAACAAAAAATCTTCATATCGCAGAAGTCAAATACCTAAATTTATTTCTTACTCATACAAAGACCTCCTCAGTTTGGGCAACTCACCCAGGCAGCTTTCTTAGAAGCAGTGACTCAATGATGCAATGTTGAGCTGTTTCATCTGTGGCTCCAATATCTCAATCTACAGCATCCAGTGTAGTTGTGGCAAAAGATGAAAGACAGTCAACAGATTGCACTGGCTCTTAAATTCTTTGGATCAGAAGTTACATATCACCTCCAAAACTGATAGCAAGGCCCTATCTAATTGCAAAAGGGCTGGGATTTGTCACCTTATTGTCCTCTTACGTGACAGAAGAGAACTAGACATGGAGACCAGAAGTCTCCACAACATTGTCAATCAGCTGGGAAGAAAGGATAAAGATGTTTTCAGATATGTATAGGCACCAAAAAAATTACCTCCCTGGATTCTTTCTCAGGAAGTTGCTGAAAGACTTGCTTTACCAAAATAAGGAAATTAATCAAGAAAGAGAAGGCATGGGGTCCAGGAAACAGAAAAGTAAATGGTGTTTCCAAAACGATGGAAAAGGTAGAGACCAGGAGAGCAATACCATAGTCAGATTAGAGAATGAAGCAGGTAAACAGGGGAATTCAAGGAGTATGTATGCAAGAATAAAACGAAATTGAAAACTTTCCTGATGTTATTGACATTATTGAAAGGACAGTCCTATTCTTATGAGACAATGTGAGGTTGAATTAGTGTGCTAGGCTAAATAATGGACCCTCAAAAGATACTTACTTCTAATTCATGGGATTTGTGAATATGTTGTTACCTTTTATAGCCAAAGAGACTTACAGATGTGAATAAACCAATGATCTTGAAATGGAGAGATCATTCTGGGTTGTTAGGATGGGCCCTAAATATAATCACAAAAGTTTTGGTTGTTTGTTTGTTTGTTTAGAGAACTGGAGAGATGCAGAGGGAGAGGTAGAGAGAGAATCTTAAGCAGTTCCACGTCCAGTGCAGAGCGCAGTGTGGGGCCCCATCTCACAACCCTGAGATCATGACCCGAGCTGAAATCAAGTCAGATGCTTAACCACCTGAGCAACCCAAGTGCCCCACAAAGGTTCTTATAAGAGGAAATGGAGATGGTAAAAGCAGAAGGTAGGAGACACGACAATGAAAGCAAGAAATTAGAATGATAGAAGGAAGGAGTCATGAGATATGAAATGCAGATGTCATCCAGAAGCTAGAAAAGGCACGGAAATGATTGCCCCCTAGATCTTCCAGAGAGAATCACCCCTATTGACATCTTGACTTTACCTCAGTGAAACTGATGTTGTACATCTGGCCTCACAAACTGTAAGAGAATAAATGTGTGTTATTTGAAGCCACCAAATTTGTGGTCATTTGTTATAGGAACCATAGGGAACTGAAACAATTAGTGACCAAGAGACATAAAAATAAGTAAATGCAATTATTAAGGGCAAGAAAAACACACAGTAGTATATGAAAAGAAATGGAATCATTGTACATTGCATGGATCAAAGAAAATATTTTCGTAGTTATAATAAAATCTAAGTATTTATTAAATATTATTAAAAATAGTTATATATATATTTGGAAAGTATTGGGAATAGGGAAGTGTATACAATTTTGTAAGGGGAAGATGTAAATAATAAATCTTCACTTTGTGTAATAGGAAGACAAAAGACTACATATATGACTTAAAAAAAAAAAGCCTTGAGCATGTTTGTTAGAAACATGAAAGTAAGGGATTTGGATCTCAGCTATATACCAGGCTAATGCTTCCACTGGGGGAAAAAATGTTAAAGCAATATAAAATATGAAAGCATGTGTTTGGTGACATGAGATGATATCAAGGCAGCCAGATCCGAGCAGTCAGACTGAAAAGAAAGAAATTTTCTGAGCTCTATTTCATATATCAGCTTTTCTACTTGGGTCATTGGCCAATCCATAATGAGAAGCAAGAGGATAGAGACTGGACTGAGGGTGGCTGCTAAGATCAGAAATATCAGCAGAGATTTGGATGGAGCTGGGGCTTCCATATCAAATAAGACACGAAGGGCTAAGATCCTTTAGAAAGGGGAAACACTGTGAAGTCAGAATTGCTCTTGGAACTCATTTTCCAGTAAAGGCATATTCTACTTAAACTGCTCTAAATAAACTGCAAGCAGCCAAGAAGCCAAGCAACAGGTAGAGAAAGAAGAATTTTCAACAACCTCACAGCTCTGAAAAGAGAGACGAGTAGGCTCAGGACCCCAAAGAGATGGCTTAGGGAATACCACAGGTCTCAGTTAGGAACCCTGGAGAACTGCACCATAGAAGGACCATAGGTAGATTAACCCTTGCAATATATATATAGAGAAAAAATGATAAAGAGAATGGGGCAAAAATGGAAATAATTTGTGAATTTGTGTAAGGGTACATATGAGAGTCCTTGTACTTCTCTATAAATTAAAAATCATATCAAAAATATTTTACAAATGTTTCTGGGTATATAAAAGAAGGTGGAGGGGAGAATTAAAAAGCAAGAAAATATTCACAAAAATGTGGGACGGTAGAGGTAAAGTATTCTAAGGACTTACATTTGACTTCTATAAAAAAATAGGTTAACAAATCTCTTTTCCTTCTTGCATGAGAATTTCATCTTAATTAATTTTCTAGTACTATTCCCCTAGAAAGCAGGTGGGGCTAATTTGAATCTTGTGAATCTGATTTTTAGTTGACCCTAAAGTCTTTTCAACTGCTCAGGGACTATTTAACCGGACTTAGCCATCTGCTGGATCATAAATCTCAAAATATCCAAAAGTTTAAAATCATGTAACTTCTCTAACAGCAGAGAATTAAGTAATGTCAAGCTAAAAGTTGATAGGATATAAGTGGAAATGCCCAAATATTGAGAAATTTAGCATTTTACTTGTAAATATCCCATGAATCAAAGAAATTAAATTAAGAATTGGAAAATGTTTTAAACTAGATAATGAGACAGATATACCGAAATCTGTAGGAAGCAGCTAAAGCTGTGCTTGAAAGACTTTTAAATATCATATATAATTTATGAATACATATAGAAAGGAAAAAAGAGATATCAATGATCTAAGATTTCATTTCAAGACACTGAAATACCTATTAAAGAAAATAAAGCTATAATTAAAGATCTTCTCATAATGAATCTCTAGACCCATATAACTTCACTAGTGAATTCTCATAAACTTATGTAAAAGAAATTATACTTATTTTATGAAATAGTCATAACCTTAATAGCAAAATATGACAAACACATCATCAGGAAGGCAAATTATAGACTAATTTCTCTCAAGAACGTAAGTGCAAAAATTCTAAACATATTATTTTTAATCAAATCCAGTCCATGATATACAAAAGGGAAAGTGTATCATGATAAAGTTGGGTTTATTCCATGAAAGTGAAGTAGCTTTACCATTCAAAATCAATCAATGCAAACTTCAACACTAATGGAAAAAAAAAAAAAGAGAGAGAGAGAAAATGAATACCTCCACAGAAGAAGAAAAACCTATGTATAATAATTTCAATATGTATGCATGATAAAAAAGAATTGCTAAGCAAGCAATGGTTTATTTGTTGATTCTACAGATGAAGAGTATCTACAAAATGCCTGTAGCAAACTTCATACTTAAAGCTGAAATATTAAAAGGTTTAAACCTGAGCTCTAGAATGAGAAAAAATTGTCCACCAATATTAATTTGATTGAATATGGGACAGGAGGTCCTAGCTATTGCAACAAAAGAAAAAAATGTATAAGGATTTAAAAGGAAGTTATAAAATAATCATTATTTGCAAATGTCATGATTGGGTATGTAGGCTATCTCGAAAAATCTAGAGTCAAATTATTAAAATGAATAAAATAATCTAGCAAGCTCTCTGGATATACATTAGTAAAATTATTAATTTTATGTCTTTATACCAGCAATAATAATTAGAAAATAAAATAATTTATTTTAGCGCTAGAAGTATCAAATACTTATGAACAAATCTCATGAAAAAAAATCTTAAACCAAAAACTATAAAATATTATTGAGGAATTTAATAAGACCTAGACAAGTAATGCCATCTTGGCAACATTGAAAGATGCAATATTGTAAACATGTCAGTTGTCTCTGAATTCATCTCTAGTTTGAGGAAATTCCAATTTAAATCTCAAAAAAGTTTTTTGTGGCAATTGACAAGCTGATATTCAAAGTTATAGGGAAATGCAAAGGGCCAAGAAGAGGTTTTGCAATCTTGAAGAAGAGGAAGAAAATTCTACCACACTTACACAGCAGGATTCAAAATTTATTAAAAACTATAGCAATTAAGTTAGTAACAGTGATTCATGACAAATGTGACATTTCAATTTAGTGGAGAAAGGACAGATTTTCAATAAATGGTGCTGGGTCAAGTGGATATCCATATAAGGAAAAAAAAAAAAGAATCTTGACCCTTACACCAGACACAAAAATAATTCCAGGTCTAAATGTGAATACTAAAACCATATAACTTTTAGGGAAAAAACGTAGGAAAATACTTTCATGACCTGCAATAGACAAATATTTTTGTAAAGGAATAAAAAGCACTAAAGGAAAAGTTTAATTAATTGGCCTCTATTAGAATTAAGAACATTAATTTTTCAAAAGATAGGGAGTAAAATCACAAGCCATAGACTGTATTTGCATCATATATCTTAACAAGGGATTCATATTCCCAAATATACAAAATATTCCTATAAGGATATAAGAAATCGACTGTAACCAGATGTTTTTAAGAGGACAAAGACTTGAAATGGCACTTGAAAAGCCAAAAGGAGGATATACGAATGGCCAATGAATGTAGGAAAATGCAAATTAAGACTATAGTACGATATCACCATATTCCCACCAAAGTAACTAAAATTATAAAGACTGACAATACCAACAGTGTCCAACAATGTGCAGCAAGTGGAACTCTCATAAATTGCTGGTGGAGGTGTGAATTGGTACAACCTCTTAGGAAAATTGTCACTATTTGCTAAAGCTAAACAAATGTATAGCCTATGACCTAATCTTTCCACTTGTAGGTGTACATGCAAATAAATGTTCAGTTGTATTCACCAAAAGATGTGCACCAAAATGTGTATAGAGCTTTATTCATATGAGACAAAAACTAGAATCAACTCAGATGTCAATCAATAGTAAAGTGGATAAGTTGTGGATTCAAAAATTAAAAGAATGAACAACTGCTTCATGCAAAAACATGTAAATATCAGACAAAATGCTGAACAACAAGAAAAGGCAATTGCAAAAAGAAAAAACAAAAAAAAAAACCACCCCAAACTGTATAGTGTAATCTATATGAACATGAAGGTCAAACACAGCAAAACATTCTATCATGATTAGTGGTTACCTTTGGGGAACTGTGAGAATCTTACAGGGATTCTGGAAATAATATATATATTGATCTGGATGGTATTTCCAAAGCCTTGAAATGCTTGCTCTTGGGATACTCATACTGGAAGAAGCCAGCCACCAATTAAGAAATCCAACAACCATGAGAATGCAATGTGAAGTTCAAGACACTTAAAGAGGGCCTGGAGGATGGGATGCCATGTTGAGAGAAAGAGAGAGGCTAAAGCCAAATACATGAGTGGAGAAGCCATCTTGGAAGTGGAATCTCCAGTTCCAACCACCACAGTTGATGTCATCTAGGTTTGAGACTAACTACGTGGCTAAGCAGTTTTCAAATTCCTAACCCACAAAACCATGAGTAAAATAAATGGCTCTTAAGTCACTATTCTGAGGTAGTTTGTTACACAGCAATAAATTAGTACAACAGAGGTCCTTTTTACTTTAATACAATATACCAGTTCTGCTGCTACTAGATATGTATTTTGAGACTGAATTAGCCCAAGATACAGAAAATGCAATCATGGAAAAAAATCATATTCTTAAAACATTGAATTACTATAATGCCTGCTTTGACTAAAGGAAAAGAAGAAAAGAGAGAGGAAAAGCAGCAGATAATTTATGCTTGAGGGCCTGTTGATTAAGCACATTCATCCATTTCTGCCTCTCAAAAACAACTTGAGATGATCAATGCCTGTCATTAAGTAATGGAAGAATGACGGAAAAATTTTATGTGAAATAGATCTTCTTGTTAATAGGAAGCATTTCTTCCTGAAGGATCTCTAGCCCCATTTTCCTGAGAGCTCTGCAGTGGAGCAACAGAGGCGATTAATTAATCTATTCATTAATCTGCAAACCCTGTTTGAGAGAAACCCCTGGTGGTGTCCATTCTCTTCTCAGGAAAGCTTTAACAGTCAAATACCTTAGCAAGGTTGCATGTGGCTGATACTGGATTAATGTTCCCCAATACACCCTGGTGTATTTGTTCATTTACCATAATGCATTGATATACATAAAATTAAAACATACTTATCAGGGTGATTATATAAGTAAAGCAAGGGATTAAGAATGTGGGTACATTCTGTTCAGTAATTTTTAGAATGGACTAGTCCCTTATGAGGTCTTCTCATTCTCTTGACTTTCAACTTGACATTTATTCAAACTCTAAAATCAAATGCACAACTTAGATTTTACCAAAAATGGTGTGTCCTTCACTGAAATCAGTGTTAAAATATATAGACAGCTTCTCTTTCTTGCTTACTCTTTCTCCCCACTTCCTCTCCTTTAAAATAAAATCCATTTATTTAAACTAAAACAAGCAAACAACAAAAACCAAGTTCACCCATTTCTCCCAACCCCCTCCTTCAACTCTGGTAATCAATCAATCTGTTCTCTGTATCTATAAATTTTTTTTTTAATTTTTTATTAATTTTTTATTTTTAGATTTTCCTTCAACTCTGGTAATCATCAATCTGTTCTCTGTATCTATAAATTTGGGTTTTTTTAAATTTTTTATTAATTTTTTATTTTTAGATTCCAAATATAAGAGAGATCATATGGTGTTTGTCTTTCTCTGTCCCACTTATTTCACTTAGCATAATGCCTTCACGGTCCACCCTTGTTGCAAGTGGCAAGAGTTCATTCTTTTTTATAGCTGAATAATATTCCATACCACAGTTTCTTTATCCTTTCATCTATCGATGGGCACTTAGGTCGTACCCATATCTTAGCTACTGTGAATAATGTTGCATTAATATGGGGGTTCAAATATCTTTTTGAGCTAGTGTTTTTGTTTTCTTCTGATAAATAGCCAGAAGTAAAAATGCTGGATAACATGGGATTTCTATTTTTAATTATTTGAGGAGCCTCCATATTGTTTTCCATAGTGGCCCCACAAATTTACATTCTCACCAACAGTGCACAAGGGTTCCCTTTTCTCTACATCCTTGCCAACACTTGTTATTTCTAGTCTTTTTGATGGTATCTACTCTAACAGGTGTGAGGTTGTATCTCATTGTGGTTTTGATTTGCATTTCTATGATGATTAATGATAAAGAATATCTTTTCATGTACCTTTTGGCCATCTGTGTACCTTCTTTGGAAAAATTTCTATTCAGATCTTCTGCCTGTTTTTAATCTGTTGTTTTTGTTTGTTTTTGTTTTTTTTGCTCTTGAATTACCTAGTTCTTTATTTAAATGTTGGTCCTTATCAGACATATGATCTGCAAATATTTTCTCCATTCAGTAGGCTGCCTTTTCATTTTGTTGATTTTTTTCTTTTTTCTTTTTTTTTGCTATGATAGTTTCCATTCCTTTTCAGTTTGATGTAGTTCCACTTGTTTATTTTTGCTTTTGTTTGTTTGTTTGTTTTTTCCTTTTGGTGTCACACTAAAAAAAATCATCATCAAGACTGTATAAAGGAATTTACCACTTATGTTTTCTTTTAGGAGTGTTAAAGTTTCATGTCTTACATTCAAGCCTTTAAACCATTTTGAATTAATTTGTGTATAGTATAAAATAGTGGTCCAGTTTCATTCTTTTGCATTTGGCTGTCCAATTTTCCCAACATCAGTTATTGAGGAGACTGTCCTTTCCCCACTGTATATTGTTGGCTCCTTTGTTGTAAATTAATTGATCATATATACATGGGTTTATTTCTGGGCTATTTTGTCCCATTGATCTGTGTCTGTTTTTATGTCAATACCACACTGTTTTAATTATTATAGCTTTGTAGTTTACTTTGAAATCAGGGTGTGTGATGTCTCCAGGTTTTTCCTTTCTCAAGATTACTTTATTGGGAATAATCTTTAATTGGAAGTGAACAAGGTACTATTAGATATCAATTCTAACTGTGTATAATCCTAAACATAATCTCTTTTCTCCAAGAAATAGGAAACATGTGTGAATAAAAATTACAAACTACAGTGATGCAATGACTACACCCAGTAGGTATCACAAGAGCAGAGTCAGTGGGCTCAAATACTTACACTCTAAAATAAGTCAAGCAATGAAATTATAGGAACAGAATTCTGACGCACCATGCCAGAATGCTCAGAACACATTTTCAGCCAACCATCTAACTATTTTACACAGTGTAGTCAAACATTCGGATATTTAGTATTGTTCTGTTTTGTTTTTGTCTTGTTTTGTTTTAATAGACCTTATTTCTTAAAGTTTTAGATTTACAGCAAAATTTAGAGGAAGGTACAGATTTTCCATACACCTCTGCTCTGCACACGTCATATCCTCCCCCACTATCAATATCCCACACCAAGGTGGTACATTTGTTACATTGATAAGCCTACACTGATACATCATTGTCATCCAGAGTCCATAGTTTACATTAAGGTTCACTTTTAGTATTATACATTCTACAGATTTTGACAAAAACACAATGATGTGTATCCACCATTATAGTATCATAAAGAATAGTTTCACTGCCCTAAAAAAATCTTCTGTGTTCTACCTGTTCATCCCTCCTTCTCCCCTAACCTGGACAACCACTAATCTTTTTACTGTCTCCATAGTTTTGCTTTTTTCAGAAAGTCAGACAGTTGGAATCACACAGCATGTTGCCTTTCCAGATTCACTTCTTTCCTCCATATCTTTTCATAACTTGATTACATCTTTTTAGTGTGAAATAATATTCTATTGTCTGCATGTACCACAGATCATCCTTCATCTACTGAACAACATCTTGGTTGCTTCCAAGTGTTCCCAGTTATTAATAAAGCAATTAAACAATAAAGCAATTATAAACATTCATGTGTGAGTTTTTCTGTGGACATAAGTTTCAACTCATTTGGGTAAATACCAAGTAGTATGAGTGCTGAATCATGTGGTAAGAAAATGACTGTTCATCCATATATCTTCTTTGGTGAAGTGCCTGTTCAGGTCTTTTGCCCATTTTTAAGTTAAGTTGTGCATTTCTCATTGTTGAATTTTAAGAGTTCTTTCTATATTTTGAATAATATGTCATTTTTTATTCCCGAGCCATTCTCTGCTTCTTGCCCTCCTTATCCATTATTTTCTCTTCTTTTTTTCATCTTTCCTCTTCATTCTCTGTGTGGTGATGGTGGTGGTGTGGGAGATATTCAATAGGATCCATGAGTATGCTTAGTCTCTTTGAGTTTTATTGAATTGTCTTATTAGATACAAAACATATATAAGTGGAAAGATTCTCATAGACATTTATTAACTCAAAATTAATAGCACATTTTATGCTTTATGTCCTCCAGCCTAAAAAGAAAAAGAAATAAAAGATAAAAATAATCAGCCCAACAGTGGAAGTGGGCTACAGCAAAAACAGAAGACAGAGAGCCACACACAAGCTGGAGAGTCAGTCTACATTTTCCTGATGCCTTTCTTTTTTAAGAGCTGTGGCTGGTTTCATATTTTTTATGATTCCACCTAATTTCCTCTTTTGGTGTATCATGTATGTTCATTTGTTTAGTTCTTTTAGTGGTTGTCTCGGGATTTATAATATATACCATTAAATAATCAAAGTTCACTTTCAAAGAGTACAGCTTCTTGTGTGGTACACCTACCTTAAAACAGTATTCCCAATTCTTCCCTCCTGTTTTGTGTTGTTTGCTTTACTTATACACATGCTATAATCAGCCAATGCACTGTTTACTAGTGTCACATCAAACAAACTATTATCCTTCAGATCAATAAAGAATAATAAAAATATAATGCTTTCTCTTTCCCTTCATTTATTTCTTCTTTGATTCTCTTCTTTTTTATAGAATCAAGTTTCCAAGTTATATCATTTATCACCTGTCTGAAGAACTTCTTTTAACATTCCTGGAAGGGTATGTCTCCTAGTAATGAATTTGTTTACTGGAGAAACTCTTTATATATCCTTTACTTTTGAAAGATAATATCACTGGGCATAGATTTCTAGGTTGGCAGTTTAGCTTTGTTTTTTCTGTCAACACTTTAAAGATTTCATTGCACTGTTTTCTTGATGTCTGATGAGAAGGTTGCTGTAATTCTTATCCTTGCTCTCTATCGAGATGATATTTTTCCCCCTCATTTTCCTTCAAGACTTTATCTTTGCTTCTCTACAGTTTAAACATAATAAGCCAAGGTGTGGATTTTTCTTTTGTATTTATCTTGCTTGCTGTTTTCTGAGCTTCCTGAACTTGTGGTTTTATGTGTGTCATTAATTTGTACAGTTCTCAGTTTTTATTACCTCAAATATTTATTCTGCCCCATTCTCTCCTTCTTCTCCTCGTATTCCCATTATGTACATTTTATACCTTTTGATATTGCCCCACTATTCTTTTTAATTGAATTAATTTACTTATTATTAATTAATTATTATGGAAGTATAGCTGACATGAAATATTATATTAGTTTCAGGTGTAGAACATAGTGATTTGACAGTTATATACATTACAAATGCTCACCATGGTAAATGTTGTTACCATCTATTACCATACAAAGTTATTACAATAACTGACATATTCACTACAATTACTGACATATTCACTATGCTGTATTTTCCATTCCTGGGACTAATTTATTTTATAACTGAAATTGTGCCACTATTCTTAAATGTTCTGTCCTGGGTTTTTTCCTCCCTATTTCTCTTTGCATTTCTATTTGAGAAGTTTCTATGGACCTATTTCCAGTAGTCTTAATAGCCTGAGTCTTCTAAGCCCATTAAATGAATTCTTCATTTTTTTTAAGATTTTATTTATTTATTTGGAATAGAGAGAGAGTGAGTGAGCAGAAAGGAGAGGGAGGGGGAGTCTGAAGCAGACTTTGTGCTGAGCACAGAGCCTGATGTGGGGCTCAAGCCCATGATGTGAGATCATGACCTGAGCCAAAATCAAGAGTTGGACACTCAGGTGCCCCAGCTCTCTTCATTTCTGTTACCATATTTTAATATATAGAATTTCAGTTCTTTCTTATAATTTTGATCCCTCTGTGAACCATGCCCATTTGGTTTTACAAGTGGTATACATATATTTTTTCCCATTAAAGTCCTTAGCATACCAGTCATCATCATGTTAAGTTCTTTGCTGATAATTCTAACACCTATGTCATATCAGGATCTGATTCTGATGACTTCTTTCTCTCTTCAGATAGAATTTTTCCTGTCTTGGGAATTTTTTTTCTAATTGTTTTGTTGAAAATTGAATATATTGTATCTTTAATACATTCTGAGTTTACATAAGTCTTGTGTGTAAAGATTTAATTGGGCCAGGAGTTGGGTTGTGTTTGATGTCTATTATGGCTATAAACATGAGAGGTTTGAAATTCCTCTCATGAACTTGGTTTTCTCATCCTCTGTTGGCTGTGGGGCTTCTCTTTGTTCTCTTCCTCTGAGTCTTTTTCTTTTAGCTATAACCCACTGTTTTTACATTAGAGGCTTGTTTGTGTGGTGGTGGATGGGACAGAAGTGCAGCTTTCTAAAATCTGTTAAGTGTCTGTTTTCTAGTGGGCCTGGGTCTTGGAGTGTGGCCTTCTCAAGTATTTCTGTTCCACTTCTGGGATTACAGCTCTCCCCTGCTGACCTCCTCCATTCCCCGGCCAGTGTTCCAAATCTACTTCTCTGAAATCCTGTCCTATGTGCTGAAAGAAATGCTTGAAAATGGTATTTAGTTAAGAGAATTGATTCCACTGTAGCACTGTGAATTCTGTGAAAGATTGTCAACTTAACCTCTATATAATTAATTCAATTTTGAGCAGAAACAATTAGGCACCTAACTGACTGAAATAAGGGTTTCAATCCTGTTTTTTTAATATTCATTTTGGTACTTTTTATTTCATATGTCCCATTTTCAACATTTTTTCTTTACCCCAGTCTATTCTCTTCTTTGGCTTTCTGTTCCATTTTCATAACTTATTTCATGTTGTAAAGGATAACAGTCTTCTAAAATACTTCTTTTAATCCTTCAGTCGATCTGTTTAAGGAATATGTTATTGAGTTTTCCAGATGCTACTCCCATTTTCTTCTGTTATACTATTGTTGTTGTTTCTTTTCCATATTTTTCTTTGTTTTTGCTGTTGTTTACTTACATTCAAACAAGGCAGAATTTGTTTAGATAGGACATAAATTGCCACAGAGAGTTTTGGATTCCTTTAGCCCTGCCCTCTGCCCACTTTAGAATGGCAGAATCATCATTTCAGACCTTAGCTCTCAGAACATGTCTAAATCAGATTGCCTAGATCTGAGTCCTAGACATCATAGTGTATCTTGGGTAAGTTCTGTAAGGTATTTGTGTTTCACTTTCCTCAATGGTTTAAATGAAGGTTAAAAAAAAAAAAAAAAAGGTTGGTGCCAGTCTCTACCAGTCTCCATGTGACAGGTATGGAAGGAAATTTTTGCCCATTATATTTTATTTCTCAAATCACAATTAATGTAAACTACGCCTGCAGGCAGAAAGAACTCCCAAAGATGCTTAATTGTGACTACCTATATCCTTATAATAGATCCTAAGTTATGATCCACTAATACATTGAGCTTTGAGGATGGAGACACGAATGTAAATTTCCAATAAGTTGGAAAAAAATTCTACTGTCCTTGCGGGAGATAAATTTAAAGCTCACAAGTGTAAGAGTAAGAATATACAAAAATGGAATAATGAAATGCAAGGGCCCATTAAACTCAGAATTCCAAGAAGGAAATGCAAAGTGCCTTTTCTCTATTCTTTTATCATGACAGCATCAGCATGATGTTGTATGCTGGCATATTTAGCACCAGCTGATTTACTCTCATTCAAACTTCCTCTGCATGTCTAATTTCAAGGTTTTACTTTTAACTCCCACTTCTTCCAATTTCCTAGTAAGAAATGTTTTGGTGTGTTTAGAGTAAATTAATCAAGATGGTTAACTTACTAATAAAATAAAATGACAAATGTCAGAAGTTTCTGAGAGCTTGCATTAAAATAATCTTGAGGGATTGGACTGTTCTAATACAGTATAAAATGGAATAAAAATAAAGTGTTATAAAAAGTGTTAAATTCAACGTTAGAGGGAGGCTATTAGAATGATTTGTTGGGGTCATAGTTACCTTAAGCTGGAGAGTGAAGCTAAATGTGTGAACACTACTCATGTACACTGGGGCAGGAGCTGTGTTCATGGAGAAACAACTGGAAAGGATAAAAGTCAGACCATTCATATTCAGAGGACAATTCATATCGGGGGGGGGGGGGATATGATTGTAGGGGCCACCTAGGTAGTCAGTTAAGCATCTGACTTCAACTCAAGTCCTGATATCAGGGTCCTTGGATCAAGGCCCACTTTGGGCTCCCCACTCAGCAGGGAGTCTGCTTCTCCCTCTTCCTCAATCCCTCCCCCTGCTCATGCTCTCTCTCAAATAAATAAGTAAAGTCTTTAAAAAAAAAAGTATGATGGTAAAAGACCAACACCCTTGGATTAGATGTGGTAAATAAGATTTGATCATCTCTTCTGTAATATATGGGAACCAAACAACCCACCTTAAGCAAGGCTCCATTCACTTATTCAAATCATAAGGCTACTCATCATGGCTTTTGTCCCAATGAAGTGTTCAGTCTAACTATATGAATTCATAACATAATACCACATACTTAATAGCTTTAAAGTAATACACATTTATGAGCCTACAGTTCTGTAAGTAGATGTTTGGGTACACTTAGCCTGGTTCTATGCTCAAGATATCACATAGCCAAAAATCCAGATTTAGTTGGGCTGGGATCTTGGAGCTTACTTGGAGCTGTAGGATCTTACCTGGAATCTACTTCCAGGCTCATTCAGGTTTTTGGCAGAATTCAGTTCCTTGTAGTTGTTGGACTGAGGGTCCTGTTTCCCTGCTGCCTGGCTGAGATCTTTTCATAACTCCTAGATTCATTCAGTGGTCCTTGCATGGGGCCCCCTCCATTTTCAAGCCAGTAACAGTGTGTCAAATCCTTTTCATGCTTCACTTCCCTCTGTCTTTTCTGACTTCCTCCTTGCCAGAGGCCAAAGAAGGCTCCCTGCTTCTGCTTTTAAGGGCTCAATGTATCAGATCTAGCCAACCCAGATAATCTCTCTCTCTAAAGGTCAACCATAACATAACAGAGAGGAGTGATAGCTCACAATATTCACAGTTTCCAGGGATTAGGGCACAGACTATTTCTATATCATACAGGAACATACTTATCTAATGCCTTACACAATCTTTGAATTTAATCACTATGGGATAGCAAGTTACTGCAGTCTACAAAGGCTAGACAGAGGGCGAAGTAAGCCAGAGACACAAAGAGTCAGTTCATTCAGGAGCCAAAGCAGGTATGATCTTGCTCTAAAGAAACAGAATCTGTAGGTCACAAGAGCCATTATTAATATTTCATGAGTAGATGAGTTGAAGAGAGACTACCAAAGACATTCTTAGAGGTGTGACCCAAGAAGGGGACTGAAATCAGAAGCTATGGAATACTGTAATGACTGGAAATGAGCCTTTCTCCCTGTCTGCCTGTTTGTCACAGATGCACCCACAGCTTACACTTGATACAACATGGGTGAAGAGGCCCTGACTATCCCTAGCTCAAATATTTCATAAAGTGTATAGGCATTTGCCTTTTATTCTGGAAATGAAACCATCACATGAAAAGTTTCATGGCAGTATTTTATCTCAGTGGAAAGAAAACTTCTTGTACCATCAACGGGAGTAGTGAGCATGTATTCATAATGCAAGCAAGGTCTATTCCTTTCTCTTCTCTTCCCAGCAAACATCAGACTGTTGCTTTGGGAAGCCATTCCTCTCCAAATGAATTGCAGCTATGTTTCAAGGGATATTTTCTCTACCCTTTCTCTACTGGTAAAAGTGTCCTCCTTGTCACAGTGATAGAATCAGAGACGAGAAATTATTCAGGCCTGGGTTAATTAGTACAATGCATTATTCCAGGTTAGACGGGGAGAAACACAAAACCTTTTGTACTTGTTTGGATAAAGAAAATATTTCTCTCTTGTTTTTTACAGATTTGTACATGTAAATTAAGGACATTTTATTACCAACAAGGAAGCCAGTCTGAGGGTAAAGCCATCACATAGAGAAAGTAATGAATAAACTACAGCAGAGAAATGCAGCTGAAGCCCCTATCAAACTACACCCGAAGCCCGTTATAGCTCTGAAGTAAACCAGGACATTTCCATGTAGTTTAAGCTAGTTTGTATTCTGCCCTCTCTTATTTGTAACTGAAAGCATCTTACCTGATACAGTGAGGCATATAAAAGTGAAAAAATAAGAATAAAGTTTAAATACATAAGATTTGGTTTTTTAGTGTCTTTTTGTACCATGATTATAAAATAAAGTATTCCAGTTTCTAACAGTACTTTCAATGGAAACAATTATATTTAAAGTGAAGAGTATTTTGTTAATGCAGAACAAAACTGCTGTAAAATTAAGTTTGAAAAAGAAATAAGGGAGAGAGAAAACTTTCAATTTCTTAAGTCACTGCAGGGGGAGTAGTTTCCATTTTCATTCTGTCAGTTTTTCCTCATTACATTTGATTTGTTAGAAATGGAGGATGCTTCCATGTTTCAACAGTTCTGTAATCTCTATCGCCACTACATGCACATATGTAAGTTAGTATTTTGGTGCTGGTAATAAAGCGCTTGCAGCCCACAAGAACACCTACATAATATTCAAATCATCCCGCCATTGTGAACACTCATTTTTGCTGGGTGCTAAGTTCAGATATCACATTTGTCAAATGGTATAATCATCTTCTCGCCTGAAGACAAGAGCCTGGGGAACTTTGCAACTGCCAGCCAGCACTTACCCAGCAAACTTGCTGAAGGCTAAGATGGTCAAAAGGCACACACCATGAAAGATATGTGAGCAATCACTCATTTTTAAAATTAGCTGAAAAACTCAAGTGTTTTGGCTGATCGGCGTAAAGAGACATTAGAATTTACAGCCTAATTTGAAAACTCCTTCAATATGAAGAAAGCAGACAAGACTGGATTGAAATGTGTGAGCCAGAAAGTTAAGCTTTTTAAACTTGAGCAATCTCCTTAAGGCCTCTGGTTTTTCATCTGTAAAACTAGCATAATAGTACCTACCAAATCGAGTGGTTATGAGGATAAAATGAAATCCTATAATGTGCTTCCAAAATAAAGAAAGTTCAATGTAGATTTAAAACTGAAACTTCAATGTAGAGTTATGGTTAAAACATTTCATGTGAAACAGGAAACTTTACATTTAGTACAATTGTTCTAGGTAGAACATAATGTTCTAGGAAGAAGGCAGATTATTCACGGATTATTCTCCGCATTCTCAGGGCCCTTTTCTCCCCCTAGGTTCCACTTTGGCATCTTTTGGACATATTGTTGCCTGTGAAAAGCAAGTTCAGAGAGAGAAGTTAAGGCACAAATGTTAAACTTACTGATGAGCAACAACTAGCTCTATCCAAGCCCCAACCCTCTAGCTAAGGCTTGGTATGGGCTAACTGTCATCTCTGTTGCTGACAGCCTGAGCCCTAGGTCTATGAATATTCGGTCTATATTTCCAATAGTCAGTTCTATGGACCTATACTGGAGAACCACTTAGGATTATCCACAGCTAACCTGAGATCACCTCTCATCATAGGCTGACTCACCAAGTTCTCCGCTTTTCTACAGATCCCTAGGAAACAACCAATCATCCTTTCCTTTTTCATGCTTCTAGTGCTCATTCTGCTTGTTGGAGCTTGTGGAAGGCTCACCAAAGATTTTTGTGTTATCCTACACTGCCAGGCCTGGTAACTTCATAGGGTCACATGACTAGTTGTGACCAATGACCTAGGAGAGGTGATGATATGTGTCATTTCCAAGTCAAAGCACTGAAGTGATGGTACATGACTGCATTCTCATTCCTCTACTTTGACTGACAGTTACGTTCTAGATGGTGCAATCTCTATCAGCCTGAGCTCCTGAGTGATCACATGGAGCACAGGGCCCGATAAGCTAAAAATGGACATGCAGTCTAAGTGATAAATAAATCTTTATGTTTTAAACAACTGGCACATTGGGATTAATTTGCTATTCCATTATAATCTAATCTATTGGAATTAATTCAGAGCTCTTCATTTGAAACGTGAAAAACCATTACCCAAGACTTCCACCTCTTTATTACTCAAAAAGCAGATATAGAGGCCATTTTCATTTCAGGGATTTTAACACTAATCATTCTGTATGCAATACTTAAATATTGGTTGAGATTTTTAAAGGCTGAGCCAAGATACAGAAACGGAAAAGTACTGGATGAATATTGAAACCTAAAATTATGCATATAATTTGTTAGAAGAGAAACAGATGTGTCTTTTTGCTGTTCAATGAAGAGGACCACAAAAAAAGAGAAGGAAGTTGGAAGGAGCAGAGAAGTGATGGAGGAGATAACTAAAGTAGATGAGACAGTGGTTAACTTTGAGTGTCAGGGTAAAAAGTTGGCCTTGATAATGCAAACTTGCACATGAATTATGAGAGCATTTAACATTAAGGAACAGAACACTAGACAGTGGATTGAATAAACAGTGATTTATTCTCATGTAACAAGAATTCTTTATGCAGGACTCAAGATGGTGATGCAGGAAGACTCTGAACTCATTTCCTCCATGGAACACACCAAATTACATCTATTAACAGAACAATTACTCCTGAAGAAGGACTGAGGGCTGACTAAACAGCTACTGAACAAACAAAGATAGAGAGAATTGCAAGAGAATGGCAAGAGAGACAGAAACACACCATGGTTTAAAAGCGTAACCAGCATGTACAGCCACAGCTCCACCCAGTCAGCAGAAGTCACCAAGCACACAGGGTCTGCACACATACATAAGACCACACTCTTTCAAGTTTAGAAGGAAGTATCTGCTTCACTTAATCCACAGAGACAAAAACAGAAAGTCAAGCAAAATGGGGAGAGAGAGGAATATGGTCCAAAAGAAAGAACAACAAAAACAAAAAAACTAAAAAAAGAACTAAATGAACAAGAGATAAGCAATATGCCTGATAAAAAATTTAAAGTAATGATCATAAAGATATTTACTGGGCTGGAGAAAAGAATGGAACAACTCAGTGAGACCTTCAATAAAGAGACAGAAAATATTGGGGCACCTGGGTGGCTCAGTTGGTTAAGCATCTGACTCTTGATCTCAGCTCAGGTCATGATCTCAGGGTCATGGGATCGATACCTGCATGGGGCTCCAAGCTCAGTGGGTAGTCTGCTTGAGATTTTCTCTCTCCCTCCGCCCCTCCCCACTGTCTCTAAAATAAACAAATAAATTAAAAAAAGAGAGAGATAGAAAATATTAAAAAGAACCAATCAGAGTTGAAGAATACAATAACTGAAGTAAAAACATATTAGAGAGAATTGACAATAGATTAGAGGATGCAGAAGAACATATGAGCAATCTAAAAGACAGGGTATGGAAAGAAAACAAATTGAACAGCAAAAAGAGAAAAGAATTTTTTAAAATGAGGATAATTAAGAGATTTCTTAGACAACATCAAGCAAACAAACATTCGAATTATAGGAGTCTCAGAATAAGGAAGAGAGAAAGAAAGGTACAGAAAACTTATGTGAAGAAATAATAACTAGAAACTTCCTTAACTTAGGGATGGAAATAGAAGACATCCAAGTCTAAGAAGCATGGAGCGTTCCAAACAAGATGAATCCAGGTAGGTCCACACATTGCACATAATCATTAAAATGTCAAAGGTTAAAGATAAAGAGAAAATCTTAAAGAGAGAGAAACAAAATAATTACCTATAAGGAAAAACCTAAAAGGCTCTCAGTTGATTTTTCAGCAGAAGCTTTGCAGGCCAGAAGGGAGTGGCATGATATATTCAAACTGCTGAAAGTGGGGAAAAAAAAACTGCAACCAAGAATACTCTACCCAGCAAGGTTATCATTCAGATTTGAAGGAGAGATAAAATTTTTCAGACAAATAAAAGGTGAAGACTTTTATCACCACTAAATTAGTTTTACAAGAAATTTTAAAGGGCTTCAAGTGGAAAAGAAATGGCCATAATTAAACATAAGAAAACTAGTAATAAAAAGATGTAAAATATCACAATATATACATAAAATGTGGAATAGGGAGTAAAAAGGGAAGAGAAGGGAGAAAAAAGAAAAGAGGATTTTTTTGCTTTTTCTTTGTTTTAAAATATGTTTGAACTTAAATGACAATCAAATTAATATGGACTGCTATTTACTTAAGATTTTATATAGAAGCCTCGTGGTAACCAAAGCCCAAAACCTATGATTGATACACTAAAATGAAGGGGAAAAAAAGCCAAACAAAACATTGTAGATGCTAACTGACCACAAAGAAAGAGAGAAAGAAAAGAAGAAAGGAAGAAGAACTACAAAAACAACCAGAAAACAAAATTTTAAAATGGTAATAAGTACTTACCTATTAATAATTACTTTAAATGTAAATGACCTAAATGCTTCAATCAAAAGACACAGAATGGTGGAAAGGATAAAAAATCAAGTCCAGTCTATATACTGCCTACAAGAGACTCACCTCAGAACTAAATACAGAAACAGACTGAAAGTGAAGGGATGGAAAAACAGGCACCATGGAAATGGAAGTGAAAAGAAAAAAAAAAAGCCAGGGTAGAAATACTTATATCAGACAAAACAGACTTTAAAACAAAGACTGTAACACAAAACAAAGAAGGGCATTATATACTGATAAAGGACTCAGTCCAACAAGAGGTTATAATAATTGTAAATATTTATTCATCCAACATTGGAGCACCCAAATACATAAGGCAAACATTAATGGACATAAAGAGAAAAACTGATGGTAAAACAATTATAGTAGGGGACATCAACCCTCCTCTTACATCAATGGGTAGATCATCCAAACAGAAAATTAATAAGGAAACAATGTCTTTGAATAACATATTGGACCAGATGGACATAACAGATATAATATATACAGAACATTTCATACCAAAACAACAAAATACACACTCTTTTCAAGTGCACATGGAACAGTCTCCAGAATAGATCATGTTAGTCCATAAAACAAGCCTCAATAAATTTAAGAAGACTAAAATCATACCATGCATCTTTTCTAACAACAACAGTCTAAAACCAGAAATAAATCACAACAAAAAAACTGGGAAAAACACAAACATGTGGAGACTAGACATGATACTAAACAACCAATGGGTCAATGAAGCAATCAAAGGAGAAATAAAAAATACATGGACAAAAAAATGAAAACACAATGGTCCAAAATCTCTGGGACACAGCAAAAGGAGTTCTAAGAGGGAAGTATATAGTAATACAGGCCTACTTCAAGAAAAAAGAAAAAATGCAAACAATCTAACCTAACCCCAAAAGGAACTAGAAAAAAAAGAACAAACAAAAGCCAAGCTGAATAGAAGAAAGAAAATACTAAAGATCAGAGCAGAAATAAATAACATAGAGACTAAAATAATAGAAAAAAAAATCAATGAAACCAAGAGCCGGTTCTTTAGAAAGATAAACAAAATTGACATACCCTTAGCCAGACTCATCAAGAAAAAAAGAGAAAAGACTCAAATAAGTAAAATCAGAAAAAAGGGAGAAGGAAAAATTGCCATAACAGAAAAAGAACTATAAAAATATACTGTAAAAAATCATATGACAACAAACTGGACAACCTAGAAAAAATGGATAAATTCCTAGAAACATACAATCTCCCAAAACTGAACGAGGGAGAAATAAAAAATCTAAAAGACTGATGATAAGAAACAAAATTGAAATGGTAATCAAAAAAACTACCAAAAAAATAAAAATTCAGGACCCAGTGGATTCACAGGTGAATTATACCAAATATTTAAAGAGTCAACACCTATTCTCTTCAAACAATTCCAAAAAATAGAAGAGGAAGGAAAGCCTCCAAATTCATTCTACAACGCCAACATTACTCTCATACCAAAACCAGACAAAAACATCACAAAAAAGGAAAACTACTGGCCAATATTTCTGATGAATAATGATGCAAAAATCCTCAACAAAATATTAGCAAAACACATACGATACATTAAAAGATGTATGATCAGATATGATTTATTCCCAGGCTGCAAGGATGGTTCAATATTTGCAACTCAAACAACGTCATACACCACATCAATAAAACAAAAGATAAAAATCATATGATCATCTCACAGGATGCAGAAAAAGCATTTGAATTATTCAACATCCATTCAGGATAAAAACTCTCAACATAATGGGGTTAGAGGGAACATACCTCAACATAATAAAGGCCATATATGAAAAACAGACAGCTAACATCATTCTCAATGGTGAAAAACTGACAGCTTTCCCTCTAAGGTTAGGAACAAAACAAGGACGTCTACTCTCAGTACTTTATTCAGCATGGTACTGGAAGTCCTACCCACAGCAATAAGTCAAGAAAAAGAAAGGAGAAGCATCCATATTGGTAAATGAAGCTAATCTGTCACTATTTGCAGATAACATGAACCACACATAAAAAATCCTAAAGACTCCACTAGAAACCTGCTGGAAGTAATAAAGAAATTCAATAAAGTGACAGGATACAAAATTAATACCCAGAAATCAGTAGTGTTTCTATATAACAATGACAAAGTTACAGGAAGAGAAATTTTAAAAACAACACCATTTACAACTGCACCAAAAAGAATAAAATACCTAGGAATAAATTTTACTGAAGAGGTCAAAGACCTGTACTCTGAAAACTGTAAAACACTAATGAAAGAAATTAAAGATGACATAAACAAATGAAAAGGTATTTCATGCTCATGGATTAGAATAATTAATATTATAATATTAAAAATTATATTATTAAAATGTCCATATTACCCAAAGTAATCTACAGATTCAATGTAATCTCTATCAAAATACCAACAGCATTTTTATAACTAGAACAAATAATACTATAATTTGATGGACCTACAGAAGACCCAAAATAGCCAAACCGATCCTGAAAAAGAAGAATGAAGGTGAAGGTGTCACAATTCCAGATATTTCAGGATATACTACAAAGCTGTAGAAATCAAAACAGAATGGTATTGGCACAAAAACAGACACAGAGATCAATGGAACAGAATAGACACCCCAGAAATACACTGACATTTTTATGGTCAATTAATCTATGATAAAGGAGGCAAGAATATACAATCAGAAAAAGTCTTTTCAATAAATGGTGTTGGGAAAACTGAAGAGCTACATGTAAAAGAGTGAAACTGGACTACTTTCTAACACCATATACAAAAATAAACTCAAAATGGATTAAAGATTTAAACATGAGACCTGAAACCATAGAAATCCTAGGACAGAACACAGGCTGTAATTTCTCTGACATCAGCCATAACAATATTTGTCTAGTTATGTCTCCTAAAGCAAGGGAAACAAAAGCAAAAATAAACTACATTAAATGGCATTACATCAAAATAAAAAGCTTTTGCACAGCAAACAAAACCATCAACAAAACAAAAACACAACTTACTGAATGGGAGAAGATATTTGCAAATGATATATACAATAAGGGGTTAATATCTAAAATATATAAAGAACTTGTATTAACACCAAAAAAGCCAACCCAATGAAAAAATTGACAGGGGACCTGAATGGACATTTTTTTCAAAGAAGACATAAAGATGGCCAACAAACACATGAAAAAACTGTTCGACATCACTAATCATCAGGAAAATGCAAATCAAAACCACAATGAGATATCACCTCACACCTGTCAGAATGGCTAAAATAAAAGACAAGCAACAACAGGTGTTGGCAAGGATGTGGAGCAAAAGGAACCCTCGTGCATTGTTGGTGGAATTGAAACTGGTGCAGCCACTGTGGAATATAGCACCGAGGTTCCTCAAAAAATTAAAAATAGAAATACCATATGATAAAATAATTCCACTATTGGGTATTTACCCAGGGAAAGTGAAAACACTAACTTGAAAAGATGTATGCACCCCACGTTTATTTCAGCATTGTTTACAATAGGGAAGCCATGGAAGCAATCTAACCGTACATCAATAGATGAATGGATAAGAAAAACGTGGTATATTTATACCATGGAATATTACACAGCCATAACAAAAGATAAGATTGTGCCATCTGAGACAACATGGATGGACCTAGAGGTTGTTTTGCTAAGTGAAATAAATCAGACTGAGAAAGACAAATAGCATATGATTCCACTCATCTCCCATCCAAGTACTAACTAGGCCCAACCCTGCTTAGCTTCTGAGAACAGACAAGGTCAGGCACATTCAGGGTGGTATGGACATAGACATATGATTCCACTCATCAATGGAATCTAAAACAATGAATAAACAAAAAGCAGAATCCGAACTAAAAATACAGAGAACAAACTAATGGTTGCCAGAGGTGAGGAGGCATGGGATTGGGCAAAACAGGTGAATGGGTGAGGGAGATACAGGTCTCCAGTTATGGAATTTCTAAGTCATGGGAATAAAAAGCACAGCATAAGGAATACAGTCAGTGATACTGTAATAGTGTTGGAATGGGACAGAGGGTAGCTGTACTTATGGTGAACATAGCATAATGTATAAGCTGTCAAATCACTAAGTTGTACACCTGAAACTAATTTAACATTGTGTGTCAGCTATACTGAAATTAAAAAAAAAAAAAAAAGAAATCTTCAAGTTTAGATCATGTCTTGTACAGTTAACTGCTCAAAGATATCAGTAAAGACCCAGGCTCCCTTTGTTTTTCTGTCCTGCCATTCTTAGCATGTATTTTTTGTCCTCATGATCTCAAGACGGCTGCTACTTTCTAGACAGCAATACTCAACCCAGCCTGGACGAAAGGGAAGAACAAGGAAGGGGTAACATGGGTATTAGGAAGAATTTTTACCAAAAATCCTGAGTAGACTTTTATTTTAAATCTGAAGGTCAGAACTGACCACCTTCAGGTGAAGGAAATTAGAAAAGTGAATATTTTGAACCATATGCATTCTAGTTGCATTAAATACATAAAAATGGAAAAAGGAACATTGTATATGTACTAGCCATGCCTGCCATACTGTGCTACCCTACAAACTCAAAGTCTTATAATGAATGTCAAATCCAGGTTCTATCTTCCAAGGTCTAGCTTCTTTTTTTTTTTTTTGTTTTTGTTTTTAAGGATTTTATTTATTTATGTGACAGAGAGACAGCCAGCGAGAGAGGGAACACAGCAGGGGGAGTGGGAGAGGAAGAAGCAGGCTCCCAGCGGAGGAGCCTGATGTGGGACTCGATCCCCGATCGCCAGGATCACGCCCTGAGCCGAAGGCAGACGCTTTAACGACTGCGCTACCCAGGCGCCCCTCCAAGGTCTAGCTTCTAACAGGGTTCTTTAGAGTTTATATTCTGGATTCATAGCTTATATTCTTTTTTTTTTAATAATGATTTTTTATTATATTATGTCAGTCACCATACAGTACATCCCCGATTTCCGATGTAAGGCTCGATGATTCATTACTTGCTTATAACACCCGGTGCACCATGCAATACGTGCCCTCCTTACTACCCATCACCGGCCTATCCCATTCCCCCACCCCCCTCCCCTCTGTGGCCCTCAGTTTGTTTCTCATAGTCCATAGTCTCTCATGTTTCATAGCTTATATTCTTAAAAGCTGTCTAACATGATTATTATGATCTTGAATGAATTACTGAGAAGCCACTTATTTTTAAGATAGCTCCCCATGTGAAATCACCAACAGTTTGTCATTCTTCTTCCAAGGATGTGACCAGGGCAAAGGCAAACTATTTACATTGCTTCATTTTTCATTTAATGGCTACCCTAGAGATGACACCATCTTTGATTTATAATTCTCTAATACAGTTACTAATTTATGACCATGGAACTTCCACATCTTAATTCCTTTTTACCTACTTCCTGACTCTCGCATTATTGTTGTGTATTTTAATACTATATATTCAAAACTCTATAAGACTTTATTGTTTTTGTTTACAAACCAACATTCACTTGTATTTACCTACATATTCATCTTTTCTGTTGTTCTTAATTATTTCTTGCATTTCTGTGGATCCCACAGCTTAGAGTTATCCTGGTTAGTATAGGTCTCCTGACAACAATATCTCTCAATTTTGGTTTGTCTAAAGATTTCAACTGAAGTTTTAAAGGGTATTTTTTCTCTGAACAGAAAATTCTTAGTTGCCAGTTGTTTTCTTTTAGTAATTTATATATTTCGTTCCATTTTCTTCTGGCTTCCATGGTCTCCACTGAAAAATCAAGTATCAATCTTACTTTTGTGTCATAAAGGTATTTTGGATTTTTGTTTATTTATTTTTTAATCTTTGAATGCCTTAGCTGCTTTTAGGATTTTTTTGTCTTTGGTTTTCAGAAGTTTGACCAAGTATGTCTAAGTATGATGGTTTTCTTTGTGTTCCTCACACTTGAGGTTTGCAGCACTTCTTGAATCAGTAGCTTTCTATCTTCCACGCATACTGAATTGTTCTCAGCTATTTCTAATATCAATTCTGCACTATTTTTATTCTCTCTTCTGAGATTCCATTAATTGTGTTAGATCTTTTCACTGTGTCCCATAAGACTCTTACTAGTTTTCTGTGTTTTTCATCCTTTTTGTTCTCTGTATTTCTATTAATCTACCTTCCAGCTCACTATCCATATCTTCTTCTCTGTTGAAGTCCGCTATTAAACCCACCTACTCAGCTCTTAAGTTATTGTGTTATTCACTCCCAGAATTTCAAACTGATTATTTTTTTCGCTTTAAAATCACCAGTTCTCTGGTGAATTCTTCATCCTTACCTCTCCACATATTTCCTTACAAATTAATCATAAAAATTTTAAAGTCCTTGACCAATGTCTGGATCACCATTGGGTATGTTGTTTTTCTCTTAGTTTCTAGTCATGTGATCCTGTCATTTTGCCTGCATGGTAATTTCTTAACTAAATGGAAAACATTACGTATGAAAAATTACAGAAATTATGGACCATGTTATCTTCCTATACAGAAGGTTTAACTTTCCCTTTAGTAGCTAGTATTTCACTGAGGACTTGGCTATTGAGGTATGATTGCCACTACCTTGAGTTCATTTGTAGGAAGTGACCCTCTGGTGTTTCCCATGGAGAGTCTGGGGTATTCACCAGTCTCTTGCTCTGGAATGTCCTAATTCTATCCTTATCACCACAACTGCTATCAACTCTGCTCTGCATCTAAAGGGCTTTCTGCTTAGCTTCTTACTCTGCTTAGCCTACCACAGACAGTTTTAGAATTACACAGATGTATTGCCAGAAAAATCAGAAGCGTTGGTGTCAGTCTTTACCCATCTCTTCTCATTGAGATCCTAGAATCTCAAGTGTCTAATATTTTTTCTCTACATCCTGCCAATATCTCTGTGTCCTCTGCACCTTTAGTTGGGACTCTCAGCCTCTTGGCCTGCACCAAATATCAGCAATGCCCTAAAAATAAAATGGGTATACAATATCAGCTCATATTTGTGTATGAATCCTACTTTCCCAAGATTTTTGTCCTCTTAAGTCTTATTATGCTAGAAGCTCTCTAATGCCTTCAAAGAAAAATTATTTTTTTGTATTTTATTTGGTTTTCTTAGTTGATCTGGCAGGATTTCCAGAAGAAACTTCATCAGAGCCAGAAATGAAAATCCTATCATTGCTTTTCAAATTTACGGAAGTCTTCTAAATTTTTGGACGATGTTTTAAAATACTATGAGAGATTCTAAATCATGGGTGTTTTTCCTTAGAGATAACATAATTTTCTTCTCTTTGAGTGCTAAGCATTTTTGTTCCAGCTACCCTTTCAAGTCAAACCTATGTCCACATATTACAAATCAGCTTGTGGGAAAAGTAAAGTTCAAGCAATGGAATTTTTTAAATGTTTTTAATGAAATTATATTAGTGAAAAATCAATAAAGTGGATGTTTGGCATGAAAATACTTACACAGTTAAGAGACTCCTTTTTCTTTCTTTGATGAATTATTCTAACACTATAAAAATTTAACTCTAAGTGTATCTCCATATAATATCAAACTTCTACCATATGGTTAAAATGACAGAAACCAATTCATGGCTAGCATAGCCTAAATTCCTATTTCTGAGAAATCAGAAATAAGTGGATCATCTTTCTTGAAAATTTGATCATCTTTCTCAAAAAACTCCATTATTAAACCCATTCCCATATCTAATAGGTTACATTCCTTGTTTAATGCTTACATCAATATTTTTCCTTCCCTTTTCCTCTTTTTACAAAGAAGACGGCTTTTATTAAGCTATAAGAGTCTCTACAGCAACAGAAAGGGGGAAAGCAGTAGTCTAGAGGATCATTTAACAAAAAAGCATTCCAACTTAAAAAATCACATAAATGTGAAGAAAGTTGAACTTTGGTCCTTTTAAGGCAGACTTTCAGCATTTCAACTAACCCTTAACTTAATATATACAATTCTTTCCCTGTCAATAAAATCTTTCAATGTCTGTGATGTAATTTGTATTTTTATACTGAAAATCTATCAATTTTATAAATTTTATGAGTGTAGAAAATACACAAACACTAAGAAATAGGATGAAAATAAGGGTTCAAGCGGAGATTGAACTCATGTAGTCAGATTCCCTAAGGCAGTAATGTGAAAGAATAGTTCTAATTCATAGCACCCATTAGATAACTGGCTTACTATCACGTCTATTCCTTCACCTACAAAAATAGTTGGTATCTAGAATAAGTATTGTGTTATATATGCCACATTTTAAAATGCTTTTACAATGACTATGATTCAAAAGAAACATGATTTTAAAATGTTTCACTAATTCTTTTCAATGTGTTTTCCATTACATTATTGCTAAACAAAGACCATGAAATTATTCCATATTATCTCACAGGGGCTTTTGTGCGTTATAGAAAACACAACTAGAAAGCTGCTCAGTATAAGAAACCAAAAATTAACACCATTATCTCAATTTTAAATAATACCTTTTCATGTTCATTCTTACAATCATAGATTTATTCTGGGTTCTGCTTTATTTTACTTAATAATTGATCATAATTACTTCCACTGTCATCATAGTCATTGTTTTTAGTGAATGAATAATTCCATTGAATTGATGTATCCAGGGTGACATAAACAGTCCCCTATTGTTAGACATTAATATTATTCGCACATTTTCTGTAAATATCCTTGCAATGGTTATTTTCATACACAGAGCTTCCTTCCCTCAAAACCTATAGTGTGCAGTTCCCAATGGATCAGGCTTCAGTTCTCTTTTCTCTTTATATTTATTCCGTTGACTCTCTCACCTCATCTCATGGCTTTTAATGCCAAATATGCATCAATAATTCCCAAATTTGCATCATTAGCCAAAGATCTCTCTCCCAAACTCCATGTTTTTATATCCAACTGCCTTTTCAAATCTCCGTTTAGATCTCTAAAAAAAATCTCAAATCCAGTGTGTTGCAAGAGAATTCCCGGTTGCCCCTTGAAAAACCTCCACATGGAACTTTCCATCTAATGCAAAATTTTATCAGTTGCTTATGCAAAACCTTTGTTGCTACATTCGATTCCCTTTATTTCATATCCCACTTTTGATCTGACTGAAAATCCTATGTATTCCACATACAAAACCTATTTGAAATGCAGTTCTTCTCACCATCTCCTTATCATCTCATCTGAACCACCATCATCTCTTTGTTGGTTACGAACAGTAGGTTTCTATGGCTACTATAACAAGTGACCACAAACTTGGTAGCTTAGAACAGCAGAAATTTATTATCTTAAAGTTCTTGAGGCCATACCTCCACACCAGTATCACTGAGCCAAAATCAAGGTATTGTTGGACCATACTTCCTCAAGAGGCTGTAGGTAAGAATTAATTTCCTTGCCTTTTCTCTTTTCTTGCTATTTCCAGCAACTAGAGCTGCACTCTATGAGTTCCTTGGCTCATGGCCTCCTCCTTCATCCTCAAAGCCAGTGTTATAATATCTTCTGTCTCTGACTCAACTTCCATCACATGGCCTTCTTCTTGCCTGTGGTCAAATCTTCCTCTGTCTCCCTCTTAGAAGAATACACGTGATTGCATTTAAAGTGCCCATCAGGATAATCCTAGATAATCTCCCTATCTCAATATTTTTGATTTGATCACATCCACAGGATTTTTTTTTTTTTTTTTTTTTTTTTTTTTGCCACATAAGCCAACATTCACAGGTTTCAGGAATTAGAATGTAGATATCTTTTGGGGAGGCATTATTCAGCCTACCATGTTTCTGAACTGGTCACCCAACCTCAATCATTTCCTGTTTATGGGCTGTTCTCAAAAGAGCAACCTCAAAAAAGCAACAAGAGTGATCTTTTTCAAATCAGTTAATCTTGGCCACTTCCTTTTTTTCTCAGAATCTTGCAGTGGATCCTCATTTCATTCATCATAAAAGCCAAATTCCTTATAAGGCCAACAAGGCCCTATGTGATTTGGGCTCTCATTTCTCCCCACCTTAACCTTCTACCACTTTCCTCTTTGCTCACTCCACCATCCTCAACGGCTCTCTTATCTCTTCCTGCAACATGCCAACCATTTTCCCACTTTAGGACTGTTGTATTTTCTGCTTGTCATCTTCCCACAGATATCATGTGGTAACCCACTCCCTTCAATGCTTATATAAGCATTCCCCATAAGATCTCCCCCAAAGCTCCATTTAAAACTTTAGTCCCTAATTCCATATTCTTTTTTTAATTTTATAATTTTTTATTATATTATGTTAGTCACCATACAGTACATCCCTAGTTTTTGATGTAAAGTTCCATAATTCATTACTTGCATATAACACCCAATGCACCATGCAATACGTGCCCTCCTTAATACCCATCACCAGCCCATCCCATTCCCCCACCCCCCTCCCCTCTGAAGCCCTAATTCCATATTCCTGATCCTTACTCTGCTCTTCTTTTTCCTAAGCACTTGTTACTATCTAATATCCTGTATAGTTTCATCATTTATAATTATTATATTTATTATTTGTCACTGTCTATTAGAATATAAGATCCATTTTGCTGAATGATAGAGGCCAAGTAACTACAGTAGTACCTGGCATATAGTTGGCATTCAATAATTGTTTGTTGAATAAATTAACATCATTTTCCACTGAGTAATTGTTTCTTTGGAATAAAATCTTTATTAATATAATGGCTGGGCCAAAAAATTCAATGCTTTTATGGATCCTGAAAGATCCTCATTTCACTCAGCATAAGAGCCAAACTGCTCTCCAAAATGTTCATATTATTTTATATTTTCACTAGCAATATGAGTTTATCTGTTTCACTGTCATCACATTAGAACTCGATCTGTATTTCTTCCCTTTAAAACAAATTGCAAATGCAAAGCTTTGGGCCAATATGGTACAGATCTACTTCCAAGATCATCAACAGACATACACTGAATATCTAACAATATGATGGATTATACTATGTATTCAGGAGGGAGGTATAGGATAATAAGATTTTAGAAAGCATCATCTATGCTTTCAATAAGGTCACAAGTTATTCAGAGGAGAAAGGATGCATAAATGAGTAATTAACTGGCAGGGCAAAGGGTGAATAAATATTATCAAAATTTCACAGAGGGTACTATTGAAGTTCAAGCTGAAGTATTATATATTGCATTTGATATACTTAGATGAAGTTCAAGTGAGAAAAGAGGTCCTTTTTATTCTGTTTCTGCAGGGATATTTTATTCTGCTATTAATTTGATGACCTAAGACAGGAGTGACTCTTCAAGGAACGTCTCTTTAGTCCCTAAGGGTATGATTAAATAACATTGAGTAACGTGCAATAAATGCACTTTTATTTAAAAGAAAAATACTTATTATTTTTTCACTGCACAGTCTCACGCACTACTTTTCCAGGATTTTGATTTCAACAAAAACAAACCCAGAATTTAAATTGATTATAGGAGGGGCGCCTGGGTGGCACAGCGGTTAAGCGTCTGCCTTCTGCTCAGGGCGTAATCCCGGCATTACGGGATCGAGCCCCACATCAGGCTCTTCCGCTATGAGCCTGCTTCTTCCTCTCCCACTCCCCCTGCTTGTGTTCCCTCTCTCGCTGGCTGTCTCTATCTCTGTCGAATAAATAAATAAAATCTTAAAAAAAAAATAAATTGATTATAGGAGGTTTCCAATCAGACTTGTCTAGCTCTCCTATGACTCCAGCCAGATCTTCTTGGAGGGAAACTGTATCTATGAGAGGCAGACAGAGTTCATGAGGGTAATGATTGCCCCAAGAACTGAACTATATCAAGAACATTTGGAGAATTAAAAATCGAATACTAGGGGAGCCTGGGTGGCACAGCGGTTAAGCATCTGCCTTCGGCTCAGGGCGTGATCCCAGCATTGTGGGATCGAGCCCCACATCAGGCTCCTCTGCTATGAGCCTGCTTCTTCCTCTCCCACTCCCCCTGCTTGTGTTCCCTCTCTCGCTGGCTGTCTCTATCTCTGTCAAATAAATAAATAAAATCTTTAAAAAAAAATCGAATACTACAATAGAAAAACATTAACCTAAAGGTACAAATTTCCAGTTATAAAATAAGCCATAAGAAAATAATGCACAGCATAATGACTGTAGTTCATAATACTGTTATTGCATATTTGAAAGTTGCTAAGAGAATAGACTTTCAAAGTTCTCATCACAAGAAAAAGACATTTTTGTAACCATATATGATGACGAATATTAACTAAACTTATTGTGGTGATCATTTCGCAATGTATAAAAAATATCATATCATTATGTTGTACACCTGAAATTAATATAATGTTATATGTAAATTACATACCAAGAGAAAAAGCAACATAAGAAACAACAAAGGCAAAAATTCCAAACACTTCTTTGGCAATTCTAAGAAAGAATGTATTTGTTTTTAAAAGATTTTTGTTCTGGTGTTTTCTTTCTCTAAAAGGGAAGGCAATTAAAGAGACTCCAATCAACAATCGATCAATCAACCAACAGGGAAACAAATAAATAAATAACTCTAAAGTCACAGACTTTGGTGACCTAGAGAATGAGGCTATATTCAAGACCGTAATAGCACAAAGGGTTACAATACACTTGATGATGTTAAGACCAAAAAGCAAATTTGAAATTTCCTATTTTTAGTAAATCATCTTTTATTTTTGATTAGTCACTGTAAAAAATTTTTTTTTGAGAATTTTACTTTAAAATTGCATTTTAAAAGCAATCCTCTCCTCCCTATCATTCTACTCTATCAATCTCCAAACTCCACAGTTATAAATAAGAAACCTGGAGGAACACCTTTCTTAACGCTCATCTCTTAAAAGCTACAAAAATATAAAGTATAATGTGAGTCTTTGAAGCACACACGGTAGTAGTTAAAGATGTAAAAGTATCTTGGCAAAAGCCTTCAAGCTAGTCAGCTTGAGTTTGTGCCCAAGACACTCATGCTTTGTATAATCTTGCAAACAATTAATTCCTTAAAAACAAAAGATGTAAATAGTATCTCCTTCAATATTTATTATGAAGAAGCAAGATAATGTACGCAAAAAGGGTTTGCAACTATAACGGGCCATTCATAGATAAGGAACTGCCATTATTGATGGAGAAATTAGCAGATTCGTTTATTTAGTTTAATTAGTTTATTATATAATTCAACAAATATGTTGCATACCATTTCAAACCTGACAAACCATTTCAAACTTTCAGCCTTTGTGTCAAGGATGTCCTGGTCTCCAAAGACATAAAATCCAACTCAAGCTTAAGCAGAAAAATGGAAACACATTAGCTAGCATAGCCTAAAAAATTCAAGGGACAGAGAGATGTCTTCCTAATGACTTAATCAGGGCACTAAACTATGCTGCCCACCCAGTGCTTTGCCATGGTGTGGAAGCCCTGTGAAGGCATTCTTCTCAGGCTAGTACCTACTGTAGAAAGACAACTCAGCACTTGTGCCTCACTCCAGCACTCTACACAATCCAGAAGATAAGTGAAAGCTTCCTTTCCTCAGAGCTCCAGAAAATAGTTCCCTGTGGCTTCCCATGGAGAAAAAGAAGTCACTGACACCATTAAACGGTGGAAACCTTGATTGTTATGAGCCCCTGAAACTGGGAATGGGAGTCAGTGCTGCACAAATCATGCAGATGAGCCTGGGGGAGAGTTGATCCCCAGCAGAGCACTGGGTATGTAGTGACCAAGAGAAGGTTAAAGAATACTAGATGCAAAGACAGCTGGTGACCATATCGCCCTCCTCAAGCTTTCTGTATCATCAAGCAAACAGAATGATGGCTATCCTGTTGGACCCTAAGAAAATATGGCAGTACCTGGTATGTCACAGGATTCAGTTCTCCAAGATCTTCTGTTTCAACCCCCTTTCCATGCATTGTCACTGTTATTCACCACTCTTAAAATGTTTTTCTTCGTATGTTGAAGCAAGCGCTTTTCCTTCCTGAACACACAGCACTTTTCAATCCTCTCTGTAACAATGTAGAAGCATCAACTATATTTAATCCTCCTTTAGAAACTGGAAAATGAAGAAGACAATATATACCAAGAGCCTTTTAAAGACAAGTGAAGGGGCGCCTGGGTAGCACAGCGGTTAAGCGTCTGCCTTCGGCTCAGGGCGTGATCCCGGCGTTATGGGATCGAGCCCCACATCAGGCTCCTCCGCTATGAGCCTGCTTCTTCCTCTCCCACACCCCCTGCTTGTGTTCCCTCTCTCACTGGCTGTCTCTATCTCTGTCAAATAAATAAATAAAATCTTTAAAAATAAATAAATAAATAAAGACAAGTGAAGAAGGAGTAATAATTTGCTGTACATTCATCTTCCCACGTACCTATTTTGCCAGCCTCCTTTCCCACCACTGACCCAGTGTCATGTCACATGCTGCAACACTGATCTGCTTGGAGTCCCCATACTTACCATACGTTTGATTGGCAAGAGACTCCTTTCTCATCTTTCTTTACCTGGTTTAATATTCGTGTTTCTTCCACACTTAGCTCAGGCTCCAACACCTCAAGGTAACTTATCTTGAACTCATCTCTTTGCTCCCCCATCCCCTTTTGCATACCTCTCTCAGCAATTATCATATTTTGTTGACATTTTTGGTTTGTGAACCGGCTCTACCACTAGTCTACACACTCCTTGAGAACAGGAACTGTCATATGTATCTCTTAGCACAGTGACGGACAGAGAGTAAACAGTCAATAGTGCTGCTGGTTGAAGTATGTGTTCATTGATTCATCCACTCTTATCATTTTAGCCTATGAACTTCCTGAAGGTACAGTTATATTCTCACTGGGTCTTACATGGCAAATTATACCTGTAATCCACCAATGTGTGATAAATAACTTCTAGTGATGTTTCCTTCTAGAAAACACATTCATGAGTGATTTACAGAGAGATTTAATAATAAATGTGCTCTTTTTAATATTCAGACTTGCTCTTTAAAACATATTAAGAGAAAGGAGAAAACAGTGAGATAGAGGAAGAAGCAGGCAGAGAAGGAGGATATAAAGGAAAGAGGCAGAAAGGACGAAGAAGAGAATGATATGAGAGGAGACAAAAAAATCTGAAATAGGATTATTTGAAAAATTGATTTTTTGTATGGTTGTACACACGTTTAATGGTATTTACTTGAAAGTAAAGCTGAAATGAAATTATCTCAACAATGACAAATGAGAACCATAAATTACCCACATTCACAACAGTCGGAACATCATCCTGAGTGTCTGCAAATGATTTGTATGCCGTATGGCAAGCATGCTCCATTGGGTACAATTATATGATTGTTTATTGAATAATTGCTCTCCTTGTCAAATGTTTGATTGAATATTTGCCTGCTCCCTATAATATTTTCACTGAGTAATTGTCTTCTGTGGGTAATACCTTCACTCAGTAATTGCCTGTTCTGAATAATATTTTCACTGAATCATTTCCCATTCAGCATATTTTATTGAAAGATTTTCGTGTTGTGAGTCATGTTACTATAAGTTCACTGAGAATTACTTGCTGAATTACATATTTCCTTTGTATTACCTGGAAACTACATCTAAATCCTTGCTCTGCACCTTCTCCAGGCTATTGAGAGATTATGTAATAACTTTCTGTTTCTAAGTTGTTTTCCAGTGAAGCAGAACTTTAGAACTGAACTCTGTGCTTCAATAAAAATAAATAAATGAAAGTTCTATTTTTGCAGGAGCAAATTACTTATTTTAGGGAAAAATGAAGAAAGCTAATTAATCTTAGTGGGATAGGAACAGATTGATATGAAACATTATAGATAAGCTGTGCCAAAATCTCCTTTGGAGGTTTCTGGAATCAATTGTAATAAAACTGTAATATTGAGTAGTTTGACAAAACATATAGTATCAACAGATCTATGTGACTTCCTATTACGTGTTTCTTCCACTAAACTCTGCTTTCCTTTATCAGTTATATTTCTAGTTAATATTCAATAATAAAGATATTTTTCCCATTGATACCACTTTTGGATTGTTTCTTTACCTTGTATCAACACATAAATTCAAGATTGTGTAAGTGGAGCATATCATCATTGATTCTTCTTTTAAGTAGTTAGACTATAGATGGTCCCACAAAGATAACATGCCCCACAAAGACTTTGATGGTATAGAATCCCAGACTTATGCTCTCAAGAGAGTCATTATACTTCTAGCTTAAGTATAATCAATTGGTCCTTGGGTTTGGTTCGAGGTGAAGTTCATCCTAGGGGTCCAAACTATTGTGCTGTGGATGGTCATGTGTGTTATTTACCAAATACTTCTTAATCTCCTTCAGAGCATATAGTAATGTTGCATTTCTTTTCTTCTTTGAAAATAGATATGGCCATTTGATTTCCTATCCCCAATAACATGTGAATAAAAATAATATGTGTCATTTCTGGGTGAAAGCTTTAAGAGCTAATATCAGATCCAGTAGTAAGACTGAGTAAGTACACTACACCCATCTTTCATCCCTGATACAATTACAAAACCTGAACAGAAATCATGGAGTAGTTATTTGAAAACTCTATAAAGTAAATTACAGCAAGCACATTACGGAAGAACATAGAATTTGAAGTATCACTGAATTCACAATGGGCTTACTATTTTTCCCCAATATCACCCCAGAGTAGATGTAAGTACTTTGTCACAAAGAGAGTTACAGGAAAAAAACCTCTAATTCTGACTTGAGAAGCAAAAAGGGAGCTTCTAACATCCAAAAAGAATATGGAAACCCTCCCTTATACTCCTCCCTCTATTTTTTCCATTCTCTCACATTCCACCCCTAAGTAATCCCACTGTGGTGACCAGTGAGGCAGCTAGAAAGAGCCAAATCTCTGAGTGAGGGGGAACCTTCCTCTCCAGTTGGAAGAGCTAAGACCCCAAGAATGCAGGGCCACCCATTACTTTTTTTTTTCTCTGTCTTTTTGTGGGTTGGGCACAGAGGTAAGCCCAAATGCAAAAGTGTTCAGCAAAGTGGGGCAACTAGTGCCCCAGGATTTTGGCCAGATTCCTGAAAAAAGGAGACCCAGGGAGCCAGAAAATGCTAAGGAGGTAACAGAGAGGAAGGAGTTCATGAAAGCAATCCCATAAAGCTGTTTATGTGCTTCAGGGCTCACCTCAGAGCCTCCTACACAAGGACTTGATCTGAATCAGGACACCAAGACTTTGTGAACTGAACTAAGGGGTAAACTACCACCCAGGTCACTGACTGAAGGTGGGGTGGGGAACAAACTGGACATACCTGAAGCTAACTAAACTTAAACTGGAGCCACAGTCTTCAGAAGGCAAAGTAGAATTTATGGCCTGAACCTAACAACTTTTCTAATATGAAAATTCTACCTTCTCTGTAGGATTTAAAGAAGACCCAAGTCTTACAATTTAATGTTCAACATGTCCAGGATATAATCCCAAATCGCTCAGCATACAAAGAACCACAAAAAGCTCATATGGAAAAAGACAATTAGCACACACCAAGGCCAAGATGACACAAATGCTGGAATCATCTAACAAGACTTTAAGGTGATTTTTATTAAAATGCGTGAGTGAAAAATCATGAACACTTTTGAAATAAATATAAAATGGAAATTCTCAGCAAATCAAAAGAAGACACAAAGAAGAGCCAGTATTCCATTCACCATGTTCTCTCTCCCTCTGCCAGAGAACAGTAATGTTCCAGATATTGTCTATGACACCAGGTCCCAAATTGAGGACAACATATGGAGCAAAACACTCACTGAATGTGTGATTGATACGTAATATAAGTGAGAATTAAATCTTGTTATTTCAAGCCACTGAAATGTATTGTTTCTTACTGCAATATAATCTAACCTATTTTGACTGATAGAACAAAATATTCTGAATTTTATGACATAATATATCCTTTCTGTGTTGGTATCAGGGAAGCAGAAAATTTACACCAAAATTAGTAATTATTCCAAGTTAAATCTCCAGATAAACTCCATAACTCTTCCGAGATAATCATCCAATTGTCGATCAAGGCTCTTCTTGAGAGATACCTGCCATACTATTTCACCTAGAAGTCTTATTTAAGTAGATAGCTGTTTCCTCTCGTGATGTCTACAGTAAAAGGAAATAAAGAGTTGTCTGAATTTCTAACTTCATTTTTAACTACTAATAATGATGTGCCAACCAAGATTATCTTGAATCTGTAAAGAAAATGGTTATGTAGTATTATACATTTAAACTAAATTCAATTAACTATAGTTTTCGTGTAACACATTCCCTGCTTGCTAGGTAAAATTGAACTACAATTTTTGACACCGGATAAGTACCCTATGTTTTAAAGCTATTAATGAATCTTTACTGTTAGGCATTTACTCAAAAAATATACCTAAACTGTGGTTATTACTACAAAAAAAGCAGTAGCAAGGTAGACAACATACAAAAAAGCAGACACCAACAGATTCTCTACTGTTTTCCACGTTCTAGAAACATGTATTTTATTAAAAAAAGAAGTCGGAGTTTTAACCTAATTGAATTTAAGTTGTGCTTATGTAATAAACTCAACACATAATCTTACTTGGTTTACCCAAAGCTTTTACTGAGTTAAAAAGTCTTGGGTATAACATTTAACCCAATTATCTATGTCCATTAATTTACCCAAATACTTTTTCTAAACATTCTGAAAATTCAGTGGCCAAGAGTTGGTATAACCCAACTTATGTAATATCTAGAATGACTGCTTAAAATGTAATGTCTATTTCAAGGTACATAATAACCAGTTTGGTGTTATGTTTGACAAATTAGTGGCCTAATTATTCATTCCTTTGTTATTATTTTAATAATCTGATTAGCAGAATGATATTGACTCCTGAATTACTTAAACCAAAAGAGTAGACTATTAACTGTCATTCAGCATCAATAAGTTCCATTTTCCCTCTCAGGCAGATTAGGTTCTGTTCATGAATTCTTCCTCTTAGGGACAAAGATGAATTGTTCTTTCCTTAACCCTCCACATTCTCTGATAATGTTTCTCAATACCTGTTCCGGTAGGATTTACATGGGAATATTAACAATGGGAAGTTTTATAAGATTTCTTTTAAAAGTCCCTCCTCCATTATCATCATGAATGATAGTAGGAAGGAAAGTAGAGCTGTTTGGGGGCATTATTCACTAAATTTTACATCTCTAACTTGTTGGAACCAACCATAAGTATATCATCATCACATCCCTCAATTACCTTTACTTTAATCCATACAGCTTAAATCAGATTAAACAATTTAGCTTTCATTTAACAATGTTCATGTTATAATACTTAGCAGCAAAAATAATCATAATTTTTCAAAAAATAGTTTTATCAATGAAAGTTCCAAAAGTCACATACTGTAAGGGAGTTCCTAAGGGAAATCATAGTCTGCAAATAAGATTCGGTTATCAGATAAAAGTCTCATGACTTCTCCTCTGTGATCCTTGGTCTGCAAGTGGGAGGTTATTCAAGAAGATAAGAGGAAGCTAAAAAGACTCCTTAAAAAGAAAATGGATAGGTGCAAAAAGCATGGAGTTTGTGAAACAGAAAGAAGCCTTCTAGGATTGAAATGAACTGCAATTATGTCAGAGCACAGACAAGGTTCTAGGACTAGGTCTATCTATTTCAGCCATGTGCACAAAAGTCATGGAGGACAGAAGTTCTTAATAAAAAGATTAGAAGGAAAGCTATATCCATCATAGTTACCTTGAAATGGAGTTTAAGCAGATAAAAAGAAAAAATAGTGGGGGTGCCTAGATGGCTCAGTCAGTTGAGTGCTGGCCCTTGGTGTCAGCTGAGATCATGATCTCAGGGTTCTGGGATGGAGTCGCCAAGGAGAGCTCCATGATCAGCAGGGAGTCTGCTTGAGGATTCTCTCTCCCTTTCCCCTTTGCCCCTCCCCCTCCTTTCGAGTTCTATCTCTCTCTCTCTAAAATAAATAAATAAATCCTTAACAAAAACAGTGGACTATTGAGAACAAAACCAGGGAGATAATTTTTTTTATAATAATTTTTTATTATGTTATGTCAGTCACCATACAGTACATCCCTAGTTTTTGATGTAAAGTTCCATGATTCATTATTCTAACCTAACTTGTAATACCAAATCCCCAACATTTAGGTGAGTTCACCTCAAAGAGGAAGGTTCAAAGGAGTACAAAAGGGGCACTCTATAAACCACAGGTTCCACAAAGGAAGGAAACCATGCACCTCAAGTGTTCTAAACACTGGATAGATTTCAAGTGGCTCTTTTTATTCAGTGATTTTTTATGTCTAGTAAATTTCACACACTACAGAATAGTCTGTAAATTTTGTTTACAGTTTCAAGCTTTTTTTTTTCATGCTATAATTTTTTTTAAAAAAAATGTGTTGCTTTGCTTTTTGAATCTTTTGCTTTTTTTTTTTTTTGGATTTTCTTTTCAAACAGATTTTTAAATATATAATTCATTCTCCAACTCTGCTCATTTGGCAATGCCTTCATGAATTAAAATTTTTTTTCTTCAGATTTTAGTCAATGTTTTCAACTACTGGTTAATGTATTAGTAACTTTCTGGACCCAGGAGTACTTTCATAAAATAAAACTTTAAAAAATAGTTTACTTCCCATTTTCCATTTTTGTTTTAAATTCATTTTCCAGTGATGCCAATTTTAAATATTTAGCAATGTTTTTGTCATTTTTTAGTATGTTTCATTTATATGTAAGCACATTCCTCATAAAAAATGAACACTTGTAAGGAAAATGGCTATTTTTGTCAGATTTTCCTACAAGAGTAATAAGATTTATATATCACTATTTTTACGAGAATACAAAATAAAATGAGAATCTGTCTAGATCATCAAAATTCTTATACTCATAATTATCATTATATCTTACATCCTATTTACACTAACACATTGTCAGTGTTATTTCCAAAATTTGACAGAGTTCTTCATGAAGTGAACAAGGGATCAAAAACAGAAAATATAAAATGAGTGACTTAAATACAACACATTTGTTGTTTCCTCCAATTCAGTTTTGATAAATCTACTTTTTAATCTTTCAGCAATTTTCTTCAGACTGCCACTATCCCCTAATGAGCAATGTCCATAAAGGTTTTAATGATAAAAAGTTGCAGAAAGAAGTATCTTGCTTGATCACAGCAGTGAAGCTACAACAGTGAGGTAGCATGTTGTAAAAGGAAGTATAAAGGCTTTGTGTCAGACAGCCCTAGGTTCTGATACCTGTTCTGTTACTTGCAAGATACCTGGCCATGGCTAAATTAAGTTTCCCCCTATTAATTTCAATTCCTTTTCTTTCTCTTAATCTCATTCAAGAAAAACATATATTTAACACAACACAATTAAAACACTATAGTGGGTATCCTAGGAGATAAAAACATAAATACGGTGTGATCTAAAGAAGTTTACAGAGCGAATGGGGAAGTTAAAAATATACACCATCTTCATAAAAGGCAAATAAACCTTTTGGTCTAAGGACATGCAATAAATACTTTTTCCCTGCCGAATTGGTTGAGTTGGCCAGCTGGTTAAAGCAAAGATCTAACTCTTCATTTTTCATCAGCTCTGTCCTGCCAGGTGAAAGGCAGGCCAAGACTGGGCCTGGAAATAGGCAGGGATGGTCTGTATTCAGAGAATGGAGGGGAGCAAAGGGAAAAGGGGACCTGGTGGAATTAACTAGGTAAAGGGGAAATGGGAAGCTGAATATCATTTCCCTGAACAAATGTACAGAAAATCAGAAATTAAAAGAAAGAGTTGGTACCAGAAAACTAGCCCCAAAGAACTACTTGGGGAGGGCAGGGGTGTTCTGGAACAAATCCATAGACAAAGGTGTCTCTAAAGGAAGACTAATGAGCCCATGGCTCAGAAATAGGCGCCCTTAAGGGTGCAAGGATCTTTGGATAAGCTCAAGATCTCTGCAGTGAAAGAATTCTCCAAATTAACTAGAAATGATTGACTCTGAGAACCCTGGTTGTATTTCTTTCAGTTTGTTCCACTCTGTGCGAGGATTTACTCACAGACATAAAAGAGAGGTCTGACAAAAGCTATAAAGTACATCCCTATGCACTTACACATTGAACGTCTCTGGAAGACAGGTTAGGCAATGTTTTACTCAGAAGAGCCCAATTTTCAAATCCAATGCTTGCATGATATTAGTAAGATATAATTGGGAGAAAGCTCCTTTATCCAAGCTAAACCTTGCTCCTACCTGAATACGTTAAGGTTTGCTTGCCCTTAATCACAGCTCTATTCCAGCTATGTATCTTTAGCGTTCAGCATAGTTGAAAACCAGGCTATGTTAGCTCTTTCTATATGTCTGCCTTTCCTCCATGATACAAGGATAGAAAAGGCGAGGGAGAGGTGCAAAATATAGACAAGATGAAGATACATAAAATTTATATGCTAAGGGAATGAATACAGTTGTTTTCCTAAAATCAAATATGGTTTATATATTCCATCCATTGGAGATTAAATTTAGAGTTCCCAATGAATGCAAAATCCATTGACCACTACATCATGCTGACCTGAGATGTGAGAGAACTAGAAGTGAGCTTCAGAATCCACATAAAAACAAGCATGTTATGAGACGGCCAAAGGAAAGAACGTCAATTGCTGAAAAGAATGTTTCTCCCACTCATACGTTGGCCCTGCATCACTGCAAAGAAGAGATGACTTAAACGCCATTCTCTGGGTGGTCCTCACATGTTGGGCTCTTTCACTTACAGGGCTCCCTATTATATAAATGAGGAAAATAGAGGGCCTTGAAGGTTGAATAATTTCCTCCTAAATCATAGAACTTACGCATAGCCTACTATATGCTGAAACCCAGAATTTTTTAATTCCAAAATTGCTGCTTTTCATTATTTTGTCAGTCTTTTCTCCCATTTCTCCACTTCTTACTGGTCTCTTTCACTACTTCTTCTCATTGACCATGATGAAATTATTATCCTTTCATCACACTGTTAGAGAGTATGTGGGTAAGCCATATACCTAGAACAATTCACAGAGTGTAAATACGTATGCCACACACCAGAAACTTTAAAACCACAAAATTCAATTCACAAATATGGAGGCCTTCTTGTACCATATATTCTCAATTACTAAAGTTCCTGTTTTTGAGTATAAAGATGAGCCAGTGGCTTTCAAGTGGATAGAGGATAGGAACAGGAGAGGTGATTGTATGAAGCTCTCCTGGGGAATATGGTTAAATGTTTCAAAATCTATTGTGCAGTGTGAAGTTACTGGGATAGAGGGTGGACAGGGAACATGTTTATGGGAATAATTTTAAAAGCTCTTATATTCATTGTATATTGCTGTGTAACAAATTGCTCCCAAAAGTAGCACTAAAAACAGCAATGCATTTATTATCCTATAATTTATATGGGTTATGAACCAGGGCACAGCTTACCTGAGTTCTCTGCTTCAGGGTTTCTCACAGGGCTGGTCCAAATCATACCCACGAGAAGGGGACAACACAGAGATGTGAATACCAGGAGGCAGAAATCACTGGAAGCCACGCCAAAAGCTGCCTATCACAGTCTCCCCTAAGAGAATGTAATACCCTCTTTCTGCCCTCCTCCCTCATCTTTGGTTTCTTTTCTTTCTAAACGAAGGCTGATTCATTGCCTGTTTAAACCTTCACTGAAAACATTTGGGAATAACTTGAAAAGAAAATTTGAATCAGTCTAGCATTGGTTGGTGAAGGCAAAAGGTTTGGGGGTTTTGTTTATGTTCTTTGTTTTGAGGATGGGATGAGCTAACAATAGGTAAGTGAATTTGAACTATGAGTGATAACATAGTTTTTTTCCATTTATCCATGCCATTCCTTTTCTCTAGTGGCAAAGCTTTTTAAGAGCTAGATATGTATTAAATAAATCTAAATATACATGGTCATTAACAAATATTCACGGTCATTCTGTTACCTTTCATCAGAGACCACGAAAAGTCATACACTGTCCTTGACAGTTAGATTGTGTATGTAAATCACCTGAAGTCAGTATGAATAACACCTGAGTTACTTTTTTGACAAGCCCACTAATTATTTTTGCACTTTGGTTTCCATAGTTACAAATCTTTACTTTAGCTCTTCAGAAGAAACTGATGCACAAGGGAGACCTTGCACTGGGTTATACATTGTGAGAAATTCTGGAATTTGAATGTTATGAGCACCTGAAAAAAAAATGTCTTTCTTCAGAGTAATCATGTCCTGGCTGTTGCCATTGTTCCCCAGCCGCATTTAATATTTAAGTAAATTTTCATTAAAAATCTCAGTAGAAATTTGTGGCAAATCAGATGTTAAACCAGGAAAAATACTTTCAATAAACATCAGAATAATTTTTAATTCCATTTGACTCAGCACACAGCTCATACAAATATTGCTTTGCTTATAGTGACACTATATATTCTGAAGGAGAAATTCTATTTTTTGAAGTTTTTATATATTTGGGTTTTCTCCTGAACCAGACTTCTGTCCTGAGTCCCTTTGCTGGAACCCAAAGGAATGTGGTTCTTTCTTTGATCTCTGTGGACAGCAGGGAGTAACAGGGGCCACTGGACTCAAGTCCAAGGAGGTCTCCTGTTGTGGCTGAGGACTTGGAGACCTGGCTCTGCCAGGGCAACCCTGCTGAGGACTCTGAAAGCTCAGACAACTCCACTGCTTCGTCCAGCCCACCACCCATTCCTGGAACTTGCTGGGCCTCTGGAAACTCAGCTCAAGATATAATGAATATCATGATTCTAGATACCCTACAAATCCGTCAACAGATTCCAACACCATTTAAAATCCAATGTCTTACCCTAGTTTATAGGACTCTGGATGCCTCTCGACCCGCCCACAACCACCACCATCACTCCCAATAAGTGCCTGCCATGCTGGTTTCGTTAAGCTCCCCCACTTCCTATTTCTGACGCACACACCAGCTGTTCCTTCTGCCTGGAATCTCTTTCTGCTGACCTTTTTGACAGTTCTTCTTTCAGAACTTAATTTAACTGACACCCACTTAAAAAGAAGTTCCCTGAACACCCATTATCAAACTGCTTATTTTCCATTACAGAAATCAGTTTATTTGATTCATAACTCTAAACCTATGTTTTTAAGTATTTGCTTATTTATTTGATGTCGAACTTACCTGGCAGAATGTGAGTTCTAGGAGAACAGAGCCATATCTGTACCATTCATTATTATATATCCTTAATGCCTAGCACACAAGTGCCTGGCATATAGGAGTCACTCGATAACTACAGATTGAATGTTGGATCATTTTAACATTCCACGTGATTTTAACTCATTTTGGAAGCTCCATATAGTCTGAGTATATATATTTTTATATGAAAATTTCAAAGAGAGACAGTACTGAAGCTGAATCTGAAAGGAATACATTCATATAATCATGAAACATTTTAAAATGCATTAAAAGACAGTGTATACATAGGATTGTCCTATTTATTTGTTTAAACTTGCATGAATAGATACTACCATTTAGGAGGAGGGTATGGGTAAGGAAGGGGCTTATTTGTGTCTAAATAGTGTATAGATGGAAATCTTTATAAATTAAAAAACACATTTTAAATAATATTATTATTGCTATAAAACCATAATCCAAGGCTGGCATGTAGGTGATGTTGCTGGAATTCCTGGCGCTTTTGAGAAAGAATCCCAAGAAGGCAGGTAGCTGCTGGGCAGTACAGGGAGCTAAAAGAAATGCAATTTCACTTATGGAGAATCCCTGAATATCATTAAATTTGATACATATCAATGAAGTAGGAACAGTTTAGTGTGCTATTACTTTATCATTTATGTCTCCTTTTATCCACTCTTCCTGAGAACAAAAAAGGATTGTGGAGGATTGGCGGGCGGGGGCGGGGGGTGTGTGACCCAGTGAATCAGATTAAAGACGCTCTGAACTCAAATTCTGGTTTAGCTACTTAGTAGCCCTATGGCCTTGGACAAATCACTTTTCCTGAACCTACAGTCTCCATATATGCAAAAGGTTTTGGTAAAGAGCGTATAACGTAAAGAATGCAAAGAGTTCTGTTAGTTATAAAGTGATGTAGAGAAATTAGGTGTATTGCTCTTTGGGAACAATGAAAAAATCCTTTGCCATTTCTTCTTAAAGTTCTTGTCCAAAATTTTCATTTGTTTGGCCCATTTCAGATTTAAGTTCCGTTTTCTTAAATACTATGATATTCCTTTTCACGTTACAGGATTAACAAGGTGTTAATAAGTAGATTTAGATCTGCCTGTCTTGGCTCACTCTATGACATAGAAAAATTGCATTTCAAAATCCTCATGGTTTATTGTATGTAAATGAAATTTATATTTACTTTTGGCTTTGTACTAAATACTGCTTGGAATCTTACTGATTGATCTATGAATTTTTCCTTCAAATTTGGCACCATCTCAATTTATCCAGGAATCTTTATTTTTTCATGAACTTTCGTTTACTGTGGCCTTCATATAGTATAGAAAATAAGAGATAGCATATATACCTCAATTCTCAGAGCATTTTTTTAGTTCTTCTAGAATGCATAAAACCTTTTTAAAAGCTTCTGTTCAGAGATTATTCTGGAAAAAAGGGAGATGTGAGACAAGTCAACCGAATTACTTAGCAACCACACCCTTCCAAGTCTTCTTTATAATGTTTCTAATACATATCACGTTGAAACTACCTGCCTGTGGTCTGCCACTGCCATCTTGGGTATGAATTTTGGGAACCCTCGGGCAACATCCCATCAGACTTCCTGTTGCTATACTCGATCTCCTACTCCTGTTTTTGTGGGTTAGAGGAGTCCAGTACGACCTTACACCTGCCACCTTCACTGCCCTTGGTAAAGGGAAGCTAACCAGCAACCAGCCAGTAATCCAATACAAACACCAGCACCACAGCTGGTTCGACCAGTGATGGCATCTGACCTAACGGCAGCCAGGTTATCAGCCTGTCAGTAGCCCATTAAGTATATCTATGAGACAGTCCTGCCAACTTGTTATAATACTAACTGTGCCAACTGGAGCTCTTCTTGGGAAGTTTGAATATGAAGCATTCAGAAGAGCTTAGAATCAGAAGTGGGAGATAAAAGTTGAGAGACACAGACAGAAAGCAGTAAGCAGTGTGCAGTGATGATTTTCAGTAACGGCAGAGGGAAAATAAATAGGTGGCTCAGTCTCTCTGGTCCATGACAACCATTCTTGAGGTGACAATTACTAGACTTCTTGAGTAATTAGTATTGCTGTCAGACTAGTAATGCTATGGATGTCTTCCTGTTTTCTTCTCTAGGTATCCTTAAAAGAAGACTCTCATTGCCAAGGGTCACCGAATGTGCCTCCTGCTCTACAAAGGATAAGAACAAAGTTCACACATCTAATGCTGCTTATTACTGTGATCACACTCACACCTTGTACACTAATTTCAATAACTGACACCTAGTCCTGGTGCCTCACCTGATATTAGAGTCCTAGAGTACTAGTTCCCTAAATTGTTCTCTCCAGTAATCCCATGGACTAGATTCTATCCCCTAAATCTTGATATTATGGTTGGCTTCTCTTTACTTCTGCCAGATTTCTCTACTGCCAGCTGGCTTACTGGACTCTACCTATTACCTTCTGCCAAGTTCTCTGAATTCTTGTCACACCCACCTGCAAGCAGACCTTCCAGATGGTGAACTGTAGGATAATCTGTAGGTGGTTCACCATGAGATAATACTTCTTCTTTCACCTGTTCACTATCTTTCTTCATTGCCTATACAATCTTGCCATGATCCATTTCCAGCTTGCCCTAGGTTTGACCTATCTGGATATGCAGGGTATCTCTAGAGTATCTGTCTGCTGCAATGCTCATTCAAGGTAAGTTCCTTCCTACTTTATGCCAGGTAATTACAGTAACTGCCTAACTGATGTGATACCTCAATCACTCATTCTTTAGTATACCTGATAAGTCATCTTTTCATTCATTAAACAAGACTTTAGGTGCTTGCCCATATTGGAAAACCATTAACTAAAATATTTAACTGTGAGCTTCTCACCCAGGTGTTCAAGGTCCTCTCCCATCTACCTCTCTCTTAGCCTACATAAGCCCCTGGCCCAGGTAGACAATTCTTGTTAACTATTTTATAAAATTTCGTTAGATATTCCTTTTCTCTTTGCCCTTGAGTATTGCGTTCTGCTAAATTACAACATCCCCTGAATCCTCTCTAACAACTGGAATCCTATACAAGTATTATGCAATTCATTAGTTCAACCAAAAGACAGTTCTGAGTGGCCACCACTTGCCAGAGATAATATCAACTGGTAGTAGCAAAGAGATATATGACTGCTTGTTCTTGAAGAGTTTACAGTCTTAGCAGGGGACTCAAACATGAAGCAAAGACTACCATTAGGAAGAGGCTGTAAATTCTACCTAGCACCAGGAAGAGAGTAAACAGCTTCAAGAAGGGTGGATCCTCCATCTGAATCTTTATTTAATGATAAATAAATGCTTGACAGTTTGTAGGGATGGAGAAGACACTGTATATGAAATAAGTTCCAGGAGAAAAAGAATAAATGTTAAGACGTATATTGCATATATACAAATGCAAAAAAGGGAATCATGGCATATGGTGGAGATGAAAAAAAAAATCAGATCATTGTGTTCTATAAACAGAAAATGGCATGGTCAGTCTTGAGTATTAGAAAGGTTGTCCAAGCCTCTCCTACCTGCCCCCTTGTCACTACAATTCTTGCTCCTTCCTCTACCATCAATTATATAGATATCATAAAATCCAAACTCTTCCTGTGTATCACTCACTATCAAGCTGCTTCCTTACCCCCATCCCTACTTTCCAACCACAATTATTTTTTGGTATTTTGTTGTTTCTTTCCCCCATCATGTTGAAAGCAAGTCTTTTTTAAAAAAAAATTGTAACAATTCATTCGATAAATGTTTATTTGTGGTGGATACTGTGGTACAAATGTTTACTTGCTGTCGATGCTGTAGTGTGCCACTAAATCTCCTTTTAGGACTTAGAAACCTATTCCACCAGCTTCTAGAAATGGTGGCAGCTGATGATTCACATGTGTGACCTGTCCGGAAATCTAATTCTGTAAAAGGTAGATGCCTTTCCCAACGTTTGCTCCCTTTCCGGGAGCAGTTGGCATCCAATAATTGGTGCACATATAGGTACAATGGCTGATCCCCCTTGTCTGCATTCAGGACAACAATGAAGGTCCATGCCAGCTCCAGAGAAGCCTGTGAATCAGTTAGAATGCAGTTTGCAATTGCATCTCAATTCACCTCTCCTTCTGCCCAATTACACTTCCCTAATCTCTCACAGGTGTTAACTCCAATTAACAAACTCCCAAGTAAACTTCCTGAAGGCAAATCCCAGAGTCTCAGAGGCTATTTCTCAGAAAAAACAACCTACGATATTATTCAATGCCAACCATGGTTCCAAGAAGGAAAGCTCTGAAGAAATTTTATGTATTATTAAGATCTATTAAGCACATCTAATATGCCAAGAGTAGTATCATATCTGGAGATGTTGCAAAAAATGTGTAATGGCAGTTCAGCCTCCCAGTTCTGGAGGCAGGAGAGCTTGCCAAAGGGGAGGCCTGCTGGTTCTCCTACTGGCCAAACACACCAGGATTAACCACAAGATGGAGTGACTTTGTTTTACCCAGTCCAGTAACTTACAGTTCCAGAAAGTTGTAAAATCTCTTTTTTCTTGGAAACTTTAAAAACAAAATTAATTTCCTGATACCAGAGTGGTAAATATTGTCTTTATACAAGTAGGAGAGCAGGCTAGATGATGTCTCAAAGTTCTTTCCAGGCAAAAATTAATGTCGATATTAAAATTGATGTATAGTTTGAAATGGGAGCTATTTTAGTCTTGATCGAGAATGCATTAAGATCCTCAAGAAATTTGCTTGGGGGTATTTCCCGGTATAAGGACTATTTATTGTGGGTAGGCATCATCTCCCACATATTTTAAACCTACATCTCAGTACTATTTTTTAATACAGTTTTCTGTCTAATAAGACTGTGTAGTGCCGATAATCAGTTCTAACCCTCTGTTGAAGCCACAGATCTGCTACTTAAGCAGAAGCGTTACTGAACAATGGCCATCAGCACTTTTATTAAAAGAGATGATAATGATTTATTTCCTGGCAAATAACAAGCCTGCTGTATCATCCTGGACTACTTTTAAGTGGATGTGGGTTTGCAGCTCCAAAGGATAAAATTAAAACATGCACATTCTCTCACACCAGCATTATTTATCAAACTGACAGTGTGGCCATTTTTCTTACAGCTTAAAATGGCACATCGATGATAATTACTTTAATCTATTTTTTAGTACACCATAAGATGCTTGAATTGATGATGTAATTTTGAAGTCAATTTTTATTTATAGTCATAAGTCTCCCATGGTGTAAGGATTGGTCATTCATAAAAAGCCAAATAGAATATCTATTCATAGACAATGCCAATGAGGAGAAGGTACTCAATTTAGAAAGTATAAGTGGAATAGGAAATAGAACTTGTTAATTTCATCTCAAACCTTTCATGTTATTTCTCAGATTAACCTTCATGTAAATGAAGTCTTGATTAACCCAGAAGAGAAGGTCCCTGACTTATTAACTCTATCTGAGTATAAGAAACCTCATTCATTTACCATTCATTCCACAGATATTTATTTTGTATGTTCTATGGGCCAACATTATGGAAGTTTCCAGAAAGGGACATAAATATAAAGAACCCATTGGTATATATTCCATTTGAACAAGGATCTTGGCTGGTTTCTTCATTGCTTTATGCCAGTGACAGAAAGGTAGGCACTCCATAATTAGTTATTGAGTGAGTAAGCATGACATGGTCTCTGAATTCAATAAATTTATAGTCTGATAAGAAAAGTTGCCTCAACTGAGTTTTTAATGTGTAAAGGAGCCTGTTTTTCCATATTGTCACTCAGAATGTGACACAAGACTCCTGTCTGATCTTAGATCAGTAAACTTATCTTCAAGTTCTCTCATTCTCTCCAGCTGCACCCAAGGTGGGCTGATAGCCTGATATCTAGGAGGAATAATGAAGAGGTTAAAAAAAGAAAAAAAAAAGAATGGACTTGCATCTGTACAGGAAAAAAAGGAACAAATCCCTTTGATAATCCAGACACTGCATTATTTCCATTTTATAGATAAGAACATTGAGTCTTGAAGAGGATAAGCAACTTGTGCAGATTTACACAGTTCATTACTGGCAGATTCAGTGCTTAAATCTATGTCCAACTTCCCCCAAATTCTTTTCCCTAACTACTACATGACCAGTGTTAATCCTAATTTTTAATAGATAAGAAACCTAAATTTAGAGAGATTAACTGATTCATACACAACCACACTACCAGCATACTGCAGATCCAGGAGTGGAAGCCAGGTTTTCTCTCCTGCAAGGGTATTTTGACACTGCCTATCCATTTTGCATGCCTTCAATTGCCCATCCATTCAAAGAATATGGTCACCTTGGAATTGTGTCATGGAATCAATGGAGTTAATATTTCCAAGTTAGAGAAAGGATTTCATTATTTAACATTACCATGAAATAGAAATTCTATTTCCACAGAAATCATTCACATTTACTGACAATTTTATCCTACCAGTTTTAAAACAGATTTGAGAACTATGCTTTAATAATAATACAACAACAATAGTCATTATATAATATAATCTCAAACAAAGCCATATGAAAATTTGAAGGTTAATGAATATTTCTATTACTATCACAATGGAAAAAACAATGTCTTCAATGTAGAGAATGCCCTAACTAGTACTCTGCTATTATGAAAGAGTAGGCACACCTCCCAAGGTGCCCACCAGTTTTCTGGAAATGTTTCTCTCCACAGCTAAGTCTGGCCCCTGGAGCTGCCTGAAAAGACCTATTGTAGATTCTTGGTATGAAAATAATTAATGTAAGGAGAGTAAACAGGACGAGCGAGATTACCCTTGATAGAAACAAACATTCCCATTTGACTCATAATAACGAGGCAGTAGTGACAGTCTAACTTTATTGAAAGAATATTTTTTATATTTGCAGCCCACAAGCACCTGCTGCTTATTTCCCCACCCCATTGAAAATTTACTATGTATTTAAAAATAAAATAAAATAAAAACCAGAAATCTCCACAGCAACAACTACGGTATCAAAACAACATTACAGCATCAAGTTTGGGAATTTGCAGGGTGAAATCTTTGGTTTTCTAGGGTCATAATGCCACGTGAAAATATTGTCCACAGACTTTGTGCAGTCAATATTATATAAGTTGATATAATATTATTTGATCGAGAATATTGTTTGGTCAATATAATGCTCTTTAGTTTCATGGCTGAAAACTACATGTTAAATCTGTTTTTGATGAGCTATGAATAAATGTGTATTCAAAGAATATTTTAACTCAATTTTATTATATATAAAACGAAAACGTAAAAGCAGCTAAGTGTGCGGTTCCACAAATTAGATTGAGCAACTTATATCGAGGCTATGATCCTTTACTTAATGTTTACATCTCACACTTGCAATGTTATAATGTCCTCCTTGGGGGTATTTTTGCTCTAACTAAATAAAAATCTCTAACACTGCCGAATTGATTTTCAAGAATATCAGCCAACCCACTAGTGTTTTGCCTTCACCCTCTCACAGTGTATCAGAGTGGTTCCTAAGGCATTGGGTCAAAGAATGCCTCTCCCAGAGACTTCAGAAAAGACTTTCAATTCCAGTGACAATCACTCCACGTACCCTGAAAAATAAAAATAACTTAAAACCCTTGATAATATATTGAAAACATCTTTTTCAATGATTTCCTGAGAACAAGAAAGTAAAGAATGTTCAGAAGCTGAAAACAGAGAAAAGGAAGACAGCTGGGAAATAAAAAAGGCCTGAAGCCAGCCTTTCCTCAGGAAGCATCTGCTTAACCACGATAATTTCAGCTTCTGTTTTGACAGCAGTGCAGACCATGGGAAACAGGTAATGAAATCAAGGACTCTCCAAAGTGAAGGGTCTAATAGAAGATCTCTGCTTAAAATAGAGATTTTGGAGGTGAAAGAGATCAAATAAACTGAAGGGTCAGAAAGCCTGCTTCTCTAAAGCTCCCTGATAACTTGTAAGCACAGTTTTGCTCTCAAAAATCTGAGGCTTTTCAGCCTAGGTTTATACTATCTATGCAGTCAACACAGATTTGCAAGTGGACTCAAACTGCCAATGATATCAGGCAACTAGTGGAAGTCAATGGAAATGCTCTCTAGAGGAATGCAAGCATACCCAGGCTTCAACAAATTATCTATCACAGCCCAAGTTCTAAGGAATATGAACTCACAAAGAAAAATCATGAAATATGTGAACAAATAAGGTGAAATTCATGAGAGCCAGCAAAAACAAGATACTAGCAAATATTTCAGATGTTGGAATTTAACCAAAAGAGCATGTAAAAATGAGTATTTTTCATATATTTCAATAAGGTACTTATTAAAATTATTACCAAGGGACAGAGTATAAAAATTAAGCAGTAAGGTTTAAAATAAGTTAAATACAATTTTTTAAAATGAAAAATAAAATATAAAACTTAGTTGACAGGTTGAAGTAAACATTAGATACAGCTGAAGAAAAATTTATTGAACCAAAAGCTAGAGGCTAAGAAGTTATCCTGAAAGCAGCCCAAAGGTACAAAAATATGAAAAATGTAAGAAAGGTTAGGATGGAGTGGGTGAGTCTAAGATAAGTCTAATCAGAGAACCAAAAAGATATGGTAGAAAAAAAATCAGAATAAGGCAGTAATCCAAGGAATAAAAACAAATAATATTCCTAAATTATGGAAAGAAACAAAACCTTAGATCCCAGAAATTCATTGATTGCCTTAAACAACAGATATATAAACAAGTATATTTATATAATTAATTATCTGACATTTTTAATGAAACTGCAGAGCACTAAATGGGAATGTGATGTCTACAGAAGCCTGAGACAAAGGAATGGCTTGAACTGACAACTACAATAAAATACAGAAGCAGTGGAAGATTCTCTAATGTACCTAGGAAAAAATAAATGTCAACCTATAACTCTATATAAGCAAAGCTGTTTCAAGTATAATAATGAATTTTGTTTTTTTTCATCTAAGAGAAAAGTGAAAGTTTATCACAAGTCTCACTAAAGAAAACTCTAAAAGTTCTCCTCATTTAAAAAGAAATAGGGAATAGTTGGCAGTGATTTTGGTAAATCTATAAAACATTGTTTTAAAAAATAATAATAATGTCTAGTGTATGACATTGAAATACAGATTTAAAAAAACCATTAGACACAGGTAGATTATAATTTATCTGGGGAGCTATTATCAGAGCTAAAGCATTTTTTATTCCAATATATTTTAAAATACATAAAGATATTTATCAACTTCAGACATTGTGCATATGAAACTATCTAGGATGGGGTGCCTGGGTGGCTCAGTCGTTAAGCGTCTGCCTTCGGCCCAGGGCGTGATCCCAGCGTTCTGGGATCGAGCCCCACATCAGGCTCCTCTGCTGGGAGCCTGCTTCTTCCTCTCCCACTCCCCCTGCTTGTGTTCCCTCTCTAGCTGGCTGTCTCTATCTCTGTCAAATAAATAAATAAATAAATCTTAAAAAAAAAAAAAAAAAAGAAACTATCTAGGACAATCATTTAAAAAACACACATATGGAGTATAAGTTCCAAAATAGTGAAGTGTAAAAATGGAGAACTAATAAGAAAAATAAACCAATAAAATGAAACAGACCCAAAGCAAATAAAACAATTCAAATGAAGACAAGAAGGAAGTAAAAGATGAAACTAAAAAGGTCAAAGAATAGAAAGTAAAAACTAAGATGTAGAAATAAGTCTGTCAGTAATTATAAAAGACAGAGACTTGGGGGGCCTGGGTGGTGCAGTAGGTTAAGCATTGGACTCGGTTTCAGCTCAGGTCATGATCTCAGGGTTGGGAGATGAAGCTCCACACTCAGCATGGAGTCTGCTTAAGACTCTCTCCCTCTCCCTCTGCGCCCCCCCATTATCTCTCTTTCTCTCTAAAATAAATAAATCTTTAAAAAATAAACAAAACAGACTTTTCTGTTAAAAAACAAAGATATCTCACCAAGTTTTTAAAAAATATAGCTACCAAGTCATTTACAAATGACCTGTTAGATACATATAGACACAAAAAGTTTGTTTGTAAGAGGATGAAAAAAGTATGTTTGTGTTCAAACCAAAAGAAAACTGGTATCATATTTTAAATACTGTTTAAAATAGATTTTCAGACAAAGTATTACTAAAACTAAGAAAAATAACTGCTTAAGTTTCAATTCATTAGAAAGATAAAACAATTCTAAATCATTACACATTTAATAACAAACCCTCAAATTGCATCATCCAAAATTAACAGCTCTGCATGGAGAGAAGAATTCCAACATTATAATGGAAAATGGTTAGATATGTCTGGATTTAATAGATTAAGTTGACAGAAATAATCGGCAAAATCTGTAACATTTGAACACTATTATTAACAAGCTTATTCCAAAGAGCATATAGAACATTACATCCAACAATTAGAGATGACAATTTTTTTGCAGCACACATCAAGTGTTTATTAAAATTTACTAAATGCCATGGGGCACCTGGGGGCACAGTTGGTTAAGCGTCCAACTCTTGATTTTGGCTCAGGTCATGATCTCAGGGTTGCTTGGCATGGAGCCTGTCTCTCTCTCCCTCTGACCCTCTCAAACCTACCCCTGAAAAAAAAACCTTTAAAAAAATTTACTAAATGCCAGGCCAGAAAGCAATTGCTAACAAATTAATGATAGGCACCATTACAAAGCAATTACGTTAGAAATCAATAAAAAATTATTAAAAAACTAGAGATTTTTCTTACATACGAATTTTCAAAACATATCTTTATAAATTAATGAGCCAAAAACATATAACTACCAGCAAACTGACTAGAGCAATGTTATAAAAAATATCAAATAGAGCACAAATAAGGTTATCTAGAAATGCAGAGTTGGTTTATCATGAGAAAATCAACTAATGAATATCACCACCTGATTAAAAAGTCAATTAGAATCTCAATAGGTACAAGAAATGCATCCTATAAAATTCAATATCAATTCACGGTATTTAAAAAAATCTTAAATTAAGAATAGAAGGAAACTTCCTTAGAATAACAAACCCTCAGCAAACATTATCTTTAACATATGACATTGAAGGCATTTTCTTTATAATGCAGAACCAGCTAAGGATGCGTACCAACACCATTTATTTCCACTAGTGAACTGGAGATTCTCCGCCATGCAGTAGAACAAGGGAAGAAATAAAAGGTATAAGGTTTGGAAAGGAAGAAGCCAGGCTGGGATTTTGGCAGAAAGTCAGAGTGTCTACCGTCCAAAAGACCATCCAATAGGATCTATAGATTATCATTACAATGATCATGCACACATTTTTATTTTTATGACAGATTTGGCATTATAAAGACTGGTACAAGATGCAAAGAACAAAAAAACAGAACAAAACAAAATAAAAACCCTGGTCATTTAAACAAAACCATGAAAGCAGAGGAGGCATTGGGGGGCATTAGGTTCATCTCTTTAAATAGTATAATGGTCCCCATGTAAATATACTCCTCCACAAATGCTCCAAATAACTATTTTCGTGGACTTTCACCTTTGTATAGTTCCCAGTTATCCCCTCCGAAAATTCCTATAAATATCAGAATATTGGTGATATTCTGCTCAATCCTCCTACTATCCTTTCAGTCATTCGGTCAAACCTTTGTGACAGATGACATGCCTGCTCCTAGGAAAGCGTCAAGAATAAGATGAAGCTTCTGCCTATACAAGGGTCACATTCTAGTGGAACGGTAACATAAATAGAGCAGTAAAATGATAAAGATGTTCCTGAATATCCCAAGGTTGTTGTTCTAGATGCATTAGTGACAAGAAATGACAAGAGACATATCACAAATGCTATGAACACATGCACACATGAACCAATTCCCAATGCCTCCAGAATCCCAAGCATTCAGGAACTCTAAACCATTCATGAAAATGTTGCCTAACATACCTTACTCTAAGTTGTGCATTCTAATAAATATGCAATTAAAATTTTGTCCTAGAATCACTTTAATATAATATTTTTTTAAAAAATCCAATTGTTTTTAAGAAATAACAGAGGGAGAATGTATCTTCTAACCTGTCATTCAACTAAGCCTGCCTGTGAGATCAGGCTACTATGAACATGACTTTCTTTTGAATAGAATGAGAAGTGGATGATATCTGACCAGAACAAGGCATGTAAAATGGTTCACTGAGTAAATCTTCAGTCTTGGGCTGCTGGTGACTGTGAACTCTGTGGAATTTTCCAGAAGCTTCCCTAACATGATAGGCAGGTTACCATTATGCAGAATCATAGTTCTGCGCTTTTTCTGGCCTATGGAACCTGTGCAGTAAACATGGTCAAAAACTATCTCAGCTTCACTGACTGAAGCTTTTGTACCTACCTCTTAGATAGCAGCTCAGGTAAATTCACCTCGGGGAGACATAGTGATATCCTCATCTTGCAGCAGTGTAGACAGAACCACCCCAATTACATTCTCTTAAGCATCCTGGCATCAGGGATAGATTTCAGTACGTCCTAACTGTCCTATGTAAAAGAAGAAGAAGGAGAAGAAGAAGGAGAAGAAGAAAAAGAGGAGGAGGAGGAGGAGGAGGAGGAGGAGGAGGAGGAGGAGGAGGAGGAGGGAGAGGAGGAGGAGGGGAAGAGGGGAAGAAAAAAGGGGGAGGGGAGGGGAAGAAGAAGAAAGGGCAGGGGGAGAAGGAGGGGAAGGGGAAGAAGAAGGTAGAAATGGGCATCTTCAAGGTCACCTACCTGGTAAATAGTCAGTGCAAGAATAGGAATATTTAGCCATATTGCCTTCATCCTCTACCTGAAGAAATCAAGACTGGGGGAGGTGGAGGGAAAAGAAGGTGGAAAAGAATAGTCAGACTACAATGAAATGAAAAGTACTATAGGCTAATGGTTGAGAACTTTGCCACAAAAGCCACAATGCCTGAGTTACTTTTTAAAATATCTAATATTTTCAAGAATATTACTGTACCTCTCTCAAAATAAATTATAATTTTTCAAAAAATGTTCTGAGTTTGACATAACACAAGTAGTTGAAGTATGAAATGTTCTGTTAACTAACTATTTTAACCACATGCTTTATCCAGAGAACAGATGGACTTTCCAAGACCAACTTGAAGGTGAATAAATAGACTCACTATTTTAGCATGAGGCAATTAAGTCCTGGACACAGAAAGGTTTTATGTTTCCTTTTTGTTTGTTTGTTTTAAGGATTTTTTTTTCATATTATCCATGGAGTAATCTCTGTAATAAAATAATGAATTGTTGTCTCTGCTTGAAGCCAAAGCATAATTCAGAAATATTTAGGATGAGCTTCTTTCTAACTCTGTGCTGTACAATACAGTAACCAGTAGGTTACTTAAATGTGGCTATTTAAATTTAAATCAATTAAAATTAAATTTAAAATTCAGTTTCTAAACACACTAACCACAAATCAGGTGCTCAATAGCCACATATGGCCAGTGGACATAGAACATTTATATTACCACAGAACTTTCTATCAAATGGCACTGTAGATTATAAACTGGAGTATCTGGTATCACTTCTCATCTAATTTTATTTGACTAGTATAGACCATTATAAATCACTGGTGAAATTAATCTTCAATTTGGAGTCTAATGTAATAATTAAGAAACCTTATTTTACAATTATTTGTGTTCATTATTCCCAGGCAAATTTTATTGACTATTGCATCTGTATTTTTCAAGTTCTAATATCGTGAAATTACATAATACCATATGTTTTAAGGACAGTTGGTAATTTGAAACACACTTAAGAGATTTCCCAAGCCATCATTTCTTAGTATAACCACATATTAACTATGCAAATGACACTGTCCAGACTCCCCAAGTAAAGTCTACACAGTAAAAATGACATTGAGTCAAACTAATATTCAAGAAATTAATGCTGTAAAAGCAGCTACTCTGAACTGGTAAAATTGTAAAACCAATTTCATAGTCTAGATTTTTCTGAATATTTTTTTCTGATATCTATAAATTTACTACTTTAACATATAATTCTTTCCTTGACTTCAGCTCATTGTACCTGAATAACTTGCTCTCTCAATGTATTATTTCATGACAAATATCATCATCAATCACTGCTCCACCTTCTCCTGGCTGCAAATCAAGCAAGGGCAGGTCACATGCATCTCCCTAGTCTGGACCTCTGGGGGGACTCACTGGGTTAGCTTTAACAGCTTCCAAGGACCCCAACTTGTTCCCAGGATCTGTGTTAATACCATTTAAATCTTCTAATCTCGTTGTGACCTCCTTAGAGGTGGGCAGGTGGTCACATGGGTTACAATGAGCCCTACATAAGTGGCCACTAAAAAAGAATATCAAAGAAATAAAAATATCTCCTATAAAAAGAATAGCAAGGAGGGAAGATGGCCATTTCCAGAGTTGAGATATCCTAAGGGTTGTTGTGGGGTAGTAAAGGGAGAGCTGGATGAAATTTAAGGATCAGAATTAGGATTTGAGAGAAGCTGTTTAGAGATAGTCTAGCTCAATTTCCTAGTTTAAGAGACAAACTGTAACTCATAGAAGTCAACAGTGTGACAGTACAGTACAGTGATTAATACAATAATTTTAAGGTCCCAGGATTAAATGTTGGCTCCTTTGCTTAGTAGATAAATAAAGTGGAGCAAGTATTGAATCTCTCTGATCTCAGTTTCTTCATTTACATAACAGTAACTACCCCATAAATCACTGCAAGAATTAAATGAGATAGTATGTTTCAAGTGTTAGAGCAGAGACTGACAAACCTAAGTTTTCAACTCATGGGAGCAACAATGATGATGGTCATGATAACATGGTCACCTCAAGCCTACCTACAAGGTAAATGGAGGAAATACAACTTGAGCCCAAGTGTGTGACTCCCAGGCTGATGATTCTATCCATGAATCACCTGCCTGCACTAGTTCAACAATAGATCCAACGTGCTGTTAGTTTACTCTTTATATTAGTTGACATGAATCTCATCAAAGACTCCAGAAAGGAACTTCCCTAAGATTGTCAGATGGTACACAGGATAAAGTCACCAAATTCCATAATTTCTCCTTGCTCTGGATCTACTATGTACTAATTTATCTACAGCTAGTTTTCAAGATGAGGTTTATCAAGAATGTGGTTCTTTATTCTGGATGAACTCAAAGTCTCCAAAAGCCGCTTGGCTTGTGTTAGAGGCACACATCTTGTTTTTCTGTTAGAAGCTATTATTTCCCTGTTTTACTTTGTTTTGAGTTATGTTGCACTGTGTCCATATGTTGTTCCCTCTGCCCTCTCAGGGTCATCCTATCCCAGCTCACCAGACAGTAGCTGTTTTTGTCTCCTGCAGGTATTCATTCTTGGCCTGTACCCAAACTACTGCCACAGCAACCCAGTTCCATGTAGGAAACTGGTGATTTCCCAGATCTTCTTGTGTTAGTGTCCTTAAGGGGCTGGACTTCCTATCCCTATAGATCCCAAATTCAATAAAAAATAAACTTGGACAATTTACATCGAATATCCTGAATGACCAATGTGAAAAAAGCAAGAACACCTGGGGAAAGGTATCTTTTCCCCCACTTTTATCTTCCTTCCAGATTTAAAGTCATCAACCTAAAGTATCCTCTAATATGGAACTTGTGCCTTCATTCAAGGATATGTGGACATTTACACTTTTCTTGAATTTTTTCACATTTTCTTGGAAAAGCTTCTTGTAAAAATCTAACCATTTCTATATTCCCCATTCTTATTCAGGAATCTGGATTTACAATGTCACATGCAATATTGGAAAAGTATTTTACAAACTGATCATATGCCATATGCTTATGAATAGTAATTAGCAGCTCCCTCTTCCATTCCAAGAACATCTGTTTCAGTTTACTTCCAGCCTATTTGGAGACATAGCATCATTGTTACCTAGATCTGGATTCTCTCTTTCACCATTAACATATTTATTTAAAATCTACTATTTAAAATGTACAAAGTGCTGAGCCTTTATGAAGAGACAGCCCAGAAGAAAGTCAAGACGCCAATGCTAATTTTAAATTATTTTATTGGTTAGTCTACCAAATGTCAAATTGCTAGATTTCTAATGGCACATTGATTTGCAAAAAGCTCTTAGCTAGAAAAAAGAAACTTTCTCTTCAACATCTTGAAAAAACAGAAAAACAAAAAACACACTTTCTATTCAAGGGAGAGTGAACAAAGAGAAGGTAGAAATGTTTTTGCCAGTTTATCCTTCTACCCTTGATGTCCAAGGAAGAATGTTGATTTCCCTAGAAGTCAAGTGGCATGTCTTGTTATTACAGTTCTTGTGAAAGGAAGTATATCATTTCAGAATAATGGTAATAATTCTTAATCCTGGTAATGTTAAAACAAACACATTTTTGTGCTTTTCAGATTATAAAGGCCTCCACAAACCTAAGAGATATACATAGACTCTGAGCAGAAAAGGAAAAATGTGCAGAATTCAAGAAATTTTATTTCACAAGTTAGAAACTGGATAGAAATTGTCACTTACCAAAAACAAATTTTGCTTCAAGAAAGACAGCGATGCATTGGCTCATGCTTATACTTAGCACATCTGTGGGCGAGAAAGAGACTTGTTTATACTAATGAAAATGTTTCAACAAGCTCTCTTCATCTTTGTAATGTCTATACATCTGAGAGCATTACTCATGCACTATTAATTATTCAAAATGTTCTGTATTTAGCCATGTGTCTATTATCTATGACATTTTTATAAATCACTAAAGTAATTATATGTCTATATAAAATTCCTTACTGCTATTTGCCACTCCTGTGAAAACCCAGTCAACTATTATTAGAATTAGTTTCCTAAAAGATTCATGGAAAGCCTTGGAATGAATAATACTTTGAAACAAAAAGAAAACTCATTTGTGAAGCCTTTCACTTATTACATTATTTTTAATGAAGACCTTGGCATAATTTTTCACTAGTTGAAAAGATTGTTTTCCACCATAAATCATGACTAAAGTGCTTTCCTATATAATGTTTATTATGCAGTAGTTTCACTAACAAATCTATACAAAACATACACAGAACACATAGTGAAAGATGCAAATAGTACCAGCAAGAGCATTTCATAACGGTACATGTCTATCCCATCACCAGCAGCTTCAAGGTCAATATCTATTCTACCTACATTGTCTTACAATTTTCACCCTTCTTCACATCATATGATTTGTTGTGGCTATCCATGTGAGAAGGGAAAAATTAATCAAGGAATTTTCCCATTTTTTATTACAGAGAGAGAGAAAAAATATTACTGAAATAATCTTTCCTGACTTAGAGCCAATGCTTTCCTAAACCGTTGAATTCAGTATTTGTAAAGGCTGCTAGGTTGTAATCTACTGAAGCTCCTTCTTAGCAAGCAACAGGATAAAGTAAAGTCATTGCCTATAACTGAGCTAGTTTCCCTTATAAAGTTTTTAATTTAATCCATGACCAAAAAAATCCAATAGGTTAATTTCAAGTAAGCCAACTACTTTGATTTCTCATTTGTCTCTAAATATATCAACCATGTTAAAAAATAGGAACGAGGAAGCAACTAGAAATTCAACCCAACATACAAACTATACATGAATCAGTGTCTTTAAACTTTAAGACGAGAAAGGATCACATAATGTAATAGTTTTCCAGTTGGTTCATAGAGCCCTAGGGATTCTAGAGAAGTGTCTTTAGGGCTGTCTTCACCATCTGCAGTTGTAAGTGGGACCCTTCCACCAGGTTCAGTCACAGTCACTGAGCTCTAATCTGTTTTACATATTAGGCTTCAGTTCATTCTTGAAAGAAAGGGGTTTTACAGATGTTTCACTTTGGACCCATATCCTTCATCAATTTAGACTGAGACTAAGGTCAGGGAAAAGACAAAAGGCAGGATCCAAGGTTTTGTTTTAGCTCTTCAGCTCGTGGGTATTAAAATGTACACTTTAGAGGTCTTCTCAGGGAAGTACCATCCTTTAGAGAAGACCACTGGCATATCTGCTAAACATTTTCACCACTTTCTTGAAAACACCACTGTGTGTAAGAGAGCTATGATTTATGCAGTGTCAATTCATATGCCAGAGTGGAAGGCATTTTTACATTAACAATAAACTTCCATGGTAGATATTATTATCCTGGGATTGACAAAGGTTGAGTAACTTCCCCATATGCTCAGGAGCTTAGATTCAAGCCTAATCCGACTTTCAAGCCATGTTCACAATAAAACACTTTTTTCCATAAAAAGTGTTTTTAAAGCAATGGAATTTTAATGAAATTTTAATCTCCACTAAGGGGGCAAAAATTGGTTTGGGGAGGTAAAAAACAAACAAACAAGCAAACAACTTAGCTATCACAGTGGTTTATGGCTCTGCAAAGGGTCACAGCATGTCAACAGATATACAGTATATCCGTGGTTTTAAAATTTCATGGAGAGTGGAGGTTCCTTGGCTGGGGGTGGAGGGTGATAATAAAAAATAAGTTGAGGTCCATTTACATAAAGACACTACATTAACTATTTTCCCTTTAACTCATTTGGATTTTATTCTCTAATATCAATTATTTATTCCTTTTATAAATATTTATTTAACTGCCAGGGATGTAATGATAAACTAAAGGAATATAATCTCTACCTTCATAAGTTTTATCCTAGTGCCTAACCATCTTGCTCTTATGTAAGTTTTGTTATTTAATTATATGACCCCTCTACTACTTTTATTTCATGTTTAATCTCATAAATCATAATAATTTTTCTTATCCTCTTTATCTTTTTCCAACTAGTCTATTGCCTATTGTTATTTTATTTGACTTTTCTTGTTACCACAGGAACAAATGAAATTAATAGATTATGCAGACTTAAGTAACTGTTTACATTGGGAAATACTGAGTATCATACACATATCACCTACTTAAACTATGCTTTATTTAGGAATTGTACTGGCTTGGTCTTTTGAGATACAATTCATATAAACATATTACGAAATGATTTTTCTTTTTGTATTTCAAATAAGATAAATGCAAGACAGAAAGACATTTCCTTACTGATCCACAGTCCTGCCTTGGGGAATCTCCTCCATCTTTTATTTTAAAAGTATCTCACTATTCTTCCCAGGGGTTTGCTCTAGGGTATGGGCAAAACTTTTCTACCATTTGCCTTTTAATCCACCAAAAAGCAATGCCAGCTCTGGAGCCCATATTAGACATAAGGAAGTCTAGAAGTATTATAGATTAAATCTACATTATTGGGTGGAGGGGATAGTACATTTAATAAGAACTCTAAGATTTGTAAGACTCTTCTAATTGTTTCTGTCTCTAAATATCTTAAAATATCAGTCTCTTTGCAATTAATTAGTATCAAAATATGTTCTAGCCAAGACAAGGATAAAAAGGTCAGCAGACTCAAGACTGGCAAACCTTAAAATATTTTTATGCTATCAATTGATCTGTTTGTGAGGTGTATATATATCCTTTTAATTTGCTTTCATAAAGGAGAATATGTAGTGTTCGGCCATCCTTTGTGCAGATAAACTGTACCTAATCAGGCAAGGATTTTCCCTGCATTTGTTCCTACAAAGATCCTCCACTTACTCACAAAATAATTTTGTGGTATTTAAACAATCCAGTGGTGCCACAGGCCAAAGTTCTCTTGAATAGTAACAGCAAGTCCACTTCTTGTATCAACTTAGTTGAATTATTGGAATGATGCTCTCTTATATTCATACCAGTCAGTCTACCCATAATGTTTAATTCAGTCACTTCTTCCAACAAAGCATTATGGAATGACTACCGAGTAGCCCACGTAAACAACCCCCCTATACCACAAGATACAGGCGATGACTTTCTTAAAAAATTTAACTTCCACAATTACTTCTACATGAATCTTCCAAAATCTCTCAATAAGAATTCTTAGGAGACACAACAGGTGGTCTTAATAGGGCAAATGAAATCTATTTTCTGAGACTATTTCCAAAACAATGCTCCTTTTAATATAAAAACATGATTTTAGGAGCTCTCTGTTTAGATTGCAGGTCTTTCTATCTCTTATAGTAAACCTGAGAGTTGAGCTTGACCGGGCTCATCTCAAGAATGAGTTTTAGACTGGAAGTAACTCTTCTTTTGTTGAATGGAAGAATCCTTATCAGTCCATGTTGGTCTATCTAATATTTTAAAGCAGGATCAGGAAAAAAAAAAAAAAGGAGGAAGAGAAAGAGGAGAAGAAGAAGGAAAGAGATAGGAGGAGAAGAAGGAGGAGGAGAAGAGAAGGAAGAGGAAGGGGAGGAGAAAGGGGAAGAGGAAGAGATAGAAGGAGGAGGAGGAAGGAAAAGAAGAAGGATAAGAGGAAGGAGGATGAGGAGAAAAGAAAAAAAAGAACAAAGAAAAAAACGGCAAGAGGCTCATTCTCAGATTTTACAGACAGAAATCTCACAAAGGAATCTTCTAGTGGACTAAAAACAGCTAATCTCTGCTTCCCTTCTGTAAAGACTTGATTCTTTGTAGAGAAATCTAAATAGCACCAAGGAGGATAGCTCACCAATAAACTGAATATAGGATTTGTGGGGTATGCAAATCCCTCTTCCAGAGAGAGCCCCAGAGAGAATGCCTCTGCTCTATTTTGACCATCTTCCACCGTCTTACAGTCTGAGTGCCTTGCAATTTTAATTCTGATGACCCCAGTGCCTGGTGTGGCAATGATTTTGTCACAGCTTTAGCCATAGACAGTGTGGTCAGGTAGAATTCTTTCCCCACAGACCAATCTTCTGGGGCTTGCTGTGCGAAACAAAGAAGAAAACACCTTGTTAAATTTATGTGCAGACATAAATAATGCTGAATAGAAGCCTATGAGACTTTAACTGATTTATAAATACCTGGAAAATTCCCATGAAACCTGGATCTGGTTTTGGGTTTACAGTGAGAACCCAAATCACATGCTCTTAAATTCTCTAAGAATTCTTTTTATGTCTTACATTGTAAGATGCAAATGAAAGATTTGTGTTATTTTATTTCAATAGTCCTTAAACTGATCTTAATACATATTTTCAATATACTCTCAAAAAAGAATACATAACATAATTTTCAGGATGAGAAGACATATTTATTTCATTTTCATTTCAGAACCTTAAATGCATTTATCATTATAATAAAACTAAAACACAGCAATAACATATACGATAATGCAAGGATAATTTTCAGAGCTAATGAATTCATTTCACACTTCATATACCACTAGCCATATAATTCAAAGAGTTTGAAAAAATAAAAATTAAGGTTTTTTTTTTCCCCTCTAGGTGACATTGAGTTCATTTAGGGGAAAAATAATTAAATTCTTCACCCACATAGTCAGCAGCAATTTAGATAATTTCAGAGGAAGTCTAAAGATGAGAACACTTTATAGCTACTATCTTGAAGATCATAAACTTATTCCTAAAGCTGGAAAAATGGTAATAATTGGTCCGTAAGATATAAAAGGTATAGCTTACATTTGGTTGCCTCCCTACTTCCTCCTTCTTCATAGAATCAAAATTACCTGGAGCTCTTAAGCCCTCCACTTTTCCCAGAAATCCCATGTGCCTCAGGAGAAGCCTCCTCTCCTCCCAGCTCTGTGGAGTAGGCTTAATAGCTATTGATAATCCCAAATCTCTTGCCAATAATTTATTCAGGGATAGGTATGTGACTTTCATCGAACAAGTGGTACCTGAGGAGTGGTTTTCTGGGAACTGCTAGGAAAATTCCTTCTGTCTCCTCAAAGAATTTTTCTAAAACAATCTCCCCTCCCTTTTTCTGAACACTGCTATGCATGGATATGAAGCCACAATGTCTACAGACATTTTACCAGCCTGAGGAAGAAGTCAATGTACAGAGGAAGGTTGAAACAAGAGATCCCTGGGAGACAGAAATGAAGCCAAGATTATAAGAACCCTGACCAAAACCCTATACCTAGATATTCTGTTAAGTGAGCTCAGACGTTTTTATTATTTAATTTGAATTGGGTTTTTATTACTTACAACAGAAAGAATGCTATCAGATACAAAAGTTTAAGGTAAGGCTCATTTTCTCATAACTACTGAAATATACACTATTAAAATCATTGTTTTTGTTAAAATACTGACTTCAAGAGCCTATTTTTAAATGAAATATTTAGGCATATTACAGCATATCTCTTAGATTAAAATCTTAGTATGCTACCATTGGCACCTACTAGCAAAACTCATTCATCAGGTTAGTTATTTCCTAGAGACAGAGGTTATTTCATTAATTAAACACATATTTATTATGTACCTATCATGTGTCAATGGAGAGACAGTAATAAAACAGACAAAATCCCTACCGTCATGGAAATTATAAAGGGGGAAACATGATAAAGCAATACATCTATAAAATATATAGTATGCCAGACGGTGATAAGTGTTTAGAAGTAAAATCACACAGACACAAAAAGAGTCTGAGGACAAAAGAGAAAATGTAATGTCAAAAAGAGAGTCAGGGAATGCCTCACTATTCATTGACATTTGAGCAAAATCCTCAAGGAAGTTATGGAGCAAGAGGGTGGCTATGGTGATGGTGGAGAGAGAGCTATAGGCAAAGGAAAGAGTATACGAAATGCCCAGGAGATGAAAACCTTCCTGCATTTTCAAGCCCCAAGGAATGCTACAAGGTTAGGATGCATTAGAAGGGAAGGGTAATAGAGAGCAGAATGGAGAGTGGGGCCAGTCTGCACTTTCAGAGAGAGTCTGAGCAGGCTCAAGAGCGGTGGTACACAGCCGTTAGAAGGGATCTGGTTATAGGTATATTTTGAAGATACAGGCAACAGGATATGTTGATGGATCGGGTGTAGGTTCTGGGGAAAATAGAGATGGCTTACAGGTTTTTAGACTGAAGGAAAGAGCTGGCATTAAGCAAGAAGATTATGGCAGAACAAATTTCTTTGAAGGTTCAGGAGTCAGAGTTTGGTTTTTGGACTTCCTAAACTTCAGCTGTCTATTAGAAACCCACGTAGAGATGTCAAGAAATCAGTTGATTCAAGGAGATAGGAGTCTACGGTTCAGGGGAGAGGTCCATGTTGGAGCAGTAGATTAGAAAGTGTTAGTGTATAGTTGGTACTTAAAAATGGAATCATCTAGAGAGCAGAGGTGGACTATAAAATCAAGAGATCCAAGAACTAAGCCCTAAGAAGATGTGACATAAAACAAGTATATCTATCTTGATGGGAGGGCTCAGAAAAAGCTGTTGAAAAGAGAGGACCCCTATTCCCAATTAGCCTAAAGACTTCGAGAAACTGGAATAAAGGAGATGGGCCTCACATACCTACATGATTGTCTTTATGACTTTAATTCTCCCATCCACATAGCATATTAACATAGCTTGTAAAATTCCATGAGGGTTTGCTTTTGTGAGTGGATCCTTTAGCCACAATTAACAAGAAGCCCAGACTCAAATTGGAATAAATGGTAAGATGACTGTTTACTTCACGTAACAATAAACCTAACGCAGGCCCAGGGCAGGGCACAGAGCTCTCCTGGGCCTCCCCGTGATTCTCTTGCCATTGCTCTCTTCCCCACATTGACTTAGGCTTCAGGAAACTACCCAGATAGTCAAAGCAGCTCCTGAACTTACGGCCAGACCATATCCAAGAAGAGAAAAACAAATCACTTCTTAGAAGAGTATAAAGAACAGTTAGAAATGGATAGGAGCTAGGGCGCCTGGGTGGCTCAGTTTTTTAAGCGTCTGTCTTTGGGTCAGGTCATGATCCCGGGGTCCTGGGATCGAGTTTCACGTTGGGCTCCCTACTCAGCGGGAGGCCTGCCTCTCCCTCTCCCATTCCCCCTGCTTGCGTTCCCTCTCTCACTGTCTCTCTCTGTCAAATAAATGAATAAAATATTTAAAAATTTTAAAAAAAGGGAAAAAAATGTGAGGAGCTAGAGAGGTTTATTTCAGTGAATGGGTGACATAAAAGTTGACGGTATAATCAAGAAGGAAGTGATTCAAAAGAGATGTCTAGTGATGCCTCTGAACCCATTAGACACAGAATACATTTTTCAAGTACTTTCTAATTACCTTTTTTTCTTTTATTGTTTGACTTAATACAACTAATCTTTCAAGGACATTACCAAATTCTTTCAAACCATTCTTAGTATCCCTCTTTGGACCTCCATGGTTTACTCAAATTTAAACCAATCGCTTTCTGGACCTACTGCATAGCTGTCATCATATGAGTGTGCTTTATTACTTCTCTGGGCATGTTTTCGGAATCCCGTAAGATTTTTTCCTAGAAAGCTCTGACAAGACATCCCTTCTTACCTCATCAGCCCAAACTAGATCTTATGCCCATTCTTAGGTCAACCAATGGCAAGGAGGTAGGATAACCATCACTAAATTAATTAGGGTTACATATGGCCTGGAGATAGGGTGCCTTTCTCTAATGTTTGGGGAAATCAGCATTTAGTTGTCAGGAAGAAAGAGGGAATTTGGATGCCAGATAGGAAGCCAACAGTATCTGATGCAATGAGGATAAAAAAGCTCTACTGAAAGCAAAACAAGAGAAAAAAAAAGACTAGTAAATTACAGAAAGAAGAAAATATAATTGCAAAAATTAAACAGCTATTCTATTCCTAAAGTTCTAACCTTGTGAAATATAATCTCATGAAATATGAAATATTTAGAAGATTGATTTGGATTTTTAAAATCACTTCTAGTACTAATATCTTAACATTTTGACAAAAAGGAAAAAATGTGAATTGCTATAAAACATCACTGCTTTACTTTAGAGAAATTTTAGTATGTAATAGTAACAATTTTAGGACATAAGCTGGTTGATGTAATATTTTAGATATAACACTGCTGATTCTAGGTATATATAAAGCCAAGTTTCAATTGATGGCAATCTGATAGGTTTCAGAGTATAAATTACTTGGACTTACATCAGAAAACAGTGACCACCTGATTCTTAAAATGTAATTTAATGGAGCTACTACCAAAGTGAGAATATGGCAGGGCCAGATAAATGGTAAATTCGATAAATGTGGGTGATGTCAGTCCTACTTACAATTTATCATGCATCTATTCTTCTCTAAGTGAGAAAACTCCAAATTGATGCTTATAAAAGCCATGTCATCCCTCCAAATCTTTGTTATTATCTCATCAACCATGTATCATAGGTCCTCTACATTCTGACCCTCACTTCACTTAATTTGCCTCTAATTGGGTCTCTGTCACATTAATTGCATTTGCGAAGGTTATTTTAAGAAGGCAGAAAAACACTGCCTGCTATACATGGGGCAGATTTGCCATTCGAATAGGAAAACTCCTCTCTCATTTAAAAAAAAAAATCAAGTTTCTAAAAAGAAATATAGAAATATACGCAATGATTTACTCTTTCTGTCCCTGGCTAAATGAGGACTAAATGTTATCCCCCATCCTTTACACCTCCAGACCACTGACCTAAATATATCACTGCTATTGATTTTCTGTTGGACAAGGTTAACAGCATGTTTTTCTTACGTGCTTTCAATTTCTATACGGTGTTTATTTGTTTTTTATTACTGTTGCTTTTGTTAATGAACAATCATTTAGTAAATATGATTATCATTATTTCTGTCAGCAGTCAGGTTTCTCTAGTAATGAGAGAAATATAACTGATTGGTAATGAATGTCTGATACTATCAGGTAGTATAGTAGAGTTTTTTCTCTCAGAGAAGATATCTCTTACTCATTTTAACTTAGATTTGGAACATTACTCTCTCCTCAATTCTTTAAAAATAATTACAAATTAATTATAAGGCTGCACCAAGAAGTAATCCAAATCCTTTAAGGGGAGAAAATGGATAAACTAATTGATACTTCATGAACTAGTCACCTGAAGCTTTTCTGTCAGATTTAAAATAGGCTTCTCAAGGTCAGAGTTGGTATAATTCATAAGAATTATTATATCATTTTTCTTTAGAAGTTTGAAATATAGAGTTAAAGCCAGTTTCTGAGAGAAGCTATTATCACCTGACAAAATAACTTATGGGAAAATGATGAGGAAAACATTAATTAAAGTTCCAAGATTATGCACCTCTAGCCATCTTTCCTGAACCTTCCTGATTGCAAAAGGATCATATATAACTGATTGTCTGATAATGAATGAGTCATCATTAGAACTCAAGATATTTCAATGTGGAGTGCCACTTTTGGCATCCTGTATTGAATGTGTTCTTTGACATAATGATTCAGTTTTTATTTATAAAGAAATACTTTAAAGCCCAAATATACTGATGCACATAGTCCAAATTTTTTAGCTTAATGAAAATTTAATCAAATTATAATTTTAAAATAGTGCACGCGGCTAACAAGATCATAGTATGAAAATGGAAGTTGTCCTGGAAGCATGTGGTACAGCAGCATACCTAGAGCAAGCACATCTAAATTTCTATCTGGTGTTTCTTTGTTTATAAACCAAGTCTCAGTTCACTGTGATGACAGATTCCACCCTTGGCAATAAAGCAGTTGCCTAATGTGGATAAGAAAAGTTCTTGGGGCGCCTGGGTGGTTCAGTTGGTTAAGCGTCAGACTTTTGATTTCAGCTCAGGTCATGATCTCAGGGTCTTGGGATGGAGCCCTGCATCGGGCTCCATGCTGGGTGTGAAGCCTGCCCCTCCCCCCACTGCTCACGTGTGCTCGCACACGCGCTCTCTCTCTCTAGGAAAGAAAAGCAAGAAAGAAAGAAAAAAGAAGGAAGGGAGGGAGGAAGGGAGGAAGGGAGAAAAGTTGTTCTTTCCTGAACAGAAGACTAACCAGTTTGTCATCCTGTTAACAAGATAAGCACTATCCCGTCAGTTTTGTCTGTGGCTGGTGACTGCTGCACACCAAATTTGGCCCATCTTAGCTTAAGTAAGAGGCAATGCAACTCTTCTAGGCTTTATGAAGGAGGACGTGACCAGTTCAAACCCACCGCACTCCCCGTACACAAAAGTGAGGAGCCAGAGAGTTTTACTTCAAAGAATGTACCATACAGAAGCCAACAACATAATCAAGAGAGAAGTAATAGGAAAGAAAAAAACACGAAGTCGCCCTTGGACCAAAAGAGCAGTGAATGTTTTATAAATTTTTCCTAATTGCCTTTCCTTCTTTTTTATGTATCTGCCTTTACTAGATCCAGTCTCTCAGGATCATTACCAATTTCTTTAAATTCCTTCTCATAGTTCCCTCCCTGCTGGTCCTCTATCCTCTTGCTCACTCTGAACCAATGGTCCTCAGGGCCAACTTCCCAGCCATCATCATGGGAATGTGCTTCATTACTCTCCTGAATGAGATCAAATGTTCCCCAGCAGACGTATGTTGTTTTTTCTTAGTTTGCTCCTCATTTTGCTCTAGTCCATCTTTATGTAACTTCTAAATTAAGGCTTAGGAAGTATGGTAGGTAAGCTTTCTGAGCCTTTGACTATCTGAAAATGGCATCTCCTTATACACTTGATTAAAAGTTTGACAGGGTATAGAATTCTAGATTAAAATAATTTTCCTTCGAATTTTTGAATCTGGCCTCCTTGTTCTCTAGCACAATGTCTACCCATTGAGAAGTAGATGCAGTTTCAATTCTCTTATTCTTTTTCTCTAGAATTATTTAGGATATATTCTTTGCTGTTGATATTCTAAAGGTCAGAGTTTTAATCTCACTCTACTTCCCCTTTAAGAACCACAAGCTAAGATAGAAAACCAATTTCTAATCATCTCAAAGACTTCTAATCCCCCCAAAATTGTGTTTGAATGAGTTCTTTTAAACACAATCATATCACTACAGAAACTCATCACTTCACCTCTATGACACTAAAGAAATTGAAGAAATTGCTGAATTGCATTTTCAGAATTCTGTGGTAGGAGTAAAGTTCTTGTTCACCCAAGTATCCAGCTTTATATTGTTTCTTAAAACAAGTATCAAACTTGCATAGCACTCACTATATATTATAATGCTTCACAAATACTAACACATATCATTCTCATAAGAACCCTGAGAGAAAAGTACTGTTATGTGCTTCATTTTAAAGATATGAAAACTGAGGCACAGGGTGGGGGGTGTGTTAAACTATTCATAAAAACCATACAACTGCTGGATGGCTGATTCAGGATTTCAGGATTTGCAACCAGGAAACCTTGTTCAAGAGACTGTGAGCACTGAGCTACATTGCCTCTCAAGAACTAAACATTATCAGACTCCTTAAACATTGCACTGCGGATACCCAATAAGCATTTGAACATTACAAGTGAATAAAAAGCCCTACGTGAAAATATGATGCTATTTCTATTCCCATATTTTTCAAAGTATTCCTTCCTAAATTGTCTAAGTTCTTATCTACCTAGCATTTGATACATCTGGAGCCTTCAGTAAGTGTTAAGCTGACACTGCTGTAAAAAGTATAATGAGGCCCTCAGAAGAAAACTAGCCACTTATTTCATCAGTTAACTCAAAACATGTTTCCATTTTACAGATAGATCAAATCAGAATAAATGCTCAAGACCATACAATTTCCAGAAATTTAAGATGCTAAGCATCCTTTTCAAACATAATAGTGTATGTATTGACTACTATTTGATTCTGAAACTTCCCCTTCTCACCAGATTTTTGTTTTAAATAATAAAAAACAAAAACAGAAATAAAAATTGGAAGTTTTGTGGGTTTTTTTTATCTTCATGTGTACTTTTCGAACAGTCATTCTATGCAGTTGTACCTTTTATTTTCTCTTCTCCATCCAACAGCCAATGCCTTCCTTAGGGGAATCATCCTGGTGCCTTTGTCCTAAATGTCCTAAGTTCTAGCCCTACCTCTGACATGGGGTAGTTGTAAGACACGACACAAATTTTTATCCTCTCTGAAACTCAGTTTCCTCATTTATAAAAGAATAATGACCCCTCCCTTGCAGATTTGTTGTGTAGAAGCAACACACATGAAGGATTTGATCCAGAATAAGCATCCAATGAATAGCCCTTACTCTATTTCTGTAGTGTCTTAAGAAAAAGAAAATGTTGTGCCTTTCAAAGCAAATGTCTTAACTGGAAGTTTTACTATAAAGTAATTCTTTCAAAGTTTGAAAAAAAAAAGAGTCTTGCAGTAAATGCTGTATATTCCAACACTAAAAATGAGTAACTTCTCAAGGATGAAATTTGTTAAATTGCTCACTTGGGATGAAATCATGCAAAGGGAATACCAAGCAAATTTTAAAGATTTCTTCCCAAATGCAGATCTCTAATTATAATTATTGAGTAGATCTTTTTCTCCCCTTGTCCATATTAACAACCACATCTTTAAAAATTCTTTCAACCCCCTGCTAGCCAAAAACACACATTCAGCATTCTCTTTTTAGAAAGACCTTCAGGGCTTCGGTCTTTCTATGAACAATTAAACTCTTCTGAGGGTCCCTGGGTGATTAGCTTTCTCCAAGTTGTTAATTAAGAAGATGTATACGATATACCAAAGACAATTATAAGCAGCCTACCTTGAAATATCTGACTTTTCGAAGTTTGGTCTTACTTTCAAGTGACTTAAGAGAGTTTGAATTGGTTATAAATGTGGTATTTTTGTGTCTAGCATTCCCCCACTCAATCTGAAGCTAATGACAGAGGCCTGAATTGAAGGCAGAAAAAATGATGTCTTCTCACATGCTAAGAACAATGCCCCGCAATGAAGTCGTTTTCCCCTACACAGTCATATACAATGTCCCATGCTCTTTGTCGCATTACTGGTAAGTGATAATTTCCGGTGTATATAAACACAGTCAGTATTTCCTTACACAAGAAAGAAAGTATCTTATTCAATGCTGACATCAAAAAGAAGTATTAAGATAGAATTCATGATTCACTTACATCTTATGAAAGGTAATGATGCTACAAGTGTCTGCTGTTGTCATCTTTTTTTCTGTTGTGTTGTTATTTTTAAGGCAAACATAAATACTAACACTCGAAAGTAGCCTTTAAAAAACTGCCTGTGTTGGGCACCTGAGTGGTTCAGTCGGTTAAGCGGCTGCCTTTGGCTGAGGTCCTGATCCCAGGGTCCTGGAATCGAGTCCCACATCAGGCTCCCTGCTCAGCGGAGAACCTGCTTCTTCCTCTCCCTCTGATGCTCCCCTTGCTTGTGCTCTCTCTCTCTCAAATAAAAAAAAAAAAATCTTCAAAAAAATAAAAATAAAAAACTACCTGTGTAAATTCCTTTAGTTTCATAAGGTATTGTATAATTTAGATTTTGTTTTAATTTGGTTTTACTAAATACTCTCAGTTATAAAGTTATCTAAATACAAATATATAAGTGTGATACATAATATTAAGCTGTCAAAATATAAAACACATGCCTAAACAGTTCTATTGTTAACAATTCATACTAAGGAATTAATCCAAAATGGACCCAAACAAATAAAAATACAATGTTCATCGTCAAATAAAATACATCAGGTATAATATATCTATAGGATATTTGGGTATCATTTAGATTAGTCAAGGTAAAATAAATAAATAAATTAGTCAAGATAATTTTTTGATATAATAAAATACTATAGACCAATAAAAAGTTTTGAATTCTGTTCCACAAAATAACTGTTGATATAAGGAAATGTTAATAAGTAAAAATGTATAAAGTAATATTACATGGCCCAATTAAATGTATATTTACATATCAGTATTTGTATATTTACAATATACTATATATATATATATTCATTAGTTTATGTAAATAGATACATAAATGCATAAATATGTATGAAATAATGAAGGGATATATACCAAGATGTCAATAGTGTTACTTCTGGAAGGTGCAATTAGAGAAAAAATTTAACAGTTTTCTTTTTTGTCACTGTTTGTTCCATGTGTTATGTAATGAATATGTATTTTTTGATTAAAAATATTGTTTTGACTTAGGATAAAAAGCTTTGGGACATTGAAATAAAATTCTCAATAGCATTTGTGCCAGTGGCTTTGATAAAGATAGCTAATTGCCTTCTGATATCTATTCTTTGTGTTTTTACCAGCAGAGGAGTAGGAAATCCTACCTGCTGCCTGGAATTAAGTTCTGCATTTTCTACCTTCCCTTGTAGTTGGGAATGGCCATGTAGCTAAGCCTAAGCCAGTGAAATGTGAATAGAAATGCTTCCTTTAATGAAAGCTGATGGAATAGGAGAAGCATATTTTTGCCCTTCTCTATTCTCTCTTAGTCATGGCCTACAACAAAAGAGATGACCTTGAAGACAAGGACAACTAAAATGGCAGAGCTTCACCTCAGAGGATCCTGGGTCCCTATCAGCCAGGAAGCCACTGTACCCACCCTATACTGTTTTTATGAGAGAAAGAAATAAACTTGTATCTTGTTTAAGCTATGTTATTTGGGGATTTTTCTCTTCTGTGCACCTGCTACTGTCTCCCCAACATTGGTCCCTAGTAACCTCAGAAATTATATTATGGGCAGCAGCAGCAGCAGTAAAAATTTCTTCAGCAAACTTCAGAAAAATAGATGTCATATTTGTCCATAGAGAACCAGAGAAAAGGGGGAAAAAATTCAGCAGGACCCACATGGCAGCAAGACCTGGAGCTATTTATAAGAAATATGAAGGAGGTGGCATTCCCACATAACATGCAGCCATTTTTACTGATAATATTCTTGCTACAGCTCACTAAACCTTTAAATTGGCATGGTTCACTCCATCAGTTTATTCTTCCTGACAGACAAGTAAAAATCCCTAAGGATTCTTTTTCTTCAAACTTTCTGCATAGCTGCAATACAAAATTCATAATTTTTGTGACCTGATCATTTACTGACAGGGTTCAGTTTCTCCCTTTCAAGCTATACTATTTCATGTTTAATTACTGCATTACTGTATTTTTAAATTACTAAATTTTTCTCAAGCCATAATGAAATTTCAAGAGTGAAGTCTGTACTAGGTTTAATTTATGACTATTTAATTGTATTACTACTTCTTCAGGCACTTTGGGTTTCATTTGTCTAATAGTTTGAGTTTAGAGTTTTTAAAACACAACGCAACATTTTTTTTTTTTGTATTTTATTCCAAATGAAAGAACAATTCAGCATTTCTCTCTTTTCCATTCTGTCAAACTCTGCCCCTCTGCCACAAACCCACCATATTTACCAAGTTCAAGAACTGGGTTTCTGCCTCATTTTTTTTATAGGTATTCTGGGTCATCTTCCGGGGCTGTAATTCTTCACTGAAGCCCTTTCTTTAGGTGGTTACATGTTGCAGGCTTGTCCCTCCCAGGAACTGGACCTCTTCTTCATACCCCCAGTTACTAGATAGTGTTCTCCATGGAACTGAGACAGTGGCTGCACCTGACCTAGCTCCGTATCCACATCACTCTCTGCTACGAGAGCCAGCTCAGCTGAAGCATATGGTCACCATAGTCCTTAGGATAGATTTAAATCACCTACTGCCCAATCCTAGATTTAGTTCCTCTGACCATAGCTGAAATTGTAACTTTCCTTGAGGGCAAGCTCAGCCAAGAAACAATCACCTATGATATCAATTTTTCCTTCACTGACTTTATAAATAAGTCACAGTAAGATAATTATGCTTTGGTAATAATACAAAAATCTAAATGGCTTAAACTTTCCAGTGCTCCATGATTTGGCCCAGCCTTATCAATAAATGAATATCCAATAACCAAGACAGAGAGAGAAAGAGATGCGAGAATAATATTGAGTCACATACCAGCTCTCAAATGTTTCATTAGCCAAAGGTAAGTTGCATGGTCATGCTTAACTTCAAGAGAATGGGAATTTTAATCCTCCAGGACACCCAGAATGAGAAGAGAACCAAATATTTGTGGACACTGTTAATGTCCACCACACCTTGCTAGTTACTATATTGATGTCATTAATTTCCAGTATCGTGATGTCATAACATCATTTATTAAGAACCATAACAAAAATATTAGTAATTGCTAACATTTATTGAGCACACACCATGTGCCTTATGTACCAGATATTGTCTTAAGCATTTTGCATAAATATCTTACTTAATTCTCAAAACAATCCAATGCACAAATAAAACATTTAGAGAAGATGGAATTGAGGCCCAGAGGATGTTAGCAATTTGCCCAAGTTCACACAGTTGGTGAGTGTCAGATTCAGAATTTAATCTAGATCTGTAGAAATCTAAAGACTTTGAAATTAATACAGCTAGAGATTTATGGATATAAATCTGAAAGAAATTGGGTTTCTATCTTCAAAATCCTAGTAGATATGCCTCTGAGCATGTAACTTTTAGGAGAGATTGTTGTCGCACTACATAACTTGTTGTCGCTGAGGTAACACAAATGAGGAGATTCCAGTTTAGGTTGAAAAACTGAGTAAGAGGATGAGGTGAATTGTACCCCGTGTATGATGAGATGATCAACGATTATTTCACATGGACATAGAAGAGCCACACAGGGCCCAGACAGCAAGTCAGGTACAGAGAAATGAGTTGACTATAATGTGTAGAATGCAGCAAGGTTTTGGTTCACTTGAGCAGAAACAATAATTTCATGGTCTTTAGACACTTTCTATCCCAGTGAAGGATATCATTCTCAGCATTAACTACCATAGGTCTGGAAATTAATTTTATAATGTGATCTTTCACTTGGTACGCATAGTGGGCAGGGGCCTCAAATAAAAGTAAAGTTAGAGAGGAAAATATCACGCATGAATGATATATGCATAACATATTCTAGAGTAGAAAGGGGTTCAAGAAGAAATTACTGTCTTAGTTTGGGCTTCTATAGCAGAATATCATAGACTGGACGGCTTAAACAACAAACATTTAGTTCTCATAGTACTGAAGGCTAGAAGTCTGAAATCGGGTTGCCAGTATGGTCAGGTTCTTGGTGAGGGTTTATAGACAGCCATCTTCTTCACTGCACCCTCACATGGTGGAAAGAGAGTTGGCTCTTTTCCTCTTCTTATCAGGACACTAATCCTATCATGGAAGCTCCACCCTCATGACCTAATTACTTCCTAAATACCCTACAGCAAATACTGCCATGTTAGGGCTTCAACGTGAATTTTGGAGAAATACAAACATTCAATCCACACCATCCACCCCAAAGAGTAATGAAGTCTGTGAGTGCAAACGCTAACACGAATAATACATTTAGGAGACTGACAAGTGACTGAATTAAGCTGTCCAACAGCCAAGAAGCAACAGAGCATGAGATGTACAAAGAGATCAAGGGTTTGGGGTATGGAGATCAGCTCTAGGGAGTGGTCTTATGCATTATTCATGGAGGGCCTCATGAGACTAAATCATGGTGGAACTCAGTCTTGACGCAAAGATCACTGCAATTCCAATGTTTGCTGACGTTCTCCAATTCCTGACCCTTTGTACAATTTTTTTTTTCAAAAGTGTGCATGTTTAGAGACCTGAGTTGTTTAGCTGTGTATAGTTGTTCTAAGTTTTGCTGAACTTGGTATCGTCTATTCTCTTCTCTGTAAAAAACCTGACTTTGATTCTCTCAAAGCCATACATGAAAATTCCAAGTCAATGAGAGAAATAATCAAAAGTTCCCAACCCCTTCCCCCCACCATATACAATGCTTAGCAATATCTAGATATTATCCTAGCTGCCTCCAGGCATTTGCTTAAACATGGCTATCTTTAATTATACAAATGATAGCCAGAATTGTTCACTTGATGTCTGGGAGGAGAATGACAGAGGGATGTACCCCCCCACACGCACACACACATATACACAGCCCACAGCTCAAAACCTTAGGGAGCACTAAGTGAATGTTTCAGGAGTATGCTGATCTTTTTATTACTCTCTCTGGACCAAAGTTCTGGGCCCATGGTGAAAACCAATTATAATATTCATTTGACAAGATACAGAGGGACAGATCTCTCTTGTCTTACCAACCTACCCAGAGACATTGGTTTCACAAAAATTGATAAGAATAAAGCAAGGAGAATTCCTAAACAGAAGGCCTCTGAGATGATATGCAGATGTTACTCCTCCCTCAATGAAGATATGCATTTCTATAGATTGGAAAAGAGCATATTGACTTTGTTACACTTTGCTTAAGAAAATTGGTCAAAATCTATTATAATCTTTGGTTCCTATAAGAAGAAAAAAAATGTTACAATGTGGTTCCAGGAATGTGATAATTCATTTAGGGAATTTTCCCATAACAGTAGTTAATTATATTATTTGGAAGTGCCAAGAGAGGGTTCAAGCTAATAAACCATAATGACTGTCTGTTTCCTCATTCATCAGATAATTTGGATCAGCGGTACTAGAGAGATTTGTCATACTAGGCCAGCACCTACATAATATAAAAATAGCTGGAATCATGAACATCTCTGTAGCTTTTTCCACATGATGCCAAATAAGTGGATATTGATTTTAATATTTTAATGCTTGTGTTATTATTTCATAGTACAAAAGAGAAGTAACTATGAAGAAATGAAATATTTTTTTCTGTCAGGATAATAGATGGAAGGTCACAGAGAAATAAGGAAAAGTTTTAGTATTATTGTTTCTGTTTACTTTTTTATTTGGATTGTAGAAAATAATCTATTCTCAAATCTTAGTCCATCTTAGTCTATCTTAGTCTATCTTAGATGACTCCATCACACCTTTGGAGCTGTTCTCAAACTTTCCACATTTTTCCCCCATTCTCTCACATGAGACCTGGTTACCTCCAGCACTGAGAATGTGAAGCAATCACAAAAGAACCTCCACAAGCTCCCCTCACCACGTCTTCTCACCTACCGATGTTGGTGCCTGTACACTTGGCCTTCTCTCCTCTTTCTATAGAGAATTAATTCTCCATGCTACAAAGGTCAATCTCTCCACATGAGCACTAGATCCCAACCCTTTTGTCTAGTTAAAGACATATCTCCAGCAATGTACTCCCCTATTCTAGCTGCTACCTAATTTCTCTACTGCCCTTTATTGAGGAAAATCCTCAAGTTATTTAAACTCATGGTTTCCAACTCTTCTTCTCCCTTCTTTGTCTCTTGAACCTACTTCCCAGTCAAGCTTTGGCCATCACCATTCCAATGAAACTGTGCTTCTCAACTCACCAATGACCACCGTGTTGCAAATGTAATGGATTTATGCAGGATTTTCTTTCTTCTAAGACTACATGGAAAGGTAGGAAACCCTCATGCATATCTTAAGAGACTACAGTCAGCCAAATCAGATGTTGAAAGTCACAAAAGAGCATTACTTGCACCCTAACAATGAGGCAAAGCTAGATAATCCACAAAACTATAACTTAACTAAAAAGCCCATTAGAGAGCTAAGTTTGCAAGGCAACCAGGTGACCTGAATTCCAGAGTGAAGGGCCTCTGTGAGGAGAGATGAGATGTATAAAGTGACGTAATTTTGGCAGAGCACAAGAGGAAGGTCTAGAAGAAAATAGCTAAAATATCAATAAATTCAAGACCAGGTACGGGCTAGTATCCCTTGGACCCTCAGAAACAAGCTGAGACTGCACTCACTGCAACCTCTTTTCCCCTGACCTCCACCTAGTGCTCGCAATAAAGATAAGGGGCAGGGAGGGAGAACTTAGAGAGAGCCCCTGGTGGTACACAAATGAAACCCAACCTTCCTTCCTAGACTTTTTTTCTTAAATACCAATAGCTTAAAGCCGCTGGAGGAAGGGCAGAAAACCCTCCCATCCCCAGGCCCCAGGCAATGGTGAATTGCAGTTAGTCAAGCCACAGAAGCAAAAACTATCTGTCTTTTGTGGTGGGATGTGGTTTGGAATCCCTTTGCTTATCACTCACCACCTGCATTCCACCAAGCTACAAGCAAAAGCAGCCTCCCGGGGGAAACAAAACCTCTCATCACCTGCCCCAAGCAAAAGTACATTGCTTCTGAGGGAAGAGTAGAAGCAAAGGACATCCATTCCTAAGAAAGGAGTAGGAAATCTGCTGGAACACAGGATCTTACAGAGGTCTGCTCAAACTCTTTCCTGCGTAAGACCAACTCCCACGCCCTTTTAACAGTAGACTAGACATAGCAGATACAAGACTCAGTTAACTTAACCTGAAAAACACAAGTAAAACCTGAAGCATTAAGTGAAAAACACAGAACACAGCATCCATGTGCTATAAGACTATCCAATAGTCTAACATATTATAATTGAAAACTCATAAGAAGAGAGGGAAAATGGAGCAAAGGAAATAATTGAAATATAATGCCTGAGAACACGAACTACAAGTCTGGGAACCTCAAACAATGATAAGCTGGATAAACAATAATGTGCACATGAGCATGAACTGACATGTGTGCATACGTACTGACTGTGAAGTAGAATATCATTTGAAGATAGGCTGTAATAAGTTGAAAACATATATCAAGACCCTAGTGCAACCATTAAATAAAATAAAAAGAAGGGACATCTAATAAGCCAATAGTGGAGATAAATTGGAATCACATAAACTCACTAATAGAAATGGAGATTTCAATATTCTTCTCTCAGTAAATGAACAAATAAGGAAAAAATCAGTAAGGATATAGAAGACCTGAACAATATTTTCATCCAATTTTACTTAACAATCTGCCAATCAACAGCAGAATATCTATCCTTTGCAAGTGCACATGCATCAGTATAAAGCATATTCTGAGCCATAAAACATACTTCAACAAATTTTAAAAATTTAAAGTTATACAAAATTGGTTCACTGAACACAACAGAATTAAGAAGCTAGAAATTAATAGCAGAATAATATCTTAAAAATCCCTAAATGTTGAAACAACATGTTTTTAACTGACCCATGGTCAAAGAAAAGATATCACAGGAAAGGAAAATAGAAAATGTTTTGAAAGAATTTAAAATGATAATGCAGCATATCAAGATATGAGCCAAACTAAAGCAGTGCTTAGAAAGAAATGCTCTTATTACAGTTAATATAATACAAACTGAGGGCTTCAGAGGGGAGGGGGGTGGGGGATTGGGATAGGCCGGTGATGGGTATTAAGGAGGGCACATATTGCATGGTGCACTGGGTGTTATACACCAATAATGAATCATGGAACATTGCATCAAAAACTGGGGATGTACTGTATGGTGACTAATGTAACAAAATAAAAATTATTTAAAAAATATAATACTCAATGGTATAAATTTGAATAATCCCCCTTGTCCCACCAAAATCAGGAATAAGACTATCTAAGGAACATAATCTGCTCTAACCATTTATATTCAACATGGGACTGGAGGTCCTAGTCAGCACAATTGGGAATGAAAGAGAAATAAGAGGCATACAAATTGGAAAAGACAAAACAAAACCGTCTTTTTCATGGACAACAATATTGTCTACTTAAAAAAATCTCAAAGAAGTTAACAAAAATATGTGATATATAGCAACAAACATTTGGAAGTTGAAAAAATATTCATAATAGCTTCAAAAACAAAATTCATTAGGTAAAAATCTAACAAAATATGTGTGAGATCTATATTCTGAAAACTAAAAAACACTGGTGAAAGATATCAAAACGGGTCTACCTAAATGGTGAAATACACCACATTCACGGAGTAGTAGACTAAAATAATAAAAGATGCCAGTTCTCTCATTACTTACCTAGAGATAAAATATGATTATAATCCAAATCTGAGCAGGTTTTTTGAAAATAATTAAAAGATTATTGTATATTATATATGAAAAAGCAAAAGAACTGGAAGAGCCAATTTTGAAAAAAAAAAAAGTTGGAATCACACTAATGATTTTAAGACTAAGTATAATGAAGTCACCAAAAACAATATGATACTGGAAAAAAGGACAGACTTACAGATCAAAGTAACAGAAGAGAGTTCAGAAATTAATATCACACTCATCTGCCTTTCCTCCTACACCTCACTGGCTACTTCTCCATCTTCTTTGCTTGGTTTATTCCTAACCTTTTAATACTGAAGTGTCCTCACAGAGCACAGTCCTGGGACTTTTCCATCAATAACCATTTCTTTAGTGATTGCAACCTATCTCATGTTTTAAATATTACCTCCAAGCTTCTGATTCTCAAATCTATATCTCAATTCTGGATCTCCCCCTTGAACCTCAGAATTCTATATTCAGTAACCTATTCTATGTCTCCACTTGGTTTTCTAATAGGTTTCTCAAACAGTATCTCCTGAAACAAACTACTGATCTTCTCCCCCAAACCTGCATTCTAGAGACCTCCCCATTTCATTTAATGAAAATTCCTTCATTCCAGTTGTCTACATCAAGAAATTCGAAGTACTCTCTTATTCCTCTCTTATTATTACAGGACACGTCCAATCTACCAGCCTGTTCTGTCAGTTCTACCTTGAAACTATAATATCCACAATCCAACTTCCCACAGCCTCTATTCCTGCTACCCATTTCTACCATCAAAGCCACCATCACGTACTGATTTCCTCTTTTTCTCTCTCTTGCTCCAATCCTGCCAATAAGTTCCCCCACAAAGAACTAGAACGATCCTATTAAAACATAATTCAGAGCATTTTCTTATGCTGCTCATACCCTTCCAATTACCTCTCATCTCACTCAGAGCAAAACACATAGTCCTTCAATGGCCTTCCATTTCCTACCCAAATTAAGCCACTATTTATCTCCTTGAACTCATTTATTAATATCTGTGCTTGTTCTTGCTGCTTCAGTCACTTTGTCTTTTTGCTGTTCTGGGAATAAGCCAGGCATCCCAGGAACTCCCCAAGACCCTTTTACTGCAGTTCCCTATGCATTCCAAGATATGGCTCACTCACTCAAACCCTAAAGTCTGCTTAAATATTATTTTTTTTCACGGTCTTCCCAGACTTCCCTAACATTTACCATCCCCATTCTGTCTGTCTTAGTCTGTTCAGGCTGCTACAACAAAATACCATAGATTAGATGGTATTAAAAACAAATTTATTTCTCACAGTTCTGGAGGCTAGAAAATCATGATCAGGAAGCCAGTTGATTCAGTTACTGGTGAGACCTTTTTTCTGGATGGCAGGTAGCCACCCTTTTACGGTGTCTCACGTGGCCGGAAGAGGGAGAGAAAGAGCTCCGATCTCTTTTCCCCATAGGGACACAAATCCCATCATGGAGACCCCATTCTCATGACCTCCTCTAAATCTACCTCCCAAAGGTCCCACCTCCCAATATCATCACACTGGGGTTAGAGCTTCAATATATGAATTTTTAGGGGACACAAAATTCTTTTTTTTTTAATTTTCATAATATTTAATAAACAATATGTTTTATTTATAAGTCTATACACATATACATACATATATACAACACACACATATGCATATTTAATAGTTCCGACCTCAGTATTGTGTATATTCTATGTGGACAGAGATATTGCATCTATTTTATTTATTGTTTATCTTCAGCCATTAGAAAACTAATTGGTTGTGAATAAATATTTGTGAAATAAATGACTAAATGAATCCAACAGTTGTTTGTCCATGAGCTCTGAAAACATTTGTGGAGATTTACCAAATGAACTAAAAAATAGTCTTCTACTTAGTAAGTATGGAAGACACATCTAAAGCTTAAAAATTCAGTTTATTTACACAACGCAAATGTATGATTGATTTTTCCCCTCACTTTTCCCTCACAAAAGTTTCTAGTTTAATGAAATGAGTCCTTAATTGTTACTTTTCCTCCCACATAACAACACAGGTATACAAATTCGACTCAATCAGATTTTCTTCCATAATGTTGGCAGCACTAAATTCATACTAGCTCTGGAAAGAAAAGCACATCTTTCAAATGACTACGAAAGCCTCATGGTTCCAACATCATCTGTTTTAGTAAGTTTATGTTAAAAGGATACAATTTGAGAGAATAGTACATAATACAATACAATGACATGGGGGACTACTCAAATGGTAGTACACTACAGATTTATTAATAATTTACATTTTCATTTCTATTCTTCATCTTATTTTATTTCTCTTATAGGAAATGAAATTCTCCTGCCTCTATTTTTATAAAAGTTGTCTTTAATCTTAAGAAACTGAAATGGCTATTTAAAACCTACAGTTTAAAAATCATATAATAAAACCCATGAGGATTTATGCTTACAAGAGTTTTATAAGTTTTACCATTCCCAAAACCATTGAGTTGGATCTATAATAGGCCAGAAATCTTATTAGGCCTGTCATACATTTTTCTTGTCAACAGGAATAATACAAAAATGATTTTTATGGTTATGGTTACTAACCAAAATTTATTGAAATGTACCTTATATGTGATAGTGAGCCATCTAAATTAGGCCAGGTCAAAAATGATACATCCACTTATCCTGAAAATTCTCGACTTGCAGCATAATAATTCACCAAAACATTCTAAATGTGTGTTCATACAGGATGATCTTGAAATTCAAAAAAGAAACCTAAAGTACAAAAAGTGGGAGAGAAGAATCTGGAACTCTGTACAAAAAAACATATTTTTAAACACTAGAGCAACGTTCTGTGTTTACCTACTTTTAAAGAAGAAGAAAATTAAAAATATTTGGCTTTCAAATAACTGGTAGCTTTCACCACAATTTAAAAATATAATTATATCAGAAGGTACCACTATTTTATGGCCAATGTCAAAGACATTACTTCCCGAACTCTCTTCTAGGACTTTTACGGTTTCAGGTCTCATATTTAGGTCTTTAATCCATTTTGAGTTTATTATTATGTATGGTGTTAAGAAAGTGGTTCAGTTTCATTCTTTTGCATGTACCTGATGAGTTTTACCAGCACCATTTGTTGAAGAGACAGTCTTTTTACCATTGGGTATTCTTCCTTGTTTTGTCAAAGATTAATTGACCATATAATTGTGGGTTTATTTCTGGGTTTTCTGTTCTGTTACATTGATCTATGTGTCCATTTTTGTGCCAGTACCATACTGCTTTGTTTATCACAGTTTTGTAATGTAACTTGAAGTCTGGAATTGTGATACCTCCAATTTTGCCCTTTCTCTTTCAAAATTGCTTTGGCAATTCAGGGTCTTTTATGGTTCCAAATAAATTTTAGGATTGTTTGTTCTAGTTTTGTGAAAAAAATGCTGTTGGTCATAGCAACATTTTTCTAGATCTGTCTCCTAAGCTAAGGGAAACAAAAGCGAAATAAACCATTGGGACTACATCAAAATAAAAAGCTTCTGCACAGCAAAAGAAATAATCAACGAAACTAAAAGGCAACTTACTGAATGGGAGAAAATATTTGCATATCCAATAAAGGGTTACCATCTAAAATATATAAAAAACTGATACAACTCAATATCCAAAAGCTAAATAATCCAATTTAATGAACAGAGCCATGAACAGACATTTCTCCAAAGAAGACACACAAGTGGCCAATAGACACATGAAAAGACGCTCAATATCACTCACCATTAGGAAAATGCAAATCCAAACTAAATGAGATATCACTTCACACCTATCAGAATGGCTAAAATAAAAAATGAAAGAAACAATAAGTGCCGGAAAGGATGTGGAAAGAAAGGAACTCTCTTGCACTGTTGGTGGGAATGCAACTGTTGGTGGACATTCCTCAAAAAGTTAAAATTTAAACTACCCTATGATCCAGCAATCACACTACTGGGTATTTACCCCCTAAAAATACAAAAACACTAATTCAAAGGGATACATGCACCCCTATGTTTATGGCAGCATTATTTACAGTAGCCAAGATATGGAAACAGTCCAAGTGTCCATCAATAGATGAATGGATAAAGAAGATGTGGTGTTAAAAAAAAAGATGTGGTGTATATATAATATATATAATATATAATATTCCATGTAATAATATGGAATATTATTCAGCCATAAAAAGAAAGAATCTTGCCATTTGCAATGACATGGATGGAGCTAAAGAGTATAATGCTATGAGAAATGAATCAGTCACAGAAACGAAAATACCATATGATTTCACTCACGTGGAATTTAAGAAACAAAACAAGGAAAGAGAAAAAAGAAAAAAGAGAGAGAGAAGTCAAGAAACACACCCTTAACTATAAAGAACAAGCTGATGGCTACCAGAAGGGAGGTGAGTGGGGGGATGAGTAAAATAGGTGATGGGGATCAAGGAGTGCACTTGTTACGAACAGCACTGAGTAATGTATGGAATTGTTGAATCATCATATTGTACACCTGAAACTACACTACACATACTATACTATATGTTAACTATACTGGAGTTAAAATTAAAAAAAAAAAGATATTACTATTTTGAGTATTTATTTTAGCATTCTTCCTTATGAATTCTGTTTGGCAAAGTTTTTAGAAAATGTATCAGGCAAATACAAATCCTGGACTCATTCCCCCCTTGGTGTTTATCAGGTATCCCTACACCTAATTAAGAGTGTGAAAGATTGGAGAATCTGAAAGAAACAGGATCCTGACTGCAAGAAATATCCGTGACAGGTGCCCAGGAAAGATTCTGAACTAAAATGTAAGTGACAAAATGATGTCAAAGTTCAAAACAAAAAGCAAACCTAGGAAGAATAACCTTTTGAAAATGGTATTCTGACCTAAAATGTCAATCATATTTTACAACATTCTACAGTTTCAGTTCATTCTTACTGAGAGATTTGTTACATATTTAAAATTCATTTTTTAAAATTTAAGGCTACTTGGTAGGGTTACACACTAAATTTTCGTTAGCAAGGTCCAAAAAAGGGTTTCATGTATAGTCCTCTGAGAGGGAGAGCAGAACCCAGGGAGAAGGCAGCACTGTTTTCATTAGGGATAACTTGAATCAACAGGTTTCCAGTGAACTACACTTGCCTTGCCAGACCACATCAACTTCAGGAACAATTTAAGGACCTTTATCTTCTTCCCTATGCAGTAAAGACACTGAAGCGCCAACTCATGTCACTTTTACTGAGCATATCCATGTGGCTCAAATGCTTTCCTTGGTGACCTTGTTTCCCTTCCTTGGTGACCTTAAGTTTGTTTTTGTTTTGTTCTGTTTTTTTCTACATCTAGAGTTAGTGGTGTTACTTTTCTTGGTACCATTTTGGTACCACCTCTCACCTACGTCTGCTGCAGCTTCTGACCTTGATCCTCTTAGTACCCCAATGGCTCCCATATGGCATGACTCACCCAGTCATAGAGGACATATCAATGAAACACCAAAAGTATTCTTCTCAGACCTTCCGACAAACTTTAGATCAATGTTTCAACCTGGAGAATTCGGTTCTTTCCTATCTCTAGGGTTAAATTTTTAACTAACCCCAAATATTCTTCCTGAAGGTGCCCTTGCCTTCTCCTCATTCAAGTATCATCCTGTGCATTGTCTCCTATAGCCTAATAATAGCCTAAAATCCCTGTCACCTCCCAAGGAGCATAAATTGACACTCCTGAGACCCTAGCCTTCCCACTCAAATATTTTTGAGTGCCATGCATGCACAGATGCCAAAAGATACCAAGTTCTGAACCATACAAATAAGAAGCATAAGTTCTATTAATGCTCTTTTTTTGGTCCTATTTCAAAAAGTCCAAAATGTAACTAACTCTCTTAGAAATTGCAACTACTATTTAAACTACTCATTTTGAGAAGATTTTTAAAAATTCTTTAATTTCCAAATATTTGGTCAATTAAGGGTGCTAAATTCCAAGATAAGGAGTGATGAAAAAGGAAGTGTCTGGAATCTCACATAGCTGTCAGGATGATCCTTACACACCACTGTCATGGTCATTTGGAGAATCTCCCAATCACTCTTCATGTGGAATCACTCTCAGACAACAAGAGGAAGAGTAGCAGAAGCAATGGGATTTTGGGGTCACCCCAGAACAGGGCTGCCACCTCTCCTCTCTCACCAACTTCACTCAAATTCCTCAAGCTCTCTTGACTTCTTTTATCAGTGAAGTGTGAGATTTAGACTAGCTGGTCCCTAAGATTTCTTGGAACTCAGAGACTCTATAGCTCCCAGCCTTCACTTCATGGAAACCAAATGGCAAATCTCTGGTAAAATGGAATTTCCTTCTTCTCTGAAAAGAAGTTCAGACAAAAAACAAACAAACAAACAAACAAACCCACTCTGGAGACTGAGATGAAATAGGGCATACAAATCATTTCTCCCTGTGCATCAGATAGAAAGTATTTTACTAGTAATCATCAGCTGGTGAGTTCTATAAGGTATATAGAGCTTAATTTTGCGATGAAGTGTAGGTAAAAGTCATGACAAAAATCTGGGCTATTCATCATCTGGGACATGGAAATAGGTCATGGGTCTTCTTGGAAGGTCTTCCTTCCTGAAATTTACCAGGCTAATTACCATTCATTCTAACACAACAAACACATGCCACAAGCACACTCCAATCAGAGTAACTGCATAAGAATTCTTTATCAGGCTTGATCAGTATTCATGTATTGATTATCTGTATGATGCCTAACAAGTCCACTATCTTACTCTGCCTCAGTTCCTCTATCTTAAAATCTAGTGCCTTGTTCCTTCACTTTTTTTCCAGCTCAGGGCAGAGTAAACTGATAATGTGACTTTCGGATCAATGGTTAACCCATGACTTTAGTTGAACTGGAATTATCCAAGTGCAAAAAGTTCAGTTAAATTGAAGTTTCAAGCACGTAAAATTGCATAGGAATAAGAGTTAATATTCTTTGAGCACTTACTATGTGCCAAGCACTTTTCTAAAGGTTTATGTATACCAATCCATTTAATCTCAACAATAATCCTGTGAGTTAGGGAGTATATTATCCCTATTTTACAAATAAGGGAAACAAGGGACAGGTATTAAGTGAATTGCCCAAAAAAGAGTTGACCATAACACAGAACCTGGTCCATGATGGAAAACTAGGGACAATGACAACTTGAATTCAGTTGAAAGTGGCTTTCACTTCAGCTTATTTCCAAATTAGCAGAGAAATGGTGCAAAGATTATATGGGGCCCCTGTTGGCTCCCTAGTTCCTCCCAGAGGCTCACAGGAATATCCATGGTCACTGAAGCCTGGCTATAGGGAGAAATGAACCAAGTCAGGGGGATGCAGGTGCACAGTTTGCTGCTTGCATCCAGGTCTCCCTTCTATTACATGACTGAAATTCTTCCCATACCAAATTACCTTTGTCCATGTTTCATTCATCTTTAAAAGTCAGCTTCACTGCAGCCTTGACCATAGCTCACCACAAGAGTAGAGTCTGCTTGTATCTCAACCACCTGAAGCAAATGGGGTGGGAGTCAGGGGCTGAGCTTGTTGCTTATTGTGGTGGTAAGTAAGTATGATCTCTGCAGCTAGATGTCTAGGATTCAAATCCTGGTTCTAGCACACTTTTTTTTAGCTGTGACACCTTGTGTAAACTGCTTAGCAGCTCTCTCTGCCTTAGCTTTCTCATCTATAAAACTGGTATAATGATAGTATTTAACTATTGTGAGGATTAAATGAGTTAACACATAAAAGTACTTCAAAGAGTTGGCAGGCCCATAGTTAACTCTCAATGAGTATTAGCTATTAGTTATATCACTAGCATTATTATTGCTATTATTTTTGACTGTTTTAGATGCAGAAATTTTTCTGCTCCTGTCATTCATTCATCCAGGAGACAAATATTCATGCCTCCTGTGTGTCAGGCACTCTACGAGGCATCAAAGACATAAAAAAACAAGACAGCTCTATGGCTAACAGTCTAGTGAAGTATAGCATCAAATAAGCAATCACTAGACAGTGTGACAGGTGCCTGGATGGTAATAATAATATAAGAGGAGCCACCCATCCTCACAAAGCCCAAACCCTGCCCCCACCACCATTACTGCACTCCAAATCCTGTCTGTAGTTCATCTGTTTGGAACCCAGGATACACGCTCCCACAGAAACAGTTTTAGAAATTGCCAGTTCATATAACCCAACTTAACTTTATTGCAGAATTAGACCATGACATGGCTTATTTGAATTGTCATTCTCCTATGTTCTCTCTTTCTTCCCCACCTCCTCACATGTTCTTTGCATTTGTGCCAAGTACAGCTGAAATGAGAAACAAAGGTTCCAAAGTGAACAATAACAATGCAGGTAGTGGCTAAAAATCAAAAGATACCAAGAAAATGGAATATCAATAAACTCAAAAGCCATGTGTTTAGAGTGCAATTATGCATGAATGCCATTTATTTATCAAGCCCTGGTAAGAATACAACAGAACCTTTTAGAAGCTCTAAATCATTTACTATTTTTTACCATTCTAATAAAAGCTATATTGTAACAAAAGAATAAATATTCAACATCTATTGTCAAGCAATGTTTTACCCCTCATTCCACAAAAAAAGATCATGCTAATAGCATCACAGCAATGGATCTTAATTATCAAATTTATCTTCTTTGCTGGAACTTTCTTTCCCCAAACCAGGAAACAAAGGAGTGTGGGTTGTACAAATTTGCAAACAGACCCACAAACTTCACTTTAGCTATTATGAGAAATAAAAATATTCTCTAAGACATGTCATGTGAAGATGTGGCAAGATTAGAGTTCAGTGTTAACACTTTAGTTCTATGGTTTCTTATGCTTCATGCACTTCCTTCTGCTCCCAGAAAACACTTATTATTGAAGACCAGTTTATTCCATAAACACTGATAGACTGCAATTTGACATTTAGTCCATCAAACCTCTCTCCCCACCTGGGAAAGATTTTTAAAGGTTTTCCTAGTGAGGTGCCTAAATCAGGAATCCTGGACTAATTAGCTTAAACTGAAATAATACCATCTTTATAAGGAGGGGAGAGGAAGCTAAAAAAAAAATCAACCACCCTATATAAAGTAATGGATTCCTGGCCTTGGTTAAAATCCAAATCAAGTAATGAGTAGAGAATCCTCTATTTCTCAGCCAGGGGAAAAAGTCAGTGAGTAATAGCAACACAGACATGCATCGCTGCTCTGGGCTCTTCAGGTCCCCATTAGAGAAAAAAAGTTGTTTTTGCCATGAGGACCCTGATGTCATTAGCCACTTTTCACTGCATTTCTCTAAAATGACCCGATTCCTCCTGCACCTGTGTATTGCCTCTCTACTAACTTATTTTTCTCTCCCCCATTTGGTTCTGTCATCTCTCTACTGCTCTTTTTTTTTTTTCTATCATTAAAAAATAAATCCATTGCCATCTTTTCCTGCCCACTCCCCAGCTGGTTTACTTCTTTCTTATTTTGATCTCTGATGCTGAAAATTTACTGAACATGCACATACACGCATACACACACACACTTGCACACACACATACACCTCCCAAAATGATTAGATCCAAACGCAGGTGATGGCTTTCAAGTCAAAGATCTTTGGCCCTGGATACCAGGTAAGTTTTCATTGTGACAAATTAAAAAGGCAATAATTTATTGTGCTGAAATAGAATAATCTGGTTTATAAGTTGATGCAGGTTTGTTCCCCTGATAAAGCACTATTTACATATATTCTCTACTCCTGATGACTTCCTGAAGGACTTGAGGAATGAACTTAATTACACTGGGAAACTTTCCTAGCAGCAAAGCTTCAACCTTGATAACTTGTTACTAAAGACTGCACTGTAACATGAGCAATAGTAACAATCTATATGAAGCTCCTGACCTTGGTAAATATGTGTTAGTGCCTAGCTTTCAAGTATATTCGTTGCTATATTTTAACGCACATTCGAATTTGCAGCATAAATGGAAATTTTAACCACACATTGACATATAATATGACTTAAAACATAAGAGCATAAGGGGAAGGGAGGGGCGAAGAAGAGAAGCACAGAAAATTTTTAGAGCAGTAAAACTATTCTGCATGATACTATAACCTTATACGTTTCTCAAAACCCATAAAACATACAGCACCAAAAGCAAACCCTAAGGTAAACTGCCAACTCTGGGTCTGGGGTATAATGATGTGTCAATGCAGTTTCATCAACTGTAAAATGTTATCACTGGTGAGCCACGTTGGTAGTGGGGGGAGGCAGAAAATGAATAAGACCTCTCTATGCTGTGTGCTCAATTTTTCTGTGAACCTAAAACTGCCCTTAGGAGCTTCTTAGGAAAAGAACTGCTTTAAGTAGAGCCTGATAAATAGTAACACTTAATAAATATTTACTGAGTGAAGGGAAACATTTTAAGAAATACCATTTTTAGATTTGGTGATTCCTCTCTGTTTTGAAATCCACAGCTAAATATGTTTTCTTTTGTACCCAACATTGAAACTGTTGTGACAAATGCCAGCTAAATTTTTTATAGTTAATGTTTCCAGGTAATACTTTCCTCTCCTAATTAATTCATTATTATTTTTACTTATTATTATGTTTTGCTCTTCCTCCAAGTCATCATTCTTCCCCTGTTTTTGTTTTTGTTTTAATATCTTTCTGGTTCTGCTTCTAAAAGCTAAAATCAAAAGATCTATTTAATGGAATAACTTCATGTGAGACAATGAGTCTTTTGTTTCTCAGAACCTAAAATCAGCACACAGTACTCTCTTCAGACTTTCAATTTTAATTAAACTATTATATTTCAATGCTTTGAATTCCATCTAGTATAGCATCTTTTGTAAAGCTTTAAGAAATCCAGCAAAATAATTGCAATTTCTTCCTCCTAATTGTATTAAATGGACTTAAACCTACAAGTTTACCAAAAATAATCTTAGAAAAATTATTAATACTTTTCATAATTTGCATTATTTCTCAAATACTCAGATCTCTAAATATTGAAGACAAAGAAATATGAGTAAAGCACCACACTATATTGATTTATCACCATCCACTTCTGCAATTTAACTTCAGATCTGCAAGGGATCTGACTGCAGTAGGTAACATGAAGTTAATCCTCATTTATTCACATTTGCAGAAACACCACACATGATCAGATTGTTGATTGCATTTGCAGTTCACAAATTCAAACCAAGATAAACCATTTTAAAGATGACTTAAGTACCAAAATCTAGGCAAGCAAAAGTATAAAATAGCAAGGCACTGATCAAACGAACCACATATTATGTTTCATTGTATTTCAATTCCATGCCTAGTAGACATTAAAATATCTACACAGGTAAAACGATAGATAGAAATAGATTTGTTGAATAACAGAATAAAGGGTTAAGTAAAAATTGACTAGCATGCAATAAAAGGTCGCATTTACTTAAAATTTTAATTAAAACTAAGATTAGAATATCATGTTTACCTGTGAATTTCTGGGTCTAGCATACACATAATTATAAATGAATATTAAAAGACTTTGGGCTTGTGCTTCCTAGTTTCTTCTTCTTACCTCATACTAGTCTAGAAAGTACTCTAATAAGCTTCACCAATTTGGTGAAAGTTTCCCATCTTGTTCCTTTTAATAACTCTGCAGTGATTATAAATAAAGGTGAAGAACGAAATCATTATTTTTGAGTAAAATGCTAAGCACATTAATTTGCAAGTCTTATTAGTATCTCTTTCAGAAAATCACAAGTAGCATAAATAGCATGTGATGTGAAATTGTCATAGTAAAACTGCAGAGCCTGGCTTAGTCTACATCTATTTCATTCAGGGATAATGTTCTTAGTATTATGTTTTTATGGCATCACTAAAAATAATATTCCTGAGTTATTTTTATGCACCAGAATTTCAAAAACTCTTATTTCTTCCAATACAATTACATTAGAGTGAATCAATTAGATCAATTATTATTTCATTGGTTAAGTCAACTATTAAAGGAAAATTAGGTATATAGGAAGGACCTTAAAGAAATCAAAATAAAACACAAATGGAAGCATCTACCAAGTTGATGCAAAATATCAGTTTCTCTATTATATATTTGATAAGGTGTTAATATGCAAAATATGTAAAGAACTCCTGCAACTCAGTGGCAAAAAATTCAAACAATCTGATTAAAGAATGGTCAGAGGAAATGCATAGACATTTTTTCCAAAGAAAATATATAAATGGTAAGCAGGTAAATGCAAAGGTGCTCAATATCAGTAAGTATTGGAAAATGCAAATCAAAACCACAATGAAATATTAGCTTACACCTGTTAGAATGGCCATCATCAAAAACACAAGAGATAACACGTGTTGGCAAGGGTGTGAAGGAAAAGGAACCCTTGCGCACTGTTGGTGGGAATGTAAATTGGTACAGCCATTATGGAAAATAGTACTGTAGTTCCTTAAGAAAATCAGAGTAGAACTGCCTTTTCCTTCACATGTCGAAGAGCAGAAACCAGACCAAAATCCTGTATCTATTCACTGTATGATATTTTGGAGCATGGGTCTTGATTATTTTAATTACCTAATACAGCAATCCTCCCCTTATCCATGGTTTTACTTTCTGCTCTTTCAGTTACCCATGGTCAACAGTGGTCCAGAAGCAGATAATCCTCCTTCTGATGTATTGTCAGTAGGTCAATAGTAGCCTAACACCCATTGTAATGCCTATGTCACTCACCTCACTTCATCTCATCATGTAGGTATTTTATTATCTCACATCTTCACAAGAAGAAGGGTAAGTACAGTACGATAAGAAATTTTGAAAGAGAGAGATTCATATAACATATTATTGTTACAATTGTTCTATTTTATTATTAGTTATTGTTGTTAGTGTCTTATATATAAATTAAACTTTGCCTACTATATAAACTAAACTTTATCATAGATATATGTAGATGGACTACTATAGTTGGTATCATGTATAGCTTAAAAAAATAAAGAGGTAAAGTGAAAAAAAGGTCATTTGTTCTAACCTTAGGGGGGAAAAATTTCTGCAACAAATGAAGATAAATATTTCATTCAAGGTCTTTCATAATTGGGACGCAGGCTCACCTTCTCCTACTGTGCACTAGACTCAAGCTCTAATGGGTTGCTTAACACAGGAATCTAAGGGAGGTCTCATTCTTGTACGCAGGTTATCCCTTTCTTCACAAGTAACATGTGTTGTTTAAATACGTATATTAGGGGTAAAAAAATGAATTAAGCATTCAATTCAAAAGGCCAGCTAACAGCAACAAGATAAGCCCTAAATAGGTAAAATAAGAAAATTCACAGGATTTAATGAAATAAAGAAACAAAAACAGGATGTGGAATAAAAGAAGTTTTAGATGTCACCAAGATGGCAATATAAGTCATTCCTCACTTCACTCCCCCCTCACAAGAACAACTAACAACTATTCAAGAACAAGACACACTGAGGGAAACCTAGAACACAGGGCGAGGCTGAAGCACTCCCTGCACCACAGACACCAAGGCAGACTGCATTAGAAGAGTAAGAGAAGCAGCTACACGTTGACTGCGTTGCACCTCCCCTAGGCCAGTTCAGTATCACAGGGAAAGGTCCCCCTTTGCATCCAGTTCCTCCAGTCAGAAAAGAAAACCTGGGGGGGGGGACAACCAGCTCCCCCAGCATTGTGAGCCACTTTGTGGGAGTCCCTACTCTGATCACACAACATGGGACTGTATGGGGAATTTGGGGGGCTCAACTACCGGGAATCTGACTTTGATGGAGAAGGGAGGAGGGTCTTGCAACAAGTAGCACACAGACGAAATTGATACCTGCAGTGCCCAATTAGTAATCCTATCCCGCATTTTTGCTCATCTGCAGAACCAAGTCAGGAGCACACTCTGGCTAGGGCGCTTGGTGGGGTGCAGGTCTGCCTGATTTAGATTCTCAAATGAGGATGTACTAGAGCCTGGTTTGCCCACACCCAAGCAAGAAGCTGAGACATAATCCCTACCCACTGTGGACAGTGTTTTCTGACCCATCTGACCAGAAGAGCTGGAGACTATCCTGAAAGCTTGGCAGGCCAGCATCACTTAAGCCACAAGGTAGACAAGCAGAGCTGATAGTTTCCAAACTCTTTAGCCATGTTCAAACAAGAGAACTTGGGGTGTAAGAGGGATCCCCTTTCTCCACTGAGGATGTACTATATGGTGACTAATAAAATACAAATTATAAAAAATAAAAGAGAGAGAACTTGGGGTGTGAGTCAGCTTGAGTTAAGACAACAAACAGCTTTCCTGGCTCTAGAGCTGCTTCTCTCACTGCACCCGAACAGGGAATATACTTCATAGCCCTGCTCAGTGCTGAATGCAGCCTTCAACCTGTCTGACTAAGGAACATAACCAGAGCACAAGGGAAGCTGTTAGACATTCAATAGCCCTACAGTGGCACTTGTACAGAGAGCATAGCATATGATTTCCCTATCAATACATCAAGACCAGTGGACTCACATGACCAGGGAATTCACTGCATGCTCAGGTCTGATTCAAGTCCCCAAAAAATGAACTATACAGGCCCTGGGTGCTGGCCTGCTGCTCTGCCAGAGCAGGGAAGCTAATTCATAGCTCCATCTACTACTGAAGGTAGTACTGAGTTCCAACTATCTAGTAAGTCTAACCAGAGAATCCAGGACTATGGAGCCCATCCTAAGCCTCACTTGGGTAGGACACCAAGTCCCTGTCCAACTGTTCTCATCCAGTGGCACACCCATTCACCCGTGTCCTCAGAGCTTAGACAGCTGCCTTGCCCCAGACTAGACAATAAGAGCAGGTCCCACCTGCCCAAGGACTTTACCAACAGACTCACCCAGAAACCCAGACTGAGCTGACTGGTGAAGAACTATCTCTGCCAAAGCAAACCTGTAAAGTCTGGAAGAGTAGTGTAAGTACTCAAATGTGCGGATACCAATATGAGAAATCAAGGATCACAAAAAATCAGGTAAATATGACACCCAAAGGAAACTAATAAAGTTTCAATAACTGACCCTAAAGAAATGGAGATCTATGAATTGGCAAAGAATTCAGGATACTCCTTTTAAGGAAGTTCAGTGAACTACAAGAAAACACAGACAACTAAACAAAACTAGGACAACAATGCATGAACAAAATGAGAAATTCATCAAGGAAATAACAATTATTTAAAAAAAAAAAGAGAGAGAGAAGAAATCCTAGAGTTAAAAAATGAGGAGGGCACGTGTTGTGATGAGCACTGGGTGTTACATGAAACTAATGAACTAATCATTGAACATTACATGAAAAACTAATGATGTACTATACAATGGCTAACTGAACATAATAAAATAAATAAATAAATAAATAAATAAATAAATAAATAATAAAAATCACTCAAAAAAATAGTTATATATGGCAGCTTCTCATTCAGTTTTGGTCTAAATGTGATCCCTTCAAATAGCCTTCCGTGGCTGTCCTATTTCAGGTAGCATCTCCATACTTGACCAAGTCCAACTCTGTCAAACCATTCTATGTCATTACTTTCTGAGAATTTAACATTTTCTCAAATTATCATGTTTACTTGCTCATTATCCATCCCTTATAATACAACATAAGCCACATAAAAAAATATAATAACTGAACTTAAGAATTCAATAGTTTCAAAAGTAGACTCAACCATGCCAAAGAATCAGTGACCTAGAGGAAACGACATTGGAAATTATCCAGTCAGTAGGAAAAAAAGGAAAAAAAATGAAAAAGAGTGAAGAAAGCCTACAGGAATTATAGGATACAATGACAAGAAGCAATACTCATGTTATGGGAATCTCGGAGGAGAAGAGAAAGAGAAAGGGTCAGAAAGTATACTTGAAGCAATAATGGCTTCCCAAAAACTTCCCAAATCTGGGGAGAGAAATGGACATCAAGATCCCTGAGGGCCTAAGTGTTCATTAGTAAATGAATGGATAAAGAAATTGTGGTATCTGTATGCAACAGAATACTATCCAGCCATAAAAAGTGAGGAAATCCTACCATTTGCCACAAATGGATAGACTCTGAAGGCATTGTGTTAAGTGAAATAAGTCAGACATAGGAAGACAAATACTCTGTGATCTCACATATATTTGAAACCAAAAGCAAACAAGCAAAAAAACCAAAAACAAACACATAGAAAAAAAGATCAGACTTGTGGTTACCAGAAGCAGAGGATGGGGGCAGATGAAATCAGAGGTGGTAAAATGGTACAAACTTCCAGGTATAAGATAAATAAGTACTAGGGGTGTGATGTACAACCAGATAACTACAGCCAACACTTCTGTAGGGAAGTTGTTAAGAGAACAAACCATAACAGTTGTCATCACAAGGAAAAAATTGTTTTCCTTTATTCTTTTCTCCTTTATTCTCTTTTTATTGTTTATTCTACATGAAAAAAAAGGATGTTAGCTGTACCTATTGTGGTAATCATTTCACAACACATGTAAGTCAAACCATCGTGCTGGATCCTTTAAACTTATACAGTGGTCCATATCAATTATTTCTCAATAAAATTGGAAAGATATTTTAAAATAAAAAGACCAAGGAAAATGAACATGTCTCTGAGATGTCTCCCAACATAAAAGTAGAGAAGGCACAAATAAATAGAGCAGTGAACATGGGGATAGATAAAAATATAAATAAAAATTAATTAGACACTATAAGGAACAACTTTATAGAAAAAAATATGAAGTTAGAAATACAAAATTTTTCCAAATGCAGAAACAGAAAATGAAAACATGTATAACCACTAAAGAATCTGAATCTTATCTACAACTCAAAAATAATTTGAAATTTACCCACCAAAAGATCCCTGGCCAAGGCAGTTTTACAGATAAGATTATATGAATAATTCAGGACTATTAGCAAATCAAATTAAGCAATATATTTTTAAAAGTAATAGTACACTGAAAGACAGTTTATTGTAACTAACCAGAGTTTATCCCAGAAGTGAAAAAACATATTAGAAAGATAAGATATTAGAAAATTCTATTAATGTAAGTCATCACATTAGTGGATAAAAAGGTATAACTTATTTTATCATCTGTATGATATGATACAGAAAAAAAGCAGTCAACAAAATTCAACAACCATTCATAAATAAAAACTCTTGGATAACCAGGAAAAGAATGGAAACATCTTGAAAAGGTATCTACAAAAAACTTACATAGTGAAACCTGGAAGTATTTTCTCCTAAATTTAAGAAAAAGACAATACTTTACCTATTACTTCTACCAAAACGCTACTGAAGACACATTTATAATTCAATTTGGCTGTATATTACAGAAAACATAAATAATAGTGCCTTAAACAAAATAGTAGGGTCTTTTTCTTGCTTGAAAGAAATCCTGATGTAGTCCGTGCTGATCTGAAATTGCAACTCTCTAAATTCATCATGACCCAAGTTCCTCTTTCATTCTGTTCCACCATTCTCAACATCTGTTTATATTCTCAGAGGTACTTCATGATCCCAAAATGGAAACTGGAGCTCCAAACATCCTATCCATGTTCCAAGCATCAGAAAGGAAGACAGGATAAAAGCAAACGGATGCACTGAAAATAGGAGTCATTTTGTCCCTTAAAGAATTTTCATGAAGTTCAACCCAATCACTTCTATATACTTTTCAATAGCTATCCCTATAGGTAATTTAGTTTTTTTAGCTTGGGTTATTCAATCCCAATTTTTAAGAAAGAAGGGATGAGTGCATTTTGCAGATAGCAGTCTCTGATAGATCAATAAACAAGAAAAAGGAACTCAGAAATATAAGTGGAAAGAAGAAATATATTTGCCATTATTTGTTGAGGACATGGCTTTTTATGGAGAAGACCCAAGAGAATCAATAGATCAACTTATAATACAAGAGCTCAACAAGGTTGTGAAAACATTAATACAGAAAAAATGAAGAGTTCCTATAGACTAGAGACTTCCATTTAAAAAATGCGGTTTTGTAGTAATATTGTACACACACACACAGTAATAGGAAAAAATCCAATAAAAAGATGTATAAAGAATCATAAAATGTTAAAGTATAAAAGACCTAATTAAATGATGAAATAAACTCTTCACAGATGGAAAAAACTCGATATTTTGAACATGTCAATCTTGCCAAAATTACTCCATAAATCCATAAAAATCCAATCCAGATTTCAAATCATTGTTTAAAGAACTTTATATGGTGATAATGAAATGTATATGAAAGAACAAAATGTCCACTATAGGCAAAACAATTCTGAAGAAGAAAACTAAGGTACACAGACCTGCCTAACAAATACCAACATAGTAGAAAGCTGTAATAATTATGATAGTGGTGTAGTAGTACAAGAATAATCAAAGAGACAAATACAACAAAGGCCAGAAACAAGCCCCCACTTGTATTTGGAAAATTAACATAAGATAGAGATAGCATTGCATAGTGTGGAAGCAACAGACCATTTAATAAATCATGTCAGGATAATGGTTAGCTATACAAGGAATAAATAAACTTAGATTTCTACATCACAGCATGAAAAAAAAATAAATTTTTTAAAAGAAAATATTGAATGTATATATGACCTCAGGATAGTGACATATATTTTAAATAAGACACAAAAGGCATAAAATGATAAAGAAAATGTGAACACATTGTAGTATATTAAAATTTAAAACTTCTATTCATCAAAAGAAACTTAAAACAGCTTAAAAGAAACAAAGACAATTTACAGACTGGGAATATAAATTTGCAACACATACAAGGACAAAGAAGTGGTATTACAACTCTATTGTGAAAGCTTAAAAACAATTAGGAAATGAACAAATGACCTAATAGAAAAATGGGCAAACAGACAGTTCACATCAAAGTAAATCCTAAAGTCTAATAAACAGGGAAAGGCAAATAGAAACTCTTAAAAATGTTCTTTTCTATTTACCCATTGGCAAATATTTATCAATATCAAATGCTGATAAGAATGTCAGGAAACAGTAATTCATGTATTCAGCTGTTGGGAGTATAAATTGGAGAATAATTCAGTAAAATCTAAGTTAAGTTTCAAATATTTTTAAGCCCAATGATGCCACTTCTAGGTATACCCTAGAGAGACTCTCAAATATGTACAAGACTTTTAAGAATATTAATTACAGCATTTTACAAGACCAAAAAATTTAAAACAAATTTGGAGAGTCTACTACTCGAGAATTACCAGGAGAATGAGTAGATAAATGATTGTATATCAATACAATGGAATCCTATATAGCATTTTTACAAGATTTATTTTATTTTTTTTAAAAGATTTCATTTATTTATTTATTTACTTACTTATTTATTTGACTTTGGTAAAACTTCTTATATTAAGAATATAGACTTCTGCCTTTTACACTCATAAACTGTAACAGGTGCCAGGAGGAGGATCACAGACTACAGAAATAACATTATTTGTAGAGAGAAATAAATAAGAAACTCCCAGGTGATGGTATTTTCCTACAACCCAGGGTGCCTGCTCTGTTGAAAACTTTTGTTCTCAAAGCAATGTATAGGTATGATAGTAATCATTCCTGTTTAAGAGGTAACATTTAATGCAACTTTTTATCCCCTTTAAAATGGATGCACACAGTGTTTTAGCCTAGGCTCATCATTTTAATAATTGTTTAGTCATGTCCTATGACAATTACCCCACATGGAGGGAGAATGAGAAGCAGGCTCCCCACTGAGCAGGGAGCCCAATGTGGGGCTCCATCCCAGGACCCCAGATTCTTATATTTTTTAAAGTAATCTTTACACCAACATGGGGCTTGAACTCATAACCCTGAGATCAAGAGTCATTTATGCTCTACTGACTGAGCCAGCCAAGCGCCCCATATATATCATTTTAAAACAAGCTGGCTTTCCATATGTCATCATAAATAAATCTTCAAAATATAGGTGAGTGAACAAATTGCAGAATGATATGTATACCACCACTGTTATGGATAAGCTTAAAATACACATAATCCTATATGTTGTTTATGGATGCTTACACATGTAACAAAAATACAAAATTCATAAACCTCAGAATAGTGATTACCTTGAAGAAAAAAAAGACAGAGAAATCAAATGCTTTTTCTCAAAAAACAAAACAAAACAAAAAAACTGAAAATATCTAAGCAAATGAGAGTTAAGACGTTAGCATGTAAAATTACATATAGATACAAGGCTGTCTGTTATTTTGTATCATTCTCTATACTTCTGCATGTTTTAAGCGTCTACTTTAAAAAAGAAAAACACTTGTTCATCATAAAAACTTTTAAAAATGTGAAGTAATCATTAAGGAAGAAAACAATTATTCTTAGTGTTTTGCTATATTTCCCTCCAATCAGTTTCTATGAATATTTTACATACCTAATAACATATTTTATAACTATTTTTCTATTCTGTTTTTTGTTTATATACTAACATAAACATTCCCCATGTTGTCATAATGGTGGCACAATACCACATTAAGTGGCTGTGCAATAATTTGTCCAAATAGTCTATATTTGGGGCCATTTGGCTTTCTCTAATTTTTCTTGGCTCTGTAAAAATTGATGTAAGCATTTCTTACTTAGCTTTTTTGTATCCCTAGTTACTCTGTTTGAAGCATTTTCTAATTTTATAAGAAGCTTTAAAACGTTTACAGTCTTAAAAGTTGACCTTGGTAATACGTATGGCAGAGCTTCAGAACAGATCTTCATTTAAACAACAGGAATAGAAATGTAGTATTTTGGGCAAAATTCAGGGTAGCTCCTTGCCAAGGGGTCAATTTTATGTGCTGCAGGACCTGTATCTACTTTGTCACTTTTGAAACTCACTCTCAGTAGTGCAGTGATTACCAGCTGATTAAAAATAAATAACTGGAAAATGTTTTGTCTCTGTGGGGGAATCTGGGAAATGGGGTGGTTCCCTCTGGATGCCACTTTCTTCTATTGGACCAAATGTACAAACCCCAGGAGAGAGCCTTCAGAGGAGCGTGATATCAGGCCGGTAAACCAGTGTTGTGACTATGGAATGCTAATATGTAAGATTAGAAGAGATCCAGGAAATGTAAGAAAGAGATCTTACATACAGCAGGCATAAAGCTAACAAAAAGAAAATCAATATTATCATTTAATATTACCTAATATTTATTATGCAAAAGCAAAAAAATTCCCATTTTCAATGCAGAGAAACTCTAAGTACTATTCCTATGGAGTGACAGAAAATGCAGTAATTACAGCAAAAAAAAATTAATTTTGATTTTTTTAAAAATGATTTTCCCTTTGACTATATATCTGTTGTAGAAATGGGTGGAAAATTTTATCATTTCAAAAACAATTATGTTTTTCTTAGCCAACTTTTTGACAAATATACGTCCTACATTTCAAAACATGAAAATAAGGAAAGAAAAAAGTGGCTCCCGTTAAGCTTATAACTGCAGGGGGGAAAGGATAAAATAATGAAACATATACCCCTAACTTTTAAGAGCAACAGCTTCTTGAACTTTTAACGTGTTCCTATTTTTATTATGTTTTTTTTCATAATGGAATATAGATACCGTCCAACTGCGTTAGAGCAAACTCTAGTGGTAAAGTGGGTAAAAAGTCTTTGAAGAGCCTTCCTCTCATAGCTTTGTGGGAATAATGATTCTATCATGTCCAGACTGACTTAGCAATACCAGAAGAATAGAACTCAAAAGTCTTTGGGGAACAGGAACATAGAACTCTTCAGGGATTCCTCATTATCCCAGAGCCCACAGCAAGCCCTCACCGTCAAACCCCCAGCAGACACCCTCAGCAAGCTGTCACGGCAGCCACCCACAGCCTCCTACGGGAGACTCATCATTAGCTCTTCATCTCAAAAGCACTTTGCAAACATTAACCAATTAACAGGAGTTAGCAGACCCAAACACCAATAAACAAGCAGAGCACAGTACAGTTATATAAAAATCCTAAGATGTGTTTACACATTTGGAATTTACAATCTAATTTCAGTAAATGCCTTACTCTGGAACAAAATGTAAAGATCATCTCTATTAATGACATTAAGTTCCTTTATCACTAAAGAGTAAGTGCATAATAAATTCTGAATTAAACTAACAGGATGGGGCGCCTGGGTGGCACAGCGGTTAGGCGTCTGCCTTCGGCTCAGGGCGTGATCCCGGTGTTATGGGATCGAGCCCCACATCAGGCTCCTCTGCTATGAGCCTGCTTCTTCCTCTCCCACTCCCCCTGCTTGTGTTCCCTCTCTCGCTGGCTGTCTCTGTCTCTGTCGAATAAATAAATAAAATCTTAAAAAAAATAAAATAAAAAATAAACTAACAGGAAATTCATTCTCTGCCCTCCTCCAAAAGAAAGGAAGGAAAACAAATGATTTATGTGAACCTTGTTTTTTAGCCAATGACAGGTAGAAATCCTTGAAAAAGCATTCTTCTGAAAATTCAGAGTCCCTCCCCAACTAAGATCTATGGAAACAGTGTAGTAGGGAAGAAACTAGCAATTCATCTTGATCCTATTATGCATGAGGTCTACTGTGACTAAGTTTGTTCATTTTTGCATTATTATTTATTTTTGGCAAGGTAATTCAAACGTACAGGTGCCATGAGTAAAGATTAAGACTGCCTGTCTTGGTTATTATGTGGCAAACTAGTTTGATCATCAGCTTGAGCAGCAAATACAGCTCAAAAGAAAAAAACTGTATGTCTTAAAATATTTAATTCCTTTTATCAGGATGAAATTTCAATACTTTTTATTGCCACAGCAACCAGACAGTCTGAGCGATACAGCAGGTATCATGGGTATGAGACAAAAAAAGGTGATATGCCTTATCGAATTCATTCACTCATTCTACATAAAGCTAGGCACTGTTCTAATAGGATGTCACTGAAATGGAGTTTTAATTGATTAGAGAGTAAGCATATTATCATTAAAATGAGTTTAATAAGATAATTATGTTATATATGGAAACACAAACATTGCTACTCCACTCTATCTGCACTGATTTTTCTCAAAACTCTCACAGAATTGGGGGCGCCTGGGTGGCGCAGTCATTAAGCGTCTGCCTTCGGCTCAGGGCGTGATCCCGGCGTTCTGGGATCGAGCCCCACATCAGGCTCCTCCGCTGGGAGCCTGCTTCTTCCTCTCCCACTCCCCCTGCTTGTGTTCCCTCTCTCGCTGGCTGTCTCTATCTCTGTCGAATAAATAAATAAAATCTTTAAAAAAAAAAAAACTCTCACAGAATAAGAGAAAGGGCAAGTGACTATATAATCCATCTGAAACAGAAGTAAAATGTATCTTTAGTATCCCCTGCAGGTTTTGTACATTTACTTGCCTATATGGTTTTCTTCTTAGTATATTACAGTTTCCATAATCAATACTGAGAAAAAATGAAGATGAATTTGCAAATATTCTTTAGACATAATTACAGGGAGGATCTGGAAAGAACTTAAACCAGCAATAATATAGTCTAATAAGTAGAATATCTAGCCAAAAATCAAATGACCTAACACAAGAACTATGTTGTAAAGGGGAAGGGTACATACTCTGGGATCAGATAAACTTGACTACAAACCTTGGTTTTGGGTTTGATAACCCGAATCTCTTTCTTAGTTTCAGTTTCTCCATCCATAAAATACTGGTGTTACAGCCTTTAAGAATTAAATGATCTAATTATGTGAAAGGGTCAAATGAAGTATATAGTCCATAGAAGCCAAGGAATATATAGGAATTTGGTTGCACGGATGGTCAGATGATAGATGATGAATGGGTGGATAGATAGATAGATAGATAGATAGATAGATAGATAGATAGATGATGGATCGATGGACAGATAGATAATGAATGGAGAGCTAGCTAGGTAACCTCCCTATATTAACTATTCCCTTCTTGTGACAACTTGAGACCATTAGATCTTCACAGTTGTTTAGTGTCATCAGCAAGAATGGGGAAACTTGTTTGAAATAGGTGTGCTCTACTGGCAACCTTAGAAGATTTGAGGCAGGGGAACAACAAAGAATAAAGGTAACCATAGTAAATCACTCCCCCACTGGTGATAACAAGTAAAATATTAGTAATCTTCAAAGACCCTGACCTAGAAATATTATTCTCACCTCTGACCAGCAGGTAAGCATCTCGGGAACTTCTCTCGCTAAGAAATTCCCCTCCCTAGCTATTACAGTATACTACAAGTATTGAGAGGTGACACGGTGTAGTAGTTAAAAGCCTGGGCGCTATAGCCACACAGACTGGGTTTAAATCCTGGCTCTCTACCTCTAAACCCACTTTAGGCAAGTTGCCACTAACCACCTGTGTGACCTTGTATAATTTACTTAACTTCTCTGTGCCTCAGTTTCTACATTTGTACAATGAAGTTTGTACTTATTTCATAGGACTGTGACTACTCAAGACCAAGTGAGTCAATATATTTCAAAACCCTTTTTTAAAAAAAAGTGCTTGGGGTACCTGGCTGGCTCAGTCAGAAGAGCATGTGATTCTTGATCTCAGGGTCCTGAGTTCGAGCCCATGTTGGGTGTAGAAATTACTTAAATAAATAAATAAACTTTTAAAAAGTTTATTATTATTATCCCTTCCTTCAGATGTTTTAAAGCTCAGTAGAAAGGTATAGATTAAGCATTTTTAGACTTTTTCACGGACTTTTTGGCCTAAGCCAAAATCACGAATCCACCACTTAACCAAACAAGCCACCCAGGCAATCCAAGGCCAGTACTCTTTTAAATCAATGGGAATATCTATGGTACTCATACACGTTAGAAGAAAGGGAAGGAATGAGTTGCTGAAAAGATACCAAAAGTATCAGGATACTATATTCAGGGTTTTGTATAAGAGGAAGAGATAAAAACATAAAATTAAGTTAAATTTTTTTGCTTCAAGTTTTTATTTAAGTTCCTGTTAGTTAATATCAAATGTAATACTAGCTTCAGGTATAGAATTTAGTGATTCACCACTTAACATATAACACCCAGTGCTCATCACAACCAGTGCCCTCCTTAATATCTATCATCATTTGACCCATCCCCCCTACCCACCTCCCCTTCAGCAACTCTCAGCTTGTTCTCTATAGTTAAGAGTTTGTTTTATGGAGTGCCTCTATCTCTTTTTTCCCCCTATGTTCATCTGTTTTTGTTTCTTAAAATCCACATATGAGTGAAATCATATGGTATTTGTCTTTCTCTGAACAACTTAGCATAACACACACTAGTTCCACCCACATCATTGCAAAATGCAAGATTTCATTCTTTTTTGGTGTCTGAGTAATAGTCAGTATTAATAAATAATAAAAAATAATTGTGTGTGTATATACATATATATTATATGTATATATGTATACATATAATATCAGAGATATAATATCATGAGATATATATATCTCACATCTTCTTTATCCACTCATCAGTCAATGGGCATTTGGGCTCTTTCCATAATTTGGCTATTATTGGTAGTGCTGCTACAAACACTGGGATGCATGAGCCCCTAAAAATCAGCATTTTTGTATTCTTTGTATAAATATCTAGTAATGCAATTGCTGGGTTGTAGGGTAGTTCTATTTTTAGCTTTTTGAGAAACCTCCATACTATTTTCCAGAATGGCTGTACCCATTTGCATTCCCACCAACAGTGTAAGAGGGTCCCCCTTTTCCACATCTTTGCCAACATCTCTTGTTTCCTGAGCTATTAATTTTAGCCATTCTGACAGATGTGAGGTGATATCTCATTGTGGTTTTGATTTGTATTTCCCTGATGATAAGGGATGTTGAGCATTTTCCATATGTCTGTTAGCCATTTGTATGTCTTCTTTGGAGAAATGTCTATTCATGTCTTCTGCCCATTTCTTAACTGGATTATTTATTTTGGGGGTGTTAATTTTGATTAGTTCTTTACAGATTCTAGATACTAGCCCTTTATCCAATACGTCATTTGCAAATATTTTCTGCCATTCTGTCAGTTGCCTTGTAGTTTTGTTTATCCTGGTGAGGTCCCAAGTTCATTTTTGCTTTTGCTTCCCTTGCCTCTGGAGACATGTCTGGTAAGAAGTTGTTAATGTCAATGTCAAAGAGGTTGCTGCCCACTTTCTCCTCTAGGATTTTGATGGTTTCCTGTCTTACATTTAGATCTTCCATCCATTTTGAGTTTATTTTTGCATATGGTGTAAGAAAGTGGCCAGTTTCATTCTTCCACATGTGGCTGTCCAGTTTTCCCAGCATCATTTGTTGAAGAAACTGTCTTTTTTCCATTGGATATTCTTTCCTGCTTTGTCACAGATTAGTTGACCATGTAGTTGTAGGTCCATTTCTGGGTTCTCTATTCTGCTCCATTGATCTGTCTGTTTTTGTGCCAGTACCATACTGTCTTGATTACAGCTTTGTAATACAGCTTGAAGTCTGGGACTATAGTGCCTCCTGCTTTCCTTTTCTTTTTTCAACATTACTTTGGCTATTCCAGGTCTTTTCTGGTTCTGTACAAATTTTCAGATTGTTTGTTCTAGCTCTGTGAAAACTGCTGATGTTTTGACCAGGATTGCCCTGAATGTGTAGATTGCTCTGGGTAGTATGGACATTTTAACAATATTTGTTCTTCCAATCCATGAACATGGAATATTTTTTCCATTTCTTTGTGTCTTCTTCAATTTCTTTCATAAGTGTTCTATAGCTTTCAGCGTACAGATATTTTATCTCTTTGATTAGGTTTATTCCTAAGTGTCTTATGGTTTTTGGTGCAGTTATAAATGGGATCAATTCCTTGATTTCTCTTTCTGCTGCTTCATTATGGGTGTATAGAAATGCAACAGATCTCTGTACATTGATTTTATATCCTGTGACTTCGCTGAATTCGTGTGTCGGTTCTAGCAATTTTGGGGTGGAGTCTTTTGGGTTTTCTACATAGAGTATCATGTCATCTGCAAATTGTGAAAGTTTGACTTCTTCCTTGCCAATTTCGATGCCTTTTATTTCTTTTTGTTGTCTGATTGCTGAGGCTAGGACTTCCAGTACAGTGTTGAACAACAGTGGTGAGAGTGGACATCCCTGTTGTGTTCCTGACCTGAGAGGGGAGGATCATCCCCATTGAGGATGACATTAGATGTGGGTCTTTCCTATATGGCCTTTATGATGTTAAGGTATCTTCCTTCTATATCTTCTATATCTACATTGTTGAGGGTTTTTATCAAGAATGGATGCTGGGTGGCTCAGTCAGTTAAGCATCTGCCTTCGGCTCGAGTCACGATCCCTGAGTCCTGGGATCAAGCCCCATGTGGGGCTCCCTGCTCAGCAGTGAGCCTGCTTCTCTCTCTCTCCCTCTGCTATTCCCCCTGCTTGTGTTTCTCTCTCTCTCTCTGTCAAATAAATAAAATCTTTAAAAAAAATGGATGCTGTGTTTTGTCAAATGCTTTTTCTGGATTTATTGAGAGGATCATATGGTTTTATTCTTTCTTTTAATAATCTGGTATATCACATTGATTGATTTGAGGATATTGAAATATACCTACAGCCAAGGAATAAATCCCACTTGATCATGGTGAATAATTCTTTTAATATACTCTTGAATTTGATTTGCTAGTATTGTTTTGAGAATTTTTGCATCCATGTTCATCAGGGATATTGGTATGTAATCCTCTTTTTAATGGGGTCTTGTCTGGTTTTGGAATCAAGGTAATGTTGGCCTCACAGAATGAGTTTGGAAGTTTTCCTTCTGTTTCTATTTTTTTGAAGAGTTTCAGAAAATAGGTACTAAGTCTTCTTTAAATGTTTGGTAGAATTCCCCTGGGAAGCCATCCAGACCTGGAATCTTGCTTGTTGGGAGATTTTAGATTACAGATTCAATCTCTTTGGTGGTTATCAGTCGGTTCAAGTTTTCCATTTCTTCCTGTTTCAGTTTTGGTAGTTTATGTGTTTCTAGGAATTTATCCATTTCTCCCAGATTGCCCAATTGCTTGGCATATAATTGCTCATAATATTCTCCTATAATTGTTTTTATTTCTGTGGTGTTGGTTGTGATCTCTCCTCTTTCATTCAGGATTTTATTTATTTGGGTCCTTTCTCTTTTCTTTTTTATGAGTCTGACTAGGGGTTTATCAATTTTGTTAATTCCTTCAAAGAACCAGCTCCTAGTTTCATTGATCTGTTCTACTGCCTTTTTGATTTCTATATTATTTATTTCTGCTGTAATCTTTATTATTTCGCTGCTTCTGCTGGTTTTAGGCTTTATTTACTGTTTTTTTTTTTTTTCATCTCCTTTAGGTGTAAGGTTATGTTGTGTATTTGAGGCTTTTCTTGCTTCTTGGGGAAGGCCTGTATTACTATATACTTCCCTCTTATTACAGCCTTTGTTGCAATCCAAAGGTTTTGGACTGCCGTGTTTTCATTTTCTTCTGTGTATGTTTTTTATTTCTTTGTTAATTTCCAGGTTAACCCATTCATTGTTAAGTAAGATTTTCTTTAACCTCCATATATTTGTGGTTTCCAAATTTCTTCTTGTGGTTGACTTCAAGTTTCACACTGTTGTGATCTGAAAATATGCACGGTATGATCTCAATCTTTTTTATTGATTGAGGCCTAACTTGAGATCCAGTATGTGATCTATTCTAAAAAATGTTCCATGTGTACTAGGAAAGAATGTGTATTCTGCTGCTTTAGGATGAAATGCTCCAAATACTAAGTCCACCTGGTCCAGTGTGTCATTCAGAGACATTGTTTCCTTGCTGATTTTCTGCTTAGATGATCTGTCCATTGCTGTGAGTGGGGTGTTAAAGTCTCCTACTATTGTATTATTATCAATGAGTTTCTTTAAGTTGTTATTCACTGATTTATATATTTCAGTGCTTCCAAGTTGGGGGTATAAATATTTACAATTGCTAGACCTTCTAGTTGGATAACCCCTTTATTATGATATAGTGCCTTTCTTCATCTCTTGTTACCGTCTTTAGCTGAAAATCTAGTTTATCTGATATTAAGTATGGCTACTCCAGCTTCTTTGATGTCCTTTAGCATGATAAATGGTTCTTCAACTCCTCACTTTCATTCTGGAGGTGTCTTTGGGTCTAAAATGAATCTCTTATAAGCAGCATATCGATTATAAGCAGGATTTTTATCCATTCTGATATCCTATGTCTTTTGATTGGAGCATTGAGTCCATTTACATTCAGAGTAATTATCGATAGATATGAATTTAGTGCCATTGTATTACCTGTAAAGTTGCCATTCCTATAGATTGTCTCTTCCTTTCTAGTCTTTGTTGCTTTTTGTCTCTTTCCCACACAGGGTCCCCTTTAATATTTCTTGCAGAGCTGGTTTACTGTTCATGAACTCCTTTAGTTTTTGTCTTGGAAACTATCTCTCCTTCTATTCTGTATGACAGCCTTCCTGCATGAAGTATTCTTGGCTGTGTATTTTTCCCATCTAGCATGTTGAATATATCATGCCACTGTCATCTGGCGTTTAAGTTCCTCGGACAGATCTGCTGCTAACCTTAACTTTGTAGGTTAAGGACCTTTTGTCCCTAGTGGCTTTCAGAATTCTCTTTTTATCTTTGTATTCTGCAACTTTCACTATGATATGTTTTGGTGTTGACCTATTTTTGTTGATTTTGAGGGGAGCTCTCTGTGACTCTTGGACTTGAATGCCTGTTTCCTTACCCAGATGGAGAAGTTCTCAGCTATAATTTGTTCAAATAGACCTTTTGCCCCTTTTCCCCACTCTTCTTCTCCTGGGATTCCTGTGATACAGCTATTACTACATTTTATGGAATCTCTGAGTTCCCTGAGTCTACCTTCATGATCTAATAGTTTTCTTTCCCTCTTCTTTTCAGCTTCATTATTTTCCATAATCTTATCTTCTATATCACCTATTCACTCCTCTGCTTCTTCCATCCTCATTGTGATTACATCCAGTCAGTTTTCTGTCTCAGTGATAGCATTTTTTATTTTGGCCTGACCAGGTTTAGGTCTTTTGTCTCTGAAGCAGGGGTTTCTCTGGTCTCGTCCAAGCTTCTTTCAAGCCCCACAAGTATTCTTATAACTGTTGCTCTAAATTCTTGTTCACATATATTGCTGTTTTAAGAAAATCCCTGGCTGTGATTTCTTCTTGATCTTTCTTTTGGGGAGAATTCCTCTGTCTTGTCATTTTGTATGTTTCCTGTTCCTGAGAGTAATGCTATATTTAGAAGGACTCATATACTGTCCAGGGCCTGGCACTTCAGTAAGTGTTTCTGTTGTATGCTGGGTGCCCTTTGCTGTTGCATTTTGGCTGCTCTTTCCCACAGGTCAGTCCTCTGCAGAGTTCCACCTTGCTTGTAGTGGGGAATATTTGGACCTTTAACTAAGTGTGCTTTGATTTGTTTGTTAAAATAAGCCTGGAAAAAAAGAAGACTGAAAGAAAAGTCAACCCCCCCCCAAAAAAAAGAAAAGGAAAAGGAACAAAAACAGACAGACAAACAAAAAACCATAAGTCTGATTCCAAAGAAAAAGGGGAAAAAATAAGCCTTATAAAAAATTTTTAAAAGGGAAAGAAAGAAAAAGAAAAGGAAAGGGAAACCAAAACACAAACAAAGAAAAAACTATAAACTGGATTCCAAAGGAAAAAAAAAGCCTGGTCATGCTTCCAACAGGACTAAAGCTGAGGCTTTGGAGCACTCTGTGATCAGTAGGCTTGGTGCATGGGGGGTGCCTGTGCCAGTCTTTTGGGGGAGACACCAGCTGTGCTGGCTCACAGTCAGACATACCCTAGTAACCAAGCACTTGCAAGGCACAGAGGGGTGGGGTTTGGTGTAAGTAGCTCCCACCTCCACTGGGGCACTGTGTTGCTTACTGAAGTTTGACCCTGTTGGTGGCAATGGGGAAAATGGCATCACCATACTCTCTCTCCTTCCCCGAACAGCAGATCTTGTGCCTGCTGCTGTTCAGGTGGCCTCCACAAAAAAGCAAACAATCTCCCCTCTTGGGTCCCAGGCTTCCATCAGAGCTCTGACCTCGCCCCATCTGTGCCTGGGGCTGTAAGTGTGCCCAGCACCACAGCTCTCCTGTGTTTTATCTCTGCCTTGTGGCTGGGATTCAAAACTCCAAATCTTAAAGAACCAGGCATGGCACAGACCCATTCCCTCCTCCAGAGGACAGCTTCGTGTGCTGTGTCTGTGCCATTTCATCCCAGAAAAACAGTCACACACCTGCACAGGTGCCCAGATACTATGGTGAAGCACAGCAAAAAGCAGCAACCAGTTTATTTGCCCTCTGTACACCTCTATCCCCTGCCAATGAACAGCCACTCAAAGGAACCTGCAGAGTCTTTTGTCCTTGGAGAGGCAATATACTCTCTTCCATATATACTCCAGGAAGGGTAATGTTCTCTCCCAGTATGACCCAGGGGATCCTTACACCAGACTGTCTGCTCCCAGGCCTGTACCCTCCTTTTCCTCAGGAGCACATGTTCCAGCTCAACTCTGGCAAATGTCTCAGACCTCTAAAACTTCAGAATTTGAGCTCTACACCTGCTTGCAAAAATCTGCAACACTCAGTTCCTTCTACTCCCTAGTCAGTGGTCCTGGGGAGGTGTTTTTCTTGCATGAAACCAATGCACCACTCTCTCTCCCCCTCTCAGTCTCTCCCTTTTCCCTCTCCGTGGAAAGGGTTCCCTGCCCTCTGCAGCAACAGTACTTTTCTCACCCCCAATTCGCATCCATACACCTCACACCTGCCATGCTCTCTCCCTCCAACTGTGCAGAGCATTCTCCCAACCCTCAGATCAATTTCTTAAGTATTCCAAATGATCTGACATCAATCCAGCTGTGTTTGAGGGATAAGGCAAACCCAAGACCTGCCTACTACTCTGCCATCTTAACTCCTCAACCTACATCTTCTTTAACCATTCATCAGTCTATGGACATTTGGGCCCGTTCCATAATTTGGCTATTGTTCACAATGCTGCTATAAACATCAGGGTGCATGTATACCTTCGAATCAGTACTTTTGTACCATTTGGGTATATACCAAGTAGTGCAATTGCTGGGTCATAAGATAGTTCTACTTTTAACTTTTTGAGGACACTCCATACTGTTTTCCAGAGTGGCTGCACCAGTTTGCAACAGTAAACCATCAAAATCCTAGAGTAGAACACAGGCAGCAACCTCCTTGACATCAGTCATAGCAATTTCTTACTAGACATGTCGCTGGAGGCAAGGGAAGCAAAAGCAAAAATGAATTATTGGGACTTCATCAAGATAAAAAAGCTTCTGCACAGTGAAGGAAACAATCAACCAAACTAAAAGGTAGCCTACATAATGGGAGAAGATATTTGCCAATGACATATATGATAAAGGGTTAGTCACAAAAATATGTTAAGAACTTATCAAACTTAACACCTAAAAAATTTTTTTTAAAGGGGAAGGGATAACTTAGCAAGATAATAAGAAGGAAGAAAGACTTGGGGATCAAATCTCTTCTGCACTTGAGTTGAGTCCTTTAGACAAGTGGTGGTCCTTAGACAAGTGGTCCTTAGACAAGTGGTGGGGCCATCCTCAGAACTTACCAAATCTGTCTCAAATTTCTGTCCCTCCTCCACCACCCTTGCTTTGTTTAGGCCCTCATCATTTCTTACCCCAGCTACTATATCTTATCCAGTCTTCTTCCTAATCTTTCTTCACACAGCTATTAAACAGATATTTTCAAGATATATTTCTGGCCATGCCACTCCTTTGCCTAGTAGCCATCAGTTAGACCCCATGGTCCTCATAATAAGTCTGAACTCTTAAGCAAGAAATAGAAAGTTGTCATGATCTGCCCCCACATATTTATCCAGCCTAATCTCTCACTCACCTTGTCCTCTCAACTTGAACTTTTGCTCTCATTCTGCAAATGACTTCTAGTCCATTGAACATGCTGTGCATTCTCTCACCTCTGGCCCATTATTCCAAAGCATCTGGAATTCCTGTCCTCCTGCAAGGTGGTGTAGTGATAGATGAGGCCAATTTTCTCTTGCCTTAAAAATTGCAATTCATCTTTTCCATGTAATTTCTTTATTTTAGACAATAAAAGAACCGTTTGTGAGAAAATGTTCACAACAGCAAAATGTTCATCAAATTACTCTGAGGTTTATTTAGAAATGTTCTTATCTATCCCTGGGACTATTTTTTAATCATTCCTGAAAATTATTTCCTAAACTATGACTCTCCTTTTGAGTTAAATGAAGTGTGTATATTTGTGTATATGGCACCTTACAGAAACTACATTTTATGCTGTTGGGATGAATGTAATAGCTGTCTCCCAGGCTGGAAGAAAAAATGTTCTATAATTATGATACAGAAGAACAGGTAAAATAAATGAGAACTGTAACTAAGGGCTCACCATGCCTGTAATTACATGTTCAGTTTTCTTGTACATTATCTCACAGTTTAAAAAGTTAATTCCTTTCTCTATAAGTGTTCTGAATAGAATAGTATTATTTTTACACTGATCTTCTGCTTCCTTTACATTGAAAAATTAATAGAATGTAGCTTTTCCTATGGGACCAGCAGGAGAGATTTAGGTTAGTTTTCAAAGAACAGACACCCACCAGAAGCAGCTTTCATTGACTTCTTTTACTCTCAAACTGACAAATCTGCTGGAGACAACTGGAGTTATGACCACAGCCAACAGGTGCACTCACTCAAACTTCAGGGTTGGCAGCCCAGCACGGAGTACTGGATGGTTCACACACACTCACACTAACACTCATGTGCACTTACCAAAAGACCCTTCTTGCTTGGCTCTTACCACCACTTGACTGCACTCACTGCAATTCTGTGCATCCTCTCTATTCTAAGACTCTCTCCCCTCCAGGGATCTAATATGTGACCAAAGACCCCTCTACATCGTCAACCTCTTCCTCACTACCCACTTGGTTTAACTGAGTCTTAGTTGTCCCCTGAAGGCACTGCCTCCCCAAGACCCTCTACAATGGAGGCTGTTTTTTCTCTTATATCCCACCATGCTCAAAATCAGTATCTTGTGTACTCCCCACTGCTCCTTCCAGATCATCACTTCCCCTTCCAGTGCAAAGTCCCTCCTCCCCTGAGCTTACCATTTGGCGATACTTTATTTTCAATGTAGTTTATTGAACTCTTGGCCATCCTCCCTCATTCACTGAAGACTTTAGCTCCCTCCATCATCCCAGGCAACTTAATGTCCACATAGATAACATTCCTATTGCCCTTACATCAATTCTTTGACCTCTTTATTTCCAGTTGTATTTTCTTCTGCTTTACCTCAGCAACCTACTTTCAAAAATCACAACAGGAACACATCACAGCCAACCAAAATCAATGGTCTGACCATAATCTTTTTTCGTGCCTCCTTTGCTCAAGTGTATCTCCTTCAGCAGTCCTCAGCCAGAGGGAACACTTCATTTTCTCTTGCCAGCCCCTATGGTCTTCACTTCTATCCTTACTCAGTTTATTTATTTATTTAAAGATTTATTTATTTATTTTAGAGAGACAGTGTGTGTGTGTGAGGTGGGGGAGGGGCAGAGGGAGAGGAAGAGGATCTCAAGCAGAATCCCCGCTGAGTGCAGAGCTCGACTCAGGGCTTGATCTCACAAGTCTGAGATCATGACCTGAGCCGAAATCAAGAGTCGGACGCTTAACCAACTGAGCCAGCTAGGTGCCCCTATCGTTATTCGGTTTAGATGGCATAGATGGTTTAGTCTCTTACCTTCCTGCCCTTGCTCCTTCTTTCACAGTAGACCACACCTGCCTTTTTCAGGAGTTGACTTCTTTAGTTTGCATTATCTTCTTCCCTTTCTGGTATCCCTTGTCAGTCTTCCTTGCCAACGTCTCCTTCCTAACTTGCCAACCAACTCCTCTCTTCGCCCCTTCCAGTTCATTCTCCACGCAACAGCCAGTGTGATCACATACTTCATCTACCTCCCTGGTTCAAAAGCCTTCAATGTTCTTTCAAGGTACATTAAACTTAGAATAAAATATTAAATCCTTAACATGAGCTTCTATATTCCCAAATAACTTGGCCCCTGCTTCCATCTGGAGCCTCAACTTTCCTCTCTGCTTGCTATATCCCAACCACACTGACCTTCACTCTGGTCCTGAAACAAGTCAAGTCTATTCTCTCCTGTGCTTCCTTATGTGTTCTTTCCTCTGCCTGCCTGAAGCTGAGTTTTCCCAAAGCTTAATTAAACAGCCCCACCCATCAGTCAGATCTTTTCTTAGAAATCAATATTATAAAGAAGTCTTTCCTTCCTCTCTACCTAAATCTCATCTCTGTTATTCTTTCATGCTTCCTCTGACCTTTCTTTAGAGTGATTATCACCATGCTTAATTCCGTATTTTATTGATATAATTTGCTTAATATTTCCAAACTACATAAGGGAGAGACTCTGTCTCCTTTTTTAAAATTTGAGTATAGGTCTTATATTGTCTTAAATCTATTTTGAGTTAAATTTTGTGTATGCTGTAAGGTGTAGTGGTACAGTTTCGTTCCTTTCATGTGGTTGTCCAGTTTTGATGACACCATTTATTGAAGAGACTGTCCTTTTCCCACTGTATATTGCTGCCTCCTTTGTCGTAAATTAATTTACCATATATGCATAGGTTTATTCCTGAGCTTTCTCTTATGTGCCATTGGTTTATGTTTCTGTTTATGTCAATACCATACTGTTTTGATTACTAGAGCTTTGCAATATAGTTTAAAATCATGGAGTGTGATGTCTCCAGCTTTGTTTTTTTCTCAAGATTGCTTTGGCTATTTGGGGTCTTGTGGCTGCATACAAATTTTAGGAATGTTTGTTCTATTTCAGAAAAAAATGTCTTTGGGACTTTGGTAAGGGCTGTATTGAATCCATAGACTGCTTTGGGGAATACGGACATTTTAAGAATATTAACTCTTCCAATCCATGACTATGGAATATCTTTCCATTTATTTGTGTCTTCTTCAATGTCATTCATCAGTCGCTCATAGTTTTTGGTGTAAGGATCTTGAAAGTTTTAGGCAGAATCTTTAGGCTTTTCTATATATAAAATCATTTTATCTGCAATAGTGACAGTTTTACTTCTTCCTGTCCAATTTAGATGCCTTTTATTTCTTTTTCCTACCTGATCATTATGGCTAAGAGTTCCAACACTATGTGAGATAAAAGCGGTAAGGGTGGGATTCTTGTTTCTGATCTTAATGGAAAATTTTTCAGGTTTTCACTGTTGAGTACAATACTAGCTGTGGATTTCCCATATGTGGCCTTTATTATGTTGAGGTACATTCATTCTATACCCACTGTGTTGAGGGTTTTCATCATTAATGGATATAGAATTTTGTCAAATGCTTTTCCTGCATCTACTGAGATGACCATATACATTTTATCCTTCATTTTGTTGATGTAGTATATCATGTTGATTGGTTTGTGGATCCTTGCAACCCTGGAATAATCCCACCTGACAATGGTATATGATCCTTTTAACATACTGTTGAGTTCAGTTTGCTAATATTTTCTTGAAGATTTTTGCATCTATGCTCATCAGTGATACTGGCCTGTAATTTTCTTTTTTTATGGTATCCTTGTCTGGTTTGGTATCAGGATAATGCTGGCCTCATAAAATGAGTTTGGATATATTCCTTCCTCTTAAATTTTTTGGAAGAGTTTGAGAAGGATAGGTATTAATTCTTTAAATGTTTGGTAGAATTCACCAGTGAAGCCATCTGGTCTTGGACTTTTGTTTGTTGGGAGGTTTTTTGGTTACTTATTTACTCTCATAACTAGTAATCAATCTACTCAGATTTTCTTTTTCTTCATGATTCAGTCTTTAAAAATTTTATGTTTCTAGGAATTTTAACTCTTTCTTCTAGCTTGTCCAATTTGTTGGCTTATAATTATTCATAGTAGTCTCTTATGATCCTTCAATTTCTTTTATATCAGTTGTAACTTCTCTTTCATTTCCAATCTTATTTGAATTTTTTTTCTTAATGAGTCTAAAGATTTTTCAGTTTTGTTTATCTTTTCAAAGAATAAGTCTTTGTTTCATTGAACTTTTCTATTGTCTTTTTAGTCTCTATTTCATTTATTTCTGCTCTGACCTTTATTATTTCTTTCCTTCTACTAACTTTGGGCTTTGTTTGTTTGTTTGTTTAATTCTTTTAGGTATAAAGTTAGATTGTGTATTTGGGATTTTTCTTGTTTCTTGAGGTAGGCCTATAATGCTATAAACTTCCCTCTTAGTAGAACTACTTTTGCTGCACCCCCCCATAGATTTTCATATGTTAAATTTCCATTTGTATTTATCTTCAAGGTTTTTTTTATTTCTCTTTTGATTTCAGTTTGACCCATTAGTTGTTCAGTAGCATGCTGTTTAATTTCCAGAAACTTGTGATTTTCCAGTATTCTTCCCATAATTGATTTCTAGTTTCAAACCACTGTGTTCAGAAAAGATGCCTGATATGATATTAACCTCCTTAAATTTATTAAGATTTGTTTTGTGGCCTAATATATGATCTATCCTGGATAATATTCCATGTGCACTTAAGAGGAATATATATTCTGCTGCTTTTGGATGGAATATACATATCTGTTAAGTCCACCTGGTCTAATGTATCATTTAAGGTCAATATTTCCTTATTGATTTTCAGTCTGGATGATCTATCCATTGATGAAAGCAGAATATTAAAGGCACCTACTATTATTTAATTGCTGTCAATTTTTCCCTTTAGGTCTGTTGCTTTACACGTTTAGGTGTTCCTTTATTGGTTGCACACATATTTACAAATGTTATATTTTCTTTTTGGGTTTATCATTATGTAATGCCCATCTTTGTCTTTTATCACACCCTATGTTTTAAACTCTATCGTGTCTAATGTAAGTATAGCTATATTCGACTTTCTTTTGCTTACCATTTGCATGAAACCTCTTTTCCATCCCTTCCCTTTCAGTCTATGTGTGTCCCTACACCTGAAATGAGTCTCTTGTAGGCAGCACATAGATGTTTTTTTTTTTTTTTAATCTATTCAGCCACTACGTGTCTTCTGGTTAGAAAGTTTAGTCCATTTCTATTTAAAGTAATGATTGATAGGTATGTACATAATGCCATTACGTTAATTATTTTCTGGCTTTTTTGTATTTCCTTTATTACTTTCTTCTCTTGCTTTGTTCCCTTGTGGTTTGATGACTTTCTATAGTGTTATGCTTAGATTCCTTTCTTATTATCTTTTGTGTATCTACTGTAGGTTTTTGTTTTTGGTTACCATGAGGCTCACATATAATAGCCTATATCTATATAAGTCTATTGATAGCAAGTTTGAACACACCCCCAAAAAACTACATTTTTACCCCTTCACCACGTTTTATGTTTCTGAGGTCACATTTTACATCTTTTTTGTTATGTGTCCTCTAATTATTGTTGTTAAAGTTATTTTTACTCTTTATGTCTTATAACCTTCATACTAGCTTTATGTCCCCTACCTTTACTGTATATTTACCTTTCCCAGTGAGACTTTTACTTTCATGTGTTTCTTGTTACTAATTAGTACCCTTTCTTTTCAACCTAAAGAATTCCCTTTTAGATTTCATGTAAGGACAGTTTAGTGGTGATAAACTCCTTTAACTTTTGCTTGTCTGGAAAACTTTTTATTTCTCTTTCAATTCTTTTTTTTTTTTTAAGATTTTATTTATTTATTCGACAGACAGAGATAGCCAGCGAGAGAGGGAACACAAGCAGGGGGAGTGGGAGAGGAAGAAGCAGGCTCCCAGCAGAAGAGCCTGATGTGGGGCTCGATCCCAGATCGCTGGGATCACGCCCTGAGCCGAAGGCAGACGCTTAACCGCTGTGCCACCCAGGCGCCCCTTCTCTTTCAATTCTGAGTGATAACCTTGCTGGGAACAGTAATCTTGGCGGGAAGTTTGCATTTATCATGCCACGCCTTTCTGGCCAGCAGCGTTTCTGCCGAGAAATTTCCTCATAGTCTTACGGGGATTTCCTTGTACATAATAAGTTGTTTTTCTCTTGCTGCTTTGAAGATTATATCTTTAAATTTTGACATTTTACTTATAATGTGTCTTGGTGTCATTCCCTTTGGGTTCATCTTTTTTTTTTATTTTTAAAGTATAGGTGACACATAATGTTACATTAGTTTCAAGTGCACAACATAGTGATTCAACAAGTCTATACAATATGCTATGCTTGCCACAGTGCAGCTATCACTTGTTATTATTACAATACCATTGATTATACTCTGTACGCTGAACCTTTAATTTCTGTGACTTGCTCATTCCATAACTGGAAGCCTATATCTCCCATTCCCCATCACCCATTTTTGCCATCCCCTCACCCTACCTCCCTGGCAATCATCAGTTTTTTCTCTATTTATAGATAGGTCTGTTTTTCTGCTTATTTTTTTCTTTTGCTTTTTAGAGTCCACATATAAGTAAAATCATATGGTATTTGTCTTTCTCTGAATTATTTCATTTAGCATAATGCCTTCTAGGTCTATCTATGTTGTTGCCAATAACAAGATCATATATCTATATCTATATATCAATCACTCAGCTGTAAGAAAGGATGAGATCTTGTTACATATATATAATCACATCTTCTTTATCCACTCATTCAGTAGACACTTGGGTTGCTTCAGTATCTTGGTTATTGTAAATAATGCTGCAATATAAATAGTGGTGCATATATCTTTTCAAATTAGCAGTTTTGTTTTATTTGGGTAAATATCCAGCAGTGGAATAACTGGATTATATGGTATTTGTATTTTTAATTTTTTAAGGAACCTCCATATTGTTTTCCACAGTGGGCTGCACCAATTTACATTTTCATCAACAATGTACAAATGTTCCTTTTTCTCTACATTCTCATCAATGTTTGTTATTTCTTAACTTTTTGTTTCCAGCTATTCTGACAGATATAAGGTGGTATCTCATTGTGGTTTTGATCTGCATTTCCCTGATGATTACTAATGTTGAACATCTTTTATGTGTCTGTTGGCATTTGTATGTCTTCTTTGGGAAAATATCTATTCAGGTCCGCTGCCCATATTTTAATCAGATTATTTGTTTTGTTGACATTGTTGTTGAATTGTATAAGTCCTTTATATATTTTGGATATTAACTCTTTTGAGTTCATCTTATTTGGAGCTCTCTAGGCTCCCTGAATCTGGATGTCTGATCTTATTCCCCAGATTAGGTAAATTTTCAGCCATTATTTTCTCAAATACACCTCCTGCCCCTTTCTCTCTGTATTCTATAATGTGAATGTTATTCCACTTGTTGTTGTACTACAGGTTGCTTAAGCTAGCTTCACTTTTTTAAATTCTCTTTTTTTTTTTTTCCTTTTTGCTGCTTTGTTTGTTTAAGTTCTACTGTTCTTCTAGGTCACCTATTCTTCTGTTTCATCTAGTTTGTTGTTGAAACTCTCTAGTATATTTTTAAGTTCAATTACAACATTATTCATCTCTATGACTTTCTGTTTGGTATTTTATATCTCTTTGAGAAGTTTTCACTGTGTTCATCCATTCTTCTCCCAAGTCCAGTGAGCATCTTATGATGATTACTCTGAGCTCTTTATCAGGTAAATTACTTATCTCCATTTCATTAAGGTTTTCTTCTGGAATTTTATCTTGTTCTCTCATATGGAATAGATTCCTCTGTTTCTTCATTTTGCTCAACTCTGTTTTGTTTTGTTTTTTTTCTTTCTATGTATTAGGCAAAACTGCTATTTCTCCCAGTCTTGAAGGGGTAGTCCTGTGTAGGAGATAAACCTTATCACTGAAATGTGCCTTAGCTCTTGGTTGTCTCTCAAACTTTTTGATTGTCTAAGCAGCCTGATTTACTCTTGATAGGTCTCAGTTATTGATAGGTCTCAATTGTGTGCCAAGATCTGTGAGTGTTACAGAGGGAGGGATCTCAGTAAGCACCTAGATTCAGGCTGATTGGAAGCTAGACCCTCAGGCAGCCACTTTTAAGGTAGCCAAATATATACAGTTCTGTGGGACAGCAATTGTTGACCCTGCTGGACTCCAGAGAGTTATCCCCTTGGCAACAGTTGTAAAAACTGGCAGCTTTGGTGGGGCCACAGGAGCAGTGCTGGAGTCAGCATACCTACTGTTGCTAGCAAGTTAGGAGGAGAGTGCAAAAATGGCTCCTGCTAATGCTGGCACTTGCAAGGTAGAGGGAGAAAGTAAAAATGGTGCCCACCAGTGCCCCTGTCCCTGGAGAGAGTCCCAAAAGGCTCCTGACCCTCTGGCAGACAATTTAAGGTTAGAAAATGAAGGGGGGGTAAACGGAAGGGGGAATGAACCATGAGAGACTGTGGACTCTGGGGAAAAAAAACTGGGGCTTCAGAGGGGGGGGTGGGGGATTGGGATAGATAGGTATTAAGGAGGGCACATATTGCATGGTGCACTGGGTGTTATATGCAAATAATGAATCATGGAACATTGCATCAAAAACTGGGGATGTACTGTATTGTGACTAATATAACAAAATAAAAATTATAAAAAAAAAAAAGAAAATGAATTTCCTTCACAAGCTGTCTCAGTGCTTTTCCAAACTGCTACTTTTGTGGTGGATCCCAGGGCTAGTGAATTCATGCATGAGCACTTTATGAGAGGGCTATCCATTCCCTACAGCTTTATATTCTCCTGGGTTTCAAATGTTTTGGGAGCTTGTCTCTCTGGTGCTGGTCCTAAGGGTTTGTGTGCTTGATGTGGGGCAGAAATACCTCTCTCCTCAGGGAGAAACACTGTATTTGTGATATCACTCCCAATTGTGAGTTGCCACAAGGGGGGTGGTGGGAGGTTGGTGAGGCTTCATCTCTGCCTCTCCTATAAATCCTGATGGGGCTCTCTTTTATGGCTTTTATCCTTTGTTGTGGAGGAGCTGTTCAACCAATTTTCACGTCTTTTTCAGAGGGAATTGTTCCATATGTAGCTGTAAAGTTTTGTGTCCATGGGAGGAGGTGAGTTCAGGATCTTCCTATGCTGCCATCTTGAACCACCTCCTAATTAATTCTTAATTACTCGTGTTCTCCTTTCTCTCTTGAGTTTGGGTCCCTGTCTCTGTGAGTAACAACCAAGGCTTCCCCTGCTGCAGCCATCGCACTGATGCTGGTTGATCTCCAACTGGTACCCACATAAGATGAGCTGTGCAAAGCTTAACTGCATGGAGATTTCAATGTGCCAAGACATGCTGCTGTGCTGGTTCCTGGTGCTGTCCCGGTACTCTCTCCATTAATGCCAATGGGGTCATTGTTGGTTTTGAAGTTACTCTGACTAGAAAGTGAGGAATTCTTCTCATCCCCATTTTTTGTGCTACCTTCTGTTAGCATCCATTAGAGAATTTTTAAATATACCTCTTTTCTCTTTCCCTTATGACTACCCTTTTTTCTCTAGAGATGGGCAAACACAAATCCATAATAGCCTTTATTATGGACTGAATGGGACTCATAAATGGGATGAGTGCTTTTATAAAAGATACACCAGAGAGCCTTCTCACCCCTTCTGGCATGTGAGGACACAGCAAAACTGCCATATATAAACCCAGAAGCAGGCCCTCATAAGACACAGAATCTGCGGATGCCTTGATCTTGGACTTCCCAGTCTCCAGAACTGTGAGAAATAAACATTGGCTGTTTAAACCACCCAGTCTATGGTATTTTTGTTACAGCAGCATGAACAGACTAAGACAGCCCTGAATTAGTCTGCTGGGGCTGCCATAAGAAAATGCCACTGACTGGGTGGCCTAAACAACAGAAATAAATAAATACACACACACACGTGCGCACACACACACACACACACACACTTTTTTTTAAATAGTTTTGGAGTCTGAAAGTCTAAGATCAAGGTGCCACTAGAGTTGGCCTCTGGTGAGATTTCTCTCTCCATTTGGAGACAGGACCTCCTTACTGTGTCTTTACATGGCCTTTTCTCTGTGTGCAGCAGTCCTATAAGGACAGCAGTCTTGTGGGATTAGGGTCCCAACTTTATGACCTCTTTTAACCTTAATTACCTCTTTAAAGGCCTTATCTCCAAATATAGCCACTTTGAGAGTTAGGTCTTCAACATATGAATGTGGGTTGGGGGGAAGGAGAGAGTACACATTTCAGTTGATAATAAGCCTGGACTAGAAATACAAGAAAATGGGCCATACATAAAATCTCCCATCCTTTCAAATGATCAATAAATTATTCTTATACCCAATTTATACTTCCTCAATTTCCTTCCTTTGGGATGACTTATCTGCTTTTAAGATTCCTTGATCTCAATTTGATAATAGACCTTTGATAAATTAATAACAAGATTCCTTATTTCTAATTTAATAAATTGGCTTCCACAGCCCTACTGTATCCATCCCATACCTAGAAATATAAGAATCAGCTTGATTTCCTGACTCCACCCCCCACACCCATATTTTTGCTTTCAGTATCACAAAGATAAACACCCAAGGTGATAATAATACAGGGTCTCTCTCTGGTTCCAGAATATCTTCCAGGGGCTATAGAAAATGAATGCTTCACAAAGAATCAATAACTCTGAATTTTTAGGTGTTCATTTTGTGCATGTTCTCAATCATATGGCCTAAAAGGATTAGCAATTCCCTAACCAATGACTAATTTATTACAGAAAAGCAGTTTAGGCCAAAGGAAAAATGAAATGTGTCAACTACCAATCCCTCTGATAACATAAAACAATTATTTTTCTCTACTGGCTATTTGGCTCTTAAATTAGGAGTGCTCATAGCTTGAAAGGGAAAGATGTAGCTTACACATGTATAAATTTGTGTCTGATCCCATTAACTGAGGAGGTTAGATTCTGGTGGTAATGAAGGAAAAGGCAGAACTTTAATCTTCAGAGACTGGTTATATTCACACAATATAAAGTTTTGTTCCCTAGCTTACTACCTTGTTTTCTTGTAAATCTGAGCTACTGGTCATAAAAGGGACTAAGGTAAAATGTCTAGATTTACTCAGTGATTATTAATGGAGCTCCTCTTGTGTCCCAAGCTCTGTGCTACATCGTGAGTATACAAATATTAGTGTATAACCCCTACCTTCAAAAGTCTTGCAGTCTAGTGAATATTTACTGAAATTTGTTAGCATTTACTGAAAAATAAAAATCATCCTGCTAATGTGTTTTATTTTTAAAACTATATATTTATTTTATATAGTACTCTGCAACTTAGCAAGCATTGTCATATAATTATCTCACTTCATCTTCCCAGTAATACTCATTACTCGGTGTCATTAACCCCAATTTGAAGATAAAAAAACTCAGCATCAAAAAATTTAAGTGAATTATCCAAGGTCACACAGCAAGTGCATAAACTCAGGGCTTCTCTTAAACTCAAGTCCTGTGTGTCATCAAAAAATTTGTAAGTCCTTGACTAATTTATGTTCAGAATGGTCTGTAAGCATTCTATGGTTTCATCTAACTATACTTTTTTATCTATAATTTTATATATTACAATTAGCTGCCAATTTCAAGGGGGGCATTTTTGATGAGAAAGTTTCTGGTGACTCCAACAATAAAAAGAAACAGAAACCTAAAGCTGATGCTTAAATAAAACCAAGTTATAATCAGTCTGCCCATTTTAAGTTTGTTCTCCAAAAAACAGTCTAAATATTCACAAAAGTTGATTTTTGGATCCTGGGTTACATCATAATGTTTCAGCAGAATCCAAAAAGATATTTTGAAAGTGAGAGTATCTTTTCCCTCTTCATTATACCATTGTGCACAATTCAGCTCCAATAATTAATTTTTAGTTTCATACCAAGTGACACATGGAGAAATTTCTACTCTTTGTTAAACCCATACACATCAAAATGTTTGCTGCAAATCTGATGATAAGAGTTCTATATTTGCATTGTGTTATCCTATTTTTCATTTCACACAATACTTTGACTCCAGGAAGGAGTTCACGGATATCTGGTGAAACTAGCCCAGCACCAGGCAACTTTTATGTCAAGTGCATCTAGCTGCCAGTCACCAGACCTTGAGGCAGAGGTCCCACACTTGCGGCGCACATACTGGAATCATCTGGGAAGCTTTAAAAATTTTGATACCAGGACTCATCCCCAATATACCCCAGAATTCTGATTTAATTGGCCTGCGATGTAGTTACTTGGAATTTTTGAAAACTCTCCAAGGTACTGAAGGTACAGTCAAGCTTGAAAAACACTGACTTGAGGCAGTCAAAGGAGGGTTCCTGTGTTAGAGTAGGCAGTTTGAAAGACATGAGCAGGAGGGGAGAAAGGTGGATGCCAGATGGACAACTGCCAGGGACCACCTGGTTTCCACCCAGAAACTACCCATCTCCCTTAGACCAACCCCTTTTGCAGTTTAATACAACTGATAAAGCAGAAGATATGAGCTATAGGACTTCCCGACTTTAGGCCATGTGCACTTAAAAAAGACCTTGTCCGCTAGTAACCTCAGGCTATTATAATATCATTATAATATTATTTGCATTACAGTTTGCTCCCCACCCCACCCCCACCCCGTGGGTTGTGGCTAAGCGCTTGTGGAAAGAAAACTAACACAAACTTGGACAAAAGGTTAGAGGGGAGGAAACCACGGTGGATCCAAGGATAGAGCGATAATAACAAGATGAGATGGAGACCAAACAACCCCCCATAAAATGACACAATGAGGAACTCAGAACACTGCTACCCATCCTCGGGTCAGCCCACTCCTCTGTCTCTGGAGTGCACTGTCACTTTTTGCTAAATAAAAAACAAAAACAAAACAGAAAACAAAACCTTGCTACTTTAACTCTCTATCAAGTCTCTTGACTGAATTTGTTCCTTGGAGAAGACAAGAACTGAGGAATTCCACAACCCACCACCGATAACACCTGGACACCCACACAGAACTTGTTAGAAATGTAACTCTGGAGCCCCACCCAGAACAACTGAATCAGAATTCTGGGGGTGGACCCAAGGTAGAGTTTGTGAGCCACTGTTCTTAAGGGAAAATAAGAGGATATTAACGGGTTATTTATAGACACTATCAAGATCAAAATTATTTTTTAAATAAACAGTAAATTTTAGTCAGCCTCAGAGATTTGAGAAGAGTAACTATTTTGGGTAAATATTACATTATTTGCTGTCCCTTTGAAATAAGCAACACTCTGAAAAAGAAGTTCCCCTGCCTTGATCTCTTTTCATTTCAAGTGCAATAGGGAAACAGAAGTTAGGTACTGGAGGACAAGCCCTGGAAACCATAGTAAGAGTAGAAAGGGTGGTCACTGCACACTTCTCATGAAGAGGTGTCTATCTGCTTCCATACCCACAATTTTATTCTGCTAACATTTTTGGCCAATAACTGAAATGGCTTCCTCAAACAGAAAGGAAGTAGATGTTGTGAGAGTAATAATCATCTTGCCACATCCACCTTAGGTTGTAAGTATGAATTTTCTTGAGTTTTTCAAGACAAATACTACAAAATATTTTGATTTTTCTTCCATTGGGTAGTGCCTTAGTTATGGTCTCTTGACCCAAAGTATATGGTTTCCTCAGACCCTGTTTAGCAAGCAATCACAATAAATATAAAAAGTCCTATTGCCATGGAATATTTTGCTGATTCTCTCAAGTGAAAGAATTCTGCTATCTAATGAAAGAAAGGCTTTTTAATAACTCCGAATTTTTTTTCTTTTGTTGAAAGAAAATCAAAGAAAAAGAAAATCCCTATATCTGCATTACGCCAATCATCAAGATGAAAACCCTGCCTATATTTTTGTCCAAATACTTGTTTCTTTGCCGGGAAGATTCTAAGGGATTAAGAACCCTCTCATCACAGAGCTACCCGCTGCTGTTTCCACCCATTTGCAGTGAGTGCATCCTTAGCAGCATCTCAAAAGGATCAAACAATTCAGCTCTCTCAGAGACTTTCTTTAAAGAGCTTGGACTTTCCAAAACTTCTAAGAATATACAACAAAATGTTTAAGGGCACATTTAAACAGAAGATGACATTTTAAAACTCACTTTGGCTTCCTGTCCCAGAATATAGTTAGCTGAAGTAACACAGGACTACTCTGCCCCTAAGATCAGAGAGGGATGCTAGATTTAAGGAAATAATGATAATGAATATTATACATAGATAGCTGAGCTAAAAGTAAAGAGTTCTCTGTAACTCTTTTTTTAATTTTTCTTTTCTCTCCTAGCCCACATTCAATTCTTCAGGAAACTGCTGCTTGTTCCATCTTAGTAGTTCTTCAGCTATCATGCTGATTAGATTTCATCATCTTGTTCCCAGATTGCTTCAGTACCCTCCCAAGAGATCTCCCTACATCTACCCTTGACCCCTACAATCTATTCTCAACACACAGCTAATGCAATCTTCTTAGAACATAAATCAGATCACGTTGCTACTCTTTTCAAGGCTCAAGCTAAAAGTCAGAATCTTTACAAGAGTTTTCAAGCTCTACATGATCTGTCCTCTCCCTTTGTCTCTTGGGTCTCATCTCCTAGGACCCTCCCTCTTAACTAATCAGCTCTCGTACACTGGCATTCAAGTTTCTTCTAGAATGCGTGAAGAATCTCCCTCACATACGGAGGCCTTTACTTTGCTGTTTCATCTATCCGAACACTCTTCCTCTAGAAAGCTGCTTGGCTCACATCATTTGCATTAAACTTTTGCTCAGATTTTACCTTTCTATGAAGTTTACCCCGAAAACAGTACTTCATACTCCACCTTGCCTCTCTTCTTCCACCTTTCCCAATCCTTTTTATCTGGCCCCTCTTTGCTCCCCCATATCACTTATCACTTTTCAAGATTCTATATAATTTACTTTTTTATTATATGTTTACTTTTTAATCTCTTGCTAGAACATTAACTTGTAAAGATGGAAATATGTCTAATTATTCATAGAGGTAGCTCAAGGTCTAGAACAGTACTTGACATTTTGTAGATGCTTGATAAAAATCTGTTAAATAAGTGAATAAAATCCTCAAGTACCGGTAATGAAAAGTAACTTAAAGTCAGAGTTGTAAAGCTGTTAGCGGGAACTTTGATAGTTCAGGGGGATATCAGATGATGATACAGACCCTATGAGCAAGGAGTAGGGACTTCAACACAACACTGAAAAGAAGACAATTGCCTCAAAGCTATGAAATTTGCTGACTGATATCATCTACCAAAATCTAGTATCCTAGAGAGTCTAGACACCCAAAGGGGACTAGAAAACCACATCACCCAAAGAAGTGAATCTCTGTGCAAGACTCTGAGCAAAAATAGCTTAATAGATAAACAGATAGACAGATAGATAAGATATCAAATCTGAATTGACACCTTAGGAGGTATCATAAATAGTGTGAAAATCCTCAACCAAGAAATTAATTTTAAAAAATGGCCCTAGACTGGTGAGACTCTTCATACATTCATCTACAGCAAAAATAAGACTGTTCTGGGAAACACTTTCACAACCCTCAGGACTGATGAAAAATAATAACTACAGTTGGCAAAATTCACAATGCAAAAATCATAAACTACTCAAGGAAACAATTTACTATGAGAGTTAGCAAACACAAAAACCAAGAAGATTAGCACAACCAAGAAGCTGATGTAATATACTAATCAGCAAAATACTCTAAAATAATTAATTTAAAATAAAATATAGATATTTAATATGAAATGGGAAATATACTTAAGCATGCTATGAAAAAAAGTATATGTAAATTTTAGGAAAGAAAATTTGCCATTAAAATTGAAACTAAATACAGTAGTTAAATGAAAGATAATTACTTTAAAAGAGAATCAGATTGATAAACCACATCAAGTCATCTCACCTGTAGAATAAATTTAATAAATCAACACCTAAAGCAAGAGCACATGCAAGACCTAAAACTATAAAACTCTTAGAAGAAAACATAGGGGTAAATCTTTCTAACCTTGGTTTTGTCCATGGATTCTTAGATATGACACCAAAAATGTAAGCAACAACAGACAAAAAAAAAATAGATAAACTAAGCTTCATTAAAATTTAAAAAACTTTTATGCATCCAAGGACACTCTTAAAGTGAAAAGGCAACCTATAGACTAGAAGAAAATACTTGCAAATCATTTATAATAAGGGTCTAGTATCCAGAATATATAAAGACAAACCCATTTAAAAATGGGCTAAGAACCTGAATCAGCCTTCCCCCAAAGATATATAAAAATGGCAAAGCACATGAAAAGATGCTCAACATCATTAGTCATTAGGGAAGTGTAAATCAAAACCACAGTAAGGTATCATTTATTGCACATCCACCAGGAGGGCTATAATTAAAGCAATAATAATAAGTTGTGGAAAACTGGAACCCTCGTACATGCTGTTGGAAATGTAGAATGGTGCATCCAGTCTGGAAAACACTTTGGCAGTTCCTCAAAAAGTCAAACAGAATTACCTCATGAACCACAATTCCACTCCTAGCTATGTATCCAAAAGAACTGGAAACAGACACTCAAACAAATACTTGTACACAAATGTTTGTAGTAGCACAGTTCACAATAACCAAAAGGCAGAAACATGCTAAATGTCCATCAAGGGATGAGTAGATAGACAAAATATGATATATACATACAAAGGAATTATTCAGCCATAAAAAAGAATTCAGTACTGATACATGCTACAACATGGATAGACCTTGAGAACATACTAAGTAAAGCAGCTACACACAAAAAGTCACATATTAGATACTTCCATTTATATGAAATATCCAGAATAAGTAAATCATAGAGACAGAAAGCAAACAGGTGGTTGCCAAGGGATGAGGTGAGGGGAAAATAGGAAGTGACTGCTAACTGGGTATGAGGTTTTCTCTTGGGATGATGAAAATGTTTTAGAACTTAATAAATATTTAATATTTGGTATATTGTTTTTTAGTTGAGGTGAAATTCACATGACATAAAATTAACCGTTTTAATGTGTGCAATTCAGAGGCATTTAATACTTTCACAATGTTGTGCAATCACCACCTTTCTTAAGTTCTAAAACATTTTCGTCACCCCAAAGAAAACCTTATACCCAATAAGCAGTCACTTCCCAATTTTCCCTCACCTCATCCCCTGGCAACCACCTGTTTGCTTTCTGTCTCTATGAATTTACTTATTCTGGATAAACAGAATTGTTATACATTATAAACAACTAATTTAGAAATTTTAATTTTTAAGGATTCCCATATACTACTAACACATATTGTAAGACAATTATAAATAAATTCCATAAAAGATATTCTAGACCTTTATGAAACAAAAAAATTACAAAATTTTATTAAAAGTAGAAACTAAATGAATAAATAGACCATGGCCATAGATACAGAAATTCTATATGATAATTCCTCTAGAATTAGTTCATAAACTTAGTATAATCCTTTCCAAACCATGGCAGTGCTTTTCATTGATTTTGAAAAGATAATCCTAAAATTCATATTAAAGACTAATAGGCCAAGAACAGTCAAGGTAATTTTAAAGAATATAAGGGAAGGAACTTGCCTTACCAGACAGCATAACATATTGAAAAAGTTAAGATTATCAAAACATATCCCTTTGGGGCAGGGATGTATAATAAGCCAGTAGAACAGAATCAAGAGCTAAAACAGATCTACATTGGTGTATGAAATGTGACTTTCAAATCAGTGAAGGGAGGATGGTGCAGTGGAAAAAAATGCTATCTGTATGAAAAAAAATAAAACTAGATCTTTCCTTCATTTCACTTGAAAATTAGTTTCAAATTTACTAAAGCACAAGTATGAAAAGCAAAACTTTAAAAGCTCTGGAAGACAATATGCATTGTGTTTATGTTTGAAAAATTGTCTTAATCAGGCACAAAAATCCCACAAAATAAAGGAAAATTCTAAGAAATTTAGTTGTATTAAAATCCCTGTCTGACAAAAGATCCATTAAAGTTAAAATATAAGCTACAGACTAGGAAATATGTTTCTAACTCATGTAACTAACAATAGGTTTAGATCAAGAATACATAAATAAATAAATACCTAAAACTCAATAATAAAAGACAAACAACTCAATAGAAAAATGGGAGGGGCACCTGGGTGGCTCAGTCAGTTATGCGTCTGCCTTAGGCTCAGGTCACAATCCTGGAGTCCCTGGCTTGAGCCCCACATCCCGCACCCTGCTCAGTGGTGAGCCTGCTTCTCCTTCTGCCCCTCAACCTGCTTGTTAGTGCTCTCTCTCTCAAATAAATAAAATCTCAAAAAAAAAAAAAAAAAAGGAAAGAAAAATGGGTAAAGATCATAAACAGGCAATTCACAGAAGAGGAAACATGAATGTATAGTAAACAAATGAAAAGATTTTCAATCTCACTAATTACCAATGAGATGTTTCAAACCTCTCATATTGACAAAAATTTAGTTGGATTATCCAAGAATGGTGAGATGGGGAAATAAGAACAGTTATACACTGCTGGTGGTGGTGTAAGTTACTACACCACATTAGAGAGCTGCAATGTGATTAGCCAGAAAATCCAGAAATTTATATACCTTAGAAATACATATGTACTCAATAAGATATGTACCAGGGTGTTTATTGCTGCATGGTTTATACCTGGGAAAATCTAAAAATAACCTTAATACTTTTATCAATACCGGAATGGATAAATAAGCCATGGTGGACTCACATCATAGAATACAGTGGTTATTATGAAAGAATACATCTATACGTATCAATATAGATGAATATTGAAAACAAAATATCAAATTACTAATGCAAGTTGTAAGAATATTTATAGGATATCACTAATGCAAAATTTAAAAACACTTTGAACAATGCTGTTTTTATGGATACACATGGGCATATGGATAAAGAAGAAAAATACATGTCACTAATGGCATAATCAACTTCAGGACATGGTTGCCTCTGGGAAGATAATCCAGTGGGATGGAGAAAGGAGACTTAGTTTTAACTGTAAGCTTTTATTTCCTTAAAAATAAAATTTCTGAAGCAAAATGAAAGACTAATATATAGTAAATATGAGTGGTAGAGGTCTGTCACATAATTTTTTAGACTTCAAAAAAATCCTACTTAAATATGTCAGAGAAATGGATAAAACACATCCTTCCGTTTATACAGACCCTGTGCTAAGTTTTGGAAAAGCACAGGCAAATAAGTCACAGTCCTAGCTATTGTTGAATGCAAGGTCTGATAGGAGGTGGGTATATAAATACTTAAACGTGTGACAGTGGCAGATACAAATAACAGATGTAAGTGGAAGATTCAGTGAGCACACAAACCAGGGATGATCAATTCTACCTCAGTAGAATTTCCTCGTGAGATGCTGAAGGTCCTTGGAAAGTAATTATAAGTGGTCTCCCTACCAGTGGGAAGAATTCAAATCAGTGAATTGCTTCACATTTCAGCACATTCACAATTACAGTTTTATTAGCATCTGTACAAGGAAACTGAGTCATAACACTTGGGAGTCAGGATTTCTTCCTGTAATTTTAAATCTCTGTGCCTTGAAAGAACTTGGGTAAGTAAATCCGTGCAGAAGGGCCTGACTTTGGCCCCTAGATATAACAATAGGACTTAATTTGAAACAAGTTACTAGAGTATAAATTTGGTGAAAGAGGTCATTCAAATTCAGATTCAAGTTGATCCTTAAGATGTACACTTGTCCCAGCTGGACAAACCGAGGTCAATTGCTCTGAACTTTGTGACCCCAGCCACCTCTAGGATTGTATTAGGACTCTACTTCCTCATATTGTACTGCTGATTATTTTTAAAAGTTCAATCCATCTACAGTTACCTCTTAGGGGAAGGTTTCTTTACTTCAGAATTGCTCGAGGAACACTCCCAGCTATGGGCTCAAATTCTCCCTCATGTATTTACATGATCTAGTAGCACTCAGGATGTGATCCACTTACTATTTTAAAGAGCTTCCCCCTTCTGTCCACAAATTCCTTAACGTTTATTTCAAAGGTATGGCAAGCTCTCATCAATAAATTGGAAGCCTTGGTTTCTCAGGTTAGTATTCTATATAGGGTATGGCAGATCACCGTTTTACCAATGGCCATCATTAAAAATGAGCACTGAGAAATGTGCAGAATTGTTGAAGCATTATATTGTACACCTGAAACTAATAAAACACTCTGTTAATTATACTTCAATAAAAAATATTGTATGATGGCAGCTTGTATTGCCTCTCCTTGGCACTGACTTCCCAAAAGAAGAATCAGGTAAGAGTTGTGTGATCATATAATTTTTCCAGAATACGTCGTTGTATGTATGCGAGAAGTTATACTTTTATTTAACACTCAGAGGATTAACATGCAGTTATAAGATCAACGCAAGCTTTCCAATGGAAGTACTTCATTTGGTTTAATTACATCTTCAGAGACAAATGGACAAATCCAGGACCTTTACAATGGCAGTGAATCTTTACAACACTGAAATGCCACCAAAGTTTACAATTACTGCAATACACACACACACACACACACACACACACACACACACAAATTAAAAGTGTCCGTTATGTTAAAATGAAAATTTGCATGATTTTTAGATTTTTAATGATCATTTTCATTTCTTCACCTCCCCAAATTCAGGAGGCAGAACCAGTAAGAAACATGAAAGCATGGGGCGCCTGGGTGACACAGCGGTTAAGCGTCTGCCTTCCGCTCAGGGTGTGATCCCGGCGTTATGGGATCGAGCCCCACATCAGGCTCCTCCGCTGGAAGCCTGCTTCTTCCTCTCCCACTCCCCCTGCTTATGTTCCCTCTCTCGCTGGCTGTCTCTATCTCTGTCAAATAAATAAGTAAAATCTTAAAAAAAAAAAAAAAAGAACTTAAAAAAAAAAAGAAACATGAAAGCAAAATTTCTATAAAAATACTTAACATTAGCATAAGATTTCCAGTAAACATCTTCTATAATTACAAACGCTACCAAAAGGCATCAAAGGAGCCAGAACAGTTTTCACAATAAATAAGGTACTATTAAAAATCAAGGGGCGCCTGGGTGGCACAGCGGTTAAGCGTCTGCCTTCGGCTCAGGGCGTGATCTCGGCATTATGGGATCGAGCCCCACATCAGGCTCCTCTGCTATGAGCCTGTTTCTTCCTCTCCCACTCCCCCTACTTGTGTTCCCTCTCTCGCTGGCTGTCTCTATCTCTGTCAAATAAATAAATAAAATCTTTAAAAAAAAAAATCATGCCAGACAACAAGCATTATCCAGGCCTAACCAGGCCACCAGGCCCCATGATCACCATAGGTGCATTCGTATGGATCTCTACGTGGTTATGTATGGTCACACTTCATTCAGGCATTAGGAGTATATTTTGCAATTATTTTATCTAGGAGCATTCTGTAGGAAATTACACTGCTCAACGTTTAGATGTTCTATGAATCCCTTCCTGAGGTTTATTTTTATGGCCATGATGGGCATTTGTTAACACCCACTTTGAAACTGTTCCAAACTAAAATTTTTGTGGCCATGTTTTGAGGGCCTCGGTCACCCATCTGTTCATGAGCTGGAATAGACTTAAAATTATTTTTAGGAGAAATCTTGGCTTTCTCCTCAGGACTTGCTCAATCCATCACTCCAAGGAGTTGGAGTGGCCTCCTATTCTAACACATGCAAATCCATAATTCTACATGGAAAAATACATTATTTAAAAGATAAGGTATAAATATTATACTGGGAAAACATGCGCAAAGAGAATACAAGAGCTCCTACAGTGTGGCAAGCCTTCCCTCAGTTCAGAGAACTCTGAACTTACAGGCATGTGGGTCTGCGTTTAACCAGAACAGACTACCTCTCAAACACTTACTTGAGAGGATAATGTCAAACCCACTGCTACTCAGCACTTAGTTAAAAGCCTGATTGGGAGAAATATGTATTCTGCAGAACAGCCTAAATTATATGTTATCTGTATGTCTTCTAAAACTTGAAAATTCATCCTTAAGAGAACATCGGGACATCTTCATACCCGGCCAGCATTGCTTCAGTTGCTCATAAAATTCTCCTGCTACACTGTGCTGATTTATTCTGCCAACAGCCCGCACAGAGTGATGGTAAAGAAACAGTCCTATGAAGCTTATGGTATTTATTGTTGAGGATATTGTTCACTTTATAAACATACCCCTCTCTGTGTGGTCCTTTAGAATAAATTCTCTAAGGGCTCAGAACCAGGAATAATTGTGCTATTCTGAAAAACTGATGTTTTATCTAATGAAACTGTGGGTCATATTTTTGTCTTTGTGTTTGCTGCTAGAAATCTGAAAGCCAAATGGCCCTCCAACAGTGTTTGGGAACGCATAACATGCATTTTGTGTTCTTACTTCACCTGTCATCATAGCTTATCGTTCTAATTTTTATTTTCTCTTTACCATAATTTCCTTGCTCATAAAAGCCCTTATGTACTGTACTTGTATTCGTGGGTTTGGGGGAACAAGGTAAGGTATATAAATACACAAATACATACACACATTCAAAAGAAAAAAAAGAAAACCTAGAAAACCATCAAGCCTCATTTTCTCATCTTGTAACATAAGATGATTGGGTATTGTAATCTAATCTCTCAAATTCTAATTTTATATAATTCTTTTATTTCTCAAACTGGCTCAGCTTCTAATTTCTCTTAACATCTTAAAGCATGTTCTACTCCTCAATTTCTCCATCTGCAAAATGGCAGCAATATTTTAGTTTGTCCATATTCCTTACAACTACATAAAACAACACAGGCTCCAGAATCTGCCTATTTCTTTTTCTTTCTATAACACTCATTATAGGTAGCAGGAGTACATATAAACTCTACTGTGACACTCTAAAATGTCACTTTGAGTCACTTCTTTTCTGACAAACTGCTATGGTTAAGCCATCTTTCCCCTGCTCCCGCTTCCCCCAACCCCAGCCACCAGCACTGACATCATATCAACCCAAAGAAATCTATGTCTTACAAGTCACCTTCCAAATGAGCCGTAAAATTTTAATTCTGGTGTTCTTTGCATCAACAGCATAACACAGAGAAAACATCTCTACTCTTTAATAAACGAACTGATACTATTTCAACAATGATATACTAATTCAGTTGAAAGACTTACAAGGCAAAATGCAAAATGACCACATGTTTGAGAAACATCATAGCCTAGTGCTTATGAGCACAGACTGGGTTACAATCAGACTCCTTGTATTCGAATCCCAGCTCTGCCACTTACTAGTTTCCAACTTCAGCAAAGTTACCCAACATCTCCATGCCTCTATTTTCTCATCTGTGAAATAGGGGTAAGTTGATATAAGGATCAAATGAGTTGAAACAAATAAAGCAACATAGTCAATGTTTATTATCATTACTCAGCCACAAATATTTAATGGATTAATAAGTAGTACCCAGAATGAATTGAGCTATCATTGTTCATACTATAAATACAAATGGAACAAATTCCTTTTTTAATGAGCTTTTTGTTTCCTTTTGGGACAGTAGCAACAACCACTCATCAGTGAGGAATAAGAATATAAGAATATGTAAAATCATTTCAATCACATGCCAATCTTCTCCTGGTAAAATAAAAAACACCACACAAATCACAGACGTTTTAAATATTTATGGAAATGTATGTATAACAATTATGTTAGAATTTCCCCATCTTCATTTTAAAAACATTTGCATTGGCCCTTGTCTTTTGGAGATTAAATAAAACAAATGATATAAATTGAAGAGGATCACGGTTTTTTAAAACACTCTGATGGCAATAAATAAACAAATACGGCCAAAGTGGCCATCTAGCAAATCAATTCTCAATTCTTGGCCCAATTCACTGACATTTACATTTTATCAGTGCTTATCCAGACCACAGAATTAGTAGTACACATGGCACTTCATGATTGCCATGTTATCTGACATAACTTGTGTAATTAGAAAAAAAAATAACTCAATTCATTAAGTAAAAAACATAACCTTTTGATTTATGGTCACCCAACTTCTCTTTTCTCATAGATGCTGAACTGGACATTTGTGTTTAGAAGAAGTGACTCTTCTCCTTACTTCAGACTATTGCTACAGCTTTGGTTTTATGTGCCAATTTTTTAAAACAATTCTAGAATTCACACCATGAAACGTGAGTTATGTGCCCACAGAGAATTGTTTAAATCTCCTGAGGGAGCTTAATACTCACCCCCACCATATGGAGAGCAGCTTCCTTGTTCCCATTTCAGCACACCTATCTGAATATATTTAGTTTTGGTCTAACTTCAGCCCCCTCAAATGATTTAGAAGCTGATACTTTCTCAGTGAGATCACTTTTTTGTCTTGTTATCATTCATTAAAGTGTTTGAATCCCTGACATCATCAGGCTTAACTCTTTCTTCTGGAAGCCAGAACGACTAACACACGAAACAACCAGCAAGCCCCTGATTGAGAGAGGCTCTCTGTGCAGGCATTTCCCAACTTATCACCATCTCCATATTGAGCAGTTCATTTACCCGAAGTCACTTACAAAACCCCTTCAGAGTTATGCTATAATAATAGGACCTCATTTATGTCACACTTCCAACTTACCATGTATTATAGCTATCATTTAGATTTATTCTCCTAATAGCTCCCTAGAATCTGAAGAGGTCAATCTTTGCTCTAGGGTTTCTAGAAAGGTCTAGTTTCCTTATCTTTCTTCTACTAGCCACAAAATAATTTTTCTTGCTTGATTTAGTTTAACCTATTTAATTATTTCAGTCAATGGAACTCTTGGAGGCTATCCCGTCATTAGTCAAATTCTTCCAAGTGGAATGGTGTCATATTTGAGCCACCCCCAGGCAGTAGCTTACTTCTATGGGATGGCGCTCTGCTGCATATCCTCACTGCAGATTTCACTATCAGATTTACTGTCAGGAAAAATATCGTCTTCAATAACATGCAGCTCGTCACAATTGCTTTTTTACTGTTTGCCATTCTTGCTTTTCCTAGCCTGGTTGAGACTCAGGTAATTGTCTTATGAGGTTAATATATCATCCATTTTATTTGCAAGACCCTCTCTTTCTGACCTTTCCCTTTCTCCCCGCTGAAGAGTAAACCAGAATAGCTACACAGAAATGTCTCAAGTGACTGAAGGAAAAGGCATTTCCCATTTCACTCACTTTAAAATGAAACATTTCTATCATTTATTCATTCTATCGAAAATATTTAGTGTCTGCTTCATGCCTGGCACTGTTCTAGGTGCTAGGGATATAGCAGTCAACAGCTCAGGCAAACCTCTGTATCATCCACTCAAGTGGGGGAGGGTAGAGAAATGGACACTAAACAAGCATGAACACAGGACACAAGATGTCAGGTGGTGGCAGGGTTTCAAAGGAGAATAAACTAGGGTAAAGAAAAAGTCCATGTAGCGTGTTGCAGAGGTGGGAGAGTTGCTGTTTGAACTAAAATAGCATAACACCCTGGGTGACATATACACTGTATAGAATACTTGTTAAGCACATGCACTCTGGAGCCACGTCACTTGGGTTAAATCCACTTGAGTTATATACATAATAGCTGTTTGACTGTTCTGCTTATCTGCTGTTATGTAACAAATAACCCCAGCACTCTGTGGTTTAAAATAATCATTTATTTTACTCATGAATTCATGAGTCAGGAATTCTGACGGGATGGCAAATGGTCAGCTGAGTACATGACGTCTGTGGCTTCAGGTGATGATTTGAACAGCTGGGAGCTACAGCCATGACAACTGGGGGCTCACGGAGCATCAATCCTTCTGTACACAGCCCTTCCACTTGGCTCCCTTCAGCCTCCTTTCAGCATGATGACCTCAAGTTCATCAGACTTCTCCATGGGTCTCAGGACTCCAAGAGCAAGTGTTCCAAGAGATAGGAAGTGGAAGCTGCCAAATCCTTAAGGCCTGGGCCCAATAGCAAAGTGTTACTCTTGCCATATTATATTAGTGAAAGCAGACACAGAGCCCATGAGTTTCAAGGGGAGGAAACTCCTCTCATTAGGAGAGCCTTAAAGAATTTGTGGACATCTTTAGTCTGCCAGAATGTCCTTTGGACCAGCTCCATTGATTTCTCTACACCTCTGTTTCCTTCGCTGTTAATATAGACAATAATAGGACATTGTAGGTTTGTTACGAGAATAAATGAGTTAATGAAAGTAAAGTGTCTGGAATACAATAAACATTCAATAAGCATTAGCTATTTTATTTTTCTCAAGCTATTTTTAATATTCCTTTAGTGTGAACACTGCATTAAAATAACACATTTTCCCTTCAGACAAAGATAAACTGGACTTTAAAGATACATGTTGGTGTAGAATCTAACATACGATATTTCTTTTAGAAATGTACAAACTTTGACTAGTTTTATAATGAATAATAACACTACCACCCCTTCACGTTCCCTACCTCCTAAACAAACATACACGTACACACAAAGTCTCACACTTTTTCACTCTCTACCCTAGGAATGGGTTAGCAAACCAAGTCACATTCTTGGTCAGTTGGAAAGGGTTTGGAAGAAAGAAAATGGGGACCATAGTGTTTTGTTTTTGGTGATGGGGTTCTCACTTTGGTTGCAGAAGGTAAGCTTATGAAAAAAATAGACACGCCACAGGAAATGTAGTTTTACATGACCCTGAATGACTGTGTAAGAATGTCCAAACAATGCCAGGCTGCTGCAGAATGGATCTCAAGCACCAGGGAGGCTTGGAGGTTGGCATTTGAGCCTTCTCTCCTAGAGCAGACCAGGACCTAGCCCAAGGGAGCTCTTAGCCTCCCAGTTTGGGCAACATCCCTTCTTGTACTTTATTAAGGACCCCTCAGAGTCTTGATGCCAATACTGAGTGCATGGGACAATGTCACCACTATCCTTCACTAAACTGTGAGGAAAGGAACAAGCTGCTTCTTGTTATCATTTCAGTTTCCCCTTCACACTTCCTCTGCAAGATGTGCTATAACATATTGCTTTAGTTTATTTCATGGAGTATGCTTCAAATTTGAAACAGGGCCTCTGTGTTTAGGTACTTTTCCACAAGGAGCAATGACTATGCCTGAGACATCCTTGGTCCCATCTAGTTTCCTTTATGATGGCAGATGCTCCACTTGTGAGGTGAGATTAGGGTTATGGCCCAGCTGAAAGTCAGACACTGGCCTTTTCATGGGGTCAAACTTGGAACCCTGACTACATCAGCAGTGATTAACCGTACACAGGCACTACTCACAGCAGTATTTTTAACACCAGTTTATAGCAGAGCTTTTAAGGAATCCCAAAACATGGGATGACCACACTAGAGAAAGTACTAATCACCCAACTTAAGTAAACAATTAACAGCAAGAATAACATATCTTCTCACTATAGCCCAAAAGTAAATATGTGAAGGTACAATATACAAGAAAACTACAATGGGTTGAGCTTACCCTTATCACGGTTTTCCATATTGACATCATAAAAAATTTCCTAAAGCCTAAGCTAAAATCAAACTGCTGCTCTAATCTGTGAATTTGCCAACATTCAAAATAAATCAAACACATCGAGAAAGATATATATCTTCCCATTTATACAGCTGGTTTATAACTCTAGTGGGAAGGACAAAAACTAAGCTTTGATTATCAAGAACTTCTTAAAAAGAGCAAATGATAGTTACTCAGAAAAACTGTTAGGCAAATATAAAATCCTATCTAATTAATTTTAAAATGGACACATTGATTTATACTCTGCTCAACTTTCCTTTTCTCCCACTAACTGGTTATGGAAACCTCATTTAACAGATGAGAAAACAGTGTGTGGAATCAATCAATGTAGATTAAACTACATTTAACATCTGTTAAAGTTTCTGAAATGTGACAATTTGAGGGAGATTTTGCTATCTACACTCTCATCTTAACTTGAAGCCAGAATATCATTCCCATATCCACACAATCTGCCAGACAATCAGAATTAATCAGCACAGGAGGATGGATGAGGTGTTCCTTTTGTGGGAGGTATTTACGTACTTGTCAGATTGTCACAAAGTAGAGATAGTTTAAATGAACATTTCCCCAAGGCAAAGGAATGAACCACAGTATCTGAGAGGGTAGCTCATACCATATGCTTTTTCAAGTTCTTTCTCCCACTGTTTACAATTTGTTGGAGAACATAAGAATTAGGGACGACACCAGAGATAATATATTTAGTATTTCTATTATGTACTCCTGCATAATAAACCACCCTGAAATTCATTGGCTTATAATAACAACATATTATTTCTCATGATTCTAAGCTTACTTAGGTAGTTGTTCTGTTCTCTGTGGTATGGAATCCCTCACATGGCTGCATTCAACTGGGAGTTTAGCCTCCCTCCAAGAGCCTCTCACAGTTGAGTATTCCAGCCCAAGCTTCTTTATGGCACAATGCCTTTCTCCCAAGAGGGAGTGTTCCCAAATGACGAACTCCAAGGTAAAAGCACTCAACAAGCCTCTGCTTGGATCATGCTTGCCAATGTTCCCAATGGCAAGAAGAATCCATGTGGCTAAGCTCAGCATGACTAGGTAAGAGGATAGCACAGGGTATAGATACCAGAAGATAGAATCGCTGGGGAGCACCAACATAGTGATCTACCCCATCAAGTTCTCCATCCAAGAGAAAATGTCTCAAGCACATACCTCAGATCACTTTAATCAGATCACACTCATTACCTAGTAGGACAGACCATTGCAATTTGAGACAATATTTATTAGAAAATGCTTCCTCTGCCTTCTTCTAATTTCTAGCCACTAATCCTATTTCTGCGCTCTTGAGGAACACAGAAAAAAATGGATTTGCTTTCCCTTTCTAAGTATAACACCTAAAAAAATGTAAAGAGAATATCATGTTTCTCCATACTCTTCCAAGTCCCCACATCTGCTTTCTGGGCTCAGCATTCTCAGTTTCTTTTTACCAGCCTGCTGAAACCAGCAATGGCAGCATAATATCAGGTCTATTTAGGATAAGCTTGACTATTATCTTCAATTTCTCACAAGAGAAATGCTGGCTCATTCAGGATAATTGGACTAATTCTTAAAGCAACGACTAATAAGAATCTTCCAAGACAATTATAAAAGACTCAAATTAAAACACAGAAGAGAGAAAGAAAAAGAGAGGGAGCTCAAAATGGTAGACTGCCTCCAATAGGGGCATTTTCACACAGAATGGTAGCCCTGAGAACAAAACTAGCCCTGAACCACTTGCTCTATATCATGTGGAGGTCATTCAAATACATGCACAGGACAACAAAACAAAACAAAACAAACAAACAAACACAAAACCTTCAGCGGTCCAGTCGCTTTTATACTATCTTGAAGCATACTACAAAAACAAACCCAGGGAAATGGATCTCTCCAGTGATGGACTCAAAAGACTTCAACCTGTATGAAATGGTCCAAGTATTATTCTGATTCTATTCAGATATCCCTCACAAAACATACTAGAATGACTGGGATTTCAAGTTGTTTGCAATAAACTCCAAAGACCAGAGCAAACAACAACCACTCCTGCCCAAGTCAGAATATTTCAGGATGTCCTCAAACTCAAATTTAGACATTGCTCTGGAGAATTTTCTGGATCTATTAAGTAACTCAATTGATCCAATTTGGTGGAGCAATTATAGATCAGATATATAGGTAACCTCACACTAGAACCAGCTAAACAGAAACACGAAGGGCAGGCAGAACCTCTTATCGACTCTGCAGCCAAAATAATAAGACCCCGTGAAGTCAAGTCCCTGCTGTGGTAGCAGCAACCATGGGCAAGTGACTGATGGCATCTGGGTCCCTTATAATAATACAATGGAAGGAACTGGTAGTTCGCAAATTTTCTTCAGCCTGAAGTCTTATTTAAGTCTCTATCAGTTCAGAACATTTCTCTTCTCTACTAATTTGATAATTGTCATAAATTGGGTTCCACAAAAATAGACTCTGAGACAGATATGAGCATACAAGAAATCTATTGGAAAAAATTTTCAGATCAATCCTTGTGTAAAGGAAGAGAAGGGAATGAAGCAGGACTGGGCAAAGGCAGAACCTGGCTTCAACAAATCCAAAGTCAACTCAGGTGACCCCCCCTCCCCCCGGAGGGACTCTGAAGCTTAAATGACCCTTCTTATCCTGAGTTGGAATGAGAAGTATAGAACTTTATACCTCTGCATTGACATTCATAGTATGCAGGTTTCTCCAGGAAGGGACATGACCTTGGACAATGTAGATCTCTGTCAAGGCACTTTCGAAAAAAGGCTGAGAACTGAGGGGCATCTGCCGGTACCACTTCCAGCAGCTGGGGAATAGGTTCTTCGTTTCTGAAGGAAAATTTGGGCAGCATGTCCAGAGCCCATTCTTGACATTTATTGCAATATTCTTTCCATGGCCACATGTGGTGAGATATAACTGCCCAAGACCAAGTATGAACTTAATCTTATACAATTTGACTCATACTCTATTTAGCCACAGTTTGAGACCAAGGTCTAATTGAGAATTCAGAGACCTTGAATTTCAAACTGACTAGATTGCTTCATATAAAAAATTCATGTCAGATACATCAAATCCACAGAAGCTTCTTCCTTCTGAATTCCTAATGAAATTGTCTTTGGCACAGATACGTAAAGAAATACCACCATCATAATCCTGTCACACCTGCCTAACAGGTGTATACAGGAAAATTAGCAAATTTGAGGTATAGTTTATTGATTTTGAAACTGCCTGTCTTTTTAAATCGTGATTTCATTAAATTGCAATATAAAAATAGAATATGAAAATAACACAGGGTTTTTCTATGTATCTTCATCACACAAGAACAAATAAAAAATTGTCCATTTCAGTTTAATCTGCCAAATCATTCAGACCAATTGTTTTTGGCACTAGGAAGAGTTTGTATCATTCTCAATTTGTTAAAGATTTCACCCCCCCAAAAAAAACCTTAAAAATAACACATGTACATATAACCCATTTTGTGGCAGTACAATAGCCTCCCTGCTTACAACTAGCATTATCTAAATTCTGGAATTTGTTCACTTCCAATTCCTTTGACATCTTCTAATTAAACAAACATCAGGTTGAAGTCTCTCAATTTCTTTGAAATTCAAAACCTGCAAGGCACATGCAATCTATGAGTTCTATGGAGAAGAGGGGTGACTTATATGATTCTATTTCCCCAACATCCATTCCATTTTTATTTCATTCAGTTCAATTCAACAAACCTTTACTGAAGAGCTACTATGGCCAAGATGTTATGGGATATTCAGAAATTAACCTAAGACAGATTCTACCCCATAGATGTGTATCAGTGTGTGTGTATTCAGAATTCTATAAGTTAATTATAGTAGATTGAAGCATATGAAAGTGAACGTTTTTTATCTACAAAAACAGCATTCACATTTGGATTAACCTAATATAACATAGAAGACAGTGTAATTATTTTTTATAGCAGAAATATAAACAATATTATGGGAACCAGGACAAGAAAATGTTACCTCTAATTAGAGGAATTAGAGATTTCACGAAATGGGTTAGTTTGAGCAAGTGACTACAGATGGTTGGCAATAGCGCCATACCCCAGGACACTGTTCCCTTCTTCACCTGGAGAACCACTATATGTCCAGCTGTGGTGATGTGAGCCTCTGGCCCCACAGCAGACAGGCATCCATCCAACAGCAGCCTGTCCAGACACCACGCTGGGGCATTTGTAGAGTAAACACGAAGAGAAAGTAGAGTTCAGTGCTTAGTCCAGAAGGACAGGAAAACAGTGGGCTCTTATTTTATCTGCAAGTTCCAAATGCTCTCTCCCTGGAAGTTTTTTTCAACAAAAGTATTTGGGGTTTATTTTGGTTTTGGGTTTGGTTTTGGTTTTCTGAAGGGAAGGAGTGGAGCCCCCTAGAACCAAGCATACATGTATTCTTGCATGTTTGAAAATCTAAGATTTACAGATCTTTGAACCACTATAGAAATAAAATTCTGAAGCGGCTGTCTAGAGTGGCTGAGATTTTTCCTCTTAGCTACCTGGAAAATGTGGAGTTGCTATTTCAGGAAAACAGATGATGAATTTCATGAAGGCATATCTTTCATTTAGTCAATAAAAATGTCTGCCAACCCATTCCACCCACCCTAAACAATCAATAGAAATGAAATTTTGGCCTACACAGACTGAAAATAGTAGGGCCAAAGTACAGTAAGATGCCAGAGAAGGATTAGATGTAAATCGTAATTTCATTTAGAAAGTTTTCCTTATGTAGATCCATTTATATAAGCATTTTCACACAAATTTGAGATTATTGGCTAGGCCCCCTCATTCCTAACATACAAAGGTGAACTTAATCACTACTAACTGGCTGCTCAAGGAGTGTTGATTAGAGCTCTTTGTTCATTATCTGTGGGTTTCTGCTCAATTCCTCTATAAGGGAGTATACTCCGGGGCTCACAGACCACATCTGTGGAAATAATCAAGTGCTACAAAGATAAAGTTGTGCTTAGGGAAAACAAGAAGTTTGTAGATGAAGTTATTTAGATTTATCACAACTCTTGAAAATACAACCCTACTCCATTAGCCAAACTAATAGTAGGTCAATACAATGCATAGTAGAAAAGGCAGCAGTACAGGTTTTATTTAAGTCTGTACTGTTCAATATGGTAGCCACGAGCCACTTACGGCTAGTAAGCACCTGAAATGTGGCTAGTCTGAATTAAAACCTACTTAAAGTATGAACTACACATGGGATTTCAAAGACTTAGAAAGAAAAATACAATATAAAATATCTCATTAACAATTCTTAAGTTAATTGCAGGCAGAAATGATAACATTTGGACATGCTGGGTCAAATAAAATATATTTCTAAAATTAATTTCACCTGTTTCTTTTAACTTTGTTTAACGTGGCACTCGAAATACTTAAAACTACATACGTGGTTTGCATTAGATTTCTTTGGGTCTAAGACTTCTTTCACTGGTCTAAGAGATACACCTTAACTTCCCTAATGTCAGTATCCACTTCTGTAAAATGTAGAAAACAACTATTGCCATGTCTTATTGATTTGCTGTCAACATAAATGAACTAATGTATAGGAAAACATTTTAAAAACTATCGCACAGTACTATCAAAAAGAATAATTCCTTACGAAAAAGTCAGCATAATAAATCCAAGTGGTAAATGTAACTTTTAGCTGCTCTGGCAAAGGATTTCAAAAATGCCAAACAAAACTAAGAAATGTGGATTTATCCTCCAAACCTCTCTATGCTTTCAGTTCATATAAATTTGAAATGCTAAGCACACCAAACAATCTGACAGGCTTCGTGATGGATAAACTCCTCCAAGAGCAGGATAATGCTCTATGAGCATGCTCAGGGGATGAGGTAAGCTATCACCCTACTCTCAGATCAGCCTGGCTTGGAATGGAAAAGGCTGTGGTATTAGAGTCCACCTAGTGGTGAATTTATCAATGCAGCATTGGCAGTAAACAGCAGTCTGGACCCAGGGTTTGAGATCACTGTTGCCTGTCAAACCAATGGAATTTTCTAATCTACCCTAAAAAAATAAAACTGAGCCTAAATTAGGAAAAGCTCATGGTCAAACTAGAAATTGCTTCCTATTTTCAACCTTTCTTTAGAATTGCTTCTGACTTTCCTGGAAGTACAAGGTGGGGATAATATGATCTCAAGAATTGTGAGGCTGAGATGAATGAAGAAAGAGAGAAAAAAAGTCCACCTACACTTAAAGCAAAGGTGCCTTGAGAATCTCTCACCAGGTTGCACAATGTTAGGTCAGTGGGCAGAGCTTCAGGAAAGGTCACCTAAAGGCCCCAAATACAGCCACCCTCAAAAGTAGGGGATAGGGAGTCTCCAACTTTGTCTACCGTCCAGCCTCACATCCTGCCACATTATCCCATCTTTGACAGTTATTACACTCTGATCATATCTAAGCAGTTGCAATTCTCCAAATACATAAAGCCGCAGAACCTGCCTGTGTGCTCTCCCTCTGCCAGAACATGCTTGCACCGCCTCAGGTGCTGTTTCCTTAGCAAACTCATCTTCCTTCCTCAAGAGTCAACTAGTGTCACCTCCTCCGGGAATCTCTCTCTGACACATTCTACAACACTCGGACCTGCATTATAAAGCTAACCTCCCTAGAAAGTAAACTGGGGCAGCCACTATGGAAAATAGTATGGAGGTTCCTCAAAAATTAAAAACTAAACTACCAGGTGATCTAGCGATCCCACTTCTGGATATATACTCAAAGGAAACGAAGTCATTACCTCAAAGAGACAAATGCACTCCCATGTTCACTGCGGCATTACTCACAATAACCAAGGTATGAAAGCAACCTAAGTATCCACCAACAAATGGATAGGGTGTTTCCTTACCTTGGTAACTGTGAATAATGCTGCCGGGAATATGGGAGTGTGGTATGTATAGACATAATGGAATATCCCTCAGCCTTTAAAAAGAAAGAAATCCTGTCATTTGTGACAGCATGGAAGGCATGAAGCTGGAAGGCATTGTGCTAACTGAAATAAGCCAAAGACAAATACCACACAGTATCACTTATATGCAAACAAAAAAGGTGAACTTATAGAAACAGAATAGAAAAGTGGTTGCCAGGGACAGGGAAAGGTTGATAAAGGGTATGAACTTTCTTTCAGTTATAAGATGAGTAAGGTCTGAGAATTTAATATATAACATGGTGACTGTAATTGGTAACACTATATTGTATAACTGAAATCTGCCAAGAGAGAAGAATCTAAATGTTCTCACCAAAAAAAAGGGTAAATATATAAGGGGATGGATGTATTAATTAATTCAGTGAAAGAAATCCTTTCACAATGTATACACATATAAAATCATCACAATGTATACTTTAAATATCTAATCATTTTATTTGTCAATTACACCTCAATAAATATGACAAAAAAGAGGAAAAAAAAACCCTAACCTCCCTATATTAGAATTGCCAGTTTCTGTAAATGGCTTTTCATTTGATTGAGATCTTTTAACCACATTTTTCAATCCAGTCTCATGTTTGGAGGGAAACTTTGTTTCCTGCTCTTCATGTGTCTATGCAGTGAGACCTCCACGAGATGACATTCTGGCCTCTCTCCACCACCCCTCACCCCAGTCTCTCTAATCGGTTGGTATTAGTCTAAACCTGCCACGCTCAGCTCTTCTCCTGTCTCATTCTTTTTTCTTCACGATCCGTGTGTTAGATGAGAGAATATGTACGGTCTTCTCCCTACTGTGCAGCAGCAGGGGCCTGGCCCTTTGGTCTGTGGTTTCCTAGAGCTGCCTGTTGCATTGAGGGTGTATTCAAAAACTCACTTGGCTGACCTCAGACACAATCTCCAGGTAACTTTATAGATATTATAAAACATTTTATCTCCATCTGTTGGAACTCTATGTCCATAGCAGTTGGTTCTAAACACAGGTGGGGAAAAAGGAGACTTGTTCATCTCCTAAAATTCCTAATAAATGAATCTCAATGCAATCCTAGAGCTATAAGTGAAAAAAAAAAAAAAGTCAAGCTAGGAAGGCATAAGCAGCTTAAAGCAGAACATCTGCCAGAAAAAAATAAGGCAGTCTGGAAGTCATACCAACAAACTCCTCCTCAATAAGAAGACAATGAGCAATAACAATACCTTTGTTATTAAGTTATACTCCTGTCCCCTTATCTTCCCCTCTTTATCACAGGGGATGGGTGTCACCCATTTTTTGGGTCTCCAAAATTAGTATCCAACAGCAGGCATGCAAATAGTTGCTTAATTGATCATTAATAGACCACACACATTATGGGTTCAACCTGGTAAGAGGAGAGCACAGATAAAGTTAGAGTCTTCTCATGACAGCCAAGCTCAGAGATCAAGTGTAAGATGACATGTATGATACAAAACAAGCCAGGAAACGGCATCCTAGGATAGGAGGTCCTGACTGAGCCTTGACAGTGAGGCTGAGACAAGGGCTTTTAAACCTCTAAAACTTCGAACGGCAATGTCATTAAAATTAGACAAATTGTGGAACAGTACTTAAGACGAGGGTTAAGCAACTGAACTTCCTCAAACCCTTCTAAGCGTCCGTTTTCTCATTCATGTAAGGAAGTTAATGAAACTACTGACTTCACAGGATTTTTGAGAGAGTCAAAGAACTTTAATTTTTGTAAAGGCTTTCTTTAGTTCAGACTCACCATATAAGAAGTGCTAGATTCCTTTGTGCGAGCTAAAGCAACATCGGCAACAGCAGTAGCTTAATTTGGACATTCCCACTTAGAACATAGATGTAAGCATGAAAAAAAAACATAATTGCAAGGGAAGGAGAAGGCAGAGATAATTGAACATGATAGAGGTAGATCCCTCTACTAGCTAGATGGAAAATCTGTAATTGTTACCCTACCACAGAGTAAATTGAGCTGTGAAGTATGTGTCACAATTTACATAGCTTATTTTGCCTTTTTTTTTTTTTTTTGGCATTTCTATCACAATTCTGACCATTTAAAATTTCCCCCATCAGGAACACTTGGATGTTAAATTAGGAGCACCCCAGAGCCACCATCTTCCATAACATACCCTTTCCTCCTGATGCTCACATCAGGTCAGAAATGTGCAAGTCTATTAAGCTGGGCTGGAGTTGGGGCTGACTGTAATTAAATATTAAATTTTAATTCTTACTCATTCTTATTATCTATTTACAAAAAAACCAAGACTGATATTTTTCCTATTTTTCTCCTCTCTTTCACGTTCCACACACAGTTATCTCATGGACTCAGTTTCCCATGAAAGGAATTTTACATGCAGAATTCTGTTGTTCATAAACTCAAAATGGAGAATGCTCAGTTTTTAAATCTATCCCATACTAAATGTATCCAAACACTTTCAGATTTGCTGGAAAGAAAAGTCACAATTCTCTTTCCCAAAGCCAGTATTTGATTTGGTATCCTGTAACTTGCAAAGCAGTCACCCACACTTAGAAGTTCTGCAAGATGCTATCTGTAAGATGTGTCCTTAAATTATAAACACCTGTTTTCTTTATCCCTCTCCTCATATCCCCTAGGCAACCTATAAAGAAAAACTTTAATGGGTTTAGTAAAATAAAAACTTGCTCCCAAATTCACATTATATCTTCCTACACACCTAAGAAAAAAACTAATAAAGGTTTCATATTCAATGAGCTAAAGCTGGCATCTAACCAAATACTTTCTCATCTACATTCTAAAAAGGAGAATAAAATGCCAAAATGTCAAGTTCATATAATTAAACATTTTAAACTCTTTTAAGAGACCAACCAATGTATGCAATGTAAACATTTTAGTAAAGTTTAGTAAAGTTGACCAAAAATAAATGGTAGAAACTAGTTCACCTAAGGATTGTTCACCTCTGCCCATTTGCCAAGTTTGGAGTGATTTCCTCTATCCTTATCAGTTTCATACTGCTATTTGCCAACGTGCACACACAACTACAAATTTTAAGGATACTTCTTCATAAATGGGCCATAATATCTGCACTTAGTGCAGCAAACTATTGTTGCAATTTCAGTATAGTTTCTTATTCCATGTCTATAATTTACCATTAAGATTCCATTAGAGCAAACAGCACTGTTAACTGATGGAAATTTCTTACCAAATACTGAAAATCTAAAGTCACAACTAACTTCACTAATAATTCCCCTACAAACCTAAAAACTTAAAGGTCAGGTGTATTTTATTTTCTCCAGCCTGGTCTCCTAAAAATAAATCACAGATATATTCCTGATCTGCAATTTAATTACCCTCTGGAGACCAGCAGGTTATAGTTGGAGGGTGTCATTTAGCAGCCTTTGGGGAATTGGAACCTCTTTCATTTGCATTACTTCTTTGTAACAAGAATTCAGACAGACTCGGCCTTTTTTTTCCCCCAGAAAAAGGTCACCGTCTATCATTAGAAGCCTGAATGAGAAATGGTAACATGAATTTTTTTTTAAGATAAAAGTTAGAGGCATTGAAAACAAATAACATATTGACATTTAAAATACTCATTTTAAAAATAGAGGGCACTATGGTGTGTCATTAGCACCTTCCTCATTATTGGGTTTTCATCCATTTACAGAATCTCTGGGTTGGAAGGGACAATAAAGGTCATCCTGTCCAAGTACCACCTGATGCCTTGAAAATTTCCTTCTCTGTGGTACAGTCTGATCTATTTTCTAATAAATTACTTCTATAGTCAGTGAAGAGCCAAGTCCTTACAATTTATATTGAATCTACAATGATACATTAGCTTTTATCACCTTTATTTTATTTGAACCCTAGAAAACAGTATTTTTAAAACTTCATAATTTTTACTTTTAATTCCTTCAACTCCTCTCTCCGCTGGGCATTAATTTCTGATTATATTTTGAATATAACTATAACATATAATTGGAAATTCAATTAAGTCAAATAAGCATGTGCTTTATTTCCTTGCTTATTAGGAAACTGATGAAAATATGCACTATTCAGATCTTTCATTGACGTGTCTTCAAGAATAAATGCTTTCACTATGCCCATAAAAATGTTTCGATGACATTTATATAAAATGTGAGTGACATTCTGATGTCAAATAATTACCATGACATTAATTGCAATGATGACTACAGATTCAGTTCATATAGTGTTATCCTGAACTCACCTTCCTTTCCCCTTCCATTATCTTTAATCATGTATCCACTTCTCTTTCTGATTCTCCATTTTCCACCAGATATCAACAATTGATTTTAAACAGAAACTTTTCTTTGCCAGGTGGTCAAATGGCAATTCTAGTTTTAATCTAATTGTAGGGTAGGAGATAGTCCTACACTTAAAATTTACTTTAATAATCTAGAACCCCACACACACCTAGACCATCATGTCTAAGTGCCAGCCCAACATCACCAGAAAACTCAGATGCTGAAAACATCTTAGGTTTTTTCATTGATTTGACAAGTATTTGTCTTGATCCTACTCAGTTCCAAATGCTGTGGGAGGCATTTGGGTTAAAAGTTAAATTAAACATAGCATTCACCATCAAAGAACTCATTTAAATGGAGGAAGACTGATACACATAGTGAGGAAAATATGAGCAGTAGGCACAGGTGACTATGGGGCATGGAGTAGTTGTACCCACCCCTACCAGGAGTGAAAAGAGGAAGCTGACTCCAAAGTACTGAGTTTCAAAGGATGAATTTAAGTCAGCAAGGAAAAGTGAAGACGAAGGTTCTCATCTTTTCAGTAATGGTGGGTCTGTTTCTTTTAGAACCAGAAGTAATGTTTGCTATCATCTGGTTCAATTAACCTGTTAATTTTGCAAATAAGAAACTCAGTATTTTTTAGAGCCATTTCCCCATTAATCTTTATAATGTTTTTTAGAGGTTTTTTTTTTTTAGAAAGCAAATATTATGTTGATTTTTACAGACAAGGACATTAATGCATACATATAAGAAGTAATTTGCCAAAAGCCCCCACAAATATTTGATGAATGTGAGCAGATACTCGTCAGGTGTCTCTCATCCAACTGTTCATACTAGGAAAGGATATTATTCCTATGACAAAAGGAAAGCACAGTGCTGAAAATCTAGAGCTTTCATACTAATAATTCTGTGACTTCGAAAAGCTCTTATGTTTCCTCATTAATCAAATGAAGTGATAGCACAAGACATTCCAAAATTCTAAGGCCATGCTGTCAAATTCTGCCAGTTCACAATACTGTGTACTAAAATATCTTTCACTAGAATATGGTAAAGATTATAGAATCTGCCCGAAACCATCTGACATTAAGTGTCCCCTTTCATTAAGTTTTTAGTTCCCGACATTTTTAATTCCATGTGTCCCCTTTATCCAGATTTTTCTGTATTTCTTTTCATTTTTCAAAAATCCCCTAACCTGCCTGAGCTATGATTAAGAATTTAGAAGATTCCCTATAAACTTATCCCATAATGAAAAAGCACTCTGAACACACTGAGAGCTATGGAACTAAAAGCACTGAAACCACAATATTTACAATATTTCAAACTTCAAGCCATAGCAGCCCAAATTCAGAGGGAAGTAAAAGCAACCCAGATGTGAAGTAAAGTGGTTAAATATTAATGTAATGAGATTTTAAATTATAGGTCTGAAAATCCACCAAAAAAAAAACCTTTTTCTTCTCAATTTGTAGGAAAGCCATATTTAAGGTCAAGACAGATTATCTCCACCAAACCTTCATTTCATGCATTATGTCCTCACTATATTTTTTAATCACCCCTTCCTTTTCTTACTTATTCATTAAATATCTTTTAAGTTCCATGTTCAAAAGGTATGGTAAAACAAAACAGAAAAAGTCAACAGGACTGTTTGTTTGGTTTTTGTTTTTTATTAGATTGGGTGGGAAGTTGTGGGTTGGTGTGTTCCTATATAGAAACATTTTTCCTCCAATATTATAAAAAAGGCTAAGATATAAGAAAAGACTATCATTGGATGAGATCTTTACTATCTCCTGTAAACCAGCCTTTAATTAATGCCCAGTTCTTTCATGTGTTTAATGTGTTCTCAGCCAACTCAGTTTGCAATATAGTGATTGATTTTTATTTAAAGTACTAGACTTTTCTATATTTTTTCACCTATTTCATAAGACCTTATTTTCCTCAGAATATCTTTGAGACAATGTCCCACAAAAAAAAATGCTCATGAACTATAATAAAATTCTGCAAATTGATTTATTTTACACTCATGTTACCCCTGAAAACAATTACATTCAAGTCCATGGCACACTTAACAGGAGTGTAAGCCAATCTCTGAAGACCTTAACAGTAAAAAGATTTCCATATATTGAGTCACTGCTATAAGTAGGATTATTAAAACTAACATTTTAATACTATGTATTGAGTGCATTTATTTTATTTAGTTTCGATTATATAATTTTCACCATTCATCTATATAAAAATGAATGTCTGTTTCAACTTTTCTTTTAATCTTTTTTGCCTCAGAAATGTCTGCTCGCTCCACTATTCTGCATCTTTCTAAAAGAGACCTATGACAAAACACATTTTTACCCACTTCACTACATTCACTTACATTTATCTCTAATATATTTCAATACCACTCCACTAAACATTTTTCCTTAAAAAATTAAAAGTAGAATTATCATATGATCCAATAATTCCACTACTGGGTATTTTTACCCAGTGAATACAAAAACACTAATTCAAAAAACATATGCACCCCTATGTTTATAGCAGCATTATTTACAAGAGCCAACATATGGAAGCAGCCCAAGTGTCCACTGATATATGAATGGATGAAAAAGATGTAGTATATATACGGTGGAATATTCTTCAGCCATCAAAAAGAATAAAATCATGCCATTTGCAACAACATGGATGAATCTACAGGGGATAATGCTAAATGAAATAAGTCAGTCAGAGAAAGACAAATACCATATGATTTCACTAGTATGCAGAATTTAGGAAACAAAACAGAGAAAAAAGAGACCAAAAAAACAAACTCTTTTTTTTAAGATTTTATCTATTTATTTGTCAGAGAGAGAGAGAGCACAAGCAGGCAGGCAGAGAGAGAAATAGGCTCCCCACTGAGCAAGGAGCCTGATGCAAGGTTGATCCCAGGACCCTGAGATCATGACCAGAGCTGAAGGCAGATCCTTAACCAACGGAGCCACCCAGGCATCCCCAAGAAACAAACAAGTATAGAGAACAAACTGATGGTTACCAGAAGGGAAGTGGAGGAGGGCTGACATAGGTGATGGGGATTAAAGAGTACACATATGATGAGCGTTGAGTAATGGATAGAATTGTTGCATCACTATATTATACACCTGAAACTAATGTAACATTTTATGTTAATTACACTGGAAACATACATACATACACACACACAAGCAAACAAATAAATGGGAATAAATAAATAATAAATAAAATAAATAGATAAAAGGAATGTGACTTCAAAAGGAGTTCTGATTCAGACAGCAACCACAGCAGGCTTAGGAACTCAGTTCCTCCCAGGGACACACCAAAACCAAAGCCACATATGGAACAAGTCCCTGTGAAAAAAATCCAGAAACTAGCTGAGTGACATCTAAACACTGGGTAAATGGTTAAAAAAAAAAAAAGTGCACATCAAAATGGGAAGGAAAGGCTGAGACACAATCTTGCCATAAATGCCATCTCCAGCACAGCAACACACACCAGGGAGGGAACTCACAACTTCCAGTTTCTCCGTGAAAAGTGAAGGGTTTTGACCCCACAACTTGTTCCCCAAGTTTTCAGACCTGCCAGCCCTTCTTCCACTCTCCCCAATTTAAATTAGGAATACTTGGGGCACCTGGGTGGCTCATTCGTTAAGTGTCTTTCTTTGGCTCTGGTCATGATCCCAAGTGTCCTGGGATCCAGCCCCACGGCAGGCTTCCTGCTCGGTGGGGAGCCTGCTTCTCCCTCTCCAGCTCTCCCTTGCTTGTGTTCCCTCTACCACTGTCTCTCTCTCTGTCAAATAAAAAAATAAAATCTTTTAAAAAAATAAATAAAATAAATTCAGAATACTGTAGACTCTTTGATCACTACTACTACTTCTAAACTTTGTTCCTCCACCATCACTTATATTTTTGTGTTGAAGCCTATATCACGATCTAAAGTCCTTCTGGACCCTGGCATAATGTCAGTGGGTCCTAGAAGTCTCTACTAACTTCTGAGGTCTTCACTACATACCTTTATTGTACTCTTGAAGGACTTTATGTTTACCATTACCTCTGAACTTAAAAGGCTGCTTAATAATTGTCTATTCACTTGTATGATTCCCCCTCTCAGAGTCTTGAGGGTAAGGACTGTGTCTTTCTTCTTTGTATTCCTGACACACAATATACTTTCTGAGTTGGAACACTGAAGATATTTGTAAATATTTGCTAAGTGACTGAACTACTATCTTCCCATTCTAATCACAGGTGACAGCATTCGGGACAAGTTATCCCAAAATATGGCACCTTGGCATACTGAATATTTCAAGCTGAAAGAACTGGAGGGATGACAAGTGCAGGAAGGATTCTCTGACAGGTCACAGACCCTCCAGTGACAGGTACCCTCCTTATACCTAGAGGAAAGGAGTATCCTTATCTCTGAAGACCAGGAAAACCAAGAGCAATCTGAATGAGCAGTGCTCGCAGTTTCTCCCAGAACTCCATTAAGCTCATACTCTTTTCTGTCCTATCACATTTTTCCATGACTCTCCATCATACCTAGGACAAAAACACTCAGGTTTAACCATGTCTTCAGTCCTTCATTTCCTCATGAAGGCTCCCAGCTAACATAAAACTTCTATTAAATAAATGTGTATGCCTTTCTCTTGTTAATCCGGGGCCTCTTCATTTAGAAGGGTAAAGGAAAAAAGGATATTCTCCCTCTCCTGTGTAGGCATTCCCGTCCTCAGAAACATGAGTGCCTGAATATCAACCCTCTTTACCCCATCCATTCTCTCCTGACTTTCTCTTTACAAAACATCATCTTTTCCTACCTGGATTTATGTGATTCTCTCCTAATTTCCACTACTTCCCTTTTTCGCAAAGCACCCAGCTCCATACCATGAGCTTAAGAGGCACTCGGGGAGTACATATGCTCACGAGCAGAGTGGCTCAGGGGCTGTCGGTCTCATAGACTCCAACACTCTGGGCCTGACCTGATCCTGTAGCACATCTCAATAAATCGTCTCGGCTGCCATGAATCCAAGTCTCTTAACCAAGTGGGACTTTTTCTTCTCCCTTCCTATCCCCTTTTCTCTTAGGATTTCCAGAGAACTAAGCAAACAACAGTCAAGTCCCAGTGTGGATAGAAACTGTACTGATTCACAGCTAAAAACATCATGGTTCTACTTTCTTTGTGTCTTCAGAAAGCTTCACTTAGCCATTACATGCACTGGATTTTATTATTTGTTCAATTTTTCATCCCTCCATATCCTTATCATGGTTCACTGTGAGATGAACCATAGCAAATATGTCAATGTGCCAATGAAGCTGGGCTCAGCCATGTGACTTGCTTTCTCTGATACGTGAGTGGAAGTGAAATTGTCAAGTCCCAGCTATAAGTATCACTTGTTTCTGTTTACCCATTTGAAATTATGACACCCTCTCTGAGAAGAAAAAGCCTCAAGTAACCACTGACCTTAGAACAGAAGATCTTTGGAGCAGACTTGAACTCAGACCTCAGCATGGGACAGAACCACACTAGCTGACCAGCAGAGCAAGGAACCAGAAATAAATCACTGTTATGTTAAGCCAATGAGATTTAGGGTTTGTTTGTTATGTGACATTACTGCTATAGGAACCAGACTGATACACTGTGTTTGATGCATGTTCTCTAAATCTCTAGTTTATAAACCGTTGGCTTTAGCCAGTGAAAACAGTGTAAGAAGGGCAGAATCTGGGGCGACAGGGTGGCTCAGTCAGTTGAGCATCTTGACTCTTGATTTCAGCTTAGGTCATGATCTGAGTGTTGTGGGATAGAGCCCCGTACTGGGCTCCACGCTCAGCAGGGAGTCTGCTTCCTCTCCCCCTCTCTCTCCCTCTTCCCTGCCTCCCGCTCTCTCGCACTCTTTCTCTCTAAAAATAAATAAATACATCTTTAAAAAAAAGAAAAGAAGGGCAGAATCCTGTTTGAAAAGCACATTTTCAATCTGATAAAAGTTTTGGAAATATCTCAGAAAGAAGTAGTCCACATTTTACAATTCACTAAGATTTTATGATGCTTTGGATTGGTTACTGTTATTGCTACTTACCAGGGTTGGTATTGATCAATCTCCTCTATTAGTTGAAGTGGCAGTTCTGTCTGTCATATTTCTCTTCCTTGAATGCATTTATTCATAATCATTATTACAACCTTTTTAACGTGGATGCTCAGCTCAAATGATACCCAAAAACTTCAGCTACATTATATCTTCAATGTTCAAGTCAGGCTTTTAAGGATTTGTGAAGAGCCGTAAAGAGTACGATTAGCATTAAAAATATATGACATATAGTAATGAATTGAACACGAAAAAATTGTCCGTGTTTTGAGACAAAGAAGGTATAAAACTGACTAAAAATATTTTGAGGTTAAAGAAAGTTTAAAATCCTAATCGCTGACATTATTAACTCTGCACCTTTTTCCCTTTCTTACTTTTATTGCAAGATCAATACAGATTCAGATTCCATATAAATCGAGAACTCAGGTAGCTTGGGGATTAAAAAGTAGAAGGGAAATAGAGTCCAAAACTGGAATCCTTATTCAGCCACCGATTTACTGTAGGATACTTAAAATATTGTTCTTTCTTCTCTACAATGGAGTTGATTTGGCAAAACATTCCAGTCAGCGATGTTTACGCTATTTTGGAGAAAACCTATTCAGAGTGTTTTCAGCAATCTCAGAGACCGTTGAAGATTTCTCAAAATATGGAATATCAAGCTCTTTAGTTCAATTTAATCTATAACTTACACACACACACACACACAAACCAGAAAAAACTGAATGGTTGTTTTGATTTGAGGTAGTAAATCTTAGTAGGAACAACCCAAATTTTAGAAACAGTCATGAATTTCCCCTAACTTCAAGACTGAATAATACCTGGTAAACTACTCAACCTTTTCAGGCCTTGGTTTCTTCATCTGGAACACATAACAAAAGTACTGGAGGATTTTTGCGAAAACGGAAGTAGAAGAAATGTATGTACATCGTCTAAAAGCAGCAGTTCTGGCATAACCAGAGCCCAACAAATGAAAACTATTATTTATTAATAGTGGAGTGAAATCACAGGGCAACAATAAGGTATCCAAAATTTGAATAAAGCTTAGGTGTCTTAAGAAATGGAGCTACATAAAGAGGTAAATAAATAGGGTTTATGTGACTCATGGGACTGATTGTTCTCACATAATTCTTGGAGTATCTTTGTGACAGGGGGCCTATTTGAAACACCTTCTTAAAGGTGTTTCAAAAGAAGAACAGAAATCAAGAAGAACGGAAATAAATAAAACACATAGGGTCTCTAATTCCAAATGCTTTACAAACATTAGGGCATCACAAACCACTTACCAGGATATCTTTCCCTTCCAACAATCACCTCCTTATTCAACCACATGCTCCAAGCTCAGTTCTACCCAAGTCTTACTGACAAACTGAAAGAACAGTAATCTGTCTCATAGTACTAATAATCATAACCATCAATATTGAGCACCTACTGTGTACCATACTACCTATTTTTAGATCTCCCAACCATGTCAAAGGGATGCTGGAATTCCAATTTTAAAGTGAAGAAATGGGCCATCAGAAAGGTGAAGTTTTCCCAGTTTCACACAGCAAATAAGAAAGAGAGCAGGGATAAAAATCCAAGTTTGTCTGATTCCCAAATTCATGCTTGTTCCATGAAGCTTTGACTTTAATGGTAAAGTCGCAGCATGTTAGAGTTTGGGGTTGGAAGGAAGCTGAGACCTTGCCTAATCCAAGCCTGTTTTTTACAGACGAGGAAATTGAATTCCAAATCAGAAGAACCAAGTGACTTATTCAAGTTCACAAAACAGGAAGAGGCAAAACCAAGGATAGAATTTTTTCCACATTATCCTTCCGTAAAATTCCACTATAAAGAAATATATTAGCAAGCTAAATCATGCTGTTTCCATGACTCCCAGGTATCAGGACTCCCTAAACCTCCCCCACCTCCCACAAACACAGACACACACACACACACACACACACACACACACACACACACACACACACCAAATGTAGAAATAATTGAACGCTGCTGCTTCCAGGTTATGCCACTGAAACCTTGTGAAGAAAGCCAAAACTTGGCTGTAAAATTTTTCATACAATACTGCTATGAATATTTTTTGAAAAACTGAAATTACTCATTCAGTGGACTGTGACAAAATTTCAGGCAGTTACCAGTTTTTATAAACTCCTGCTTGGAAGACAGAAGTATGAGCTTAATGAGGTGCAAAGAGTCAGTCTATACTTTTCATCTCAAATACATGTTATTGTAAGGAAGCAGAGAGCCGAGTGGGTGGCAGGCACATTGTTGAAGAGAAAAGATCCAGCTTCTACCAGTTTTTCTTTATCACACAGGAAGTCAGATTGCATGCGTTTCCCTTAGTGTAATGATCCTGGTGACTGTTCCCATTCACAATCACCTCTGGCAGACTGAAGCATGGTTTCTGACGTCATGCTGACTGCTTTGATTTGCCAGCATAACTCTATGGTTGTGTTCTCAGGCAAGGAGCCAACACGGAGGGTTTTTTTCTTGTTTATCGTACTGCTTCTGGATACATCATTTTGCAAAGTAACAACCAAGGTCAAAAGCATTGCCTCCATGCTGGGCCATAACAAAACACATTTTGAAGGTTGCTTGAGTCTGACTTCATAACACTTCACTGCTGATATCTATGAGGCATACTCTTCATTCTTCTGCTATGTCTAATTCAACTTTTTCAGGAACTTTTGCACATGATGACTCCATTTCATTTTGTTTTGTTTCATTTTAGTTGCTAGTTGCTATGGATTAAATGTTTGTGTATCTCCCCGTAGCCCTCCAAATTCCTATGTTGAAGCCCTACGCCACAATGTGATGGTATTTGGAAGTGGGGCCTCTGGGAGGTGATAAGGTGGGACCCTCATGATGTGATTAATGCCCTTATAAAAGGAGGAAGAGACAAGAGACCTCACTCTGTCTCCCCATGAGCACACACTGAGAAAAGGCCATGTGAGGACAAAGCAAGAAAGCAGCCATCTGTACCAGGAAGGGGGCTCTCACCAGACACTGAGTCTGCCAGCACCTTGATCTTGGACTTCCTGCTTCCAGAACAGTGAGATATAAATTTCTGTTGTTTAAGCCACCCAGTCTGAGGTATTTTGTTACAGCAACCTGACCAGACAAAGATAGTAGTCAAATACGCAAAAGACAGAATTAAAAAGGTTTCCAAATTCCAGATTGTTACTGAGTGTAATTTTTAAAGATTAGAAAATAATTTCCAGGCATAAAGAGTCCCATGGAATACTTTAACCCTTCTGAGGATATGAGTGCCATTATTCCATGAATAACAATGTGGGATCCTGAGAGTTTGTTTGCCCAGGCTTGTGTCAATGGTTAAATGATGCAGAGTGTATGGGGAGTGCTGAACAGGTTCAGACACAGTTTTCAGGTCACATGACAGTTCCAAGAAGGTTCAATTAACTAGGTTCTTTAAATGAAGGCTACAAAGGAAGAGCAAGCCTTCTGCTTTTTTGAATGATATTTCAAGAGGCATTTTTTCCCCAACAGAATAAGCACATCACCATGAATTCTAGACTCTAAGACCCAAACACTGAGTGAATTAAAACAAAGGAAACATGAAAAAGCAGCTCCGATCGTAAGGTCTTGATGCACCTTCAAACGAATTTGTTCTGAATAATACATCAAGCACCTAAGAACTCACATCTTAACCTATTTTTTTAAAAGATTCATTGTAAAGTGTAAAGCATCAAGAAAAGTAGTGATGTTTCTCAACACTTCAAGAGGCTGGTTATTAAAAAAACGTTTCAAAAATTTTTGGATGAGTGCAGAAGAGAATTCCTGAACTCGTGGTTGAGCACCACACAAACTTTCTTGCTTTCAGATCTCTGCAGTTCAAAGACATAAGCCTGTGCCAAGAGTACCATGGCCAAGACAGCTGCAGAGTGCCTCTGAGAGAATTATACCAAGACGTATATAAAGGAAGGAACAATGGCACAGTCAACTGACAGACTACAAGCCCTAAGATATACACAGGTGGCCCCAACAACCCCTTCTAAACAATGTTCAAGACATGTCCTGTATTGTAACTTTGGATGTATGGAAAGAGCTCTTTGTTGCTTGAAGCAAGATACTTTCTGGTCTTAAAAGAATCAAAAGTTTCTATGAATTCTAAATTGGAAAATGGTAGCTCAGAATACAAAAAGCTAAAGGGACTTTAGTCTATGATTTAACAGAGATTTATAAAACTCCATAAAATGGTCTGGATATACAGGAATATATATGCTTAAGGAAATAACAATATCAAGTGAAATTATTTTTAACATTATAAGAAGACTTAATATTCAATAAAGATGTAGTCATAAGCAAAAGCCCCTTTCTACGGTCCCTTCAGAAGAAGTGCATCTTAAAAATTTTTTCTTAAGAGGTCCTTTACCTGTCAGCATATCCTCACTTCACAAAGTGCTCCTTATATGCTCCTGGTCTCCTAGTTTTTATTATAGCTGTCCAAGGGTAAAATTAGACCATGAGCTCTTTGAGTGAACAGAGTGGTTCTTAGACAGCTCTCTCTCCCTAGTGCTAAGTAATGCCCTAGCACATAATATTTATTTTAACATTTGTTAAACCTTAAAAACTACTCCCCACGTATTAAAGTCTGTGAAATATATCAATAGATCCTTTGATTTTATTCTCACACCATCAAAGGTAATCACAAACTGAGTCTACAGAGCTCATGGAATGGGTAATACCATGAAAGGGGCTAAGATTCCTTCTAAGGCACCTAAAATTTCTTCTCAAGAATGGCTGAATGCTCCAAAATATCTCTGTGTTATTGACTTCAAGTGACTACTTAGGGGCAATTATACATGAGGACCTCTGTGTACAGTAATTCCCAGAAACGCAATTTTTAGCGTACTCTGTCAGATGACGATGATTCAGAGGTACCATGAAAACACATCCCTGTGATACAGGTAATTTCCCAGGGCCTCTATTAAATCACAACTCATAGATGCCCAAGCTGTCCTCCTACCTCCTCAGGAAATGGTCCTTTCGATTGCTGATATATGGAATATAGTGGAAAATGAAACATGACCAAAGCGATGGAAACAGATGCAAAGATTATATTTCTAACCTACAAATTGTCAAAACTTTCTCCTACTTCTCCTTATCTTCCTGGTTAGATAAAATAATAACTTCTAACATTCCTTTAGGACTGGAAATTTAGCAAGTACTCTAATCTATACCATTTCATACGAACTTCACAACAATCTTAGGAGGTAAGTAGGGCAGCATTATTTCCATTTCAAATGAAAAGTGGATATCAGGGGAAGGGGAGGAATTGACCCAATGGCAAATTCTGATTGCAGTCCCAGTGTCCCTGTCATTACGTCATTTGTCATCACTGCACTTGGTCTTTGGGCACCTCACTTGCTTCAGCCCAGCTACCTAGCCAAGCCATTTGTTTTTCAGAGGATGAAATGACCACCCATATATGGTCCCTGAAATGGGAAAATATAGTCAATGGGAGATGTATTAAAGAGTTAAAAAAAATACATAGTTGACACAGAAATAAAAATAACTATAAGAAAGCTCAGCAAATTCTCCAATAGTAGTTACCAAATCAACGTCAACAAAAGAGATGCACGTAATTCAATTCTTCAACCACCACCAGGACCAGGCCAGAGAGAAATAAGGATATCTTCCAATGTCATCATTCTTCCTCCCTGAAAGCTATTCTGAGCACCCTTTAAACTAAATCAAGATCCCAGTTCTTCCTAGACATCCTCCATCTTCCCCATACCTCAGACTGATAGTCGAGTCTAGAATATTTTCCAGCTCCACAGCCCAACTAGACAGTCTATCTCTGAGACAGACTTGAGACTTTGTCTAAGAGGATGGAGCCCAAGATGAAAATATGGCAACCAATCACCATAACGACTGAGGTGAATGTCATTTCAACTTCCTAGTGACTATCAGAATACAGATTATTTGGCTCGCAATCAGGGGGACTGCAATTTGTTAATGCTATGCTGCTCATCACTATACTTAACAAACAAAATCTTAAGAACAAAGATTATTTTATTTCTAAGCATTATCTGAACTTTGAATAACTCAAAGATATAGGTAGGAGTGAGCCCACTTACACTGGGGCCAGCCCTCCTCCTCAGAGTAAGCTGTTGTTTACCTTTGGTTCTATCCTAAAGGTAGACAAAAGCCCCTCCTTTTCTTTCTCCTCACCTCAGTAGGACAGGTTGGTATTGCCTAACGGCTCCTTGCTAAAAAATTAAGAGAAACCAAAGGAGAAACAAATAAGGAAAATAAAACAATACAAAGGAGACAAGTTCACTGTGTACAGATGTCTGAACTTCAGTAACCACAGCAGACAGACAGACTCGGCTCCAAAGTTCTTGCCTACTTGACAACCTTTTTGGAATAGTGTTGATTGATATTCCTAAATGCAATTGGATGATCAAATCATATATGGGTCAAAGTTGCTAGCTTTCCACTCCTCAAAATTCTCAGTCACATGCCTTAGCCCCACCCTGAGGAGGCAACCTACCACAAAACCAGTATCATTTTCCAAGGTCAGCATACAAGTATAAATTGACACTAGAACACACAGAATTTTCTCATGTCTCCACAAAAAACTGCAGTAGTGATGGTGTGGTGGTAATAACAATGATGGTGGTGATGGCCAAATGTGCTGAGTGTTACTTCTATAATCCTAAAGAATAAAAAACACTGAAGGAAATAAGACACAGCCCAAGGACTTAGTCATTGTACTGGCTACCACACTCCTTTTCATAACTTCTCTTTAGTAAGTAACTGCATGAGGTTATAGAAGAGAGAGGCACGGACGGACACACCACATAAGTCCGAAGAAGGGAAACACAGCTACTCCTCATGTAGTAAGAAAACCTCTTCTCGGGCATGTGAGTTCCAACTCCGCCATCTCTTTTGACAGTAAACGAATGCACCGCATTCGTTACTACGTGTTCTACTACCTTAGAACTGATTTTTATGGGGGCGCCTGGGTGGCTCAGTCATTAAGCGTCTGCCTTCGGCTCAGGGCGTGATCCCAGGGTCCTGGGATCAAGCCCCACAACTGGCTCCCTGCTCAGTGGGAAGCCTGCTTCTCCCTCTCCCACTCCCCCTGCTTGTGTTCCCTCTCTCGCTGGCTGTCTCTCTGTCAAATAAATAAATAAAATCGTAAAAAAAAATCTTAAAAAAAAAAGGAACTGATTTTTATGAAAGCACAATTGCTTCTTAAACAGCACCTAGGATCAGGAAAGTTCTCCACTGGAGGGATATAGTTTGCAGAAACCAAAAAGAAAGAAAACAACCCTAAGATTTGCTTCAGGAAACAATTCAAACAAACTCTGGTTTTTCCACTTCTCAACTGCTGTTTACTTTTCTTTTTCTTCCACAATTTAGGCAAAGGGGCCAAGCCTTTATACCATCCATTTAGCAGACACTGAATGCAGGTTGCCCCCTAGGGAAGGGACAGGACTTTCCATCATGTGGCTTTTTGGGAGGGGGGTCAGGGTAATACCCAAAAAAGGCCTTAGCATCATCCTGGAAGAAGGTCCTAAAGGGCAAACGGATGGGGGAAAGGGAAGATCTAGGTGACATAGGTCAGGATCCACAGCAAGGTGCAATGTAGATCTAAATCTAAGCTGTAAAATCATAAAGCTTCCAGAAGATAATGTCAGAGAATATTTTCATGACTTCAATATAGGAGAAGTCTTCTTAAACAGAAGCCCAAAAACACTAAACAGAAAGGAGAAAACTAACAAATTGGGCTACATCAAAAGGCACCATTAAGAGAATAAAAAGACCAGCCATAACATGGGAAAAAATATTTGCAACATATATAACAAAAAAAAAATTCTATAGTTTCTGTAAGTCAATAAGAAAAACTAGCAACTAAGTAGAAAAATAAGAAATGTGCAGAAGATGTGAATGGGAGGATTCCATTCAAATGACCATTTAAACAGGTACATTAGTCATCTATCAAATGCAAATTAAAACCACAATGAGAGGGCGCCTGGGTGGCTCAGCTGGTTCAGCGTCTGCCTTCAGCTCAGGTCATGATCCCAGGGTCCTGGGATCGAGTCCCATATCGGGCTCCCTGCTTGGTGGGGAGTCTGCTTCTCCCTCTCTCCTTCTCCCTGATGCACCCTCTATTGTGCTCTCTCTCTCTCTCTCTGTGTGTCAAATAAATAAATAAATAAAATCTTGAAAAAAAAATTAAAATAAAACCACAATGAGATACCATTACAACCCACAAGAATAGTGAAAATGAAAAGGATTGGCAATTCCAAAGACTGAGAAGACATGGAACAAATGAATTTCTCATGTACTGCTGGTAAAATCATGGTGGAAAACAACTTGGCAATATCTACTAAAGTGGAATGCACGCAAAACCCTTGATGCAGCAATTTCTCTCCAAGGTATATATATTCTCTATGTTCTATTTTAAACTACATCAAAATTCCTGGTTGCTTGAAAAGATATAAAAGAGAGTTCTTCCAACATAAAAATTTCCAGTGTAAGGACACAGAGACTGACGATTCAAAAAAGCAACAACTCGGTTTACCAACATTCAACATCACTCTTTAAGATGTAGAGACAAGCAAAAGTCTCTACTGTTTCAGATGTGGTGAGAGCATCTCAGGTACAGGCTTAACCTGAGATAAGCACCCCTCAAGAGTCTGGTGATAAGAACAAATTATAAGTCTGTGACCAAAGAAGCAGGTGTGGAATCCTTTGATTCTGATAAGTGCAGAGATTTGTTAGTTACAGCATTGTTCTTTCTTCAGGTGGCCTTGCTGTTAACTAAGATGGGTCTTGCACCTTAAAGCTAAATACAGTTCTGTTCCTAAAAAATTAGCATTAATGATTAGAAACAGTGGTGGACATAAGGCACCACCATGTACTAGCCACACCAACAGGTGATGCTAGAAACCTAACTTCTAAGAACACAACAATCAGAAGTTCTGCTAAACCAATTCAAACAAAGAAACAGGTGAATGATACAACTTGGTGTGTGCCCACCCTGGTTAAAGGCTACAAAGTAAATTAAGTTCTATTAATGAAATTTTTGGCATCAGCAACCTAAGCAGCCGCAATCCTCAAATATTTTGGACAGGGGCTAGAATGTGTCTAGGTATCACTGAAATCACCACTGTGTCTGTACTTCACTGAAGCTCCGTGGCCATTGTCTGTAAACCACACCATTATTTTATGTACCACTAGGAAAGGGGATGGGGGGTAAATGCTACCAGGTAAACAATAACAGACCACCCGTTGTCAGAGCTATCCCAATTTAGAGATGATAAAATGTGGGGGGAAATGTGTGTCTTAGAATCAATGAAACTTGGGAAGTTTCCCAGTATGCCAGATTTGAGTCTGTCCCCTACCTCTCCTCCCAAGAGCTGGGAATTCTATTTACCATTCCAGTGGCTGCATAAAACAAGAATTTAGCTGCATCTGTTTCTATGAAACAACTACTGTTAATTTCTATATTGCTTTTTCCCTGAAGAAACTTATCCTCTCTCTTTCTTTTTTTTATTCCTCATGTTCTCAATTATTCTAAACTCCCTTATGGATATCACATTGCATTCTTTAAATGGAAAGGATGTTCTGTAAGAACAATAAAATAAATAATACGTGTGTCATTTTAAGTTAATATTTTAACCTCTTTAAATACTTTTGAGAAAAATTTTTAAATGGCTGCAAGAACAGTAAGAGTATATATATTATATATATAATATAATATAATATAATATAATATAATATAATATAATATAATATAATATAATATATAGAGAGAGCAATATAATAAGAGTATAACAGTAAGATAATATATTAATCTTGAGTGTGATACACCAGCTGCAATTCAGAAATATGGATTGCTCCTCAGAACCTTCTCTGAATGCTCAGAAGCATCATACACAGAGCTTAAAAGTGCAAAACACAAAATTCACTCTATTAAGGATGTCCACAGGATTGATCTCACCCAATTCAGATTTTATGAGTGCTGGGTGATCAAAGCACTGTTATTAAGTACCTAAAAAACAAGATGCAGTATTCATCAGTTGCCTTACATTGCATCTGTGCTATGTCTTCTGCAGCTGTTACTTGGTAAGGAAAAAATTGAGTATGATAAAGATAAGGAACAAAAAAAGAAAAGGAGATAGGAAGCAGAAAGGAGAAAAAGAAAAAGGAAAGGAAAGTAGAAGAAAATAAGAGAGAAAAATAAGAGAAAACATTATTTTGGTGGAATTATTGATAGATTTTCCTAGAACTTTAATTTTGCGGGATTTACAGTTCTACTTTTATAAAACAAAAGAACTCTACAGTTTATATATTTGAAATCTCCACTAGATTGACAGCAGAGGCTGTCTTCCTGTCTGTGTCTGCCCAGCCTCAGCACTACGCACACAACAGCAGCGGGGCTCATTGGTGATGACTCATTAACAAGTGCATACATTTTCTGTTAGGCTTATATCTTATTTATGAAAAATCTGTTATATGTTTGTTTTAGTCATTACTGGGGGTTATTCGTTGGGTGTTTTTTTTTTAAATATTCATGAATACTTTTGTTTTTGAAAGAGTAAAATAGCAAGTCAGGCAGAGAACATTTGAAGAAAGGAGAGAAAAGAAAAAAAGAAACGAGCTCTGAACTATAGGAGGGATGGAGTAAATACTAAGGAATCAATTCTCACTGTACGTAAAGAAAGGTATCGAGTCAATTGTTGGAGGCTTTATTCTGAAAAGGAGCTCAGTAGAAGCTGAGAAGGAAACCAGAGAAATGAAAGGTGCTTGGGGAAATAAATAAGCTGAAGGAAAAATAAAAGAACTAATATTAGCTGAAATTGATATTAGAATAATTTTTTAAATCTAAGAACTCTAGAGCTGGATGGGACCAGGTCATTGATCAAACCTTTCATCTTTAGGAAAGGAAATAAACTGCTCACTGTCCCAGGTGCCACCAAACACTACGCAGCTGGGGATCTGTGGCCCTATGTCAGCACAGTGTCCGTGAGGCAATGAGAAGCATCTGGATAGAGCCTCCCAAATGTTACCGTGTGTGTACAAACCATGGAGTTGTTTTTAAAATGCAGATGCTGATTCTGTAGGTCTGAGATGGAGCCTGAGAGTCTCCATTGCTAGCAAGCTGCCATGGGAGGCTGAGGTTGCGGGTCCACGGACCACGCTTTAAGTAGCAAAGTCTATGCCAGTGTTTCTCAGAGCGTGGCCCAAGGACATATGAGCTAGAATAATCGTGGTACTTGTTAAAATTCCATATCCTGAGCTCCACCAGAAGCCTGTAGAAATACTGAAGCAACTAACAACTATATTTCAAATTTTCTCTAAATGTCATGTATTTACATTAAGAGCACTAAGACACATGACCTAACATTTAAATATATTTTCATTCTTCTACTTTAGCCTGTCATTTATTTCCTATTTATTTATTTATCTATTTAGTCGTTTTTCCTTGAATCATCACCTTGAAAAGTTTAAAGTTAAAAAATGAATGATAATAACATAAATGAAAAAAAAATACCCTCTCCCCTTGTCAGTTGACAACTTAAGTCTTTGTACCTCCTCCCCATCTCATACTTGCCACTATTTCAATTTGTCAGAAACAGGTCACCAGGTTTTCTGTCTGACAATACACTATCCCCAGGGATGGTGATTAAGGCTGAAATTCTAGGTTCCAAAATCCCAAATTCACCACACCGGATTTCATTTCCCAGAATCACTAATATGCATCTTATTTTGGTATCTTGAAATACCATAAATCTTACTGCCCCCTAAAACCACAGTACTCCTTCCAACCCCTTCTGCTCCGTACTATTGCCAGCATTTTTATTACTGTTATTACCATTTTTAGCCAACATTGGATTTTTGCTATGTGCCAAGCACAGTGCTAAAACACTTCCATACATTGTCTTAATCCTTGCCCCACAATGTTAAAAACAATACAAACTTAATCTATTCCCATTTTACAGATAAAGAAAGAAATGTTAAGAAAATTAATTAGCTTACTCAAAGGTTATACAGCTAGTAGTAGATGGATGAGGCTGAATTTGAACTCAGATCTATTTGACCCAAAAACATCAACTAGTCACCTCTATTATACTTGCCTTCATTACTTACTCTTTTTTTTTATTTTAATGTTTTTTTATTATATTATGTTAGTCACCATACAGTACATCCCTGGTTTCTGATGTAAAGTTCGATGATTCATTAGTTGGGTATAACACCCAGTGCACCATGCAATATGTGCCCTCCTTACTACCCATCACCGGTCTATCCCATTCCCCCACCCCCCTCCCCTCTGAAGCCCTCAGTTTGTTTCCCAGAGTCCATAGTCTCTCATGGTTCATTCCCCCTTCTGTTTACCCCTCTTTCTTCTTCCCTTTCTTCCCATTACTTACTCTTAACACTGAATTAAATTTCTTAAAGCTTTGTTGTTTTTTTTTTAAATTCCATTTGAAAGGATTGTTTGTTTTCAGAAGCTTATCGCTCTGGTCTTAGCAGCCACCTAACTAAATGCTATTATTCCTATCCATTTCTGCTAATATGTTATATTTAAATGAAAGATTACTAAAAACAAAAGCCCTCATCTCTTCCCACACTGATCCATAGCTGAGATGGGCATTTTTATACTGATTTATTCAAATTGGGAGTGCAGCACACACTCTAATGTGTTTCAGTTTCCAATATTTCCAAAAATAATGGGAAAGAGTGATACAATACTGTGACTTTCAAGGAGAGGAAATAAAGACACTTAGCGTATGGGTGTGCTGGTGTGTATACATAATGTTCAACATTAACCTACTACCTGATAAGTTGGTCTTGAATTGTTCTCCAAATGAACTCATGCATTAAATGGGCGTTCGAACTCTTTTGGTGGTTTTTATTAGTACTCACCCAGCAAGCACGAGATCTTTATGTTTCTGAGATTGCCAGCTCTGATTATGGATGAAAGCTACGCAGCTTCTTTGACCAAATTGTATCTTGGCAGTTACAGCTGTGATCCACTTCCAAATGATCATTTCAAAACCCATTAAAATGAAGAAAATCAAGAGGGTGATGTTCGAGACTGTAGAAACAAAATCATTTCTTGCTCTTAGATACACTGACACTATGTTTACAAAGACAAATATACAGTGATAAGACTCGTGCGCTGAACAAAAGACTGTTTCTCAAATAAATGGTAACTTTGTTCATGACTTGCATGAAATCATTGTTCTTTTATCTGTATTTTCTTATTATCAGTTGAAAATGTAACTAGTAGCTGACAAAGGATCTGTCAAGCTTTTAGTTTCCCTTGAGTAGAGAACTCGATTTACCAGTTCTTATGTTATATTTGCCTTTGAAATATTTTTTCTGTCTTTCAAGGTAAATTCTTCATAGATACCATTAAAAGATGTTAAGTCTATTTGCCACTCTTTCAAGAACAAGTAAAAAAGCCTATAGTTAGCTAACTAATGAAACATCATTCTTTTAAAAACTACTTGCACACAGCTGAATATTTTAAAAAGAAAACTCAGAAATTAAATATTGGTATCCATAATAGCAATAGAAAAAAAAATATCCACTTGTAATTTGGTCACTAATTTTACTTAAATTTATTTTTTTTACTATGACCTGGATCAAATAAATTCATGGGTTTGTTTTACATATTAATATAAAATCATTCCAACATTTTCATTTAGTTGAAACGAATTACAAATTAGAGGCCATGATGTTAAACACATAATTGTAAAACATGTTAAAACATGATGCTTAAAAAATATACTCAAAGAAAGATAAAAATCTTAGACTGCAATATCCCCCAAACAGTGTATAGTGAATGAGAGAGAATTAGAAGTATGTTTTAGCAACTATAAAATTCTCTTGAACATGAAAACCTAATGGTGTGGATTTTTCTTCAGTATCAAGAGAGATGACTTACTTTTTAGGTTGAAAGGAAATAAGAAGTTACAAAAGAACATTAAGAACTATACCCATATATGTTTTATGTGGAATTTGCTATCTATAAAGTTTGGATGTGGACATTTCTTAAAGTCATAAAAGCTGATCAGAAACAAACTAAAAAGCAATAACCTCAGCATGTGGGCAGGTTCTCAGGATGGGTTTAGATTAGAGATACGAGAATTTACAACCATAAGGTTGTTGGAATTTAATCCAATGTTCTTTTACTCCATCTATATGATACAAAACTTTGGGATAAAAAGTGAGAAATTCAACCCAAATAGAATGCTTTATCTACACAATGTCTAATACCTGAAAGGTTCCAAATCCATCCTATCAGTTTATTTTATCCATTTACACAACTCTAATACATTTTTCCACCTTACTGTTAATACTTCCTAAGTAATTTTTAGCAAATATCATTTCAAATGAAGAATACAATCATGTCTATATTATTGACACTAAATGGCAGATGATATATTATAGAAGAAAAAAAAAAAAAAGATCCAGTTGTAGGCCATAGATCAAATTGGGAAATCAAGCCAGATCAGGGCTCAGCAAAGCAAAGTCTAGAGCTGGGATCTCAATGTGTCAAATACATAACACCCCTCTCTTGCACAAGTTCTAAACTCATTGAGAGGTAAACAGAATGCAAATCAAAATATCACTTTTATTACTGACACAAATATTTGGAGAATGTGGCTTAGGCCTAAGAACAGAAAGGGCTTGCCAACACTCTCTGCAAGTCTAAAACTTGAGAAACCTACTAACAGGAAGTTTAAGTGCACAGACCACAAAAGCCTGCTCTAGGGTAGAAAGAGAAAAAGAGAAAACAGAACCTCCAGGAACAGATTAGCTCTGCCTCAGTCAAGAAACTTACCTCAATAATGGTCAATCACTTATCAGAAACCTCCCTCCTGCTCCATGGGGCAAAAAGTCAGGAGACTTACTCTAGGGAAGCACCTCCACATGGAGACCTGAGAGGCTGAGAAGTATTTGTCCCTAAAATCCCATAGCTATTTGTTCTGTTAACTCATTTGGCCTCTAGTCAACCAGGACAGTAGTTATTCCTTTCTGACAAGAGATCAAAAATCTATCATGACAGTTCTGTACCAACTTCATGAGCCCTCTTCTCCAATACTAGCCACAACTGTTTTGTGGATCCTCCTGATAACACCAGTAAATAGCACTGAATTGGCCCCTAAAACATTCTAAAAATGGTCACCAATCAAATTAACTCTGAGGTCATATAATGTCTAAATTTCTCATTTCAAGTTATGTCTGGCCACATCCAACATAGGTCATCAAAGGTTTTGCAAAGAGATTGAATAAAAACATCAATATACACTATTAAAAAATGCCAACACGTATGAGAGCCATATATTTGAATACAAATTACCTTCCATTGTAAATTTCCTAGAGAGACATTAATGTCCCCAAATTAAATCTCCTTACAAGTTAAAGTCCACAGGATTTAAAGTCCAAAGCAATTCAGTCCAAAATCAAATTGCCTTGCTTCTGTGAGTTTAATGTCCAAAGTCATTATAGCACAAAATAAAATTTTCTTGTCCTTGTAAGTAGAAGTTCAAAGAAACTAAAATCCAAAGTTCTCAAGTTAAAGTCCTATAATCATTATTATCATTATTTCAAAAGCTTTTATTCTTCTCAGGCATAGAGAGAGGTGTCTTATTCTGAACCTGAGTATAGTTGAGTTTTTTCAGCAGCTGCTGCCTGGGTTATGATCTTTTTTAGAAATGTGTGTGGTTCCTCTGGATCTCAGAATTAAAAATAGGTTTCTCATGCATTGCACTATCTTAAAAATCCAAAAACTTGGTACATATAATATTATATGTTCCATACCCAACACCCACTAAGTTTAGAAAATACAGCAATCTTTGCCCTCTTGGAGCAATTAATCCAGGCAAAATTATGTTCCTAGAATCCAGCATTTGCTGTTGCAAATCCCATTGTGGACATTCATGGTACCTGAGGGCAGAAAGGAAATGGAAGATATTTTCTCCTTTCGGCCTCGCCAAAATACCATTGTTCTAGAATTCGTGAGCTGAGAACAAGCTCACTTAGCAGTGGTGGCATGCCTCCTCATTTGGGAGGAACATGCACCTGCGCCCGCCATCTCTACTCCCAGGCCATTGTATGGAGACAACAGTGCTTTTTTGCAAACTAAGCAAATTTGCAATATTAGCAGCCCAAATTTGTTCTTTATCCTAACACAGGCCTGCCTCATTTTATTGCACTTTGTTTTATTGCACTCTCCAAATATCGCAGTCTCTACAAATCAAAGGTTTATGGCAGCCCTGTACTGAGCAAGTCTCTCGGGACCATTTTTCTAACAGTATTTGCTCACTTTGTGTCACTGTGTCACATTTTGGCAATTTTTGCAATATTTCAAATTTTTCTTTTTTATTATATTTGTTACAATGAATTGTGATCAGTGATCTTTGATGTTACTACTGTAATTGTTTTTGAGGTGCCATGTACTATGCCCATATAAAATGATGAACTTAATTGATAAATGTGATATGTGTTTTGACTGCTCTGTCAGCCAGCTGTTGCACCATCTCTCCCTCCCCTCGGGCCTCCCTATTCCCTGAAACACAACAATATTGAAATTAGGCCAATTAATAATCTTACAAGGGCCTCTACGTGTTCAAGTGAAAAAAAGAGTCACATGTCTCTCACTTTAAATCAAAAGCTAGAAATGATTAAGCTTGGTGAGGAAGGCATGTCAAAAGCCAAGGGAGGCTGAAAGCTAGGCCTCTTGTGCCAAACAGCCACCTTGTGAATGCAAAGCAAAATTTCTGAAGGAAATTAAAAGTGCTAACCCAGTGAACTCACAAATGATAAGAAAGCAAAACAGTCTTATTGTTGATATGGAGAAAGTTTGAGTGGTTTGGATAAAAGATCAAACCAGCTACAACATTCCCTTGAGCCAAAACCTAATCCAGAGCAAGGCCCTGACTCTCTTCAACCCTGTGAAGGCTGAGACAGGTAGACAAGCTGTAGTAGAAAAGGTAGAAGCTAGAAGAGGTTGGTTCACAAGGCTTAAGGAAAGAAGCTGCCTCCCTAACATCAAAGGGCAAGGTGAAGTAGCAGGTGCTGATGGAGAAGCTGCAGCCAGTGACCCAGATGACAAAGCTAAGATCATTACTGAGGTGGCTACACTAAACAACAGATCTTCGATGTAGATGGAACAGCCTTCTATTGGAAGAAGAGGCCATCTAGGACTTCCACAGCTAGATAGGAGAATGCCTGACTTCAAAGTTTCAAAGGACAGGTTGGCTCTCTTGTTAGGGGCTAATGCAATTGGTGACTTTAAATTTTAGCCAATGTGCATTTACCATTCCAAAAATTCTAGGGCCCCTAAGAATTAAGCTAAATCTACTTTTCTTGTGCTCTAGAAATAGAACAACAAAGCATGGATGACAGCACATCTATTGACAGCATGTTTTACTGAATATTTTGACACCACTGTTGGGACCTCCTACTCAGAAAAAAAATTCTTTTCAAGATATTGCTGCTCATTGACAATGCACCCGGTCACCCAAGAGCTCCACTGGGGATATACAATGAGATTGATGTTGTTTTCATGCCCGGTAGCACGATATTCACCCTGCACCCATGGCTCAAGGAGCAATTTTAACTTTCAAATTCTACTGTGCTGCTGCCTGGGTTCTACTATGGGTAAAACACTATCAAACAGCATCACATGCTACAGAGAAATCATTCATGAAAGGAAGAGTCAAGTGATGGGACAACTTTCATTGTCTTATTTTGAGAAATTGCCACAGCCAATTTTTTTAGGAAAAAGAGTACTTTTAAATTAAAGTATTTGCACATTGTTTTTTTTAGGTATCACGTTATTACACACTTAATAGACGATAGTGTAGTGTAAATGTAACTTTTAATATGCACTGGGAAACCAAAAAATTCATTTGACTCACTTTATTGCAAATATTCACTTTATTGTGGTGGTCTGGAACCAAACCTACAACATCTGCAAAGTATGCCTGTACTCAGCCTATTTACAGAAATAGTCTTTTGCCCCTTAGTTGAAACTTTACTTTAGTTTTACTTGCCTACTAAAGTAGAGAAATAAGGGACCACAGAATGAGGGTTCAGGAGGACTGTGTTAAAAACCTACATTAAATGATCTAGAATAGATTGGGATTGACGAACTCTCTTAAAGGACCAGATAGTAAATACTTCAGGCTTGCAGGTCATGTGGTCTCTGTTACAACTACTCAACTGCTGGTGTAGCCTGAAAACAGCCACAGATAATACCTAAATAAATGGGCATGGCCATGTATGTATAAACTTTATTTGTAAAATCAAGTGGCAACCAAAGCTGTAATTTGTTGGCCCTATAAAAGTTTTGGATGTTTCCTCAGTGCTCATGTAGGACACATGAAACATTTTCTCATCAAAACACAAATAGCAGTAGATCATGCATGTACAATTCCAAGTCAGGATGAGAAATGCTGGACAAGATTGGAAATTTAACCTAATGGGGAGATTTGAAAACATAATTTATGGTCAGTGGCCAGAGGTTTTTAAGAATGATCTTCAATTAGTGTAAGTTCTGTGAGAATGGGGACTCTTGTCTCTTTGGTTTACTGCTATGTCTCCAATGTATTACCCGTACCTAGAAACATGTCCAGCACATAGCAAATGCACAATTTGTATTGCACCAATGAATTAGGAATAATTGCAAAGAGCCACATGCAAACAAGATAAAGGAAAAATAAAAACATGCACCTAAATGGCAAATCAGACAAGCATATGCAAAGAAAAAAAAAAAAAAAAGCCCAAACTGACTCATTCGGAATCCAGACAGATTATAAAAATCTAGAGACACACAAATAGCAGAGAACAAGTGAGATATATATAGCCAATGAAATCAGAAAACATAACTCTTCTAGTGGCAAATGACTAGGAAGGGAGGAGAAATACGTGGTCATGGGAACATGCAGTTCCTTAAGTGTGCCTTGTATATTTTGCCTCAAGAATTTACCTGTGTCGGGGCGCCTGGGTAGCGCAGTCGTTAAAGCGTCTGCCTTCGGCTCAGGGCGTGATCCTGGCGATCCGGGATCGAGTCCCACATCAGGCTCTTCCGCTATGAGCCTGCTTCCTCTCCCACTCCCCCTGCTGTGTTCCCTCTCTCGCTGGCTGTCTCTCTGTCACATGAATAAATAAAATCTTTAAAAAAAAAAAAAAAAAGAATTTACCTGTGTCATTTCCCCCTCTTTCCACCTTACTTTTTGCCCGAAATACTCCATCTTCTTTATCATGTCTCCTCCCGGAAGCCTCTCATCCCCTGAGTCTAGCTCAGGTGCCTCGCACTGTGCTTATTACTGTCACAGGACTTCTCACTCTGTGAATTCACTCTTTATGAGTCCATCTCTACCCATTAGATTGTAAGCTACCTAAAGGAAAGAAGATCTTGTTTAATGTATATTCAACTCTTGCAGCACAGTGCTAGCAAAGAAGAGGTGCTAAGTAAGTAAGTAGAATAAATAGGATTGGCAAACCCCAAAAATAAAACAAAGCAAATAGAAGAGCTTTAAGGACACATAACAAAGAGTATTTTTATGGGTGACTGTGTAATTCTAATTCACGTGGCTCCCCAGAAACCAATCCCACCACGGAAACTATGGAAGTGCAGGGACACAGCCCTCAACCCTGACGGCACTTTGGTTTATCCGGAGAACTTTAAAAAGTACTGTTGCTGAGGTTCCCACCTCAAGACATTCTAATTGGTCTTGGGAGTAACCTAGGCATGGGTAATTTTAAAAGCTTCCCATTTGATTACATGTACTGTCAAGGCTTAGAGCAGGTCACTGGAAACACCTGACTAAAGGTGGCAAAGTGTGGGAAGAAGTAGGAAGCAGTCTGATAAACAAATCCCTACTAAGGTAGGATCCATTTGATCTCTGGTCTTTTTGTAGAGTTCAATGTCATTTGAAAGACTTTTAACAAGTACACCAACTACTGAGTCTGGTGGTCTAAACCCTGGGAATGAGGGAAAAACAACAATAAAACTCCAGCCACATCTTTAGTCCGTTTAATCCCTGATTGTATTAAGGTGATGATCTGCCACCACTTTTCCTGCCTATTAGATGATAAAGAGAATCCTCAAGAGGAAGATAACATTATCTGGAGCCACTATAATGTATCATACACAATGTCCAATATCCAATAAAAAGCACCAGGCACACCAAGAAACAGGATCCAAAGAAAAAATAAGCAAGAAAAACAGACTCAAAGGTCAGATATTTATTGGAAGTATCAGAGATGGAATTTCACAAATCTATAATTAATAACTCATGATAATAAATGACAAAATGAAAAAGTTTCAAGATAATTGGAAAAATAAACAAGAGTCCTAGACTTGAAAAAACTTAACAACTAAACTTAAGAATTAAATGGCTATGATTACCAACATATCAGACATACAAAAGAAAGAATTATTAAAACTGGTAGACAGGTCAGCTGAAAACATAAAAGTACAAACAAAGAGAGAAAAGGCAATGAAAAATGCAGGAAAGAGTATAAGTGACATATGGGACATAGTGAAAAAACTCCATCATATCTATAACTGAAGGCCCAAAGGCAGAAGAAATTGGGGCAGAAGCAATATTTGAAGTGATAATAGCCATGGATTGCCTAAGAAAAGATTTTTTTAAAGATTTTATTTATTTATTGGACAGAGAGACAGAAAGACAGCACACAAGCAGGGGGAACAGGAGAGGGAGAAGCAGGCTCTCCACCAAGCAGGGAACCTGATGCGGGGCTCGATCCCAGGACCCTGGGATCATGACCTGAGCCGAAGGCAGACACTGAACTGACTGAGTCACCAGGCGCCCCAAGAAAAGATTCTGATAGGGTTAGAGCTGCGAAGTTTAAAAAAAAAAAGAAGGTTGGAGACATCTCAGGGAATAGAGGGAAAATGAAATTTTCTGGGAGCTCTATGGAGCCGAAACTGGAATTGCAAAAACAAATCTCCCTCAGGTCCCCAGAGTAAGGGCATGATAAAATATTCACAAATATGGCCCTCACATCTCTGTATAGAAATCTTAGTGTTCCACTGTCTTTTTTCACTCAATTGACCTAGAGTGGACAGCTCACTTATAGTCACAACAGCGAGCTGGTTAGCAAAGATTTCCAGTCCCCTTTAAAGATTCTACCCCAGCATCTGGGATGTACCATGCAGATTTAACTCCCTTTAACCACTAGAGAGTCCTACTTCATTTCTGGCACCTAGCAATCTCCTTATCTTGCCCTTAAACTTCACTACATCTTTTAAATACATTTTTATTTTTCATGCATGTTCTAAAATATTTTACCCAGTATTTCTGTTTTAGTGTGACTCACACGACATCAGTCTGCTATACTGATCAAAAGTCTAATTAGTGCTATCGCAATCTAATGTATGTGATGTTCTAAATGGCTCCAACATGGTCAAGGACTGTGAAAGCAGATAGGAACATTACCAGTGGGTCAGACATCTTTTCTGAGTGGAAAAGAGAAAAGTAGAAAACACGGAAGAACGATTGAGGTAATTTAGCATTTCTCCAGCTAAGATGGAGCATTAAAGTAGCAAGTTTTTAGGAAGAATTTGTGCGTACAACAACAGGTTAAGGCTGGGTTTCATCTCACTTAATTTCAGGAAGGACTGCAAACATTCCACACTTTTTCTCCCCTAAAACTACAAGCCATGGTTGGTTCCCATACTGATTCTGGATTTTTGCAATCCCTTAAGGGGTAATATCCTGTTTAGTTAGAGAAAATAAGGCTCTTTACTCTTCTATTCCTTTCTGCAGATTAGAAGGGATATTAATTTTGAGTAGCTAATGGATTTTATAGGGTTTGTCACTTTTCAGTCCAAGTTTAACAGGTACATTTTGTGATTAAAATACTTAGTCATTAGCTACCACCCTCTTCCCACTCTTACCAGCACCTGTTGCCCAGTCTCCAGTCTTAAAAATAAAAATCAGCTTTTTGCTCATCAGGAGCTATGATACATCTCGTGTCACTGTCCTCAGTAAAAGGTTTTTACTTTCAGGGACTGAACATTAGCTGGGGTGTTTTCTACAAGTTGGGTCTTATTTCCTGGAAGAAGAGAAGAATTGTTCTGAGAGCATTTTAAATACAATCTCTAGTTCTAAGTGAAGCAAAAGTGTGAAAATGTTACATTTATTGATTAGGCTCTCAGGTCCTCACAGAGGGGGGGCTTCCAATTTCTGATCTTTCCACACTGCAAAGCCAATTTATGGGGCCCTAAAAAAACGTTAAGCTTTGCGAGATATTCTTTTGCTAATTGGTATCTTCATTTCATTATTATTTTAAAATGATATTTTCAAAGTTTTCATAAGCTCTTATAAAGTATTAAAAATAGATGGAAGCATGAAGTTTGGAAACACACTTAACCTCAGTGAAAATAATTTCTTATAATGGACATTAATAATATTATAAAAATGCTGGTTATTCCTGTCAAATTCCCTGAGAATGAAATCACATTGAGGACAGGAGGCACATTGAATATGTAAAAGCAACATTTTGATCTGTTTGCATAGGGCTGAGTACATAGTGACAATTTTCAATTAGCATTGCTTCTGTATAAAAAAATAGAGAAGAATTCTGGACTCTAACCTCACTAATTACCTCTGCAGAATCATCCCTTGGATTTTCTCCAGCATACTTATAAAATCTGGCCGTGTTAAAACATCTATCATCTCCATGTTCTGCTTTCATTTCCCACCAAGAACAGGGTAGTTTAGGATAGCATTGCTTCTCTCACGAGTCAACATTCCCCAACTTTTTGAATCATGAATACTTTCAATTCCTAAATAATTTTTGTCTATCTCCATAGAAACTTTATGTATGTATGTATGTATGTATTTGGAGAGAGAAAAAGCGAAGGTGAGTGAAGCGGTGGAGAGGGGCATTGGGAGAAGGAGAGAGAGAATCCCAAGCAGGTTCCATGCCCAATATGGAGCCAGACACAAGGCTTGATTTCATAACACTGAGATTATGACCTGAGCCAAAATCAAGAGTCAGATGCTTAACTGACTGAGCCACCCAGGCACACCATGTAAGAACTTTAAATAATCACTTTTGCTTGGCGTAGAAGTGATTTTTAAGTAAAAATACATATTTCCATTTTAAATAAATATATTTTTAATTCTAATGCACTTAACATTTCAAAATTAGAATACAAATCTTCCTAACACTTAAAAAAAGACACACACCTCTAAATTTAATGATTTAAGAGAAAGCATGATTTGGGGCGCCTGGGTGGCTCAGTCAGTTAAGCGTCTGCCCTGCTTCTTCCTCTCTCTCTGTCCCTCCCCCTGCTCCTTCTCTCTCTTGTTCACTCGCTCTCTCTCTCAAATAAATAAATAAAATCTTTAAAAAAAGAGAAAGAGCATTATTCAACCCAAATGTTTTAAAATTTCTTAATTAAACCCTACCCCCAAAGTGGTCTTGAACTCATCACCCCAAGATCAAAAGTTGCATGCTCTACTGACTGAGCCAGCCAGCCTTCACCAATCCAAATGTTTTTAAATGACATTATAATGCTCAACCACTGTTAGTTATGCTGATAGTAGACTAAAATTCACAGAAAGGCTAGACCCAGCCACCACGTGGATAAGTCAAACAGGGTTTCTATAGCAAAGGATATTGAAGGAAGCCAGGGCAGTCAAGTTCCACAGCAGAGTACTCAGCAACATTCCATAGGACAGGGTTCTCACCTGGGAGCACAGGTTTGCTGATAATATTTAAGTGAGCAAGAGTCACATCATACTTTCTGGAAGATCACTATCCCTCTCCAGGAAGATCAAGGCTGGAGACATAGTGTTGCTACAGGTAGGCTAACTGGATATTAACCTGGCACACAGTTACTCCATCACTCTCAGAGCTATCAACATAACACATATGACCACAGAGTCCAGGACATAAAGTACACTCAGGCATAAACCTAGTCTATTGCAGCCTGGTCCAAGGGCACTTCTGAACTCAGTTCAGGGGAAGCAGATCAAAAGGGAGTTCCTCATTCATCTCTAGGAGCCCTGCTAACATTTAGGTTGGCAGCATATGTTAAAATACACATTAAATAAAATATGCATGTGTTTCAATGTTAAAAATAAGTTCTAAAATGCCTTCATTATTTGAAATCCTTGCCTTTAGAAAATTCAACAGGATTATTTTTATATTTTTAAGTTTTGATTGTAAATAACAAGATGAAAGATAAAGTCTTAGGATACAACTGGCAAGTAACCTACTGAGGCTGAAAATAGGCTTCATTCCCAATCAATGAAATCATAAAAAGAATATGACCATTTCTGTGCATTTTTGTGTTTCCTTTTTTTTTTTTAAAGATTCATTTATTTATTTGAGAGAGAAAGAGAGAGAGCACGAGTGGGAGGGGCAGAGGAAGAGGGAAAGAAAATTTCAAGCAGAGTCCATGCTGAGCCTGGAGCCTCATGCAGGGCCTGATCTCATGACCCTAAGATCTCACACAACCCAGGCCCAAACCAAGAGTCAGACACTTAACTGACTGCACAACCCAGACACTCCTGTACATTTCTCGGCAAGATTCTGCTTCACGGATATAAGAATTTTTATTACATGTTTGCCAAATTATAGATTAGGTCCAAATTATTTTAAACTAAATTTGAAGATTTATCAGAATTTCATGCTCTCCATTATATCCTTAAATATCAATGTCAACAGTCCTAATGCTTCATCACTATAACCAGTGGGTCTGTTATATGTATAAAATAAACATATAACATGATTAAAAATATACTGATTTAAAATCAAGTGATTCTCCTCTGTGCCTTGTTCTATTGTCGGGTTTTCTATTTGTAATATCTTTTTCTGGTCATCTTTGCATTTCGAACACCATGTGCTAAGGTACAGAAGCAAGAAACAAGAGGTACATATGGAGGGCTGCCAAGTAGCTCAATATGCAGGCCTTGCGTGTTTATGAAAAGGTACAGTGATTGCAGACGGGGTGAGAATGGGAGGAGCCTTAACACCATTCTAAGGACTTTCACCAAAACACAGCATTGGAAGATATTAAAGCAGAGGAGTGATATCATCAGATTTGTGTTTTAGAAAAGTCATTTTGGCTGCATTTGGCAAATCAGACTAGAGTTAGGAAGACCACTTAGGGAGATCAGTTACAATGGAGCAGGAAATAAAGAGCAAATGTCTGAACCACTGAAAAGTGGCAGTGTGGATAGAGGGAAGGGTAGAGTCCAGAGGTATCTGAGAGGTGGGATCCCTGACACCCACTAATAGAGTTCTGACCTGTAAGACTAGAAGTGAACAGTGTCTTGGGGTGGATAGCAAGTTCATTTGGATGCACTGCATAGAATACATGTATATTTAAAGAGCTACGTGAGGTGGGCAGTAGAACAGGGGGAATCAAGGAAGATGGGGGAAAATATAAAATGAAGCAAGAGACATTTTGTACACTGATGATGACAATGATAATAAATATGGAGCATAATTAACACTTAACTCTCTGATCTCAGGGGTTAAAAGGGAAATAAAAATTGAAATAAGATAAGTTGCCACTTTTGGCCTTAACATAGCTTTATATCATCGTAGGTACATTTAACGGATATAATTTCTACATCTAACAATCTTCACTCTCCCAGTTAGTACCAAAATGCATATTTGAGGTGGGTTTTTCACCTCCCAATTAATCTCTTTGTAATATGTGGACAAGGGCAGCAGGAGCTAAGATGGTGGAGAAGTACGAGGAACCTAGGCTTGCCTCATCCCTCAAACACAGCTAGATAAATATCAAATCGTTCTGAATACCCAAAAGTTGATCTGAGGACTGACAGAACAAACTACTCAACTAGAGGAAGAGAAGAAGCCACACTGTGGAAAGTAGGAGGGGCAGAGACAGGGTTTGGGAAAGAAACAGACTGTGGATGGTGTGGAAAGGGGGGAGCCCTGGTCATGAAGAGCAGTGAGAAAGAGACAGAGAGAGAGGAGCACACAGGGGAATGCACAATGAAAACACTGCCCCAAAGCCATTGACGGGGAAAATGTAAGGAGCTGACTTTTGTGAGTTTTTACAACATAGGGGGGCTTAAAGACTGGAATTGTAGAGGTCTGCAGCATGGCTGGTGTGGACCCCTGAGGGCACTGCCATGCTTCTGTGGAGAAGAAGGGCAGATAGCCCAGGGTGCAGATGGTGTGATCCGCAGATCCTCTGGGACGCACTAGGAGAGATGGTTCCCCCTTCTTGGAGTGCATCTGGGAGAGGTGCCATTGTCTCTCTGGGGACAAAAGAGCTAATAGGCACCATTTCCCTCCCCTGTCCCCCAGCAGAGGGACAAAGACACCTGCTGAGGAAAGCTAACCTGAACACTGGCTCTTTCCTCCGCTTTACCACAAATCCCATAACCCTGTGCTTTGGGGCAACTGCCCTTCTGGGACAAACCTGCATTGCCCTACTGCAGCAAGAACCTCCCTCGCAGGACTAGTGCAGGGCCCTGCCATGCTAGGTCCCTAAAGTTTGTAGCTTTAAAACTCAGCTGGCCTGCCTGGGATACCCCACAAGGTACATTGCACTGCCAGACAGGCAGAAGGCTCAGACACAAACAGAGAGAAGACAGCAATCTCAGGGACACCAGGGACACATGAGGGGAGATGGTTTTTTCTTCTGGAAGGGCTTGCTGGACAGCATCAAACAAGAATTCTCCTCTCAGGGGAACTGGGAGCTGGCTGGTGCCACTTTGTTCTGACCCAGCCCCTTAGCACAAACTAACTTCAGAAAGTAGCACATTGCCAACAGTGGCAGCCAAAACCACTTACACCAAACCCCACCCTCTTACACTCTGCTAGTGCTGCTGTGCTTAGGCAAATGTGTCTGAGAACCAGAACAGTGGGCCCCTCCCTCAGAAGACCAGCACAAATACCTGCACACACCACATCTACTGACCATAGAGTTCTGCAAAGCTTCAGCTCTAGTAGAAATAGCATCAGATCTCTATTAACAAGCTGACCAGAGCACACCTAGTTAAAACTCGCCAAACTCTGGCCAAGGTTCAAACACTTCCCACTGCAGGCAAGGAGAAACTCTGCAGAGGACTGACCTGAGGGAAAGACCAGCCAAATCACAGGAGCATAATGCACACACCATTCACCAAAGACATTTCGAGCACCAGGCTCTGGACAGTATCTAACTTCTTCTTCATGAAGCCATTACTCTCAGAGGCAGGAAACATAACAGACTTTCCTAACACAGAGAGAAAGACAAAAACACAAAATGCCAACATGGAGGAATTTGTCTCAAGAGAAAGAACAAGAAAATGTCATGGCCAGGGATATAATCAAACAGATATAATATGACTGATCCTAAGGACACTATCCTAAAGCAACAATCCTAAGGACACTAACCAGGCTTGAGAAACTATAGAAGACATCAGAGAGTCACTTACCATAGAGATAAAAGATCTAAAAACCAATCAGGCTGAAAGGAAAAATGCAATAACCAAGATTCAAAACTGACTAGATGTAATAACCACAAGATGGAAGAAGCAGAGAAACGAATAAGTGATACAGAAGATAAAATTATGGGAAATAATGAAGCTGAAAAGAAGAGGGAAAGAAAGAAGTTGGAACACAAATATAGACTTAGGGAACTCAGTGACTCCATAAAGCACATACCATTCATATCAGAGGAGTCCCAGAAGAAGAAAAGAGGGAAAAGGGGGCAGAAGGTTTATTTGAGCAAATTATAGCTGAAAACATCCCTAACCTAGGGAAGGAAACAGACATCCAAATGCAAGAGGCACAGAGAACTCCTATCACAATCGACAAAAGCATGCCAACACCAAGACATATTGTTATTAAATTTGCAAAATATAGAGATAAAGAAAAAGTCCTAAAAGCAGCAAGACAAAAGAAGTCCCAAACTTACAAGGGAAGACAAATAAGGTTAGCAGAAGATCTATCCACAGAAACTTGGCAGACAAGGAGAGGGTGCATGAGGTATTCAATTTGCAGAATGGGAAAACATGCAGCCAAGAATACTTTATTCAGCTACACTATCATTCAGAATAGAAGGAGAGATAAAGGGTCTCCCAGACAAACAAAAACTAAAGAAGTTCATGGCCACTAAACCAGCCCTGCAAAAAATATTAAAAGGGACTCTTTGAGTAGTAAATAAAGACCAAAAGTGAAAAACTAGAAATGAACAGAGAAGATCTACAGAAACAATGACAAAACAAATAATAAAATGGCACTAAATTCAGAGCTAGCAATAATTACTCTAAATGTAAATGGACTCAATACCAATCAAAAGACATATGGTGTCAGAATGGATTAAAAAAAAAAAAAAAGACCCAGCTATATGCTGCCTATAAGAGACTCATTTTAGACCTAAAAACACCTGCAAATTGTAAGTGAGGGGATGGAGAAATATTTACCATGCACATGGATGTCAAAAGAAAGCTGGAGTAACTATATTTCTATCACACAAACTAGATTTTAAACCAAAGACTGTAACAAGAGATGAAGAAAGGTACTACATTATTGTAAAGGGGTCTACCCAATAATAAGATCTAAGATTGTAAATATTTATGCCCTCAACTTGGGGGCACCCAAATATATAAAACAATTAATAACAAACATAAAGGATCTCACCACTGATAATAATGCAATAATAGTAGAGGACTTTAACACCCCCACTTACATCGATGGACAGATCATTTAAGCAGAAAATCAACAAGGAAACAATGACTTTGAATGACACAGTGGACCAGATGGAACTAACAGACATATTCAAAATATTTCATCCTAAAGCAACAGAATACACATTCATTTTGAGTCCACATAGGACATTCTCCAGAATAGAACACATACTGGGTCACAAATTGGCTCTCAACAAGTACAAAAAGGTTGAGATCATACCATGCATACTTTCAGACCACAACACCAGACCAGAAATACATGGAGGCTAAAGAACATCCTACTAAGGAATGACTGGGTCATTGAAGAAATTAAAAAAGAAAATTAAAAATAAATGAAAATGAAAACAAAATGGTCCACAACCCTTGGGATGCAGCAAAAGCAGTCACAAGAGGGAAGTATACAGCAATATGAGCCTACCTCAAGAAGCAAGAAAAATCTCAAATACACAACGTTACACCTAAAGGAGGTAGAAAAGAACCACAAATGAACTCTAAAGCCAGCAGAAGGGAAATAATAAAGACCAGAGCAGAAATAAATGATATAGAAATAACAACAACAACAACAACAAAAAAAAAAAAATAGTAGCACAGATCAATGAAACCAGGAGCTGGTTCTATGAAAAAATTTTAAAAACTGATAAACTCCTAGCCAGACTTATCAAAAAGAAAAGAGAAAGCACCCAAATAAATAAAATCATGAATGAAAGAGGAGAGATTATAACCAACACCACAGAAATACAAACAATTATAAGAGAATATTAAGAAAAATTGTATACCACCAACTGGCCAATCTGGAAGAAATGGATAAATTCCTAGAAACACATAAACTACCGAAACTGGAACAGGAAGAATGGAAACCTTAAACAAACTGATAACCAGCAAAGAAATTGAATCAGTAATCAAAAATCTTCCACCAAACAAAAGTCCAGGGCCAGATGGCTTCCCAGGGGAATTCTACCACACATTTAAAGAAGAGTTAATACCTATTCTTCTCAAACTGTTCCAAAAAAATAGAAATGAAAGGGAAACTTCCAAAGTCATTCTAGGAGGCATTACCTGATTCCAAAACCAGACAAACACCCAACTAAAAAAGAGAACTATAGGCCAATATCCCTGATGAACATGGACACAAAAATTTTCAACAAAATACTAGTAAATCAAACCAATGGTCCATTAAAAGAATCACTCACCATGATGAAGTGGGATTTATTCCTGGGTTGCAAGGGTGGTTCAATATTTGCAAATCACTCAAGAACCATATGATCCTCTCAATAGATGCAGAAAGAGCATCTGACAAAGTAGAGCATGCACTCACAATAAAAACCCTCAAAAAAGTAGAGATAGAGGGAACATATCTCAACATAATAAAGACCACTAATGAAGGACCCACAGCTAATATCATCCTCAATGGGGAAAAACTGAGAGCTTAACCTCTGAGGTCAGGAACACAACAGGGATGTCCACTCTCACCACTGTTGTTCAACACAGTACTGGAAGTCCTAGCCTCAGCAATCAGACAACAAAAAGAAATAAAAGGCATCCAAATTGGCAAGGAAGAAGTCAAACTTTCACTATTTGCAGATGACATGACATTCTATGTAGAAAACCCAAAGGCTCCACCAAAACATTGCTAGGACTAATACACAAAATCAATAAAGTCGCAGGATACAAAATCAATGTACAGAAAATCTCTTGCATTTCTATATACCAATAATGAAGCAGCAGAAAGAGAAATCAAGGAATTGATCCCATTTACAACAGCACCAAAAATAGTAGAGACACCTAGGAATAAACCTAACCAAAGAGGAAAAGATCTGTACTCTGAAAACTATACAACACTTATGAAAGAAACTGAAGAAGACACAAAGAAATGGAAAAACATTCCACGCTCATAGATTGGAAAAACAAATATTGTTAAAATGTCTATACCACCCAGAGCGATCCACACACTCAAAGCAATCCCTAACAAAATAACACCACCATTTTTCACAGAGCTAGAAAGAACCATCTGAAAATTTGTACGGAACCAGGAAAGACCCAGAATAGCCAAAGTAATGTTGAAAAAGAAAAGCAAACTGGGAGGCATCACAATCCCAGATTTCAAGCTATATTACAAAGCTATAATCACCAAGACAGTATGACACTGGCACAAGAACAGACACACAGATCAATGGAACAGAACAGAGAACTCAAAAATGGACCCACAGTTATATGGCCAATTAATCTTTGACAAAGAGGGAAAAAATATCCAATGGAAAAAAGGTAGTCTCTTCAACAAATGTTGTTGGAAAAATTTTACAGTAACAAGCAGAAGAAAGAAACCGGACCACTTTCTTACACCATACACAAAAATAAATTCAAAATGGATGAAAGACCTAAACGTGAGACAGGAAACCATCAAAATCCTAAAGAACCTCCATGACATTGCCCATAGCAACTTCTTAATAGATACATCTCCGGAGGCAACAGGTAATAAAGCAAAAATGAACTACTGGGACTTCCTCAAAATAAAAAGCTTTTGCACAGCAAAGGAAACAATCACTAAAGGCAATCTTTGGGATAGGAGAAGATATTTATAAATGATATATCTGATAAAGGGTTAGTATCCAAAATATATAAAGAATTTACAAAAGTCAACACCCAAAAAACAAATAACTGAGTTAAGAAACAGGCAGAAGACAGCAATAGACATTTTTCCTATGTCTACTGGGGCATACATAAGGCTAACAGACACATGAAAAGATGCTTAACATTACTCATCATCAGGGAAATACAAATTAAAACTACAATGAGACATCACCTCACATGTGCCAGAATGGCTAAAATTAACAATACAGGAAACAATAGATGTTGGCAAGGATGTGGAGAAAGGGGACCCTCTTACACTGTTGGTAGGAATGCAAACTGGTGTAGCCAGTGTGGAAAACAGTATGGAGGTTCCTCAAAAAATTAAAAATAGAACTACCCTATGATCCCACAATCTCACTACTAGGTATTTACCCAAAGGATACCAAAATACGGATTCAAAGGGATATATGCACCCCATGTTTATAACAGCATTGTCTTCAACAGCCAAATTATGGAAGGAGCCCAAATGTCCATAGACTGAAGAATGGATGAAGAGGATGTGGTGTATAGACAGACAATGGAATATTATTCAGCCATCAAAAAGAATGAATCCTGCCATTTGTAATAACATGGATAGAGGTAGAGACTATTATGCTAAGCCTAATAAGTAAGTCAGAGAAAAGACAAATACCATATGATTTCACTCATATGTGGAACTTAAGAAACAAAACAAATGAACATGGGGGGGAAAAGGGAGGAAAACCATAAAACAGACTCTTAACTGTAGAAAACAAACTGAGCGTTGCTGGAGGGGAGGTTGGTGGGGAATGGGTTAAATAGGTGATGGGTATTAAGAAGGACACTAATTGTGATGAGCACTGGGTGTCGTATAGAAGTAATGAATCACTGAATTCGACACTGAAATTAATATTACAATGTTAACTATCTGGAATCTAAATAAAAACTTGAAGCTAAAAAAAAAATATGTGGATAGGGGCTTTTGAGAATGTCTTTCTTTCCTTTGCTATTCATTCGTTATTTCCTCAGGGAAGCTTTTCATGAACCCCAGACTAGGTCAGCACCCCACTGATCCACTCCAGTAAATACTCTTCTTCTTAGTACTTGACACAGACATCATTGACTTTATTTTGGTGTATTTCATTAATACTATTTCCTCACTCATCTTAAAGCTCCAGAAAGACAGAGACAATGTTAATTTTGTTTGTTTTCTCCCCTAGTGATCAGTGTCCAGCACATAGTAGGTATTCAATAAAGAATTGTAGAATTAATGTATAAAAGAATGAATTAATTAATTAACAAATTAATGAAATGAATGATTTAAACTAGGCCTTTGGCTAAGTGGCATCTTCCCTTCACTGAGAGAAAATTCAGACAGGACCTCCAATTTTGATAAGGGCATTACTTACTGAAGCCCACCAGAGAATACTAGTTCTATGCAATGGCAAAGTAAGGAGAATATTGAATAATTATTCAAATTTAAAATATACTTAGCTATCATGCAGATTATGTTTTGCCTGGAGGTCTGCATTGTGAGAGTTTCATAAAGAAAAATGAGGAAATGGATATAATAAACAATGGCAGAGACACATGAACTCTGCACATCTGGCAGGTTGTGGCAGGACCTAAAGTGAGTACACAGGTGGGGGATATGTCTATAAATTACATTTGAAATCAAGTTGGAAAGAGACTTGAAGGCCACAAATCTGGTTTTTTTTTTTTTTAATATTTTATTTATTCATTTGAGAGAGAGAGAGAGTGAGAGAGAGGATGGGGGGTGGCAAAGAGAAAAGGAAATGTAGGCTCCCTGCTTAGAAGAGAGCCCGATGCAGGGCTCCATCCCAGAACCCTGGGATCACGACCTGAGGTGAAGGCAGACGCTTAACCAACTGAGTCATCCAGGCGCCCCTCACAAATCTGGGTTTTAATCAAAACATGCTGATAGGGAGAAAGGGAGAAGACTGAGGATTTTTAATGCAAAATTTACACTCATTATAGTCAGGCTTTAGAAAGCTGATTCTAGGAGCAAAGAATGGCTAAAAATCACAGGGAGGAGAAGATCTGCTAGGAAATTACTGATATAGCTCGTATCAGAAGCAATTAGGACCTGAAATAAGGTAGTGGCCAAGACAAAGCAAGAGAAAGAGGTTTGATTATTCTTCTGAATGCTGGAGTCATTAACTGCAATGCTGATTAAGGAGGCAGAAAATGTTCAGAGAGCTTGGTAATGAATTCAGTCTCATTACTAAACCTCCAGGCTTTCTGTCTGAAAGAAGTCTAGCATGCACCTAGAAATGAGAGCCAGAGCCCTGAAGAGGATCTAACCAGGATATGAAGATTAAGAAGTCATGGGTGTGGATGAGATGGTCAAGGAAGGTAGTACAGAAAGCAAGAAATTAAGGACAGAATATTTGGGAAAACCCACATTCAGAAGTGAGAGGAAGAGAAGAACATAACATGGTTATCAGAGAAATAGGAGTACTGACACAGAAGCAAGACACTGGGCTGCTTCAAGAAGCCAGAGTCACTGTTAAAGGCTACACAGAGGCAGAAAAAAAGGATAAGTAATTCCATCAGGTTTGTGATTAGGAATCTGATGAACTGATTTCTTGGACGGTGTGGCAGGCTGAATAATGGTCCCTCAAAATTCCAAATGTGATTAAGTAAGGATTTTTAAGTGAGAAGATTATCTTAGGTTCTTTGGATGGACCCTAAACGTAATCATAAGTATCTTTGGAGAACGGAGGCAGAAGGAGAGCTAATAGAAGAGAGAAAATGATGCAATGACATCAACAGAGAGAGAGAGAGAGAGATGTGAAGATGCTACACTTTGGGCTTTGAAGATGGAAGAAGGGGCCATGAGCCAAAGAATACAGATGGCCACTAGGAGCTGAAAAAGGCAAAGAATAGAGTGCTAGAGCCTGGAAAAATGCAACGAAGCAGATTCTTCCCTAAAGTCTCCAGAGGGAATAAGGTCCTGCCAACACCTTGTTTTCAGCCCAGTGAACCTGATTTTGCAATAGCATCTTCAAGAACTGTAAGAGCATAAATCTGTGTTGTTTTAAGCCACCAAGTATGTGGTGATTTGTTAGAGTAGCCTAGGAAACTAATATGTAAGGAAAGGCAGAAACAATTTTTAAATGCTTGGAAAGTGAGTAAAATACGAAGAAGTGAAGGTAGATAATATAAATCACGATCTCAAAGGGTCGGCAGTTAAAGAAATTTGAGAGAAGTGAGAAAACTTGAAGAGAAATCAGGCTTAAAAGAATTAGTGCAGGGGCGCCTGGGTGGCGCAGTCGTTAAGCGTCTGCCTTCGGCTCAGGGCGTGATCCGGCATTCTGGGATCGAGCCCCACATCAGGCTCCTCCGCTAGGAGCCTGCTTCTTCCTCTCCCACTCCCCCTGCTTGTGTTCCCTCTCTCGCTGGCTGTCTCTCTCTGTCTAATAAATAAATAAATAAATCTTTAAAAAAAAAAAAGAATTAGTGTAATCTTTTAGATTTGGGGATATTGGTGTGTATATATTCATAGGCTTAGAAGAAATGATCAATGGAAAGTAAAAGCTGAAGATGCGAATGGTTGATGGTCAAAGTCTTACAGGAAAGGTGGGGAAATGGTAAGGGGCTAGACCTAGGAAAAAGTAGGGGGCCCTCGTGAGTTAGGAACACAAAACATGTATAGCATTTACTTTAGCACTCATTAGCATAAGTTCAAGGATTGTAAATTGCTTTTTTTAAGATTTTATTTATTTATTTGAGATAGAAAGAACACATAAGCAGGGGAAGGGGGGAGGCAGAGGGAGAGGGAGAAGCAGTCTCTCCATTGAGCAGGGAGCCTGATGCAGGGCTTGATGCCAGGACCCTGAGATCATGACCTGAGCTGAAGGCAGATGCTTAACTGACTAAGCCACCCAGGTGCCCCGGATTATAAACTGTTTCAATGTTAGCCCAAGAAAAACATAAAGAGATAGATTAGGTCTGCTACTCTGTAAGATAGAAAGCATCTCGTTGATTTTAAAGTACATCATTATTTTAGGTGGTCCATGTTACTATCCACCCCACCAGTATTGGTATTACAAACTTAAACACACTTTTAAATGAGTAAGGAATAATACAATCCATAAAAATATTGATTACAGTAGTTAAAATAAAATGATTTATGATCATATGTTTTTAGTTTTAGGAGCTTCAAGACTTAGAATTCATAATCACTCATTCCTCAGAAGTGCTCTCTGTTCAAGGCAATTATTCAAATCATCATCCTGAGTATTAAAGTGTATATTACTACAATTTTTAAGAAGCAGACATTATTGAGACTATTGAACATTACTGAGACTATTGAGATTATTGATCATTTAGGTAATCAACAGAGAGAACTGTGCCTCAGTAATTTGTAAGAATTCCGAAGAACCTCTCTCTTCAGTCTAAGCCTTTCCATAGGTTTCGGACAATTCCTAACAAGTTCTTTGTCAGAAACTCCATTTCTTCATATTAAAAAAAGTAGCAGAAGTTATTGAGTTATGTTAGAAGAGGACAAAAAGCTTCCAAGAAACTGATGAATTAAGCTCTCTGTCCATACCTATAATTCATTTCTCTGGAGCTGTTCAGGGATTGAAAGGGCTATGTTTCCAATGGCTTCAAGTGACCCACATGCTTGCCTGGAAGCCTGAAAGCATAGGACAAGGCTAAACATAGGAGAAAAGAGGATTTCCCCTATTTCAGAACGGTCAGACTGTTAGGATGCCTGGGAAAATAGGTATATACTGTGGCTTCCTGAAAGAGCAGGTGCCCAAAGACAATTTGACCTATGTTTTTCCTCATGGAGAAGGCTTCACTGCTGAGGAATCAAAGGGATACTGGACTTCACACTTCTTACTCTTAGCTATTCCTGACCGAGTAAAAGGTAAACACCCATAGTGGGAAATAGGAAGACCATGACACAAGTGGGTTGTCTTCTAAGTCCATTATGGATCTGAAAAAGGAAGGAAACTGGCAGAACCCAGATGCCTGTATACCATGAACAGAATTTTTTGTCTTTTCCAATAAATAAGAAGGGTCCTTAGCATTCTGAAAAGATCCACATCAGTAAAAGCATTTACGAAGGTGAAAAATGAACCGAGTACAACCTGAAAGGAAGGCTGCCATGAAGGGTAGTAGTGCACGGTAGTGAATAGGCAGTAGCGGCTGAAGGGATCCACAGCGGATATAACTAAAACCTTGCCCTCATCAGCATTAGACAGGTAGGCACACAAGGAGAGCAGCAAAGATGGGTAACTTAGTACTACTCTGGGTAAGTAATGAAGTTCATGAACATTGCCTAGGGCTTACAGAGGAGGCCTCCTGGGAGGCTAGCATTCCTTAGTTGTACCCATATGACAGGGCTAAGAAAGGCAAAGGAGTAAGAAGTTTACAATATTCCATATAAAGATATACCAGATTGTATCTGCCTTGAACTGACAAGGCTACCATTCAAAAAGAACTGTTTTCATGAGGTAGGGACATAATTTGATAAATTAATAAAAGGGCAGGAGCAATGAAGCTTCCCTTGTAATTTATCCTCTCCTGTTTGTAATTTATCCTCTCCTCCTCACCAACATTCCCCAAATTTAAGATTTTCCTTTATTTATTCATTGCCCCAAAAAATATTTCTTTTTTTTTTTTTAAGATTTTATTTATTTATCTGACAGAGAGAGAGATAGCCAGCGAGAGAGGGAACACAAGCAGGGGGAGTGGGAGAGGGAGAAGCAGACTCCCAGCGGAAGAGCCTGATGTGGGGCTTGATCCCAGAACGCTGGGATCACGCCCTGAGCCGAAGGCAGACACTTAACAACTGAGCCACCCAGGCGCCCCCCCAAAAATATTTCTTGAACATCTACCATATTCTTCACACTGTGCATGTGTTAGGGACACAATGACTAGAATGAACAGTGTCTTTACCTTCAGGAGGCATGTAGTCTAGTGGAGGAAGAAGACATTAATCCAATCAATACAGACTTTCAAATAAAATATTTTTACTGTATTTTCTGTAATCTGTAAATAAAAAAACTATAAAAATCTGTAAAGATTGTTCTAGTTACTGCCTAGGGGAAAATAATAGATGATATCAGGGAGACATAATTTAGTGTTAGGGATCAGAGAAGACAAATAAATACTATTTACACTAAAGGATAGAAAGAAGTTAGTGAAGTGAAGAGAAGAGCTTTCTAAACACAATGAACAGCCTGTGTAAGGGCCTGATAATGAAAAGAATTTGGCATGTTCAAGAACCTGAAATTGACCATTGGGTCTGCAGCACAGTCAGCAAAGACAGCAGTGGTATGAAGCCAGCCTGGAGGGGTGCGCATGGGTGTCGCAAGGTAACGCTGATGGACACACACATCGTCAGACACACGTGAAGCAGCTCCTTGAGAAGTTCACTTTGACACCTTCTCAGAGGATCTTTATTCTCCCACTCAACTGTTCTGGCTATGTACTGGTCTCTGGCCTGAGGCAGCTACATAAAGGTGAACAATCCACCATCCAACAGATGCCAAACTAACCAGAGTGAATCAAGGGTAGAACAGAGAAGACTGGGGAAAGATCAGGCCTGGGAAAAGAATACAAGTTCAGTTTTTGACCCATTAATGTGAGATGACTCCAATGCGAGACATCTAAGTGAAAAGTTCAGGTTGACATTCAGATTTGAAGCTCAGAAAAGAAGTCTGGGCTAAAATTATGAATCTGGGCATCATGGCAATCAACAAACAATAAAGACTAACTCTGGTTAATTTAAGTAGAAAAGAAATTTATTGAAAAGATATCGGACAGCTCATGGAATTTCCAAGGAGTGTGGAAAAACACACCCAGAAAATAAAGAGAAACTACAAAATGCTGGTCAGCCAAGAAGAGTAAAGGTCATGCTATTGTTCCTCTGCTGAGGCCTTGGCAGCTGCCACTGTTGGCCCCAGACGCTGGTCACTGGCACCACAGTTCAGACTGCCCCCAGGATATACATTTGGATGCTGCTTATTCCCACCCAGATAAACTCTCATCACCTGCTTCTTTGACTCACTAACCTCCAATTCAAATCCAGGCACCAGCACCCGATTGGCCAAGTCCAGCTGCCCATACTCCAATTGCCAATAGTAAAGATAAATCAAGTACCAGGGATATTTATTTTGGGTGGAGGAAAGGGGGACATTGATAGAAATGGATAAGACCACTTACAGAGCAAGAGAGAAAGAAAAGAAGGAAAGGAAAAGAAATGGACAGGACAGGATAGGAAGAAATGTGTAGAGAAAGGAAAGAATGAGGGAGGAATACTGGCAAGGGGCAGCCTAGGACCAAGGCTTGAGACTCTCCAGCACTGAGTTCTGCCTGAATTAGCATTGCCAAGGCCTATTCTGTGATAATGCATTCCATGTCAAATCTACACAGCATTTTAACTTGAAAATAAGTCAGAAATAAAGATGGTATCCCTAATTTAGGAGTACACTTGATTCTAACACATTATTCTCAAAGTGAATTCTAAGAATCACAGTATAAATCTGATTCCTCAAGATAGCATTTTCCACATGGCCTTGCCCACTCTACAGCCAACTATAATTAAGTACATTCATATGGCTTTTAAACTGTCCAACAATGACAACAGCACAAAGAAAAGAACTGATAGAAAATTAATTAAAATACCATATGTATTGTCTGGATGTACTTCAGTATTCTTAAGTGACCTATGACTCTTTCAGTAATTATCTGCAGATCTTCAAAATGGGTGAGACTTTAATCAAAAGCAAATAAAAACACATGCTACATCTTTTGTGCTAGGAATAAAATAGGGTCTAATTTCCCATGAAAAAAATAACTTGGGCATTATAATGAGATATCATGGCAAAAAAAAAGTGTGGGTGGTGGGGAGATGGAGCTCCTCTCCTTGCCAAGTTAATATATTTTTCCCAGACATTCTCACCATTAGAAATATATTCCATTTAAATTCTTTCCTTAGAAAAAAATTGTCTCATTCCTTTAGATTCCCTCATCCCTACCCAAGTATTTAGAATGCTTGATCCCAAATACAGTAGAAAGGAATTTTTTTTAAGAAATGGTGATCTTTTTCACCAATTCTTGATGCTAAAGCAGTGGTTTTCCAAGTAAATACCAAGGAGTCCCAGGTTTTCACAGACATGTTTTAGGAACCACCACAGAAGATAAAGGGGAGACCCATCAGGTATGGCTCAGGACTCTTAGCACCACTCTGATTTTATATATCCTAGATAACTTCTATGGTGTTAAAAGTTTAAATGCTGCTCTAAAGGAATAGAATTCATCACTAGCCATTATTTACACCACTGCTATAAATAGTACAGTTTTCTAAAAAGTCCCTAAGTATCCATTTTAAGACCTCAGGTGTGAGGGTGCTAATATCTCTAAGAACCAAAATGCTATTGAAGAAGAAGGAGGTCTTGGCTTCCACCACATTCCTCAAAGTGTGGCCACCAAGATTTGGACCACCAGATGAGCTTCAAACCTAGGGCCGCCAGATTTAGCAAAGAAAATACGCTCAATTAAATTTGAATTTCAGAAAAATAAAAAATAAATTTTGTGTATGTATACTTACTATAGTATTACCCATGTAATATTTGGGGCATATTTATAGTAAAAGATTTTTCATTGTTTTTCCAAAATCCAAATTTATCTAGGCATCCTATACCTTATCTGGCAACCCTACCCAAGTCAGACTCAAGCATGTGGGTCTCCTGTTAAGATATGATTGTATAACCCACAAATGTCAAAAATCACCATAAGTTTATAATTCCAGAAAGATCTACGGGGGGAGGGGGGGTTGAGGCAAAGATTAACCTGAAGGGTACATTACAAGTTTAGCACAGGAAGGTATTTCTGCAGATTCCCTGTTACCCATTTTGCTTTTAGTCTTTCTGATTCAGCCATTCCCTCATCCCAGTTACTGACTTAAATCTCACTGATTTGCCTAACATCTTTTTTCCAGGTCCCTCACTACCTAGGGATACCAGCTCCCAACCTGACTAGGTACCGATCTTCAAATGGATTCTTAAGTCCTTTCATTTCTTCACAGTTATGTTATAAACAGGACTTCTCAACTCCATGAACCAGAGTTCCTAATCTTCAAATTTGGGACCACTTAAGAACCCCAAGATTCATCACCCTCCCAGACCCTGAGACTATTCCTATCTATACTCAAGGAATTAAAAACCCCAGAAGAAGCTTAGCATGATCTGCCTCAAGGCTGGACACTCTCTGATCTTGCACCCTTCTCGACTATCACCTTCTCAGTGAGGACCTCCCTAACCACACTAAAGTTTCATACATATCTCTCCCGTGGCGCTCCTCTGTTTTTTGGGTTTTTTTTCCCTATAGCACCATCTAAAATGCCAAATATTTCACAAATTCATCTTGTTTAATTTCTGTCTCTCCTCACTAAAAGGTCAGCTCCATGGGGGCATCACTTCGCCTATTTTCTTTGGTAAAGTAGTATCTGGTACAGGATAGACATCCAAAAACAGGTTTTTGGAATATCATACCTTTCTTCTAGTAGCTGGATTACTAGAAGTTATTATCTTGTTATTCTGTCCTAGGTCTGTGCCTTCATTTCTTGCCCAATACCTCTATATGAGTCCAACATTAGCGTTCTACCTTACTTCCCTAGTCAAAGACTTTCCAAAAATGTGCATCCTAACCTAGTCCTCAAAACCACACAGCCAGTTTCCTGGTACTTGCCAACAGTGCTTCTTGACCTGAACATTCTATCTGCTTGAAACTCTCTCTAATGTCAAAGTCCTGATTCACCTGCTCATTTTTTCCTTTTAATGTACCCATTATAAAAGAGGGGTGCACAGCCTCCTTGTCATCTTGAGATCAAAGGGGCAGCCTAGCAATGCGGATACCATCTTCACTCCCACGAGACCTAACACCATCTCCAATTCTCTAACCTCTCAGAGCTCTTCTCAATGCATTCGTATCAGTAAGCTGTCTTCCATGTCAGGATTTAGTGAATTAGGAAAATTCTAGAACTTCACATGATTCACTACTTTTCATATTAGAGGAATAAGCTGACTTTAAAACAAAGACATCCTGACAGAACACTATATTGCTTTTACATTTTTAGGAGCAGTTAGTGTCCTAAAAACCTAGAGACAATCACCATTGGTTAGTGTGATTTTGTGATTTATGATTAGAAATTTATGTTTGGTTTTTGTTCCTGTTTCTCGCACATAGCTTCTAAAACAGTTGGAATTTTCTAAGTGTTGAGACTGATAAAAGTATGTTTTGTCATGTTAATGAGGAGACTTTTGGAATGCCCCTAGGTCACCTAAAGATGGGAGCTGGTTGCCAGGGGACCCAAGCCTGCCATCTGAAAGTTGGAACTTTCAGCCTGACCCCCTTGACCTCTGGGGAGAGCAGAGGGTCTAGAGGTTGAGTCAATATTCAAAGGCCAACAATTTAACCAATCATGCCTATGTAATGAAACTTCCATAAAAACCCAAAGGACAGTGTTTGAAGAGCTTCCAGGTTGATGAACACAAGGAGATTTGGGCAGAGTGGTGCACTCGAAGAGCATGGAAGTTTCTCACACTTTCCCTATCCACTGCCCTATGCATCTCTTCTATCTGGCTGTCCCTGAGTTATATCCTTTTATAGTTAATCTAATGATCTAGTAAGTAAAATGTTTCTCTGAGTTGTGAAGCACTCTGGCAAATTAATTGAACCCAAGAAAGGGGTTGTAGGAACCTCTGACTTACAGCCAGTCAGTCAGAAATATAGGTAACAACCTGGTCTTGCAACTGGCATCTGAAGTGGGCTGGGGGGGAGGGGAGGATGACAGTCTTGTGAGACTGAATGCTCAACCTGTGGAATCTGATCCTATCTTGAGTAGATAGTATCAGAACCAAGTTGAATTATAGGACACCCACAGGTGTCCAGAGAATTGGTGGATATGTGGTGAAATATACCCCCCCATCCACCTCACATTGTAAATTGGGGTCACAAGTACCCTTTACACGAATAAAAGCAAAAATGATTACAGTTTATCTTATCTGACTTTCTCATCCTCCTGCATCTCTTATTTCTCAGGACCAACTTATATTGAGTAATAGTACCTCTCTTGTCCTGTATCTATATATTTATACACATATCACTTAAGCAAAAAAAAAATATGTATGGGTTTTCATGAGGTCCTTCAGTATCAGAAAGATCTGTGGTTATGAGAGAGACTAAAAAAGTCACATTGGGTCATTTTGTAAAATGACCTGTACTAAAATAAAACAAAATACATTCAAGAACATCTATATTGAGACTATCTAGAACACATTGTAAGGAACATGTGTTTAATCTTCAGGAGTTGTGACATCTAAACGTGGGCAGCTATTTTTCCCAGATCATTAGTACTTATGGTACCCAGTCCAATCAGGTTCAACAATCAATCTCAAATTACCCAAAGGCATAAACTGCAGAGAAACTAGAATGTTAGTTTCATGAAAACAAAATTTTGTCAGGTTTTGTTCACTGTAATATCCCCAGTGTCTACAAGAGAGTAGTCACTCAACAAATACTTGTGGAAGAGAATAGTAGTGCTGCTGGAAAACAGGCATATTTTGGTTATGGGTAATTTCCAGTTTCCAAAGCTCCAAAATTTGGAAACTTCTTTAAACATTCCCAAGAAAAATTTTTGAGTGTGTTGTGATTCACAGGACCATCTTTCGGCACCATACAATCATTCCCTTATGTGTATTACTCAGGTTTCCATAATTGTCAAGGTAATTTAGATATCACTATAAAATAAATTTTGATTACTGTAGAAATACTGAGAAATAAAACTAGAATCAACATTAGTTTGAGGTTTCTCCTTTCTTATTACTTCTACCAAACTCTTTATACAAAATTAAATTAGACAAATGAAAAGGAAAATAGGGACATGTTTTCAATATCAAAATGAAAACAATGAATATCTAGGAGACAACATCTATTCCTCCCTGATCTGCCTATATCATTGACAGTGGAAATTGATATTTAATCATCACTGACTTTAAATATATATTTGATTACATTTAAACAACAGGAAAATAAATATAATAATAAGACATGCCTATAATTAAGGAATATACAATCATAAATATAATACTAAAACTATCCCAGAATGCCTGAAATTATGGCCCAGAATTCAGCATAAGTGGGTTTACCATCGATTCCTTGTGTGTGTTGGGGAGCGTTAACTACTAAGAGTACATAACAATCATTATAGAACAGTTCTTCAGTTTTATTCTTCAATAAAACATTGTAGCAAGGCTACAATATTGGAAAAAGCGTTTTAGTGGCATCCTAAAAATAAAGTAAATTCTATCATCTATCGTGTTTTATGGTCACCTTGCAATTTGCTAAGGAAAACTTATTTTATAGGAAATACGGGTTTAGGAACCAAAATTGTAAAAGTATCTGCATTTAATCACCAATTCCCTTTATAATTAGAATTTCTGCATAAAACAAAGTTTAAGTTTAAAATTGGGGCACATAAAAACTCACTGGCTATTTTTTATATATATTTGCAGATTTGTGTTACAGATGAAACAATTAGGAAACTCCTGATATCTCAACAAATAAAATACTGAATGGTTTCTTCTGCTCAGTTATGTCAAAATCTAGTCATTTAGATGACTGCCTTATTATCAAATTGTTCTCTGGTAATGCAAATGAATAACTCAAATTTTCCTGTTTTCTCTATACTTTATATATTCTTGAGTTAAGGATAGCAGCGATTTTGATGTTTCTAGTTAAAAATGATATTATGAAAATCATGAAGTTTGTCTCATGCTTTTAAATCTTTCATCTTTGTTTTAGAAATGATTTCCATGGTCTCCTGACAGAATCCGATTAATAATTTGACCACTAGGCATATTCTAGTTCTCCTAAAGAACTCAAATGGTGGAGTCTAATGAATTTGGGAAATTGGTAATTGCTTTTTCAATTAGTCATTCTAAAACTGTGCCATGCAATATGGTAACCACTACCATAGCTACCTGCAGTGGCTATTTAAATTTAAATTAATTAAAAGTAAATAAAATGGTTGCAGTTAATGATGAAAAAGAGAGCACCTGGGGGGCTCAGTCAATTAAGTGTCTGCCTTCAGCTCAGGTCATGATCCCAGGGTCCTGAGATCGAGCCCCACATCCGGCTCCCTGCTGCTTCTCCCTCTCCTGTTGCCCCTGCTTGTGCACTCTCTCTCTCTCATATTTTGTCAAATAAATAAATAAATAACTCTTTTAAATAAATAAATAATATGAAAAGGAGTAACCATGCTTCACTCTTTCTTTCATACTGAATACAACTATAAAATCCAGAAAGAATGCACTGGACAACTATTTGAAGACTCTAAAAGTTAACAGGTGCAGGCACATCAAGGAAGAACACCAGAATTTGAAATACCACAATGTCAGTGGTGAATTTACCATTCTTCTTCTCCAACAGCCTATGACTTGAATTCAGTGAAACCTGAAACCCACAAATAAGCACTGCGGCACAGAGAGACTGAACTCGAGGAAAAGCAGTCTAGACTGGCTGAGGAGTAGAAAAGGCAACTCTTAATGCTCAAGATGGGGAAAATTTTATTTTTTTCTTTCTGCCATGTTTCAGCCAAAAAAAGAATTCCATAGCAGAATTGACAGTAATTTCTATGAGATCCTGCAACAGCCCAAATTCCTAAAGTAGGAAAAATTATTCCCTGTTCTGCAAACCTGCAGTTGAAAAAGGGTAGGACAAAATCATGTTGCTTTTTTTCTCTATCTTACTAGACCAGAATGTGAGCCCAATCACAAAAGTACATGACAGAGAGTGTCGCTAAAGCCCCAGACAGAGGACAAAAAAAGGGGCCCAGAGAATCAAAAAGAACCTGGGAAATGGTAGAGAGGAAAGAGCTTGGAAAAGCAACTTCATAAAGTTGTTTATAAACTCCTGAGCTCACTCCTGACCTGCACCTGTATGACTCTGATTCTAATTGGCACACCAAAGACTTTGAGAACTGAAGTTACAATATAACACTGCTTAGGCCCCAGACAGACCACTGGGTGGTACACACCCAGAGCGTATCTGAAGAGCGTTACAAAGGCTTTGAAAACTAAACTGACATTGAAACCATAGCCCACAGAAGGTAGGTAGGGATTTGTGGCCTGAATCTAACTAAATTGATTGCCTGCTAAAACGGAAAAATCTATGTTCTCCAAAAATTTTACTAAGAATCAGAGTTGCAAAATGTAATATTCCAAATTTCCATTACATAATTCAAAATTACCTGACATGTGATAAACCAAGAAAATTTCAACTCACATGAGAAAAAAAATCAATAGACATCAATGCCAAGATAACACAGTTGTTGGATTCATGGACAGGCTAAAATCCTCAAACTAACAATTGTGAACACTCTTGCAACAAATGCTAAAATAAAAATCTTGGCAAATAAACACAAGATACAGAGAAGAGTGAATTGGAAAGCAAAATAATTGAGATAAAAATACATTGGATGAACTCAGTAGCAGAAAGAAGATAATAGAACAGAGTCAGTGAACTTGAAGATGGTGTAATAGAAATGACCTGATCTGAGCAACAGAAAGAACAAATTAAAAAAACAAACAGAGCTTCAGGGACCAGTGGGACAGTAATAGAAGTTCCATACACATTTTAGGATTGTTTGCTCTAGCTCTGTGAAAAGTACTGTTGGTATTTTGATAGGGATTGCATTGAATGTGTAGATTGCTTTAGGGTGTATAGACATTTTAGCAATATTTGTTCTTCCAATCCATGACTGTAGAATGTCTTTCCATTTCTTTGTGTCTTCTTCAATTCCTTCCTAAGTGTTTTATAGTTTTCAGAGTACTGGTCTTTCACCTTTTTAGTTAGGTTTATTCCTAGATATCTGATTGTTTTTGGTGCAATCGTAAATGGATGGATTCCTTAATTTCTCTCTCTGATATTTCATTATTGGTGTCTAGAAATGCAACAGATTTCTGTACATTGACTATGTGTCCTGTGGCTTTACTGAATTTGTTTATCAGTTGCAGCAATTTTTTGGTGGAATCTTTCAGGTTTTCTACATAAAGTATCATGTCATCTGCAAATAGTGAAAGTTTTACTTCTTCCTTACTGATTTGGATGCCTTTCACTTCTTTTTGTTCTCTGAACATCAGACTAATTTTTAGTCTTTCCATGGACATGTGGTCCTTATTCAAGGAAAAGAGTAAGGATGCAAATGTTAGGAAGATTGATTTCCATCATGTATGGTTGTGCATGTTGAATAGAACTTACCTATGTCAACAGTTTTAATGTCAGAAACTTTTCCCAGGATTTTGACTGGAATTTTAAATCAAACACTGCCAAAATTCATCTATTCAACTGGGACAACTCATTTTGGCTATTTCAGACCTTCACAAAGACATGAAGGGGGAGCCTGGGTGGCACAGTCGTTAAGTGTTTGCCTTCGGCTCAGGGCATGATCCCAGGGTCCTGGGATTGAGCCCCACATCAGGCTCCTCCGCTAAGAGCCTGCTTCTTCCTCTCCCACTCCCCGTGCTTGTGTTCCCTATCTCGCTGGCTGTCTCTCTCTCTGTCAAATAAATAAATAAATAAAATCTTTAAAAAAAAAAAAAAAGACATGAAGAAAGTTATGGATAATTTGAAGATTCTGAAAGATTTTTCTTTCTCTACAATCCCTACATTCTATTGATACCATGATTTACCAAAAAATACTGGAATGATTTATTTGGGTTAAAATGTTTTGTCCATAATTCTCCAATTAAAATACAAATATGTCACTCAGGAATTCACATAACACTCCTCCTTTTGCAACTAACCAAAGAAAGAAGAGAACTCTGAGAAAACAAAACACAGAAAAGATCATTTTGAGTCCAGCAATGTAAGATACCACAGTGGGATGCCCTAAGAGTCTAACATGAATATGAGGTTTTCTAATATATGATTTGAAAAAAGGCCATCAGAGTTGGAGCTGAAGGTACATTAAGAATAAGTAAATCTGCTTTACAACAATTGCTGGAGCTTGTTTTGCTAATAGGTCTTTGCTGACCATTTTGCCATGTGGAAAAAATAGTCAACCTGACCCTCATTTACAATTTGAAGTTTATGAACAATCTATATGACTGATACAGACTATCTCAGATTCTATTTTTGTATCTGTGATACTGTGACTTATAATAAAAAATATATATTTGATTTCCATTCCCATTTCTGGCACAGAGCTCCAAAAACCCTTAGAATTTCCTAAGGGATAGAGCAACAAAGGTATCGTCTATTATGTTAATGAGGTGACTTTTGGAAAGTACCTAAGGATTGGAGTTAGCTGGAGGACAGGCTGGAACTTCCAGTCCCACCTCCTGACCTTCAGGGAGAGGGGAGGGACTGGAGATTGAGTTCAATCACCAGTTGCCAATAATTTAATTAATCACGCCTATGCAATGAGGCCTCAATAAAAACCTAAAATAACAAAGTTTGGAAAGCTTCCAGGTTGGTGAACACATAGAGATTTGAAGAGAGTGGCATATCTGGAAGAGCACAGAAGTTCCATGACATTTCCCCATAGCTTGCCTATGCATCTCTTCCATCTGGCTATTCCTGAGTTATATCCTTTTATAATAAACTGATAATCTATTAAATAAAATATTTCCCTGAGTTTTGTGAGCCACTCTCACAAATTAATCAAACCCAACAAGGTGGTCATGGGAACCTCTGATTTATAACCGGTCAGTGAGAAGTACAGGTAACAACAAAAGTTGACTCATCACATACAAGAGAAACCCCATAAGATTAACAGTAGATTTTTCAGGGGAAATCTTGCAGGTTGAGTGAGTAATATATCTATCTCACAATCCTGATGATATATTCAACATGCTAAGAGAAGAAAAAATGGCCAAGAATACTATACTTGGCAAAACTGTCCTTCACTAATGAAGGAGAAATAAAGAGATTTCAAGACAAACAGAAGCTGATGGAGTTCATCACCAGTAGAAGTGCCCCGAAGAAATATTAAAGGCAATTCTTCAAGTAGAAATAAACAGATGTTAATTAGTAAGATGAAAACATTTAAAATATAAAACTCAATGGAAAAAGTAAATATATACTCAAATTCAAAATACTCTAATATTGTGATGGTGGTATGTAAATCACTTTTAACTCTTGCTTAACAGCGAAAAGACGAAAGCACTAAAAATAGCAATGCTACAATAATTTGTCACTAAATGCACAACATAAAAAACATAAATTGTGACATAAATAACAAACTATGGAGGGCACTAAAATGTTGAGTTTTTGTATGTGACTGAAGTTGAGTTCTTAAAAGGTTAGAATAAATTTATAACTATAAATTTTTTTTGTAAGACTTACTGCAGTCACAAAGAAAAAACACATCAGATAGATATACAAAGATAAAGTGAAAGGAATGAAAGCATACCACTACAAAAAAATCATCATCACAAATGAAGAAGCAAGGATGAAAAAAACAAAGGTATATAAAACCAAAAATAATTAACAAAATGGAATAGTTAAGTTCTTGCCTATCAATAATTACTTTAATGGATGAAATTCTCCAATCAAAAGACAAAGAGTGACTGAATAGATTTAAAACATTAAAAAATTCTATAATATTAAAAGATCCTATAATGTGCTGCCTACAAGACACTTAGCTTTAGGGACACACATAGGCTTAAAAGAAAAGATGGCAAAAGATACTCCATGTAAATGGTAATAAAAAGCGGGGGTGGCTATACTTATATCAGAAAATATAGACTTTAGTCAAAAACTGTCACAAGAGACATATAAGGTGATTATATCATGATAAAGGTATCATTTCATTCAGAGAATAAAACAACTACAAATATATATGCCCCCAAAATTGGAGCATCTAAATATATAAAGCAGATATTAATAGAGCAGGACAGAGAAATGAATAGATCATCAAAGGATAGATCATACAGACAGAAAAACAATAAAGAAACAGCAGACATAAATAATACTATAGGCCAAATAGACCTAAGAGACATATGCAGAACATTCCATCCAACAGCATCAGAATATACATCCCTCCCAAATGGCCATGGAACATTCTGCAGGATAGATCATACGTTAGGCCACAAAGCAACCCTTAATAAAGTTAAGAAGATCAAATTCATAGCAATCATCATTTCCAACCACAATGATATGAAAGTAGAAATTGATTACAAAAAGAATACTGGAAAATTCAAACGTGGAGACTGAACAACATGATATTGAACAACCAATGAGTCAAAGAAGAAATCAAAAGAGAAGTCAAAAAATATCTTAAGACAAATGAAAATGTAAAAGCAATATATCTAAACTTATGAAATGCACCCACAGCAGTTTTAAAGGGGAAGTTCATAGCAATAAACACCTACACTAAGAAACAAAAAAAAAGTCTCAATAAATAGCCAAATTTTACAACTCAAGGAACTAGGGGAAAAAACTAAGTCCACAGTTATGCAAAGAAAGGAAATAAAAAGCAGAGTGGAAATAAATAAAATAGAGGCCAAAAAGACTATTAAAAAATCATGGAAATTAAGAACTCATTCTCTGAAAAGATAGACAAATCTTCAGCTAGACTTACTAAGAAAAAAATGAGAGGACTCAAATAAAGAAAATTAGAAATGAAAAAGGAAACATTTCAACTGATACCACAAAAGTAAAAAGAATCAGAAGAGACTACTATGACCAACTTTATGCCAACAAATTGGGTGACCTATTTTTAAAAAGGATAAATTCATAGAAACATACAATCTACCAAGACTGAACCATAAAGAAACAGGAAATCTGAACAGACTAATTACTAGTAAGGAGATTTAATCAGTAATCAAAAACCTCCTAAACAAACAAAAATGTAGGACTACACAGCTTCACTGGTAAATTTTACCAAATATTCAATGAGGAATTAATACCAATCCTTCTCAAATTCTTCCAAAAACAAACAACAACAACAACAAATGAGACGAGGAGAGAACACTTCCAAACTCATTTTACAAAGCCAGCATGACCCTGATACCAACACTAGAAAAAAACATTATAAGAAAGGTAAAAGCTAATAACCCTGATGAATATAGATGCAGAATCCTTAACAAAGTATTAGCAAAATGAACTCAACAATACATTAAAATGATATACACCATAACCAAGTAGAATATATTCCAAGGAAGCAAGGATGATTCAACATCAGCAAATCAATCGATGACAAAATGAACAATAAAAATCATATATTTCAAGAGATGCAGAAAAAACAATTGATAAAATTCTACATGCATTTATGATAAAAGCTTTCAACAAAATGAGTACGGAGGAAACTTCCCTCAAAATAAGAAAGGCTATATATGACAAGCCCACAGCTAACATCATACAAAATGGTGAAAAGCTGAAGTTTTTCCTCTAAGATCAAAATCAAGACAAGGATTCTCACTCTTACCACTTTTATTCAACATAGTACTGGACATCCCAGCCACAGAAATTAGGCAAGAAAAATAAATAAAAGGCATCCAAATTGGAAAGGAAGAAGTAAAACTGTCACTATTTGCAGATGACATAACATCACATACAGAAAACCCTAAAGACTCCATCCAAAAAAAAAAAAAAACCTGTTAGAATTAATAAACTATTTCAATAAAATTGCAGGATACAAAATCTATATAGAAAAATCAGTCACATTTCTATATACTAACAATTAATTATCACAAAGAGAAATTAAAAATACAATCTTATTTGCAATTGCATTAAAAATAATAAAATACCTAGAAATAAAATTAATAAAGAAGGTGAAAAGTTCTATACACTAAAAACTATAATATATTGATGAAAGAAATTAAAGAAAAGGCAAATACATGGAAAAATACTCCATTCTCAAGGATTGGAAGAATTAACAGTTAAAATGTCTATATTTTCCAAAGCAATCTCTATATTCAATGCAATTCCTACTAAAACACCAATAATTTTTCACAAAAATAGAACAACAATCCTAAAATTTGTATGGAATGACAAAAGAACTCCCACAGCCAAAACAATCTTGAGAAAGAACAACCTTGGAGGCATCACATTTTTTTTATTTCAAACTATATTACAAAGTTATAGTAATCAAAGGTGTAAAAACAGACAATACATCAATAGAACAAAATAGAGAGACCAGAATAAACCCATGCATATATGGCCAATTTATTTACAACAAAGGAACCAAGAATATACAATAGGGAAAGAATAGTCTTTTCAATAAATGGTGTTGGGAAAACTGCACAGCCACACGCAAAAGAATGAAAACAGGACACTTATCCTACACTATACACAAAAATCAATTCAAAATGGATTAAAGTCTTTAATGTAAGCTCTGAAACTATGAGACTCCTAGAAGAAAACATAAGTGGGACTACATCAAACTAAAAAGCTTCTACATCACAAAGGAAACAATTAACAAAATTAAAAGACAACCTATAGAATAGGAGAAAATATTTGCAAATCATATATCTGATAAGAGGAACTGAATAGATATTTTTCCAAAGAAGACATACAAATGACCAACAGGTACATGAAAAGATATTAAATTTCACTAATCATCAGGAAAATGCAAATCAAAACCACAATGAGAAATCACCTCATACCTATTAGAATGGCTATCATCAAAAAGACAACAAATAACAAGTGTTGGTGAGAATGTGGAAAGAAGGGAACCCTTTTGTACTGTTGTAGGAATGCAAATTGTTGTAGCCACTACAGAAAACAATATGGAGGTTCCTCAAAAAATGAAAAAGAGAATTACTATATGACCCAGCTTCCCATTTCTGAGTATACATTCAATGGAAATAAAACTAGATATCAAATTGATACCTGCATTCCCATATTTATTGTAGCATTACTCACAACAACCAAGATATGGAAACAACGTAAGTGTCCATCACTGGATAAATGTATAAAGAAGATGTGGTTTATATATGCAATGGAATATTATTCAACCATGAGAGAAAAAAAAAGAAATCCTATCATTGACAATAAAATGGACCGACCTTAAGGGCATTATGCTAAGTGAAATAAGTCAGACAGAGAAAGAAACTACATGGTATCATTTATATGTGGAATTAAAAATGTCAGCGTCATAGAAACACAGAGCAGAAAAGTGGTGCCAGGGTCTGGGAAGTGGTGGAAATAGAGAGACCGGTAAAAGTATACACACTATTAGCTATAGATAAGTAAGGCCTAGGATCTCATGTAAAATATGGTTACTATAGTTGATAACAGTGTATTGTAATATGAAATAAGAGAGTAGAGCTTAAAATTCTGACCAAAAAAAAAAAAAGGTATGTGAGGTGATAGATGTGTTAATTAACTAGATGGGGGGGAAGGGTGTGCATTTTAAATGTCTTACAATTTTATATGTCAATTTACCTCAATAAAGCTAAAAAAAAAAAAAAAAGGAAAATGAAAAACATAAAAGACTCCAGAATTGGATAATAGTTTGGATCTAAAAGCACAATTGCTGGTTTTATAATTCTGGTATACATTTCAGATATGTTTATGAAATTTTTTTATTGTTATCTTCTGAAAACGTAAACAATATTTTTACTTGATTATATAAAAAAAGAATAGAATGAATATCAACTATATAGTTGCATCTATTACAATGTTTTTAAACTTTTGAAGGTCAAAAGTTTGATTTTTAAAATTTGATTTGATTTGAACATTTTGATAAAATTTTATTTAAAAGTAGCAATTACATAATATACAAATCTCATCAAGCCTAAACACTACCCACCAGTTTACAAATGGTTTACAGTACATAAGAAATACAGGGACAGAGGAATTAGAAGTTAAATGACAATACCAGATGGCAGTCATCCAGATGCAGACTACGGGATGTTGTATAGGACAAATAGTTCAGTTTCTCCAACAATTTAATAGCAAAATAAGGACAAAAGGTGATTATTACAAAATAAAGAGACTTTACATATTTACCAGACAAATGGTGAGCTATGTTTAAATTCTAATTTAAACAATTGGACTATAAAATCTAATAGTCCACCTCACCACAGAAGTTATACAGATGGCAAATAAGTATTTGCAAAGATGCTCCACTTCATTTGTCATCAGGAAAGTGCAAATTAAAACAACAATGAAATAACCACTCCACAACATTTAGAATGGCCAAAATCTGGAACATGACAACGTCAAGTGCTTACAGTTGTGGAGCAACAGGAACTCTCATTCATTGCTGGTGGGAATGGGAAATGGCACAGCCACTTTGGAAGACAGTTTGGCAGTTTCTTGCAAAATTGACTATACTCTTATCATACGATCCAGCAACTGTACCCCTTGGTATGTATCCCATGGAGTTGAAAACTTATGTCCACACTAATACCTGCACACAGATGTTTATAGCAACTTTTTTCATGATTGCCAAAACTTGCAAGCAGCAAGGTATCCTTGTAGGTGAATGGATAAATTGTGGAATAGCCAGACAATGGAATATCATTCAGCACTAAAAAGAAATGAGCTATTGAGCCATGAAAACACATGGAGTTACTGTATATGCCTATTACTAAGTGAAAGAAGCTAATCTGAAAAGGCTATATACTTGTATGATGCCAGCTATATAACATTCTGAAAAGGGCAAAATAATGGAGGACTAAAAAGATCGGCGGTTGCCAGAGCCACATGGGAGACAGGGTGAGATATATGAATAAGCAGATCACAGAAAATTTTTTTGGCAGTGAAAAAAAATGCTCTGTATGATACCATAGTGATATATACATATCATTATACATTTGCCAAAACCCACAGAAAGTATAACACCCAGATTGAACCCTAATAGAAACTATGGTCATTATGGTCATTATGATTTGTCCATGTAGGGTCACCAATTGTAACTAATGCTTGATAAAGGGACGTAGGAGATATATGGGAAATCTCTGCACAACTTTGCTGTGAACTTTAATCTGCATTAAAAAATTGTCTTGATAATAATTTTTAAAAATATTTTACTCAAAAAAGTTGAATAGCCCAACTATGAAATGATATAAACGAAACAAAGAGATCTGAATATTGGCTAGAATTAGATGAGTTTAAGAAATCAGTGTCCATTTTGCTATGTAAGGTCATGTAAGAAAAAAACTAACAGTTGGAGATGCATACTTGTTTCTATGGAAGAAATGATTATGTCTGAGATTTCCTTTGAAATACTACAGAAAAACAAAACGAGATAGGTGAAATAAAAGTGGCAATGTCAACTTGACGCATTTGTAAATTTGTGACATTAATAATCTATGTATAAAAGTAAATATAATTGGGGCACTGGGTGGCTCAGTCAGTTCAGTGTCTGCCTTTGGCTCAGGTCATGATTCCAAGGGCTTGGGATCAGCCCCACATCAGGCTCCCTGCTCTGTGGGGAGTCTGCTTCTCCCTCCCCCACTGCTTGTGCTCTCTCTGTCAAATAAATAAAATCTTTAAAAAAAAAAAAAAAGTAAATATAATTATATAATTATAAAATAAAGAAGTTAAATTTCTTAAAAAAAAAGAAATGAGTGGCAAAATGTTCATAATGGGTATGTGGAAACTTGTTATACTCTCTCTACTTCATGTTTATTCAAAATTTCCCATAATAAAAAATGTTCTTCAAAATACATCATTTCTAGGAAAATTAGTAAGTTCAAATAGAAGTCATATTTTGCACAAAATTTTAGGGGGTTCACATAACTGGTAAACTGATTCCAGTTGGAGAAACCTTGACATAGTGGGAGAGAGAAACTAATTAGAGTATAATTTCAGGGAGAATGCTGTTAGTAAGAGAGAAATTGCCATGAGCTTAGACAATTATCAGCTCTTCACAACCACCAAAAGCCAGACCTGGGTACCCACAAAAATAGAGAAATGGAAAAGCAAGGAGAATTATCCAGGGACTTTTCCAGGCTTGACTTGGAGATTGGCAAAGGGTTTAAAGGGATGAATGACTGCAGATACTAAGGAAGTCTGAAGAGTTTAAAATTAAAAAGGAAATGACAGCAAGTGAAATGGCAAGGCTGAGAGGAGAGGCAATCACAGTCAACAAACTACACTTCTCCATCAGGCATAGCAATGAGGACCTCCCAAGTCAGGCACATCCCCATTACAGTATCAGAATTACTAGAAAAGGTGTTTCTAAATAATCCTAAGGGGTGTGTGTGGGGGGGGGTGGGGTGTGTGTGTGTGTGTGTGTGTGTGTCTATTTTGAAATTCTAAAACACCGTAAAAAATCCTATCATGAATTTTATTGCAAAGGGAAGTGTTACTGCAATATCAATGTTTACTGTGTATTTTAGCGTATTGTCTAATATTTATTTTCACGAAATTGTTACCAACCTTGAGGTTCTCTGACTCTTGAATGTAGAAACAGACATGAGGCCAAGGATGGTGTGGTTAGGGTTTATTGCAAGCACATGCCCAGGCATGAGGGAGGCAGCAAGAGAGGTAGCAGGCTGCTGCTCCCCAGGGAAAGTTTTTGAAAGCTGAGGCAGGAAAGGGGGGACATCTAAGCATGCAGGGATGGAGAAATGCTGGAGGTTGGGTGCACAGGTGCAGTTGACAGAACATGCTTCTTTACACACTGTTTCATTTGCATGGTAAGTCTCCACCTGCGGCATGACTTTTATAATTTATATAATGAGGGGGAAGGTGGTGAAAGGTCAGGGCTGGGGTCCATGGTGGCTCTGATTGGTCTGATCTGGTCTTTGCAAGAGCAACCAATTATAATTTGGGCCCTGGACTCTGTTTCAGGCTTGTGGCTTTTGACTTCCTGATTGTATGCACCTGTAAGTGGGCTAGAGAAATGGGTTATCTGAGGAGGCCCAAGGTTTTCTACAAGTTCCTGTTCTGTAAAAGAAATGCTTCAGAAAAGAGGACTAGAAATAGGCAGATGTTTAAAAAGCTTCCATTCTGAAACAGGTTGAAATTGTAAGGAGATTAGGGCCTAGGGCAACTTTCTCCCAAGATATGCTTTTCTAGGCAGGCACCTCAGAATCCCTATCTATCTCAATATGATTTATTTAACGTCACTTCATAGCTGTGCAGAACTCTGAAGATCAGCATTGTAATGTTTACTTGTATGAACCCCCCAAAGGGGCTACAACTCCCATCTAGACCAGGAAGTGCATCTATCTTATTCCCAGTTATATCCCAAGCTCTTAACATAGTACCTGGGTTGCAGGCACTTAATAAATACTTGTTGAATTAAAAAGAATGTTGGGCTGGGTAGTACAAACTGACCCTTCAACTGAAAACAACTAGAAAACTTAAACACTTAAAAAAAAAAAAGAATCTGCTTAGAGGCATTGGATAGCAACAAGACCGTGAAGAATCCCTGGAGGGCATGCTTAGGAAGAAAGAAGAAAGAGCCAGGAAGTGATTGACAGTTGGTATTAGTTACATTTAGCGAAGAATTAGTTACATTTAGTGATTTGAAAGACACATGAGGGAGACTTTCAGGATACAGATAATGTTGTGGGGTTTTTTAACCTGGTTGTTTCCTTTGTGATAAACTATTATGCTGTGTATCTTTATCTTATGCATTTGACATCTCTTATATTTCACAACAAAAATTTTTTTTAAGATTTATTTATTTATTTGGGAAAGAGAGAAAAAGAGAGAGAGAGAGAGAGTGCACAGTGTGGGGGGGGGAAACAGAGGGAGAGGGAGAAACAGTCTCAAGCAGACTCCGAGCTGAGGGCAGAGCCGCACACAGGGGCTCCGTCTCATGACCCTGAGATCACGACTTGAGCCGAAACCAAGAATCAGATGCTTAACTGACTGTGTCACCCAGGTGCCCTGAGAAAAGGTTTTTTTTTTTTTAAATATACCCTTAACCTGTAAACAAAAGAGTCCTGATAGTGATAATCATTTGAAGTTAAAAGTATTTCAGAAAGTATATAGGAATTGGAGTAAGAGACAGCATTTCATTTCGGTAAATGTCTTCTTTTTGCTTCAGAAAATAAAATTAGTGGACTCCAAATGGGCAGTTCTGGCCAATGTGAACCATGGTAATAAGGCATTGCGAGAAGGGAATATAAAGACACAGAGGTACCTGGTGCTGCCTACATAAGGTCCATTTTTCTTTTTGCCTCATGCCTAAAAAGCTAAAAGAGAAAATGTATTTGTCTTAGACAAAGGCCAAAAAAACAAGCTTTCCAGACCGATCATTAGAGCTTCCCACACACACTCAGAATAGCCCTGGCTGGAGCGGTAGTGCTCAGAAAAGCAAAGTTCCCAAGTTAATGCAACAGAGAGTTTTCTGCTCACATTCCAATCGAAGAAGTTAGATAAAGACAAGCACATGTGCAGAGAACTGTATATTTCTAATAAGCAAATCATGACCACGGGGAATGCCTAAAAATCCATTAGCTGCTCTTAAAGCTGATCTTTGGGGAGACTTCATTATCTCTGTTTTGACTGAATTAAGAAAGGGGCTTGGGAAAGCCTATTAGATAGCTTTACAAAATAATCTTTTGACAAGCAGCTCTTCTACTGGACTGTGGAAAACCTGACAAAACTTTGATTTTTCAATTTGATCCCTTTTTGGTTTTGTTCATAAGTGAGCTGCCATTTCAAGGCCAGTAAAGTCATCAGCAGCCTATCGCAGCCTTTCTCTGAGCACTATAGGGCATTTTTCACTTAAACTTACTTTTCTCCCTTGAAAGGATTTAGACTCCATCTGAGACTGAAAGGCACACACTGCCCCCATCAGGTCAAATTACCCTGCAAAATTAGATTCTTCGGAAGAAGAAAAATAAACTGTGTGTAGCAAGTATGCGCAGAAAAGCAGGTATATTGCAAACCTCTGGATCCCGTTTAAGATTATTTCTATTTAATGACTCTTAGCTCCAAAGAAGGTTATTTTAAATGAATCACTCTTTAACTAGATCATTATTTAAATATTCAATTGTCCGCTTTGACACTTTAATTCTAACACTATGAACCTGCTTATCTTATACCCTTACTTCCAACCAAGGAAAGCAAACTGAGAAAAAAAAACTCTCCATTCCTACATAATCAATTCCGTAATTATTAATAAAATCAAGTTAATTCAAAACCATTAATAGGTTCCATAATGGGATCTATTCTATTACATGATGTTAATGTTCCTCTGCAATTTTTAAACAAGAGTTATATGCTTTATTACTTTACTTCCTAAAACGGTCTGTGGGAAAATCTGGATTTTATTAATAAGTCACTGCAAGTGACATAAACATTGTGATGACGCTAATGGTAAAATTTACTCATTAGGAATATGTTGAGACCCTCTAGAGAGACAGCTAATGATGATAAATGCTGTTTAGTATATTTTAGTAACTGACAATGCCTATTCATGTATGGCAACATGTCAGGCACTGTAGGAATTCATCCTTGATGTGAGCTAAACTGGCCATGCCCTGTATGGTGTTATTTTAAAGAAGTTCTTATCAAAGAAAACAAAAAAAACAAAAATCCCCACCTGTCTGCCTAGATTGCCTAGATATCAGAAATTTCCATATCAATTAATTTTTAGAATATAACAAGTCCACAACCCAACCATGAGTGTTACCATATTAAACTATGTAGAGTTAAGTAGTGTCTAAAGAAAAAATATACAAGATACGTAAGTTTTAATGGGAGGACAGAATGCAGAGAGCGGGGAGAGAAAGAGGAGCAATATGTTATGGCAATATTACAATGATGTTTCCTTTTGCTTGCATTAATCTGCCTGGAGAACTCAAAAGTACTCTTCAAATTGTAACTCAAATGTCAAATCTTTATTGAAACTTTATTGAAATTATTTTCTGCTAAAATGGCGCTTATTTATAATCTACGCTTGAGTAGATTTTCTTGAAGTTAATAACAAAATTACATAATTTTAAAGTTTACTACCCAATGATTTTTCACAAAGTGAAGACACTCATAGCCAGCACCCAGACCAAGACAGACCATCATCAGTAGTCAAAAGCCCTTCGTGTGCCCCCTCCAAAGCCCTATACCCCAAAAGTAAACACTACTCTGACTTCTAACGCAATAGTTAGTTTTACCTGTTTTTTATTTTATTTAAATGGAATCCAGCTTTAGGAGACGCTACCTGTTTTTGCAAGTGATTTTAGCAGTTTATATTCCAACTAGCAAAGTTCAAAAATTCCAATTGCTCCATATCTTTTTCAACACTTGATGTTTTCCATCTTTTTCTTTTTATTGATCCTCTTGAGTGCATAGTTCGTCATAATTTTAATTGGGATTTTTGGGTTGACTAGTGAAGTAAATCACTTTTCATATGTTTATCGGCAATTTGGATATCCTCTTTTGTGAAGTTCCCATTGAAGTCAATTTATTCATTTTATTTCTTCTATCAATTTCTTATTGATTTATATGATTTCTTTACACTCAAGATACAAGTCTTATCATTATAAATATCATTGGTATCCACTACAAATATCTCCTTTTTGGTATATTTTGTTGTTTGTAAGAGGTTTTATGGTGTTTTTCCTTTATCATTTAGGCTTTTGATGCTTTGCTTAAGAAATCATTGCCTATGCCAAGGTCATGAAGGAATTTTTACACATCTTATTCAAGCATTTTTAGGCTCAGTCAGTTAAATGTCTGTCTCCAGCTCAGGTCATGATCCCAGGGTCCTGGAATCGAGCCCCACATCAAGCTCCCTGCTCAATGGAGAGCCTACTTCTCCCTCTCCTTCTGGACGCCCCCCCAACTCGTGCTCTCTCTCTCTCTCTCTCAAATAAATAAATAAAAACTTTAAAAAAAAAGAATTTTTATACTTATACCTATAAAAATTATGTCTACACTCTAATATTAAGTTTTGTGTGTGACATGAAGTAATTATCAACATTTTTTTTCATTTCATCCAATTAACACAGCATCTTTCATGGAAGATAACATCCTTTCCCAAATGTACTTCCATGACACCTTTGTCAGAAATCCGTTAACTGTTTTTATGAGTCTGCTTCTGTACTCTACTTTGTTCTACTGTACTATCTGCCTATCCTTCTGCCAATGGTATATTGTCTTATTTACCGTAGATTTGTCTTTGCATTTCTACAGTCTAACAGAAATGTTTCTGTTACAGAAGCATTTGAGGTAGCTTACAAGGACAGATAAAAGACACACACAAAAGACAGTGAAGGTTCTAGGGGCATACAAATCTATCAAGAACAACTACACACAAACATACACACATAAATATATCTGAAGCCCTAAGAAAGTCATCAAAACAGCCAGAATTCAAGATCCAAGAAGAAAAGAAAAACATTAAAGTTAACTGCTGGCATTTTACTGCTGCTTTTCTCTTTAAAGCATTTGTTTATTTCTAAACAACATGGCTGTGTGCTGGAGATGCCCTTCCAAAATAACTTAGCTGAGAAGCTGAAAAACTAAATAAAACATTTGACAGTCTCATGGAGCTGGAGAGGTAAGAATTGGAATTCGGGGCACATCAAGGTGAATGGGTCCTGGTTTATTATCTCAGGTTTTTGGTTGGGACCCCTAAAAGACTACACCATAGGAGTAAGGGCATACCAGAATATATCATGCCTTAAAAGGACTGAGGCACAGCTTTGAACCACATTTTCCCTCGTTAAAATAAAATGCTCTTCTTCTGTTTAAACTACCTGCCAAAAGGTAAAGTTTCAAAGAAGTATATAGTGAAGAATGCATGAAAATACCAAATTGGAATTCTTTAAGTGAAAAACTAAGTTTTAAACTAAATAAAAATTATAACATCAGATAGAACATAGTGGAATACTGAACTAATGAACTGGAAGATAGATCAGTATAAAATATCCTTACTGAAGCCCAGAGAAAAATAAACTATAACAGAGAAAAGAACATTATAGATATAAAAGACACTGTGAGAAATTCTAGCATATATGTAAAGGAGTCCTAAAAAGGGAACAGCAATAAATAATGTGATTGAGGGAATATATGAGAAGATAATGAACTCTAATTATCCCAAAATGATGAAATACATCAAAGCAAATATCCAACAGGTGTGATAATCTACAATCAGGATAAATCGTAAGATAAACATGCCTGTTCGCAGTACAGTAAAACTGCTACAAAGTAAAGACAAATTAATTTTATAGGCAGCCAAAAAAATAAATACACTTTACTTCTAAGAGCAAAAATACAACTTACAGCTGACTATTTAAAAGAAATGATAGAGGTGAATGCACAATGGAAGAATATCTTTAAAACAATGGGAGACTATAACTGCCAACCTATAATTATATACCTGGCAAATAAGATGTTTCCAGACACAACAAAGAGATCAGCAATATACTCTAGAACAGAAATCTCACCAAGAAATATGTAGTCGTAAATGATAACATCTGAAGAATGAGGGCCACAACAGACTTTTTGGAAAAGGTAACTAATCCTTCTAGAGGAAATAAGGCATTCAAAGGAACATGCCTATAGGCTAACTGGATATGTGACAAGGACCATTCACCTGTCTCATGGACATATCATCAGCCTCCATATTACCAATATATTGTATATAACTTCCAAGCCCTAAAGAATAAAGTACACTAAAGTACAATATTTCAGAAACATAGCTGTCCCAGACCAATAAACACTGGAGCAAGTGCATTTTATGCATAGCACAACTCTTAGACCTTTTTCCTTCCACTGACTGAGTTAAGAAATATAATTACCAATAGGGCGTTTGATGAAGTTTACAGTCAATTTTTCATAATCATACTTATTTGGGAATGAATTGTACCTTAAATTTTGCATTGAAATTTACCATGTGGTATATCAGTAATAGGTTTTAAAATACTTCCTGATATCACATTTGTAAATCTTGTATTTAAAATAATAAACTGGCTCATTTTCATAATTTTTGTATTTTGTTTCTATATAGCAAGATGAGAAATATGTTTTCAGCAACCTGTTTGTAAGAACTTCTCCACAAATAAGATGTTAAGGCAATGAATAGGCATTATTCCCAATAACTGACATGATAAATGAAATATATTTATCACTATATTTTTGTTTTTAATGTTGTTTAGTGAAATATTGGTAAGATTTTTACCTCCAACATAAGATCTTTGATTAGTTGTAGATTTGTGAAATTACAGATTTGTAAAAAATCACCTTGTAATGACCTTGCATATTATAATGTATGCCTTTCACTAAACTGTTATATTTCAATGTAAACATTCTCTATGTCCTGACTTAAGGCAATGGCCAACTATGGGTATGAATTAAACAACATATGATTAAGAATAAAACTGAATGATAAATCTGAGTAACTGAGTCATAAGCATGTTTATCTGCTTTCCGTTAATTTCTTCACATGTTCAATGGATAGAAACTAGGAGACTTTCATTGGTCTATGTGTCTGTTTTGTGCCAGTACCATGCTGTCTTTGTGATCACAGCTTTGTAGTACAACTTGAAATCTGGCATTGTGATGCCCCGCTTTGTTTTTCCTTTTGAACACTTCCTTGGCGATTCGTGGCCTTTTCTGGTTCCACACAAATTTAAGGGCTGTTTGTTCCTAACATACACATGAAAAAATGTTAAAAATCATTAGCCATCAGGGAAATTCAAATCAAAACCACACTGAGATACCACCTTATGCCAGTTGGAATGGCAAAAATAGACAAGGCAAGAAACAACAATTGTTGGAGAGGATGTGGAGAAAGGGGATCCCTCCTACGTTGTTGGTGGGAATGCAAGTTGGTACAGCCATCTGGAAAACAGTGTGGAGGTCCCTTAAAAAGTTAAAAATTGAGCTACCCTATGATCCAGCCATTGCACTACTGGGTGTTTACCCCAAAGATACAGACGTAGTGAAGAGAAGGGCCATATGCACCCCAATGTTCATAGCAGCATTGTCCACAATAGCTAAATCACGGAAGGAGCCGAGATGTCCTTCAACAGATGACTGGATTAAGAAGTTGTGGTCCATATATACAATGGAATATTACTCAGCTATCAAAAAGAACAATTTCTCAACATTTGCTGCAACATGGACAGCACTGGAGGAGATAATGCTAAGTGAAATAAGTCAAGCAGAGAAAGACAATTATCAAATGGTTTCTCTCATCTATGGAACATAAGAACTAAGAAGATTGGTAGGAGAAGAAAGGGATAAAGAAAGGGGGGTAATCAGAAGGGGGAATGAAGCATGAGAGATTATGGACTCTGAGAAACAAACTGAGGGCTTCAGAGGGGAGGGGGATGGGGGAATGGGATAGGCTGGTGATGGGTAGTAAGGAGGGCACGTATTGCATGGTGCACTGGGTGTTATACGGAACTAATGAATCATGGAACTTTACATCAGAAACCAGGGATGTACTGTATAGTGACTAACATAATAAAATATATTATTATAAAAAAAAACTAGGAGGCTTTCAAACTGATCCACATAAAAGGAAAAATTCAAATAATTAGCTTCTCCATTAATGTATATAAATAGACTCCAATATCCCCTTTAGAATGAGCCCCCTAATGAATTATTAACCATTGTTGGGTAACACTGACTTGAGCTACTACAACAGGCTCAATACACTCACTCTGCTTCTCTCTTCTTTGCAATCCACATTGCATGATACAACAGCCACATTAAGATTCTTAAAGCTCAGCTCTGCTCATATTACCCCTCTTACAAAAAAATATCCAATAACCTTTTTATTCTCCCAAACTTTTCCTCCACATTTCACTCATGTGAACTCTATGCAACAGCCTAACTGGACTACTGGTTTTTTATTATAGGGAAATCTTTTCTTTAAGGCTATAATTTCTTAAAGACAAAAGTTTTGATCCATTGGTAAAATTATAAATTGTGTACACCTGATATATCCTCAAAATTATTAAAACAGAACTGGTAGAATTAAAAAGGCAAACAGACAACTTTATAATCATTATAGGATATTTTAACACACTACTATCAGTACCCAATAGAAAATGGAGACAAGAGTTCATAAGCATATAGAGGATTTAGGAACATAGTTTAAAAATTAACCTAACTGACATATATAGAGTATATTTCTAACAACTGCAGAAAAGTCTTTTCAAGTGCACACAATTTACCAAAATCAACCATACGCTATTTTTAAAGTAACCTCAACAAAACTTAGAAATTCAAAAACATATAAAATATTTTCTCTGACCAAAAGAAATTTAAATTAAAAACACTCAACCAGAAAATTCCTAAATATTTTGAAATTAAGCCCTTCTGAATAACTCATGTGTCAAAGAGACTGCAATAAAATTTTAAAATATTTTGAAATTATGATATTGAAAACACTATATATCAAAATTTGAGAAATTCTGCTAAATTTTATTTAATAGTAAGCTTAAAAGACTTAAATACATTTATAAGAAAAAAGACTGAAGAATCAATGATCTAATATCCATCTGAAGAAAAAAAAATAGTAGCAAATTTATATCCTCCCCCCAAAAAAGAAAGGAAATAAACAAGAGCAGAAATCAATTAAATAGGAAATAAACATAAACCAGAGAACATTTAATAAAGTAAAAACTGTTTCTTTGGAAAGAATGAATAAAATTTATAAGTTCCTAACAGCATTAGTTAAAAACAAAAAGTAGAATTCTAGACATAAATAACCAATTATAAAAAGGGAACCTAAATACACTGAAAAGATATGAAAAGGATTATGTCAATATATGTGCCTTGGTCTGAAGGTTTATGTCCTTTCAAAATTTATATGTTGAAATATTAATCCCCAAAGATGATGATATTAGGAGGCAGGGGCTTTGGGAGGTGCTTAAGTCATGAGGGTAGAGCCTTCATGAATGGGATTAGTGCCTTATAAAAGAGATCCCACAGAGATCCCTTGCCCCTTCTTCCATATAAGGATACAAGAAATGTCTGGCTTAGAAGAAGATGGTCACCTGCTCCTGCTGGCACCCTGATCTCAAACTTCAAGCCTCCAAAACTATAAGAAATAAATTCTTGCTGTTTATAAGCTACCCAGTCTGTGGTATTTTAACAGCCTGAATAGACTATAATAATATGTAAAATTGTAGATACAACAGGCAAATTCCTAGAAAAACACAACATAATGGATACAAGAAAAGGTAGAAAATCCGAAAAATTTCATACCCAATACAGAAATTATTTTTGTAATTAAAGCCTTCCCATGATGAAAAATCTAGGCTCAGAAATTAATCTTTCATTATTCATGGGCAATACTATTGTGTATGTTGAAAACTAAAATAATCCACAAATGATTATACAATCTGTTAGAACTAAAAAGCAAGTTTACCATGATTCCTTGATCAAAGTTTATACAAAACTAAACTGTTTTTCTATATACATGCAACAAACAATTCAAAATTAAAGTATCTAAAAAATACCATTTTAATAGCATCAAAAATTTCACATATCTAAGAATAAATCTTACACAGAATATGCAAAATTTCTACTAGAACACTTCAAATGTTATTGAGAGAAATAAAAGGAATATACCAGGTTTATGGCCTGGGAGACAATATTATAAAAATGTCATTTTTTTCTTCCAACTTGATCCACAGATTCAATTCAATCCCGATTTTTGTGGAAATTGACAAATTGATTCTAATTTTCCATGGAAATGCAAAAATCCCAAGAACAAACATGACGATCTTGAAGAATAATACATTTTGAGTACTTAACGATCAGATACCAAAATGACATTAAAAAAAAAAAAAAGCTACAGTAATTATGACAGCATGATATTGGCAGAATGACAAATAAAAAACGAATCAGAATGAGTCCATAAAAAGACCCATACATATTCAGTGACTTAATTTCTGACAAAAGTGTCAGAACAAGTCATTGAAGAAAATATAACTAATAGTGCTTGGTTAATTAGACGTATATATGTAAAAAAGAATGAAGGCTGACCCCTACCTCCACCATACATAAAAATCAACACCAAATGGATTGTTATCAGATGGACTGAAGTTTTATATGTTTAAATATGGAGGTCCCACAACCAATACAATAAAATACCTTCACAACCTTGAGGTAGGCAAAGATTTTTTATTCAGGACAAATAAAAGATTGATAAATTGGATTTTAAAAAATTAAAAACTCCTGGTCATGAAAAGGCAAGCTATAGAGTAAGAGAAGCTATTTTCAGTAATATATACTGGACAAAGATTCTACATATACAATGTAAAAGGAACTCCTACAAACCAATAAAAGAAAGTCAGAACATCCAAATTTAAATGTGGGCATAAACCATTAGTAGGAAACAGAAGCATAACAGGAAAAAAAAAAAAAGATATCTAATGACCAGTAAACATATGAGAAGATGCGCAACATCATTTGTCATCAGGCAATGCAAATTCAAACTACAGTTAGATGCCATCTCTTTCCATCAGAATAACCAAAATGACCAAGATAGACAATACTAAATGTTGGTGATGGGGTAGATGGGACACACTAATATGAGAGAATTAACTGGTACAAAAACATTAAAAATTTTTGACAAAATCTACCTTATGATCTTGCAGTTGTGCTCCTCAGATTACTCAACAAGAATATATATTTTCAGCAAAAGATACATACAAGAATGTTTATTGAAGCACCATCCATAAAAGCTCCAAACTGAAAATAATTATAATGTCTATCAACAGTACAACAGATACCATAGAGCAAAGAAAATAAACCAACTACCACATGAAACAGCACAGATGGATCTCGCAGATACTATGTTGAATGAAAGAAGCCATAATAAAGTACATGCTGTGTCATTTCATTTACATAAAGATCAAAAACAGGTGAATCTAATCTACAGTAATATAAGTCAAGATGATGGTTCACTTTGAGGAGGGACCAGGTGATGACTGTGAGGAAGAAAAAGGGAGGCTTCTACTGTGCTGGTAATGTTTTATTTCACATAGTGTGAAATCACTGTGTAAAAATTCACTGACGTTTACTTTTATCACATATACTTCTCTACATATATGTTATACTTTAAGTGAAAATAAAAGACAAACAAATATGAAGGTATTCAGTGAATCAAGACTGAGATAGATATAGATGGAGGAGAGATGACAGATAGGCAGACACACAAATTACCTATATATTATGCTTGATTTTTGCTAAATAGAAATGGAAGCTTATTAGTTAACAGTATTTACGCTGTCCATAAACTAAAATTTTACCAATTATTCAGGAGAAGTATAACCGTTCTTGGTATTAAGAGCAGATGGGAATATCTTCTGGGGTTCCTCATAAAAAGTACAATGAGAAAGGCAATTAGCAGCATCCCCAACATTTTGTCTCATTTTGTTAGAGTCTTTTTCTGTCAACATCAGAAGTGAATGGAATTATACCAAAGTGCAAATGAAAACCAGTTTTGTGAGAATCATAAGCAAGTTAGTTTCTTCCTTCTTCGTGTTTTCCTGCACTTGCTGTATACATCCATCATATCATTACCTCACCCAGTTTGTATCTTCCTTAACAGTCAACAGTGTCTTGCACACAGCCATAATCAATAAAAGTTTTATGACTGAACAAATAAATGAATGAATGAGGCACTTGGCACCCAAAAGATGATGAAGAAGAAATGGCAACCACAACAAAACTGTGTCTGCTTCACAATTTGGCAGTAGGCAAAATCTCTACCACGTAGCTTTTAACCTAAGACAGGTATTGTTGATAAAGACAGGTATAAATGGCCTACAGTAACACTGAACTGATACAGAGATTAAAAGTCATGTATTAATCCTTTGCAGAAGCAAGCAATGTAAGTTCACAACATTTTTCTATGTTTTTCATCCTTTTAAAAATTTCTTATTCTACCTTAAAAACAGCTATTTGACAAGTTGGTATAAAATGCAAGATGCTATTATGTGCTACACCAGAGGTAGAAGCAATTAAGGCAGAAACCACTAGTCCTGGACTTTATTACTTGAGCTAACTTCACCTTTTGTTCTGCAAACCTTTTTTTTCCCTCTGCTAGAGCTTTCATTTCAATTCTTTACCCTTTCCCATATTTTAGCCAAGTCACTGGCTCAGTTGGCAGATGACAGAGCTTTCTTGTAGCTGAAATTGCATTTGTCACTTTGGTATCAATGTGTCCTGTCTCTTAGGATTGGTGTAGTCTTGTCTCTAAGTGAAACTATCTGTCTTGTATTTCCCTTCTGAGTGAGATTTATGAGGGAAAGCATTTGAATTGCTCATCTCTCTCTAATTCAGTCATCATTCTGACACTAAAATGTCTCAGAATTTTCTCTTTATTGCAAAAGAAATACTATCTCCTTTTTGCTCTTCAACTAGTCTGTCCTGTCTTTTGCCTATAAAATAGGCAACATAAGATGGGGAGGAGGAATGGGGCACAACCAGGCCCTCTTGGGGCAAGCATCCTCCCAGCTTCCCAGGTATATCAAGAATACTTAGTTACTTCATAGCTGATTCATAATCTTTCTCTTCTCAGATTTCATTTAGCCATCTGATTAAAGTCTGAATGCTTTTCAGAATAGTATGTTTAGTCTAATATCTTGCAAAAAGTAAGTAGTAATCAAGTATTTGGTTAATTAATTGTTTAGGGAAAACTGGTTCAAATATACAGGTTTTGTGGGGCAGACCCAACATATAATGACTACAAATATATAGTTAACAAGTAAGAGAAATATCACATATTCTTATTTCCTCTTTCTTCATTTCCATTCTGGGAATGGTCCCTTGAAGATGGAAGAAACTACCTTAGAAATAAGAATTGAAAACAAATACTCCTTCCTACTGTCTTATTACATCATCTCTTAATTCCTAAACTACTACTTGCTGTCTGCGTTTCAAATAGTGACTGAAATGCTTACTAGAAGATAATTTGGTATATGGAGAGAGAAGGTGTCCACTAAAAATTCATAATTGAAAAAAATCAAGTCCTATAGCAAGACCTAGATACCAGACAACCAAGGTCATAACCTTAGCAATGTTGGCTCTACTCAATGAGACCTGCACCAACCTGAATGCAGAGTATGCCTTTAAGATATTTTTCAGGTTCTGAAATTTAGTTATTTTCTGCACCTTGTGAATTCCCTAAACCATAAAGAACTAGCACAAGTTGTCATATCAAAGACTAACTTTCCTCTTGACATTTCCACATAGAAGTCATACAGGCATCTCAGAATTAACATAACCACAACAGAATTCTTGATTCTTCCCATGCTCTCCAAAACTCACACCTTTCCCATCTCAGTACACCACCAGCATCTCTCCAATTATCCAAGCCAAAAACCTCAGAATTGTTTTTTCTCAATTGAAGTATAGTATATCCTAAAAATTATTCTTGCTTCCTCTTCCCCACTCACCTTCCATATCCAATCCATCTCAAATTTAATGCAGAGGAGAGTTAACAATCTCATTTGTCTGAAGATATAAACCACTTTCTCCAACCCAGTTGTTGTCAATAATAAATCTGATGCTTTGACTTACATGTACCTGATTCCAAATTTGGCCTGGAAGAGGAGGGGGGACAGAAGGCATTTACTTTTTTTTCACCACCATCACCACCATCCCATATCCCAGCAAGTACCATCACCAGCCTACTTTCCTGCCCTGTGTTTCTTCAACCTCCATGGCAGGAGCTTCCTAATTCTACATATATACAAGCACTGGTCCAGATTCTGGAGCCTATTCAGCCATAAAAAGGGAAGACATAAAGTGCAATGCATAAGCCAACCTTAATGTTGTCCACCGCCTGGCCTAGCATGGTGGCTCCAAAGTTCATTCTCTTCTTACACAGTCCTTGAAACAAACCCTTGCCCTGAAACTAGTAGAAACTAAGGACAACAGAGGTTTCTTGTGGAACCTGGAAGGCTAAAATATTGTACAAATTATGTTTGAGTGATACATATAGTTAACCCCACCCTTTTGTATGTTTTGTCTTATTTTTATAAAAATTCAACTTTGCTCAACTCCAGAAGATGAATAAAATATTTTCTTCTTTGTTGAAATGTATCAACAATACAAGGATTTGTGATTTGACAAGCTTTGTCTAAAACAGGGATCCAGGTCATAATGCATGTTAAATTATACTTTATGGGCCAATGCTTGGAGAAAGTTCTGAGACTATATCTCTTAAGCATAGGGAGTGAAGTTTTCTATTTTCTACGAATATTCTCAGCAAGCTCCTATAATTCTGGGGGCAGCTGCTACAAAAGGAAACTATACAATACAAATGTGGGACACTGTAGTGGAAATCCCTGCCTGCATAACAAAGTAGGCAATCATAGAGAACAAAACCCAATGCATTATTCATAATTATAATTCTAGATCATATACAACCATCATAAAAGCCAAGTATGCTTTCAGTTTATATTACAAGTAATTTAGACATCATATGCCTATTTATAAAATGCCATATCAGCTCTCAAATGCAGTATGGGGAGTTCCATAGTTTCATTTTCCATAAAGATGCTTTAAAATATTTATTGTTCTAAGCCTTGAAAGGCACAGATGACAAAGTCACTATAATAATCCTCACATGAAAAATAACAACTGAGACTACTTCCCTCAAAGCTGGTCATCCCTCTTGTTCATTAATTCTTGATTCCAAATGGAATTTCCCAAAAGAAATGCATCATAAATCCACTTTCCAAGTTACAGCTCTTCAAAGCATCAAAGAACTAGATGTGCAATGTCTAATGAATATTTTTAAATCCCCAAATAAAAGTTCTATTTTTAAAAAAGGAGAGTGAATCAGACTCTGAGATGTGTTCATGCTGACAACATTGTGGAACTTGAGACTGGCAATATAAAAATGGTAGAGTGCATTGAAAATGAGAAACTGGGACCACAAAAGGCATTATCTTGGGGAAAACTGAAACATAAGGTCATTTAAAAGGGAAAAGAACTGGCTCTTGTGTTTTAAATTTTTTTAATGATATACACTATCATTGAGAGCTTGTAAAACCATATATGCTTATATCTTTGCTTAAATTTCTCATCAATATTGTTCAAATGTGTGTGCAAATATTTGGATTCTAGCTCCCCTGGAGAGTCACTTCTGAAAGAAAGCACAGATTGAGTGACCTAGAGTCCATGCTATTGTAACAGCATTTCTACTTATATAAGGCTTGGGGGGGACCGGTAGGTGGGAGGGAGAAGGTGTTGAAGAGAAAAAACACATTGCCCTGTTCTTACTATATATATTGTTTCCTGGAAGCTGGGAATTAATTCTACTTGCTTACAAATAGCTACAAAGGAAGCTCAAACTATGACTTAATCATTGCAGATGAAGTAGATACATTTACCCATGGTAAAGAAAGGACACAAAAACCCAGAATTGCAGCTGGTTTTCCCTTTTCCTGTGTTTAAATTGTAAGCCTAATAATAAAAAAAACAAACAAAACAAAACAAAAAAGAATATAAACAAGAGAGCTGGTCTACTTTTCACATCCCTCAGTCTCTACACCCCATTTTCAACTAAATAAAACCCAGTATTCCATTACAGTAATCCACCAATTGTCTCTCAATTTTAAAGCTTTTCTGATCTTTCAAATGGATTTATTTCCACAATAACCATACTCCAACTGACAGCCAGTTCATGCTTACTGGCATTGCCTGCATTATGTTACCTACAATTCAACCACCCTGATCCCTTAAAGATACTCGAAAAAATGAAAATATGCCCTTTGTTAGTACCATAATCCGTTGCTGCAACAAGTTTATAAACAACAAGAAAAATAAACAGGAACCATCTGATATTATCAGAGCCTAATAATACACACAAACCAGGCCTTTTGCCTAAGCCCCAGAAATAAAGACAAACACACTATAATAGGAAGGAAATGAATACACACCATTACACTTATGTCCTCAACTGGACATAGACTCTACAGAGTGTTTCTGCCAAAACTCATCTGACCTGTGGCTACCTTCTCACTCTCCAGGCTTTCTGTGTGGGTTTTCCCCTCCCTTCCTTTTTTCTCCCCAGTGTTACTTGCAGAGGGACTCCATCAGCACATCATTAAAATTGAATTTACCTTCCTAGAAACTCATTGTTTCCAATTTGCTCAATATCATCTACACCCTGATTTTAGCCCTCCCACCATTGTTGATTTCTGTCTCCAAAACAAAGATATTTCTGGAGCTTTGAGAAATGCCTTAGAGGAATAGAATCTGTTTTTTTGGTTTAAAAAGTAATAATGTTCCGGGGCACCTGGGTGACACAGCGGTTAAGCGTCTGCCTTCGGCTCAGGGCGTGATCCTGGCGTTCTGGGATCGAGCCCCAAATCAGAATCCTCCGCTGTGAGCCTGCTTCTTCCTCTCCCACTCCCCCTGCTTGTGTTCCCTCTCTTGTTGGCTGTCTCTATCTCTGTCAAATAAATAAATAAAATCTTAAAAAAAAAAAGTAATAATGTTCCATTATTCTATTCAACTGCATGTAACAAAAAAGAAAAAAGAAAAGGGAGAAACAAAATTCAAACAGTGGCTTAAATAATCTAGAAGTTTATTTCATTCTCTAAGTCTTGGTTGGTGTGACAGCTGACTGAGACAGTCATGGATCCACATTGCTTCTATCTCCGCATGTGATTATCTCCAAGCATAGCCCTTGCCCTAATAGCCCAAGATGGAAGGTGAAGCTCCAGCCATCACACACATTTTTCAAATCAGCAAAAAAAAGAAAGTAAATAAAAACACTCTTCTACCTCCCTCCACTCACAGAAATTATCTTATGTGCAAAGGATATTGGAAAAATTTTAACAGCAATGTGCAGCTAAACCCAAGGCTCATTTGACTAAGAAGGAGGTGTAGATATTGGGAGGCATACAGCACTTCCTGCCACATACTTCTCCCATTATTTTGTAACTGAGCATTGTCTACACAATCACCTTCATGCATCGTCATAGATAGCATGTACTTTTTTGTCGGTGCTAATTCTTTCAAATGCATTGTTTTATTTAATCCTCCCGACAAATCCTTTATAAAGCTATACCTCTTTGTTAATCACATTTTTTAAAAAAGCACAGAGAGGTGAAGTAAGTTTCCCAAACTCACATAGCTTATACATGGCAATATAGAATTTAAGCCTAGGTCTGTGTAATTCTGGACCTGGAGCCCCTGATATGCAATGTCACTATTTCATAAATAGGTACCCTTCCTAAATCACAATGATACTCAAGTCAGGTAAGACTGAGGTCAATAGCCAATCTCCTACAGTATGTCCAAAGTAAGTAAATATTAACCTATCATATTAACCAGTAACTATGATGCTTTGTATTTAAGAGCAGAAACCATGCTACATGCACACAGGACTGAAAAAAAAAAACAACAGAGTTTAGTGTCATACTGATAAAACTTATCACAAATTAACATTTAAAATCAGTAATTATACACATGAAAAGATGCTCAACATCACTCATCATCAGGGAAATGCAAATTAAAACCACAATGAGACATCACCTTACACCTATCAGAATGGCTAGAATCAAAAAAACAAGAAATAACACGTGTTGGCCAGAATGTGGAGAAAAAGGAACTCTTGTACACTGTGGTTGGGAATGCAAACTAGTACAGCCACTGTGGAAAACAGTATAAAGGTTCCTCAGAAATTTAAAAATACAAATACTATGTGATCCCAATAATTCCACTACTGGTTATTTATTCAAAGAATACAAAAACACTAATACACCTTTTTGTGTATTGCAGCATTACATATAAGAGTCAAGATATGGAAGCTACCTAAGTGTTCATCAATAGATGAATGGATAAAAAAGATGTAATATATATATATATACACATACATGCAATGGCATATTACTCAGCCAAAAAAAGGATGAGATCTTGCCATTTGCAACAACATGGATGGACTTGAAGGGTATTATGCTGAGTGAAATAATTCAGACAGAGAAAGACAAATACTATACGATTTTCCTCGTATGTAGAATCTAAAAAACAAAACAAATGAATAAATAAACAAAAAGTAGAAACAGACCCATAAATAGAGAGGAGGGGAGTGGGGGGATGGGCAAACTGAATGAAGGTGAGTGGACATAGGAGCCTGGCAAAAGCCTGCTTTCTGGTTCATAGACAGCCTTCTTCTTACTGTGTCCTCACAGTGTGGGGAGATGAGGGAGAGAAGGGTGAGCGAGCTCTCTAAAGTCTCTTATAAGGACACCAATCCTACTTATGAGGGCTCTATCCTCATGACCTAATTACCTCCCCAAAGTGCACTTCCTAATAACATTGTATTGGGAGTTAGGATTTCAACATGTGAGTTTTGAGGATATAAACATTCAGTCTATAGCACAGGGATCAGGATGTGGGCATTATGTGGGACCATAATTCTGCCTACCAGAGGCACTACTGCCAACAGTTCAGGATGGCTTACATAATTAAGGTTCTCTCCCACACACAAAAAGAAAACAATGAAAGCTTTTTCAGAGGTCTCTGGTCAGCCAAGAAGTGAATTGCCTCAGCAGTGCCCACAGCCTTCAGTGTCAACCTGGTGCTCAGCCCTATTGGTCCTAGTATCTTTGCCACACAGTAAGGCTAAATGGTCCTGCTTGCATTATAACATGCTTATACTCTGTGACTGAGAGAGAGTAGCAGGAACATGTCAGCCATCTTGGCCTGAATCAGTCATTATATAAAGTAGATTAAACTATACTTCAATGAAGCAATCTCCAGGAGGGAAATTATAGTGATGCTAAAAAGTAAAAATAAAGTTATGTCTCTGATTTCAGCTTTATTACATTTTCCATTCTTGCTACTGCACTTCGTAAAAGAGATTTTTAATCAACCTGAGTCTACTGGCTTCCTTGCAAACCAAACAAAACTGTTTTCCCTTGTAAAATCAAATCTAATAAAATTTCTTCATGAATCTGCTCTATGGGGAAAAAATACTCCAGAGTCGTAAGAGAGTAAATGACTGTAACAGCCTAAGTAGAAGCTTGCAGTAGAAAATTATAGATCATCTTTTGAGCATAAACTTTGGAAATATTTCAATCAAGATGTAACGTAGTAGCTGGCCAAAGGAGATGTCCCACAATGTGACAGTAGATGACAAAAAAAGAGAAGAAGGTGAGTTAGAGATCTCAGACAGGAAATAGGAGATTAGAATTACAAGTGTATATGATGCAATGTAAATGGCCAATGTAAATGGTCCTATTTCATTCAATTAATTTTTTTACCTACTATATGGCAGCCTTGGTGCTAGCCATTGGGGATATGATGGCATTCATCACTGGGTTTACTGAGGTCACAACCTACTGATGGAAAGAAGTATATATCAAATAATTGAAGAAATATATAATAAAAATGGAGATAAGATCTATGAAGGAACGTAGCAGTAGGAGAACCAAGCCTTGTCTGGGAGAGGGAGTGTCTAGGGAAGCGCAATTGGAGCTTAGATGCAAAGAAAGAGCTGGTGATAATGAAAGAAGTGGCTGGACAAGAATCCTAGCAGAGGGATGAGGAAGTGCAAAGGCCTCGCATCTAAAAACATGACCCATCCCAGGACTGTTGACAGTGGGATGAGGCAGAATGGAAGAGCCTGCAACCTAGAAAGAGACACATTCACAGGACTAAAGCAAGGGCGGGGAAGTGGGCCCAACTGCAGGAAACAGCAGATGGTAATCTCTGATGACCACAACATTAGGGAGTAGGAGTGACAGAGTTGCTAAGTGAGTGGAGCATAAAACCATGGGGTGAAAGTGTTCATCACTCAGAGGGGCAGGAGCTTTAGGAAAACAGCAGCTGTTAGTAGAAACTACCACTCCCAGACTTCAAAAAGGACTTCATACTAACTCCTTTTAGTATTTGTTAAACTATATCACCTTTGGTCCCAGAGACAAAACAATATGGGTGTGGGTACTGACTGACTGCAGTCCTGGGGAGTGTAGGGCAAGCGAGGGGCATCAGGGAGCAGGTGAGTGGATAGGACAAGGAGGCTATCATGTCCTCCTTGGAAAATGAAGCAAGATGACTGCTGTCTTAGAAATCATCATCAGCTCATCATTGTATTAGTTTGCTAGGGCTGTCATAGGTGGCTTAACAGAAGTTTGTTTTCTCACAGTTCTACAGGCTAGAAGCCTACAGGCTTGGCTTCTGAGGCCTCTCTCCTTGGCTTGCAGAAGATACCTCCTTCATTGTGTCCTCACAGGGTCTTTCCTCTGTGTTTGTACATCTCTGGTGTTTCTGTGTCCTAATCTCCTTTTTTTATAAAGACACCAGCGGAAATGGGGTAGGGCCCACCCTAATGACCTCATTTTAACTTAATCACCTCTTTAAAGACCCAGTCTCCAAACAGAATCATATTCTGAGGTTTGGAATTGGGGCTTCAACATATGAATTTTGGGGAACACAATCCAGCTTATAACAGTCATCATCAGGAGGCAATGTGACAAATGGTGCACAGAAAGCTAAGGTGACTGGAGAAAGCATTTAACCTCCCTCAGCTTCATTGACCTGTTATATAACATGGACACCTGGGCTTTGTTATAGGATATGAAGTTCTTAATGTCCATGAAACATATGGCAAAGAGTAACTCTTTAGTAACTCTTACTAAAAGGGAGTTAGTCGTTTTTACTAATCTACCTACCTCATTACTCGGATAAGAACAATGTGCCCATATAGAGCCTAGGTATTCTGATTCTGATCCCCACTGTATTTTGCCACAAATGGCATGCACACTCACTCAGTGAATAAAGATGAACCAACGCATTGCAGTGTGGCTGACAACAGCAAAAGATGAATCAGGAAGGCAAGTTTGCTCCTATACTACAATAAACAAGTCCATTCCTCTTCTGGCTTCTGGGTTTTTCAGGTTGCTTTTAAAAGCCTCTGTCACTATGAGATGTTTTAAATATTCTTCTCTATTTTTACTTCTTTAATAGTTTTGTTGTTTACATTACAACCTTAAAAAATGTGTGAGCAGTTTTGGGCAAAGAAGTGACATGTCTGGATATGCATAGTAGAGCACCATTCTGGCAAGTCAGGATTAAGGAAGACTAATTAGGAAATTGTGGCAGTGGTCCAGGGACAAAAGTAATGGTACCTACTGCACTGGGAGCAGTCAGAATGGAGAGAAATAAGCATATTTCAGAGTCAATAACAAGTAGAATCATTTGTACTTAGTGATTGACAGGGGCAGAAGTGAGGGAAAAGTAAGATTTAATGATGAAACCTAGGTGTTTTTTTGTTTTTTAATTTAGGCAACCAAAGGCCATCACTTACTGAGAGTATATAGGATAAGGAGTGGTTTCAGAAGATTATACTGTGCGTTCAGGTTTAGATAAAGTTTGAAAGGTAGGAAAACAGAAAAGCATATTAGGCAGTTGGGTATGTAGTTCTGGAAATAATCTGAAGAGTATGGGATAGAGATTCAGATTAATTACCATACAGATGGTAATTGAACACATAGAAATAGATAAAATTATCCTGGAGGAGGGTGTAGAGTGGAAAGCAAAAATATCCTAGGACAAAACACTACAGAACACCAACATAAGTGATAAAGGAAGTAATAGAAATGGTAGGGGCCCCTTGGGGAGTGTGCATCATAAGAAAAGAAGGAGTCAGATGTGCAATAATGCCATGTGATGCTAAAAATAAGACCTTTATATTTGACCTGCCATTATTTTAGTCCAGCCTTTAAAGTCAATACTGCCTCCATCACTGACAGTTTAGTAATCTCATCTAAGTCCACTAAGCTATCAAAGAGTTATGAATCAGGGAAATCATCATTTCAATCAGGCAATAACTCCAAATGCACAATTCTATACATTTTCTGCAATTTTTTTCACATTTTGTTTTTCTATTTTTTCCAGGTTTACTGAAGAGTAATTGACATACATCACTGTATAAGTTTAAAGCATAATAGTTTCATCTACATATATGGTGAAATAATTATCACAATGGGTTCAGTTAACATCTATCTTCTCATATAGATACAATTTTAAAAAGAAGAAAATAAAACAAAAAATTTTTTCTCCTTGTGATAAGAACTCTTAAGATTTACTCTAACAATTCTCTTATATATCATCCATGAGTGTTAGCTATAGTCATGCTATAAGTACATCCCTAATATTTATTTATCTTATAACTGGAAGTTTGTACTTTTGACCACCTACTTCCAATTCCCTCTGCCCCTGCCCCCTGCTCCTGATCACCACAAGTTTAATCTCTTTTCCTATGAGCTTGTTTTTCAGTGGGTGAGCTTTTTTTAAATATTCCACATATAAGTGAGATCATATAGTATTTGTCTTTCTCTGACTTATTTCACTTAGCATAATGCCTTCAAGGTCCATCCATGCTGTTGCAAATGGTAAAACTTCCTCGGTCTTTATGGCTAAATAATATTCCGTTGTATTTATATATACCATGACTTCTTTATCCTTTCATCCATCAACGGACATTTAGGTTGTTCCCATGTTTTCTTGGCTACTGTAAATAATGCTGCTATGAATATGGGGGTACAGATATCTTTTTGCATTAGTGTTTTTGTCACCTTTGGCTATATTCCCAGAAGTGGAATTCCTGAATCATATGATTCTACTTTAAATTCTTTGAGGACCCTCCATACTGTTTTCCATGGTGGTTGTATAAATTTACATTCCCACCAACAGTGCACAAGAGTTCCCTTTGACTATTGGAGGGGAAGATGGCAGTGGAGTAGGAGGACCCTAGCCTTGCCTTGTCCCACAAATATAACTAGATAACTATCAAATCATCTTTAAATATCCCAGAAATCAACCTGAAGACTGGCAGAACAAACTCCACAACTAAAGGCAAAGAAGAGGCCACATCAAAGAAGGTACAAAGTGCAGAGAGATTTTGGAAAGAAACAAATAATGGCTGCTGTGGTAAGGAGGGAGCCTTGGTTGCAGAGAAGGGCAAGAGACAGACTAGCACACAGGTGGGCCCACACTGGGAAAATGAATCCTCACAGCAACTGACTTGGAAAGCAAGAAGGGCCAAATTTTGTGAGTTCATGCAATCAGTAGGGTTTAAGGCATGGAGTTTTAAAGATCAGCATGTTTGGCTATGGGACAGCCCACAGGGCATTGGGACTGCTCTTGGAGAGAAGGCAGGGCAAACAGCACACACACCCACAGTATGGAAATAGCAATCTGAAGAGTGCTGGGGCACACAGTGGAGGTTATTTGCTCATCTTGGAGCTTTTCCTGGAGAGACAGCATTCATGGACAGACACCTCCGAGAACAAAGGAACTGGCAGACAACATTTCCCTCTCCCATCCATCAGCATAAGCACAGGGCCACCTGCAGGAACAAGCACAGGACCAACACTCACTAACTAACTTGCTTACACCAAGCCCTACCCACCCTGCACTCTGGTGGAACTGCCCTTCCCAGTCACACTTGCCTCAGTCCCAACCTGGCAGGCCCCCTACCCTACAAGACCAGCCCAAATCCCTGCCCACACTGTGTCTCCCAACCCAGGAGTTTTGCAGGGCCTCAGTTCTAGCAGCAGGGGTAACGGGCCTCATTTCACAAACAGATCAGAGCACACCTAGTTGAAATGTGCCATATTCAGGCCAGGACCAAACACTGCCCACAACAGGCAAAGACAGCCTCTGTGGACAACTAGCCTGAAGGATAAGCAACCAGTACACAATAGCAGAGTGCATGCAGCACACATTGGACACACTCCTTGAAATGTCAGGTGCTGCGGAACAGGGGACACTACACTGCAGGGCACTACAGAACCTCTTTTTTTATCTTCATAAGGCCATTACCCTCAAGAACAGGAGACATAGCTGGCTTTCCTAACTCAAAGAAGCAGGTACAGAGACTTAGCCAAAATTAGAAGACAGAGGAATTGGTACCAAATGAAAGAAGAGAACAGGGCCATGGCCAGAGATCTAAGTGAAACAGATATATGTAGCGTGCCTGATAAAGAATTTAAAGTGATGATCATAAAGATATTCACTGGACTTGAGAAAAGAGTGGAAGACATCAGTGAAATCCTTAACACAGAGATAAGGAGTAACATATCAGAAATAAAGGGCTCAATAAACAAAATGAGAAATACACATGATGGAATGAGCAGCAGACTGAAAGAACCAGAGGAACAAATTAATGACCTAGAAGACAAAGTAATGGAAAATAATCAAGCTGAGCAAAAGAGGGGAAAAAAAAGAATTGTACAAAACAAGAACAGATTTGGGGAACTTAGTGACCAAACATAATAACATTCACATTATAGGAGGCCCAGAAGAAGAAGAAAGAAAAGGGTTCAGAAAATTTATTTGAAGAGATAATTGCTGAAAGATTCCCTAATCTGGGGGAAGGAAAGAGATATCCAGATCCTGGAGGTACACAGAACCACCAACAAAATCAAGGAAAGCAGAACCACACCATATACATATTAATTAAAATGGCAAAAGATCGTGTTAAAGAAAAAATTTTAAAAGAAGCGACATAAAAGAAGACAGTTACATACAAGGGAAACCCCATAAGGTTATCAGGGGATTTTTCAGATGGGAGTGGAAGGGTATTCACAAACCAGAAGGGAGTGGAAGGATATATTCAAAGTGCTGAACAGGAAAAATCTGCAGCCAAGAACACTCTATCCAGCAAGGCTATCATTCAAAATAGAAGAAGAGATAGTTTTCCAAGCAAACAAAAGCTGAAAATGTTCATAACCACTAAGGCAGCCCTGCAAGAAATATTAAAGGGGACTCTTTGAGTGGAAAAACCAAAAATGATGGTATGAAGGTAAGAAACACAAATGCAATGAAACTCAATATTTCTGTAAAAAATCAGTCAAGAATTTCACAAAATAAAAGAATGTAAAATATGACATCATATACCTAAAACGTGGGGAGGAGAGGAGTAAAGAATGGGTTCAAACTCAAACCACCATCAACTTATTATAGATTGCTTTATGGAGAAGGTGTTATATGCAAACCTAATGGTAACCACAAAGCAAAAACTACTAATAAATATGCAAAGAATAAAGAGAAAGAAATTCAAATGCATCACTAAAGAAAATTAGCAAACCATGAAAGAGAAACAGACAAGTAAGGACCAGAAAAAAATCTTCAGAAACAACCACAAAAGAGGTAATAAAATGTTAATAAATACATATCTATCAATAACTACTTTGAATGAAAAAGGAATAAATGCTCTAATGAAAAGACACAGGGTGACAGAATGGATAAAAAACAAGATGTACCCCTATGCTGCTTACAAGAGACTCATTTAGAACTAAAGATACATGCAGATTAAAACGAGGGATGGAGAAACATTTATCATGTAAATGGATGTCAAAAGAAAGCCAGAATAGCAATACTTATATCAGATAAAATACACATTAAAACAAAGACTGTAACATGAGAGAAAGAAGAACACTATATAATAATAAAGGGGACAATCCAACAAGAAGATATAACAATTATAATATTTATGCAACTACACAGGAGCACCCAAATGCATAAAATAGTTAATAATAAACATAAAGGAGCTAATTGATAATAATACACTTCTAGTAGGGGACTTTAACACCCCACTTACATCAATGGACAGATCATCTAAACAGAACATCAATGAGAAAACAATGGCTTTGAATGACACACTGAAACAGATGTACTTAACAGATACATCAGATATATTCAGGACATTCCATCCTAAAACAGCAGAATACACATTTTTTTCAAGTGCACATGGAATACTCTCTAGAATAGATCACATATTAGGCCACAAAACGAGCCTCAACAAATTCAAAAAGACCAAGGTCATTCCATGCATCTTTTCTGACCACAACACTATGAAACTAGAAGCCGACCACAAGAAAAAATCTTGAAAGACCACAAATATATAAAGGTTAAATAACATGCTACTGAACAATGAATGAGTCAACCTGGAAATAAAAGAGAAATAAAAACGTACATGGACACAAATGAAAATAAAAGCAAACAGTTCAAAACCTCTGGGATGCAGCAAAAGCAGTTCTAAGGGGGAAATTTATAGCAATACAGGCCTACCTCAAGAGCAAGAAAAATCTCAAATAAACTACCTGCCCTTACTCCTAAAGGAGCTAGAAAAAGAAAACCAAACAAAACCTAAAAACAGCAGAAAAAAGGAAATAATAAAAATGACAGCAGAAATAAGTGATGCATAAAATAAAAAAATAGAACAGATCAATGAAACCAGGAGCTGGTTCTTTGCAAAAAATCAATAAAATTGATAAGCCTTTAGCCAGACTTATCAAGAAAAAAAAAAGTAAGAACTCAAATAAATAAAATCACAAATGAGAGAGGAGAAATAATAACCAATACCACAGAAATACAAACAAATATGAGAACATTATGAACAACTATATGCCAACAAATTGGACAAACTAGAAGAAATGGGTAGATTCATAGAAACATATAACTTACCAAAACTGAATCAGACAGAAATAGAAAATTTGAACAGACCAATCATCAGCAAAGAAATTGAGTCTGTAATCAAAAAACTCCCAACGAACTAAGTTGAGGACCAGAGAGCTTCACAGGAGAATTCTACCAAATATTTAAAGAGGTAATACCTATTCTTCTCAAGCTATTCCAAAAAAAATAGAAAAAGAAGGAAAACTTCCAAATTCACATCTGCAAAGCCAGCATTACCCTGATACCAAAACCAGATAAAGACAAAATAAAAAAGAGAACTATAGGCCAGTATCTCTGATGAACATAGACGTAAAAATCCTTAACAAAATACTAGCAAATCAAATCTAATGGTACATTAAAAAAAATCATCCACCATGATCAAGTGGGATTTATTCCTGGGTTGCAAAGGTGGTTTAATATTCACAAATCAATGTGACACATCACATCAATAAGAGAGAGAATAAGAACCACATCATCATTTCAACAGATGTAGAAAAAGCATTTGACAAAGTACAGCATCCGTTTATGATAAAACCCTCAACAAATGAGTTTAGAGGGAAGACCCATCAACATAATAAAGGCCATATATGAAAAACCAACAATAAACATCAACCTTAATGGGGAAAAAAGCTGAGAGCTTTCCCCCTAAGGTCAGGAACAAGACAAAGAGGTCTACTCTCACCACTTTTATTCAACACAGCACTGGAAGTCCTAGCCACAGCAATCGGGCTAACAAAAAGCAATAAAATTGCATCCCAATCAGCAAGGAAGAAATCAAACTTTCACTATTTGAAAATGACCTGATACCCTACAAAAAAACCCGAAAGACTCCACAAAAAAACTGCTAGAACTAATAAACAAATTCAGTAAAGTTTCAGGATACAAAATCAATGTACAGAAATCTGTTGCATTTCTATACAATAATGAATCAGCAGAAAGAGAAATTAAGGAACCAATCCATTTATAACTGCACCAAAACCAATCAGATATCTAGGAATAAACCTAACCAAAGAGGTGAAAGACTTGTACTCTGAAAACTATAAAATACTTATGAAAGAACTGAAGATGACAGAAAAAAATGGAAAGACATTCTATGGTCATGGATTGGAAGAACAAATATTGTTAAAATGTACACATTCAGTGCAATCCCTATCAAAATACCAACAGCACTTTTCACAGAACTAGAACACAAACAATCCTAAAATTTGCATGGAACCAGAAAAGAACCCAAATAGCCAAAGCGATCTTGAAAAAGAAAAGTACAGCTGAAGGCATCACAATTCTGGACTTCAACTTATATTACAAAGCTGTAGTGATCAAAACATTATGGCCCAAAGTAAACACATCGATCAACAGAACAGAATAGAAAACCCAAAAATAAGCCCACAATTATATGGTCAATTAATCTTCCACAAACCAGGAGAGAATATCTAATGGGAAAAGTCTCTTCAACAAATGATGCTGGGAAAACTGGACAACAACATGTAAAAGAATGAAACTGGACCACTTTCTTAAACTATAAAAGTAAATTCAAAATGAATTAAAGACCTAAATCTGAGACCTGGAACCATCAAAATCCTAGAGGAGAACACAGGCAGTAACTTCTCTGACATCAGCTATAGAAACTTCTCTCTAGATAGATCCCCTGAGGCAGGGGAAATAAAAGTAAAAATAAACATTGGGACTACATCAAAATAAAAAGGTCTGCACAGCAAAGGAAACAATTAACAAAACTAAAAGGTAACCGACAGAATGGAAGAAGATATTTGCAAATGACATATCAGATAAAGGGTTAGTACCCAGAATACGTAAAGAATTTATAAAACTCAACACCAAAAAACCAAATAATCCAATTAAAAATGGTCAGAAAACATGAACAGACATTTCTCCAAAGAATACATCCAGACACACGAAAAGATGCTCAACATCACTCATCATCAGGGACACACAAATCAAAACTACAGGGAAATATCACCTCACACCTGTGAGAATGGCTAAAATCAACAACACATAAAGAACAGGTGTTGGAGAGGGTCTAGAGAAAAAGGAACTCTCTTATATTGTTGGTGGGAATGCAGACTAGGGAAGTCAGTGTGGAAAACAATATGCAGGTTCCTCAAAAAGTTAAAAATAGAACTATGCTATGATCCAGCAATTGCACTACTGGGTATTTACCCAAAAAATACAAAAACTAATTCAAAGGGATACATGCACCCCTATATTTATAGCAGCATTATTTACAATAGCCAAGATATGGAAGCAGCCCAAGTGTCTATCAGTTGACAAATTGATAAAAATGTGGTGTGTATGTATATATATACATATATATACACATATACATATATATATACATATATATATATGTATATATATATAATGGAATATTATTCAGCCACAAAAAAATGAGATCTTTTCATTTGCAGTGACATGGATGGAACTAGAGGGTATGACACTAAGCAAAACTATTCAGTCAGAGAAAGACAAATACCATATGATTTCATTCATGTGGAATTTAAGAAACAAAACAAATGAGCAAAGGAAAAAGAGAGACAAACCAAGAAACAGACTCTTAATTACAGAGAACACACTGATGGTTACCAGAGGGGAGGTGGGTGAGGAGATGGGTTAAATAGGTGATGGTGCACTTGTGATGAGCACTGGGTGATGTACGGAATCGCTGAATCACTATATTGTACACCTGAAACTAATTAACATTATATGTTAACTACACTAGAATTAAAATTTTTTTAAAAGTTCCCTCTTCTCCACATCCACACCAGCATTTGTTGTCTCTTGTCTTTTTAATGATAGCCATTCTACTAGGCATGAGGTGATACACCTCATTGTGGTTTTAATTTGCATTTCCCTAATGACTGGTGATATTGTCTTCTTGCAACTACTATACGTCCTTTCATGTACCTGTTGGCCTTCAGTATATCTTCTTTGCCAAATGTCTATTTCGGTCCTTTGCCCATTTTTTAATTGGGTTTTTTTGCTATTTAGTTGTATGAGTTCTTTGTACGTTTTGGATATTAACGCCTTATCAGATATATATGATTTGCAAATATTTTTTTCCCATACTGTAGGCTGTTTGTTTTGTTGCTGGCTTCTTTGCTGTGCAGAAACTTTTTAGTTTGATGTACTGCCACTTCTTTATTTTTTATTTTGTTGCTTGTGCTATAGATATCATATCCAAAACATCATTACCATAACTGAAGTCAAAAAGCTTTGACTTCATACAGGAGTCTCATGGTTTCAGGCCTTAGAGCTAAGTCTAACTCATTTTGAGTCAATTTTTGTGAGTGGTATAAGATATGGATCCAGTTCCGTTCTTTTACGTGTGAATATCCAATTATCCCAGCACCATTTATTGAAGAGACTGTCTTTCCTCCCATGGATCATTACTGTTGGCTCCCTTGTCAAATATGAGTTTACCATGCAAATATTTTAATAGTAAAATACGAGCAGCTCAGATGTCAAGCTAAGAAAAATTAAAAGTTCAGAATATTGTTTTTCTTTAGAGATGGTCTGTAATAGACTGTAATACCTGGGTAGAATTACCATTTTTTTTTCAACTTTTCATTTGCTTTCTAGACCTGATGGCTTTTTGCACACATTCCAAATTGAATATTTTAATTATCATTCAGTAATTTGTTTTGATACTAACCATATGCAAATTGGGTTTAATATATTAAGAATGTTGAAGAACTGATCTGTTTGCCTGAAAACTCAGCCATTGCAAAATGCAAAAAATCTCCTTTAATTTTTTGAAGCAACTTGTAGGTATTTTCCTATTAGAAAAACTATCAATCACAGCATTGTGGCCCCCTCCTCCCTTTCCAAAAGTTCACTTATTCATCATTCCTTGACTCTATCTTCCTTAGAAAATTTTTTGTCTTTAATCCCGTCTCCTCACAATGTCATTATACATCTGGAAAATTCCAGAAGCATTTGAGATGCTTTAAAAAAATATATAACATTTCTGGTCAATTTGTTTTGGCCCAGGCAGTTTGGTAGATCTCTAAAATCTTTCAGAACTTTTCAGATATACCCTAATCTTTTCAAGTTTTCTCATCCCTAAAGTTTGTAAAATGTAAATTCCCAAATTGCAAATCTGCTCTTCTTTTACATGTCTTTGCCATTTTCTCTATTACTTTACTTTCAGAGAATATTAGTTCAAAATCCTTCTGCTTTTTCTTCTCCCTATCTGAAGATTGACATGAAACAATGACTATGCTGTCTTCTGCCAGAGGGTTCAATATAAAACAAATAAAAGTAGGCATCACATTACTTTTATAAAATGCCAGCAATAGAAGTTTTCCTTCAACTTAACACTCAATAACAGAAAGAATGATTTTGACACAGCTCTATAAACAAGAAAAAACAAGCTGCCTTGGTGCACAAAATACATAATATTTTTCAATGTTCTTTTTATTACACTTTATATTTGGTTAAGATACTAATGAGTATTTGTGGAAGGCTGACCTCTGTTTTATCACCTCTGTTTAATTTCTTTTTTACATGGCTGGGAATTCATGAGCCCTCTAAAGAGAAGAGAGTAGGCAGAGATTCTAGAATAGAAGGAGGCCATATTCAGGTGTGTCTCCAGCCTATAAATACTTAAGTTACCTGTGAATCATCCCTCCACTGTCCTTAATTTCATACTCTCCCTAAGTGATCTCATCCAGTTCCATAGCTTAAATGGAATCTGTAAACGTCAGGTCCTAGAAAGATAGAATCTGAAAACCCTCCATTTCAAACCTCTAGAAATACTGGATAGAATGTAGAAAATTATGTAGAATATATGAACCAAGGTTCTAAGAGATAAAAAATGACAGAAATGAAAAGGAAGTGGAACAGCAAATGAGTTAATGATGCAGTTGCCTTGAAATAAAATTATCAAAAATGTCTAGTAGGAGACCTAAGAAGAAAGCCTCAAATGAATGAAAACATGGCAGAAAAAAAGGGACGATATTAACACACCCACAATCACATAAGGAAATATTAACATGTGTCTCTGGGCAGCTGATAGATCAAGCAGACAAAAATTAGTACAAGTATAAAAATTTAAGCACATGATTACAAAGCTTTACATGTATATAATACTATACCTAACAATTAAGAAAACATATATTAAGTAAATAATTACATTTTTATAAAAACTGACAGCATACTAGCCTTAAACCAAATTTCAATGAATACCAAAGGGACTATTTGATACAAACCAAAATTATACTGTCACAATGTAATAAAAATGGAATGCAATAAAAAAGGGGGGAATGTTCACATGCTGAAAAGCAGTCACACTGTGAAATACACTAAAGAAGAAATCATAATGAAAATAATAAAATATTTAGAGCTGAAAGACAGTTTATATTCAATATACTGGGATACACTGAAGTTTCTGGTAGTAGGGCAGAAGAGAATTATTGAAACCTTCCTACTACATAACACTTTTATGTGTTCAAAAAATATATTGAAAATAAAATAACTTTTTAAATAAATGGTGAGATTGCAAGGAATGAAAGAAAAAAATATGAGGCCAGGTACAAAGCCAGAACATCAGTCCAAGGAAATAAACACTGAAACCATTAGCTATCTTAAGAATGTATACATATATATGCCCCCCCACCCCCTCCCCAGTGATCTAGTTTCAGCGTGTGAGGCCCTAGGCAGGTCCCCAGCCTGGTTAGAGATCACATCAGATAAAGTTGGGATTTGGACAGACTATTCTCTCAGAGAAAAGGTAAGATGGAAAAATAATAAGAAAAAGTCCAGAGGAAGATAGCAAGGAGAATTCGCTACATAGGCCTAACTCTCCATAGAGGCATTTTTAAATAAACAAATAAATAAATAAATAAAAAGGCTTCCCTTACAATCTATGGCAAGTGGCAGGCCCACCTACAAACGCTTAAGGCCTAAACCTTTGATATCTAGTGGGTCTAAAATGCACAAGCCAGTAATTGTAATAAAAGCATTTAAGGCTATAAATTTTCCACAAACTGTTCATGTAACCCACATTGCACAAATGCTGATGTGTAGTACTTTCATTTCTGTTTTCCAGTTTTCATTTAAATTATTTGTAAGCATCTCTTAATCTTCAAACCAAACTGGAGTTTCCTCTTAACATTTTGTTGTTTTTCAAATTCAATTGCACTGCCATCACAAAATGTATAACAGCCATTCTTTAAAATTATGATCTAAAATGAGGTCAATTTTCATAAATGAGTTTTATGTGTGTTCAAATGTGTATCCTCTAATTATTTCTACAGCATGTTATTATATATAATGACTGAGAGGGTTTATCATGAAGTTCAGTGTTGATTCAATATTATAAAATTATTCAAGGTAACAAAAGTTGTCTCAACTAAAAAAAAGAAAATCATTTCTTTACAAAGTTCATAAGAAACATTTAATAAACTTCAACATCTATTTATAATATTTAAGATATCACTCAGAAAAATAAAATGAAAGAAATTTCATTTGATAAAGGCCATGTTCTAAAACCTACTACAAACATATTTCACAGAGAAACATTACACGAATTTCTGTTAATTTTAGGCCTAACGCCTGCTAACAGCTAACCTGTATCTTTCCCACCTTCCCTACCTTAGTTAATAACTATTCATTCACCCAGTCACTCAAGCTGAAACTCTAGCAGTCATCTTTAATTTCTACTTTTCCTTCACACCCAATACCTAATCCTTCAGTGGGTCTCATCCTCTCTCTTTCCAAAATACATCCAGAATCTATCAACTTCTATTCACCTTCACACCTACTGCCCAAGAACAGCCTTCTCCATCACTCACACAAATTTCTGTAATAACCTCATAACTGGTCTGCTTTTCTCCACACAACCCATTTGCCACATAGACACAGAGTAATTCACTTTATTTTTTCCACTTTCTAGAGGTATAATTGACAAATTTGTAAGATATTTAAAGTGTACGTCGTGATGTCTTTATATATGTATACATTGTGAAAGGATTTCTCCCACCTACTTAATTAACACATCCATCAACTAACATATTTAATTTATTTATTTATTTGTGTGTGAGAGAGAATATTTAAGTTCTCTTTTAGCAAATTTCAATCATACGATACAGTGTTATCAACTATAGTCACCATGTTATACATTAAACCCCCGGGCCTTATACATACTATCGCTTAAGACTTGTACCCTTTTACCAACTTCTCCCTACTTCCCCCATCCCCAGCCCCTGGCAACCACTTTTCTACTATTTCTATGAGTTTTACTTTTTTTTAGATTCCACATATAAGTGATACCATATGATATCTGTCTTGCTTATTTCACTTAGCATAATGTCCTCAAAGTCCATCCATGTTGTCATATATGGCAAGATTTCCTTCTTTCTTCTGGCTGAAATAATATTCCATTGTACACATGGACCACAGCTTTATCCATTCATCCACTGACTGACACTTATGTTGTCTGTATATCTTAGCCATTGTCAATAATGCTACGGTGAATATGGGGGTGCAGATATCTTTTCAACATCCCGATTTCATTTCTTTTTTGGACATATACCCAGAAGTGGGATTGCTAGATTATGAGGTAGTTGTATTTTTTTTATTTATTTATTTATTTATTTATTTATTTATTTATTTATTTAGGAGAGAGAGAGACAGCAAGCAGAGGACAGGGGCAGAGGGAGAGAGAGAGACAATCTCAAGCAGACTCTCCGCTGAGCATGGAGTCCAACACGGGGCTCGATCTCATGACCTTGAGATCATGACGTGTGCCAAAATCAAGAGTTGGACACTTAACTGACTGAGCCACCCAGATACCCTGTAATTTTTTGGAGAAACTCCATACTGTTTTCCATAGTGTCAACTATTTGACATTCCCAGCAACAGTGCCCAAGTTTTCCCTTTTTACCACATCATTGCCAACACTTGTTTTCTCTTATATTTTTGCTGATAGCTATTCTAACAGATATGATGTGAAATCTCTTTGTGGTTTTGATTTGCATTTCTCTGATGATTACTGAACTGGAGAAGAATAATTTGCTTGAGATGCAAACCAGACCATGATGTATCCTGCTCAAAATCCTTCAATGGCTTCTATATCACTTTTAATCAAATCAGAACATCTGACATGGTCTGCAAAGTCCTGTGTGATCTGGCCTTGGCCTGACTCTCGGACTCCATCTCTGACAGGATCCTCCATGTTTATTTAACACCAGTCACACCGGTCTTCTCTCAGTTCCTTGGCTGCTTCAGACTTGTTCCTCCTTCAGGACCTTAACATTGTCTGCTCTCTCTGCCTAGAATGCTCAGGTGTCTGCTTAAATGCCACCTTCTTAGAGAAAGCTTCTCCAACCACTTGTAAATGTCCCCTTCTACCCAAGCACTCTCTATTTCATTACTTTTGCTTCCCTCATAGCACTAATCATTCAATCACTTATTAAATTGTCTGCTAGCCTACTGTCCACTTCTCCTACTAGCAGGTGGGCTCTTTAGAGCAGGAAATTTGTCTGTCTTATTCATTGCTGAATGTCCTCTACCTCAAATATTGCCTGGCACACAAGGGAACTCAGTAGATACCTTTGATTCAATAAAATAATCTAACAGTGCTACAGTGCTATCCAGAGCAGTCTACAGACCACAAAGTTTGTTACTGGTCTGCAAGAAGATAAATACAGATACCAAGAGTAAGCATTTTATAGCAATCTAACATGTACTTGGTCATTCTTCCAGTATTTTAATTTTATTGTGTTTATAAAAGTATTGATTTGCATCAAATTAGACACTTTAAACATAGTCCTGCATCACAGATAGTTTGCGAGTACTAGTGTAAACAAGAATTGGGGTGGAAAACTTCTTTCTACATCTGTTTTTGTGTTATTGCATGTATTTATTTGTTTGTTTAATAGTCAATAAAATGTCGTGTGCCAAACGCATGGCAGGTTCTAAGCTAAGTACTGGAGATCAGAGGTGAACAAGACATATACCCTGTCCTCAAGAACCTCACAGTCTGAGGAAAAGAGATCCATTGTGGTTAAAAAGCAGTAGGACAGAATTGTGTCCCGGGAGCCATGGGAGAGAGGAAAGAGTACTTCAGGCCCCTTGAGAGGATTAGGAAAGACTTCCCAGGAGAGATCACACTTAAAATAAAGATAACAGATGAATAAGGGAAGAGTGATCCTAGGCAGTGGAGAGGCAAATGAGATGTCATGAGAACACGGGGCACTCACAAAGTGCAGGTAGCTACGCAGGACTAGAATCCTCGGTATATGAGAGTGAGGTGGGAGATTAAATGATTAGAGAAAACCTGTGGGAGTTTGTTTTATTGTGTGAATAAATGCTGCCCTCTCCGCCCTTCTGTACAAGAAGACTATACTTCTTTCCATGTTGACCAAGTCCTTTGAAATCAGAGTAAGTAACATGAGTCACATCTCAGCACTTTAAAAGCCATCATGGATTTACCCCAGCCTCCTTCTCTATGCCAAGACACCGCTGTGTGCCAGATATGGGCTGTCTGTAACTTGGAGTCCTGGAATGGGGACTTGGGTCGCAAAGCTGCAACCAATGCTCAATGAAATGAGAGTGGGAAATAAACCTTGGACATTGTAAGCCACGGAACTTTGCCATCAGAGGGAAATGTAGCCTAAGCTGATTGGTCCCAAAGTCCAGTGTGTACCCCATCATGGCAGATGGATAAAGAAACACAGAGCAGGGATATTGTATTCATGTATATACATCAACCTCCAAGAACCAGCTCCTAACCCCCACACCAGAGTCTCTTAAGTAGTAACTAGATTCCTCAACTGACAGCCCCGTTTGAGCAGAGAATTAGGAAGACAATGACCACTAGGTTTTTATAGGGGGCTCTGCTATGTCACGCCAAGTCAGATTGGAAAGATTAGCATTCTGAATCAATCTTACAGTACACCACTCAGGGATAATAATATAACTGAAAAAATGGAAGACAACATATTAGAAAAGGAAAAGAGATGCTATTCTGCAGTTGACAAAGTCAACGAAGGAAAACCATGATCTGAAAAATTGGTGGTGTACCAAGGGGAAGACTTAGGGCACCCAAATCCAAGAATTTCTAAACGGCATGTTAAATTTCATGTCTTTTCTCCACATCTCTGGAAATGTGATTGATGTTAGTTCCCTAATTAACCATTAACATCACCATTTTCCTGTTCTGAATCTAAGGTGGAAAAAATCAATTTTTCAATTTACAAAATCAAAATCCATGGTTTTCTGAATTATTAAGATCACTCTCAGGTTCCTCACGGGGCAGTTATCCCTTGATACTGCTTCAATCCACTTCTGAACCCCAGTGTTAGTGGTCAAATTCACCTCTGTTTACTGTTCCTCTCCCTATTAAAAGGATGGTGGTGCCATCAGAAGGGTAAGGATTTTCCCCAAACCCTCAATCCTGCAGATTGATAAGGAAATCCTTGAGATTTTAATACTCAGATCCACAAATGGCATCAATTAGCATATCCTGCTGAACATTAATCTTTTGGATATCACTGTCCCTATAGATAACTCTAAAAGGAATACTGATATGAGTGGAAAAGAAAATCTGGTCAAGTGAACAACTGTGGCTCAGAGATTCTCCAGACCCTCTAGGAATCTTGAGGATATGTATGCCCTGTGCTTCATTCTTTACTTATGGCAAGTGTACAGTGCAAGAGAATGTCTGTGGTTACTCTACTCATGGGATTTTCTTTAATGCAAAATCGATTTTTATAAAATTTCTTATATATATATATAAGTATATAATATTTGTGAATTAAGTTATGTAACATTAATTTCATGTATTATGTTACTTGTATTTGTATATTATAGGTGCACTCTCATAGATTATTTAAGAGAATAACTATTTTAAACAGGACCTTAAAGCCATATTATAAAACTATGATTGGCAGTATCAGCAATGTAATAAAATCCATTCACAGCCCTCCATTCTGCTAAGGCTTTGACTTTTCCAGTAATTCAATTGTCATTCAAAGATGGTGGCATCTTAATGCCTAAAGATTATGTTTCTACATTCTCCTATTCTTTTTATTCCTTCCCTGCACTAGCTCCTGCGTTTCTGTTACTATCAGAAAGTAAACTATCTTTCTCTGAGCTTGGAAATGACAAGGATCTTCTCACAAGTTTGAAGTTGAAAACAGAAAGATAACATTAAAGATACATAGAGAGAAAATCAGTTAACCTAGGGTAATGAGTGGGATTGGGTTGCATCAACACTATTTATAAATTTCTTCACTGAAGAAATTTTTATATAAACTACTATTTGTACACAGGAGATAAGGATATTACCTCTAACAAAACCAAGAATCCGAATTGTTCCTAGATTCTTGAACCATACAACTAGAACGACTTAGAACAAGGGCCAAGACACTAATTCTAATACCAAAGTATTAAATTCTTAGTAATTATTTTGCTAGCATTAGTGTTGTTCAGTGCTCAATGGGAGGACATCTATTGATAATAATAATCATCCCTGTTCAAGTGAAGCTGTTATTTGCATCAAATAAAAATTTATTTGTGCCCATTTTAGGATATTGGCATTAATACTGATTTTACTGTTGTGTTCAGGTATTTTTAAATAATCTCAAAGTTAAAATTAATGCATACAAGTCAGAACCAATAATTCTTTCCTGTCTGTTTTTGGGTTGTCCTATAAAAAGAAAAAGAGAAATAGAAAGGGGAGGGGAGGGAATGGAAGGGAAGGAAAGGGGAAGGAAGGGATAAAGGAATTTTTAGTGATGGAGTCCATACTTTCGTCTCTCTGTACAATCTAATCAGCTCCTCAAGTGATACCACAGTGTCATTCAACATTTACTGAGTTTAGGGCAGCTATCTGGTGGGAAGGAGAAGTAGGAAATCTGTCTTGACGCTGTGTTAACATAGTAAGCACCCTGTTTCTACTCAGATCTTACGATCATTTGGAGTGGCTGGGATCATTTTAAGGTTTAACACCCCTTCCCCAGCTAGCCTTGATACTGCTATGCCTACAGATACCCTGCATGTCTGTGATATGCCATGCAGTATGTTAGTTCCTGGTATTACAATAGGGCACAGGGACATTCTTCCTCTTCCAACAAGCTAGGAGGGTATGTAGGAAAATAAGTAATTATAATAGGATGTGAGAATGGCCTGTGACAACAGTAGAACAGTAAAAGACATACCTAAACCAGACTGGGGTTGGAGATGGTACTGACCAAGGAAATTTATACCTAAACTAGGATCTGAAGAATAAGTAGGGGGTAGTTTGCCAGAGAGGGGAGAATCGAAAAATGACATTCCAGGGCTGAGGTGACAAAGCCAGGAGGAGAATCAAGAAGATGGCACAACAATTCTGTTTGTACCAATCATGGCAATTCAGATCCTTGAGTGCATACCAGAAGTACCTTCTCTATCATAAGGGAGACTGTATGTTTGGTGATAACATCTTGATAATACATATAAGTGGAAGACCCATTCCTCTGCCTGAGAGGAAATCCAGTTCTTGTCTTCAAACCTGAAAAGTATCACAGGGTTAGAGATGGACAGTACTTGGGCTTCCTTAAAGCAGTGTCACAGAAAGACCAGGACTTATAAGTCAGAATCTAGTACTGGCATTTATTAGCTGTGTGACCATGAGCAAGTTACTCAACCACCCTGGGCATTACCTCTCTCAACAGGTGAATAAAAATGACTTCCCAGGGTTATAATGAGGATTAAATGAAATTGTGCATATAGAACACTCTTAGTAGGTACTCAGAGCAAATGACTTCTGAGAGCAAATGTTTCACTCCTCACCCACTTCACACACGCACACGCACACACACACACACTCACACCCTTGGCTGTTTCTGTACCACTCTTCTCTGTTTAGAGTCCTCAGGTAGGAAGTAGATATGGGCACAGACCCTGCCAGGAGTTGCAATCAGTCCTGTCTACACAGTGGCCTCTCTAATCTCCACTAAAAGACAAAAAAAGTCAAAGTAACAAGCTCCCACTTCTGATTTTATTTTTGTGTTTTTGAAATAAAAGACACTTACATAGTTTTCTTATCTAAAAATATCTAAGCAAATTGATTGAGCTTGCAAATCTAAAAGAACATTTATGCAGTTGCATTCTAAAAATGTGAGCTTTTTCGAAAACATTAAAATCTATTGGTCTCAGAGATGGTTTCACCCACCCCTCCTTGATATAAATTATATATGTTCTGCTGCTTCGAGTCTCTTTACCTTTAACACAATACCTCTTTCCTTTAAAAATGTAACAGATCAGAAGAGAGTTAGGAATACCATTGAGGCTACGTAAAACAAAAGAGGTGCTGCTAAAGAAATAAATGTGCTCAACCAAAAGAGAGAATGTAAACCTCAGGGAATGAGCTAGGACAGCCTTATGAATCTCACCAGGAAACCAAGTAATAAGTAAGGCAAGCTCATAATGAATGAACAAATAGCTTGGAATTGGATACTCTAAAGCTACAGAAGGAAAAGCCCTGCTTCTGTTTGTTCTGACTTTGGCTCTATTTCTCATTTATTTAAATCAAGGGCAGTGTATACCCTGGGCTAACCCTAGAAAATATACGGTTTTCAGAAATTTCACTCTAGGGGCGCCTGGGTGGCACAGCGGTTAAGCGTCTGCCTTTGGCTCAGGGCGTGATCCCAGTGTTATGGGATCGAGCCCCACATCACGCTCCTCTGCTATGAGCCTGCTTCTTCCTCTCCCACTCCCCCTGCTTGTGTTCCCTCTCTTGCTGGCTGTCTCTATCTCTGCTGAATAAATAAATAAAATCTTAAAAAAAAAAAAAGAAAGAAATTTCACTCTATGAGAAGTTAAGAGGAAAATTAAGTATATAGGGGTTAGATTTTTAATAAAGCAAAAATTAAGTTTATCCAAAAGTGTACTTCAGTTTAAGACTTGGGTTTTCCTGCAGCACAATGACATCTCAGAGGACAGAGCAGAAGAGAGCATGCTACCAGCCAAGGAAGAGTTGTTAGCCACTTGTTTGTACCTAAACACATAATTATTATACCTGCTGCTGCTGAAGCCCCCTATTCACTCTGGCAATTGATCACTCACCTGTGTTTAGGGAAATCTGGATAAACATCATTCCACCAGGGATGGATGGGTAACACCTACTATAATAACTCCTTGGGAAATCAACCTTGGGAAAGCCCATCAACAATCCCCCAAAGTATATAAAGCCTTTATAATTATTCTTATTTTCAAGTGTTTGCTTCGTCAGCACATAGATCATTATCCTTATTTTCAGATGAAGAAAATTCAATCTCAGAGGTTAAGCAACTTACTTAATGCCACACACCCCTCAACCTAGTAAGTGACAGAGCTAGAACTTGAACCCTGATCTTTGACCCTTTAGACCTTGTCTTCACATGTGGCACTCTCCCTTACACTCCATTTTTCCTTCATTTAAACTTGATTAAGTAGCAATGAGACACACCTTGAATAAAAATTTATGTCAAATAAATTAAGCCTCTGGTCACTAAAATCCAAAGTACAGGTATTTTATGCTACTATTAATAACATAGTAGTATAAAACATTTCAGCCTATACTACTTTCCAATATATTATGTGAGTATATTAATATCCCCATTTTGAATACCGAACAACTGAGACTCAGAGTTCACCTTCTCCATGTCATACAGCTGGTGTGTGGCAGGTGCAGGACCCGACCCAGGCTTTCTAACGTCAGGACAAGCTGTCTTCTCACCATGCTTCCTTTTCAGAGTGCCCCTGCTAGACTGTCTGCGGCAGCAGAGTTTAGGAAACAGATCCTCTGTTTACAATGGCCATCCCATAATGCTCAATTTATATTCTGAGGAAGGGTCTGTTGGCACTTGTGCTCTCCCTCAAATCTGCACGAAGTGTGTAGAAGCCTCTGGCTAGATCAAAACCTGTCAGGACCGGATGTCCTGTGACAACTCCACTGTCGAGTGCCTTCTCCAACTCTCTTGCCTGCCTTGAATTTGTGATCTGTGTATCCTGGTGGACACCACTTGTCATACTTTTCATCACTGCCTCGCTGTCTGCCATGGGTTTTGAAATATGCTTTCTCCCAATGATGTGCCTTTCCCGCTCTGATTCCTAACTTACTCCTCCACTTTGAGCTCCCACACTCACTTCTCATTCTCTCAGGGCTGCAGAGACACTGGCACCCAGCCCCATCAACTCCTGCTCTTCCTTCTACAAGACAGAGAGCAAAAAGAAAAAACGAAGTCTGCAGACATCGTGGCCCAGCCTGCTGAAACGCCTTCAGGCTTTTCCCCCATTTAAATAGAGTTAATCTTCCATTTGAATCTCAGGAAACCTGGAACAATCCCCTTCAATATCTAAAGTTGTTATTTATGCCATAGGACAATAAAGTTCACCTACAGATGTCCAGTGAAGCTGCCCTAATGAATATTTAGCAACATAAAACCTTCACAAACTGCCTCCGTAAGTTTTTTCCAGATTGATAATACATTCCTTAAGGTACAGACTAGAACATTTCAGACAAAATTTCCACAAGATTTGAGGTAGCAATTTGACATTGCCATCCTACAGATCTCTAATACTCCCTATTGATTTTTTTCTCAACTTTTTCTGGAATACATAATATGAAAGACAACTGTTGGCTTCCTTCCTTCCTTCCTTCCTTCCTTCCTTCCTTCCTTCCTTCCTTCCTTCCTTCCTTTCTTTCATCTTAGTTCATTGTCCATGATAATTACCCTGCAGACTGTTTTTGCCTTCCAAACATTCACTTTAAAACCATACCATGTCCTTTCTCTACGTACTGATGCTCAGAGGAGGTTTTTAGCCAAAACAACAACAACAACAAAAGTTCTACCTTCTTCCTCCTATCCTGTCTGTAGGCCCTGTTATAGCCCACTGGTTTACATTATTTCTAAACAGCTATCTAATTCCTCTACCAAATACTGTGATTCTATTATTCGCTCATGGAATCTTTGGTTTTAAATGCTTCAGTTGGAAAAAAAAAAAAGCATACAAAACACAATAATACAGTAGAAGCACAAAATCATGGGAGAAGTGAAGGGCACATATAAAAATCAAAATAAAATAACTTTGACGAGTTCATTTTCTCACAACATCTCCAAGTCTTTTCTTGTAAATCCTTGGAAGTTTTTCCTTCAATCTGAAAGACTTATTAAAGTTCAAACTACCAAGAGTTCCTGTAAACATTATTCCACAAATACTTGGTTAGAAAGACATGATTTGGTTTAACTTACTTGTAAATAAGATTTCAAGAATTCCTTTGCACTCCATACTCCCTGATAAGAAACTGACCTTCAAGAGCTCACAAAGGGTTTCATCATGAAAGTTAAAGGAGATCTTTATTCCAGTGAAACTCACAAGTTTTAGGAATGTCTAGGACCTAGCCATTTTCATTTTCCCCAAAGTGATGTTTGAAAAAAAAAAAAAAAAACCTCTTAATGGGAAAAAAGAATTTTTTAAACTGTAAATCAAAAGCAGAACCATTTTTCATTTATTAAAAAAATGGGTTTTTTAAGTAAAACCCAGTTCAGTAAAAACTCGATGAAATTCATATCTTCACATATTACTGGTGCAAGGGCAAGAATTTTCTAAGTACTTTTCATATATTAACATATTTCATCCTCACAAATCTATAAGTCACACAGATGAGGAAATTAAGGCAAGGTTAATTAACTTGCCTCAGGTCACACGGCTAGAAAGTTGGTAAAACAATTTAAATCTAGGCTATCTGGTCTCAGCGTCTGGGCTTTTTTTTTTTTTTTTTTAATTTTTTTTATTATATTATGTTAGTCACCATACAGTACATCCCTGGTTTTTGATGTAAAGTTCGATGATTCATTAGTTGCGTATAACACCCAGTGCACCATGCAATACGTGCCCTCCCCACCACCCATCACCAGTCTATCCCATTCCCCCACCCCCACCCCTCTGAAGCCCTCAGTTTGTTTCTCAGAGTCCATAGTCTCTCACCCTGGAAGGAACCAGGGTCTGGGCTTTTAACCATAATGATGTTTTCACTTCTTTTAGGAAAGTCACTTGACAAAATAAATCAAGAGGAATAAAAATACCCATGAACTTTGAACTGGCAATCTTACTTGTAGGAAATTATATTTAGACAAGAATACAAAATGGTTAATATCTATATTCGTGAAGATGTTTATCTCAGCACCATATATAATAGTAAAAACTAAAACAATCTAAACTTTCAGCAATGAAGCAATAAATTATGATTATTTTGAACACCAGCAATACTAAGCAGTCTTTGAAAATTATATTTTTAGAAGCAGAGTAGCAACATTAAAAAAATTATAGAAAACAGTTACAGAATTCTATTCTTACACTGATAGGAATAACAAATTAAGTTCATGAAAAATTAAAGATTTTTAACTGACATATACGTATTAAATGAAGATCTATTCTTCATTTCTATTGCTATATGGGCAACTATAGCTTACTTCACAAAAAAATTGCATTTCTGAAAACATATTATAAAACATTTATCTATATATTGAATGTTCTCATGTACATACTATTGCAGCAAGAAGTGATTTCAATATTAAACAAGAGACAGGAGACAGATGATCTAAAAAAAATCCCAAGATCAAATATAAGTTTTTAAAAATCCTCCTAAAAAAATATTTTTTGAGAGTATAATTGCCACCTCCTTGAACATAATCTGACATTGCATATCAAGTCAATAAAGTAATCAAACCCTTAAGCAGGCAAATGCCAAATCTAAACATTACCTTAAAACTCTTTTTAGAAAACAGTTGTCAGTGTGACATGGAAATTATACACTATTTTAGCGCATGCAGGAGAAGGATGTAGCCTTGAATGAAAAACTTCCCTGAGGAGGTCAAGTTTATACCAGGACTTGAGTCAGCCAGGCAAAGATACGGCAGAAGAAAGCTCAGATCAAGAGAACGGCGTGCAGAGAGTGCATAGTGGGGGGAAAGTATGGCAGATTTTAGATTGATGGCATTAACAAATATCCAGTTTATTCTGAGACAAGTATAGAATAACATCTATGAGTCAGGCAAAATAGACAAGGGCAGATCCAGAGCACCCTGAGATCATTTAAACAGTTTTACTATTGATCCTAAATGTAGTGGGAAGCCATCAAAGAGATTCAAGGTAGGCTTTTGTTTCTAAAAGATTGTCCTTGCAGGAGTAAAAGCAAGGGGAAAGAAGAGGAAAGATCTGAAGGAGTGCAAGAGTGAAAACAAGGATCCACCTAGAAGGCTTCTTACCCAAAAAAAGAGAGGATGATGACTTAGGAATAAGTAATGGTAATAAGACAGATCCAAGAGATGTAAGGAGACAGATGCACACTCCATAAGGTCAAGGCTCTGTGTCTTACTCATAATTTTCTCCCCAAGCCTAGTATAGCACCTCATATGAATGAGAGAGCGGAAAACAAAGAGAGGTTGAATTCTATTGTAAAAGAAAGTAAGACAAATTGAGAGTTTCCTTGGACACTTTGTTGGATAGTGATTACAAAGTCCGGGAACAGGGACAAGAGCAGAAATGTGAATGGGGGCTTAAAGGGAAAGTCTACCAGTGGGAAATATCCATGGCCAGTAATGCTACATCACAGTAAAACAGAGATGTCTGAATATTTAATTTTAAGTATTTATTGTGTTACAAAATCTGCTATGAGTAATAACGGGCTTGTAGAGCGGCGCTGCATAAAGAGGGAGAGAAGGGAGTAAATTAAGTAAGGGATGTGTAACGCAGCCATAGGAGATGAGAGAAAGAACAGGGAACCACACAGCACAAACGACCTGCTTTCTAATAGACTTAGGAGAAATATAGGTACTACCTCCACGTACTCACCTCCCGAAAAATAAACCTCAGGAAGGTTCTGAACTCTGCATAGGGACTTACATGGAAATGTATATATATATATATATATATATATACACACATATATATATGTATATAATGTACAACTGTAATACAATAATGCACTGATAAAGGAACAGTTTAAACAGAAATGGTGATAAATTCAGTTTGGGGCTGTTGAGGTTGCTGCTATACAACCAGGTATGCAAAGTTTTATTTATAACTGTATCTGAAAAACAGAAATGTTTAACAATAAGAGAATAAAAACATTTAGGTAAATCACAATATAATGACTTAATAAATATTATGAAGCTAAAAAATACATTTACAAGGAAATTTCAATGACATGAGATATTCTTATACAACTTTTAATAGGAAAAAGTTATAAAATGTTTTTATTGTTTTATCTACATTGGCACTGCAAAACAGAGTACTGCGGGACCAAATTAGCCCAGTCCTGTATTTTATTTGGTTGTTGTTAAGCAAAGTTTGAAATCAAGCCCCTTAGATGGACTGTGCATTCTCAAGCATGCTGAAGTGCCCACCACTCCCTGTTATTGTAAAATCTGCTGCACTGAGTCTTGCAACCTCTAAAAAGTTTGTTCTAGGGGCACCTGGGTGGCTCCATTAAACGTTTGCCTTCCACTCAGTCATGATCCCAACCTCTTGGGATCAAGCCCCACATCAGGGTCCCTGTTCAGTGGGGAGTCTGCTTCTCCCTCTCCCTCTCAACCCTCTCCCCTGTTCATGCTCTCTCTCTCTCTCTCTCAAATAAATAAAATCTTTAAAATAAAAATACAAATAACTAAAAAGTTTATCCTAAAATCATTAATACCAGTCTAGGAATATCAATGTGGTTATCACAGGAAATTTTTACTTTCTGTGTATTATTTACATAATAGGTTTTTATAATAAGTATATATTATTACTGTTTTTATCAGAAAAATACATATTTTAAAAGAAAAAAATAGCAGGAAAAAATGTGCCAAAATGTTAAATGGTAGAAGTTAGAGGGTATTTACATTTTCTTTATGATTATCAACATTTTATAGCTTATAATGAGCACAAATCACTTTTATAATCAGATAAAAATATACTAAGAAGCATGAAACACATTTTTTTCAAATATTTTTAAATCACACTTAAGAGAAATTATAATTTGCTAATAGAATAATGCCAAAATCTGGTCATAAAATTTTGATAAAGGTTTAGGTATATTTATGCTGGTAACAAGAGCCTTTGTCTAAAGAAAACACAACAGTTAAATCTAACAGTCTCCATGTCTCCTCTCAGCTTATCTGGAATCCAACTACACTTCAAATTTATTCAAATGTTTCCCTTTCAAGAAGACTTCTCGGGGTAAAGCCTAACGCAAAATCCCTCTTGCCTGTTGTCACACACACATTTGGCAAATTGTCATACTTATCCAATCCTTGTAACATTTCTTACATTGAAAAATTTCTTACTACACAGCCATATTTTTATTATATTTACATCTTGTCCCTTCAACTAGGTCAAAGTTCACAAAGGCAATAGATGTATTTTATTCATCTCTTATTGCTATAGTACCCAGCACAATGGACTGCATACAATAGGCCCTCAGTTCTTATTTGTAATCTGATTTGTTAGCTGAAAATTCCACCAACTTATATAAACTAATAGTTATTACTATATATATAATGCATATATATATATATAATCTCTTCTATTTTTTAGATACTCTTTCCTATTTTACCTGGTAGACTTTTCCAGGCATTGGGATAATTACTGTGCATTAAAAAGGAGAAGAGATAATGAAAAGTGCCTAATAGTACATTTTAAACTGCAATAGTCAGATCACATGGGTAAACATGCAATAGTCAGATAGTCCTGGAATTCAGTCAGGAAAAACTTAAAAGGGTAAATATTTTCTGAAACAATGGAATTTATGAAGGATTAAAATATTTGTAAAGTGAGTCTTTGATTCATGTATATAGAAACTATTTCCTGATTTATAAATTTTATAATGAAGAATTGCTTTGTGTTGATTTTCTGTATGATTGTTTTGTATGATGATGTAGTTATCTGACAAGCTTATTGTCTGAACACTGGAGTCTTTATTGTTTCATACAGTTTTAAAGATCTGCCTCCCAACACCAAGTAAGACTTTCAGAGTCAGCACAGATTCAATTTTAGATATTTATTAAATTATCTTTGAGAAACAATTACACTGGTATCTAGCATAACCAGAAAATTTTTTTTGTATCCCAACGAATATTGATTTATAATTTTTACTTGGGAAAAAGTCATTACCCCCTCCTAAATGTATACATATACTACGAAGAAATAGTATTGTCTCAATTTGATATACTCAACTGGTTTTCCATTCAGTTGACCCTAGGCTCTCTATGGAAATGCCAAGGAAACACTGAACTCAGACACAGGACCCAGACAGTAAATAGGAAGTTAACTTCCGTAATGCTTCTGTTAGAAAACAATGGATTAATTGACCACTATGTGCAGAAAATACACTTACATGATTTAAATGATAATTTAAAAACGTAAAGTCCTACAAAAGCACCACAATACAAAGAGCTGCTTTCATCTATATTATATCCTCTAAGATAAACAGCACATGAATATAAATATCATGACTTCTGCAAAGCATTTTCATCTGGCAGGACCACACAAATTAAATTTAAATGTTCTATTAACAAGATAGTGGTATCTCTAAGATCCCACTCTTTCAGCTTTGGACCTAGATAAATTTGGGTTTGAATACAAGATCTACTTAGTGGCTGGGTGACCTTAAAAGTACCAATTATTGTCTAATATACATCAGCCCTTCCTTTGCATTTATTATTCCTAATCCTCACAATAATCCTGCAAAATATCTATTATTATCCCTACATTACAAATAGACAAACAGCAACAGAGTGGTTAAAGGACTTGCCTAAGATCACAGTCACAGAACAGAGCAGAATGCAAATACCAACACCAGCATCTCTGCATCCAAAGCCTTTCCACAGCACCCATTTTTACCCCTCTAAGCCTAGGTATCTTCGGCTATAAAATGTGTATATGATAAAACCTTTGAAGTAATGTGAGGACAAAGATTGAGCATCAGCTCTATGTTAGGCACTGTGCAAGACCCTGGGAATCAGTGTTAAAATGAAAGATTACAACAGTCACTAACCTTAGATATTAATTCTCTCCAGAAACAGGCACACAGACAGCTCCTCATCCCTCCAAACTTCTAGATCATTTCTCAGTCTTGAAATCTCTATCAGAATGCATAAAGATGAGGGATGAGAAAAAATTCAAATGGGTCATTCTGAAATTGGGTTCAGTAGGAAGTTAGTAAGAAATTATAAAAAGTACCTTTGGTGTGAAAAGAATATTCTCTTGGGGAGCCTGGGTGGCTCAGTCACTTAAACATCTGACTCTTGGTTTCAGCTCCTCGGTCATGGGATGGAGAGCCTCAGGCTCTGCGCCCAGCAGGGAGTCTGCTTGGGATTCGCTCCCTCTGCCTCTTCCCGCACTTGCACGTGGAGGCGTGCTTGCCCGTGTTCTCTCTCTCTAAAATAAACAAATAACTCTTTTTTTAAAAAAAGAAAAGAATATTCTCTAGTCTTAAAATTTCAAAGACATTTAATATGTGATGTGGGTAAAAAAGTAGAAGCGATAAAGGGACTTTATCTTTAGTTTGATTAGCAATGTGAGAGGCGGTATGTGGACACCAGCAAACTCCAAGGCTTGGGAGACAAGGAGGCTGGTATTTAGAATTGCACAGGGTGGGAGGGAAGGTCGGGAGCCTCTTCCCACCTGGGAGAGCAGGCACTCACTGAGTGAATACCAGCAACTGGGCCAAACCTCCAAGTCCAGTGGTTGTGCCCCTTTCAGTCAATCAGCAACAGCAGAATGAGAATGTAAAAGTGGACATTTTCCTAAGCAATGTAGTTGTCTCTAAACTAAGACTCTAGCAAAAATGCCAATTCAAACAAGCAACGTAAAGGGCATTGTAGGAAGACATGGAGAAAATATGAGAAAAGAAATACTTTGGTGCCAGGGAGGGAGACTTCAGTCCCCCTACAGCTGCTGGTCATCTCCAAGATTCATTCCCTAAATATTCATGTGGTGCCAACTCTGGACAAAGTGCCACACTATATACCATGAATATACATATGAATGGGTGACATGGTCCTGCCCTCAGGGCTACCAGTCCTCTGCTTGTCCTTCAGATTGTCCCTAGGACTAATGACTATTGCAAGAGACAGGGATACTCTGGCCAAAGCTTGTCCTGTATCCTTCCCTGTGGCTGAAATAAGGGGAAAGGTGATAATTGTTAGGAATAAAGGCAGAGTTACTGGTGTTCAATTCTCACCAGAAGCCCAAAGAATGAGTAAAAGTGCCTTGTCAAAGAAAGACAGGTTGAGAAAGCAAAGCGTATGTCCACTATATCTTAGCAATTCCGCTATTCCTTTATCCCTGTAAGATACAACCTTTGCCCTCAGGGAGCTCTCATCTTAAAAGAGAGACAAAATACTTTTAAAAAAAACATTAATCAAAAACCAGAAAACTCTGGGGCGCCTGGGTGGCACAGCAGTTAAGCGTCTGCCTTCAGCTCAGGGCGTGATCCCGGCGTTATGGGATCGAGCCCCACATCAGGCTCCTCCGCTATGAGCCTGCTTCTTCCTCTCCCACTCCCCCTGCTTGTGTTCCCTCTCTCACTGGCTGTCTCTATCTCTGTCAAATAAATAAATAAAATCTTTAAAAAAAAAAAAAAACAGAAAACTCTTCAACAACTAAAAGTACCAACCACATTTTCACTATCAAAAGTACAGAATAATAGTTTATTGTAGCTTTTTAATTCCTCTGGCAAATGTTTTTCAGTTTTAATTACCACAGAACTGTCAGCCTTAGGTCAAGTGGAATAGCCTGGTGTACACACTGACCTTTTTTAGCTGTATATGAGAACACAAATTTCTAATACAACATTGTATATGATGAAATTAGGAGGAAAGATGGAAAAGACAGAAACAGACACCAGAGCATAGAGGAAGAAAAGAGGGGGAGATGAAACAGTAAAATCATATGAAGATAAGAATCCCTTAGGATTAGAGAAGCCCATATTATAACCCACAAAGGGTAGGCTTTTTTTATTATGTTCAGTTAGCCAGCATATAGTACATCATTAGTTTTTGATGTAGTGTTCAACGATTCATTGGTTGCATATACACCCAGTGCTCATCACAATACGTGATGTACTCCTTAGAGAGTTTTTTAAAATCCCAGAATTCTATAGCCAGTTAACAGGGCCAGAGAATAAATAATTACCAGTGATTTCTACATAGCGGGGGAAAAAGCTTTTTTAGGTAAAGCAAACAGTAAGGTTTTTGACGTTGATTTTTTTCCTTTTCTATAACCCCACCACCATTACCATCAGTCACAGAAAGCAGCCATTCTTAAGCACAAGGCAGGGGAGCAGCATTTTGCCAGAAAGCACCTAAGGAGAGAAGACCGAGTATAAGACAGCCAGAAGGCCGGCGGAGAATCCAGAGCCGATAAAAGACAGAAGAGAATCCAGAGAGAACAGGGCAGACATTTAGCAATTCCCTAACCCCTAGTGAAGTCGGACTAGGGTTAAAACCATATATATCATATCTTCATTGCAGTTAGTTTCCTATAAACCTCTATTTTTTTTTACCTGCTTGGTTGACACGTGCAGTTTACTTCAAAGTATGAATTCAATCTTATTTGTTCTTTTTTGTTGTGATTATAAAACTGTTTTAATAACTTTCTAGGCCCAAGATGGAGCTGCTCCTGCTTTAAAGTACCACATCAGCAAACTATAACTTGATAAATTTTGTGTCCCTGTAAATGCTTTGTTTGACCAGAAATGCAGTACAGTTTACTCCTGAATAACACAGTGTTTAGGGGTGCCAACCCCTGTGCAATCAAAAATCTGTATAACTTTTGACTCCCCCTAAACTTAACTACCAATAACCTACTGTTGACTGCAGGACTTTCCAATAATATAAAGAGTCAAATAACACATATTTTGCATGTTATGTGAATTACACACAGTATTCTTACAATAAGATAAGCTAGAGGGTAACAAATGTTACCAAAAAAGTCAAAGAAAGAGAAAATGCATTTACAGTAATGTACTATAAAAAATCCACATGTAAGTGGACCCATGCAGTTCAAATCCCTGCTCAAGGGTCAACTGTATGTCCAGTCAGCCAATCCCCAAACACCAAGCCAGATCAGGGCCTTGTCACCCCAGACAAAGTTGACTATTTGGCCCCAGCCAATCAGATACTTCCTATTTCTCTCTTCCTTGGTCTTTATCCTTTATCCTGCAAAAGCTTCCTGCAAAAACATCATTTTGCAGTTTTCTGAAAGGAGACTGTATGCTTCATGAAGTATTAAAGTTTGTTTGTATCACCCTAAATTGTCTTTCTTTAATCATTTTGTAATAGAAACTAAATTTAAAGAATCCCTTCCAAATACTTGTATAAGATACTGTAACCAGGGAGACTGCAGGGAAGGTTTCTGTGCCCAGAACCACCCACCTAAGTCAGCAAATATCTCTTTACTGAAGGAGCCTATGGAAATAAACAAGGGCCACCCAAATGAGAAGGAGCAAAGGCTCTTTATTCAGTCTTGATATAGCAAGGGAGACAGCCACCATCATTTGCATTTTGACAGAGACTCAAAGGCAGACAGAGGAGTGGGAGAGCATAGAAAAAGGGAAGGCTTCACGTACTTTCCTGAGTGGAAGCTGTTAGCATGGAGAAACTCAGGGCAGGCTAACTAGAAATGAGGCATCCTATGAGATTGGATAGGAGAGCATATATTGCTTTTCTCTGGTTATTTATTACATTGAAAGTGGGCGCAAAAATTAGAGAAGGTGTCAGCTATGGATCAAATGCCGGCCATTTGGGGCTGATTGCTACAGAAGCTGTCATTTGGCATCTTGAACTGGTTGCTACAGGTTGTGAGCCAGAGTTCTATTTTAATATAGGTCTGACCATTGTCCATTTGTATTTTAGCCTCTCAAGCCTTTGAGCATGCTACAAATCCCCTGCACAATGGGACTCATCAGCTATTCACATTAACTTCCAATGGTAGGAATCCATTTTCACTGAAACAATGATTTCTTACTTTTTTTGATGCCAAAATGATCTATCATTGCCAGGGTGAATTCAAATGAAGTGAACAGAACAAAACAAAACAAAACAAAAAAAGCCGAAGGAAATGGAAGTTGACTACAAAAGAGAACCATGGTGTCAGAAAATGAATTTGAGGTGTACTCTCGGCAGAATTGAAATTGAATACCAAGAGAGGCTGAGAGAGTTGACAGAGACCACACAGTGGAAATCTAAAAAGACCACTGGGCATTTCTATAATGATCTTTAAATTGTATCTTCTGTATCTACTTTTTCTAGGTCAAATGCGGTAAGCTTTAGTAAATTCATTTTGTGAGAATTAACAGTGGAAATGTAATCAACACCCCCCCAGTAATACTTTTTAAAATGCATAACTCGGGCAGCTGGGTGGCTCAGTCATTTAGGTGTCTGCCGTCAGCTCAGGTCATGATCCCAGGGTCCTGGGGTTGGGCTCCCTGCTCAGGGGGAAGCCTGCTTCTCCCTCTCCCACTCCCCTTGCTTGTGTGCTCTCTCTCTCTCTCTCTGTGTCAAATAAATAAATAAAATCTTTAAAATAAAATAAAATAAAATAAAATAAAATAAAATAAAATAAAATGCATAGCTCTGCAATGACCTTTTCCCTAAGAAGTGGGGGATGGGGAATCCCTGGTGGCTCCCCAACCCCAACATGATCCATTCCCAAGTTCTTATGTGAGGCCCTTCTTGATCTAGCCCCTCCCTGCTTCTCAAGCTTCATCCCTTATAACTCCTACTTCTCACCTCCTCCCCTCACACATACACAGAACCTGAGCACAAATGATACTAAATTGCTGACAATCCCTTGAACACAACAGGACCTCTCAAAAGTCTTCGAATGTGCAAATTTTTTTCCTTCTCTTTAAATTCTCTCTCATCCTCTGTCGCCTTGGTAACATATTCATCCTTCAAGACTCAGTCTACTTTAAAAAGGTTTTTTTGACCCTACACGTATTAAAAGGAAGGAAAGGAAGATGGAAAGGAGATTTCTCTTGAATATATTAAAAGAAAAGTTAATAAACTACCAAACGGTGTAAAGAGAGAACATACATACTTCAGAGTTAGACAGATTTACAAACTGTGATCCTGAGCAGATTACTTCATCTCTCAATCTCTTCAACTATAAAATAAGGAAAATAATCCCACAGATAGTAATTATTATAAGTTTTTTCCTTCTCTCTTCTTCACCCAAAAGAGCAGCATTATTAAGGTTGACATTTGTATAATATAATGTAAATTTCAAAATTTAAAGTACTTTTTCAACAATTGTCTTATTTAATCTTTAAGTCAATCCTAAGAAATAGGTTGTATTTATTATCCTCAGAGAAAGAAACTGAATGTCAAAGAGAAGTTAAGTGGCAAAGTCTGGAATCTATTCCAAGTATTCTGTTTCCAGATCCCGTATTGTCATTTTATACTGATCCGTTCGACTTGAAAGGCCCTAATGTTACTCTACTAAAATGTTACTTTAACCTTGCCTTTACCTAAGTACTTAAATGTCACTGAAAACTTACTATTAATCATCCTTTATTTTTACATTTCAACAAAGCATCAAGCTAACTGGAAGCAAAATCTCAGAAATAAATTACATTTCATGTTCATTTTTTAGGCCAGGATGTCATACTTCTTGCTAATTTTCAGTTAAAGATCTGGTGAGCTATCTGACATTTCTGGATAAAATTTCATAAAATCCTTTTGTTTGGTAAGTAGGTGTGTGTTGTGTTAAGAATAATAAGAAGTAAGCCGCTGAATTAGAACAAAACTATGCACATACATTTATGTAGCTTTTAACAGATGGTTGCATGTGTCGGATTATTAACGGTCTGAATTTTTAAGCTACTTTAATGCAATAGAACAGCTGAAAACTAGCATAATCATGTTGCTAAAATAAAAGAGCAGCCGTTTGAAAAATAGCCAAAACACACTAAAAAGTCACTTTGAACCTCCTCAAGTGATCAACTGCATTCTTTCTCTATTGCAGTGCCCCTCACTCTAGACCCCTTCTTCCCTTCACATTCCCAGTGAAAATATGGCAAACACATACTGATTGAACCACTTTCAGGGCACATTAAAATCTTGTTTTATAAAATCTTCTTAGAGAAAAGCTTAGAGAAAGGCTACCCACTCACTAAACTTGACTGTATTCAGGGTTACTGGTCTAGCCATTTACCTCCATCCCTTATTAGTGGTGAGAAGAGGAAGGGCACTAGAGGGTCCACCCATCTTCCTTTCTGAAATTCTTTATTGAAAGAGAGCTCTGGAAAATTGATTTTTATTCTAGGGGAATCACACTTAACCTTTGTGGAGCCCAAGGCAACGGTACAACTAAAGGCCCATTTCTACATGTCTAAATATCTTAAGAGTTATAACAGAATTTTATTTTCTTAAAGATTTTATTTATTTATTTGACAGAGAAAGACAGAGATAGTGACAGAGACAGCAGAAGAAAGCACAAGCAGGGAGGAGAGGGAGAAGCAGGCAGCCGCTGAGGAGGGAGCCCAACTCAGGACTCAATCCCAGGATCCCGGGATCATGACCTGAGCCTAAGGCAGATGCTTAACCAACTAAGCCACCCAGGCACCCCTATAAGTAACAGAATTTTAAATAAAAGAGCTTCCATTATCCTACCTTAAAAACATTCAGAATTCACAGACTCCTATGGTAGAACATGGTGGTGTGGGAAGAGAAGACCTTCATCTGCTCTTCTACTCTTCTCTCCTCCTATACCACCCAGCATTGTGAGCCTCCCCACAGTATGTACATGATAGGCCTCAAGTTCAAGCTCTGTTAGGCTCTTGGCCTTCCCTAAGGCCTAGTGTGTGCAGAGCTATGGTCTACCCTTAGGAGGTGAATGGAGGTAGGAAGCCCACATAGGCCCTGGAATTTCAGAGCCATTGGATCAGAGGATTTTAGGGTCCCAATTACCCTGGGTATGGTCTAGTTTGGGGGCATGGGAGGCTGCAGGCTGCCTGGCCCCATAGACTCCTCCTCCTCAAAGAGGAAGGTACAGAAGAGGGGCCCCCAGAACCACAGGAAGTGGCCTACCACAGGTAGGCCCTCTCAAGTTTATGTCTCTTTATTATAGAAATAAAAAATGTTTTCCTCTCCTAAAGGCCATAGCACATTTAAAGAGGCCCCAAATTTCAACAGTAATAACACTTGTCATTCTAAACATTCCTTTATTACATTTTTTTAAAAGGAGATTCAAGAAAGAATAAGAGGCATGAATTGTTGTTTTATCTCTAATCTTCTAAGCTATACAGATTGAAAATTCAACAACTCTTCCTGCATCTGCAAAGAGGGAAGGACACAGGGCAAACCACTGCCCCTAAGATTGGAGAGACAGACAGGCAAATACAAGGGGTTGTGGATTACCACAGCAGAGACTCACAAGTGGAAACCGCCACAAGAACCAGGGCCTGGGTAGGAAAATCTGAACCACAATTGATGAATTGTTGGAGGCTGAGTTTAAGAGTTAAAAGTTTAATTTTAAGAGTTAAATTTAAGAGTTAAAAACTTCAGGGTGTCTGGGTGGCTCAGTCAGTTAAGTGTCTAATTCTTGATTTCAGCTCAGATCATGATCTCAGGGTCATGAGATTGAGCCCTGTGTCTGGTTCCACACTCAGCAAAGAGTCTGCTTGAGTTTCTCTCTCTCCCTCTCCCTTTGCCCCTCCCCCCACTTGTGTGCTCTCTCTTTCTCTTTCTAAAAAAATAAATAAATAAATCTTTAAGAAAAACAAGTTAAAAACTTCTGGGGGATCTAGTCATAAGAGGGACACCAAAATATTATGACATTTATTTCCAAGGGCTTCTCAGAGTAAATATCAGAGAAAAATCCCCTCATGCTTCCAGAAGGGGGAGGGGAAAAGAAACCATTTTGAAATATGCCACAGAAATCTGTTCTTCCCAACAGGGTCTGACCTCAGGAGAAAACAGTTAACCAGAGCTTAACCTGCTAAGGAATTATCAGAGCATAACTGACCAGGAAGAAGGGAAATACCCAAATTTAGCTCACTCTAACCATCCTGTCCTACCTATAGGGAGAGAAAGGAAACCGAGAAACACTTGTGAAGTTCACAATCCAGAAGCACAGGCTCACTAAAAGACTGAGATTATCAGACTATAGACTGCTTCCCCTCCCCCAACACCTCACCATCACTTTATAAAAGCCTATTTACAACACTTCCTTTTACTCAGTACATAATGTCTGGCTATCAAGAAAAAATTACAAGGCATACCAAAGGACAAGAAACACAATTTGAAGAGGCATTGCAGGGATGTTGAAATTATCAGACCAGTAATTTAGAACAACTGTCAGTAATATGTTAAGGACCCTAAGGGATAAAGTGCAGAGCATGCAAGAACAGATGGGCAATGTAAGCACACAGATGGAAATCCTAATAGAGATCCAAAAGGAAACTAGAGATCAAAAACACTGTAAAAGAAATTGAGAATGTGTTTGATGGGCTTATTAGTACACTGAACACGGATGAGTAAAGACTCTTTAAGCTAAAGAATATATCAAAAGAATCCCCAAAAACTGAAAAACAAAGAGAATAAAAACTGAAAACAAAAAACAGAACAGAATGGAGCACCTGGGTGACTCAGTGGGTTAAGCGACTGCCTTTAGCTCAGATCATGATCCCAGGGTCCCAAGATAGAGTTCTGCATCAGGTTCCCTGCTCCCCAGGGAGCCTGCTTCTCCCTCTCCCTCTGCCTGCCGCTCCCCCTGCCTGTGCACTCTCTCTCTCTTTCTCTATCAAACAAATAAATAAAATCTTAAAAAAAAAAGAACAGAATATCCAAGGACTATGAGACAACTATAAGAGGTACAATATATGTGCAATTGTAATACCAGAAAGAGAAGAAAGAGGAAAAAAAAAACAGAAGAAATATTTTAAACAATACTGAGTAAGAATTTCCCCAAATTAACAAATGAAATATTTAAAGTATTGAGAGAGAAAGATCACCAACCTACAATTTTGTACCTGGTGAAATTAACCTTCAAAAGAGAAAAAGAAATAGAGACTTTTTCAAAAACAAAAATAAATGAGAGAATTTGTTTCCAGTAGACCTGCATTGTAAGAAATATTAAAAGAAGTTCTTCAGAGAGACTAAATACTGTAGGTCAGAGAGTACATACATCAAGTACAATTCCTACATTAAATAAGAAAGAGCAATGAAGAATAAATAAGTAAAGGCAAAATAAAAACTCTTATTTTTCTTGCTAAGCAAAATAAGTAAGTCAAAGAAAGACAAATACCATATGATTTCACTCATATGTGGAATTTAAGAAACAAAATAGATGACCATAAGGAAAAGGAAGGAAAAATAAAATAAGATGAAAACAGAGAGGGAGGCAAACCATAAGAGACTTTAAAATATAGGAAAAAACTGAGGGTTGCCAGAGGGGAGGTGGGTTGGGGCTTGGGTGATGGGCATTAAGGAGGGCACTTGAAGTAATGAGCACGGGGTGTTGTATGCAACTGATGAATCACTAAATTCTACCTCTGAAACTAATAATACACTATATGTTAATTAAATTGAATTTTAACAAAAAAAAATTTCAAACTCTTATTTTTCCTAACTTATCTAACAGATAACAGTTTTTCAAAAAAAATACTAACAATGTATTTGATTATGCACACTTTTGTACATATTTTATGGATATTTACATATGCTTACATGGAAATGAAATAAATGACAGCAATGATACAAGAGAAGGGAGGAAGAAACTAGGAAGATTTTGGTAATATAAGGCATTCATGCTACCTGTGAAGACATATAATATTATTTGAAAGTAGACTTGGAGAGCTATAAATATATATTGCAAATTTTACAGCAACCATTAAAAAATTTAAGAAAAGAAGTTTAACCAATATGCTAAGAAGAGAAAATGGAATCATATAAATTGCTCAACTAAAATAACAAAAGGCAGAAAAATTAGAAGACAATGAGAAAAATAACAAAGGCAACAAATAGGAAACAGAAATGAATTTGGTAGATACTACTCCAACTATATAATAATCACTATAAACATCATTGGTTAAATCACCAACTAAAAGACAGAGACTGTCAGAGTGGACAAAAAAACAAGAACCACATCTCTGTTGTCTACAAGAAACCTGCTTTAAATATAAAAACACATACAGATTAAAAGTAAAGGGATGCAAAAAGATATACCATGCTAACAATAATCAAAGGAAGGCAGGGGTAGATGCATTAATTTTAGACAGAACAAACATCAATGCAAGAAAAGTGATCAGAGATAAAGAGGGACATCACACAATCATAAAGGAGTCAGTACTCCAGAAAACATAACAATCTTTGATGTATATGCCCCAACAACAGAGTATCAAACAAAATACATGAAACAAAAACTGCAAGGAAAAATAGATGAATCAGCTATCATAGTTGGAGACTTCAACACCACTTCGTCAAAAATGGGCAGATTCAGCAGGAAGACAGTCAGTAAAAACAGAGTTGAATTCAACATCATCAGTCAACTGGATATAACTGACATCTATAGGTTACTTCATCCATCAATAGCAGATCACACATTCTTCTCAAGCTTGAATGGAAAATTCACCAAGATAGACCACATTCTGGACCATAAAAACCTCATAACAAATTTAAAAGAATGGAAGTTATAAAATATCTGCTCTCAGACAACAATGAAATTAAACTAGAACTCAATAACAAAAAGATAACTGAAAAATCTCAAATATGTGGAGATTAAACAACACACTTCTAAATAAGACATGAGTCAACAAAGAGATCTCAAGAGAAATTTTAAAATATTTCAATTAAATGAATATGAAAATACATATTATCAAAATTTGCAAAATAGAGCCAAAGCAGTGCTTAGAAGGAAGTTTATAGTATTGAATGCATATAATAGAAAAGAAGAAAGATTTAAAATCAATAATCTAAGTTTCCACCTTACGAGACTTGAAAAAATTGCTAATTATATATAAAGTAAGTAAGAAAATTAATAACAAAAATTAGATCAGAGATCAATGAAATTTAAAACAGGAAATCAAGAGAGAAAATCAACAAAAACTGGTTATTTGAAAAGATCAATACAATTGATAAGCCTCTAGCCAGGCTAACTAAGAAAACATAATATTATTACTAGAATGAGAAATGAGAGAAGGAGCATGGATAGATTCCATGGACGTAAAAAAAGATAATAAAAGATTATAAACAACTTTATTCCCACAAATTTGATAACCTAGATGAAATGGACCAATTCCTGGAAAGACACAATCTGCCAAAAATCACACAGAAGAAACAAACCTGAGTAGGTCTATATGTATTAAAGAAATTGAATCAATAATTAATAAACTTCTAAAGCAGAAATAAGCAAGCCCAAATAAGTTCACTTGCCGAGTTCTACCAAAAATTAAAGGAACCAATTACACAACTCTGTACAATCTCTTTCATAGGATAGAAGCAAAAGGAATTTTCCTAATTCTGTAGGCCAACATTACCCTAATACTAAAACAAGGCAAAGACATTAAAAGAAAATAAAACTATAGGCCAATATCTCATCTATCATGAATATAGATGCAAAATTCCTCAAAGCATTATTAGAAGACTGAATCCAACCATGTATAAAACGAATTATATACCATGACCAAGTGGATCCCAGGTATGCAAGATTAGTTAGACTTTTCAAAATAAATTAATGTGGTTCATCACATCAACAGGCTAAACGAGAAAAATCACATGATCATATCAATAGATGCAGAAAACAGCTGACGAAGTCCAATACCTATTCTTGATAAAAACTCTCAGTAAACTAGAAATAGAGGGGAACTTCCTAAACTTGACAGAATATCTACAAAAAACCTACAAATAACATCATACTTCATGGTGAGAAACTCAAAGCTTTCCCACTAAGATCAGGTACAAGGCAAGAATGTCTCCTCTCATCACTCCATTTTAACAGCATACTGGAAGTTCTAATTAATGCAGTAAGACAAGAAAAGGAAACAAAAGGTATACAGATTTGGAAGAAAAAAATAAGACTGTCATGCATAAAAATGATATAATTGTCTGTGGGAAAAATCGAAAAGAACTGACAAAACATATCTAACTAAAAACCAATTATAGGAAGTCTGCAGGATACAAAGTCAATATGCAAAAGTCAATCTCTTTCCTATACACCAGCAATGAATGAGTGGAATTTGAAATTGAAAATACATTAACATTTACATTAGCATCCAAAAAAATTAAATACTACAGTATAAATCTAGCAAAATATATACAAGATGTAGAGGAGCATGAGAGTTTTTAAGAACTAAAGAAATACAGAGATATTCCACATACCTGGATAATACTCAATATTGTCAAGATGTCAGTTCTTCCCAACTTGATCTACAGATACAATGCAATCACAATCAAAATCCCAGCAAGTTACTTTGAGGATATAACAAACTGGTTCTAAGCTTATATGCAAAGAAAAAAAGACCCAGAATATCCATTCAATATTGAAGGAGAAGAATAAAGTCAGATAATCAACAGCACCCTACTTTAAGACTTAGTATAAAGCTAGAGTAACCAGAAAAAAAAATGTGGTATTGGTGAAAGAATACACAAATAGATCAATGAACAGAACAGACAGCTCAAAGACCCACATAAACATAGTCAACTAATCTTTGACAATAGACCAAGGGTAATACAATGGAGCAAAGAGATTCTTTTAACAAAAGTGCTGGAACAGCTGTACATCCACAAGCAAAAAAAAAAAAAAAAAGGAATCCAGATACAGGCCTTACAGGCCTAACAGCCTTCCCCAAAATGAACTCAAATGGATCACAAACTTAAATGTAAAACACAAAACTATAAAACTTCTAGAAGATAACATAAGAGAAAACCTAGATGACCTTGGGTTTGACAATGGCATTTTAGATAAAACACCAAAGACACAACCCATGAAAGAAATAATAGATAAGCTAGACTAGGGGCGCCTGGGTGGCACAGCGGTTAAAGCGTCTGCCTTCGGCTCAGGGCGTGATCCCGGCGTTATGGGATCGAGCCCCACATCAGGCTCCTCCGCTATGAGCCTGTTTCTTCCTCTCCCACTCCCCCTGCTTGTGTTCCCTCTCTCGCTGGCTGTCTCTGTCTCTGTCAAATAAATAAATAAAATCTTTAAAAAAAAATAGATAAGCTAGACTAATTTAAGTTTAAAACGTTTTACCTGTGAAAGATGATATTAAGAGCTTGAGAAAACAAGTCACAAACTAGGAGAAAATATTTGCGAAAAACACATCTGATAGAGGACTGTTATTCAAAACATACAGAGAACTCTTCCACAATAAGAAAACAAACACCCCATTGAAAAATGAACCCAACACATGAGTAACCCTCATCAAAGAAGATATACAGAAGGAAAAGAAGCAGATGAAAAGAAGATCTTTGTCATATGTCATCAGGGAAATGAGATACTACTATATGTTTATTAGAATTGCAAATTCACCACCAATACAAATGCTGGTGAGAATATGGAGCATCAGAAACTCCCATCCATTACTGTTGGGAATGCAAAACGGGATAGCCACTTTGGAGACAGTTTGATAGTTCCTTATAAAACAAATACATTCTTATCTTATAATCCAGCACTCACACTCCTTGATATTTACCCACAGGAGGTGAAAACATATCCACACAAATCTGCACATGGATGTTTATAGCAGCTTTAGTCATAATTGCCAAAACTTGGATACAACCAAGATGTCCTTCAGTAAGTGAACGGATATGTTAGCTGTTAATTCAATGTTAAAAATGGAATGGATACCACTCTTTTATCTGTAGTTTCATTTGCAAATATCTTCTCCCATTCTGTGGGTTGCCTCTTTGTTTTGATGACTGTTTTCCTTTGCTGTGCAGAAACTTTTTATCTTGATGAAGTCCCAAAAGTTCATTTTTTCTTTTGTTTTCCTTGCCTTTGGAGATGCGTCATTAAAGAAGTTGCTGTGGCCGATGTCGAAGAGGTTACAGCCTATGTTCTCCTCTATGATTTTGACAGATTCCTGTCTCACACACGAGAGACTATGGACTCTGGGAAACAAACTGACGGTTTCAGAGGGGAGGGGGGTGGGGGAATGGGCTAGGCCAGGGTTAAGGAGGGCACGTATTACATGGAGCACTGGGTGTTATATGCAAACAATGAATCATGGAACACTATATCAAAAACTAATGATGTACTGTATGGTGACTAAAAAAAAGTGAAATGGAATTCAATGTTAAATGTTAAATGTTAAATGTTAAAAGGAATTCAACGTTAAAAAAAAGAAGAGCTTCAAGCAATGAAAAGCTTGATGAATTTTACATGCCTATCACTAAAAGAAAGAAACCAATATGAAAAGTCTATATACTATATGATTTCAACTATACGACATTCTGGAAAAGGCAGAACTATGAAGATAGCGAAAAGATCAGTGATTTCCAGGATTTGGGGGAAGGAAGTGCAGGAATGAATAATCAGAGCACAAAGATTTTTAGGGCATTAAAACACTGTATAATACCATAATGATGGGTGTATGTTATTATACATTTCCCAAACCCACAGAATGTGCAACACCAAGAATAAACGATAAACTAAGCACTTTGGCTGATTATGATGTATCAATGTAGGTTAATCAATTATAACAAATGTACCACTCTGTGGGGGATGGTGATAATGATGTTGATTAAGGAAGAGGCTCTCAGGGGCACAGGGGGAGCAAGGAATATATAGGAAATCTGTAACCTCAATTTTGCTATGAACCTAAAACTTTTCTAAAAAATAACATCTTGCTTAAATGGTTTTAAATTTTCCAAATTTGATGGAAACTATAAACCAACAGATCCAAGAAGCTCAACAAATTCCAAGAAGAAAACAAAAGCCAGTCAAAACCATTTATAAAGAGAATCAAACCAGTCAAAACCACTGATAAAAAGAAAATCTTCAAAGCATCCAGGGAAAAGGGACACATTACATAGAAAGGAACAAATATAAAGAAGAGAGCAGACTGAGGGGGAGGAGCTAAGATGGCAAAGTAGTAGGGGGACCCTAGGCTCGCCTGTCCCTCCAGCACAGCTACATAAATATCAAATCATTCTGAATGCCCCAGAAACTGATCTGAGTACTGACAGAACAAACCACACAATTAGAGGGAGAGAAGAGGCCACCATGGAAGGTAGGAGGTGCAAAGACATGGTTTGGGGGAGAAACAGATCGCGGGTGCTGTGGAGAGAAGGGAGCCCTGACTGTGGAGACAAGTGCCCTCAAACGAGAGAGAAAGAGAGAGAGAGACTGAGAGAGAGAAAGAGAGAGAGGGAGAGACAGAGACAGAGAGACAGAGAGGGTAGTGCACAGAAGATTGCACAAGGAAAACACTTCCTCAAAGCTATTGACCAGGAAAACAACAGGGGCTGATTTTCATGAGTTTTTGCAACTAGCAGGGCTCAAAGACTGGAACCTAAGAGGTCTATGGCCTGGCTAGTATAGACCCATGAGGGTGCTGGCAGTGCTCCTATAGAGAAGGCTGGCAGGTAACCTGGCAGACAGCACAATCGGAGCATCACCTAAGAAGCACTGGAAGAAATGGTTCCTTCTTCTTGGAGCATATCTGAGAGAGGTAGCATTGCCTCGACAGGGACAAAAGAACCAGTGGGTGCCATTTCCCTCCTCCAACCCTCAGCATAGGCACAGAGACACCTGCTGAGGGCAGATAACCTGGACACTGGCTCTTTAGTGTGATCTGCTCCAAACCCCACACTCCTGTGCTCTGGTGTGACTGCCCTTCTAGATCAAAGCCGCATCAATCCCACTGAAGCAGGACCTTCCCTTGGAAGACAATCACAGGTCTCTGCCACACCAGGTCCCTAAAGTTCAGAGTTCTAAAACTCAGCCAACCTGGCTGGGATAGAGCCCAAAGCGTACCGAACTGCTCCAGGCAGGCAAGTAACCTGGACACAGACAGTGTGAAAACAGCAAACTGAAAAACACCTAGGACACATGAGGAGAAATTACTGGCTCCTCTGGAAAGGCTTCCCAGAGAGCAGCAAGCATGAACTCCCTTCTCTGGGACAAAGGAGCTGGCTAGCACCATTTCTCTCCCCAATCCCTCAGCATAAACTAACTTCAGTAAACAGCAAAGCACCAACAATGGCTGCCTAAACTACTTACACCAAGGCTCACTCCACTGCTCACTGCTGATACTGCTTTTCTTGGGCAAGTGTACCTGAGAACCAGCACAGAAGACCCCTGCCTCAGAAGACCAGCACAAACCCCCAAACACACCATGTCTATTGATCACAGAATTCTGAAAATCTTCAGCTCTAGTGGAAATAGCTAGAGGTCTCTTTTAACAAGCAGTCCAGAGCACACCTAATTAAAACTGGCCAGTCCAAACACTCTCCACTGCAGACAAGAAGAAATTCTGCAGAGGACTGACCTGAGAGACAGAGTAGAGTACACAGCAGTGGAGTGCACATACCATATACCAGAGACACTTCCTGAAGCACAAGGCCCTGGAGAGTATCTGACCTCTTCTTCATAAAGCCATTACTCTCAGAAGCAGGAAACACAACAGACTTTCCTAACACAGAGAAAAAGGCAGAGACCTAGACAAAATACCAAGACAGAGGAATTCATCCTAAAAGAAAGAACAAGAAATGGTCATAGCCAGGGATCTAACTGAAACAGATAAAAGTAGGATGACTGATCCAGATTTTAAAGCAACAATCATAAGGACGTTAGCTGGGCTTGAAAAAAGTGTGGATGACACCAAGGAGTCCTTTTTCACAGAGATAAAAGACCTAAAAACTAATCAGGCCAAAATGAAAAATGCAATAACCAAGATTCAAAACTGACTAGATGTGATGACCACAAGGATGGAAGAAGCAGAGGAATGAAAAAGTGATACAGAAGATAAAATTATGGAAAATAATGAAGCTGAACAAAAGAAAGAAAAATCTTGGATCATAAAATTAGACTTAGGGAACTCAGTGACTCCATACAGTGTGATCACATTCATATCATAGGAATCCCAGAAGAAAAAGAGAGGGAAAAGGGGGAAGAAGATTTATTTGAGCAGATTATAGCTGAAAACTTCCCTAATCTGGGGAAGGAAACAGACTTCCAAATGTAGGAGGCACAGAGAATGCCTATCAAAAATAACAAAGGCAGGCCAATACCAAGATATATTGTTCTTAAATTTGCAAAATATAGAGATAAAGAAAAAGTCCTAAAAGCAGCAAGACAAAAGAAGTCCCAAACTTACAAGGGAAGACAAATAAGGTTAGCAGAAGATCTATCCACAGAAACTTGGCAGGCAAGAAGATAGTGCATGATGTATTCAACATGCTGAATGGGAAAAATATGCAGCCAAGAATACTCTACACCTAAGGCTATTATTCAGAATAAAAGGATGAATAAAGAGTTTCTCAGACAAACAAAACCTAAAGGAGTTCATGACCAATAGACCAGTCCTGCAAGAAATATTAAAGGGGACTCTGAATGGGAAAGACCAAAAGCGACAAAAACTGGAAAGTAAAAGAGAAAACCTCCAGAAATAATGACAAAACAAGTAATAAAATGGCACTAAATTCATTTCTAGCCATAATTTCCCTGAATATAAATGGACTCAATGCTCCAATTAAAAGACATAGGGTGTCAAAATGGATTTAAAAAAATAAAGAAGACCCATATGTATGCTGCCTACAAGAGACTCATTTTAGACCCAAAGACACCTGCAGATTGAGAGTGAGGGGATGGTGAAATATTTACCATGCACATGAATGTCAAAAGAAAGCTGGAGTAACCATACTTATATCAGACAAACTAGATTTTGAACCAAAGACTATAACAAGAGATGAAGAAGGGCACTACATCATACTAAAGGCATCTATCCAACAAGAAGATCTAACAATTGTAAATGTTTATGCCAACACAACATGGGAGTACCCAATATATAAAACAATTAGTAACAAACATAAAGGACCTCATTGATAATAATATAATAATAGTAGGGGAATGTAACATCCCCACTTACATCAATGGACAGATCATCTAAGCAGAAAATCAACAAGGAAACAATGGCTTTGAAAGACTCACTGGGCCAATGGACTTAACAGGTATATTCAGAACATTTCATCCTAAAGTAGGATGAATACGCATTCATTTCAAGTGCACATGGGACATTCTCCAGAATAGAACACATACTGGGTCACAAATTGGCCCTCAACAAGTACAAAAAGATTGAGACCTTCCATACATATTTTCAGACATGATGCTATGAAACATGAAGTCAACCACAAGAAAAAATTTGGTAAGACCAGAAATACATGGAAGCTAAAGAACTTTCACCTAAAGAATGACTGGGTCAATCAGGAAATTAAATAAGAAATAAAAATACATCAAAACAAACAAAAATGAAAACATGATAGTCCACAACCTTTGGGACACAGCAAAAGAAGTTCTAAGAGGGAAGTAAATAGCAATACAGGCCTACCTCAAGAAGCAAGAAAAATCTCAAATAATAACCTAAACTTACACCTAAAGGAGCTAGAAAAAACAACCAATGAAGTCTAAAGCCAGCAGAAGAAGGGAAATAATAAATACTAGAGCAGAAATAAATGAGGTAGAAACAAATAACAAAAACAACAAAAACCAGCAGAACAGATAAATGAAATCAGGAGCTGGTTCTTTGAAAGAATTAATAAAGACCCTGAATTGCCAGGGAAATGTTGAAAAAGAAAACCAAAGCTGGGGCCATCACAATGCCTGACTTTAAGCTATATTACAAAGCTGCAGTCAACAAGACAGTATGGTACTGGCACAAAACAGACACATAGATCAATGGAACAGAATAAAGACCCCAGAAATGGACCCTCAACTCTATGGCCAACTAATCTTAGACAAAGCAGGAAAGAACATCCAATGGAAAAAAGACAGTCTCTTCAATAAATGGTGCTAGGAAAACTGGACAACCACATGCAGAAGAATGAAACTAGACCATTCTCTTACACCATACACAAAAACTCAAAATGGATGAAAGATCTCAATGTGAGACAGGAATCCATCAAAATCCTAGAGGAGAACATAGGCAGTAACCTCTTTGACATTCGGCACAGCAACTTCTTTCAAGACACATCTCTAAAGGCAAGGGAAACAATAGCAAAAATGAACTTTTGGGACTTCATCAAGATAAACTTTTTCACAGCAAAGGAAACAGTCAACAAAACTAAGAGGCAATCCATGGAATGGGAGAAGATATTTGCAAATGCCATTTCAGATAAAGGGCTGATATCCAAGATACATAAAGAACTTCTCAAACTCAACACCCAAAAAACAAATAATCCAGTCAAGAAATGGGCAGAAGACACGAACAGACACTTCTCCAAAGAAGACATACAAATGGCTAACAGACACATGAAAAAATGCTCAACATCACTAGCCCTCAGGGAAATACAAATCAAAACCACCATGAGATACCACCTTATACCAATTAGAATGGCAAAAATTAACAAGACAGAAAACAACAAGTATTGGTGAGGTTCTGGAGAAAGGGGAACCCTCTTACACTGTTGGTGGGAATGCAAGCTGGTACAGCCACTCTGGAAAACAGAATGGAGATTCCTTAAGACATTAAAAATAGAGCTACCATATGACCCAGCAATTGCACAACTAGGTATTTACCCCAGAGATACAGACGTAGTGAAAAGAAGGGGCACATGCCCCCCAAAGTTCATAGCAGCAATGTCCACAATAGCCAAACTGTGGAAGGAGCAGAGATGCCCTTCAACAGATGAATGTATAAAGAAGATGTCTTCCATATATACAATGGAATATTATTCAGCCATCAGAAAAGATGAATACCCACCATTTGCATCAACATGGATGGAACTGGAGGGGATTATGCTAAGTGAAATAAGTCAAGCAGAGAAAGACAATTATCATATGGTTTCACTCATACATGGAACATAAGGAGTAGAGCAGAGGACCACAGGAGAAGGGAGAGAAAACTGAATGGGAAGAAATTAGAGAGGGAAACAAACCATGAGAGACTCTGGACTCTGGGAAACAAACTGAGGGTTACAGAAGGGAGGTGGTGGGGGAATGGGGTAACTGGTGATGGAAATTAAGGACGGCACGTGTTGGGATGAGCACTGGGTGTTATAAGCACCTAATGAATCACTGAACACTAAAACAAAAACTTATGATGTACTATGCTGGCTATCTAAACATCATAAATAAATAAATCCATAATACATACATACATACATACATACATATATAAAATTGATAAACTCCTAGCCAGACTTATCCAAAAAGAGAGAGAGAGAGAGAGAAGGGACCCAAATAAATAAAATCATGAATGAAAGAAGAGAGATCACAACCAATACCACAGAAATACAAATAGTTATAATAGAGTATCATGAAAAATTATATGCCAACAAACTGGACAATCTGGGAGAAATGGATAAATTCCTAGAAACATATAAAGCAGTAAACCTGAAATAGTAAGAAATAGAAAACTTGAACAGACTGATAACCAGCAAATACATTGAATCAGAAATCAAAAATCTCGCAACAAACAGAAGTCCAGGACCAGATGGCTTCCCAGGGGAATTCTACCACACATTTAAAGAAGAGTTAATACCTATTCTTCTCAAACTGTTCCAAAAAAATAGAAATGAAAGGGAAACTTCCAAACTCATTCTACAAGGCCAGCATTAGCCTGATTCCAAAACCAGACAAACACCCAACTAAAAAAGAGAACTATAGGCCAATATCCCTAAAGAACATGGACGCAAAGATTCTCAATAAGATACTAGCAAATCTAACCCAACAGTATATTAAAACAATCATTCACTATGATCAAGTGGGTTTATTCCTGGGTTGCAAGGGTTGTTCAATACTCGCAAATCAATGAACATAATATGCCACATTAATAAAAGAAAGATAAGAACCATATGATTTACTCAATGGATGTAGCCAAGTATTTGACACAGTATAGCATCTATTCTTGATAAAAGAGAAACCCTCAACACAGTAGGGATAGAAGGAACATACCTCAACATCATAAAGGCGATATATGAAAAGCCCACAGCTAATAACATCTTCAATGGGTAAAACTGAGAGCTTTTCTTATGGTCAGAGGTACAAAACAGTGATATCCACTCTCGCTACTGTTTTTTGGTTTGGGTTTTTGTTTTTGTTTTTGTTTTAAGATTTTATTTATTTATTTGACAGAGAGAGAGTACAAGCAGGGGGAGCGGCAAGAAGAGGGAAAAGCAGGCTCCCACTGAGCAGAGAGCCCGACATGGGGCTCAATCCCAGGGCCCTGGGATCAGGAGCTGAGCCGAAAGAAGACACTTAACTGACTGAGCCACCCTGGTGTCCCACACCACTGTTTTTTTAATATAGTTATAGAAGGCTTAGCCTCAGTAATCAGACAGAAAAAAAAAAAAGGCATCCAAATCAGCAAGGAAGAAATAAAGCTTTCACTATTTGCAGACAACATGATACTCTATGTAGAAAACTCAAAAGACTCCACCAAAAAATTGCTAGAACTGATACATGAATTCAGTAAAGTTGCAGGATATAAAGTCAATACACAGAAATCTGTTGCATTTCTGCACACCAATAATGAAGAAGTAGAAAGAGAAATCAAGAAATAGATTCCAGGGGCGCCTGGGTGGCACAGCGGTTAAGTGCCTGCCTTCGGCTCAGGGCGTTACGGGATCGAGCCCCACACCAGGCTCTTCCGCTATGAGCCTGCTTCTTCCTCTCCCATTCCCCCTGCTTGTGTTCCCTCTCTCGCTGGCTATCTATCTCTGTTGAATAAATAAATAGAATCTTTAAAAAAAAATAGATTCCATTTACAATTGTACCAAAAAACATAAGATACCTAGGAATAAACCTAAACCAAGACGTAAAAGATCTGTACTCTGAAAACTATAGAACACTTATGAAATAAATTGAAGAATACACAAAGAAATGGAAAACCATTCCATACTCATGGATTGGAAGAACAAAGATTGTTAAAATGTCTATACTACCCAAAACAATCTACCCATTTAACATAATCCTTACCAAAATACCACCAGCATTTTCCACAGAGCTAGAACAAAGAATCCTAAAATTTATATGGAATCACAAAAGACCCTGACTAGCCAAAGCAATCTTAAAAAGAAAAGCAAAGCAGGAGTCATCACAATTCCAGACTTTAAGTTACATTACAAAGCTGTAGTGATCAAGACAGTATGGTACTGGCACAAGAACAGACACATAAATCAATGGAACAGAATAGAAAACCCTGAAACAGACCCACAACTATATGGTCAACTAATCTTTGATAAAGCAGGTAAGAATATCCTGCAGAATATCTAATATCCTTCAACAAAAGGTATTGGGAAAACTGGACAGCAACATGCAGAAGAATGAAACTGGACCACTTTCTTACATCATACAAAAAAACAAATTCAAAATGGATGAAAGACCTAAATGTGATACAGGAACCCATCAAAATTCTAGAGGAGAACACAGGCAGTAACCTCTTTGACATCAGCCATAGCAACTCCTTACTAGATATACATATAATGGAATATTACTCAGCCATCAAAAAGAATGAAATCTTGCCATTACAACAATGTGGATGGAGCTAGAGACTCATGCTAAGGGAAATAAGTCAGTCAGAGAAATACAAAAACCATATGATTTCACTCATATGTGGAATTTAAGAAACAAAACAAATAATCATAGGGGAAAGAAAGAGAGGCAAACCATAAAACAGACCCTTGACTATAGAGAACAAACTGAGGGTTGCTGGATGGGGTGATGGACACAGGGGATGGGTTAAGTGGATATTAAGGAGAGCACTTGTGATGAACACTGAGCGTTGGATGTAAGTGATGAGTCACTAAATCCTACACCTGAAGCTAATATTACACTGTATGTTAACTAACTAGAATTTAAATAAAAACTTGGAAAAAAAGAAGACAGCAGATTTTTCATCAGAAATAGCAGAAGCAAAAAGACAGTGAAGCAACATCTTTAAAATACTGAAAAGAAAACCTGTCACTCTAGAAGTCTATGTCCAAGGAATATATCTCTCAAAAACAAGGGCAAATAAGTGAAGTAATTTACAACTAGTAGACTCACTACAAAAAAATGGTAAAGAAAATTCTTCAACAGAAGAAAAATGACACCAGATGCAGATATGGATCTACATCAAGAATGAAGACACTGAAAATCTTTACTATTTGGGTAAATATGTAAGTATTTCCTTATAACTTAATTATCTTTTAAAAAGGAATAGCAACGCAGTATGTGGTTTATAGTATATGTAAAAGTAAAATGTGTGACAACAATATCATAAAGGCCAGGAGTGGGGAAATGGGAATAGTACTATAACATTCATGTATTATATGCGAAGTGGCATGATCACTTGAAGGCAGACCACCACAAATTAAACATGTTTCCTATAAATTCTAAAGCAACCACTGAAATAATAAAACATTATTACAAAAAGTTACAGCTAGCAAGTCTGTAAAGGAGGGAAAAAGTGAATTATAGAAAGAAATCAATTAATCCAAAAGAAGGCAGAAAAGGGAAAAGGGAAACAAAAAATAACAGCTAGGACAAAGAGAAAATAAACAACAAGACAGACTTAAACCTAATAATATAAATAACCCCATCATACATAAAAGGTATAAACATCCCAATTAAAAGGCAGAATTTGTTAGATTAGATTTAAAAAGGAAGACTCAATGACTTTCTGCTTATAAGATTCACTTTTAAATAAACATAAATAGGATACAATCAAAAAAGTGGAAATGATATATTATGCGAACTTTAATAAAAAGAAAGCTAAGTGGCTACGTTAGTATCACAGGTAAACAGTGCAGTGAAAAAGTAAGAACAGATAAGATACAAGATGATATTGGGTTGCTGAAATCAATTCTAATGGGTAATATCTCTTTTAATAAAATAGATACACCATCAGAAATTTCTACATTCTTCAATACTCCAGGTACTCAGTACAGGTTTTAAACTTGAATAAGAGTATTTTCTATTCTTGGTTTTGAATATTCCCTAATTTAGCCCATCTTTTCTGCATGAACAAATATTATCAAGTCCTGTTCATGGCCTCTTATAAGAGATGTGTGGTAGGCTGCCGCCTTCTTCATCACCTTAATGTGGAAAATTTCAACTCTAAATCTTTACCTTGCATGTGTTTTCTGAGAGAGTACAAGATTCCCAGCTTGTTTTACTGGCATTCCCTACTGAAAATAGAGCATTGAAAAGGAAGAAGAGAAGGAAAACAAGGCTGAAATCAGTTCATTAGTAACTGCCTTATTTATTAGTTAGAGCGTAACGAGCGTGTGCATCAATTTGGGTTGTCTGTCCAAAAGCAAAAGTAGTCATTTGTAGCTAAAATAAGCAAAAAGAACATATTTATTGGAAGGATAAGAGGTAGTTTACAGAATCAGAAAAAAAAATCCCAAAATCAGTCCTCAGAAAGGACAACAACAAGGGTAGCATCTGGGAAGGAGGGGCTAGTGACAGACTCTTCAAGGTCACTGGGTTGGTGCAGTAGACAGAATAATGTCCCTACCAAAGATGTCCATGTGCTATTCCCTGGAACCTGTGAATATGTCTCCTTTGATGGCCAGAGGAATTAAGGTTACAAATGGAACAATGATTGTTACTCAGCTGACCTTAACAATAGTGATGATTCTGGGTTATTCAGGTGAGCTTAAGGTAATCACAAGAGTGGCAAAAGAGCAGAGTCAAAGATGGAGAAGTGATGATGCAAGCACAGATAGAGAGATACAATATGAGAAGGACTTGTTCTGCCCTTCACTTTCAAGATGGAGGAAAAAGGCCATGAGCCAAGGAATGCAGGCAGCTTCTAGAAGTATAGCCCTGCTAATATCTAATTTTAGCCCAACGGAATCTGTGTCAAACTTCCGACCTCCGGAACTTAGAAGACAATAAATTTGTGTTGTTTTAAGCCACTAAATTTCGGTAATTTGTTGTAGTAGCAATGGAAAACTAATACAGTCAAGATGAATCACCTTCAGTCAAATCCTTTGAGTTATCCAAGTACAAGGTCTAAATTCCAGGGAAAGCAGCCCCTTGGACTAGCTTGACTATATACAGCTTAATGATTAGTCACTGCCCTTTCTATTCATTTAAATAAGCACTTGCTCCTCTATCTGATTGCATGCTCGTTAAAATCAGAGAGCAGGCGTTTTCTATTTTGTAACAACCATGATGCAATTTGAACAGTAGGTACTCAGTACATGTTTTAGAACTGTATTTAATTTCCAACTGGAGCCATTAGGGAGAAAAGGAGAAAAAAACTATAAAAAGTGAAAAGATTTTTATAGCACTAAACTCTAGATATAACACTTGCTTTTCACTGAGCCTCCACCCAGTATGTACAAAGTGCCCTCACATGTTTTACTCTCCAGCCTGTGACTGTTTATTTCATAAAAACATGTGCATCTTTATTCCATTTTGCAGCCCACTGCCTACCTATTCCTCAAGCATGGCCCATGAGGAGCAGAACTTTTGTGCCCCTGGCAAAATGTCCCTCTGGGTACTTGGACAAACAGATGTCCAGTCAACTTGAAAAGGAACATAAAGAGACAATTAGATTCTGGAGAGCCTGTCCCAGGGCTTATCAAGCAGTTAGGAAAACATTTTAGACCCACAGGAAAATATATGAGACAAGTTTTTATGATGCTCCTTCAAGTCCAGCTGGCTGGTTTGCAGTAATTTGGAAACTACTGCTTTAGTCTGGGTTTTCTGATTGGTTAGATTTAACTGGATGGAACAAACTAAATGAGTGGCGATATATCATTTACTCTGGTACCCTGCCTTCATTATTGTTTAATAATTTAATTTGTATATTGTTAAATGATTTAAATTCCAGGAAGTATAGAAGGTTCTGAAACTTTTCCTTCCACTGGGCTTTTTACCCCCAAAAATCAAATGAGAGTTTTGTGAGACAAATGATACTGACTTTGTGAGTTTTCCTGGCACTTCAACGAGGTATTAAGAGATCAGGCACTTCCACAGTTTGCAGAGATCAAATATTAATAATAACACTACTCTGATGTAGAAATGGTAAGAAAGTCTGTAAGTCTTCCTATCCCTGTTTCCTTTCTATTTCCTGACAAGCTGACTGGTTGGAGGGCAATCCCAGTAGGGCAGCTATACTGACAAAATGAAAAAAAAAACAAATTAGTTGCTTTCATTTATTTACTCATTGTACCATGGGACTTTCCTGAAAGCATGTACAATAATAATTTGATAAGTAAATTATTCTCTACATCTTATTTCAATTTCTTTGAAAGAAATTCCATAGAGGAGCTTTCCCTGTTATTCTACCTCCTAAAATTATAAAATGGTAAGACATCCATTTCTGCTGGACTCCTTCCTTTCTTTTCTTTTTTATAAGACAAAGCGCTTTTGTTCTGACAGATGTGATTTTAAAATTGTGGCACAATCACAAATCAGATCCAGACCAACCAGTTGTGAAGAAAATAGCCAGATGATATAATGTGTTATTAAGTATTTATGAAGTAATCTGGGATTATATGCAGCTGGTCTCCTGTTCCTTAATAGATGTAAGAGTTCCCAGTATATTTCACTGATTGATTACGTGAATTTCCTTATTACAGTAGCATATTAGAAAACACGTCTTTCATCATCGGATGACTTTTCTCTGTAAGCCTATCTTTCTGGGATAAAAGAGGCAGCTGTTTTCATACTAACAGCAGAAATAGCATTTGTTCTAGAGAAATTATAGACAGCACTATATTTGAATATAGATTGTATTCTAAAATTACTTAATTAGAGTTGCCTCATTGAGCTCTTTGTTTGAAATGAATCATGTGCTCAATAAGTCACTATATGTAAGTTAAACGTCCAGCTATTCCTTAATATATGGGGAAGATATTTTGGGGGATTTTCCCCAAAAATATCAGCTTTTTTTCTCTGAATACTATACAAACCCAAATGAATGAATAGAACTACATAAAGCTCTTCAGAAAAATTTGCTTTGAAGTTGAGAATATGTCTAAAACATGTTAAGTCCAAAACTGAACAGTCTTGGAAAGTTCCAGTGACTATAAATAGAATTTCCAAATTGGAAATGTCATTTCAACCTCTTTCTCCACTTCACTGCTGTGACTCCAATAATTGCTCTTGTTGCCTTAATTTCCTTTAGTACAGTGTGACCATTTCCTAGGATTACTGGGTCCTATGTGATCTTTTTCAATTACATTCAGTAGCATCATATGAAGATTATCTGGTAGGGAAAGAAGCATATTCATAATGTAAGTAACTTTGCCGTAGTTGACCTCTAAAACTACTGGTTGCCTTTATAAAACACCAATACTCCCAATAGCAATGTATTCTTAAAGCCACCTCAGGGTTCACTTCGGTGGTTGGTTTCCATTACACCCATTGATGTAATCTACACAGTAGGATCATGGTAGTCAGTCTATTACCACAATTACTAATTATTCTGATGTACTACTATGCAAATTTAAATATACATATGAAATTCAGGACCTTGAATGAAGCTATAAAAATAATCAAGTTAAATCATTTCACTTAGCAAAGTAGCAAGTGAAAATAAATAACTTTCCTAAAACCACATGGCTATTTGGTGGCAGAACTGAGAATAAAACAGAGGTCTCCTGTTTCCGAGGTCAGTGGTGGATGTGTCTGTCATAGTTGATGGTTTTGGCTGACACTTATAGAATAAATCTTACTGGAAACATTCTGCTACCATGACTATAGAATCAGCATGAGTATACAGCAAAAACAAAAAAAAAATTTAAATCACAGAGAAACAAGAGTGGAAAATACTCATTTATTTCTTCTCAGCCTATATTTAATTACATAAATGCAGCAATGTTTCATTATTAACTCCTATATACCAACTAAACTGAAAAAAATAAAAAGATTTAACAGCTGGTATTTAAGTCTGTTGCTATGCAGCTCTGAATAAGAAATCAAAACTTCTGAATTAAATAACAATTTCTTTGAAAAGTCTGAGCCTTATGACTCTACCTAGAGATAAGAGGGCAAATTTATCACACACACACATCTACAGAAAAATAAAAATTAAAAGTTACACAAGAATAAAACACATTTATCTCTCCTTCCTCACAACCATACAAGTCAACGAAGAATTTCTTGTTTGGGTAGATTTTTAGAGTATTTTAGGAATACTCTAGAAGTATTACTCTAGAATACTCTAGAAGAATAGAAAAGAAGGAAAAGCCAATTCAAATAATGTATTTAAATAAAATCTATGTGGTCACTAATGCTCAGCAACATCTATGGAAACATTTGTGTTTTCAAGTGCTCTAAGTTCATGTGAAGTAACACAATATTATGATGGCCTCATCTCCTTTGTAATTCTTTAGTCTTCCACCATTAGGAACAATGCCAACTTTCAATTATCATTTGAAATTAACTTCTCTTTTTCCTTTTGTCAAAAGATGACTTCACCCTTAGTTTATTGCAAATATTAATATCAGCTAGCATTGTCTTGGTCATCTCTCCAACTATGAAACTCAAAGTACATCTGTTTCCATCTGAAAATATGCCTGCTGCCACCCAAGGCTAAATCCCAATGTCCTGTAACCTAGCTCTCTGCCTTCTCCTCCCACCTCTACTTTCTGTTCATTCATTCAATAAATATTTCTCTTCAATAACCCTATCGGTTCTTTCCCCTATGTCCACAAACATTTTCCAGTTACTCCTAAATTGAACAAAATCTTTACTTGATCCTAATGCCCTTTTAGGTTCTTTTCCTGCATTCTTCAGACAAGCTGAGTTTATCCGTTAAAAAGCATATTATAATAGGGGGAAAAGCATATTATAATAGAATGTTTAATGTCATGGAAGAAATGTTCAAAATATATTTTAAAAGTAAACACAAACTACAGACAGCATGATTCCAACTTTGTGGAAAAATACGTACATTTGCATAGAAAAAGATACAGAACTGTACACACAGAGACAGAGAGATACAGAGAAACAGAGATAGAGAGACAGGTTTCTCTGGGTAATAAAATTATGTATAATTTTATTTTCTTCATGCTTTTCTATATTTTCAAAAAATTTTTAGATTTTTTAACTAATTTATTTTTTGAGCAGTTTTAAGTTCACAGCAAAGTTGAACAGGTAAGTATAGAGGGTTCCCATATACCTTTTGTTCCCACACACACAGACTCCCCTACATTCAACATCCCACACCAGAGTGGTATATTTATTACAATCAGTGAACCTACACTGACACATCATTACCACCCAAAGTTTCCAATTTATATTATGGTTCACTCTTGGTGGAGTACATTCAATGGGTTTGGACAAATGTATAATGACATATATCCATCATTATATCACATAGAGTCTATTCACACTACCTTAAAAATCCTGTGTTCTACCTGTTCATCACTCTTTACCTCTAAACCCTGGGAAACACTTCTTTTCACTGTCTCCATAGTTTTGCCTTTTCCAGAATATCATATACTTAGAATCATATACTATGTAGACTTTTCAGATTGACTTGTTTTACTTAAATATGTATTTAACATTCTCTGTGTCATTCCATGTTCTGACATTTCATTTCTTTTTAGCATTGAATAATGTTCCATTGTTCGATATACCACAGTTTATTTACCCATTCACCTATCGAAGGACATCTTGGTTCCTTCCAAGTCTTTGGCAATTATGAATAAAGTTGCTGTGAAGAAAGATGCTGTGCAGATATTTATGTAGTCATAATATTTTTATTCCTATGGGTGGATACAAAGGAGTGTAACTTATTAATTGTTTGGTAAGAGTTTGTTTAGTTTTATAAGAAACTGCTAAACAGTTTTTCCAAAGTGGCTGCATTCCATTCCCAACAACAAATTAGAGTTCCTATTGCTTCACATCTCACTAGCATTTGGCGCTGTCAGTATTCCAGATTTTGACCATTTTCATAGGCATGTAGTAGTATTTCATTGTTGTTTTAATTTTCAATTCCCTGATGACATATGGCAAAGAGCTTCTTTTCAAATGATTACTTGCCAACTCTCTGTCTTCTTTGGTGAGGGATTTGTTCAGGTTTTTAGCCCATTTTGCAACGAAGTTGTTTTCTTAGCGTTGTTTCAAAAGTTTTGTGTATATTTTGGATAACGGTCCTTTATCAATATGTCTTTTGCAAACATTTTCTCCCAGTCTGTGACTTGTCTTCTCATTCTCCTGACATTTTCTCTCAAGAACATTAGTTTTGAATTTTAATATAGTCTAACTCATCTATTATTTCTTTCATGGATCATGCCTTTGGTGCTGCATCTAATATGTCATCATCCTCCCAAAGGTCATCTAGGTTTTTTCCTATGTTATCTTCCAGAAATTTCAGTTTTACTTTTACATTTAAGTCTATGATCCAATTCAAGTTAATTTTTGTGATGCACATAGGGTTTATGTCTAGATTCCCTCCTTCCTTTTTTTTCTCCATTGTACTGCTCCTTTGTCAAAGTTTAGTTGATTATATTTATGTGGGTCTATTTACAGGCTATCCATCCTGTTCCATTGATCTCTTTGTCTGTTTCAATACCAATACTTCACTGCCTTGATTACTGTAGCTTTATAGTAAATCTTCAAGTTGAGTAGTAGTCCTCCAACTTTGTTCTTCTCCTTCAATGCTGAATTGGTTATTCTGGGTCTTCTGCCTCTCCTCATAAACTTTAGAATCAGTCTTTGATATTCACAAAATAACTTTCTGGGATTTACACTGGAATTTTGTTGAATCAACAGATCAGGTTGGGAAGAATGGACATTTTGACAATATTGAGTATTTCTATCCATGAACATAGAACATCTCTCCATTTATTTAGTCATTCCTTGATTTAGTTTATCAGATTTTTGTATAATTCTTCCTAAAGACCTTATGTATTTTGCTATATTTATACCTAAGTATTTCATTTTAGAGGTGTTAGGTAAAAAGTATAGTATATACTTAATTTTAATTTTAAGTTCCACTGGTTCATTGATGCTATATAGAAAAGAGGTTGACTTTTGTATATTAAACTTGTATCCTGCCACCTTCCCATAATTACTTATTAGTTCCAAGAGGACTTGGACTTTCTACATAAATGATCGTGTCACCTATGAACATGACAGTTTTATTTTTTCCTTCTGAATCTGTATATCTTTTATTTCCTTTGCTTGTCTTATTGCATTAGCTAGAATTTCCAGTATGTTATCGAAAGGAGTGTTGAGAGGGGACATCCTTGTCTTGTACTCATTCTTAGTTGAAAAGCTTCATGTTTGTCATTATTAAGTGTGATATCAGATGTAGGTTTTTCATAAATATTCTTTATCAAGTTGAGGAAATTCACCTCTATTCCTTATTTACTGAGAGTTTTTAATCATGCATGGGTGTTCAACTTTCAATATTTTTTCTGCATCTATTGATATGAACCTATGATTTTTCTTTTTTAGCCTGTTAATGTGATAGAATACATTAAATGATTTTGGAACACTGAACCAATTTTGTATACTTGGGATAATGGCCACTTAGTTATGATGTATAATTCTTTTACACATTGTTGGATTCGATCTGCTAATATTGTGTTGACGATATTTGTATCTATGTTCATGAAATATTACTGGTCTGTAATTTTCTTGTAATGTCTTTGTCATTGTGGTATTAAGGTAATGCTGAACACATAGAATTAGTTAGGAAGTTTCCCTTTGCCAAACTCTATCCTCTGAAAGAGATTTTATAGAATTGTTAAAATTTCTTCCTTAAATGTTTGGTAGAATTCAATGTACCCATCTAGGCCTGGTGTCTTCTATTTTGGGTTATTAAATAGTCATTCAGTTTCTTTCAGATTGTCTATTTCTTCTTGCATAAGTTTTGGTGGATTGTGTCTTTCTAGGAATTGGACTATTTTATCTAGGTTATCAAAGCTGTGGGTATACAGTTGTCCATAGCATTCTTTTATTATTTTTAATGTCCATGAGATCTGCAGTGATGTCCCTTCTTTTCCCATATTAGTAAATTGCATCTTCTATTTTCTTAGTTAACCTAACTAGAGGCTTATTGATTTTATTAATCTTACAAATAATTAGTTTTTGGTTTTATTGATTTTCTCTATCGATTTCCTATTTTCAATTTTATGGATTTCTGCTCCAATTGTTACTATTTATTTTCTTCCCTTGGGACATAACTTGCTCTTTGTTTTCTAGTCCTAAGGCTGGAACTTGGATTATTGCATTAGATCTTTCTTCTTCTTTATTTTGTTCATTTAATGTTATTCATCTCCTTATAAGTACTGCTGTGAGTACATCACACAGACTCTAATAAGCTGTATTTTCATTTTCAATTTTTTCAAAATACTTTTTAATTTCCTTGGAGATCTTTTCTTTGACTCATATGTTATTTAGAATTGTGTTGCTTATTCTTCACGTATGTTAGAATTCTCCAGTTATCTTTCTATTATCGAGTTCTAGTTTAATTCCATTTTGGTCCAAGGGCAGACAATGTATAGTTTCTCTTCTTTTAAATTTGTTAAGGCATGTCTTATGGCCCAGAACGTGATCTATCTTGGTTAAATTTCCATGTGAACTTAAGAAGAATATGTAATCTGCTGTTGTTGGATGAAGTAGTCCATAGATGTCTATTGTATATAGTTGATTGATGATGCTGTTGAGTTCAACCATTTTCTTACTGATTTCCTGCCTGCTGGATCTGTCCATTTATGATAGATGACTATTCAAGTCTCCAACTTCATAATCAACTTTAATAGTTGATTTGCTTATTTCTCTTTATAATTCTATAAGCTTTTGTTTCACATATTTTGATACTCTGTTATTAGGGGCATACACATTAGGGATTGTTATGCCTTTTAAAGCACTGATCATTTGTCAATATGTAATGCCTCTCTTTAACCCTGGTAAATATTCTTGCTCTGATGCCTGTTCTAAGATTAATATAGCTACTCCTGCTCTCTTTTGATTATTGTTAGCATGGTATATCTTTGTCTTTTCTTTTACATTTAATTTATGTGGGTCTCTATGTTGAAATATATTTAAAGGGTTTCTTGTAGATAATATATAGTTGAGTCTTGTTTTTGATCCACTCTGACAATCTCCATCCTTTAAATGGAGTTTAAACCAGTAACATTTAATGTAATAATTGATGTAGTTGGATTATTACTATTTTCCACTTGTTGTCCTTGTTCATTGTTCTAATTTATGTCTTCCACACTATTTTTTTTGCCTTTTGTGGTTTTTGTTTTTCTAAATTTTCAAATTTTTCTCCTATGAATATACTTTTTTAATTTAAAAAATTCAAAAAGAATGTTATTGATTTAATAAACTGAATAAAAATCTGTCTTCTGATTTTTTTCTCTTAGTTTCTCATCTTCAGGCGCATGTGGTGACAAGAATCTTGAGAGCACTTCTTCCTATCTTCAGATATTCTGAAATCCAAAGTCCATTCCTACTCTTCATTGTTCACCTCTCCCTCTTCCTTTCGCCAAATGGGGACATCTCCAAAAATGCAGTCTTCAATTCTTCTGCCCATATCATTATTTACCAAAATTCTCTCTTTATAATACCAGCTATCACTTCTGCACAGATGAATTCCAGCCCTGCCTATTCTCTTCAATACCACACCATTACCTCAAATTCAACAACTCAAAAACCACCTTGCTCACTTCCTCTCTCAAGCCAGTTCTCTTCTTAACTTCACTTGTGTCAGTTCAGCTCCCAAACTATGTCATTAAAGCTCCTCCCTTTCCCTTATATGGTTAGCCGATTACTTATTTTCCATCTTTTTTGAATAACCTTTTAGGACAGCCCCTTTCTTCTTATTACCACTGCCTCCATCTCAATTTAGTCCCTCATCATTTTGTGCTTAGACTGTTGAAATAGCCTCCTCATTATTCGCACCACTGTAATCTCTTCTCACTCTCCTTCAAATATAAGTTCTTTTCCTGATGCTCCTCAACATCACCTGAAATCTGGTTAAAATCTTGGGGTCTACAATTTCCCTAATGAATATGGATGTCAAAATCCTCAAAAAGATACTGGCTAATAGAATCCAACAGTACATTAAAAGGATTATCCATCATGACCAAGTGGGATTCATCCCTGGGATGCAAGGGTCGTTCAACATTCACAAATCTATCAGTGTCTTGGATTTTATCCAGAAAGAAAAATTCAAAAATCATATGATTTTCTCAATAGATGCAGAAAAAGCATTTGACAAAATACAGCATCCTTTCCTGATTAAAACCCTTCAGAGTGTAGGGATAGAGGGTACATTCCTCAATCTCATAAAAACCATCTATGAAAAGCCTACAGCAAATACCATTCTCAATGGGGAAAAGCTGGAAGCCTTTCCCTTAAGATCAGGAACACGACAAGGATGCCCACTCTCGCCACTATTATTCAACATAGTACTGGAAGTCCTTGCAACAGCAATCAGACAACAAAAAGGGATCAAACATATCCAAATCAGCAAAGAAGAAGTCAAAATGTCTCTCTTCACAGATGACATGATACTCTATATGGAAAACCCAAAAGAAGCCACTCCCAAACTATTAGAAGTTATAGAGCAATTCAGTAATGTGGCGGGATACAAAATCAATGCTCAGAAATCACTTGCATTTCTATACATGAATAATGAGACTGAAGAAAGAGAAATTAGGGAATCCATCCCATTTACAATAGCACCAAAAACCATACGTTACCTTGGAATTAACTTAACCAGAGATGTAAAGGACCTATATTCTAGAAACTATAAATCACTCTTGAAAGACATTGAAGAAGACACAAAAAGATGGAAAAATATTCCATGCTCATGGATCGGAAGAATTAACATAGTTAAAATGTCCATGCTACCCAGAGCAATCTACACTTCCAATGCTATCCCGATCAAAATACCAAGGACATTTTTCAAAGAACTGGAACAAAATAATCCTTAAATTTGTATGGAACCAGAAAAGGCCCCGAATCACCAAGGAACTGTTGAAAAGGAAAAACAAAGCTGGGGGCATCACAATGCCGGATTTCGAGCTGTACTACAAAGCTGTGATCACAAAGACAGCATGGTACTGGCACAAAAACAGACACATAGACCAATGGAACAGAAGAGAGAACCCAGAAATGGACCCTCGGCTCTTTGGGCAACTAATATTTGATAAAGCAGGAAAAAACATCCAGTGGGAAAAAGACAGTCTCTTCAATAAATGGTGCTGGGAAAATTGGACAGCTACATGCAAAAGAATGAAACTTGACCACTCTCTCACACCATACACAAAGATAAACTCCAAATGGATGAAAGACCTCGACGTGAGACAGGAATCCATCAAAATCCTAGAGGAGAACAAAGGCAGCAACCTCTACGACATCGGCCAAAGCAGCCTTTTTCATGACACATCTCCAAAGGCAAGAGAAACAAAAGATAAAATGAACTTGTGGGACTTCATCAAGATAAAAAGCTTCTGCACAGCCAAGGAAACAGTCAAAAAACTAAGAGGCAGCCCACGGAATGGGAGAATATATTTGCAAATGATGTTACAGATAAAAGACTGGTATCCAAGATCTACAAAGAACTTTTCAAACTCAATAGGCAAAAAACAAATAAACAAATCATAAAATGGGCAGAAGATATGAACAGACACTTCTCCAATGATGACATACAAATGGCTAACAGACACATGAAAAAGTGTTCAAAATCATTAGCCATCAGGGAAATTCAAATCAAAACCACACTAAGATACCACCTTATGCCAGTTAGAATGGCAAAAATTGACAAGGCAAGAAACAACAATTGTTGGAGAGGATGTGGAGAAAGGGGATCCCTCCTACATTGTTGGTGGGAATGCAAGTTGGTACAGCCACTCTGGAAAACAGTGTGGAGGTCCCTTAAAAAGTTAAAAATTGAGCTACCCTATGACCCAGCCATTGCACTACTGGGTATTTACCCCAAAGATACAGACGTAGTGAAGAGAAGGGCCATATGCACCCCAATGTTCATAGCAGCGTTGTCCATAATAGCTAAATCGTGGAAGGAACCGAGATGCCCTTCAACAGATGACTGGATTAAGAAGTTGTGGTCCATATATACAATGGAATATTACTCAGCTATCAGAAAGAACGATTTCTCAACATTTGCTGCAACATGGACGGCACTGGAGGAGATAACGCTAAGTGAAATAAGTCAAGCAGAGAAGACACTTACCATATGATTTCTCTCATCTATGGAACATAAGAAACTAGGAAGATTGGTAGGGGAAGAAAGGGATAAAGAAAGGGGGGTAATCAGAAGGGGGAATGAAGCATGAGAGACTATGGACTCTGAGAAACAAACTGAGGGCTTCAGAGGGGAGAGGGGTAGGGGAATAGGATAGACTGGTGATGGGTAGTAAGGAGGGCACGTATTGCATGGTGCACTGGCTGTTATACGCAACTAATGAATCATCGAACTTTACATCAGAAACCAGGGATGTACTGTATGGTGACTAACATAATATAATAAAAAAAAACATTAAAAAAAAAATCTTGGGGTCTATCCCAACCTGTGGCATCAAACTACATTTTAACAAGCCTGCCAGGTGATTCATATGTTCACTGATTTTTGTAAATCTCTTCGCTTATTTGCACCACGATGCCCCCTCACACACAGAATCTTCTCTTCTCTAGTCAAGTTGCCCAAGCTTTGAACTGTCTTCCTCCATGAGGCTGTCCCACGTTACTCCAGCTCACCATATTCTCTGTTTCACGGAATGCCTATTTCAAGTTTCCACTCATTATGGTACTTAATATTCTATTTACCTTTTCTCAGAACATGTTGGTCCTCCCCCACTAGATTGTAACTGCCTGAGCACAGGCTTGATTTGCATTCCCCAAAACATTAAGATAGATGATAAATATTCATAGATCAAATATACTGGTTCAATACTTTCTAGGCTGAAAATCATTTAAGTGTTTACCCACTTTAGAAATATTTTACTTTATTTTACACCATATCCTACTGACTTTTTATTCTGTGCCCCGGAAGAATTCAAATATATGTCTAAGTAAATTGAAACTTTTCTACTTATACCAGATTTCTAAAAATATAATAGTTCAGATGCATTGATTTATCTCTATATTACAAACTCTTTTCACCTTAACACATTAAAAACTTTGCTATTCAGCAAGGAAATGTGCTTTATTGTTTTCCAGAACCATTCTAGAGATGGAGAAAAATGAAGCACATAAAAGTTATGAACTTGCCTTAAGCCAGCCACACAGTGGTAAATGGTGAAGCCAGGCTGGAAACTCATAATGATTCTTTTTTTTTTTTAAGATTTTATTTATTTATTGGAGAGAGACAGTGCATGAGAGAGCACAAGTGGGTGGGGGAAGGGAAAGGGACAGAGGAAGAAGCAGACTCCCCACTGAGCAAGGTGCCAGATGTAGGGCTCGATCCCAGGACCCTAGGATCATGACCTGAGCTGAAGGCAGATGCTTAACTGCCTGAGCCACCCAGAGGCCCCTCATAATGATTCTTAACCATTGGTATACAGCTTACTTCATTTGCCAATATAATTAACATGCACTCTTGATTCCAATTAATCAGAATTACAGGGATAGTCAAGAGATGTGAAGATTGGGGCGCCTGGGTGGCACAGCGGTTAAGCGTCTGCCTTCGGCTCAGGGCGTGATCCCGGCGTTATGGGATCGAGCCCCACATCAGGCTCCTCTGCTATGAGCCTGCTTCTTCCTCTCCCACTCCCCCTGCTTGTGTTCCCTCTCTCACTGGCTGTCTCTATCTCTGTCAAATAAATAAATAAAATCTTTAAAAAAAAAAAAAAAAAAGAGATGTGAAGATTACTTGTAAGATGCCTGTATGACATTTGATTCCCTGAGAAAGAAATTAAATAAGTATTGAAAGCCTCCACTTTTGCACTGTTAGGTAATTCTTCTCCATTACTATCTATGCATATCTGTGAATCTATAACAGCATCTCTAGTTGCTTTTAATGTAAAGCTAGAAGAGTTAAATGGTAATCATTTATTTACAACCTTCTAGAATTTGCTTTGAGTATGTGATAGCAAGATGGCAAAATAGAAAGTCACAGACCTCATTCCTCCACAGTGACACCAACTTTACAACAATATGCCATCTGAAAAGCACATAAAAGAACTCCAGAAACCAGTTAAGAAGTCACAGTATCCCAGGTAAGTGCCCTGGGAAGCAGCATACCTAAAGCAATTTTATCCAGGAAGCCAAAAGGAACGCAGATTAAGCACCCACTTGAATGGAAAGTAACAGATATCTCTACAAGGCTTTTGAGTCTTGCTAATGTTCAAGACAGGAAGCAGAGGAAAACATCCATTTCTTCCAATATGCTTCCAACTATAAATATACAAATACAGATTTAACATGTTTGATCTCATCTATCAGTGCCTCTTTCAAAGGAAACCCAACTCTGTCTACTTTCTTCCTTGGAGTACAGCAATGGGTGAATATGTGAACCAAACACACAACAGGATAAAGCAGCGCTTCATGATGTTTACTTTCATTTCTGGGACCTTGAAATAGACACGCTTTCTTTTTAGTATAATTTTACTTGTTAACCAGTGTTTTTGAAGAACCTCATTCATAGATGATGCATTTGGGGTATTGATGTTGAAATAAGGACACTCTAACCTTTTTGTCTACCAAACAGGAAGTTGGTGTGGTATCAGCCTACTCTAGTTCCTGACACTTAACCTGACATTTGGTAAGGGTACATTTAAAAATGTTGAAGAAGCATTTAAAGCTTGGTCAGGTTTTTCTATTCACAGGAAAAAAAGCATATAAAAAGCATTGTGAAAAAATAAGCCAGTACAAAAGCATATAAAAAGTATTGTGAGAAAATGAGCTCACTACAATCAGCTTCATTGTTACTGAAGATAACCTTTAAATCTGAACTCCTTTCCTACTGTTTATAGCATGATCTAAGTTCTAAGGGATCTTTACGTCTACAAGCTTATTTTTAAATATTGATGTTTGAGACTGGCAAACCAGTACTGGCACCACCAAACCTAGCCTGTCAACCTGATTTTTGTCAAAAAAATTTATTAGAATATAGCTACTCCTGTATGTTGTCCATGGTGGCTTTTGCACTACAATAGAATTGTAAGAGCCTATAAGGCCCACAAAGTCTAAAATATTTATTATCTTGCTTATCCAGAAAAAGTTTGCCAACCCCTGATTGTAAGTGATGCTACTTAGCGCATATTTCTTGGCTTATATAATGTTATTATTTATCATTATCTTAGATAATGATGAAGTTATATGTTACACTTTAAACTTTTACAACATATATCAAAGAAAAGGAGATAATTGTGCATTGAATAAAAAAGGTCAAAATTTTTAAAAAAGAAATAAAAACCTGGACAGATGTATAATTAGTAAAGCAACTGAATCAGTAATCTAAAATCTCCCCACAAAGCAAAGCCCATGACCAAATGGCTTAATTGGAGAATTCGATCAAATATTTAAAGAATAATTAACACCAATCTTCATCAAACTTTCTCAAAAACTGAATAGGATGGAACATTTCTAAACTCATTTTATGAGGCCAACATTGCCCCAGTACAAAAATACTACAAGGAAAGAAAACTACAGAATGATATCCCTGGTGAATGTTGATGCAAAAAATCCTCAACAATATTTAGCAAATCAATTTAACACCATCTTAAAAAGATTGTGCGCCATGATCAAGTGGGATTTATTCTCTGAATGCAAGCCTGGTTCAACATATGAATATCACTCAGTCTGACACACCACCTTAACAAGTGAAGGCCAAATGTGAAATGATCATCCCAAATAATTCAGAAAAATCATTTAACAAAATTCAACACTTTCATTTAAAAAAAAGTCTCAACAATCTAGGAACAGAAGGAAACTGCCTCAACTATAATTAAAATTATATATGAAAAACTCATCGCTGACAGGATAGGCAATGATGGAAAACTGAATACTTTTCCTCTAAGATCAAGAACAAGGCTAACATGTACACTTTCACTACTTCTATTCAGTGTAGTCCTGGAAGCCGTAGCTAAAACAATTAGGCAAGAAAAATAAATAAAATGCATCCAAATTGGAAAGGAAGAAGTAAAATTACCACTGTTGGCAGATGACATGATATTAAGTGTAGAAAAACCTAAAGATTCCACATACACAAAAAATGCTGTAACTAATAAGCAAATTCAACAAAGTCCGCAGGATACAAAATCAACATACAAAAATGTTGCAATTCTATATACTAACAATGGACAAACCAAAAAGAAAATTAAGAAAACAATCTCATTTACAATAGCATCAAAAAAGTTAGAATACTCAGGATTAACTTAACCAATAAGGTTAAAACTTGCACATTGAAAACCACAAAAATTCCTGAAAGGAATTAAAGAAGACACAAATAAATAGAAAGACATCTTATGTTCATGGATTGGAAGATTTAATATTGTGAAGATGTCCATACTACCCAATCTACAGGGTCAGTTCAATTCCTACCAAAATCCCAATGACAAGTTTTGCAGAAATAAATTTTAAAAATCCATCCTAAAATGTATATGGAATATCAAGGGACCCCAAGTAGCCAAAACAATCTTCAAAAAGAAAAACAAAGTTAGGAAACTCCTACCTGCTGGTTGAAAAACATATTACATATCTATAATAATCAAACAGTAAGGTTCTGGCATAAAAATTTATACAGACTGATGGAAAAGAATATGGAGCCTAAAAATAAACCCTCGTATATATGGTCAGATGATCTCTGCTAAGGGTGCCAACGCTACACAATGAGGAAAGGACAGTCTGGTGCTGGGAAAACTGGATAGCATTATGCAAAAAAATGAAGTTGGACCTTCACCTTTACCATATACAAAAATTAATTCAAAATGGGTTAAAGATCTAAACGTCCTGAAACTGTAAAAGTCCTAGAAGAAAACATAAGGGCATTCTTCATGACATTGGATTTGGCAATGATTTCCTAAATATGACACCTGAAGTACAGACAATGGACGCAGAAATAAGACAAATGGCTCTATATCAAAACTTTAAACCTTGTGCATAGAAAAGGATACAATCAACAGTGTGAAAAGGCAACCTACAGGATGGGAGAAAATACTACAAATAAGGGATTAATACCCAAAATATATGAAGAAGACATACAAATCAACAACCCCAAAACCCCCAAATATCCTGATTAAAAAATGGGCAAAGAACTTGAAAGAAATTTCTCCAAAGATGATATACAAATGGCCAACAAGCATACTGAAAGAGGCTCAACGTCACTAATCATCAGAGAAATTCAAATCAAAACCATCCATTAGGATGATCACCGTGAAAAAGAAAAGAAAAAGAAAATAACAAGCATTGGCCAGGATATAGAGAAATCAAAGCCCTTACACACTGTACAGAGATTCCTCAAAAAAATAAAAATAAAATTATCATATGATCCAGCAACCCCACTTCTGAATATATACCCAAAAGATCTGAAAGCAGGAACTCAAAGGGATATTTGCACATCCATGTTCATTTCAGCATTATTCACAAGAGCCAATATATGAAGTAACTTAAATGTCCATCAATGGATGAATGGATAAAGAAAATGTAGTATATACATATAAGGTAATACTATTCAGTGTTAAGAAGAAATCCTGTCATATGCTTCAACATATGAATACATGATGCTAAGTGAAACAAGCCAGTCACAAAAAGACAAATACTGCATGATTCCATTTATATGAGGTATCAAAAGTAGTCAAACTCCTATAAACAGAAAGTAGAAAGGGGGTTGCCAAGGGCTACAGGTATGGCGCAAAGGAGAGCTATTATTCAATAGGTACAATAGAGGTATTCAATAGAGTTTTGGTTTAGCAAGATGCAAAAGTTCTAGAAATCTGTTATACAACAACGTGCATATGGTTACTATTGAACTATACACTTAAAATGGTTAATATGGTAAACTTTACGTTATGTAGTTTTTACCACAATAAAAGCAAATTTTAATAAGCCAAGTCTTTGTTTATTTCAAAAGTAAAGATAATTACTAACCAGTTAAGAAATTCTTAGAGACTGGTTCGAACAAGGAATTCTCAATAATTATAGTTAAAATGGACAAGTCTGAACAGTTTATCACAACAAAGCAAAGAAGGGACTTCCTGCTTTATTCCACAAATTCTTCTCACTTCCTACATCTTTTTCTAGAAAAGCTACAATTATGGTACCAAGATAAATTTTATCAATCTCTTCTAAGTTCCCTGTATCTTCTTTAAGAACTAAAGATAATTTAAAAATTGATTTGTTTTTTCATTTCCATCCAATCTTATGTCCCCCAGATAATCACAGTGAACTAAGATGGCTGTTATATCAAAAATGTATTAAATAGGGGCGCCTGGGTAGCGCAGTCGTTAAAGCGTCTGCCTCCGGCTCAGGGCGTGATCCCCGTGTTCCGGGATCGAGTCCCACATCGGGCTCCTCCGCTGGGAGCCTGCTTCTTCCTCTCCCACTCCCCCTGCTTGTGTTCCCTCTCTCGCTGGCTGTCTCTATCTCTGTCAAATAAATAAAATCTTTAAAAAAAAAAAATGTATTAAATAGCTTTTTAAATGATGATTGCTCAAATTTCCCCTAAAGCATGGATGATTTTACATGATCTGAAGTGTGTTTTTATCCTGAATAAAACAGAATATAAAACACAATGCTGTGATAAAGATGATTGGGATATCAACTCTATAATGTCCTGGTTGCCATGGGGATTGAAGGTTGAGTCGTTGCATTAATACTTGCCTAAAGTTTTATCGGTTTAGGGGTGAGTTTTTTTTCTTTAGAATTTAGTGTCTTGGTGCATATAGAGGACATTTGTGTGTTTCTCAATTAGAAAGAACATCAGGAAAAGCCAGGGAGAAGAGTGGAGACTATTAACAACATTACAGGAATTGCCTGTAGCATTCATTTTGCTTCCCTTGTTGATGGGTGTGCAGGGAGGCTTTTTTGTTGTTGTTATAATATTAATAATCTAATATCAAAAGCACCTTGTAGTTACAGTTCTAATAGGTGGAAGTTTTCCTATTTTGCTAGACTCACTTCTCAAGATGTGTGACTTATCATCAGAATCAAACTTTTATTTTTATGAAAAAAGTAAAAGTATAATGTGAAATTAATAGCCAGGTTTCTATGTAAATCTTCATCCCAGAAGTCTGACACAAGTTCTGCGGTGTCAGCTGAAGCTAAAGGTTATTATTTCTACTAACTCCTTCACTAAGGCAAAAGTTAGTGAATTGCTAAATTACAGCTATTTTCACAGTGTCACTGCTGAGCTTTCCAATGGAGAATCATTTCATAAATAGTAATTTTGTGTCAATGTTGATTGCCAAGTGAATTTAAAATAGGTCGAGTAGTTTGACAGGTAAATTTGAAGGATTCAGTGAAACTCATTCCTTCCCTCCAAAATAATCTTGAACATGAATCTTGCACCAAAGGAAAACTACTAAAAACAAACAGTGTGCAACATATAATTGCCAAATAACAGACTTTACTCATGCATCTGACAAATATTTCCTGAGTGTCCACTATGTGCCTGATACCATGACGGTACTAGAACTAAATACGTGAAAGACACAATTTCTATCCTCAGGTAGTATAGTGTCCAGAGAAGCAGTTAGAAAAGAAATTGTTATTAAAAAAAAAAAAGTGTGGGAGAAAGAAAGAAGCATCAGAGAAAGAAGGAAAACTGTACTCTTTCTGGTGGGATCTGGGAAGGCTTCCAAATAGAGAGTATTTTTAGCTGAATTTTAAGGGCCCTTGGTTTAACAGGTTCCCTTTTTCTTTTCCATCCAGTGGAAATGGTAACCAATTTGCATTTCCAGCCAAGTTACAAAGATTATCTCATTAAACCCCATGAGGTCAGTACTATTCTGTCCCTCTTTGACAAACGGAGAAACTGAGACTTGGAGGAGTAAAGTAACTTGCCTGAAGTCACAAAGTTAATAAGAAACAGAGCTCAGATGCAAGTCCACAGCCCAACCATCCGAGCTTCCTTTCTCAGTCTTTGCTCATGGCTATATACTCTGGTTTGTAAGCAGGGAGGAGTAATACAGGCAGATGATGCAGTTTGTACAGAGTTCTGGTTGCCTGAAACTTTGGATGCATCTAGAAGAGTGCTGGCTTTGAAGGCAGCCAAAACATGGCATGGTAATGAGGGGTATATATGCCCTGTCCAAGAGCCAGGCCTTTAGCTCTCACAGATTCTGCAAGAAGGCTGGACCTGCTTTTTCCTAACTTCATGTGTCATCGCCCAGAACTAGAGGATGAAGCCAACGACCTCCCCCTGCAGCCTGGGACCAACCATTACAGGTAGTAGGACTAATCTTGACTAGAAGGAATGTTAACAGGCAGATCTAGAGGCCTCAGTTCTGAGGCACATCACATTCTCCCTGCTCATCCCTGACCCTAAAATGTACTTTTATCCTAGTCCCACAATTTAGACCACATCATGTGACCCCATTTCTGGAAACAAATCCTAATGTATGCTCTGTTCCAGTGACCCAGACTCTGAAAAGTATGTATGATTCAATGCCCCCCAGCACAGGGAGACCCTCTGCCCATAAGCTAACCTAGTTCATGCCGCAGATACGCGAGGGTGCTCTATTCCATCAAAATGAACTGTTTCATACCCATCTCATTTGAATTCAGAATCATTTAAGTTAAGCAAAAGTAACCCACTTTTAATTATGATACAGACAGGAAATACAATATTGGAAAGAGAACAGGATGAGTTTGAAGCATTATGTCTGGTATACAGTAACACCTAAATAATTAGTAATGATGATAAAGACATAATTTTTTTTAAGGTAGTAATCATAGAACCAAACAATCCATTTATATGAAATTCAAGAACAGATAAAGCTAAATGATCATGATAGAAGTCAAGAAAAAATGGTTATCTCTTGGGAGAAAGTCTTAATAAGAAAGAGGCAAGAAGGAAATTTGGAGTAATGAAAATATTCTTCATTTTATCTTGATCTTGTAGTGGTTATACTTAAGATGGAGCATTTTACTACATGTAAATTATACCTTAATTTAAAATGCAAAAATAAGAGGACAACAAAGTTTGAGAACTGATCCATCTTATCTGTCCCTGCTTTTCAAATATGTTTATCCACAGATGACTGTACTGAATTGGTTTTTCCTTCTATAAAAGCAGATTTTCCCACCTCTAGCCATCAAATCCTACTAATTTTATTTGGTGAATAACAGAGTTATTTAGTTAGGGTCACAGAAACACAAAATTTTCAAAATATTTTCTTGTGACCTAAAAAAGGAAGCATGCCTAGTAAGAATTGGCAATTGGCAAGTACAAATCAAATTCACCTGAATTTTTTGTAATTGAAATTTTGATTACATTAACTTGGCTACATTAAAGCATTTTATTTTTGCTTGGCTGCCTGTAGCTAAGCATTGATTAGTAAGAGAATGTTTTTGGCACTGTTAAAACATTGCCACCGCATCTTTGTGTTCTTTTTTCTCTTCGTTATGTTTTTGTCCTCTACCTCAGACTTTAAACATTGTTCATTCTTTATACTAAAAATAAATATTGCATTTTAATTCCAAAATACAAAAAAAAAATTGAGATTTTCTTCAAGTCAGTAACAACAATTACCAGTCATGAAACATATTAACCATCACACAATTACCATGTGGATTTGCTCTTTGAGGCATAAGACCAATGAATTAAATTTCTTTGTCGGTATCATTCAGAAATGACTTAGGGGTGAAATCATGTTAAGCTAAAGTAAGTAGAGACAATGCATTATTTAATAGTGTCTGAACTGGATTCTGATTACTAGCATAAACAACTCATCAATCTTACTATCTTCTAGGGACACAAAGGATATAATTCCCTATCACCTGATACAAAGTAAATATAAAAAAGCCTTCCATAAACTTTTGGTTTTCAAGTTTACAAAACAATTGAAAATTGAAATGGATTCTCACTTATTCTCAAAATTGAATTTTGTCACAAGATGACAAGTTACATTTAGAATATAACAAGCTATTGGCTGGGCTTGGTGAAGATTGTTCCAACAATCACTAAATTTAATTTTTAAGGGTTTTATTCTCCTCTTCCCATCTTTCTCAGAAAACTAAAATAAGATTTGGTCCTAAATTGGACATTTGGCATTGCACGCATTTTGTTAAATTAGTAAATAAATTTAATCATAGAAATTCTATTTTAGCATGTTTTATAAATTTGGGGTGTGAATAACTTGTCAAAAGCCTTAAGGAGTAAATCTAGCTATAGAGTTAGAATAGAGTGTTATCTTTGATATAAGTTCCTCCACAAATCTGCTACTTTAAAAGATCATTCGACTTTGTAAATACCCAACATTACTGATCTTTCTATTCTAATGAAACATTTGTTAGACTGTGGTAATTATTTGTTAATGTGTCTTCATAATGAGATTATTGGCTCCTCAAGAAAGGGATAAAGTCTTTTACATATTTTTATCCCTAATGCCAACTGATCTGGTATATAAAGGATTCCCATCACATACCTGATGGAATAAATGAATTCATTATTCTTACATCCTCTATTTTTTCTACTGAAATACCTGATTTTCTCCAAATAAACTATCACTTCATTTTTCATTTTCCCACAATGTCTCTAACTTTGGCTTCCTCTTGCAAGTATATTCATTCCATGGTAGTCTTGGGCCCTGGAATTCAATTGATTCTGCTTTTAATTCCATACTAGTTAAACTCTCTCATCTTACTAACCCATACTGCATCCTTTCAAAGTGGCCTTGAAATCAAAATCATTCAGTCAAAATTGCTTCCACAAAATATAAGAATCTGACAGCTGAAAGGACTTTAGCTATCACATAGACCCACCCACTCATTTGCTAGGAAAGGAAACTGAGATGCACAGAAAATAAGTGATTTATGTATGTATGACCCCAAGTCATACCTTACTTTTTCTCAGTTCTACTCTCTTTAGTTGATATATAATTCAATACTTCTGTCAAATAATTTGTCTCATTGGAGAGATATGAAATAGAACCATGACCATCTATAGCCTGTACCAACTATTCTAGAACATTTCAAAGAAACTGAGAAATAAATTATAGATTCATGGCACTCCATTATATACCATAATTTGTGTAACTAATCCCCTGTCAACAAGGGTAACTGAATTATTTCCAGTTTTTGCTATTATAAATGATGCTGCTGTAAAAAAAAACCTTGTGAATATGTCATTTCGCATTTTTTTCTAGCCTTTGTTTTTGGGTTAAACACCTAGAAGTGGAATTTTTGGGTTAAAAGGTAAACACATATTCAATTTTTCTAGATATTGATAGATTTCTCTCCAAAGGTGTTGTACTTTTTGTCCATTCCCCCAGAAATACATGAGAGAAACTGCTGCCCTAAAATCTCATTTTAAGAGTCTCTTATCAAGCTTTGGGACTTTTTTGCCAATCTGATATGTAAAAAATAAACTAAAACTACACTAAGATAGACTTGAAATTCATCTGTGAACAAATGGAGTGGAAACTATAGGAACATGACATCATACTACAAGAGCAAACAGAATGAGAGTGGAATTGTGGATGGCCCCGCATTTGAAGCTGGAGGAGAGGAAGGAGAGCAGAGATAAGTAATTCACATGGACTCCATGCTGGGCGAGAAATGGAGTGAAGCCAAAACAGCCTAAAATTTAGAACAAGAAGGAAAAAAGGAGAGAATAATTCCGAAATCTAGAAATGTCTATATGTCTGTATGATTATAAAAAGGGTGAGAAAGAAGGAAGAATTAGAGGGTGTGATTGTAAAATGAGTTCTTGGGAGTCTAAGATTTGTCAGGTAAGGCGGTGATAGGTGATGATAAAATCCAGAGCATGGGCTAAGGAGTCAATTGCTGAATTGGATTTGAGGTGAAAACCACTACATTAGCTGAGGTCAAAGCTGTGAGGTTAGCTTTTGGAAAGCTCATCCACATGAATGTTGAAATCACCCAGGCAGACAAAGGCATAGAAAGGAACAGGGGACCAAGCCAACCTGACTGGATAGGAAATACTAGAGCTTCTTTCTCCAGCTTTTCACCCAGGGGGTGCTGACCATTAAACCCCTTCCTATTTGATATCTGGCTTCACCGCCCAGTGCTAATCAATGGACTCTGTGAGTTCCTGAATCTCAGATGCATAGGCATGCTCTCATCTGCTGCCCTAGAACAGAAACTTCTGCTTCTCTCCTTCAGTCAGAACTTTTGCAGGTGCATTTCAGTATTTCCAGCCTAACGGGGGTATACTGGACCACATAAATGATATGATATGGAGTAGCTTGTTTGGCAGACACAGAGATGCCCCTCTCAGATCACCTTTGAGAAAGAACTAGCTGCCCAGCTATGCTGAGTGTGGCTAGTTAACAACCTTCAGCTGTCATATCCTGCATGGTCAACCTCAGCTTCCGAGTCATGATCATGTCTTCCCCAGGCAGCCCCCAGCCAATGACTGAGCAGGGAAGAGGTCCTGCTCTTCCCAGGACTGCCCACAGTCAGTGACTGAGCAAAGTGTTGGTACAAGGACTTAGGCATTTCTGTGCAATGGGACACTCACCTAGTGAGCAGTTTTTGCTCTAGAGATTCCCATGGGCTGGCAGAGGCTTCGTCAGGTCTGCATTGTGGTCCAACAGCTTTCCTGGACCAATCTTATTTCTTCTCTTTTCCCTTCACTAGTGACGCTCCTCAACAAACCTGTTTTATTCCTCCTCAGCAGAGCTTGATGCTGGAGCTCCAACAATGTGACCAGGATCTGATTCCTCGCTTTCCATTTCGTGGCTCCAAAGTCCTCCAAACTATTGATGTCTTACAAAGAATCATTGTGGGGACAAGATGGCTGCAGCCGTCTTACTCTCTTTTTTTGAGTCTAGCAGAAAAAAGTACCTCTCATCCTAGAACCTCATAAAAAGCCTCATTGTTTGGGTCCATTTTCATCCCTAAACTGTGACCAAGGGGATAGCATTTTGCCAATAAGGGCCCATCCTGAGAACTAATGGTAGGATCAGCCCCACCCAAACCACATGGGGTGAGAACAAGACCTCTCCAAACAAAAATCAAGGCTATTCAAACTTGCTATTCCTGAAATCTGTGTAGCCCTTTGCCTGTGTGACCTGGGACCTATACAACCATTAACATTCCCCTCAGACTGTGCAATTCTGCCCCTAGAACCTCAGATAAGAGACTAGGAACTTGGCTTCCACAAAGAAAGGATCTCTTTTAACAACTGCCTGACTCACCCAGGAACCCATTCCACAATTCCTCTGCATGGAGTTTTGCCACATGTCTGAGAAATCCTTCTGCTATGTCACTACCAAGTTCCTGTGGCATTTGTCTCGATCCCCTCAAATTCTTTTTGGAACAAATCAGTATAAATTTTGTGCTGCCATTTGGTCTGCTCTGAGGCAGAAAACCATTGTGTTCCTCATACAACTGCAATGAGTCACCACTAGCGTCTCCCTCAGTTTTAATGAATGTAAGGAGTAGCAAAGTTGAAATAGGCCTGTCCCCAAAAACTCTCCTTTTCTGCTCTCAGTAATGAGGGAATAAGTTGCATTATTTATCACTTCCCTGATAGTAAAAGCAATCAATTAAAATATTTAAATTAATTAATTTCAACTAGTTTGAATTGAGCTTCAGGGCTTCTACCTTTTAAAAGAAACACTGAATCTTGGGGTGCCTGGGTGGCTTAGTCAGTTAAGCATCCGAACCTTGATATCAGCTCAGGTCTGGATCTCGGAGTTGTGAGTTCAAGCCCTGCCCTGGGCTTCACTCTGCGTGTGGAGCCTACTTTAAAAAAATTTTTTTTTAATTTAAAAATTAAATTAAATAAATTCTGAATCTTGACCAAAAATGCAGAGATATTTTTTAGGCTTTGAGGCATTTTCCTCACATGTATAGAAATACCTGATTTTATTGTTTCAGTAATAACCAAAGTTCTTCAAGCAAACTTAGATCCAGAGAAAAAATTACTCCTTTAGAAACTAATCAAACTACAAAATTTAATTGTATTGCTTGCTGACCTGCTTGTTTGCCTGTTAGTTGAAAGCCTTGAGCAGGTAATGGTTGGATTTAAGTTATATGTCATCCACCTGAAGAAAGGTGGTACATTATGAGATGTGAAAAATATATGCTTCCAACTTGGAAAAACATCATTTTTTACCGTGACTTTATTTTTTGACTTGATTTTGAAATCAGTTTATGGGTTATTGCTTAAAACCAGATTTTCCAAACACAAAAGGCAGATTATTTCCATTCAAAAATAGGCAACCCAAGGAAGTATTAAAAGCTAATATTTTATGACTGTGACTCAAGGAAGCTTTAAACAAGACTCACATAATTCTAAACTTTAGCTGGCTCCCCTACGTACCCTCCTTGTTTGTATCTTACTCTCTCATACAACATCTCTCCCAGTAGGGTATGTTTATGGCTAAATACCTGTTCTGAAGTTCCAAACTCCTTAGACATTTCTGCTATTGTTTTGTGAAATCACCCTTTGCTCCAAGGGAATCATGCATTTGTTATGGGGACCGAAACAGTCTGCAATTGGCAAATCGTGGCAGATCCCATCTGCTGCTGACATTTCCAAACTGTCATCAGCATTATTTCAGCCTCTCTGGACTACATGCATTTCTAATTCCCTCTCTTTGTATCTCATCCCACCTCCCCTTCTCCCAAAGGATTGCTTTCTTCTAATAACAGTCTTGGAATTATCATCTGCTATTCTCTCATGTTCTGTGCAGCAATATACAACATTTATAATTTATGAACTGAAACATCTCCAAAGATTGAATGGAACCCAGGGTATAATCCAGGCCTCACATCTGTATAGCAGGTTAGAATGTCCCAACCCCTCCTGTTCCTCCTGTTGGTGTGTGTGGCAGCCAGCCCTGCCACTTGTGCCAAGACACACTGACTTTGCTGAACGTTTGACAGTTTACTGCCAAGGCAGGAAAATCCAGTAAAGACTTCAGAACGTCTAAGCATCCACATAGGATTTTGGAGGAGCAAGGTTATTTGTTATATGACCTCCCCTGTCTTCAAAATGATTGACAGTCCAGAAAATTGAGTTGCCTCTCCTCAAGCTGATTCATAATGCACCCCACATCTTTTGGTAGTCAGATAAAGTTGTCAGCACATAGTAATCCATAAGTGGCTGTCTCAAATACTTAGTAGGAGGCTATATAAAGCAGCTTCCTTCCAAGGATCTCAAGGAGGTTCTCAGACGATCTGAAATATATCCTAACACTAGCATTCGAGTCAAAAGTTACCTCTTCACTTACAGGAGAACACAAAATACATTGAGAGGGAATTTTAGGCTCATTTTACAGCCATGATTCATATGATTAATGATGGGGAATTGATCATACCAAAAACCACAAATGTAAAATCCTCTTCCATGCTATTCTTAGACAATCTCTAAGTGCAAATAAAAAATTAAATTGTGGCAAGTAAGATTTTTTTGTCAGTCCCAGTTCTTAAAATTCAATAAAGTTAGAAAGAAAGTTGTAAAAGGTTGGACATTTGGGGATTCTTAATAACGTACCTGCTTGTCAAAAGTTAAATAGTTTTACACTCCATTTTGAGACTCTTCCATCCATATTTTATCTATTGGTGGTGGTATATGACAGCAACAATGAGAAGCATGTTCTACCACATTCTCAAGAACTTAAAAGTAACAGAAACTAGGTTGCAATAAAGCTAGTAAAATATGCACACAATTAAAAGGAAATGAGCTTCAAGACTCTCAGCTCCTCTGAGAGTAATCCAATCATTGTATAAATGAATGCAAACACCTAACACTCAATCCAAATGGACTGGATGAAATCTCAGACTGAAGAAACTAGAACGTGATTGTAAGTTGGTAAACAGTAACATCCATGTGATTGTAATTTATCTAGAGGAAGACTCTAAGAATAAAATCACAGTGGAGAGCTTGAAACATGGAAATGGAAAGTGGAAGAAATGACAACTTGGCAGTGTTTATCCAGCACTACCCTGAGAGAGAAACACTAAATCAAGGAAAAAGAAACTAGCCCTAGAAAAATAAAATAGCATAACTCTTAAGAATGTTGGTTTTGGACTCTGATTGCCTAGGTTTGAATCCAACCTCTGAAACTTGCCCACCTTATAACCTCAAGAGAGTTCCTTAAACTGGTTCCTCCATATTCTCATCTACTTAGTGGGGAGGACATCTCCTAGGAGGTTACCTCCTAGAGCTGATGGGAGGATTAATGAATTAATATAAGCAAAGCATTTACAATGTGCCTGACAACACAATTAATAAATATTACCACATACTGTTATAACTCCATTGTGGCTCAGGGATGACTTCAATAGGCCCTACCATGAGCTGGTTGAAATCTTCAAGATTACCCATCTCCCTTTGCTTTAATTCCATGCTTACAAAACAACCTTTAAATTATTAATTTGGTCTCTCAGGCATCCTGATGCAACCAAGTGGGTGCCCTATATAAAGTTATGAATATTCCTCCTCATCTTCCCTTACTCCATTGTGATTTGACAAACTGGCAGTCTGCTTTGTGTGTTTTAGTCTCTTAGGGAATGATTAGCATGAGGTCAGCCTCTCTCAGTCTGTTCCACTCCACGACTCTGATAAAATTCAACATAATGCCACCATGTAAGGTTTCTTAATGTGAATTTTATACCTTCACACCTTCTCCTGAAGACATTCCCTTCACACCATCTCCTGCTAAACATAGCCTTTCCTTCCTGAAATGCCAATTAAAATATCCATGTTCTGGAATGAATATAACATTGTTTATCCACTACTGTGAACTTATTTAATTACAATGTAAGTCTGATGAACTTGAACCCTGTTTTAGCTTAATTTAAATCCACATGCATGCTTTACATCTTTTGCTTTAAAATGAGATACAATTGATCCACAATGCTAAAAGCAGACAATTATAGCTGATTTTACCAATTAATGTACTTTAAAAATTAATACTGATTAGGCAAATTGGAGTAGGCAAATGCAGATGCTGTGGTAAAATCTTTAATTTTAAAGACAATGTATTCTTAAGCAATCTTAAACAATTCCTTTTGCTTTTCTATATTTAAGTATTTTCACAATGGTATTGCTTAGATAGTCCAGCAAATATAAGTAAAATGACATTTCCTTTATCAAAAGAATCAATCTCTCTAAAATGTATTACACATTCTTCCCCAGCTGAGGTAAAGAAAAGAAAGTCTGCTGAACATAATTTAATTCTTCTTGACGGATCAAGGATTGTCATCATGAACATTAATTATTGTGCTATGCTATGCACTCTGGGATCGTGATATATGGAATTGATTATTCCTCCTCTGAATTTCTTGCAACAGCTGAGCTGTTTTATTTTTTTCTTTCTCTTTCCAACTTCATGTCTGCTACCTACTGTCTTTTTGTTTCTTCTGTTCATTTTATGTTTGATTTTACTTTTTTAGCTTTATGTAAGGAAAAGGACATAGTTTAGAGTCAAAACATAAGCCTTTTTTTTTTCTCAGCTTAGTTCTGAACCAAACTAATCGGAAAAGGTATAGACAAATGAATAATCAAATATCAGTCTTAATATTGATATCACCGAGATTCATGAATGTGATCTAGGTTCTGACAACCATGGGATTCTTGAAACCAAACCTCAGAATATGACAGACTTACTTCCCAATACCACGCTGTGCTCTAGGTACCAGCCCCGTAAAAGGTATAACCCAGAGGAGCAAACCAGAATTCTGCTTCCTCTAAGCAGCTAGTGCCCAAAATAAAAAGAAAGGAAGAAGCTGAAATCTCGCTCCCAAAATAACCAGTAACTTCTAGAGGAAGCAAGGAGTGTAGAAAGGCCAAAAACGTAACACCAGTGGATATCCTCATATATAGATCAATTAACAATGAGAAAGGAAATTACACCCCAAATGAACCAAACATAAAGACTCAGCTCCACCCAAACCATTTGAAGATTATCTCAGGCAAATTACCAAACCTCACTAATCCTCAATTTCTTTGTCTTTAAATGAAAAAATAAATATTGTGCCAACTTCAGTGCGTTATTTCAAAGATTAAATTGAATAATACATGGCAAAATAAAGGCTCTCCATAACTGTGGCTACCTTCACTACCACTCCCTTCCTCCCTTACCTTATCGTGCCTTTTCCTTGGCTTGAGCACCAAAGAGATAGGACAGAAGTAACATTTGCAAATTAATGAAAGTGTACCTTTCTGTTAGTGACTTATCAGTTACCTCTGTCCTCTTAGCTTTGGCTCTTCTTGGCTGTGTTTGTCACGCCTTGCACTTAGAAGCTTTCTGGCTTGACATTATTTGGAGGCTATTCAGGGGTTTACCGTTATGGGCAGCTGGTAGCAGAATTCCTCAGACATTACTTTATATATATAACAGCAAACATTAAGTGCCTGAGTTTACAAAAGTATAAAACATGATCCTTGCTTTTGCAGGAGCTTGAAACCCAATTTAAAGATAACTATTATAATTGTTTCAACCCAAAAATGTTTGTGGTAGGCAATGCAGTTAGGAAACCCAAACTAACTGAATAAAAGCAACAACAGAAAGCTGTTATCCTGTATCTAGAATGGGAGGGTGTGAAAAAAAGTCAAGTCCAATATTGACATTTAAAGAGCACAGGGGATATATCAAGTACCAAAAAATAAATAATAATAATAACAGAAGTTCATATTTACAGGGCAAAAACAAATAGAGAAACAATATCAATATTTCAGGATGACTGAGTTTCTTAATATCAGATCATTATATCTGAAATCTAGTAACTTAGAGAAAGTTTACAGAACCTAGAAACTATTCAACTATAAAATAGTTCCCTAGCATGATCAGGGTGACAAGGTCAAGTTCCCTAGTCCAGGGACCAAGATTCAGAGCCAGGGTCCAGGCTTCAGGTAGCTATTAACAAGTGGGATTTGGGCAAAAATGGTCATTTGAACACACCAGCCATGGAGAGTGAGTTAGATTTGGCTATCGTCTATTTCCAGGGTGATCCCAAGAACAACCAGTCCCCCTGAAGGCTGGTTAGTGATTGTTTCCCAGGAAAACTTGAGTTGAGAAAGAGATGCTGTTCATACAACCATAATTCATCCAGAAATGCATGCATTCATTCATTCACTCACATTAAAACTTTCTATTCAGCACCCACTTACAGAGAAGAATGTTCCTCCCTCCCTTGGATTTTTCCCAATTCCATGCCTGGGAAGTAGAATGATTTACCTGATTAATTAATCTGGGAAGGATAAATGTCCATGCTTGGCTCAGTCTGCCCATTTTTCTTTTGGAAGTAAGATTAGCAGGACCATATGTTTCTCGCAATGCACTATGAGCTATGAATTTAGCCTCTATTAGTAATAAAGTTTTCTTCTTTTTTTTACTCTTGCTCAAGTAGGTCAGAATTCTTGAAGGGAACAGTATACTAAATATGTAATAAATGTTCCAAACATTGTGCTGGGCACTGAAAATGTGGTTTATCAACTCCACAGTCCTGCAAGTAGTTATAATCCAATGAGTTTGAACTATATTCTGAATGGTCTGAAATTTGAACTAGTAAGGAGTAAGTAGTCCATGAAGAAGGACGTGAGCCAAAAGCAATATCTCCTTTAATTTGGCATAGTTCATTATGCAAATGGAAATTGATCAATAATATTTACTGGGGAAGCAAGAGAACACATAACCCTACCTTCAGCTCTCCTTCTTGAAATAAGTGGATGAGAAGATTAGAAGAACCTCTGCTTCCATCCATGTAAATCTGTACCCATTCTTTTTACTTTGGATAGTCTCAGTTATGACTACTACATCAAATTTGAACCTCAAAAGTAAATGAAATACCCTAATTCTCTAGAATCTCAGCTCCTCTCTAGCTCTTTATGGAGCAACTTAAATTGCCTGTAATCTCCTGAGATTTTTCTATAAATAGAATTCTCTTTTTCTATAAAGAATGTTATTAAATGGTCGGCCAATGGCCTTAAATATTTACAAACTCTCTATGCTCAGAAAATGTTTCCCCTTCAGACTAAACAGAGAACATCCTAGCTTCTCTTGTTACACTGTCTCTCATTCAGCCAGACCATGATCATGGCTTCTTAGTCTATTCCAACTCAGGAGACCAACCCACAACCTTCTACCTCTAAGACAGGCTGTATAACTTTCTCTGGGTCTGATTTAAGTCCTTCCTGATCAAAAGGTTTCTCTTATTAACTAGAAATTAATAGAAATAATCTCCAGGGTCATCTAAGTGAATTCCATACTCATTCCAAATTGGCTTGTCTGGTATAATGGAAAGAACCTACGGCTTTAAACTTAGGCAAGTCTGAGCCCAAATAACAGTTCCACACTTGTGATAGGTAGAGCCATTTGATGCACAACATTTGTTCTACATTCCTTTCCATTTGACTTCTTGTTCTAAAAAAACCTCTTCTCCCAGGTTTCCTTGCAACTAATGTTCAGGATGTGCTTTCGGTTCTACCAACATGAAGCATTCATGGGAGATTTGGAATACAGAAGTCTCCAGAAGCCACTTCTGCAGCTCCTATTATTTCTGCTAGCATGCAGGAATATAGGGAGTGTAGGAATTTGGTTTTCCTAGAATTAAAAAAGGGTCTGAGTGACCAGTAGCTAGCTTAGTGACTGTTGAGAGACAGGAAGCAGGTTATAAATTTTACTAATATAGGTGCTGAAGTCTCAACGTGGCTCTGGAGCTATTAGTTCTGATATCACTATCTACACCCCAGGTCACAGCTAAGATACTGTGGTCTTGGAGCAGCACTTGACATGAAGCTTTATGATTCCCAGTTGCCCAAGTGTAGTAGAGATAACAGTTTCCTTGGCCAGATAGTCATATGGTAGTGTTCTGGCAGTCATTCTAGGAGACCCAGGTTAGGGACTGCTGCGTCAGCTCTTTCCATAATTTGGTAAACACCTGAATTTCTTAAATCCCTTTTCATTTAAAATAGCTGGAATGACTTTTATATCCTGCAACTGAACCTTCATAAGTTGTTTTCTCTCTCTTAAAGCTAGTTTCTTCATGTGAAAATAAATAAAATGCCTCTTATCTTGCAGGCCACTTGTGACAATTAGTGGTGATTCATTTTATGCTGTGAGTACAGTCAGTCACAACTACTGAGGAAGTTAAATGGAGGCCTGCTCATGGGTCTTCACCACCTTGGACAATTCTATCTTTCAGCAAAGGGAGTGTATCACATCCCAAAGTACAACTCACCAGCTCCCCTCCCTCCTAGATATGTTACTACTTTCTTCAAGATGAGGACTGTCCTCCTCAGGGCACTGCAGATCAACCAAATTGAGAGACCACTTCTTCCTGAGGTAGCTGACACCATGAAAGATTTTACCTCTCTGAAGAGAACAGCTCCCTCCACCAGTCATCAAAATACCATGGCTTAGAACAAAAAGCACAATATTCTAACAAGAGTTATAAACATACATTAATAGGAGGGTCATTTCCCTATAAAGTGTGTTACTCAAAGATTGAGCTGAGCCTGACACATACCAGATACTGGATAAATATATTTGAATAAATAAATGCCTGAACACATGCATGAATGAGCCAACTATGTTAAAAATTACTTTAAGTCTTTACATAATTGTTTCCTTCACTATTTTAGCAGGAATCTCACTAAAAATTTTCCATCTCAGAGAAAAATAAAATTAGTTCTATGTCATGCATTAGAATTAAAGCCATATTGTTTCTTTTCTTTCTTTCAGATATTTAGTTTTTCAAATAAAAATGTGATGCTTTATGTCAGTCATAGTATCCTGAATATAGGGAATTTTTAGTGTTTATAGTGCTGGTTCAGCCTATTCATGGTTCCTAAAAGCCATAAAGACATTTTAAAGGAGTTCCTGAGTTAGGTGCCCTAGTCAATATGTCCTATATGATAATCCAGAGAACTCTATTAACCTGCTTTATACAATATATTGTCCAGAAGTTCTAAAATCCCTAGTTCTCCTCATCTTATGAAGGAAAGACAATAAAGGGAATGTTTCTGGGAAAAAGGTTTGTTACATCTAGGTTGTGAGTGTAAGCATGCCTGAAAAACAGTGCTATGAATTTAAAATCACCAGTCCCAAGTACAAATCCAAACCACTATCCTAAAAAAATATATCTCAAAGTACCACATTACAATGAAATCACCATTGTAAAATCTCTTACGTGCACAGTGCAGGGTAGGGCCTTGATAGGAATTCGAGTTTAAGGCATTTTACAAATCAAGTTTCTATATGTGATATTTGGTTTTAATGACCCTAAAGCATCTCTGTTTAGTATGTGACTCTAAGAATATACTGTATTTAATTTCATGAAAGTAGATTCATGGTATTGTAGGTAGAAAAACCTGATTATAGAAGAGGAATATTTCATTTTTGTTTATACATATGGCTTAAATATATGGAAAACAACCAGGGGAGCAGTTACACACTAAATTGGTAGTAGTTATCATCTTTGGATAATAGGACTACAGGAATTACTTTTTCCTTTTTTCTGTGTGGTTACTGGTATCTTCAAAATGCTCTAAAACGAGCATGCTTTTTTATAAGAATAGGCCATTATTTTAAAAGATATGTGAAGAGTGTGCTTAATTCTTCCTTTTTCCCTTTTCTATTCATATTTGATCTCTAAGTGTTCATCTGTTAATTCACTTGAGTGCCAATTCCCACTCAAATCATCCACACTTCAAGGACAGCTTGACTATAATGAACAGCAACACTCACTACCTGTGGTTAAATTTTGAAAATGCAGGTTGCCTTAAAGACATATCCACATACAACATGAACACCTTTTCTGGCATGTTCCTGAACTTATTAGAATCTCTTCTGGACCCTATAAGCTGAAACATTCTTAAGCATTTTACTTATAAGCTGTATTTATAACAAGTAAATATGTTTCAACTTCTCAGTGATTGAGCTAAAAATATATACTATGATATGTGAGGCAAACTGAGGGCCTAGTTCATTACTTAACAAAATCAAGGGATCTTCTGCATGTATGAAAACTAACTCAGTGAGGGTAAATAAAAGCAACTTTTTCCAGAGTCCCATAATAAGGCAAAAGTCAGCTAAATAATAAGAGTAAAACATTCCCACATTTAGACCCATTTTTCTCACTTTTATGGAGACACCTGACTTACAGTGTAGTGTCCTTGTTTAAAATGACTATTACTTATTTAATTAAAATTCTTAAGGGCAAACATTGCAGTGGCTTCCATTGGGCTGTTATATTGGTGTATGTAACCTCTTTTCCTTTATGATGCTTTATTCTCTTTTATAAATGTTCATATTAACTAATGAAAAGCTGCAGGTTCATGAATTCAGGATCATGACACTCTGTTTTCTTTTATCTGTCAGCCACCAGCTTCCTAACTGGGTAGTCACTTCATCTCTACCACCTGCGTCCTCCATTATAAATGACTAGGTTGTGCCTAGGTATCATATTCTCTTCCAGCTCCAAATCAAAGAAATATCCTCAGTCTATTAGGTTCCTTCATTTTACAACTTCTTACATTAAAACAAACTAACTTTGCAGCTCTCTGAGCACATCTAAATACATTACCTTACTTGTCCCTCACCGCAACCCTGGGAAGTAAGATTCCTCTGCTATAGAATATCTCAGCAGATATAATGGATAGAGCCTAGAAGACTGACCAGGCATTGAGTTAATATTGAGGATCCAAGGACTAGTTAACTGAACTTCCTGGACTCATCTACAAGATCCTTGCAGTCTAGTAGTGAGCTTAGGATTTCTATCTAAACAACACAGACATGGGTACAGCTTAACACAATAGAGCTCACCCTGTTTGGCCTGGACAGCTCCTTTAAAATGATCTAGTCCAACTGCCTCACTTTATAGGTGAAAATCCAGAGGTCTAGACATTTTTTCACAACCACAGCTCAAAGCATTGTCTCTTTTCAATCTGAATCTTCCCTCCTCAATCAGTTGTGCCCTTCTAAAATGAATAATTTTCTCTAGAGGCCAGGGAAATAGTTGGAGTAAATTCCACTGAATCCCTCTGTAAATGATGTGTAGTTTATCTGGTTGTCAGGTCTTTTTTTTAAAGGTCACTCTTCCATGGTAAGAAACTTTCTGATGTTCTTGTTAGAAATAAACTGAATTGTATGGGAAATGAGAAAGAATGTGATTGTGCATGGATACATTTTCTCTGGAGTTTTTCTGTTTTTGATACATATGTATATACAAATTGACTGCTAAACTTAAAAATATGGAAAGTACAACAAAATAAATACCTGCAACAAACTGCAAATAATATTTCACTTATTAATATTTCCATGTATAGAATATGCTTGCCCAATGGGTAACTTTGTAGCTTATTACCTAACAGAGGTCACTTCCAATGATGTTTTTAACCCAAATACCAAAACTCTCATCCTTGCTATGATCGTTCCTATACTCACCACAGATGGCAAGGGGTCCTGCTCAGAAAAAACCTGAACAGAAGAGGTCAAACCAGTAGAACAAGCCCCAGCCCATGGAGAATGGGCAGAAACAATAACTAAAACCTACTAAGCACTTACTTAATCCCAAGACACTGTTCTAAGTGCTTTAATGCATTCATTTACCCTCACAGCAGCCTCTGAGCTAGGTATCACTTCAGAGGCTATGGAGTGAACCCTATTAAGGAAAAAGCATAGGACACTGGAGAACGTACCAATGGAGACAGAGATAAGGGACAAGCTCCAGATGAGACAGTCATAACGTAGCAGTACACTGTGGGAGCAAGAAAGCATGGCAGAAAAGAGGCAAATGCCTCCTCCACATGCTCACATTCCCTGCATATACCAACCAAGGACATAATGGAGTATGATAATAAATGCCCATAAAATTAAGTTGAACAAAAAACAGTGTAACGACAAAGGTCCATTTAGAGATACTAAGGTTCATTATGACTTTCAAGATCACCTAAAAATTTTCCACTACACCCTTGCTCTGTGTTATCCTATCTATGCTTAAACATTTCTAGAAACTGAAAAAAGAAATGTACACAAAGTACCTACCACGAGTTACTTCCAAATTCCATCCCCATAATAATCGAGTGAGGTAACTATTATTGTTCTTATTTTATAGATGAGGACACTGAGATATGAAAAGATTAAATAACTTACCCCATGTAAATGTACATAGTTAGTAGGTAGAGCCATCTGAATTCAAACCTAAATATTCCAGTTTTAATACCAGCACCCTTTACATTTAGCCAAACTTTGCTCTTACCATAGAGAGAACGTTACCTAATCAAAGTACATGACTAAGTATAGGGCTCACTGAAAGTGGTCAGAACTTCACTATGCTTACCTTCAATTTAAACAATTTCAATTTCAAGTGCAAAATATAAATGTATGAACAAATTTAACAATACCGATTTGAGATGTAAAAATGTAAAGTGCTACATCCGAATGCTTTTCATCACTTAATTCTAATTATTTTAAGTATCTGGACTTAATTTACTTAATAAATATATTCTTATAAGATACGGACCATAATCATATTCTCTCTCTCCTCCTCTGCCCTTCATCTTAAAGACTTTACCATTAAAATAAAATAGAATAGCAAAACCTGTAGAAGTATAAATCCAACTTGGCCTAAATGGCACTTCCTAGATTCAGGCACTCCCTAGTGCATAGCATACTTCCCTTTAATATATCCTCATGACTATCATTTTAGGAAAAATAAATAAATAAATATCCGCAAACAAAATTGAACATAGTTCACACTTTTTCCATTGCCATACCATTAGCATTTCCAGACTGCTGCTGTAAAGAGCTATAACCTGCCAAATGGTAATTATACAGAAGAGGGTGTTAAAAAAAAAAAATCCTCTTATTGTGTTTCCAACATCAATGGAAAGGGAAATTAGTGATATAAAATAATGCAGAAAAAGCAGTCATTTAAAATGAATATTGTATTATTTGCAATAAATAAATTTATTCTTCATTTTCGTATTTTAAAAATGGGGCAACTAATACAGTATGCTTTCCTACTGTCTCTATCGTCATTAGTATAACTTGCTGAGCATCTGCTACTAGATGTGTTGAAATCTTAAAAGCAAACAGAAGGGGAGATGAGGTCACAATGGTGGGACAAAGGCCAAAAGGAAATAAAGTAAAAGTCTTTATGGCCTCCAGTTGATATTAATTAACATGGTGCCCTGGGTCCAATACAGGTGAGTATCAAATTGAAAGTGTCTAATAATGGTGTGAATGTAGATCAGAGCAGCAGAAGACAATACAATGCCTAGAGGCAAGTTATAAGGGAGAAGGTCTGGATAAAAGCTTATGTGCCAGAATAAAGCTAGATGTCAGCCAACAGCTAGGCTCTGGAACAAGAAGAAGTGTCTGTCAGGGGAAGGTTGCTAGGGCCACAAACAGAATTCAAGTTCTATCCCAATTATACAGCATGGATATAATTTAGGGGTTCTGAGAGTATTGGAGGGGCTGAGGCCGTAGCTTCTCAAGGAGTTCAAACTCCAGACATTTGACTAATCCCTCATCTCACCTCCTGGAGAAGGTAAGGTGCTAAATACCCTTAGAGATTTGGTTACTATTGACACAAAGATTGAATGTAGCCACATTTCCAGCTGAAATTCTTTAGGGCTTGATGCTGAGATGGGCTGAGGGAAGCAGAGATTGACATACTTTCTGTGTAAGTGTGACAGAAATGACAGATATGTGGCCCCAGCTTGCCTTTGGGTTTGCAGATACAAGTGATATTTACAGAGCCTCTTGCTGTCTGCCATTTAGGTTATGTCTAGACAGAAAAATATGCCTGAAGAACAGTCAATCCAAAACAACATTTTGAGAACAGAATTGAATCAACTGCAATAAGATGGATATATAACGTCTGAACCAATCCCAAAACGATCCACCCTACAAAAATAAAATAAAGAATCATTCTGAAAAAGGTCAATTCTATTGCATTGTGTGGTCAAGGTCTGAAATATTTGCTTCTTAAAATCTTTACTCCAAAGAATAAATTACAATCATAGTCACTAGGAAAACATGCCTCTTCCTGTTGCTTCCACATAAGTCAGAACCATTATAGTACGGAAACATGTAGCCCATGACAGGTTGCCCCATGATTTCTAAGAAACTTTCCCACCCATCCTCTTCAGCCCTCCAGTCCACCACAAAAGCTACATCTACGTAGTTGCTTTGTCACTGGGAAAAGCACATCCTGTCTTTAGCCTTAAATCCACTCCCTTAATTTCAAGTGGATCTTCAAAAAAATGCTTTTTTTACAATCATAACCTTGACTGAGTAACTCTTATGGGCTGTATTAACAATGCTCTTCTCTGGGCACATGATATCCTACTCTGATCTTTACAGCTGTCCCTGCTTCAAAAAAGTTTCCATTGTTCTTGTTAATCTTCATTGTTTCCAACATCCATTTCTTTCAAAGCGTCAGGTTTATTCAAAACTTTTCTGCCTTAAAATTGCTCTGATTCTTCACTCATCAATATCACTACCAGGAATCAATTCTAAGAAAGAGAAATTTAGTTACAAATGTATTTGGCACAAGCTTATTTTAAGAATGAAAATGACCTACATGTTCAGGTATAGAGCTTAGTTAAATAAACTATGGTATATCCACATTCCAGAATCTATAAAACCTATAAGAATAACGTGAGAGAATATGCACAAACATGAATCTTATTCAGAGCATACTGGTAAGTAAAATGAATTTGGTAACAAAACAATATGTGCACCTTCATTTTGTTTGTAGAAATCATATATATAAAACCACTTTTTGTATAACCTATTTTATATACATATATATTAAGCACTTCTTCTTGAAATATGGAATAACACTTCCATACTGGCTTCACAATGTTTTCATGACAGAATTTATAACTGCCTTCAAGTTAAAAATGTAAAGTAATATGATTATTATATAATGAGTTACAATTTACTAGAAAAGATGATTTACTGGTGCACCAGTCAAAATGACAAAATGACAAGTCTAATCTGTGTATTCTTCATCAACCACTGAAATGATCAGAGACTCCCCAGCTCTAACAGTGTCCTGTTGGGTTCATGCAAATAAAGCTGCACCAGCGGAATGACTGGGTGGCACAGTCGGTTAAGCATCCGACTCTTGGCTTTGGCTCAGGTCATGATTACAGGGTTGTGATCTCAGGGTCATGAGATCCAGCTCTGTGCTCAGCATGGAGTCTGCTTGAGATTCTCTCTCCTTCTGTCCCTCCCACTCGTGCACACTCTCTCTTTCTCTAAAATAAATAAATAAATCTTTAAAAAAAAAAAAAGATCTGCACCAGTAAGCCATCCTCTAACACAATATACATGGAAACAGTGTTTATTACATTTCTAATAGCAATAATATTGTGGATCATTCATCTGCCTTTTTCGAAATTCTTTCTAAACACTTTTTCCTTCATTTGTCTCCTCTATGCCTTTTGCCGTTCGATGGCAGGCCAGGACATTCAATGTCTCCTTATTCAGCAAGGAATGGTAGAGATGGGAGCTGACTCAAGCCTCTGACACCAATTGCCAGGTTCTTCCTAGCCCTCCTAACTCCCAAGACAATGGCTGTATAAACTGAACAGGGTGTAACAGAGGGATAAAGTTCTACATAACATATTCATTAGAATAAGTATTTGTACACTCACTATGTAAACATGATAGATAGTTCTCAGGGCGGAGGCAGCTGTGTGGCATATATGTATACTCACCTACAGTCTCAGCTTTATGAACTGCATTCCTTGGAGATACTAGCAGCTTCAATAACTAGGTACACAGTCAATAATTACTTTCATCTTTCTCCTTTTATTTACTCTTTAAGAGATTCATTAAGATGAAGAATGACAGCATTGCTTTGCTAAGCCATTTTGATTACTTTCCTAATTCATTTATCATGACCTTTGGAACTATTAGTTTTGTTTTCGCCTTCCAGTCATCCAGAATCTTGTTTTATTAAAACTAGGTAATGCATCCTCAGTGGTTCTTTTCAAATGGGCTTTTTGGTCCACACGCTATTTAACAGAAGTGACATACGGTAGAACTTTTATAAAGACACACAAGCGTATAATATACATGGTCACTGAGAGTCACTATGTATATTTAAAACTGGTACTGGATCACTCATAAACTTCTGTAATGGCTATTCATTTTGTAGCCTTGAATCTCTCCACAATGAAGACTGTTAAGGGAAGAGGGAAAGATGAGCAGTGGCTAACGTGGGGAGCACATGTCACAGCCTAGGCGCTATACCATGTGCCATTACATATGCTATGTCATTTATTCCTAACAGCAGACCTGAAAAATAGGTAATATCCCATTTATTGTAAAGTTGAAGAAGTTGTGACAAAGTCACACAGTAAGGTCACACATCAAGTACTGGGTTTGAACCGACTACACCAAGTGACTATAACTTGTTCCATTGATCATTTTCTTCTTCTTTCTCAATCCTAAATACTTGAAGGTCTGCTGTGTGCTGGGTAATATAAGTCACTTGCATGAAATAAAGGTAAAAGTCCACATTACTCACTCTCTTTTCCTCTAGCTCTTTCTCAGAGACCTTCCAGGTATCTCTTTCCTTTACACAAATACCAATCTTTACCTTATACCAATCTTTGGAGGCTAAATGTGCAGAAGACTTATTCTATTTTTTGGCTGAAATTATCAAAATGTAGCTTATTGATGTTCTGCAAAAGACACTATCAAGAGAATGAGAAGACAAGACACAGACTGGGAGAAAATATTTGCAAAAGACATATTTGATAGGGGCACCTGAGTGGCTCAGTCAGTTGAGCGTCCACTCTTGGTTTCAGCTGAGTTCAGGATCTCAGTGTTCTGAGATCGAGCCTCACATCAGGGTCCCATGCTCAGAGCAGACTCTGCTTGTCCTTCTCCCTCCCCCTGCTCTCTCTCTCTCTAAAATAAATAAATAAATAAAATATTTTTTAAATATATATATTTGATAAAGGACCATTACCAACTCAAAATATACAAACAACTCTTAGGAATCAACAATAAGGGGCACCTGGGTAGCGCAGTCGTTAGGCGTCTGCCTTTGGCTCAGGGCGTGATCCTGGCGTTCCGGGATCGAGTCCCACATCAGGCTCCTGGGCTGGGAGCCTGCTTCTTCCTCTCCCTCTCCCCTGCTGTGTTCCCTCTCTCGCTGGCTGTCTCTCTGTCACATAAATAAATAAAATCTTTAAAAAAAAAAAAAAAAGAATCAACAATAAAAAAACCCTCAATTTAAAAATGAGCAAAAGATCTGACTAGACACCTAACCAAAGAAGACACACATATGACAAATCAGCATATGAAAAGATGCTCCTCATCACGTCATAATTAAATAACCGTGAGATGCCACTACACACCTATTAGAATAGCCAAAGTCTAAAACACTGTTAACACCAAATGCTAGTGAGGACATGGAACAACAGGAACCCTCATTCATTTCTAGTGGAAATGCAAAATGGTACAGCCATTTTAGAAGGCATTTTGGCAGTTTTTTTTACAAAACTAAACATACTCTTACCACATGTTCCAGCAATTGCGCTCCTTGATATTTACCCATAAGAGTTGAAATATTAAGTCCACACAAAAACCTGAACAAGGATGTTTATAGCAGCTTTATTCATAATTGCCAAAACATAAAAGCATTCAATATGCCCTTTGGTAGATGAATGAATAAATAAACAGTGCTACATTCAGACAACAGAATATTTTTAAGTGATTAAAAAATATGAGATGTCAAGCCATGGGAAAACACAGAGGAACTTTAAATGCATATTAAGTAAAAGAAGCCAATATGAAAAGACCATTTACTGTATGATTCCAACTATATGACATTCTTGACAAGGCAAAACTATAAAGATAGGGAAAGGATTAATGGTTGCTGCAGGTGACATCAGCAAGATGGCAGAATAGGAGGTCTCAACCCTTATCACCCCCACAACAACAAAAACAATAAACAGAAACCAGGGGTGGCGTCTACAAAAGCATGAGAAGCATTTTACCTGCATCTCCCTATACCCCAGTCCAGGGCAGTTCGGTGCCAAGAAGGATTCCGTCAGAGGCATTTTGCCCCACAGGGAAGAGGAGGAGAAGCCCAGCAAGCCTCACTGTTGTGGATGTTTTCAGCCTTTATTACTGTGGACCCCTAGAGTCTCCATCAAAACTGAACCCAGCCGACAGAGCTGACCAGAGTCCCTGCTGCTGCACATTCTTCTCAAGGCCAGAGCTGTCACTGCAGTGCGACCTGCTCTAGGGGCCCCAGTTGCTACTATGGCAGGCTTTATTGGATCAGGATGCCACAGCACCTCGCCATCCATGGGACTGGAGCTACCACTGCTCTGTACCCTGCCCCAGGTCTGAAGCAGGGCTTTGATCCACCATAACCAGGACTGCATTCTCCTGCTGCTCTGTGCCTTGTCCTCAGGTCCCAAGTCATCCTTTGATCCACCAGTAATGATGTCCAGCTGCCACTGCTATGTATCACACCATCTGAGTCCCTAGCTGGGGCTTTGACCAGCGAGAACTGGGCTACACTGATGCTGTTCTGTACCCTGTCCCTAGGTCTCAGTCATGGATTCGAGCCATCATCACCAGAGAGTGCGCCATTGTCCTGTGCTCCACCTCCTGGGTCCTGAAGTCAGGAATTGGCTCAGCATAACAAAGGCAAAGCTGCTCTGCACTCTGCATGCTGGAGACAAAGTCCAGGACTCTCACCCACCATCCCCAGGGCATGCTGCTACTACACCCTGCCCCCTAGGCCCAAACCACCACTGCACCCTGTCTTTCCAGGGCTCATGCTACTGATGCATGCCTCCCTCGGGGACCAAATCACTCCAGAGAGCCCCAAAGCCCCAGACCCCAGTTCCGCAGAAGATCTGCATACACCCACACCTCAGACACTGGCACCATGCCACAAGTATGCCTGTGCCCCAGATCCCAGGCACTGTGGTAGTTCAATGGGCCCTTGATCCCAGGACCCTGGCTTTGTGGTCAATCGGTAGCATTCCAGACCTGGCACCAAAGGGATTCCCCTTGGCAAGAACTTCCTCCCACAGACAAAAAAAGGAAAACAGAAGGATCCCAGCAGCCTTTGCCTCTGGGAACCCCAATAGCCCTAGCAACCACAGCCACCCATAGAATCCCCACAGTCTTGGCCACTGAAGACCTTCTCAGTCTTTGCCAACATTGACCTTGGCTGGTAGAGTTGCACAGAGACTATGCCTTGGTGCCCTCCAGGAACCAGAAATGCTGCACCTCACCCAGCTGGTGCCCTCACAGACAACATCAGGTGAAAGTAATTCCCCACAGAAGCCAGTCCCAAAAGGCTGAAAGAGATAACTAAAATGCACAGGCATAAGTACAAAGCCATTAGAAACAGAAAAGAAACATGACACCACCAAAAGAACAAAATAATTTTCCAATAACTGACCCCCAAAAAATGGAGAACTGCAAGCTACCTGAAAAAAGAATTCAAAATAATTATTTTAAGGATGCTCAGCAAGATTCAAGAGAACCAAGACAGACAACTCGATGAATTCAGGAAAACAATGCATGAACAAAGTGAGAAGTTCAACACAGAGACAGAAATCATTTAAAAAGAAACACAGAAATTCTGGAGCTTTACATCGAAAACCGGGGATGTACTGTATGGTGACTAACATAATATCATAAAAAATCATTATTAAAAAACACACACACACACACAAAAAAAGAAATTCTGGAGCTGAAGAATTCAATGAATGAAATGAAAAATGCAACACAGTGCTTCAACAAAGGCTCAATAAAGCAGAAGAAAGAACCTGGAAACTTGCAGATAGACCTCTTGATATTATCCAATCAAAGGAGAGACAAGAAATAGTAATAAAAAGAAAGCATATATCAACTGTGGGACACCATCAAGTGAAACAATTTTCACATTACGGTAGTTCCAGAAGAAAAAAAGAACAAAAACTTATTTAAAGAAATAATGACTGAAAACATCCCAAATCTAGAGAGATATGGCCATCCAGGTACATGAGGCTCAAAAACCCCAAACAGATTCAATTCAAAGAGATCTTCACTGAGATACATTATAAACAAACTCTCAAAAATCAAAGACAAAAAGAGAGCTTTGAAAACAGCAAGAGAAAAAAGATACATCACATACAAGTAGACTACAATAAGGCTATCAGCAGACTTCTTGGCAGAAGCCATATTCCCTGCAACTGAAGACCAAAACAGAGCACAAGTAGTTATAATCCAAACCCATAACAAGAAACAAAGAAGGTCATTACATAAGGATAAAAGAGTCAATTCATCAAGAGGGTATACCATCTGTAAACATAAACATACCCACCATCAGAGCACCTAACTACATTAAATAAGTATTAACAGATATGAAGGCAGAAATAGTCATCAATGCAATAGGGGACTTCAGTATGCCACTTTCAACAATGGATAGATCACCCAGAAAGAAAATAAATAAGGAAATATCGAACATGAAATACACTTCAGATCAAATAGACCTAACAGACTGATATAGAATATTCCATCCAAAAGCAACAGAATACACATTCTTCTCAAGTGCACAAGAAACATTTTCCGGGATATATCATATGTTAGGTAGCAAAACAAGTCTTAACAAATTTAAGAAAACTGATATCATATCAAGTACCTTTTCTTAATACAATGGTATCAAATTAGAAAACAAAAAAGCAGGAAAGCTGAAAAATTCACAGTATGTGGAATTTAAAATGAAACATTCTGAAAATCCAGTAAGTCAAAGAAGAATTCAAAAGGGAAATCAAAAAATATCTTGGGACAAATGAAATGGAAACACAACACACCAAAACTTAAGGGATACAGTAAAAGCAGTTTTAAGAAAGAAGTTTATAGTAACAAATACTACATTAAGAAAAAAAAGAAAGAAAAATCTCAAATAAACTAACTCTACACCTCAAGGAACTAGAAAAGGAACAAAGACCAAAGTTAGTAGAAGGAAGGAAGTAATAAAGATTAGAGCAGAAATAAATAAAATGGAGACTAGAAGGATGATAGAAAAGATCAATGAAACTGAATTGGTTTTTCAAAAGATAAAATTGACAAACCTTTAGATATACTAAAAAGAGACAGAGAGAGAGAGAGAAGACATAATCAGAAATGAAAGCAGAGACATTATAACTAATACCACATAAATACAAAAGATAGTAAGACACTACTATGGACAATTATACAACAATAAATTAGACAACTTAGGAGAAACATATTAATTCCTAGAACATGTAACTTACCATAACTAAAAAATGAATAGAAAATCTAAACAGGCCAATAATAAGCAAAGAGATTTAATCAGTAATCAAAAACCTCCCAACAAAAAGCCCAGGACAAGATTGTTTCACAAGTAAATCTACATTTAAAGAATTAATACCAACACTTCTCAAACTCTTCCAAAAATTAGAAGAGGAAGGAACATTTCCAAAATCATTTTACAAGGCCGGCATTACCCTGGTTTTGAAGGCAGACAAAGACACCACAAGATAAAAAAAAAATTAAAGGCCAATATCCCTGATGGACATAGATATGAAAATTCTCAACAATATACTAACAAACCAAATTTAAGAGCATATTAAAAGGATCATACACCATGATCTGGTGAGATTTATCCCTGGGATGCAAGTATGGTTCAAAATCTACAAATCAATAAATATGATACACTACGTAATAGAATAAAGGACAAAAATCATGTTATCCCTTAAGCAAATGCAGAAAAAGCATTTGAAAAAAATTCAACACTCTTTTATGATAAAAACTCCCGATAAGTTAACTATATGTACCTCAAATAATAAATGCCATATATGACAAGACCACCGCTAACATCATACTTAGTGGTGCAAAGCTAAAAGATTTTCCTCCAAGATCAAAAACAAAAAAACAAGGATGCCCACTCTTGTCATTTTTATTCAACATAGTATTGGACATCTTAGCCAGAGCAATTAGAAAAAAAAAATAATAATAATAATAAAAAGGCATTCAAATCAGAAAGGAAGAAGTAAAACTGTCACTATTTGCAGATGACATACCATATATGAAAATCTTACACACACACACACACACACAACTTAGAACTAATAAATTCAGCAAAGTCATAGGATACAAAATCTGTGGCTTTTCTATACACTAATAAAAACTATCAGAAATAGAAATTAAGAAAACAATCCCATTTATAATTGCATCAAAAAGAGCAAAATAGGAACAAATTTAACCACGGAGGTGAAAGACTTGTACACTGAAAACTAAAACAGATTTAAGACAAACATAAAAAAAAAAGTGAACACACAAATAAATGAAAAGATTTTCCATGTTCACAGATTGGAATAATTAACGTTGTTAAAATGTCCATTCTACCCAAGGCAATCCACAGATTCAATGCAATCCCTTTGAAAATTCCAATGGCATTTTTCACAGAAATAGAAAAAACCATCCTAAAATTTGTATGCAACCACAAAAGATTCCAAATAGCCAAAGCGATCTCGAGAAAGAACAAAGCTGGAGGACTCATGCTTCCTGATTTTGAACTATATTACAATGCTATAGTAATCAAAACAGCATGGCGTTGGCGTAAAAGTAGACACAGATCAATGAACCAGAATAGAGAATCTAGAAATAAGCCCATGCATATATGGTTAATTAACTTACAACAAAGGAGACAAAAATGTAAAATGGGGAAAGGACAGTCTCTTCAATAAATGGTGCTGGGAAAACCAGACAGTCACATGCAAAACAATGAAACTGAATCACTATTTCATACCATATACCATAAATAAACTCAAAATGGATTAAAAATTTGAATGTAGGACCTAAAACCATGAAACTCTTAAAAGTAAATATAGAAGGTAAGTTCTTTCACACCTGTCTTGGCAATGATTTTTTTTAATTTGGCACTTAAAGCAAAGGCAGCAAAAGCAAAAATAAACAAGTGAGACTACATACAACTAAATAGCTTCTGTACAGTGAAGCAAACCATCAACCAAATGAAAAGGCAACCTACTGAATGAGAAAAAAATATTTGTAAATCATATATCTGATAAGGGGTTAATAATCCAGAGTATAGAAAGAACTCACACAACCCAATTCCAAAAAAAAAAAAAAAAACTAATTAAAAATGGGCAGAGAATCATTGAATAGAGATTTTTTCAAGGAAGACATTCAGATGGTACATGAAAAGAATAGAACTAACTAAACATCACTATCATGAAAATGCAAGCAAAAAACACGATTATCACCTAGAATGTCTATTATCAAAAAGAAGACAAGAAATAACAAGTGGTGGTGAGGATATAGAGAAAAGGAAACTCTTGCACTGTTGGTGGGAATGTAAATTGGTGCAGCCACTATGGAAAACAGTATGGAGTTTCCTCAAAAAATTAAAATTAAAAATTGAACTATCATGTCATCCAGCAATTCCACTTCTGGGTATTATCCAAAGACAAGGAAAACAGTAACTTGAAAAGATATATACATCCCCATGTTCACTGCAGCATTATTTACAGTAGCCAAGATGTGGGAGCAACCCTAAGTGTCCACTGATGGATGAATGAATAAAGAAAATGTGGTAGAATGGAGTATTAGTCATAAAAAAGAATGCAATTTTGCCAGTTGTGACAACAAGGATGGACGCTGAGGGCATTATGCTAAGGGAAATAAATCAGACAGAGAAGGACAAATACTATATCACTCTCACTTATATGTGGAATCTAAAAAAACAAAAACAAAAGCAAAAACAAAAAATAAACTCCTAAGTGCAGAGAACAGACTGGTAATTGGCACTACTAAAATCAGAGAAATGAAAATTTTAATAAATATATAAAGACATCCACTTCCAGTAAGAACAGTCTACCATTTCAAATTAATCCTTCTCTGCGGAAAACTAAAAAGCTGACTGAAATATAAAAACGATCTTCTTGGGGCACCTCAGTGGCTCCGTTGGTTAAGTGTTTGACTCTTTTTTTTTTTTTTTAGGTTTTATTTATTTATTTGACAGAGAGAGAAAGAGAGACAGCCACGAGAGAGGGAACACAAGCAGGGGGAGTGGGAGAAGCAGCCTCCCAGCAGGGGAGCCTGATGCAGGGCTCGATCCCAGAACGCCGGGATCACGCCCTGAGCCCAAGGCAGACGCTTAACGACTGAGCCACCCAGGCACCCCAAGCGTTTGACTCTTGATTTTGGCTCAGGTCATGATCTCAGGGTTGTGAGATCAAGCCCCATGACAGGCTCTGCACTGGGTGTGAAGCCTGCTTACGATTCTCTCTTTCCCTGTGCCCCTCTCCCCCCTTAAAAAAAAAACAACTATCTTCTTAAATAGGAGAGCAGAATAGTGAGTAATCATGGGGAAAAAACATGGGAGAAGATAAAAATCTAGATATGTTAGTCCATCATTCAAGTCAATAAAAATAATCTGCAAAGACTGCATTTGCTTATCCACTTGACAAAAATAAAAATAAATGTTGATAAACATAAGCAAAGGTGGTCAACCTCCCCAGTCAACAGAGAAATACAAAAGAAAATTTTAATGAGATACCATACCCAGGAAATGTTATCAAAAAGAATAATTCTTTAAACCATGATGTTGGATGAAAGAGCAGGTTGCTGAATGTTATACACAGTATTTTACTAATAAGGTAAGGTTTTAACATATACTAAAGTATTTGTATATTTTATGTATGCATATTTATGCAATAAATCTATAAAAACATACTCCATTCAGGATAGTTACTATTCCTGAGAAGGAAGATAAGAAAGGGGATGTGGAGGGACCGTATGAGTTAAGATTTTTAATGGGAAACAGTAGAAATCAATTCTATCTAAATGTATATATTTAGAAAAGAAATTTATTAGTTTATTGGGTAATTCACACAAAATCTCTGTGAGGGCCCTAGAACCATGTTTGAGTACTCTGCAGGCAAAAAAAAAAAAAAAAAAAGGGCTCAAACTACAGCTCAGAACTGGTTCAATGAAGACAACATTCCTACAGCCACTGAGCAGACAGCAAACATCAAATCATCACCACCATGAGAGTTGGACCCTGGATGACACCACTAGACCCTTAGCCACTTCTGCCTTTGAAAACTGGTTGAGGATGCCTCCCATCGTTCAAAGTGGATTTAACATGGTGCTTGATTCTTTGAGCCACTGTCTTCAAAGCCGAGAGGAAAGTCAGCTCAGGGTGCACCTGATTGGCAGGGGCTAGTCCTAGCCCGCAGCACAGGAAAGGGAGAAAGCCTCTGATTTCTACTGAGAGTAGGCATAGGAGGGTGTTTGTGATCGACAGCAAAAATAGCTGCAGATTCTTCGTAATATTTTGTAACATGACTTTATAGCTCCTACAATTAAGGAGTGGAGTCTATTTCTCTATCCCTCAAATCTAGAATTAGCCATGTGATTGCTTTTAGCCAATGAAACATTAGCAAATAGGGTGCAAGCAGAGGCTTAAAATGTGCTCATGCATAACAGCTATCCTCTCTTGCTGCTTCTGGAAACCTTGCTGCCACCACCATGGGAATAACCTCAGGGCAGCCTGCTGGCCAGGAAGTAAAATAGAGGTAAGTTACTTACATGGGTCCTGCTGACAGCCAGCCAAGTCCCAGGCAGTGAGAAGACAATCCAACGAGCATAAATGCATGAACGACACCTACTGCAGAGATGAGCCATCTCAGCTGAGCCTAACCTACAGAAGAACTGTAAGCAAATAAACAGTTGTTGTTTTAAGCCACTAAGTCTTGGGGTGATTTGTTACACAACAAAAGCATACTTTACAGTATCTAAAAATGCTAGAAACCAGAAAAATAAAGTGACAAATATTCACTATATTGCCCAGAATATACCCTTCTTTAATATTGAACTTCAAACAATAACAATACTCTCATCTAACATACTGAAATCATTCTTCATACAAACAAAAAGACCAATCACATCTCCCCAAAGTCTCATTGAACTTGTATGCAGTTTCAGTTCCAGGATCTCTGGTAATACTTTTTTTTTTTAAGATTTTTTATTTATTTATTTGACAGAGAGAGACAGCCAGCGAGAGAGGGAACACAAGCAAGGGGAGTGGGAGAGGAAGAAGCAGGCTCTCAGCAGAGCAGGGAGCCCAATGTGGGGCTTGATCCCAGGACCCTGGGATCACGCCCTGAGCCGAAGGCAGACGCTTAACGACTGAGCCACCCAGGCGCCCCTCTGGTAATACTTTCTTCCACTCAGTCTATGACTATGCATTTTTATGCTCGAGGAAAAAAATGTAATGTCTATATTATAGTCCTTGTTTCTGCAATTAGTCATAAAGCTATGGTTGGTATTTATAACTATTTCCCTCCACCATCTATTCTATTTTCCTTTTATCCTTAGTTGACCCTTGGCTAGATATGATGGGATGAATCACACCTTCATTTTGAAGGCTTCTGAGCCCTTTATTGCCTTACCTGTATGGAGCTGATTATGGCAACTTTTACTCCTGGTCAAATAGTACTAAGAAGCATCAAGGGAATCTCTTAGATTGTATCCTTTCTCACCCTTTTCCCCATTGTGTATCAGAAACTATTTCCTCATAATACCTATAATCAGTTACCCCAGCCAACAGTAAAAAATTCTGTTTTGCCTATTTCTCCAATGGTAGTCAAACTGAAAACGGTCATAGAGCAATCAGCTTATAATTTAATGAAATCATCAACAAGATGTTGGAAGCATTATTCTCTTGGTTCCAAAACCCTTAAACCTGCAGGGCTCAGAGTTGCAGGGAGGTTACACTGAAAACTGTAAATATATAATTACATATAATAGTGTGATAGTTTGCCCCATTTCTAACCCTTAATTTCTAAATAAATATACTCTTTTATAAAAGAAAAAGCCATGAATAATAGTTGCTAGCTCTGAGCACCCAACTGCTCAACTGTTTCCATAACAGGATCACAGATATTTTCACTCTTATGTAAACCCATTCCAAGAACTCCAGGTGTATACCTCTTCCCCAAACTTCTTTGTCAACAGTTCTACAATATTCCATCCTCTAATACTGACCATCTTGACAAATCATTAATTATTGCCCATAAATCAATGCAGATTCTTACCTCTGTCCATCTCTCCAAGCCAAATGAACAATGAAATGTACCAAAGTTTTGCCTGCTGGGGATATTCCCTTTCTATGCTTCATTTTAAAATGAGCCATAGGTGAGACATAAGACATTTACTTCTAGCTAATACCGGCATATCATACAGAACCATCTGCAAACCAGGCTTTTATTTCTTCCTCACTCAATCACTCTCCCCATAAGGAATATTTTTTGGGTTACAGAAGAACTGGCAGCGTGGTAGGGCTGGAAATATAAGCCACCTGCTGCTGCAATTCATAATTCAAGACTTTCTCTACTCGGGTACTGTATGTAAATACATTCACTTCATGATGAAGTGCAGTTAGGAGGCTTGTTTTTATAGCACTGGGGATCAGGTAATGCGTAATCATGATGGGCTGCATCAGCTATATGATCAGTTTATGTCCCAAACTTGGGATTTTATTATCTGAATGGGCCAACAGGAAGCCATGAGCTGCTTTTCGAATGGGAAACAGTTACTTACCAAAAAGGACATACCTTTGCATCCAAACCCTAGTGACCTCTACTGTAATACTTTGTATTAGGGCTGGCAACTCAGTGTATTCAGTATCCTAGTCTTCCATGGACATTTTTAGCACCATTGAATCTGCTAACTCATAAGAGTAAAGATGTTTGGAATGTAGCCTGGATAAGCTGGAGTACCTCTTCTAGCTCTGGCCCCTGTTCAAAGCTGGCAGCTTTTTAGGTCATCATGTAAATGTGTCAGAGTAGCACAACCAAATATATATAATCTTCACTATCTAATGAGACCTCCAAGCATTGTGCCTCCTTTTATAGTGACAGGGGTATAGGGTGTAGAACTTCACACTGGAAGGCAAATTTCAACATGCCCAGGCTAATAAAACTCCAGAAATTTCACTGATGGGGCAGCATCACCAATTTATTAGGTTCTGGCTGGAGTATGTCTTAACAAAACAATTAGAGAACTTGCTACATCCTGTTCGTAAGATACTATAAATGTGATCGCATCAATGAAGTGAGCCTATGTGAAGTCCTGCTGGAAGAGTGAGATCATCAAGATTCCCAAGAACTAAATTGTGGCACAGAATTGGAGCATTAACGTAATCCCTGAGACAAGTAAATAGAGGTATGCTGCTTCTCTTACAAAAGAAAAAAAAATCTAGTGTTCTCTGTTTGAGATGTAGAACGCCATTTGGGAGATCAATAACTTTCTACCAAGTGTCAAGAACCAAATACTCATTTCTTATAAAAATTTAAAAAATAAAAAAGATTACCTCTAGGACAGCAACTGCCACTGGAGTTCACTTGATTAAGGTTACAATATCCTCCAGGATCCAGCCATCTCATAAATAAGCCAGGCCCATCTGGAGGAGATTCCCCATGTTACCTGATCCACAAGACGTAATCTGACCACTGGCCCATAAAATTTTGCTTTCCTGGAGGATTTGTTCAGTATAATAATCCCTGAAAGGTCTGGATGTTTTTGTTTTTCCAGAAAACTGTTTTTCTGGTAAATAGAAATGGATCTCTTTGGGGAAGGCTGAGAAGAAACTTCTGTTATTACTATAAGATCTTTCTTCAAGGTAGAGTGCCCACACTTTATTCAGAGGCCCTATGTGTGTGAATTGACTTAACTCTGAAAATTGGCTGAGGAGCCAGAGTTTCTATCATTATTTCCCAAGTAAGAATGAGTTTTTCTGTTATAAAGACTCAGTAGAACTAAGCAGGGGCTCTACTTCTTTGATCTTTAGGATCAGTTAACCACACAGATAGCTGTGGGTCAGAACATTTCGATTACCATGCCCCTCTGATGTTTCGACAACCACAAGCAATTTAATTGCTATTACATGCTTGGCCTCTGCAACCTAAGATTCCATATACCATTGAAAGAGGGGAGGCCATTTCAAATGCAGCATTTCTTATACATAGATACCTGGCCTACAGAGAACCCCACCATTTGGGAGTTTTTCAAAGATGCAGAAGCACCTCTCACCAAGGTAGTACTCAAAGCCTTGAGTGAGTGGTTGTTTATCTCTCTCACCAGACAGAGTTAGGGTATGGATTAGCCAAGGAAAGAGGAACATGATTTTAGATAGAGCTGAACTTATAGGTGAACATAATGTAGATCCTAGATCCAACACGTTAGCTAGAGCAGCTGGGAGCGGTTCTAATTGGTTTGTTGTTGTTAGATTTAAAAACTGGACTCATTTATGGTAATGCTAAAGAAAGCTCAGATGTGAGAAAACCTTATGTTCCTCTCCCTCTTGGTTTCACATATATTTTAAACATACCTTATATAAATGCAAAGAAAACATCAACTTTATTGTGACATTTTATTTCTTTATGAAAAATAATTCTGAAGCCAATACGGCAAAATGTTAATACATGTGAAATCGTCCTCTGCATGTTTGAAATGTTTTAGGAGCTCCTCCCCCCAGCACCTAGTTAGAGGGGTTTTCTCCCAAGAAGAACAGGATATCAGCATTTCTCATCCTGCCACCAGCCACCTGTCGCTGCAACCAAATCACAGGTGAATGTGCTTGAGGGGTGGGAGCTCCCTTCTGCCCAGCCCCAACTTGTGGAACAGAGGCTGTATCTTGGCCACAACATTCTAAAAATTCTGGGGCCTGGACCACTCTTTCTCTGCTAAGAAGACAATGGTTCCATGCCAGGAGAGACAAATTCAGAGGCTCTCATGCTGCTGCCCAACCCCTCCGTCAACTATTCAGCTCCTAGAGTGTGGTGTCACTCAGAGAGAAGCTTGCTACAGTCCATACCCCCAGCTCCAGAGCCCTAGTTCATAAGTTTTTCCTGGAGGAAGAAACAAGCTACAAAACAGGTATCTTCTAATATTTTTCCACAGGAACTGGCTTCATTTTTAATAGAACATGGAGAAGTTCAAGCCTTAGGAAGCTCTCAGGAATAATGCAGATTGTCATAAAAGCCAATTGGGAGGAGATTCTATAAAACATTTAAAGAAGAATTAACACTTCTTTCTTCACAAACAATTCCAAAAAATAGAAGAGGTGGAAACACTTCTCAACTCATTTTATGAGGCCAGTATTGCCCTGATACCAAAATCAAAGCCATCTCAAGAAAAGAAAACTATGAATATAGATGCAGAAATCTTTAGCAAAATATTAGCAAAGTCCAACAACCTATAACAAGAATTATATCTTTATAAATTATAACAACTGGAATTTATCCAGTTGGATGAAATGCTAGTTTAACATCTGAAAATCAGCTAATGTGTATCAGTAGAATAAAAAATTAAAATCACGAGATGCAGTAAAAGCATTTGAAAAAATTCAACACCCTTTCATGATAAAAACATTAACCAAAAACTAGTAATAGAAGAGAAAGAACTTCCTCAACCTGATAAAAGACATCTATTAAAAACCAACAGTTAACATCATACTTAATGGTGAAAGGCTGGATGCTTTCCCCCTAATACCAGGAACAAGAAAAGGACATTTCGATTCATTATTGTGCTAAAGGTTCTAGCCAAGGCAATTAGGTGAGAGAAAGGCTGGCTTCTCAGACATGAAAATGCATCAATGTGAGATTCAATGAACATTCATTATAAGCGGTTGTCTCCCTGAGAAAACAATCACCCTACAGCTAAAAATCCACTTCATAGCATGAATTTCCCTAACCCCATCCCATCATGATCACTCATCAATACTTCATCCATTCCACAAATATTAATCTATATTGTAAGTAAATAGCTTTTTTCCCAAGCTGTTTTCATTATATTTCTATTCGAGAGAAACTATTACCTACTTTTTTCATAGGCACACAGTTGAATAAATAAATTAAAATTTTATTATCTTGGCTTTCCCATTTTATACATTCTGGCTTCACAGAAAATCTTCCTAGATTTGCACAACTTCACTTTCTCTAGAAGTAAAAGGTAAGCACTCTATCACTAAAGTATTCCATTTTTGTGTAACAAGCAGCATCTCAGAAAATGTAGTCAGCCAGAAGTGCACACATCTGATGATTTCTACCTTAGCAATTATGCTTCACTTTCTTTTTTTTTTTTTTTTAAGATCTTATTTATTTATTTAGGAGAGAGAGAGAGCACGAGTGGGGGTGAAGGGCAGAGGGAGAGGGACAAGAAGACTCCCCGTTGAACAGGGAGCCTGATGTGGGGCTTGATCCCAGAACTCTGAGACCATGACCTCAGCCAAAGGCAGATGCTTAACCAACTGAGCCACCCAGGCACCCCATGCTTCACTAAGTTTCTAATAAAAATAACTTTATGCTTAGTATTAAGCCAGTCATTCAAAAATACTTATTGAATGAATGCTATATGTAGAATTCTATGTCAACCCCCTTAAGAAGCAAATACAGTAAAAGAATATAATATAGACGGGGAAATAAAGGACTCAGGAGACCAGCAGGTAGCCAATCTGGGTTGTAGTTACACAGTTGTGATATGATTTGAGCCAACTCATATTATCTCTGTGACTTTCAATTTCTTTTGCCAAAAAGGACTACCTATTTCAGGATGGCAAAGAAGTTTCATCTCAAGGATCTAATCCAGTTGATTGGTAATGATGCCTTGAGTTCTGGGGAAATATGTGAGACTCAGTACAGGCCCAGTGAAAAGAGCGCTATGATTAAGTCATGATGTCTGTCACAGTCATAAGTGAGAGAAGTTTGAAAAGAGTATATTAACAGTTTGCCATCTCTAAATTATTTAAATGTAAAGACTCCTCAAAATTTTTAATAAAACATGATCTGATTTGTCATCTTCTGCATTCTAATATATACTATATTATTAATGATAAACAATGAGAATTTACTTTCTTAAACTTTATAACTTGTAAATTATTTTTTGTTTTATAGGGTACAATACTTCTTGTAAATGACTAAGAACATCCAGCATATTATTTTTAAAATATATTTGGTATTTAAAGTATCAGGTGAATTTAATTATCCAGGCGAACAGAAAATTAGGGCAAAGGTTGCAAGAAGTGTTGAATGACAATCTCAGTGGATATGAACGCTCATTGTTTGAATTTAAAATATCAAGTTAAATCTTATCTTAAACTTTAAATTTCCCAATTTTTGTGACTATTCTAGGATAAAACTTTATTTGGGATTTACTCTTATAGACCACAATTTCCTGTTAATATCAACAGTAGCTATTTTATGCCTAGTTTTTTTTTAATGTGTTATATGTTAAAGCTTTGGTTTTAAAGCTAACCAAATGATTTTTTGCCAAGTTGCAAAACTATAACAATAAAGGTGGAATTTTGTGGTTTAAAAAAGTGATTATTAATTTTTAAAAAGTGATTAGTTTTTATTTTGGTATTTGAGACATTTATCAATGCTTGGCCAAATGTGATCCACCTAGAACTGTGAGCCGACAGATTTCTAATACACTACTTTCTTAGATGAAGCAATGTTAATACTATTTGGGTTCCACTGGTTGAGCAAGACATCAGTAATTTCTCATTTTCCAAGTATAAAACCATATTTCTTTTTTTATGTAGTCCATTCTTTTTCCAGAAATCTAAACACTATTAATGTTATATTATTGCTCTTTTTCCTCCCAAGAGGGTCTTTTAAAAATGGTATAAGTACCTTTTTTTTAAATTTTATTAAATTTTAATTAGAACATAGTTAACATACAGTGTTACATTAGTTTAAGGTGTACAATATAGTGATTCAACGATTCTGTACATTCCTCAGTGCTCTTCACAACGAATGCACTCCTTAATCCCCATCACCTATTCCACCCATCCCCCTACTCAACTCCCCTCTGGTAACCCTCAGTTTGTTCTCTGTGGTTAAGAGTCTGTTTCTTGGTTTTTCTCTATTTCTTTGTTTGTTTTTTTCCTTAAATTCCAATTGAGTGGAATCATATGGTATTTGTCTTTCTCTGACCTCCTAGTTTCACTTAGCATAATAGTCTCTAGCTCCATCCATGTCATTTTCCATTTTTTAATGGGAAAGAATACCTATACACATTTTGCCAATGATGTATGAGTTATCTAGTGCCATAAAGAGAAAAAAAAGGAAGGGATTCTGGTATATCAAAAATTCTTCATTTTTACTTTATATTACCTCAGTTGTCCTCCCATTTTCCTTTCCTTGGCTCTTCCACCCATGGTTTATAAATATATGATTTACATGCCATTCACAGCAACTCTGGTTAAGATGACTATGAGTAGAGATTTTATTTTGCTCACCTCACCCAAAAAAAAGTCGTAACTCAGAAATAAACTTCTTGCAAAATTACTGATAATCTTAAGAATCTAATAAGGTTATGCAGATTTATTTCTAATTTGGTACAGATCAAAAACTGATTAAAAATTTATAATAAAGATATTAGAGCTATCTACAATGACTAATTCTCAATGACAACAAAAACTTTCAGCTGTCAAAGTGTAAAGGAAAACATCCTTTACTATATTACCTTTTGCTCAAAGAGCTTAAGATTCATCTTGCAATCCTTTAGTTCCCCCGTTGGTTCTAATTTTATAACAGCATAGGAGGCAAATAAGGTGATTCATCAATGTGGTCATTTATCCTGTGTTTTTATAGCATCGGTTCCTGTTTCCACAATGTGCAGCATTTGTGTCAAAACAAGAGCTCGAAGACATTATCAGTAAACAAAGGGAAAATGTCTACAAAATGGATTGAGCAACCAGGGAATCACCAAACCAGGCACAGATTAACACTTTAGAAATAACTAAAATATTTACAACGAAGCACTATATTTAAAAAACTAAAAGACATGTATATGTTAATGCATTTATTTAAATTATTTTTGAATCATGATATTTTAAAATTCTATTTAAGATATTTTAGTTGTTAAGTATCAAGTACAAAGCTATTGGTGACTAAACCTTAACAATTCATTCAGTACAAAGCTGGAATAAGATGGAGTCCCTGACTTCAAAAATCTCACAATCTATTCAGGTAGGCAGATAGGTAAGGTAATTATTCCAGTTCTTACTAGGGTAGCAAAGGCTATGACCAGACTAGAAGCCCCATTACTCCTTTGTGGAAGTGATTTGGAGCTGAGATTTGATTAAAAAAACACATGGTGGTAAGACATTCCAAGTGGAGGGAAGAGCACGCCAGATAATAAAGACACTTACACGCTAAACAGAATAGATACTTTATCTTGAAAATCATGGAATGTTTTTGGACCATTTCAAAAGTGTAGTGTCATGTTCAGGCTTGTATTTTAGCAGTGCTTGGGATGGTCTGAGTGATGGGAAAGGGAAGATATCAGAGAAAAGAAAGAGACACATTAGAGAGCTATTGTAATTGTCTAGATGAGAATTAAATAGGGCCTAAACTGACAGTGGCAGAGGAACAGACATGATCAAATTCAAGAAATACCAAGGAGATAGAATCTAAAATACCAGCAGAAGTGGAGGGAAGTGAGAAAAGGATAATTACTCTAGGATGATTATCATTTTCTGGATTTGATGGCTGAATAGATGATAATTGTTCCAGCCATCAGGATAGAGAATATATGAGGAAAATAAAATTGGGTTGAGCAGATGATATTCAATTTTTTATACATTGAATTTGAGATATCCAATGTGAGATATTAAGTAGACAGTTTAAGATAGTTTAAGACTCAGAACAACCCAGCTAGAGACAGATTAATAGTTGTCTGAAAGCAGAGAATAACCTCTTTGATGTATCTCTGCGAACCCAGAGCCTAGAATAGTACATGGTTTCAAATAGCGACTTTCAACAAAAAATTGGATTCTTTCACATATTTGTGATTATTATTATTACATATAATTGAAAAAGCATTGGTTTTCAGTTAAAATTCTTGCCAAATCAACACATAAAACTCCAATGCCTAGGGAAACCTAGACCCAGGAAATCAAGTGGTATTGACTGAGGTCTTGCTCCTTTTTTTATTTTCCCCACCTTGACACTATGTTTGCCTTTGTGTGTTGGCCATGCCCTCTTTCAACTATAGATGTGCCTCCTCCTCACAGTTGGAAAAAATGGTCAACAGCAGCTCAGTTCTACAATCCAAGTTAACCAAACCAGTGGAAAAACAACTTCTCCTTTTCAATGTCTGTCCCCGGGAATACTCTCATGTGGTAGAATTCTGGACATGTGCTCACCCACTGGGCCAGTCACTATGTCTGGTACAACAGAGCATGCTGCTTACATTCCCTTGTGTGCTCTCCCACAGCTTTGTTCTTAAATGCACGTCCACAAATTCTTTCATACTTCGTCTCTCATGAGAAAGAAGTTAATTCCCCTCCTCTTGTGTGCGGGCTGCACTTAGTAACTCACTTCTGATTAACAGAACATGGCAGAAGTGATGGCATGTCACTTTTGCTACCAGGTTATAAAAGCCTGTGGCTTCTGTCTTGGGTGTGCTCTCTCCCTCTCTCAGATCACATTCTGCCATAATGCGAGGACACTCAGGCTTAGGGTGACCAGATAAAATACCAGTTAGGTTTTAATTTCAGATAAGCAACAAATAATTTGTAGTATATGTATATATCAAATATGTAAAAAAAAAAAAAAAAGAAAAAGAAAAAAAAGAAATCCACATGGTGAAAAGACAGCCAGATAGCCAAGACTAAAAAATTTTACTTAATGTTATTTCCTGCATTGATTCCATGCAATTTAGGAAATTTTTTTATTCCTTTATCTTTCTCTATTTCCCACTAAGAGCTACAAAACTGTTTTTACAATGATCTCCTCAGTCCTTAAAAAAAGATGTCACAATCTCAAATTCAGAAATAAATTCTCCCTAAAGAAGGGGTTTTTGAGACAAATAGGTAGAAAAAAAAAAGGTGTGTGTGTGTGTGTGTGTGTGTGTGTGTGTGTGTGTCCCTGAGCAAAATTACAGGTCAAAGAGGAATGGAGCATATGTATTCTCTGTAAGCAATTAGGAAGCTTGCTGGTGTAAGTGGTACTAATGTAATAAGCCCATCTTCTGTCCATTCATTACTGTATGATATAGGCAAACTTGGAAAAGTTTTCTCTCTTACAGAACCTTACTGTTACAAATTGTAAGATAATTAGTGAAAAGTCAAGTCAGATTGGCCTGCTGGCCTGGGTTGGGCTGGATGGGCTGAACTGGGCTAAATTTTAATTATATCAAATTGACAGTATTTTCTGCTTTTGATTTTTCTAGGGGAAAGAAGTAATATTCCTAAGTCAAAATTCATAAGATGGATTGTTTAATAATTAAAGAACTGGTTAAAAGAAATTAACTAAATGAGTCATCCTTTTCCCCAACACTCCCCAGCATACACATATACACACATATCTTCACAGTGACATTCCTCCAATTTTTTTTAAAGATTTTATTTATTCATTTGACAGAGAGAGACAGAGAGAGAGAGAGGGCACAAGCAGGGAGAAGAGCTAGCAGAAGCAGAGGGAGAGGGAGACACAGGTTCCCTGCTGAACAAGGAACCCGATGCGACATGCAGTGTCGGCTCAATCCCAGGACCCTGGGATCATGACCTGAGCCGAAGGCAAGATGCTTAATCAACTGAGCCACCCAGGTGCCCCGACATTCCTCTACTTTTAAAGCTCAGGCTCTAAAAGAGGTACAAAAATGGGTCATACATGAACCCTCACCTTAGGAGACTACATATCAAGACATAAATAGGCACAGTGAGGTAAATGTCAATTTATAATAACAAAAGTCGAAGTTTGTATTCATTTATAGGTATTAGAAATATTTTCATGGTAACCATGGAACTTGAGAAAATTTTAAAGTATATTAATAGAGACTGGAAAAGAATATTCCAGACACGGGGAGAGGCACACACAAAGGCAATGAAGGAATGTTTGGTATGTTCAGAAAAGAATAGGGAATCCATTATGCTGGGACATAAAGAATGAGTAGGAGTGAGTTGGGTTAGAAAGGTAAATTGTCCAAGCCATTCAGTGGTGAACTGTGCATTTCCACTGAGGTGTCTGTGTTTAATCCCATCAACCACAGGAAGCTATTGCCTACGTTTAAGCTAGGAAGTGATATGAAATGTGTTCCAGAAACTTAGGTTTTATTCTAAAAACAAAAACAAGCGTTCTGAACGTTCAGGCCACTATTTTATTTCCCTAGCGAGAACTGTAGGAGTCATTTCAGGGTTTACACAGAGAATCAGTTTTTAAAGTGCATTTGCATACACTCTGATTCAGTCCACACAGAAACTCTGTAGCAGGTATTACCCCACTCTACTAGCTATATGACCTTGGGTAAAAACTGAAGCTCAGTTTCCCCACCTGTACTATGGTAGTAATAGTAGAACCTATTTGATGTGCTTTGAAGTTCAAATAACACAATGCATGTTGAAAGCATTTGGCCCCATATCTAGTGTATAAGCTTTTAATAAGCATTAGCTTGATGATGATGATGACGATTTTATAACAAAATGAGGCTGAGTGAAGTTAAGTGAGTTACCCAAGGTAAACTGAGTTAGGAAGTGGTACAGTTAAATTTGACCAAAGGCCACTGGCATGAACTTTCTAAAATGCAAAGCAGATCATGCTACCAGTGAACGATTAGGTAAGTTAGAGGTCCAAAGATGAGACTTATTACATAAAATGTGGTATGTCTCCATCGTGGAATTCTACAAACCAATTACAGTGATGTTAAAGACTTTTTTCTCACACCGAAAGATAATCAAAATATATTATTACATTTTTTATAAGTTAGAGGTTTACACTAAGATCTTTTTATCAAATAAAGATGAGAAATGGGGGCGGCAGGGGGGAGCGGATCCTAAAAAGATGTATAACCAAGGCTGTCTGGACTGTGAAGAATGTGAGAGGAACTTTTTCTTATTAATATGTTCACCTATGTATATTTTTAATATATCCATACTGAACACATTTTGTTTTAAAATACATGTTGTAATCTTCCACCCTTCCCACTCCCAAAAAAGCCTTGCTCTCCACAGTACACCCATCACACTGCCTGACACACACACATCCTTCCTTTCTGAGGTAATAGGTTCTGCCAAAAATCCTGTGAGGAGCAGCCCTTGGCAGAATATGTGACCTGCCATTCAGCAATCACGTTATTGTCTGTTGTTTGTTGAAAAGCGCTAATTTTAATCATGGAAAAGTTTAATATTCTGAGGATTTTTGGTGTGAACTACACAGAATGGAAAAAAAGTTAATTTCCTACTCTTCCGTGTTCTCTTGTCAAAAGCAGAGGTCTAACATTCTTCCTCCACACCTAAAAGATATTGAGCTTTATCTTATAACTTTTTTTAAGTTGTGATAAAATACATTAAAAAGTTATCATCTTAACTTTTTTAAGTGTACAATTCAGTAGCATTAAGTATTTTCACACTGTTGTGCAACCATCACTAACAGCGATCTCCAGAATTCTTTTCATCTTGGAAGACTGAAACTCTATCCACTTTAAATAATAACTCCTAATTTCCCCCTTCTCTCTGGCTCCTGGCAATCACCATTCTACTTTCTATCTCTATAATTTGAATACTCTAAGTACTTCATATAAGTGAAATTATTACTGCCTGTGTCCTTTTATAACTGGATTATTTCCCTTAGCATGAGGCCTTCAAGGTTTATGCATGTTGTAACACGTGTTAGAATTTCCATCATTTTAAGGTTAAATACTACTCCATTGTATTAATATTATCAAAATTTGGTTATTCATTCATCCAACATGGACACTTAGGTTGCTTCCGCATTTTGGTTATTGCAAATAATGCTGCTATGAACATGGGTATACAAATATCAGTTTGAGTCCTGCTTTTAACTCCTTTGAGTGTGTACCCATAGTGGAATTTCTAGACCACACACCATTTGTTGAAAAGACTGTCCTTTCCCCATTGATGAGTTTTGGCACCTTTATCAAACATCATTTGACCATATACAAAAGGGTTTGTTTCCTGGCTTGCTCTTTTATTTCATTGGTCCATAGGTCTGTCTTCACACCAGGACCTTAGTGTTTTGATTATTGTAGATTCATTTATATTAAATTCTGAAATCTGGAAGCGTGAGATCTCCAACTTTTTTCTCTATTCAGTGTCCCTTGAGATCCATATGAACTTTATGATGGATTTTTCTATTTCTGCAAAACAAATCATTAGAATTTTAGTAAGGAATGCACTGAATCTATAGATCATTGTGGGTAGTATCGACATCTTAGCAATACTGAATATTTCAATCCATGAACACAGGATGTCTATTTTTTATATCTTCTTTAATTTCTCTAATGACCTACTTTTCTTTTTCCAGCTCAGTGTCTTATAATGCCTTTCTAGATTTTGCATTTTCCCTTGGTAGTGTTTTCAAGACCTCTTGACTATTACTTAGTTTGACCCTATTTGGTATACAAAACTTCAGCAATTTGAAGTCTTTAATATATATTGTATAGAGTAGTATATTATGGTAGGTCATAGGTTGTCTAGAATAGCTGGTGGCATCATGAATTTAATTGCCTAAATTGGTGAAATAATCCTTACGTGATGATGGAAGAAAAAATAAATCTAAGATCTCTAAAAGAGCAAGCATCAGAGTCCTCCTATCCTATTTCTTTTGACAATGACAATAACTGCTCATTAAGGAATGTGAGTTGTTATGGAGATGATATAGGGGATAAATGGGAGGACCTGAGATAAGACATGATAGCCATTAATTTAGTAATATAAAATTTTCTGAAAATTTCCTCAGTCAGGTTTAAGTTTGGATATAGCCTATTTCTACAATATCACTAACCTTCCAAAAGTTTTCAGTAAAATACCCTGAGATTCCACATGCCCTAATGTTCTCTCTCCTATGTCACCTAAGGGATCATGAACACAGGAGTGAGCATTCAATAACAGATTTTAAAAGGTACTGGAAACTGAGAGCCAGTATATCATAGGCCATGAATACATGAGAATATCTGGTTCCTTGTGGATACCTAGTGACAAAAGCTCTGTTTCAATAAGGACAATCCAAATTGATTTGATTCTTGATTTCTGGATTTGCAATTTGAAATTACAGAAATATTCAGGCAATTATATGTAATAAGTAAAACAGAAGCTGCGCTGAAAGAGACTTTGGGCAAAAACAAATTAAAACTAAGTTGTTATGGAGTAGCATAAACTAGGACTAGTTAGAGCTATTAGGGAGACAAGAAGATACAAAATAGAATAAGGAAGTCAGTTAACAAAAGGAAGAGAAGCAAGAAGATATCCAAAGAATTGCTAAGACCTTGATAGTAGCTGGGTCCAGTAATGGCAGTATCCAAGTGACCATCCTAGATTTTCTACTGCCTGGGTCTGTAAAACCCAGAAGACTGCCTATACAGCTAAGAATCCCATTTTTTCTCATTTCAATAAAACTCTTCTTATACTTGAGATAATTTGAATTGTTTTCTATTATATGCAACCAAAATCTATTAAGTATCCATATAAAAAATGAAAAAGCAAATATATCAGGAAGGAAATGTAAAACAGAGTAAGAAGATAAAAGACAAAATCACTAGTGGTTTAGAATTCCCGGCCCTTTTTCCTTCTCTCTGCACCTGGGTAATTGCCTCCTCCTCCAAGGATTCAGCTCCAACCTCTGTGTCACTAACTGGGCAGTCCTATGTTGCCATCTCAGAGCTCTACCCTGTGTTCCAAACCCTATAGCTAATTGCCTGTTAGAAAACTCCACTTAGGTATCAAGTGCCTTAAACTCAGCCTCTCCAAAATATCCAAAATGAATTTCTCCTCTAGTATTTCTCATGGCAATGAATGGTACCACCATCCTCCCAGTTTCTCAAATTTGGAGGGCAGAAGCAGTGGTGAAAAGCTGGTATTAGTCTTGACAGTCTTCCCTAACCTCCCATATCCAATCAATCATTAAGTCCTGATGATTCTATTTTTTTGTATCGTTAGAATCAGTCCAATTTTCTTCATCCTAACTGCCACTCCATCATTTTCCCCTACTGAAATATTGTACCGATCTGTAATTGGTTCATCTACTTCCCCATGTTATTACCAAAAGAATCACTCAAAACCAGATCCAGTCATATCACTCAACAACTTAAAATGACTCTTGAGAATCTTCTGAAAGAAGCAAGTTTCTTATAGGTCCCACCCTGATCTGACCACCTGTCTCTAGCTCCTCTCTCAATTCCCACACTCCCATCAGCCTCAGTGTTTTATTCATTCTCAGCTACTTACATGTCCTAGAATGGGTCATGTTCTCTCTCAGCTCTTGGCCATTGGACATGTTATTTTCTGTCCACCCAGCTGTCTCCCTTTCCTATAGACAATTCCTACTTATCTTTAAGCATTAAAGATTATATCTAGGTTAGGAACCCCTTGTGTGGATTCCTTTGATGCTTCGTCAGCTTATTTATTTGCCTCTCCTACAGTGAAGTGGAAGCTTCTTAAGCATTAATGTCTTCACCATTTTATCCCCAGGCTTAGCCCATTACCTGACACATTATAGGAACTCAGTACATGTTTGTTAAATGAATTCAGTATTTCTTTTACTGAAAGTCAGACTTTCATATTGAGTTTTAAAAGAAAATCCAGTTACATGCAGCTTACAAAAGAATGGAAATAAAAGAGAGGCACAATTATGAAATGAAGTAGAATTCAAGATGAAATTATTCAATAAGGCAGAGGATCACCTTGTTTGACTAAATGATGCTCTTCCTTCTCCCCCTATAGGTTTCTTCCTATCCCCTCACCTCTCTTGCAATCCTCTCTATATTGTCCTCATGCCTTCTGGTGTGATTACCCACCACTCTGTGAGTTCTCCAAAAGGTGTGACCACATCTTATCTTTTTATCTCTAGCTTTTGAAAATGTTGAATTAATGAGACAAAGCCACAAATCTTTTGGGCTAAATAACATGACATCTAAGTATATAAAGTGAAAACTTAATAAGTCAAAGTAGAAATGACAGTTACATAATCATGAGGTATTTTAATATACTACTATCGATCTATGACAAATCAATTCAATAAAAAATAAATAAGGGCATAAAAGAATTGAACCATATAACAAGGTTACGTTAAATATCCTGAACTTTGTAACCTCAGAAATGGAAAATGCTTCTATAAATCAAACATTTACGAAAATAAATCATGACTAGCCCACAAAGAAAACTTCAATTTCTCCCACAAAGCACAAATGATATAGAACAAGTTCCTGAAGGAAATACAAAAACCAAAAAGGAATAAAAGGAAAAGAGAGAAATAGCAGAATTTTAAAAATATCCAACCATTTGGAATATAAATTATATTTTTCTAAATGATTAAAATGCAGTGCTAGAAGGAACACTTAAATTTAAAGGCAATCGAAAATAAAATTTATCCACATAAAAGCAAGTGGATAAATATGAGTCAATAAAATTTTAAACTTATATAAATGTAAAAGCACAACAAACAAAATTATAAGGTAAAAATATGCTCTTAAAAGTATTTGCCTGAAACATAAAAAATTAACATCCTTAAAAACAAAGAGCTTTGCCTTACAAATCAGTGAGAAAAATGCTAATACCTTAATTTTAGTGGTAAATGATATTAATTTACAATTTAATAATTATTAAATTGAAAGGAGCTATTAAATACCTAATAGTTTTAACCTCATTAAGAAAAATTGCAATTTAAAACAAAATATCATTTTGCCTATCAAATTAGCAAAATATTTTTATTTTTTTTCTTTATTTTTATGGCTTTGTTTCTTAAATGCCTGTTGTCAGCACTGATAAAGTACAGTGAAAGAGATACTCTAAGCATTCAGTTTAAGGCAATGTCAACTTTGTCTAACAATAATGAAAAACAACTTGGAAATCTTCAATGATGGTCTTATAAATTGACATTATTTGAAGAAATAATTTCCTTTCCAGACATCCAGCTCAAGGAAATAATCCTAATTACTTCCTCAGATTTATTCATAAAAATACTATTTCATAGCATCACTAATAATAGAGAAAAATGAGTGCCCCTTAAATGTCTAGCAGTAGGGAAATGGTAAACTGTAGTGTATATATCAATGCATCACAATTATGTTTATAAAGTTTTTAATGACATAAAAATATTTATGATTGTTTCAGTTATGCAGCTACATAACAAACCACCCTAAAACCAAATGCCTTAAAACAGTTTATATTTGTCACAGTTCTGTAGGTTAAATATGGCTGAGATCCTGGGACAGCTGGAAGACCCAAAGTGGCCTTCCTCATATCCTTAGTCCTTCATTCTCCTCCACATGAACCGTTACAAGGTTCCTTAGACTTCCTCAGAGAATGGGGACTGGAATCCAAAAGGAAATGTTCCAAGCAGCAAAAGTTACATGGCATCACTTCTGCATTTTATTGGTCAAAACAATTTCCAGGACCAGTACCCCATTCAAGGGAAGGGAAAACAGACTGTATCTCTCAGTGGGAGGAGAAGCAAAGAAGCTGTGACCATTTTAATCCACCACAGTAATATGACTTTAAATGGACAAAAAAAAAAAAGATTAAAAAATATACATACTGATATAAACTCAACTCTGATATGTAATATTCATATATATTTATATATGTTCTATGAATAAAAAAGCATATTATACATATGTTTATATTTTATAAATGAATAAAAAGACTAGAGAGCATAAATACTACAAGGATTACCTCTACCCAGTGGGAGGAATGTAATTACAATTTTCTTCTTTAAAAAGCTCTGGTTTTTCCAAAGCTATGGGAATGTATTACTTTTTCGATGGGAATATAAATGTTATTTAAAAGATGTATTATTCCTGCGCATTGATTTTGTATCCTGCACAGAAATCAGTTGCTTTTCTATACACTAACAATGTAACTGTAGAAAGAGAAATTAAGGAATTGATTCTATTCACAGTAGCAACAAACACCATGAGATACCTAGGAATAAACCTAACCAAAGAGGTAAAGGATCTATACTCTAGAAACTACAAAACACTTATTAAAGAAATTGAGGAAGACACAAAAAGATGGAAAAATATTCCATGCTCACAGATTGGAAGAATAAACATTGTTAAAATGTCTACTCTGCCCAGAGCAATTTACACTTTCTTTTTTTTTATAATAATGTGTTTTTATTATATTATGTTAGTCACCATACAGTACAATTCACACTTTCAATGCCATTGGCATTTTTCAAAGAGCTGGAACAAACAATCCTAAAATTTGTATGAAACCAGAAAAGACCTCGAATCGCCAAGGGAATGATGAAAAAGAAAAACAAAGCTGGCGGCATCACGTTGCCTGACTTCAAGCTATATTACAAAGCTGTAGTCAACAAGACAGCACGGTATTGGCATAAAAACAGACACATAGATCAATGGAACAGAATAAAAACTCCAGAAATGGACCCTCAACTCTATGGTCAACTAATCTTAGACAAAGCAGGAAAGAACATCCAATGGAAAAAAGACAGTCTCTTCAATAAGTGGTGCTGGGAAAACTGGACAGCTACATATAGAAGAATAAAACTGGACCATTCCCTTATACCATACACAAAGATAAACTCAAAATGGATGAAAGATCTCAATGTGAGACAGGAATCCATCAAAATCCTAGAGGAGAACATAGGCAGTAACCTCTTCAACACTGTCCACAGTAACTTCTTTCAAGACATGTCTCCAAAGGCAACAGAAACAAAAGCAAAAATGAACTTTTGGGACTTCACCAAGACAAAAAGCTTCTGCACAGCAAAGGAAACAGTCAACAAAACTAAGAGGCAGCCCACGGAATGGGAGAAGATATTTGCAAATGCCATTTCAGATGAAGGGCTGATATCCAAGATATATAAAGAACATCTCAAATGCAACACTCAAAAAACAAATAACCCAATCAAAAAATGGGCAGAAGAAATGAACAGACACTTCTCCAAAGAAGACATACAAATGGCTAACAGACACATGAAAAAATGCTCAACATCACTAGCCCTCAGGGAAATACAAATCAAAACCACCATGAGATACCACCTTACACCAATTAGAATGGCAAAAATTAACAAGACAGGAAACAACAAGTGTTGGCGAGGTTCTGGAGAAAGGGGAATCTTCTTACACTGTTGGTGGGAATGCAAGCTGGTACAGCCACTCTGGAAAACAGCATGGAGTTTCCTCAAGATATTAAAAATAGAGCTACCCTATGACCCAGCAATTGCACTAGGTATTTACCCCAATGATACAGGTGCAGTGAAAAGAAGGGGCACATACACCCCAAAGTTCATAGCAGCAATGTCCACAATAGCCAAACTGTGGAAGGAGCAGAGATGCCCTTCAACAGATGAATGGATAAAGATGAGGAGGTATATATATACAATGGAATATTATTCAGCCATCAGAAAAGTTGAATACCCACCATTTGCATTACATGGATGGAACTGGAGGGGATTATACTAAGTGAAATAAGACAAGCAGAGAAAGACAATTATCATACGGTTTCACTCATATGTGGAACATAAGCAATAGCAGGGAGGACCACAGAGGAAGGGAGGGAACTCTGAAGGGGGTGAAATCAGAGAGGGAGACAAACCATGAGAGACAGTGGACCCCAGGAAACAAACCGAGGGTTTTGGGGGAGGGGGCGGTAACAGGGTGATGGGTATTAAGGAGGGCACGTGTTGTGATGAGCACTGGGTGTCATATATAACTGATGAATCATTGAACGCTACATCAAAAACTAATGATGTACTATACAGTGGCTAACTGAACATAATAAAAATTAAATAAATAGGGGGCGCCTGGGTGGCACAGCGGTTAAGCGTCTGCCTTCGGCTCAGGGCGTGATCCCAGCATTATGGGATCGAGCCCCACATCAGGCTCCTCCGCTATAAGCCTGCTTCTTCCTCTCCCACTCCCCCTGCTTGTGTTCCCTCTCTCGCTGGCTGTCTCTATCTCTGTCAAATAAATAAATAAAATCTTTAAAATAAATAAATAAATAAAAGAATAAAAATAAATAAATATATTATTCCTATATAGAAACATTTAAAGCAATTTCCCACAGAAGGCTGGCAGGCACTAAAGGAAACTGAAAAGCAAAAAAGAAAGGGGGGGGGGGCTTCTATATAATTCTTTTCTTGACCACACAGAATATTGAGATTTTGAATCACCGAACATTTTGTAGCAGGTTTATGATCATACTGAATAAATGTATAATTGATTTTCATCTTCCATTATATTTACATTACATATTGAATATTTTTCTGTCTCCAAAAATAAAAAATGAAATAGACTTTCCTTGTTTTCTATATATGGATCTAAGCCAAAATAAGAGAGATGCAGCAGGAGCCTTGAAGCAGAGGCTAAACACAACAAAAAAAAATTTCAGTGGCTGTATTATATCAAAACCTAAAAATAAAATAGACGTGCTCAAAAAATAAATTTCACTATTGTTTCTTCTGACTCTATACAGTTAAAACAGAGGGGTGGGCTTTTTACAAAGCCACCACACTATGTCAATACAGCATCATAAATTCACATCGTATGATTCTGACGGCAACTTTACATGATATGGAAACACTGAGGAAGGAAAAAAACATGCACTCCTCTTATATAAACATTATTTTCAAAGATCCAAGAGCTACTATTTAATAGCTTGACTAGCCATCCCAGAATTGTCAAGAGAGCCAGTTTTCATCTTTGCATCCTGACTGCCAGAAGGTCTGGAAACATTCTTGGCTTACACCAAAAATCGTGTTTTTGAGAGAAGAATTCTCTCTCCCTTCACAAAGCAACAAAGGAACCAACACAATTTAAAAGAAGGAGAAGTGCTAGGAAAGAATTAGCCAAAACAAAGTGTGCGTATGTGTGCTGTTTACAGATAAGCATCTGTGGAACTTCAAAACATCGACCTCTCCCAAATTAAGAATGGCTTCTGCCTAAGTACACGTAGCAGATGAAGGTTCTCTTTCTTTGCAACGTGAGACTTCTAACCCCAGGCACTGAGTGACCCCCACCCTATCCTACAGATGAATTTTTAGCAGTCTTTCTTAAAGGACCTCCATATGCTATGATGATCACTTTGGGCACAAACGAGTAATGATATATTCCATACAGAAAATATTTGTGACATGTAAGACTATTCTGAAATCATCAAATGTAAAGCCCTTTCTTCAGGTCATCCTCTCAGCAGATAAGACCAATTAGATAGCAAGTGCTCCTTTGGGTGCGGGTAAATACGTATAACATTTTTAATATATTTCTATAAAAGTGAAAACAACCCTATCAAAGCTTTGATAATACATATTTTAGACTCAGTTAAGCTGTTTCTAACTCTGTTACCTGATTTCTGTAGACTAAGAGGAATTTCAATCTCTTTAAACACTAATGAGACCTCAAGAGATTATTCTAAAATACCTCTAATCCTTAGCCACTGTTTCACCGCTGCTTCATACCTAGTTCTTTCACCTTCATTAAGCTTCAGAGTTTTTCTAACAATTATTTTAGTTGTCTATGGATTCTGAATGCTTTGTACTAGGACATAAAACAGAAGTTTAATTTATCTTTGTTTGCTTATTTGTCTTAGGGATTTATTTTAGACGTTTGAGATGTTCTCATTTTTCACTGACCAATGACTGATCAATCTCATTCGAGTTCAAATTTTATTGACTTGCTACATCTTTGTAGGAGAAATTTAGTGTGTCTTGGGTGCTATTTTGTTTAGTGATTGGGTCCTGCTACACTTAAAAATAGAACTGAAGATCGAAACTTAACGACACATTCAAATAAATTCATTTATAAATATTCCTCTAGGTTCTGTAGGCACCAATATTTTTTTCACAATCTTACTCCACATTTCTGACCTGATCCACACTATTTCCATGTACCTTATATTTAAAAAAAAAAATCAGAGAATAAAGGCAACTGAGACCTACTGAAGCAACAAAATAAGAACAAACCAAAAACCAATGACTTTGTAATATGACAAGGAACCTGGATCTTGTGGAGAATAAGACTGAATATCAAACAGAAGCCTCTGGAAATTTAACCTCATCATAATCAGCAAATAGGTCTTTCTCAATCTCTCTGTCCTCCTTTCCTCCTCCTTTGTCTTCTATCAAAAATGCACAAGCAATCTTCTTTGCCCAAAGTTTCAAAATTTAGCTAACCAAAAACTTCAATAAGAATACCCCATTCCCAAATCCACGGAATAATGCATCTCCTGTTTTCAGCACTTGAGGCAGGAGCAGTCCTTTTATGTAAGTTTCTCAACAGCAAGAGCTTTTGCTGTAGGAAAGACTATCATTTTCTGTTATTGCACATACTAAATTAAGAATATGCTCAAAATGAGCTCGTTTTAGTATTACAGATAGTGAGAGAAATAAAAGTATTCCCACTTCCTGTAATAATTTCGTCATCTACCATATAATTCTTATGCTACTTTGTACGGGTTTTCTTTTTTTACAAAAACCATCTTGTTTCCACAGAACGCAAAGTTCCTTATCTTTGAATGGGAAAATGTGGTTACATTTAGAAGACATCATTTCTGGATGTTCTTCCTTAGCGAAGTGTAAACTTCTGCTTTTATATTTGACTTACGCATCATACTAACCTTAAGCATATGTAAATATCTCTCTTACCTTGAAGTGCTAGAGTTTTACAAGATTAGAAATGGAAATGGCATTTTAAAACTGTCAACTTCATGAGTTCTCCTGGCTTCTTATGTAAGCTATCCCAAAGTTCAAAGTGTTAGCCAAAATTACTCTCTAAAAAGTTACGTATTATCATTGTAAACTTGCTAAATAAAGTTTCTCTTCCTAGAGAAATTCACTATTCCGTGAACAGAAACTCACTAGTTCATAAAAATTAAGGTTTATGTTTTAATCTCCCAACTTCCTTTTTTGGTAGAGGTTACATTTATACTGAGAAGAATTTTATTCCGGGCTGTCAAAAATAATTTTTTATTTATTTCTATTTTGGTGCTTCTCTACTGAAGAGGGTTCATTGTATGTAATCCTACCATGATGCAAGATAAGAGTTATTTCATTACTTTCATGCTGAACATCTTATGACATACTTAATTAAATTAGAGAATGAAGTATCCTGCTATAAGATCTCTAATTATCTCAAAAACTAAAAATAAAAACTCCTACGGTAATAGTGCCCTGAAATAAACAAGTTTAGCAAATATTATGCAAAATCATTGTTACTTTGGTTTGCATTTATTTTTATCAGTTACATTCAATTCTAGCTCTAGTTCATTTGGGATGGAATGATTTAATTATTTCACAGGGCATTACGAAATTATGAAAAAAGCACCTACCCATGTTTTAATTCCTTCATATTTTACAATATGTTATAATTTTAAAACTATATTAATATCAAGCAACTTGACTCTTCAAAGCAAGCCATTGTTAAGCAAAAGACTGTTATCTTTTTATAAATGAGAAAATCGAAGAAGAGGAGATTTAAGTACTGCCTACGGTCACATTACCAGCAACTGGCAATGTTGAGCCTGAAAAGTTAAACTATGGCCCAGGGCTCTTTCTGCCATATTAATGATGCATTGATAACACCATCTATACAAGAAGCACTTTTAAATGCCTAATAAATAATGAGCAGTATGATTTTTTTTAAAAGATGAATATGAAGTATAAGCAGTAAAATGTACAACCTTTGCCCATAAAGCAGGCCCTGGAGAAGTACAAAGTTTTCTCTTGGTTTACTTGAGAAGCAATGATTGCATTTTTTAGTTAGTAAGATCAGAACTTTGCTCCGACCATTTTTCAATGTGCTGAGTTTCTCTCATGTCATTTTTGTCAGAGAAAGATGCTTGGTTTCAGGTCACCAAACCAGATGGCTACTGTAAATAATTTCTGCGGGATCTCCACAGTGTGTCTTTTGCTAGATAGGAAAATGCCAAGCAGCTTGGAAAACAAGAAAAAAAATTTTACCTCTACCCTGAGATTGGCATCAGTCAATTACCCCACACTGCCTAGCACTGGACAGCCAGGTTCATCCTATGCCACAGCCTCTTTTAGCTTCAAGCCTTTGGAATTAATCATGTGTGGCACTTTCTGTGCTAATTTCAAAGGATTCTGAACCATTAAATATTATCTAAGTGCCATTAATAAAATTTCATATTAGGCATAAACTTCATCCTTCAGATTACGTAATGTCATTTTCTCCTTAGCAGTAAGTCTGATGTCCTCATTTCTTCTCTTACGGTAATTCAATGAGCACTCAAATACTCTCATTTACATACTGATCTGTCAACAAAACATATGGCTACTTTCCTTGGGAGGTACTCTTAAGCCACTTAACTGCTTGTGGATTCAGGCATGTTTGTGAGGTTTTGGTTAATAGAAACTTAAAAACATGCAAAGCACAGACAGTGTCATCAACTTCTGTGTTTTCCAACTATTTGTGAGGAAGGGCCAGTATTTTTTTTATTACTATTTCTAATCTGTCACTACAAATGACTTGGTACACAGTTCACACATGTGAGTCTGCTAACACGCAAACTAGTCTATACCCATTCAGTGGGACAGAGCCCCTGATCCAAGCTTGAATGCCAAGCTTGAATATCATGGCAATGTCATGCTGCTGCAAAATTTTCTAAGCGCTTATGCTTTATTTCTCTATTTATCCTGCCATAGGCCAGTAACAAACTGTTCATGAACACTGAGTATCTCTGATCTACATTTTCCATAAAGATCCATGACCTTTAGTACAAAATTGTGATCAGAGGAGAAGCTAACTCATTTGCTGGACCTCACAGAATGACCTCTTTGGAAGGAACCTCCCAACCTCCCACCAACTATGTATCTTCTTCACAGCCTTCCAGTTAATTTCCTCTGTTACTATCTACTTCCTTCTATACATAGCATATGTCCAAGGATGGGCATTTCTAAGATAGCCTTCTCTATAATTGAAAGACAGATCTCATTTAAAAGAGATGTAGTCTCAGGAGGGAGGGCATTGCTGATGAAATAATCCGCTAAGTATTTTGAGACCTAGTGAGTGTTAGGTCCTGTGCCAGAGGTTACAGAGAATAGAAGAGGAATTAGACAAAGTCCCTGCCTCTTGGAACCAGCAGTCCAGGGAAGAGGTACGGCACGTGCACAAATAAACAGAATGCATGAAGGACATGGTAAGTATTATCGGACATGATGAAAAACTTTGGTACGGGGTGCCAGGAAAGGGGAAGACAATGTAGTAGTGGCAATCAGATAAAGCAAAGCACATGAAGGTCACTCATTTTTTCAGATTTAGGTGGAACCATGTCCTTCATAGCTCAGGAAACCTCTCTATCCTACATCTAATACAGTGGCATGGCTGTGAGAGATGACCAATAAACACTGATAGATTTAAAAAAGAGAGAGAAACATGTAGTCTCTACCCCAGTTAGAAACTGTATAATGTCAACATGCTGGAAGTATCTTAAAGAACGGATGCAATTTGCATCAAGGGTAACAACATAAGTGAACAACTTAAAAAGTTAACAATTATAAACACACGGTTTTTAGTTCAGAAGTCAAAATAATATAAAGATAATTGTGAAATACATGGATCTAAACATTTGCTTCTTACAAAGAAACATCACAAGAGCATAATGTAGATGTTTGTTAAAAAAGAATTTTAAAATAACCAGCAAAAGAGTAAGAGCAATCTCTAAAGTAACAGTATCTTCCTTTCCACTGACATGATAAAAATGAAGGAAGATGGCTGTTGGAAGGAGGCTATTGCCCTCCTAAAACCCTCCTTGTGGTCCAAAAAGGCTGTTTAAGGGTCTAGGTGGTAACCTTGGATGGTAGTACCTGGAACGCTATTACTCTCTTCTCCTATCTCTTCATAGGAACAGATTTCCTGAGATTCACTTGAAGTTCAGGCTGAGATCAGTGCTTTCTCTGTTTCATAAAGAATCAAGACTCAGAGAGACGCCCTAAGATCCTGCATCCCAATCAGTATGCACCTGATGGAAATTATAAATTATTATCATTATTATAAATTGCAAAGAGAGCTTCTGGTTATCCACTCTAATGAGAAAGGAAGAACAACAAATACAACAACAGAATAAAAGAGAATAATAGCTTTTGTGGGAAATACTGTAACTGAAAGATTTGATATTTATTTCACCAGAGGGTATTCTCTAATAATATCTTCCAAGATCAGACCTCTATGAAGTATAAAAATCAGAGAATAATTCAGGCTCACAGATCATCTTTCCCTATCTTAAACACTGAATGTTTGGGATACAATACTAGGGTGCTTCATATTTGGAGAATACTTTCTTTCATTTCTATTTTATTTCATTCACTCATCTCATAAATATCACTCATAAATATTATTTATTGGACCTTGTTAATTGTCATCATTAATACTTTTTTCATCTCCTTACTATAGAAACAAGACACACATACAGGAAATGAACAGATGCTCAATATCACGAATTATCAGGGAAATGCAAATCAAAACCACAGTGAGATATCACCTCATACCTATCAGAATGGTTATAATCAGAAGGACAAGAAATAATACATGTTAGTGGAGATATGGAGAAAATGAACCCTCCTGAACGGCAGTAGGAATATAAATGGGTACAGTCACTATATAAAACAGTATGGAGGTTCCTCAAAAAATTAAAAATAGAACTACCATATGATCTAGCAATTCCACTTCTAGGTATTTATCTTAAGAAAATAAAAGCACCAATTTGAAAAAATACATGCACCCTATGTTTATTGCAGCATTATTTACAATAGGCAAGATATAGTAAGTGTCCATCTGTGGATGAATGGATAAAGAAGATGTGGGATACATATGCAATAGAATACTACTCAGCCATAAAAAAGAATGAAATCTTGCCATTGGCAACAACATGGATGGACCTTGAGAATATCATGCTAAGTGAAATAAGGCAGATAGAGAAAGAAAAATATTGTATGATCTCAATTATATGAAAAATCTAAAAAATAAGACAGCAAAATCAAACACATAAAGAATAAATTGGTAGTTGCCAAAAGAGAGGGGTGTGGGAAGGTGGGTGACATGGGTGAAGGAGATAAAGACATACAAATTTCCAGTTACAAAATAAATAAGTCATGGGGATGTAATTTACAGAATGGTGACTACGGTCAATGATGTATTGCAAATTTCAAAGTTGTTAAGAAAGTAAATCTTAAACGTTCTCGTCACAAGAAAAAATATTTTTCTAACTTTGTATGGTGACAGATGGTAAATAGACTTATAGTGGTGATCATTTTACAATGTATACAGATGTCAAATCTTTATGTTGTATACCTGAAACTAATATAATGCTGTATGTCAACTACACTTCAATTTTTAAAAAGTAGAAAAAAAAAAAGCAACCCAAATTTTTAATGAGCAAAATATTCCAACAGACACTTAACCAAATAAAATATATGGCTATCAAATAAGCACATGAGAAGACGCTCAATATCTTCAGTCATTAGAGAAAGGCAAATTAAGACCACAACAGGAAACCACTATGTATCTATTAGAATGGCTAAAATTTAAAAACTGACTATGCCAACTTTTGCTGGAAGTGGAAAGCAACCCTGTCCTGTGTAGTGTCTACCCACTATCTGGTAGTGTCTGCACCCAAAAATAAATAAATAACAGCCTCTCTTAAAATGAACTGGTAAAGTAAGAGGAGAAAGTCATAACAAAGCAGGAATTGTCATCAATGTCAAATGCTGCTCAGGTGTAAGTTAGAATGAAGAGAAGAATGAAAGTTCCAATGCGTCCTTTTTTTTTTTTTTTTTTTTTTTTTGCGGATCACTCTTTTGGTGTCTTATTTAAGAAGTTTTGTTTAACCCAATGTCATAAGGTTTTCTTCTGTTTTCACAGATGAACACATAATGCCAGCTGGACCAATAAAAGTCAGATCTGGACACTTTTCTGGAATCAAGCCACTCTCTATTCACCAAGATTGATAAATTGGCCTAATGTAAGCTCGTATCTAATATCAGTCATCTTTGCTACTGCGTAGAGAGTTCCTGCTTGAGAATGAAAACACATAAAAAGCAGACCCTTGAGAGAAAGAGGAATTCCTGATCTGCTTGAAAACAATCTTGTCCTGCACTTTTCTGCTGCATGACTCAATACATCCTCTTTACTTAAGAAGTTTGAGTTAACTTCTCTCATCAGTAACCCCATAGTCCTAACAAATAGAGTGACTTTTCCTGGAGCAATATCAGTATAAGCAAAATGGAACACTTACAAGATTGCTGTAAGGAAAGAACAAAAATATATGTAAATTGTATAGTACTATGCACAGCAAATATTAATCACTCAATAAATATAAGTGTGAAGGGGCCAGTAGCAGATTGCAGTGTGTTGAAAAGAAAATGGAAGATGAGGGGCGCCTGCGTGGCGCAGTCATTAAGCGTCTGCCTTCGGCTCAGGGCGTGATCCCAGCATTCTGGGATCGTGCCCCCATCAGGCTCCTCCACTGGGAGCCTGCTTCTTCCTCTCCCACTTCCCGCTTGTTTTCCCTCTCTCGCTGGCTGTCTCTCTCTCTCTCTCTGTCAAATAAATAAATAAAATCTTAAAAAAAAAAAAGAAAAGAAAAGAAAATGGAAGATGAGGATAGAAGTAGGTCTGAGCAATTTTTCAAATATTTTTGCCTGCAAGAAAAAGAAGGGAGATACAAGGCTGATAGAAGGATATTTGGAATAAGAAAGTTTGGGTTTTTTAAGAAGATTTATGTATGTATGTATGTATTTATTTATTTGAGAGAGAGAGAGAGAGAGCGCGCAGGGGGAGGGGTACAGGGGGAGGGGGAAAGAGAGAATCTTAAACAGGATCCATGCTCAATGCATAGCCCAACACAGGTCTCAATCTCACAACCCAGAGATCGGGACCTGAGCTGAAATCAAGAGTCAGAGCTTAACCGACTGAGCCACCCAGGTGCCCCGGAATAAGAAAATTTTAAGTGGCACTTGTCTTTTTGTGATATTCCATTGAGTTTGTTGACAAAAATTTGGTTTATCATGTTCAGTCAATATCATACCAACTTTAATTTTAGGTGTTTTCCTAACACTTTCAGATTCTTAATTATTGCTCTAAGGCTTGCCAATCTCAAAGTTTTATTATTTACTTTAAGAGAGTATATGAGAAAAGTACAGCAAAATGTTTATAAATTGAAGACCTTAATGAAACTTTGTAGTTAGTGAAATATTTTCTAGATGTTGCTGCAATTCATCCACTTTTTTTCTAATACATGTTAAGATACAATTAATTATATTAAGATGTTATATATTATTCTCCAGTATCCAAGTGATCATATTAGAATAATATCAAGTTATCCTTTTATTTTAATGAATCCAAACTTCAAGATTAGGGTTTAGATTAATAAAGGCTAGGTAGGAGAGTAACCAGGCCCCTAAGTTACAAGGATGATATCATCTTAAATCTTATTTCTTCCACACAATATTCTCAACAAATCACAGGTTATATTGTTATTCCCCTGAAAGACGCATTATTTGAATTCTAATAATGGACTACTACATATAAAATGTCTCAGTTCAAAGTGCTAACTCACTAACAGTGTAGCTTGTGACACTATATTAGAAACTCAAAAATGTTGATTTGAATCAAACTAAATTAATGATATGTGCCTCTCCAATTACTAATAAGAAAATGTCTCATCATATCGCTATAGTTTTCCAGTGGGTGTGGCTGGGGAAAGTAAGGAATGACTAAGTATGAAATCGTTAAGCAGCTCTACAATATCTAAATTTTCATTTTCATACTACCAAGAATTATAGCAGCATAACTGAAAAATATTGCCAGCTACTTTGAGTACAGTAACAGATCTTTTATTCCACTTTCTATAAACCTCTCATAAAATTCTCTAGATTGTATTAGGGATAACTAACATTTATATCTCTCATTGTATACAAGATCCTCTTAAATAAATATTTCATTTTATTTCATTCAACTCTATGATTAAATAAGACTTCTCAGAGGTATAGAAAGCTAAAGTTCAAAGATATTTGAACTAAAATGCAGAGTTATACTAAAAAATTAAGTCAGAATTATCATTCAACTCAAAATTTCATTGCATCCAGTACACACACACACACACACATTTATATATCCATACCTATATATCCTGTATTTTCTATATATATCCTATTATATATATATGAGATATATAGATGTATAAATTTTTCCTACCAAGAAACCAAGTGAAGTTCCCTCAAATTTTAAAATAATAAAAATGAGAACACTGTAAATTCTTCAAATCAGATGAAGCTTCATATTGATCTGTCTCTTGCAGTCAAAGTTGTGCTTTCACAAGTTTCTTTTAAATTTTGTTTCTCTATAAGAAAACCAAAAAACATCTAAGGGCATTAGTCTGACCCCAGGGCTGCAAGCACCACCAGAGCATATCGACAAAACACGTCCCTCTTTGACCTCAAGTGTCTGGGAACATGGAATGTGACTCCTTACCTCCTGCTAAGCACCTAAAACTCACCGAGCTCCAACCTTTGCTACAACCAGCAGGTTCCTCTGCTTGGATTACTCTTTTAATGAACAGAGTCAGATGGTGGCCAGAGAATTTACCAGATAACAGGAGCTTCCTTTTCTGTGAAATCTGGTTTTTCATAAAAGAAACACTACATCTTCTGTTCCTTTCTAAAAACTCATATTCTTAGTACATTCAGCCCTTAAGAAATTTCCAAAAATGTTTTTCATCCAAAGACTTCTACATGGGTGTCTTTTACTACAAGTTGCATGCCTTTTTCTCAACTAGATCATACAAGTATTAAACTCCAAGAGTTGAAACAGGACCGAGCTTCCCCCTTCTCTATTCCCACTAAGCTGCCTCACCCAACTCTGTACACACTCCCCTGGTAGACTCCTGGATATTCGGTAGGCACTAAGGATCTTGGCTAATTACAGTAGTCACATTTATGAATGAGTTAATAGAAGAGGACCTCCTCTCAAAAAATGTAAAATCTAAGACAGATAGCACTGATTCAAAAAAAAGAGAAAAGAAATTCAATAGGGAAGATGATTTACAAATGCACACAGGAAATTCCTTTTAAAATGCTAATATTTAAGTAAAGGTTTGAATTTTCTATTGTGAGACTGCAAATTATTTAATTTATACCTATGTATATTCAATGAAATAAAGTATATTTGTACCAGATCTAAGATACACTACATGTTAAACATAGGAGTTTGAGAGAAAAGGAAAATGATGAGTAAGCAAAGATAATGAAAGACACCCTAGCCTTTGATTGAGTCCTAGGGAAAAGCTTAAACACCCAAATAGGATTGGAACTTGTTGATAAATAACATGCTCTTGACTGAACTTTACAAAATTGACATTTTGGGGGCGATAAAAATCATAAAATATTGGTAATTTCATATAGTTTCTCCTAATAAATATAGCCATATACTCATTGATTATTCAATAAGAATAAGTGAACATCTATTAATAGAAAATATTAACAGAGGAATTCAACAGTTAAATTGATAAGACCATACAAAAAGGTTATCCCAACCCTCAAGAGAGCTGAGCAATAAGTTCTTGTGAGGACAATATTTCTAAAGTAAATATGAGGAAGTGATATAAAGTTTTTTCCCATCATTTCATTTGTAAACTAGATATTTCTCTAAATGTAAAAAAAAAAAATCACTTCCCAGGTTGTAAAAGCTGATACATTTCTTACATAAAAATAAAACATATAATAATATGAGGTAGTAAGTAATGTTTAGGTTCAAAAAATAGCAATTACTAGGATATTCTTTGGATAACATCAGGTTCCCAAACCTCACTAGGGATCACTCAAAACATTACTTTTTTATTAATCTAATGAGGATGAGAGATAAAATTATACTTTTTATTTTTAAATCTCTTCCTTTTTCCACAGGAGTGGAATGATTACCTCATTATCCAGTTCTTCCTATCTGGTCCAACACACACACACACACACACACACACACACACACAGACACTTCAGGACAGTGTGATTCCTTTTACAAATTACATTCACCGTACCATGTTTCCATAGCTGAGCAAATAAGATATATATTTTATCTACCCATTTCTAGATAACTGGATAGATATTTTTTATTGTGTGGCTCATTTTCACAAGTGTTTTACCTTTTTTTTAAATTATTTGAGTATAGTTGACACACAATATTACATTAGTTTCAGGCATACAACTTAGTTATTTGACAAGTTTATACATTATGTTCACCACAAGTGTAGCTACCATCTGCCTTGTTACATGACTATTACAATATCACTGACTGTATTCCTTATGCTCTGCCTTCTATTCCCATGACACTCACTCCATAACTGGAAGTCTGTATCTCCCTCTCCCCTTCACCCATTTTGCCCAACCCCTAGAACCCCCTTTGTAGCATTGACCCATAAATCATGTAGCCTCATTTGGGAAATTTTTCAGGTTTTGACCCACTAGAAATTGGGCTTAAATTTAATATGTATGCATATCATCAATATTTTACTATTTAGTTAGGGTACTTAGATATTACTGCCAAACCTTCCTTCTTCTCATACTACCTTATATTATCTGTTCACTCAATTGTATGATTTCTAAACTGTATTTATTTATTTTATTTTTTTAAATCCAATTAATTAACATATAGTGTATTATTAATTTCAGAGGTACAGTTAAGTGATTCATCAGTCTTATAATACACAGTGCTCATTACATCAAGTGCCCTCCTTAATGTCCATCACCCAGTTACCCCATTCCACCACTCCCTTCCCCTCCAGCAACCCTTAGTTTGTTTCCTATGATGAAGAGTCTCTTATGGTTTGTCTCCCTCTCTGATTTCGTCGTTTTATTTTTCCCTCCCTTCCCCCTATGATTCTCTGTTTTGTTTCTTAAATTCCACACATGAGTAAAATCATGTGGTATTTGTCCACATCATTGTAAATGACAAGATTTCATTTTTTGATGGCTGAGTAGTATTCCATCGTGTGTGTGTGTGTGTGTGTGTGTTATGTGTGGATAGATAGATAGATAGATAGATAGATAGATAGATAGATACACACCACATCTTCTTTATCCATTCATCTGTCAATGGACATCTGGGCTCTTTTCCTAGTTTGGCTATTGTGGACATATTTGGGTGCAGGTGCCTCTTTGGATCACTACATTTGTATCTTTGGGGTAAATACCTAGTAGTGCAATTGCTGGGTTGTAGAGTAGCTCTATTTTCAACTTTTTGAGGAACCTCCGTACTGTTTTCCAGAGTGGCTGCACCATCTAAGCTGGACTTAGATAAACTTCTTCTAAAACATGAATGAGAATAATCAAAAGAAAATATTTGCCACCCCTCTCTATCATTTATGTTAGGGGGTTCTAATCTCTATTTCTTCAAAAATACTTTAAGAACTTATTAATTTTACCATTCTTAATTTTAAACATAAGAGCACCAGTATGCCCTTTGGATGAAACAAATTTCATGTTAAGTTTTTTCTAGCCAAGTGACAGTTATAGAACTATTCCCCAAAGAAAATGTGACTAGCAGTAAAAACAACAAACAAACAAAAACAAAAACTATTAAAATATTTTTAAGGCCCTAAAAATAATTTTTAAAGCATATTACTTTTTAAAAAAGAACTTCCAGTTTTCATAGTGTTAAGAGATCAGTGAATCCTTTCCACACACACACACACACAAAAATTATAATACAAAACTGAACAAATACAAGAACCAGAAAACAAATTGAGAAGATCTTATTCTTGAAAAACTACTCAAACTTTCATTAGGGACAGCCAAAGTCACTGTCCTTCTTCCTGGTGTTGCTTTCATTCAACCTCTCAGCCCCCACCCAGGTCATCTGGCAAAAGCAATAGCTTTACCAGTGTGGGACTGGCCTCAAAAAGCACAGCTTTAGTGCCAGAGAGGATGTAGCATCAACTTGAGGAATAGGAAGAAAATCTGTAATTTTATCAACTACACATGGCAAAGTTGGAAGAAAACAAACTAGGGAAACCTCCAATTTTGCTAGCCTGAGGTTGCACTCCTAGTTTGAACAAGCAGTGAATCAGAGATCTAACTGAGGGAACCTCAAATAAGAAAACCATTAAAAAGGCAGCTGGGGAGATATCACAGGTACAGGAAAGACCAAAGAAATATGGGCAGAAATGAAAAGCCAAAGGAGACTGGAGAACTAGATAAACTTTGAATATGCTTCCCAAGCCACAATCAGATTAGTCGACAGAGTGGAAGCTTTATTAGTTAGAAATGTTTGGAGGTAATATTTTAATAGAATAAGTCATTGTATACCAAAGGATATTGTAATAAATAAAAAAGCATATTATAAACTCTAGAGCCAATATTTTAAAAAATTTGAATATATACAGCTAAAAGTCAACTGGTAATGTATAATAAAGTCCTAAAAATTGTTTATTTAGCACAAATAGAAGAGGATGGAATACTTCAAAACTCATTTTATGAGGCCAGCATTATCCTAATACCAAGCCTAGACAAGCACATTACAAGAAAAGAAAATTACAGGCTAATAGTTCTGATAAACATAGATACAAAAATCCACAACAAAATATTAGCAAAACAAATTAACATACATTTTTTAAAATCATACACAATGATAAAATGGGATTTATTCCAGGGATGCAAGGATAATTCAACATCCACAAGTCAATCAATATGATATAAAATGAAAGATAAAAAGATCATCTCAGTAGATGCAGAAAAAACACAAATTTCAACATGATAAAACTCTCAACAAAGTGGGTTTAAGAAGCTACCTCAACATAACAAAGATGAGAACAATAAAGCAAGAAAAAGAAATTAGGCATCCAAATCAGAAAGAAAGAAGTAAAACTATCCCTATTTGCAGGTGACATTATATATAGAAAACCCTAAGACTCCACCAAAAAACTGTTAGAACTAATAAATAAATTGAGTGAAATAGCAGGATACAAAATCAGTATACAAAAATCAGTTGCATTTCTATAGACTACTAACAAACTATCAAAAAATTTTTAATCCCATTTATAATTACATCAAAAAGAATAAACTATTCAGGAATAAATTTAACCAAAAACATGAAAGACCTGTAACTGAAAACCTTAAGACACTGATGAAAAAAATTGAAGATGGCATAAACAAATGGAATGATATCCCATGCTCATGGATCAGAAGAATTAATATTGATAAAATGCCCATATTACCCAAAGCAGTCTACAGATTCAAAACATGCTTTATCAAAATTCCACTGGCACTTTTCACAGAAATAGAACAAATAATCCTAAAATGTGTATGGAAGCACAAAAGATACCACATGGCCAAACCAATCTTAAGAAAGAACAACATTAGAGGCATCGTGTTTCCTGATTTCAAACCATATTACAAAGCTATAGTAATCAAAACAGTATGGTACTAGCATAAAAACAGACATGTAGGTCAATGGAACACTAGAGACAGACCAGAAAATAATCTACAAATATGTGATCAATTATTTTACAACAAAGGAGCCAAGAATATAAATGTGGAAAGAACAGTCTCTTTAATAAATGGTGTTGGAAAAACTATATCCACATGCAAAAGAGTGAAACTGAACTAGCATCTTATACCACACACACACACAAATCAACTCAAAATAATTAAAGATTTGAATGTAAGACTGGAAATCATAAAACTCTTAGAAAAAAATAAGAAGAAATAAGCTCCTTGACAATGATCTTGGCAATGAGTTTTTCGATTTGACATAAAAAGTAAAGGCTACAAAAGCAAAAATAAAAAACTAGAACTCCACTGAAGTAAAGAGCTTCTTTACAGCAAAGGAAACCATTAAGAAAATGAAAAGGCAGCCTACTGAGCGGGAAAAAATATTTGCAAATCATATATTTAATCAGAGGTTAATAACCAAAATATATAAAGACCTCATACAACTTAACAGAAAAAAAAAAAAACCTCCAATTAAAAAAAAAAAATGGGTAGAGGGTCTGAATACACATTTTTCCAATGAAGACATACAAATGGCCAATTGGTACATGAAAAGATGCTCAACATCACTAATCATTAATCATCAGGGAAATGCAGACCAGAACTACAATGATCTATCACTTCACACTTGTTACAATGATTATTATCAAAAAGAAATAACAAGTGTTGGCAAGGGTGTGGAGAAAAGGCAACCCTCAAATATCACTGGTAAGAATGCAATATGTCACAGCTTCTTTTAGAAAACACGTTGGTAGTTTCTTAAAAATGTGTTAAGTGTAAGTGTGACAAATAACCCAACAATTCCACTCCTAGATATCCACCCAAGAGAAAGAAAAACATTTATCCAAACGAAGACTTTTACATGAATATTCATAGCATCATTATTTATAATAGCCAAAAACTGGAAACAAACCAAATGTCTAGCAACTACTGCATGAATAAATAAAATGAAAAGTACTCAGCAATAAAAAGTAGCAAACTACTGATATATGCTTCAATACAGATGAACATTGAAAACATTATGCTTTGTGAAAGAAACCAGACTCTAAAGACTACATGTTGCTTTATACCATTTATATCATAAATTTAATAATTTCATTAAAAAAAAAACTCAGAGACCAAAAGCACATCAGTGGTTTCCTGGGTTGAGAGATGACAGCAGTGGTTTCCTGCTTTGGAGATTGATTGCAAATGGGCACAAAGGGCACTTTAGAAAGTATACCTCAATAGCTATATTAAAAAAATAAATCTTTGCCTACTCAAAAAAATGTACCATCAATAAAGAAGAAAAAATGTTTCTATAAATTTGTTTAATATTATCACAAAATAACACTCAATATTTATTGAAGACCTATACAGAAATTTCTATACATTAATAATGAAGTAGAAGAAAGAGAAATTAAGAAAACAATCCCATTTATAATTACACCAAGAATAATAAAATACCCAGGAATAAACTAAACTAAGGAGGTGAAAGACTTCTGTACCCTGAAAACTATAAAACACTGATGAAAGAAACTGAAGATGACACAAAGGGAAAAATATTCCATGCTCATGGACTAGAAAAACAAATATCGTTAGAATGTCCATACTACCCAAAGCAATCTACAGATTTTAGCAATCCCTATCAAAATACCAACAGCACTTCACAGAACTAGAACAAAGAATCTTAAAATTGGTATGGAACCACAAAAGACCCAAATAGCCAGAGCAATCTTGAAAAAGAAAAACAAAGCTGGAGTATCATAATCTCAGATATCAGAATATACTATAAAACCGCAGTAATCAAAATAGTATAGTACTGGCACAAAAACGGACACAGAGATCAACAGAACAGAATAGAGCCCACAAATAAACCCACAATTATAGGGTCAATTAATATTTGACAAAGGAAGCAAGAATATGCAATAGAAACATAGTCTCTTCAACAAATGGTGCTGGGAAAATTGGACAGCTATACACAAAAGAATGAAACTGGACCACTTTCTTACACCATACACAAAAATAAATTCAAAATGGATTACGGACCTAAATATGAAACCTGAAACCATAAAAATCACATGAGAGCAATTTCTCTGACATCAACCATAGCAACATTTTTCTGGGTCTGTCTCCTGAGGCAAAGGAAACAAAAGCAAAAATAAACTACTGGGACTACATCAAAATAAAAGGCTTATGCACAGCAAAGGAAATAATTGACAAAGCTAAAAGACTACCTACTGAATCGGGAAGATATTTGTAAATGAACATATCTAATAAAGGGTTAGTATCCAAAATATATTAAAAAATTTACACAAATCAACACCCAAAAAACCAAGTAATCCAATTAAAAATAACAATAAAAAAAAATGAACAGACATTTCTCCAAAGAAGACATACAGATGGCCAACGGACATATGAAAAGATGTTCATTATCACTTATCATCAGGGAAATGCAAATTAAAACTACAATGTGAGGGGCACCTGGGTGGCGAAGTCTGTTAAGCGTCCAACTCTTGGTTTCAGCTAACGTAGTGATCCCAGGGTCATGAGATTGGGCCCCTGTTGGGCTCCATGCTCAGCATGGAATCTGCCTGGGTTTCTCCCTCCTTTTCCACTTGTGCTCTCTCACTCTCTCTCTAGAATAAATAAAACTTTTTTTAAAAACTACAATGTGATATCACCTCACCAGAATAGCTAAAATAAAAAACACAAGAAACAAGTATTGGCAAGGATGTGGAGAAAAAGAAACCCTCTTGCACAAAACTGTTAGTGGGAATGCAAACTGGTGCAGCCAGTTTGGAAAACAGTATGGATATTCCTCGAAAAATTAAACATAGAACTACCATATGATCCAGTAACTCCACTACTGAGTATCTACCCAAAGAATATAAAAACACTAATTTAAAAAGATGTATGCACCTTATGTTTATTGCAGCATTATTTATAATAGCCAAACTATGCAAACAGCCCAAGTGTCCATCCATAGATGAAAGGATAAAAAAGATGTCGTGTGTGTATATATATACACACATACAATGGGATATTACTCAGCCAGCCATAAAAGAGAATGAAATCTTGCCATTTGCAACAACATGGATGCATCTAGAGTATAATGCTAAGTAAAATAAGTCGGTCAGAGAAAGACAAATACCATATGATTTCACTCATACTTGGAATTTAAGAAACAAAACAAAGAAAAAAAAAAGACAAGCCAAAATCTCTTTACTATAGAGAACAAATTGATGGTTACGACAGAGGAGGTGGGTGAGGCGACAGGTGAAATAGGTGAAAGGGATTAAGAGTACACTTATCATGATGAGCACCAGGTGATGTACGGATTTGTTGAATCACTGTATCATACACTTGAAACTAATATAACACTATATATCTACTGGAAATAAAATCTAAAAAAATATTTATTGAAGACCACTATCAAACAGATATGTACTTTAGTAGCTATTCTAGGTAGGATGCTGGCTATTACATATACATAGTTTTACTCTTTTTTTTCCTTCTGTAAGAACTAAATTGATTGGTATATTTAATTATTAAAATGATGTCATTTTCTTTACTATAATAGACTGCTCATTTTTAAAGTTTTTTATACACTGAAATGAACTGCAGTAAAATACAAGTAGTTGAGTTTAATAGATGATTTAAAACAATTAAACTAAGGAATAGTTAAAATTATCAATGTAAAGTTGCCTATGTATGACACATATTTCACCTTTTACTGAAAGCAGTCAGAATCAAGTTAATCTGACTAAAATATGTTTTTGTATCCCTTCTCCTTGCCAAATGTACAGAAATACTATTTCCTAGCTACTAGAGAATGTACATTCCTGATCCCAACTAAATTACCTAGTATGTGCTAGGCACCCAAGAACTTTTTTCATGATTCAAATTTATTTCTCTTCTAGAATGCAAAGGAGAAATTGCTGCAGTTCAGAAAGATACCTACGCAGAGATGTCACTTAAGTAGAAAACATGGGATGCAAACTGTTTTCCAACATATTCAAATTCTCCCATCGCAAACCTTAGAGCCAGGTGAATATCAGCCATTTTAAATGCATTGGGAAAGAGGTTCTTCCTGGGACATTCACAGTGTGGTTTTTTTAAATCCAAGAAAATCCAGATAGGTCAATATATTCTTAATATGTGTGTTATAAACTAATTTGAGGCTATATGCATAATATGTTCTGGTTAAGATCCTAGTTACTTTCGTAGAACCAAACCAAAATGGAGTCACTTATGCCAGTGACAAAATGGAAATGGTCAATGCCGGCACATAAAGGAAACTTAACCAAACTTACAGGAATTTACAGCTGTTCTCAGAAGTCAGCAGAGGAGACCAGCCAATACCCAAACACCAAATCTATTCACACCATTTCTGGATCTTCTGTTTCCCTAACTTAGCTACGCCAATCCAAATAGGGAAGAAGGCTTCACTGAAAAAGCCAAAGAACTTCTTCATTTACTCCATAAAAATCCCTTAGTATTATAAGCAACTCAAAACTCATTGCTCCCATAGATTTGAATTTCTTGGCTTGGAGCTCAAAAGCTCTGCTATAAACTCATCTTTCTGCTTTGTTTTATTCAGTCCACAGAGTTTAGTTTTTGTCATTTCACGCCCTCGACAATCTGAGATAGCTGTAGTCTGTGCTTAGTTCACATTACCACAAAGGGAGTTACTTCATAGAATAGAAACATAAAAGGAAAAGAACGGTAATACCCAGCTCCTGGAAGATAGTTGATGTAATACATCTTGTTTGGGAATTTACTGTAGAGATCAAAAATGAAAGGTATATGATGGTTATAAACAAGTTTCCCTAGTCATGACCATTATATTTCCCTTGTCCCCCTAAAATACTTTAGGATAATGACAATGAAACTTGGGATTATTTCTTTTACCCTACTAGCGAGTACCAAAGAGAAGCAAATGTCATCCCAACGGCACTAGAAGAAAAGTGCACTCAGTATCCACTACCACTTTGCTGCTTTAAGTTCTGTGCCATTAATTTATTCTTCTTTTTTAATTTTTTATTTTAATGTTTTTTATTATGTTAGTCACCATACAGTACATCCCTGGCTTCTGATGTAAAGTTCGATGATTCATTAGTTGCGTATAACACCCAGTGCACCATGCTATACATGCCCTCCTTACTACCCATCACCAGTCTATCCCATCCCCCACCCCCTCCCCCCTGAAGCCCTCATTTTGTTTATTCTTTTACTCCTTCTGACTGAACTTAACTTTATCATTCTCCACCCAAGTAGCACTGTTACAGCCATTTTAGGATGCTGCAGTCCTAAGGTTTTTGGCTACCAGAGCATAACCTAGCCAACACAAACTGATAAACTCTCTCACAGAAAAGATTATGTAATGTATTCTTTTTGCATGTGAAACTATTCTGAGGGACCTACACACAGAAAACCGTGAACAGCTGCCAAGTCTGTTACATCTTCCAAATAAACTCTGGTGATCAATGGAGCAGTAAATGTCACAGTTAAATTACCCTCATTCCACCACCAGCATTATTATGCCCAACTCAGACAGTGAAAGTTTAGATTACTTCTTAAATATCCCCAAAAGCTCAACAAAGGACCTAAGATTTGTATACGCTCTCCTAATTTCTCGAAGAGCTACACCCATGTTAGCTGCACTGTATCCCTTTGTAATAGTGAGCAATTCAAAATATGATTCACACTGTTGTACTATCTTCCTCCTCAATCCTCAAACTTCTCTTCAAACAGTGAAAGCCTTTACTGAAAGTTTTTATCTTTTATTATTTCAATTTTATTTGAAAGAAAACTCCCCAAAATGTAAGAACATATTTTCTGGGTTTTGTGAGAGCTGCTTTGGATTTCACATAACAAAAATTATTCATCATTCTTACACACACTTCCTCCAATTTAGTATACAATCAATTGGAATCCAAACTCTTAAACGTGGAGTCAGAGACTGAAAAAAATAAAAGAATACAACCAAGAATTATGTCCTCATTTGTTCTCATATAGACAAATCTGTTCAATATGGAATAGTCATTTCTTCATGGTTTTTGCCATTGTATGATTTTAAGAGCTTTATGCATTAATAATACAAAAAATCCTGTTTTCCATTTACTTCATAATTAAAATTCTTTTTACTTATTGTTTCAAACCTACCTAAATCTAGCAAATGGAAAACTTTATGCACTAAAGCTGAAGGAAACCACTGCACTGAGGTCACATTTAGAACTTTGAACCTGCAATTGTTGAATGTTTCTTTCACTCTGAAAATATTGTGATCACAAAGAAGAATCTCCACATTATCATTTGAATGAAAAACATTATTCTACTTAGCAAATTATGTAAATTTCTGTGGACTGGCAACCAAGGTCAACAGCTTTGCATAATTCGAGAATAAAAATTAAACCTCAACATTTCAGCATTTTAGAGAGAAGGAAAAGAGAATTTTAAAAACTTCATGTAATATGTTTTAACTTTAGAAAACTGTACATACAGGGGCGCCTGGGTGGCACAGCGGTTGAGCGTCTGCCTTTGGCTCAGGGCGTGATCCCGGCGTTCTGGGATTGAGCCCCATATCAGGCTCTTTCACTATGAGCCTGCTTCTTCCTCTCCCACTCCCCCTGCTTGTGTTCCCTCTCTCACTGGCTGTCTCTCTCTGTCGAATAAATAATAAAATATTTAAAAAAAAAAAAGAAAAGAAAACTGTACATACAGAAACTGCGAAAACTCAATGAGCTTGAAATGCCCATTTCTTTCTTAAAGAGAATTCACCACATTTCTCTGAGAATTTTATATCAAAGCATTACTTCCAGTCTTTTCATAAAACCTAGGAAAATCTTAATTCCAATCGGAAACAGTTCTTCATTCCACTATCATTCAATTAAAAAGAAATGATGTAAAATCGTGCTTGCTTTTATTTATATAAGTTACAATGGTCCCAAGTAAGTTCTTGCTCTTCTAAAGTTTATATTAGATTTCACATATTGTTTTTCTTCTCTGTTATTTTTATACCTATCTCATTTTTGCAGCACATTATACCTTTTTCTTACAGTTTAGTAATCTGTAATCATCATTATTAGAAGAGGTTAGGTTTTTTTAAACCACCTCCTATTCTATCCTACAATCAACACATTTATTTCCCAAGTTCTTTTTATCATTCCTCAACCAAGAACAATAATGTTTGAAATGAAATTGTATCCTCCTTTATTAATGTTGTAATAATCAATTAATACTCAGTGTGAATGTCACAACTGATCTTATATTCCACCTATCTTGCATTTTGCAGTAAAGATCCAAGCTCAGAATATGTTTTTCTACACTGAGTTAAACTAGAAAGAATTAGGAAATTCACTAGAATCCTGATTATTAGACATTAGCCATAACAAAATAGAGAGTCTCCATATAGTCAGGCTTCCTTACTCAAGTTTTCCATTTTTCCACTTCTAGCCCTGACTCCCCGATTAATTACAACAGCCTAATAAAGAATATGCATTAAGTCATATAGAACCAGGGAGTTCTAGAGAAAATAGTGTGATCCATATCTATAAGGGTTCTCTGATATCAAATATTTCCAAGTAAAGTTACTGCCATTAATGCCAGAACAACACAGAAATTATCGGTAAAAGTCATTAATAGATACCAAAATCTAAATCTAAGGTTTACTCATGTGTATGTGTGTGTGTCTATATGTGATGTCCGTGTGGCATTTGTGTGTATGTACATGGATTCTGTGTATACATGTTTATGTGATGTCTACAAGGGTGTATGGGTGCATGATATGTGTGTACATGGTATCCGTGTATCTATATGCTGTGGTGTGTGTGTGTGTGTAACAGGAGGGACATGCAGGGGAACAAAGAAACAGAAATGAGAGAGAAAAGAAGATGGATGGTAGTAAGCCAAAAACCATTTTCTTTCTTCCAGAGCTGATCTCTCCCATTGGGATCAGGGAGTTTTTGAGGCTAGAAGGCATAGGAAAATACACATTTCACAATCAATCCAAATTACCTAAGGAAGTGTTCTGATAATGAAGAAAGATCCAGAACCCCAATCTGGGGCATCTTTCATATCCCCACTAAGACTGCACAGTCACAGATTATTTTTAGTGTTTTTATTTTTTTTAATTTAAATTTGTGGCAATTTGTATATGAGAACATATAGAGGACAGAAGGATTGGGGTTTTTAAAAGCCCAGGAACCCCGCTGAGTATAAACAAAAGGACTTCTGCCAGTATGCTCTGGTTACCAGTGACAACAACAACAACAACAAAAATCAGCAGCAAGGGCATACATTTCAGGAGACTGAGAAGCAGGTTTGCTACTGAACCGCCTTGATCAACTTTTAAATTAATATTTTATGTGACAGGAAGTGTCCTCTCCTCCCCACCCCCATCTAAGGATTTATTAACAGCTCTCCCCAAGAGACCAGCTGGAAGCACAGCCCGACGGTATAGGAATTTTCCTGGCTATTATCTATCAAAGGCTTTTCTTACAGCAGTATCTATAAACTGGCAGATGTGGAGCAAAATAAATTCAATTCATATTTTTTCCCTAACCTCTATATCCCTCTAAGGAAAACACCGTGTGTGTCAATAAATCTAAGCTGCAAAATGTCCTATTGTTTCATCAGCGTCCAATGAACAAATCCAAATAGGCCAATACTTTGCCCTGCACTGTCCCAGGGACCTGCCCTGGCGGACCTTCAGAGGGGACAATGACAGTGAATTTCCATCTTTGGGCTGAAATGTACTGAAGTAGGTCAAGGGTATTTGGAAGGTTCCATCCTAAGGAGCACACCCCTGAGCTCCATAGGTTGCTTGCTCAGCATTCACATCACAGGCCAGGCCGCAGGGTGGGCCTTGCCACTCCTTAAACCTGAACCTACAGGCTAATCTTTCCCCAAAGCTCTGACTGCCTCACCAAAGATTACTTAGGTCCACTTGATATTTCCTTATGGAAACAAAATATAAAGGAAGGAACACAAAGGGGGAAAGTTGCATAATTTGAAAGCTCATTTTGTTTCCTCAACCTTCTAATTATGATCACCAAGAATGAGTTTGAGTTGAGAAAATAATAACAAAGAAAATTTTATTGAAAATGTGGGTGGCCAGGGGAGGCGAGAAAGAGCTTAAGTCTAAAAAAAAAACCTATATATAATCATCTCTTCAAATGCATCTATAAAAGATTACTAAACATAGACGTATAAACATGACCCCTTCTTTTTTAATATTTAATGTTTAACATGTTCCATAAGCTTAATGTTATAATTCAATATTTGAGGAAGGAATTACACTTGACAGTATTCATAACATACAGATTACATAATATTTTTACCAAATTATAACTGAAAATAGAAAAATCTTACTATGAAAATTTTAAATTGCTAGAAGACAGATTACACGGAGGCATTTATCACTGTATTGAACTTTTTTTAACTACAATGTAGAGCCTTTAACAGATATGAGATACAGAAAAAGCTTTCTAATGAGACAAAGTCATTTTTGAGGCAATAAAATGGGAATCTTCCAGAAGAGATATTCCTTATATAAGAAAGGAAATAAAGGGCCAGATACAGGGGTGCCTGGGTGGCTCAGTGCGTTAAGCGTCTGCCTTCGGCTCAGGTCATGATCCTGGGGTCCTGGGATAGAGCCCCACATTGGGGTCCCTGCTCAGCCAGGAGTCTGCTTCTCCCTTTCCCTCTGTCTCTCCTCCTGCTTGTGCTCCCTATCTCTCTCAAATAAATAAATAAAATCTTTAAAAAAAAAAGTTTCTTAAAGGACCAGATAGGACATAACAGAGAAGATGGAAAGATGCAGAATTACAAAGCATAGTAAAAAGGTGGGTAAATGACAGGGGCGCCTGGGTGGCACAGCGGTTGGGCGTCTGCCTCCGGCTCAGGGCATGATCCTGGAGTTATGGGATCGAGCCCCACATCAGGCTCTTCCACTATGAGCCTGCTCTTCCTCTCCCGCTCCCCCTGCTTGTGTTCCCTCTCTCGCTGGCTGTCTCTATCTCTGTCGAATAAATAAATAAAATCTTTAAAAAAAAAAAAAAAAGGTGGGTAAATGATGAAGAAAAAAAGGGGAAAGAAAACTGAAGTTGATGAAGAAATGAGAGAATAAAAACATCTTTTTAAGATTTTATTTATTTATTTGAGAGAGAAAGAGAGCACACGTGAGCAGGGGGTAGAACAGAGGGGGAGGGACAAGCAGACTGCGCAGAGCATGGAGCCCGGGCAGGGCCCAACCCACGACCCCAGCTGAAATCAAGAGAGGGATGCCCAGCCACTGAGCCACCCAGGTGCCTCAAGAGCAAAGGCATTTTTAAGTAACTGTTATGGGGCACCCAGGTGGCTCGGTCAGTTCAGCGTCAGACTCGGTTTTGGCTCAGATTGTGATCTCAGGGTCCTGAGATAGAGCCCAGACTCAGGATCCACACTCAACACAGAGTCTGCTTGAGGTTCTGTCTCTCCCTCCCTCTGCCCCTCTGCCTTCCCCGCATTTTCTCTCCCTCTCTCTCTCTAAAATAAATAAATAAATCTATAAATAAATAAATAAATAAATAAATAAATAAATAAATAAATAAATAAACTTTTATTATAAAGGAGAAAAAGAAAGGTAGGATGTTACCAAAAAAGTCAGAGAAACTAAATAAGTTAAAATTTACATGGAAGGATGGAAAGAGGGTCGTGATTATTCTTACAGTTAATTTTTTGTAATTACAGTACCAAATGCCCCTTGGGAAAAATCTAGGAAACGTTTCAAAGTAAACAGAAGAATAAATGATATCCATAATCCCACAATCCAAAGCCAAATGTTATGAATATTCTAGTGTATTTCCTTCTATATTTTAAATGCATTTTATATAGTTGTGAAACTATCACATATAAATTTGTATTCTGCTTTTATCCCTTAACACATTATTACAGACGCTATGCAAGTATTTTTGTTATATAATATTTATTATATAGATATACCACAGTTTTTTCTATTTTGGGGTATTTACGTAGATTCTGGTTTTTCAGCACTATAAACTGCAGTTCAAAAAGCATTTATGCATCAGTTTTTAAATCTATATTTGGATTTTAACCTTTTTATTAATTTTTATTAAATTTTATTAATTTTATTAATAAGAACACTCAACCTGAGTATTGCCTTTTCCTAACAAAATTTTAAGTGCATAATACGGTACTGTTAACTACAGGCACAATGTTGTACAGCAAATCTCTAGAACTTATCATCTTGCGTGACCCGTTGAACAGCAACTCCACATTTCCTACTCCCCCCCAATCCTGGCAACCACTATTCTATTCTCTGTTTGTATCAATTTGACTACTCTAGATGCCTCATACAAGTGGAATCATGTAGTATTTGATCTTCTGTGGCTGGCTTATAATTCATGTAGCATAATGTCCTCCAGGTTCATCCCTGTTGTTACATATGGCAAGATTTCCTTCTTTTTTAAGTCTGGATTGTATGTATAATACCACATTTTCTTTATCCATTCATCCATCAATAGACATTCTTGGCTATTTTGAATAATGCTACATTGAACATGTTATCTCTTCAAAATAACTGGTTTCGATTCTTTTAGATATTTATCCAGAAGTGGGATGGCTGGGTCATAGGATAGCTCTACTTTTAATTTTTTCAGGATTGTCCATACTGTTTTCTGCTGTGGCTGCACCAATTTAATTTCCCACCAACACTGTACAACGATTCAAGTTCCTTCACATCCTCACTCACATTTATTATATATTTTTTTTAATAATAGCCATCTTGACAAGTGGGAGGTGATATCTCATCATGGTTTTCATTTTCATTTCCCTGATGACTAGTGATGTTGAGCATCTTTTCATATACATGTTGGCCAGCTGTATGTCTTCTTTGAAGAAATGTCTGTTCAGGCACTTCATTTTTAATTGCGTTATTTGCTGTTGTCTTTTTTCTTGCGCTGCAAGAGTTCCTTATATTTTTTGGATATAAACCCCTTATCATATACATGGTTTGTAAGTATGTTCTCCCATTCTTAGGTTACCTGTTCACTCTGTTGATTGTTTCCTTTACTGTGTAGAAGCTTTTTAGTTTAATGCCACCTAATTCCCAGGCTTCAATTTCCTATAAATTAAATATCGGAACAAAATAATCACTTTGAAGTTTTGTAATTATAACTGTTGAGGGCTTATTGGTGTTTTGATGGGAAAGGGTGAAATATTCTTTCCAAATTTTAATACTTTCTCTTTAGGACAAAGAAAAATACTAAGTGTTTCTAATCCAAAGCAAAAATTAAATTTCCTGAAAACTGACCTTTAACTACAAAATACTGATTTGCTGTTTTTAGACCATCAGACTTGAGAAATTAAATAAAATGTACATTGCTCTGTTTTAAAAATATTTTTTAAGGCTGGTTATCATGTGGCAGATTGAACACACACATTTACCTCTTCTCCCTTGTAAATACTCACTAATAAAACTGTAAAGAGTATTATTTTTCTTTAAAGGTATTATTTTAAAGGAAAGCATAAATTTATAAGCACAAGGAGTCTTGGAAAAAAAATAATAGCAGAGGTTAGCAGGGAAAGGAATGAATAAGCAGAACACAGGATTTTTAAGGCAGCAAAACTGCCCTTATGATACTGTAATGGTGGATACATGTCATTATATATTTGTCCAAACCTATAGGATGTACATCAAGAGTGAACTCTAATGTAAGCTATTGCTTTTGGGTGATAATAATGTGTCAATGTAGGTTCATCAATTGTAACCAATGTAACACTCCAGGGAGGAGTGTTGATAATGGAAGAGGCTGTGTATAAGTGGGGAGAGATCTCTGTACTTTCCACTCAATTTTGCTATGAACCTAAAACTGCTCAAAAATTTAAAATCTATTTTTTTAATGGTAGCAACATTTGGGGAGATGCAAAGCATAAGGATGAGTGGATATTTTTGCAGACCAGAAAAGGCTGAATCCTAAGTTGTCAATGGTAAAAACTAAGCAGAAACCCAAATGTTCACAGGTCTCAAACCCAAATGTTCACAGGTCTCAGAAATCAGCAGCTTTAGGAAATTCTGGTATTGAAAGTGAAGATGCAGCTAAAACTAGGAAAAATGTTGAAAGTTTAGTTAAGAAGGCCTAAATGAGCTCCCCTACTTTGCTCAGCTTGAGTGACTGATACTCCTTTACCCCAGAGAATGGGAAAATAGAGATCCTCTGGACTGGGGTACCAAGCACAGTTGAAGTCGGGGTACTATACTGAAGGAGGTTTAAAGGCGTAACCTACTGAAGGAGACTGAATGTTGAAACCCCAAACCTCTTCCCTGACTTGGATCACAGAACACTGACAGGAGAGAACTTTATTTGCAGAATCGGTTGAAAACACAAAAAAGAAATTGAAGATATTGATATTTGAGTGTATCCTCCATGAAATAACTAAATCAGCTCAGCCTATTGTAAAGTCCATAGTCAACAACCCCTGTAAATGCAATCGGATTCTTAGTGGACCATAGTTAAATATTAATTCACAGCCAAGGACAATAGACATAGAAAGACATGCGTTTTCAGAGAAAAACAAAACAAAGACAGATAAAGGGAACTGAAAGAAATAGAGGCCATTCAGGAAAAAGACCATTTTTTAAAGACTGTATCATCAGTATTCTCCAAAAGAAATAAGATTTTGCATCAATAAAGTGAGAATATAATGGTACAGAGAAAAAACTTTCAGAAAACAAAAAAAAGTGCTTTTACTTTTTAAAAATCATCATAGAAATGAAAAACTCAATTTCTAGAATGACTAGATAATAAAGATGAAAGTATCTCTCAGAAAGTAGAATAAAAAAGACAAAGGTATGAAAAATAAGAAAGAAAAGATAAGAAAGCTAGAGGCTAAGTCTAAGAGGTCCAACATCATAATAAAGGAGATCTAGAAAGACAGAACAGAGAAAACAGAAAATTTTCCAAATCTAAAGGATACATTTTCACATTGAAAGAAACCGTGAGAGCACAGAATAGTGGATAAAAATAGCCCTATTCTAAGCTACATCATCAGGAAATAACAGAATTGAGTCAGAGAGACTGCTCTTAAAACTTCCAGAAATAAAATGAATTTACACACAAAGGATCAAGAATAAAATTGGATCATACTTCTCCAAAGGTACACTGGAAGCTGGAAGAAATGTCTTCAAAATTATGAGATAAATTATTTGTAATATAGAATTATATATCTAATCAAAATATCAATTAAAGATGGATTGAGAAGAAAGGCATTTTGTTAAAGATTTTATTTATTTATTTATTTATTTATTTATTTATTTATTTATTTGTCAGAGAGAGAGAGCACAAGCAGGGGCAGCAGCAAGCAGAGAGAGAAGCAGTCTCCCCCACTAAGCAAGAAGCCCGATGCGGGACTCAATCCCAGGACCCTGAAATCATGACCTGAGCCAAAGGCAGACACTTAACTGACTGAGCCACTCAGGCGTCCCAAGAATAAAGGCATTTTCAAACATATGTCAAAAATTGGTCTCCCAGTTACCTCCATTCAAAAGGCCACTGGATGAGTAACGAAGAAAGATGAAGACATGGGACCTTGGGGAAAGTGATTCAATTAACAAAGACTTGGAAAGGATCAGGATCTCCCTTGATGAAAGAGATGAGCGAGTTAAGATATCAGCTATGCAGAAGGCCTAAAGAGCAACCAGTCTAGATAACAGCAAGTCAAAAGCTCAAGTTGGGAAGGATTTGGAGTAGATGATAGTGTAAGAAGCACCAGGGATCCATCTCCCCACCCAGATAAAAATTACACTGTCAGAATTTGTGTGATGTAACTATTTTGGAACTCTGGAGTCTAATGAAGGCTTGCCACTTTCAGTCAAAGGTTGGACTATAAACTGCAGTTAACTTCAGCCAATTTCAGCTCTTAGCACTGCAGCAGCTACCCATTCCCCACTGTTCAGTTCCATGGCAGGCAGCTGTGCATGTGCTCCAGGAGCAGCTTGCACACAATTTGTGGGAAACAGGATGGGCAATAAGGACTCTGTCCTCCAAATAGTAGAAATATCTATTCATTACTACTGATTCTACAGAAATAAAAAGAATTAAGAGTACTATGAAAAGTTGTACATCAACAAACTGGATAACCTAGATCAAATGAAGAAATTCTTAGAAACACAAAATCTACCAAGACTAAATCACAAAGACAGAAAAACAAAATAGATAGATTAAAAGGCAGAATCACTAATCAAAAATCTCCCGAGAAAGAACAACCCTGGAGAGATAGATTCACTGGTGAACTCTATCACAGATTGAATTAGCTAACACCATTGATGAACACCAATCCTTCTGCTGCAAAAATATGAAGAGGCAAGGATACTTGCTAACTCATTTTATGAGGCCAGGATTACTCTAACAACAAAGTCAAGGACACTACAAGAAACAAAAACTACAGACCAATATTTTTTATGAGTGTTGATGCAAAACTCCTCAACTAAATACTACTAAACTGAATTCACCAGTATATTAGAAAGATTATACACCATGACCAAGTGGGATTTATTCCTGGAATGCAAGGAAAACTCAACATGAAAATTGATCAGTATAGGAATGCCTGGGTTGCTCAGTCAGTTAAGTATCTGCTTTCAGCAGAGGTCGTGATCCCAGGGTCCTGGTATCGAGCCCAACATTGGGCTCCTTGCTCAGCAGGGAGCCTGATTCTCCCTCTGCTTGCCACTCCCCTGGCTTATGCTCTCTTATGCAAGAGACTCATTTTAGACCCAAAGATACCTCCAGATTGAAAGTGAGGGGGTAGAAAACCATTTATCATGCTAATGGACAACAAAAAAAAGCTGGGGTGGCAATCCTTATATCAGACAAATTAGATTTTAAACCGCAGACTATAATAAGAGATAAGGAAGGACACTATATCATACTTAAAGGGTCTATTCAACAAGAAGATCTAACAATTATAAATATTTATGCCCCTAACATGGGAGCAGCCAATTATATAAGCCAATTAATAACAAAATCAAAGAAACACATCAACGGTAATACAATAATAGCAGCAGACTTTAACAACCCCCTCACTGAAATGGACAGATCATCTATGCAAAAGATCAACAAGGAAATAAGGCCTTTTAAATGACACATTGGACCAGATGGACTTCTCAGATATATTCAGAACATTCCATCCCAAAGCTACAGAATACATATTCTTCTCTAGTGCACATGGAACATTCTCCAGAATAGATCACATCCTGGGTCACAAATCAGGTCTCAACTGGTACCAAAAGATTGCGATCATTCCCCGCATATTTTCAGACCACAATGCTTTGAAACTGGAACTCAATCACAAGAGAAAAGTTGGAAAGAACTCAAATACATGGAAGCTAAAGAGCATCCTACTAAAGAATGAATGGGTCAACCAGGAAATCAAAGAAGAATTTTAAAAATTCATGGAAACAAATGAAAATGAAAACACAAGTGTTCAAAATCTTTGGGATGCAGCAAAGGTGGTCCTAAAAGGGAGGTATATAGCAATACAAGCCCTTCTAAAGAAACAAGAAAGGTCTCAAATACACAACGTTACCCTACACCTAAAGGAGCTGGACAAAGAACAGCAAATAAAGCCTAAACCCAGCAGGAGAAGAAAAATAATAAAGATCAGAGCAGAAATCAATGAAATAGAAAACAAAAGAACAGTAGAACACATCAACAAAACTAGGAGCTGGTCCTTTGAAAGAACTAATAAGATTGATAAGCCCCTAGTCAAACTTATCAAAAATCAAAGAGAAAGGACCCAAATAAATAAAAGCATGAATGAAAGAGGAGAGATCACAACCAACACCAAAGAAATAGAAACAATTATAAGAACATATTATGAGGAACTATATGCCAACAAATAAGAAAATCTGAAATAAATGGGTGCATTCCTAGAGACGTATAAACTACCAAAACTGAACCAGAAAGAAAGAGAAAACCTAAACAAACCCATAACCAGCAAAGAAATTGAAGCAGTAATCAAAAATCTCCCAACAAACAAGAGCCCAGGGCCAGATGGCTTCCCAGGGGAATTCTACCACACATTTAAAGAAGAGCTGAGTTATCCTTCTCAACCTGTTCCAAAAAATAGAAATTGAAGGAAAACTTCCAAACTCATTTTATGAAGCCAGCATTACTTTGATCCCACAACCAAAGACCCCACCAAAAAGGAGAATTACAGACCAATATCCCTGATGAACATGGATGCAAAAATCCTCACCAAAATACTAGCCAATAGAATCTGACAGTACATTAAAAGGATTATTCACCACATCCAAGTGGGATTTATTCCAACCTACAAGGTTGGTTCAACATCCACAAATCAATCAATGTGATACACTACATTAATAAAAGAAAGGACAAGAACCATATGATACTCTCAATAGATGCAGAAAAAGCATTTGACAAAGTACAGCATCCTTTCTTGATTAAAATTCTTCACAATGTAGGGATAGAGGGTACATACCTCAATATCACAAAAGCCATCTATGAAAAACCCACAGTGAATATCATTCTCAATGGGGGAAAAACTGAGAGCTTTTCCCTTAAGGTCAGGAACACGGCAGGGATGCCCACTATCACCACTGCTGTTCAACATAGTACTAGAAGTACTAGCCTCAGCAATCAGACAACAAAAAGAAATAAAAGGCATCCAAACTGGCAAAGAAGAAGTCAAACTCTCACTCTTTGCAGATGATATGAAACTGTATCTGGAACACCCAAGACTCCACCTCAAAACTGCTAGAATTCATACAGGAACTCAGTAAAATGGCAGGATATAAAATCAATACACAGAAATCAGTTGCATTTCTATACACCAACAACGAGACAAAAGAAAAAGAAATTAAGGAGTCTATCCCATTTACAATTGCACCAAAAACCATAATATACCTAGGAATAAATCCAACCAAAGAGGCAAAGGATCTGTACTCAGCAAACTATAGAATATTCATGAAAGAAATTGAGGAAGACACAAAGATATGGATAAACGTTCCATGCTCATAGAGTGGAAGAACAAATATTGTGAAAATGTCTATGCTACCTAGAGCAAACTACACATTCAAAGCAATCCCTATCAAAATACCATCAACATTTTTCACAGAGCTGAAACAAACAATCCTAAAATTTGTATGGAACCAGAAAAGACCCCTAATAGCCAGAGGAATGTTGAAAAAGAAAACCAAAGTTGGTGGCATCACAATTCTGGAATTCAAACTCTATTCAAAGCTGTAATCATCAAGACAGTATGGTACTGGCACAAAAACAGACACACAGATCAATGGAACAGAACAGAGAACTCAGAAATGGGCTCTCAACTCTATGGTCAACTAATCTTCAACAAAGCAGGAAAGAATATCCAGTGGAATAAAGACAGTCTCTTCAACAAATGGTGTTGGGAAAATTGGACAGCCACATGCAGAAGAATGAAAGTAGACCATTTCCTTACACCAAACACAAAAATAGACTCCAAATGGATGAAAGACCTAAATGTGAGACAGGAATCCATCAAAATCCCTGAGGAGAACATAGAAGCAACCTCTTTGACCTTGGCTGCAGCAACTTCTTCTGAGACACATCACCAAAGGCAAGGGAAGCAAGGGCAAAATGAACTATTGGGACTTCAACAAGATAAAAAGCTTTAGCACAGCAAAGGAAATAGTCGACAAAACCAAAAGACAATGGACAGAATGGGAGAAAGTATTTGCAAATTCCATTTCAGATAAAGGGCTAGTATCAAAAATCTATAAAGAACATATCAAACTCAACACCCAAAGAACAACTAAACCAATCAAGAAATGGGCAGAAAACATGAACAGACATTTCTGCAAAGAAGACATTCAAATGGCCAACAGACACATGAAAAAGTGCTCAACATCACTCAGCATCAGGGAAATACAAATCAAAACCACAATGAGATACCACCTCACACCAGTCAGAATGGCTAAAATTAACAAGTCAGGAAATGACAGATGTTGGCGAGGATGCAGAGAAAGGGGAACCCTCCTACACTGTTGGTGGGAATGCAAGCTGGTGCAACCACTCTGGAAAACAGTATGGAGGTTCCTCAAAAAGTTAAAAATAGAGCTACCCTAGGATCCGGATGTGCCATACTTTGCAGATGTTGTAAGCACAACAGAAAAAATGTACTTGTATATATCTGGGAAAACCTCCAGAAATTTCTTCCTCTGGGAGTTCGTTATAAAGTAAAAGTATATGAGACTGACAATAATATTGTAGTCTATAAAGAACAGCTTTTAGGGGTTAATACAATAGAAGGATTAATTTCTTTCCCTATTTGGAAAAGGTCTTTATCTCCCGTACTATTAAGAAGTCATTGCATAACTGTTATACCTCTACATTATTTCCTGGAGAGCCTGATTTATTGAAATTATTGTGTGTAAGACCTGTTGTGAATTCAAACCTATTTTAAAACCAAGCTTATAAAAAAAAAAAAAACAGAGAAAAAGATTAAATACTTCAAAATTAACCAAGGATGTAAAAGACTTTTATAATAAAACTGTAAAACATTGCTTAAAGATATTAAAAAAGACATAAGTAAATGGAAATGTATCCTTTGTTCATGCATTAGAAGACTTAATATTGTTAAGATGTCAATACTACCCAAAGCAACCTACAGATGTAGTACTTTCCCTATCAAAATCCCAATGATGTTTTTTGCAAAAATAGAAAAATCCATCATAAAAATAATATGGAATCTCAGGGGACCCCAAGCAGCTAAAATAATCTTGAAAAAGAACAAAGCTGGAGGACTCATACTTCCTGATTTAAAAACTTACCACAAAGCTATAGTAACTAATACAGTATGGTCCTGGCATAAAGACAGATGTTTAGACCAAGGGAATATACTGGAGTCCAGAAATAAATCCTGCCATATGTAGTCAAATGATTCTTGACAAAGATGTCAAGGCCATTCAATAGGGAAAGGACAGTCTTTTCCACAAAACGTGCTGGGAAAACTGGATTTCCATATGGAAAAGAATGAAGTTGGACCCTACCTAATACCAAAAAGAAAAATTAACTCAAAATGGACCAAAGACCTAAATGTACACCTAAAACTATAAAACTCTTAGAAGAAAACATAGGGCAAAAGCTTCACAACACTAGATTTAGCATAAATTCTTCAATGACACCAAAGATGTGGGCAACAAAAGAATAGTCAAATTGGGCTTTGTTAAAAGTTAAAATTTTATGTACCATAGATTTAAAAATATTAAGAGTACACTTATCTTAATGAGCACTGAGAAATGTATAGAATTGTTGAATCATTATATTGTTCACCTGAAACTAATATAGCATTGTATGTTAATTATATCTGAATTAAGAATTTTTTAAAAAGAATCTCTAGGTGTGAGACTCCAGTGATTCTAATGTGCAGCCAAGTTTAAGAATCTGTGCCCACAGACCTATTGTTCTCAAATTAGGTATGCATCAGCATCAAGTGAGAAGATACTACAGAAGATAGAGGCCCAAATTCATTTAACCAAGGATAGGACTTGGGCCTTTACATTTTTAAGTAGTTCCCCAGGGAATTTCTACTATCGAACAAAGTTTGAGAACCACTCCCTAGACCATGCACACACAAAGAAAGCATCAAAAGGCAACAGAGTAAATCTATTAACAGAGTAAATAGGAAACTCAAAGAATGGGAGAAAATATTTGCAAATGATACATTTGATAAGGGATTAATGCTTAGAATATATAGAAAATCTTAAAACTCAACAACAGTAAAATAAACAACCCAACTCCAAAATGGGCAAAAAACTTGAATGGACATTTCTTCAAAGAAGATATATAAATGTTATGTAAAGAAGTACATGAAAAGATGCTCAACATCACTAATCATTAGAGTAATGCAAACGAAAACCACAGTGAGATACCATCTCACACCTATTAAGATGGCTACCATCAATCAAGTAATCAATCAGAAAATAACAAGTCTAGAGAGGATGTGGAGAAACTGGAACACCTGTGCACTATTAGTGGGAATGTAAAATGGTACAGCCACTGTGGAAAACAGTACGGGAGTTCCACAACATTTTTTAAATATAATTACCATATGAACCAGCAATTCCATTTATGGGTATATATCCAAAAGAACTTAAAGTAGATTTTCAATGATATATTTGTACATTTGCTTTCACAGCAGCATTATTCGCAATAGCTAAAAAGTGGAAGCAAACCCCTGTGTCCATCGATGGATGACTGGATAAGCAAAATGTGATACATACATATAATGGAATATCATTCAGACTTAAAAAAAAAAAAAAAGAAAAGAAAGAAAGTCTGACATATGGTACAACATGAATGAACCTTGATGATATTATGCTAAGTGAAAAAAGCCAATCACGAAAAACAAATACTCTAATTCCACTGATGTAAAGCACTTAGATTAGTCAAAATTATAGACAGAGAAAGCAGAATGGTGGTTGCCAGGAGCTAGAGGGAGGGAGGAATGGAGAGTTGTTTAATGGGAATAGAGTTTCAGTTTTTCCAAGATGAAAAGAGTTCTGGAGATGGATGACATTGATGGTTGCACAATATGAATATACTTAATATTACCAAACTGTACACTGAAAAACAGTTAAGATGATAAATTCTATGCTATGTCTATTTTACCACAATTTTAACAGCTGAAGAAAAAGGCTCTAGTAGGAATGTCTCCAAAAGATGAAAAAGAATGCTACCTGAATTTTTTAATAAATTAAGAAGAGATTTAAACTTCCAAGTGATAAATTAAGGATAAGAGATAAATACAGAGAAAACAAAGCAAATGTAAAACAAGATAATTATTAATTCCAGCAAAAGAAATTTTAAAATCTATGCAAGTAAAGAAAATAATCACTGTATACTACATGACTAAAGTAGGCCCACCTCTTAATTTGGGGAAGTGGGCAGGGGAAAGATAAATGAAGGCCCATACATCATATAACCACACATTTTTAAAATGTAAATCAAACTAAAAAAAGTATTAAATAAAATACACTCTATCCTCCTACCTTAAGTAAATGACTGAATTTAAAATCCTCATACTTCTCAGAGTTCCACACCAGAGCTTAGCAGTAGATGGAGAACTAGCTACTGACCTCAAAACAACAGCCTACCCCCTTCTAATCCAGTCTCAAGGTCCAGCCCACACACTGAGGAAATTTGTGGGCATATGTTTAAACACCAACCCATGTATCCAGGCTCTGATCACAAACACTTTCCCCTTAGATGCATACACAGGTGGCACCATCCATCAGCAGGACACATGAGGATGGGGCCTGCAGAGGTTTTGAAGCAGCTTCAGGGTCATCTGGGGAGGGAATTCAGGGACCCAGAGTGAGATCTGGGAAAGGGAGTTTCTTTGGTCCTCTGAATTCCCCTCCCAGGGAGAAAGGCCGGAGCAAAAACTTCTAAAGTCTGGCTCCCAAGACACAGGCTCCTTTGCAAGTGAGTAAGAGTAGTACTAGGCTCACCTGAAAATGGCATTTATATAATCATGTTAACACAAATAAATATTAATATAAAAATCTTAACATTTTCAGGAGGATGAGGGGGATGGAAAACTACAGTGCTTGGCAACAAGTGCGAAATGATTAAAGAAAGATAAAGCCTAATCTTTTATGGTAGGAAGTCAATAGATGATGCCTAAAAGTAAAAAACCTAAAAGTTGCCATACAATTGTGTTATTTTGAGATATGAAGGAAAATGAAAAAAGGAATAGCTAAAAAGCACTGAGCTCTAGGAAACAGAAAAGGAGAGAGAACAGAATTGTAGGGAGTATTATTCTTCATTAAAAGCATTGTGGAGCTATTTGACAACTGTGCACATATTAACTTTGATACTAAAAAAAAAAAAGAACATAGCACAAAGAAAATTTTTTCAAATGTATTTTTCAACTTAATATGAGCTCTGCAAAGCTTTTCATTAACCCAGCCCTTTCAGAATAACAAAAATGTAAGAAGCAGAGGATTAGGGGAGAATATTAACATTTAACATGTAAGATGAACACTGGTGATAGGAAAGTGTTTCAGATTAACTAACATTCTTTTAGGTTTCTGAGGGCACTACATATTGAAATTAATTCATTTATTGAATTAATTGAGATATTTATTGAACACCGATGTGACAGGCATTCGGCTAGAAGCTGGTGAGAGAGAAGTGAAACAAAATTTTTAAAAGGCATGTTTTCTGCCCTTACAGAGCTTAATGTTCAGTCCAGGTGACACTGTGGAATCAAATATTCATTCAATGAATATAAAATATCAACTGTGAAACTTGCTATGAAGCAAAGTTCTTGGTGCTATGAGTGTATAGAACAGGTAAACATGATTCAGTGAAAAGAATGGGCAAGTTTTCCCCAGACATAACGTATGAGCAAAGATCTCGTGAATGGGTAATGACTGACCCTTCACAGGAGTCCCACATCCCCCCGGGGAGTGTCTGCCTTAGTATCATCCTCAGTGCTAAGCAGGGAGCAGCCCTAAGAAAAGGGCTCAGTGAAAAAGCAGTAATGGAGTTCAAACTTAGCAGCTGAGACCCTGGGTCAATTACGAGCCCTGTAGCTGGCGATCTGTGAGGTGCATTCGCATGGTTGCCAGTCTTGGAGGAAGTATGGGGAGAGAGAAGGGGTCACAGCAAATCTTCATTTTGTAAAAACTACCAGGCTACAACATGGAAAATGAATTGATAGGGGGGAAATAGTAGGTGCAAGGAGACCATGCAGTAGATCAACCAAAGACAAAAACAGATTAAATGTATGCAAAGAAATGAGTACCTTAAATAAGTAATTAATATACTGCACGGTATTTTTTCTTACTCCTGATTAAAACCCTTTCACGGTCAGAATTTTCAAGTTATCTTAAAATACACGATCTTTCAAAGGCATTTAACTCCTAAACCCAGTAAGAGGTTTTCTTGTTATTTTTATAACAATATTTATTACCCAGTGGGTGTTAAACGATTTAAGTTCAATCATCAGAAATAGGTAATAACAATTGGGGCACCAGGGAGACTCAGTCAGTTAAGCATCCAACTCCTGATTTCGGCTCATGAGCTCAGGGTCGTGAGATGGAGCCCCACGTCAGGCTCCGTGCTCAGAGAGAGTCGGCTTGAAGATTCTCTCCCTCTGCCCCCCCACCCCACTCACACACACTCCTGTGTTCTCTCTCTCTCTCTCAAGTAAATAAATATTTTTTTTAAAAAAAGAAAGAGGTAATACAATTAATGATCAATAGAAACATCTAAGCTACCTCAGGGAGGCTAGACTGACCGGTAGTCTATTCCAATCTTCTCTTTTCTTATATTGGGAGTTGTGTGCTGCTTTATAGGGTTTTGTTTGCTTGTTTGCTTCCATTTCAGGGCTTAAGAAAGAACTTTCTGGTAAATTTCTTAGAGAGGTATGATGCCATGCAATCAATCGGCTTTGACAGTGTGTTAATTTTGTTTTTTAACTGTGACACATCATATCTGTAAGAACCACTGCTTTATGTTTGTAACAAAAACCAGCAGGATAATATCAATATCTTCTTTATTTTCTGAGAATCAATTACTTTATGGGAAAAGAAAAGATATTTCACTATTTTGGCACTTTTTTTGACAGCTGTTAAAAACAGACTCGATATTCCGCCTTGTGAGCTTTCCAACAATGTCATATTTCCATTTAACTTAAGATGCAAGTTCAAACACAGATATGATTTACAGAGTTATCTGCTCTACTCTAAAGCACATTAAATGTCCAAGATGTTCTGGATTCTTTTTTATAAGAGAAATGAATGAAACAAACACACAAATAAATTAACATTTCTGACAAAAATGCTACTCTTCTCAATAAATTTTCCATTACTTCCTCTCTATTCTTTCAATCTACAAATTCACTGCATCCTTTCTCACACCACATTCAGAATTTCAGACTTAAGTTCTATAGTTTACTCCTACTAAGTCTCCAGTAGTCTATCAATGTATGCTTCACTTATTTTTCATTATCATCCCTAAAATATCCACCAACTCTTCCTACCCTGGAGGTTAGTAATGATGTTAGGATCTTTTATATTCTCAGTTTCTCAGTGAGAAGACTCCCTATTCCTTCCTAATTAACATGCTGCCTTTTGTCCTGTGCCTCACCTACCCAATTTAAAGCAAAGTACTCCACCTCAACATATGCGTGAAAATATCAAAACTTATCATTTCGACTGACCTTGAATTCTATTCCAACATGACCTTTCAGCAATAGGAACTAAGCATTGGAAAATAAATATTTCTCACAACTGAACAGTAGATCTGCTATATATTCTCACAAGGCAAAGGAACAAAAATTCCATAAAGCATATAGAACCATTTGCAAGTTGTTAAAATCCGAACATAATTTTAAGGAGAATCACACTGTTAATCAGAGATGTTGTTCACGTCTGTCTGCAAAAAAATTCATTTAATAGAGTCTCTAAGTTTGGTACCTCAGCTTCCAAATTATATTCCAAAAACTGAAACAATTCTCAGGATCTGTTTACATGCCATAAAGTGACCTGAAAATTTCAAAACTATCTGCCCAAATAATCACTTACATTTTGACCCATGCATAATAAAGGCATTTAACCCAGTTATTCTCCTTAATTCTCCTTCTCAAAGCTCATCTCCTTCTCAAAGCCTTCTCGTGACTAATAATTATCTTGTCGCTCCTATGTATTCTCTGTACATTTATTTTATCAGAACAGTAAAACATAGTGCCGAACAGTTCTTTGATTTTGTTGCCATTGTTTTTGGGGGGTTTTTACCCCCTAACTTAGATACAGGCTTCCTGAAGTCTTGGTACTTGACTTTAAATTCTTCTCTAATAGTAGTTATCACCTAAGAAGAGATCCCCTGCACAAGCTACACTTGCTTTCATTACAAAATTACTCAGCCCCTACCGGCTCTACTCTGAAGTTCTGCACCTGCGGACAAGTTAAAGCGCTCTGCCTCTGTAAGAAATCTTTAAGTTGCAAATGGGGAGGAAAAAAATCTCAAATTGGCTTAAACAAAAATGCATTTTCTATTTAAATGAAAAGTCCACATCAAGTAGTAACTTCAGGTGTGGCTTTATTCAGGACTTGGATGTTACCACCAATTTTCTGTGCTTCTTCTGAGTTGACTCTATCCTCAGGCTCCCTACCACGGTTCCTGCAACTTCAGGCTCCCATAATCATCACATGTCGGCCACAGCTAGGCGGAGAGTCCAACAAAAGTACAAACAAAAGTTTGGATTGAGTCTTCTTGTTTGAAATTGGCCAGGTTGGTGGTGCTGATTGGCTTGGCTTGGGTAAAAACTCCAGCTATGGGGTCTAGGGGTAGAGACAGCTCCAACCCAAAGTTTGTGGGCCAAGAGGAAGGTAGAGTGGTCTCCAGGCAAAATTGTGCTGGGGGTGAGAAAATGGACCAGGGAGGACAAAACCAATCCACAGCCATTTGTAGTCCTGCATCCACTTTTGACTTTCAGGGAATTTGTCATTACTTTTCCTAGAGGTGAGTATGGTCAGAACAGGAGTCCTCTTATAGGATCTGTATTATGCTGCCATGATGTTCCATAATGGCAAACACACTCTATAGAACTACCAAACAAAATTCTTATTTGTTCTTCCAGAAACAATTTCCAACTTTGTATAACATGAAAATGACAGATTTACTAACAGTGTATCTAAACTTCTACTGTTCTTTAGTGTGCCCTTTTCAAGCTTTCAAAAAACAAACTCAGGAGTTTTTTTATTACCTGTTTTTTGGCATTATGAATAACTGTTACACCATAGATAAATACCTTCTATTAATTTATAAGGTCTAATTTTTTTGTATTAGTTGTCTCTAATTAATAGGAGTTCTAAAATAGTTCCTGGAGTTAACAGTTCTCACCTCATGATGTTAGTTATTTTGAACCTTTTAAACATGGCATTAAAATCTCCCCGTGGCAAGGAGGGATGTGTAAAAAGTCTGTTGTTAATGTATCTCCTGTTCCTATCAAGAGGGCAGTCCTTTTAGCACTTTCAAGCCAGGTAACTGTGTTCTCCAGGGTCTCTGTCTTTTTCTCTTTTATAAACACTTGAGAAACACATCAAATGTCATTCTCTCATTTCCTCTCCCTCTTCCTTCCCTTTAGATATTTTGGTAGAAAACAAAATTTTCCAGAAATACATTTGGATTTATTTATCCATTAGAACTGTATCTTTGCATACTGCGGAATATTTTTAAGAACACCAAGGGTTCTTTTAGTTTAGTGTTTTTTGGTTTTTTGGCCTCTTGTCAATTTCTTCCCACACTTACTCCTTTCCATAAAGTTGACTTTTTTTCCTATTCAAACTTCTGTCAGATTTTTACTTGTCTTCTGTTCTTCCCCTTAAGGCATGTTAGTAGCTTCTTAAAGATGCCTTCTATAAACAACTCTTCCAAAGACTAGGATACTGCTTAAACCTAAAACCACCATTTTAAAATTATTTTTGTTTTTTATGTACACATCAAAAATGCAAACTGAAAGTAGAGTCATAAAATAAAATATTCTTAAGCTTATTAATATTCCATGTTTATATATACAAACACTGTGAGTCCCAAAATAGTAATTTAAAGCACTGGATATTTTTGTGTATTGATTTTAATTAAGTTTACTTTAGGTTGTCTGGATCTCAAGTAAGAGAGAAAGGAGAAATAGATGAAAATATCACAAGCAAGCTTTTTATCCCAGCTCTTGGGGGAAAAAAACTAATAAGCCACCTCCACAGTGAATTTCTAGTGAATCATTAACCAGGGATTTGTTGCCTTGGTTACTGAGCCAGGTAGAGATTCCAGTAAAACAGCAATGTGACCTATGAGCTCAGGAAACTGAAGAAGTGAAATTTCTGCATGATGATATTTGCAGTTTTTACAGAAAGAAATGAAAACAGTAAAAATGTATGTTAAAATAAAAAGGAAAAAAGAATACCTTGATTTTTGAACTAATGTTAAAGACATTTACACACACACACACACACACACAACACACGCTTAATAATAGCAATGATATGTGTTTGTTTGCCAGATTTTACAAACATAGACCATTTCCAATATGAGACATCTCTCCTGGAAAACAAAGCACTTTGCTTTTCAGGGGTAACTGGATATTCTACTGGTAGAGAATATTTGATAATAATAGATTTATAAGACAAGCATTCAGAAAGCAGAATAATTGACTATATTTTACAGGCAAAATACCTCTGTGGCTTTTTCACTGAGTTATAGGTGTATGGTTATTTACATTATATTGTATCAAAATAAGAATCACATAAGTATTGGTATCCAACCTAAAACCAAAGGCAAAAACAAGAGGCAGAATTTGAAGGCTTAACTTCAAACATCACCGTTATGTGAGGTTGAAACTGGCTTTACTACTGAACTCAGGTTCACACTGAAGATGTTGATGGTCTACTAACCAACATCCAGTGACAGCAGAGACTACATTATCTATGATGGTTCATTTTGCTCTGTTTCTCTGGAAAACCCTGACTAACAGAGTATCCAAGCTCTACTTCCCACTCTTCCATGCCAATTCTTCAGGCCGATCCAGGTAACACAAAAACAACCCAATGGTAGAATAAAAGATTGACAAATTCACAGCTGTTCCATGCATGAGAATAAGGCATTTAATAAGAATTCAATTCTGAAATTTAATTCCTTAGTTCTTAAATTCTGCCAACATTAGTGATAACCAGGCAGCATGACACAGCCAACAGGACAGAGTTTCTGGAGTCAGTTGGCCAGGGTTTGTATTCTAGCTCTACCAACTACTGACTGGCTGGTTCTGAAAGTAAAAGTGCCTGAGCCCTGGTTACTCAGCTATGCAATGTGAACATTCATACTCCGGAAGATTGATTGTTAAGAAAATTCAATGAGATAATACATACAAAGCTTCTAGCTCAATAAAAATAGGTATCTTTATTCCTTCCTATTTCCCACATGGAAAAACCTCCATTTTTTATTTTAAAGAATCAGATTTCCTGAAATGTTCAAATTTGAGATTCTAAAATTTAGAACATTTTCCATATACATCCTTTAAGAGCTATATTTTAAATGCAATCTTACTATTGGGTCTCTTAGTCTGGAACCTTCCTTCAATACACATACAAATTCTCTGACACAAAGCTGGAAATAAAAGTTAAAAGAGTAAACTTAATGCTCAGATTGTGGTGTAAATTCCTAAATTGTGCACTTTAATCCATGCCCAAACTTGAATGCAGTCACATAGGGCTCACACTTAATCTTACAGCCCCAAATATGCAGCATTCGTGATGAACGTATATTTTCAATCATAAATTACTGAGTTTATGATCTTCCCACCATTCTTCTATCTGTAATTGCAAATTTTCTTTTACCATTATGAATCCAATTTGGGAAATTAACTTATTTGTTTGAGCTTAGTGCTGGACTAAGTTAAGTAAGATAAATGTTTGGCATCTGTGGTTTATTGCAAATTCTACAGAAGGTGCTAAGATTTGCTTTATTCCCAATATTTAGGCTTCTCTTTTTATGAACATAATGGGCTTTCTGCCTTTATTTCCTGTCAAAGCTCTTGGATGCTTATTGCTTGATGTTTATTTATCCTTTACCTTTCAGAGACCGCCAAATCCTAAGATGTTTAAGTATATTACACAGATTTCAAATTTTTTAGAGTTCGTTTTTAATAAGAATTATCTTACTGGTAGCAATAACCAAATGGCAAAAATACCACTGGGGCTTTAAATTATGTGCTTAATAAAACTTTCTTTACCTTAATTTTTCTATTACTCAAATAGCATATTCTATTTAATATACAAGAAATGATTTTTAAATATTAGCCAATAAGATTAAAGACTTGTTTAATAATAGTATTTGAAGGTATCAATTTTACAAAGAACATTTTTATTCTATAATTCCCTATGTTTTCATGTATAAGTCTGTTATATGAACATGGTCCTCTGGCCTCTTTAATGTCAGGTCCTGAAGTAGATTTAACAAACAATATGACATGGTTCCTGCTTTCAAGGGGTTTACAGTCTCCCAGAAGGGACAAGCATGTAAACAAGTCATTATTACACTGTATTAGCCAAAGTTCCCTGAAAAAATAGCTTGAGGCAGGAGGAAACTCTTAAGATTCATCTGAAGCATACAGTTCCCCAGGGAGCAAAAGTAGGAAAAACTGTAAGTAAAGCTGGGAAGATGGAAAGCAATGCAAAGTGACGCATTACTGGGCAGGCAACTCTCACAATAAACCCTAAAAAGACACAGCTGGTCACTGGTAGAGCATTTGCTCAGCTACTCAGATGTCCACATAGGGACACTCAGCTTAGAGAAAGAAATCCATGGAAAGTAAAGAGGGGATACAATAAAAGATAACACTCTGGCCTGGTAGTTCTCAGAATGGTCCACACTGTCCAATATAAGCTTAAGCCTATATAAATGTGTGGACTACCTTTCTCTAACAAGAAAGCTCACCTCCCCGTGGAACAGTGGGCTTAACAAAGGATATGATTCAGAAGAGGAACCAATAAACCCATTTACTGTTACCCTCAAACATGTCAGAAGTTTCAGTCAGTTTCCAGTGGCAGAAATTAATAGTTGACCTGTTTCCCCTTCTGTGACAAGTGGCGCCCTCTTTATTGTGTCTTGTCTTTTGCCCTCATGACTTTTTAACCTTTCCCAGATAAATTCCCCCAGAAGAGAAGATAAGCAAAGTCAACTACAGGGGTGATAACCAGTCTAAGATTTTTGTTTTTATGGTGCTATGATTTAATATAAACTATAGCTTTTAGAATTCACCCTCCATATAAGACACTGATGAGAATTCAATGTATAAATCCATTTAGTCAGTAATTTTCTCATTCTATGGGCATTAAAGTATAAGCAGATAAACAAAAAAATTTATATATTGATATCAATTTTTATGAATAAAATGATTTCATTCTGAACTCCCATATGTGTCTTCTCCATGAAAATAGAGGTCTTAGATTTCTAAAATCTCAGTTTTGATTCTTTTCAGCAATTCATACTTATTGGCCATCTATATGCTTTTTACCTCTGTAGACATTATAAGTGGTTCCAAAAATTAACGTCTCCCTTTATAGAGCTCACTTTTTGGTTAAGGAGAAAATACAGAATCAATATATCAAGGACAGAAGTTGCTATGGAGATATGTTAAGGCCAACACATACACCTAACACATTTAATAATTATAGCTATAGAGGGTAAAGTATAAAAAACAGACAATTGGTATAATAGTTTGAGAAGATAGAAATGAATGTTTGAGAACTCAAAGAAAATTTGTAGAGGAGATAGTAAATAAACTTTAATCTGAAGAATACCCAGAGCTTACATATGTAAAGCAGAAAGGGAAAGAACAGCCCACTTATGGGGAAATAGCATGAGCAAAGGAACACAGATCAAAAGTTCTCAGGACAATGGGGGAAAATAAGAAGAAACCCAGTAGATCAAAGGGTAATGGTTGGGGAGAAACAGGAAATAAAACTGGTAAGATGGCAGAGAGAAAGATTTGAAATTCCAACATACCATGGCATGGATTTTTAAATACACATTAAATCTTATAGCTTCATTCTCCAGCCAACTTTGTTCAACCTTGCTAACCTTCCAGAAATCCAAAATAAAATTACTAATGGGAGAAATCTTGATCAAGATGGCAGAAAAGATCCTGAGCTTACCAGCTCCCACGGACATACCAAAACTACAACTACAATTGACCCTTGAACGTCACAGAAGTTAGGAGTTTCAATACTCTGCACAGCCCACAATCCACATATAATTTTTGACTCCCCAAAAACTTAACTACTAGTAGCCTACTGTTGACTAGAACCCTTACCGATAACATCAACAGATGATTAACACATATTTTGTATGTTATATGTATATATACTGTATTCTTAAAGTAAGCTAGAAAAAATTGAGAAAATCATAAGGAAGAGAAAATACATTTACAGTAGCTTACTGTACTTATCAAAAAATTCAAGTGTAAGTGGACACATACAGTTCAAACCCATGTTATTCAAGGGTCAACTGTACATATAGAATAACACTAAGGACAACATGACAACTAGCAGAACAGCTTTTCCACAACTGAAGGTGTAAGTAAAAAGACACACTGGGAAGGGTAGGAGGGGCAGAGATGTAGTCTAGTCAGGACTTATACCTCCAGATGGCAACCCCCAAGTATAAGGGATATCACAAATGTGAAGGTCCTCCCTAAGGAGCAAAGGGTTCAAGCCCCACATTGGGTACTCCACCTCTAGGAACATGTACCAGGAGGATGAGCTTTGAAAATCAGCAGGGCTTAACTTGAGGAGAGTCAGAGGGCCACAGGAAACCAAGATTCTACTCCTGAAAGGTTCAAACACAAACTCAGTTGTTCTGAGACCCAGCACAAAGGCAGCAGTTAGAAAAGCACCTGGATCATACATAAAGGAGATCTACTGACTAATGTTAGTGTATGTACCAGAGGGGCAGAGATCTGTGTAGACTATCATGAACAGATGTGCTAATGGGCTTGCTCGCTTTCTTTCTTTCTTTCTTTCTTTCTCTCTCTCTCTCTCTCTTTTTTTTTTTACTCTCCTTCTACCTAGCTGTCCCAGCCCAGTCCCAACTTCTGACACTCTCCATCTACCTTACAAGCACCACTTGCTATACCCCAGTATTTCTCTCTGCAGGCCCACAACAGCAGGCACCCCCTCCAAAGCGCTCCTGCCCAACACCTGGTTGACAGCTTCAGCCAAGGCCAAGACCAACAACCCCATGAAGTGGCTCCTGAGGAAGCCGGCCCTGTCTACCAGCATGCTGCAATAGTTGGCCAAACATCATAGCCAGCCATGCTCGGGGCTAGCCTCACCCACGAGCATGCCCACAATAGTCACAGCTCAGCCATAACAGGAGGGTGCATGGAGCCCACAGATGGGATACCCCTGAAGTACCTAGTTCCAGTCACCAGACTGTATTTCTGATCCCACAGTACACCGTCTACATAAAGCCCTCCTTCAAGACTGAGAGACATAACTAATCTAGCTAATACATAGAAACACACAGATTCAGACAAAATGACAAGTCAGAGAATAATGTTCCAAACAAAAGAACAAGGCAAAAATTCAAAATAAGAACTAAACAAAATAGAGATTAGTAATCTAGCTGATAAAGAGTCCAAAGTAATGATGAAGATGCTCACTGAACTCAGGAGAAAAACAGATGCATGCAGTAAGAACGTCAACAAAAAGAACATATTTTTTAAAAATAATCATAGCTAAAGAGTACAATAACTGCAATGAAAACCACACTAGAGGGAATCAATATCAGATTAGATGGTGCAGAAGAACAAATCAGCAGCCTGGAAGGCAGGTTAGTATAAATCACCCAACCTGAACAGCAAAAAAAGAAAAAAAAGAAAAGAAATCTAAAAAATGAGGATAGTTTAAGGGACCTCTGGGATAGCATTAAAAAATAGTAACAATTGTATTATAGGCATCCCAGAAGAAGGGAGAGAGAAAGGGGCAGAAAATTCACTTGAAGAAATAATAGCTGAAGCCTTCCCAAACTTTGGAAAGGAAACGGACATCCAGGACCAGGACGCTTGGAGAGCCCCAAACAAGGTAGACTCAGAGAGGTTCACACTAAGACACATAATCAAAATCTCAAAAATTAAGGATAAAGAGAGAATTTTAAAAGAAGCAAGAGAAAAGCAACTAATTACATACACAGAACCATCAGGCAATCAACTGATATTTCAGCATAAACACTGCAGGCCAGAAGAGAGTCGCACTACATATTCAAAGTGCTGAAAAGAAAAAAACCTACAACCAAGAATACTCTACACAGCAAGGTTATCATTCAGAATTGAAAGAGAGATAGTTTCCCAGACAAACAAAAGGAAAGGAGCTCATCACCTAACCTAGACTTATATAAATATCAAAGGAACTTCTTTTTTTTTTAAGATTTCATTTATTCATTTGGGAGAGAGCAGCACAACCAGGGAGGTGGTACAAAGGGAGAGGAAGAAGCAGACTCCCTGCTAAGCAGGGAGCCCAACGTGGGGCTCGATCCCAGGACCCTGAGATCATGACCTAGGCCAAAGGAGACACTTAACCAACTGAGCCAACCAGGCACCCCTCAAAGGAACTTCTTTAAGTGAAAGAGAAAAGGCCATAAGCAAAAGTAGAAAATTAGAAAATAAAAAACCTCACTCATGAAAGAAAATATATAGGATATATATTTAGTAGAGGATTTAGTAGAGATATATAGTAGAGGATCAATCACTCATTAAGCTAGTATGAAGGTTAAAACATAATAGTAATGAAATCAACTATATCTACAATAATTAGCAAAGAAATAAAATAAAAATATATAAAATATAACATCAAAAAGATAAAACATGGGGTTGGGGGAGTAAAAATGTAGTGCATTTGGAATGCATTCAAACTTCAGTGACTATCAACTTAAAATATACATAGATTGTTATTTGTGAACCTCACGGTAACCACAAACCAAAAACCTATAGTAGATTCATTTTTTTAAAAAGGGAAAGAAATCCAAGCATATCATCAAATCACAAGGGAAGAAAACAAGAGAAAAAGAAATAGAGAGGAACTGCAAAAAAAACCCAGAAAACAATTAACAAATGCCAAAAAAGTACATACCTATCAATATCTAAATGTATGTAGATAATGTAAATAGACTAAATGCTCCAATCAAAAGACATAGCTAAATGGATTTAAAAAAAACACAAGACTCATCTATACGCTGCCTGTAAGAGACTCACTTCAGACCTCAAGACACACAGACTGAAAGTGAAAGGATGGAAAAAGATATTCATGCAAATGGAAATGAAAAGAAAGCTGGGGTAGCAATAATTATATCAGATAAAATAGACTTTAAAACAGACTGCAACAAGAGACAAAGAAGGGCATTACATAAAGATAAAGAGCTCAATCTAGGGGCTCTTGGGTGGCTCAGTTGGTTAAGCATCTGCCTCTGGATCAGGTCGTGATCCTGGGGTCCTGGGATGGAGCCCCACGTCCAGCTCCCTGCTCTGTAGGGAGCCTGCTTTTACCTCTCCCTCTGCCCTTCCCACCCCCGTCCCCCGCTCATGCTTGCTCGCTCTCTCACTCTCTCGCTCTCATGCTCTCTGTCTCAAATAAATAAATAAAATCTTTTAAAAAAAAGAGCTCAATCTAATAAGAAGATATAACAATTATAAATATCTATGCATCCAACACAGGAGCACCTAAATGTATAAAGCAAATACTGACTGACACAAAGGGAGAAATTGAAAGTAATACAATAATAGTAGGGGAGTTTAACATCCCATTTGCACCAATGGATAGATCATCCAAACAGAAAACTAATATGGAAGCATCAGCTTTAAATGGCACATTAAACCAGACAGACTTAATACATAGAGAACACTGCAACCCAAAAGAGCAGAATACACATTCTCCTCAAATGTACATGAAACATTCTCCAAGACAGATCACATCTTTTTAAAGATTTTTTTTTTAAATCTATTTATTTGACAGAGAGAGAGAGCACAAGCAGAAGGAGCAGCAGGTAGAGGGAGAAGCAGGCCCCCTTCAGTGAGAGAACCTGAGGAGGTAAGTGAGAACCATCCATTCTACCTGACTCTTTATTTTTTGCTTTCTTTATACTGCTTGTTTGCCAATTTGGTAGTAAACCCACATGAATGGAAATTAAACCCGATCGAAGTTATCATTCTCACCAGACTTCAACATTAGACTAGAATATGCGTTCTGTCATAACAAGCTCTGTTGGACTTAAGACTGTTTGCTATTTTTTGAATGATAATATCATTTCAGATAAATAAATAGCTAAAACTTATTTCAGCTGCTATATATCAAGCAATGAGCTAGACAATGGGAAACCCAAAGGCTAATAACAAATAAAAAGCCTCTGTCTTCAAGGAACTTGGGAGTCCATTGGAGAAGACAGACAAACCAATAAAGTGTGTTCTACAGTGATCCGCACTGAGTGCTGTGGGAATTCAGAGGGCCACCTCACCCACCCAGCTGAGAACCTAAGGCATGGTGGAGGTGAGAAAGAACAGAGGAGAGACATCATCTTGAAGGGCTTACTAAAAAGAGATACCACTAAGCACTAATTTGACTAGTCAGGCAAAAATAAGATGAAGATATTCTGAAGGGAAGGGGATAAGCCAAAAAAAGGAGGCAGTAAACTGTGATATGTGCAAGGAACCAGAAGCAGTGTGCTACCACTAGAGCGTAAAATGTGAGGCAGGAATGGCAGAAGATGAAGTCCATGATGTATGTCCATGATGGACTTTGGGCCGTATCCGAAAGGGGATGAAGAGTTACTAAAGGTTTTATGTGGATGAATAACACAGTCAGATCTGTTGTACCCACTGCACAGGAAGTAGTTTAAGTTAGGTCTTGATAAGGAAAAAAGATTTGTGAATAGGCTCTCTGGCACAGGAGTTTGTGTGTTACCCTGGTCTCCTGTCCAAAAGAGTTCATTTTCTTTTGTGTGTGTGTGTGTGTGTGTGTGTGTGTGTGTGCGCGCGCGCTAGAGAGACAGATTAATCTGTATCTTCACAGCTTCTGGAAAACTACCTTTATAAGAATATTAAAATCTTTATAAGAATGTTCATAAGGGGTGCCTTGGTGGCTCAGTCAGTTAAGCCTTCGGCTCAGGTCATCATCTCAGGGTCCTCTGCTTCTCCCTCCTCCTCTGCCCCTCCCCACACCCAGCTTGTGCTTTCTCTTTCTCTCAAATAAATAAATAAAAATCTTTAAAAAAGAAATTTAAAAAAGAATGTTCAAAAATACTTCTGTGCGTTATGTAGCAAAGATTATAACAAAACCTATGGTTTGAGAGCATATAATTTCAGAAGCAATGTATGGAAGGAAGGACTCTAACCAGTATCCCTCAAAGGTTGTGAGCTATAAATTGCTACTGAAACAGAAATCAGCCCTGCTAATAACAGCATTCATTGAATGTCAGAATCTCCACAATTATCAGTAACATTCAGGGTCCACCCAATCCAGATATCTAAATGTAATAATCCCTAGAGGGGTTCTTTTAGCTAAGGACCATGAGTAGGCCAAAAGTACTCATTGGGAATGACTCAATCCACACCCAAAAAACAAAAAAATACAAACGAATATAAATAATAAGCACTAATATTCTGAAGCCGACTTTCAGGTCCTCTGAATATTCCGGCAAGCACAGGCAGTTAGTACAACGTATGACTAAGAGCAGAGCCTTAGTTGCTTCACCTGGAGACATCTTCCTGGGTAGCCCCAGATATGCTGAATATCTCTGAGGTATGCTGCCCTAGGACTGATGCTACTTCCTTTCAGTAGGATCAGTCTTGGCATATGAAGTTATTCAAAGTTCTTCTTTACCTGTTGATTTACACTGAAGTTTTGTTTCATACTAATATGCTTTACAAATGCTTGCAGCCTGCTTTATTTTTTAACTCTTGGAATAGCTTTTCTCTACCTACTTGTCTAGGCAGCACTAATATAAATTTCATGTGTTTAAATCTCCGCTCTGACAGCCGCATTCTCCGTGGGGTGGAGAGGTCAAGAGGAAGGTTTAATCTGTTCCCTTGCCAGGAAGAGTGTCCAGGGTATTAGGGCTCCAGCTATAAAATAGACCTACAATGCATATGCCCTTGATGCCCCTTATCTTAATGAAGCATTCCATCTTCAAGAGTAAAAACTCAAAGACAATACTGCGTTCATTATACTCACTACACTCAGTTTTCTCACCTTTCACTTCAGTGTGACATATTTGACCTTGTTACCAAAAATCATTGTATTGTAATGTAATAACTAAGGAGTACAGCTTGTAGAAAACACTCACCAGCTTTTCCAGGAAAAAAAAAAAAAACACAGTTCAACCTTGCAGTTTGCACACACTCAATCTGGGAACTCTGTATAGTATACCTCAGTCTCTAAGTCCCCTCTTACCAAAAGATAAATCTACCCAGGATGGGCTTAATTCAAATTAGTCTCAGTGAGATATCTGATTTTGAACTCAACTATGCTCTAAATACTAACCCTGGATGTCTAAGCCTTTGTATTTTATTTATGCTTTCTATGCTATACTAACTTCCTAGTTTCCAAAGTTAACTTTGGATTCTGGTCTTTAAAAATTCTGCACTGGTTAATAATTATTTGTATAGTTATATCTGTCATTGCTCACTGCTGTTCTCAACTGAAGAACATATTAGGTTGCTTCATAATTAAGCATATTTTCTTCCATATATTCACTTTTTGTTTACCAGAAATTCAGAAGACAGAATTCTAATGCTGCCCTGGTGAAATGCCTAGGTAGGATCACTACCTTCACATAATTTAAGTGGAGAGAAGGGAAAGGGTACTTATCCTATAAAGCCTGGAGTAAAGAGAGTCTGTTCTTTCCACTCCACATAGCATTGAAAAATCTGTTAGCCTCCCACAAAATTCTGTGGCACTGCTAACACTCCATGAGTTGCAGAAACATTTATGTAAGTGTTTCTAAATAACCCACCACTCCAGACTGCAGATGGCAAGAATGCTACCAGTCTGACTTTAGCTTCTTTACTGCAGCACTCTATTAGTGAAAAATGAACACTTCTTGTTACAAACTTCTGGCCTTGACTTTCTCTGTGACAGTGCCAATTAATCACCCTCTGGGTCTCAGCTTCCAGCTTCTGTAAATGGAAATGTTAACAAAACTTGACCAAACTTCCGAATGGTGATGTTGTGATGGTAATCAATACATGTAGAAATAGTTAGGAAAAAAATAAAACTTATTATAGCATCAGCATTACTGCAAGTTGGACAAAATAAGTTCTAGCCTGGGAGGGAATGTGTTAAGCCAGCATAACAGATGAGAGCTGAAGACCAACACTGGGGAGTTACCTCTTCTACCCTGTCTAGCTTTGGTCCTCCCTCAAAGACAAGGATTATTAGTAGTAAACTTCAAAAGGAGAGACACAGAAATGCACATTTTCTGGCTATCACAGAAAGTTATAAGCTGGTCTGAAATAGAGTGTAGGTCTTTGTTGTTATAAGCATCTTCTTTGTTGGATTAGAGTCACATAACCCCAGAGATGGAAGTGATTCTGATGTGGGGGAAAAAAGGCAGAAGAAAAATTACTACATTTCCCTATTATCTACAGCCCATTGACAAGTCCTTGAAACAGGCAAGTGACATTCCTCTAGGGACTTAACTGCCTCGATATTAATACTTTGCTAAGGGCGGGGCGCCTGGGTGGCACAGCGGTTAAGCGTCTGCCTTCAGCTCAGGGCGTGATCCCGGCATTGTGGGATCGAGCCCCACATCAGGCTCCTCTGCTATGAGCCTGCTTCTTCCTCTCCCACTCCCCCTGCTTGTGTTCCCTCTCTCGCTGGCTGTCTCTATCTCTGTCGAATAAATAAATAAAATCTTTAAAAAAAAAATACTTTGCTAAGGGCAAAAGTCAATCTTAGCCCAACCCCCAGGGTCCTGTAAGTCTACTTTAACATGTAAAAATTCCTTTGGAAACTTCCTTTATCTCTACCCCCCAAGAAACATGTTAGCAATCATCCCCCAAGCATATGGCCCACCGATATAATCTGAAGCGTCTCATAATTCAGGTTTTATTAGACAGTAATAAATGACCCTTACCCAACAATAGCTAGCCCCCTCAAGGTCCTGGAAACCTTGCTCCCAAAATTCCCTAGAGACTTACACTGTCCCTAACCCCCTCCTAACTTGATAAATAAAGGGGTCAATGGAGCCCAAGAGGTTCAACAGGAAACAAGTTTATAGGTCACAGTAGCTTTGTAGGTCATAGTAAAGACAGGAACTGAGTCTCACAGGAAGCCATAGAAAAGTAACATGACCAGATTTTCATTTTAACAGAATCACTGAGTTAGGAAGCGAACAAAAGTAAGAGCAGGAAAAATTACTGTAATAATCCAGGGGACAGATGATGGTGGTTTTGGCCAGGATGATAGAACTGGGGGTGGTAGAGTGGACAGAATTTGCTGATGAACCAGATATGAGGTATGAGAAAAAGAGAGATGTCAAGTATGACACCAAAGTTTTTGCCCGAACAATTGGAAGAACAGAGTTGCCATTAGCTGAGACAAGAATACTGGAGACACTGGTTTAAAAAGGAGGTGGTAAATCTGAAGAGCTCTGTTCTTTGAAGAGCTCATTTGACATCTGTGTGGAGGTGTCAACTGGATGATTGGGTATATAAGTTTAAAGTACACAGGCAGAGCCTAGCTGAAGATATAAATTCAGTAGGAGTTAAGTAAACAGATATTTAAAGCCATGAGACTGGATCAGATCACCTAGGGAGAGTGAGGATAGACAAAGAAGATGCTCAATTACTGAGCCCCAGGGTTCTCCAACGTTTTAACATTGAGATGATATGCTAGAAAAGAATATCAAGAAGCTAGAAACCCAACAAAATAATTATGACCCATTCTCTCTGAATTCCTATCTCTACACATCCTTTTATGCCTAAATTCGTATTCCCTTTTATTAGCTTATTTTTGCCCAAAAATCATATGGCCCAACTTTATCATTTATCTTATATTATCAGTCTTACTTCAAAGGACTCATGATATTTTCCAAAACCTAAACTGCCTTCCACTCTCTGAAAGAAAACAACTGCTACCATCAATTACACTCAAAAGAATATGCCACAAGACATTATTATAAAAGTGTATAGCGTTCCCAGATGGCTATTTAAAAGGAGGAAATGATCATCTGTATATATATTCGTGTGTGTGTACACAACTAGTATTTCTTAAGTGTTCACTAGGTGCCGGTCATCCTGTTTATAAACACATTACAGGGGTACCTCATGGCTCAGTCGGTTAAGCATCCGACCCTTGGTTTTGGCTCAGGCATGACCTTAGGGTCATGGGATCGAACCCTGCAATGGGCTCTGTGCCCAGTGTGGAGTCTGTTGGAGATTCTCCCCCTCTCCCTCCAAACTTCCCCCTGCTCTCAATCTCTTTCTTTCTCTCGAATAAATAAAATCTTTTAAAAATAACAAGCACATTACATTTATACATTATCATAATACCTTCACAATAATTTCATGAAGTAAGTACTGTTATTATTCCCATTTCAGATATAAGGAAAATGAGGCTTTCAAATGTTAAATAACTTGCCAAACTTATCAGCTAGCCTGGTTAATAGGAACTGAACTTAGTTTGACTCCAGACCCCCTGCTCTTTAAACTTTTGCCCAGAGCTTGTAAACTGGCTGCCAGTGCAGGAGATAGATATGAGCCCACACAGCTGTTTTGTTTGGGCTATATGATGGTTTCAAAAAAGAAATATACTTCAGATGCCTTTCAGAGGTATGTATGTTCATTACCTCACGGCCCACACCAGTCCTCATAGCCTTCATCCTTCCCGCCCCTTCATCATGTACTTTACCTGCTGCAACAAGTACATTTGAGCTACTGATACTTGCTCTACGATACTTCTTCCTTTGACGTTTGACAGGTTTGGCATGACTTTAGGGTCTAAGACACATATTTTACTTTTTGCACATTCACACACAAACACCACCAACAACAATAACAACAAGAACACTACCAGGAAAAGTAAAAATAAAGTTTTCCTTTCTTTCCATCCCTAATACTTTTCCCTATGGTGGTCATTCGTAGCACCTAAGGTTCTCGCCCAGATTTACTTCTACAAAATTAATTTAAATCCAACTTCCACAATGTAGGGGCAACTTGTTTTTTTGCATAAAAGCACAGGATTCTGCCCTGAGTATGTTCCATAAGAATGGGAATCCATCCTCCAAGAGATGTATCATCTCGTCATTTGTTTGATGTTGTCACACTCCTTACCTCTGAGCAGCAGCCAATGACACATATTTACGTTCTAAGTGTGAGTGGATTCAAATCATTTTTGTTTTCAAATGGAAAAGCCTCTGCTGATACGTGTTGCCTTATGAACTCATTCTTAATTGCACATCCATTATACATTCAGCACATAAAAATATTTTCTTAAATTACCTGTATTAGGAGCTACTGTATTTCTTCAACTATTTCTAGCTGTTGAGTCTAGAAAGGGCACTATGGTTTTGTCTCCTTTCTTGAATTTGGAGGGGGAAATCTGAGTTCTGTATGTATCTTCTTTGGTTGTTGTTTCTTTAAAGAAAGTAAAAAGACACTTTAACAAAAGCCAGATTGAAATCCTGTTTGCTGTAAAAAGAAATGATGAAAAATGTTACTTATTTGTGGACCTAGTATCTTGGGAATATTATCTTAGCAAGGTATTAAAACCAATTTTTCTGAAGCTACTCTGTGTTGTGAGTTCCAACAGAGAGAGATAAAGACGGGTGCTGAGCGCTAAATTGGGCCAGCTGCGTTACCCATTTAATGGGCTGATGTTTGCACCTGGGGCAGTGAAAGAGCGCACAGCTATTAACCCCAATGGGTTTTTTTTTTCTTTTTGGCAGAAGAGTTGGATTTCTCTTCCTTTTATATATTTATGCACAAAAGATGATTTTAGGCCTTAAACCAAAGAGACACCTCTCACGTTTAATAATTCAATTCACTAATTAGAACATCAGGACTCATTCTCATTTAAAATTTATTAAACACTTTAACAAAAAAATAATCAATATGCTGTGCCAACTTTCTACACCTAGTAACAAATATAATTCAGAGTGATTTTAGTAATATAGAGCTATTACTATTATCCCCATTTTATACATGAGGAAACTCAGAGAACTAAGTGACCTTCCCGAGATCACACAGCTGCAAGTAATAATGGAACAAGAATCCAACTCACATCTCATCATTCCAAATCTCATATTCTTTCAAAGAGTTTGCTGTCTTTGTTGGTTTCCCTTATACTGGTGATGGAAATCATTAAGACACCTGGCCGACTGTCCCAACACAATCAACAATCTGCACTACAAATGGGTTAGGAGAATGGAAAATGCTCTACTTGTCATCATCTAACAACCTTCCCTTAGTCAGTCTACAGATATAAAAAGCTCCAACAGTTCCTAAACTACTAGGACAGTCTTCCCATGGAACACTAGCTCTGCAAGATGTTGTACATAGAGAGGTTTTGTGAGCACACTTCGTCTCCTTCCAAGGATTTTCAGTATACTAATGTACTCCATGATTCTCCTAGAAAAGGGTATAATATGAAGTGTTTTCCAAGTACATTTCATCACAGAACTCATTTTATAGAGTAACAGGATAGATCAGTGTACAACGGTTGGGGAGCCTCTGTTCTTGTGAATCCCTGCAACTCACTAAATTCTGGAGAATTTATCCTAGGAAGCATCTCTCGTAGCTTGAGAACACATTGTTTAGGACAGTTGGTAGTAAACTTACAGAGTTCACTCTCCCAAAATTTGGTATAAAACAAAAATATAAATAGATTCAGAAGCAGCTCAGAGTGAATTTATTAATGGCATACTTATCATAACTTACCAAGGGAAACTAGGAATGGCACAATTTAACATCTACACAGATGTCAGAGTTGTCACTTAGTCTGTTTCCAACCTGTCCCTCTGTTCACTCTCTGAGATAGCATTCCAGGTTGTGTGGCCCAGGCCTGACCCAGGATGACAGCCCTTGTTTTCTTAACTCAAATTTACTTCAGGGTGGCACCCGGCATTGTCCTCATTCTTGTTCGTGATAATGAGATGAACTCAAGGCTTAAAAAATAATTGTGTTTAAATTTAGACTTATCTATGTTTAGAATATCTCTCCAAATCTCAATATATTCTTTTGAACTAATATTTAATGATTTCTTCCTTATTTCCCTTCAGTGAAGAACAAAAAAATTAAAAGATAGTAATATTATATAAGAAATATTTTATAAAATCCCCTTATCTTGAAATGAATCCTTCTATATACACATAATCTTTTTTAAAAACCCAATATAATATCTAAATGGTACTAAGGGATATAATCATTTATAATAAAATCATATGAATGTCAGCATACAAATGCTTAAGGACTGCAATAGTTCAGCATATGGAGAATTCCTGACTTAGGCCAACTAAAAAACAGTAGCTCTACCTTCACTGTGACAGCTCAAAACATGGCCTCTCCTTTCTTTTTTTCTTTTTTTTTTTAAGATTTTATTTATTTATTTGACAGAGAAAGAGGCAGGGAGAGAGAGAACACAAGCAGAGGGAGTGGGAGTAGGAAAAGCAGGCTTCCCACTGAGCAGGGAGCCCAATGAGGGGCTTGATCCCAGGTCCCTGAGTTCATGACCTGAGCCAAAATCAAGAGTCAGACACTTAACAGACTGAGCCACCCAGGCCCCATATGTGAAATATTTTAATCCTCGAATTAAATTTTAGAATCCTCTTCATTCTCTTACAACACACTAGCATCTCCAATTTTATCACCATATCAATCTTACATATCTTTTCTGCAGCACCTCTTCAATTTTCACTTTGTCTCATATCTAATCAAAGCCTTGTTTTTCCACCTGGAAAAAATGATAGCCTTTTAGCTAGGCTACTACCTGGTATCTCCAGTTGCAATCCACTCTATAAGCAGCTTCTGGAAAAATCTCTCAAATGCCAACATCTACATATCACTCACTCCTTAGAAACACTATCTTATTCTGGCCTTGAAAGATTAACTGGAGGGGCACCTGGGTGGCTCAGCCAGTTCAGCAACTGCCTTTGGCTTGGGTCGTGGTCCTAGGGTCCTGGGATAGAGACCCACATCTGGCTCCTTGTTCAGCGGGGAGCCTGCTTTGCCCTCTTCCTCTGCCTGCCACTTTCCTGCTTGTTCTCTCTCTCTCTCTCTCTCAAATAAATAAAATCTTAAAAAAAAAAAAAAAGAACAAAAGAACAGAAAGATTAACTAGAGCAATCACTCAGCCTGGTGTGGCCACAGGACACATGATGGCCCAAACTCACCTCACTGTCAAGCCATCTTAACCGTGCAAATTATCCTTCCAATGCGACATCTTTCCCATTCCTCCTCTCCATTACTTACCCCCCTCTTGCAATTTCTAACCACATCTTACTACTGAGACTTACCCACCATGCTCAGCACTCTGAAAAAAACAAGAATATTTGGTTCTCTCTTCTTAAATGATACAAACACACACACACACACACACACACACACACACACACACACACACAGTTTCTCAGTATGTGATACATTAATTTCAAATGTCAAAATAAGGTTCCAAAAAGATGACACAAGGGAGTACAAAATGTCATTTTCTGTGGATTTAAATTTTTCCGTGACTTTCCAAATCACTTGGTCATTCACCTGTGGCACATCAGTTTAAATCCTCTATGAAGCAGCCATACAGTGGACCTAAAAGCATTGATTCTAAAGTCAGATTATTTGTGTTCAAATCCCAGAAACACCATTAATTATCTAAAAAAATTTAGGCAAGTTAATTAAATTCTCAGTGCCTTAGTTTCCCATACTGTTAAGTGAATACTAATAGCATCTATTTCATAAGATTATTCTGAGGAATGAATGAATTGTTGCATATAAAACATTTACAGTGGTACTGGACACACAGTAAACATTTCTCAAATATTAGCTATTACTAATACAGCAACGTTTACCCCTAAAATGCTTACGAATATATCCACAGACATATAACATTATTTTATGAAATTAACAGCCTTTTTTTCAATAAAGATATGAGGCTTAGCAGTTACATTATAATACTTATCACCAGGAAAAACCTACTAATTAGAAATAAGTCACAGACTCTAAAACAAAGGGAAGTGCAAAAGCAACCAGGTTCCATTCATTACTTCTTATGTGACATTTATGACCCTTTTCAATGGCTATGAAATAGGCCTACTGAGATCTTTTAGAAAAGCTGAGTTCTCGATGGTATGCTTCTTATGTTATCTTAATTTTATTTTATTGATGGCAATCTTTGAGCCATCCTAAGAACTTTAGCTTTCATTGAAATCACCAAGAAATCGTTGTGCTAAGGTTCCTTCCCTTTCAGGCCAGAAATTAAGATTGAGAGAAATTGATTTTTCACTATTTTCCAAGTAGGTTACTCTCTCCAGAACCAAAAGATACCTTTTTTATCCCACTGTTAAAACATAATTTCAGTAATGGGTATCAATAAAACATGTAGTTATGAAAAGAAAAAAAAAAGACATTTTGACCAAAACCCTAGAATGTTAACTACACAGGATTCCAGAGATAGGCTCTCTACACAATAAATGCATTAATATTTGGGTTTATGTATAACAAAACAAAACCTTACGTGGATTGATGCTTTCCTTGGCTCTTTAAGAACACATCACAATTGGAAAGAAGAGTTACAAAGGGAAAAGGCATTAACAGATACGTGCCAGATTCCCTTCACTGAAGTGGCAATGAAAAGCCATCATGTAACTTGTCCAAGAAGTACATCTTGTAGCATAATTCCCAAGTCAAAGCAGAGGGAAGGTCTGAATTCACATATTCAACTGCCAACCACAAAAAACAAAGCAGACTTATTTCTGCTCCCTACATGTTCAATAATTTGTCTTAAACTCTCAACTAGGTGTCTGGGAGTCTACTAAATAGCAGTGCCTCATCATTTCCCCAGCCTACCCTGGGGTCCTGGACATTTCTCAGAGATAAGGGCCACACCGAAGAACCCAAGGAGAGGTAGGGTAGTGGTCCCAGGTCTATCTCTAAAGGATGCCAGCAGAGCACAGTCAGTTCATCAGCCGCTTTTCTACATTTCAGACCTCAGCAGTGAGAGGCCTCAGCTCTACAGAGGTCTGATAAAGTTCTGCTTGAACACTCCTTGGTTTCCAAGAGAAGTGTGGCAAATTCCACCAAAAACAGAGCTACCCACAGGGCAGCACTCACACATCCAGTCTAGCTCAGCCTCTGCCCCACAGGGGATTTTCTCCCTCTATGAATTTCTTCAGCAACTGCTTCAAACTGCAAATGTGGCCTTGCATTAATGCCTAACTGGGCAATGTCTTGCCAGGAGAATTGTGAATGCTGTTCACATCAGGGGATGTTTCTTATATATCCCTTTGGATCCCAACATATGCATGTATTAAATCAATTTCAAATGAATGAATGAAGTTATTTGGGAGGGGGAGCTTACCCAGCACAGAATCATTCCCTACATCTCTGCAGTTTAATAAAATATCTTTATATATTCATCTGTTAAATCAAACCATTTTAAACAGCTTTAACTCATTCATTCATGATTTAGTGCCTGCCCTTCAAGGGGAGGGATGCAATGGAAGGGAGCGGCGGAGTCCAGGTCATGGAGACCCCCATACACCAAACTAAAGACCAGTGTCTTATCTTTCATAAGAGAAACAGACTGGAAGCAGGGATAAGTGCAGGACACCAAGAGAGAAATAATGAGGACTTCAACTAGGGCAATAGTCTTAATGATGTAGAAACAGGAACAGGTATAAAATACAAAACAGGTACAATCTTGTGACCAATTGTTGAGGGTCAAAATTCAAGAATGGCTGTCAGTTTTCTAACTTGGATAAACAGGTGGTAATGGTTTCAGAAAATATGACTGGCTTCCCTCCAGATGAGAACCTACATTTTTCTCATGCTTCTTTCATAATACTCATCACACTAAATATGCCATATTTGTCTTTTCTAATAGCCTATAATCTGCAAGAAATTGTGGACCATGCTGTGGTATTTACCATTGTCTCCATTTACAGGCTCCAGCACATGCTAGATGCTTAAGAAATACTCCTTGAATTAAAACTGACATATTGAAGGGCGCCTGGGTGGCTTGGCTGGTTAAGCGTCTGCCTTCAGCTCAGGTCATGATCTCAGCCCCACATTGGGCTCCCGGCTCAGCGGGGAGCCTGCTTCTCCCTCTCCCTCTGCTGCTCCCCCTGCTTATACTCTCTCACTCACTCTCTCTCAAATAAATTTTTAAAACCATTTTTAAAAATTGGCATATTTATTTGAGGTGACTCCTGTATATCTAGGAAGAAGATCATTTGAAAAAAAAAATCCACTTCATACTTTTGTAGCTCTGAGCCTATCAAGTCAACTTCAGGCATAAAAACTGTATACTATGTTCACTATCACCCCCATCAGAAATAAAATTCCAGTCTCCCTAATTTAATACTTCCATGGTTCAGCGACCCTGCTGTCAAAAAAGTCTTCCTAAAATATGGTGCAAAATCAGTTTCCATTAAAATCATAATTGTATTTCATGAAATAAATAAGTTAGCTTTTTTAAGGTGTCTTTTCATAGAAGTCAAGAAAGATTCGAAAGCAGACACACCTCCATGAAGAAAAAGGTACCAAGTTTTTGGTACCAAGCTTTTGGCTGCATACACAAAATTTTATTTTCCTTAAAAACGAATTTATAAAACCATGATAGTTACATGGTCTTTGAAATCCTAACAGTCTTGCCTTAATATTCTTCTAGGTAATGGAAAATAATATTGTTCTTTGCTTTTTTGTGAAGTTAAGCATTAAACACTGGTCCAGTGTAAATTTAACAACATTGGGTGCTTAATATCAGATTCTTAATAACTTCACTTTCTTGTGGATTAACAGAATTTTTACCAGAGTCCCAACAGAAAGCAGGCATCACACTTGAAATAGGCTAATTTGAAAAGAGTTTATTTATAAAGGGATTAATTATAAAGGCAATGCTATCAGGGAACTACAATATACAGGAAAGTCACCCAGGGCTGCTAGTAGCCTATGATTAACCCTATGCCAGCGAAGCAGTGTTACTGGAATCTGCAGGGAGAAAGTCAAGTAGAGAATAATCCCTTGAGAGGACCAGAGACTTCTGTTGAGAGGGACTGAGTCAGAGTCACAGTAAGGAATCCAGGGGGGGAAAACACCCAGTCAGCTCTCTCCTCCTTCCCTCTGATTTTTTACCAGGTTCCCGTACTGGCCAAACCCATCTGAACACAAAGGGAATGGATAGCCATACAGGTCAGCCTCCTGAGTCAGAGAACAGGGTGTAAAAAAGTAGAAAGCTGATCCTAAGGGACAAATAGAAGGTATCAGCCCAGAGTTACTCATTTGAATTTTCTACCTAGAAAAGACTACCTTTGTCCATTTTCCAGGGTCCAAAATGTTTTTCATGACCTCCCTCATGCAGAGGAGAAATTTTCCTAAGTTTACATTTAAATTTCTAAGTATACAACTTTCAACAGACCCTGTGTTTCTCCAGCACAGCAGCAGAGAATCTGAAAGATGAATGCAGTACCAGAACATTGGGGAAATAAGTACAGAGAAAGTACAAAGTAAAACACCCAGTAACATTGTAAGTAAATATTCTAGGAATTACATCCAAAAAGTTCTTTAGAATTTTTTAGAAAGTTTTTAGAATTTAGGGATGACTTCATGATTTGTGTCTCATGCATACACACACACACATCAGGACCTCTGGCACTAAAAGCATCCTCTTTTATCTCTTTTTGGAGATCCCTTTTATCTACGTACTTAGATATGTCCTCAGAAAGTACTATTTCAACCTGAAATTTTTTGCTTGTCTTATATGTTCATTTATCACAATATGTCCAATGGTGTTAGACTCCATTCAGCATTTCCTTAACTACTTGATATGTGTACTAGAGCATGGCACTTAGTAAGTGCATCAAGTTAGCAGAAGGGTAGCAGGTACCTGTTGCTCTTATTTGTTTCTCTTTTGGTGATATAGTCTATATTACTTTTGGTGATATAGTCTATATTTCAAAGCATGGATTTTTTTAGTGTGAGGTCAGAATTAAATTTCTGTCTTACAATATATACTGTCATGAATGTAAACGTTCAACAACAACAATGACAACAAAAGGCATTACATTCTCCTGGTGAATATCTTGAAGTTCAGGATAAAGACACCGAAATCCAATGAGCCACAGAGATTCTAGGTAAGACCAGATTGGCAAAGACTCTAAAATCAACCCCCAAATACAGTTATTTATTCATTTATTTACTGGAGCATTACATCCTGTTTTCTTCCCAAAATAAATGAAATGCTTCACTGTCATTTCCTCCTCATTTTCCCTATCTTTCCTTAGATTAGAAACGGACAGTTGAGATCACGTTCTGTCAGAGCAATGAAACCACAGCACAGCCATATGTTATTTAAAGCCCTGGATTTTATTCACCGTAGGTAAAGTTGACTGAAGTGAAAGAGCCTGATTTATATCACTGGGCTGCCAGCGGGATAGGGATCGCAGCCTCTGCCTCCTCTTGTGAATAAGATCTATAAAGGAAGCCGAGCCTCTATTTTCTAGCAGAGCACTCGTTTTACACAATGCCGACTGACAGAATTCTCAGGAGCAGAGCTTCAGCCAGTAAAACAGGAAGGTCTCTCTAACTGGTTTAGAGTATAGCTAATCAAAAGATAGTAAATATAAGAAATAAAGGTTCATGGCATGACTTCTCTCAAATACTAGGCAGGTGCAGGAAAAAATGTCTGTTACTTTGAACTTGATATTGCTGATGCCACGTAGAATGAGAGTTGTACTGGTTATATTTTCATTTGAAATGCATAGTTGAACTTCTTTATCTCATTCACTATTTTATGAGACTTTCATAGTCAACCTATCTTTTATACTCACGTTTTTCATCATTAACAGCATTATTTTAAAATATGCCAATCCTCTCACCAGAGGCAATACTAGCCAGTGTGTCAACTGGTCCTCTGCTACACTGATTTCATTACCACCCTGAATGTAAGTATTGTCCAAGGACCTTTAATGAAGGACTTCTATCAACTTATTTTATTATCAAAGGTATCAAATCAAATTCTATAGCTCCACTTCTACTTAGAGCATGGGAAATCATAAAAGAATATTGCCTTTGCCATAACAAGAAAACACCAGCTAAACTAAAAGGTATGTTTTTCTCTAAAGCCATCAAAGAATAACAGCCACAAATCAAAATTCCAGAGAAGAGTGTGAACCCTTTTTAGTTGAGTAAAGACTGTGACTGTTTTCATGTCTGCGAATATGTCTTATCTGGGGCTATAAACAAGTAGAGGAGCTGGTCTACTATAAGAATTTCTTTGCTGGGACAAGGAAATAAACAAGAAAAATTTATGATTGTATGAACTGGAGAGATAGTATAAAATCTAGAAGAGTCTCTAACGTAATGCTGATCTTCCTGACCCAACAATTCTTCCCCAATCTTTCTAAGTAGCAGCTGAGGGCAGGGCTCAAAAGCAGAGAAAGTTATCCTGACTTCTAGTTCCTAAGTCACAAAGTCCTGCCTGAGGAGTAGAACTGAACTCACCCATAACATATTTTAAAACAGAGATGATCTGAAATTAGTTAAAGAGTCACTGACCCAGCTCAACTCTACTAAAATAAAAACTATCAACCTTTCACTACAGCTTCCTTACAAAGGAAGCAGCATATCCTTCAAGCTTCACTAATTTTTGCATGTAATATCCAACATACAATAAAAATTATGAGGCATGGGCTGAAGCTTGAAAATGTGACCTACAATGAAGGGAGAAAAAAGTCAATCAAAACAGATCCACAACTGATCAAGATGTTGTCATAAGCAGACTTGGATTTTGAAATAACTACTGTGAATACATAAAGAGAAAAAGATGGACAAAATGGGAGATCAGATAGGAATTTCAGCAAAGAACTGGAAACTTTTAAAAAAATGAATATTCTAAAAATTAAAAATTTTTAACTTGAAATAAAGAATTCATTGAATGGGCTCTAAAACAGACTGGGAACTGTAGAATAAAGGATGGGTAAACTTATAGATAGATGAAAAGAATGTATAGTGATGACATTCTAGCACTAAGCACTTCTTACATGTCATTTTAATCCTCGAAACAATCTTGTGGATAGGTATCATTATCCAACTTTATAAATGAAAACACTAAAGGTTGGAGAGCTTAACTAAATAGCCTAAATCACAGAGCTAGCATGGATAGAGTTGGATTTCAAACTCAGTTCTGTAAGACTACAAAGTCCCAGATCTTAACAACTATGACAGACTGCTTCTCTTTTGAAAAATCACTTAGGGCATTACTCATTCAATATGTTCTAGTACATAAAAATCAAGAATTTGAATGTAGATTGACTATATGTCATACTATATGACTATACATGTCACACTGTATTAGGCATAAAACACAATAATCCTATGTAAGTAATGGATGAACAAAAACCTGCAAAACTTCAATGTTAGCATTCCTCAAAAAGAAACCTCCTTTTTTCATATACTGCTCATCTATGTCCCGAATCTAGTAATACCCCAAATAAAATACATTCTTTTTCATTATTTGCTGCCATACATTATTAATTCCAGAAATATTAACTTGAGATTTTTAGAGAAAGAAATGTATATTACCTTATTAGTTAATCTGATTAATTGTGTTCTTAATTTTCTGTTATCCTTTATTTTCTGTTCTTGTCAGGCATTACAGACCATTTAAAACTTGGGCTGTGGTGAATTTAGCATTACATTATATATTCAAATAGATTATGATGAAGAATGGAAGAAACATAGTGATGATATATATACATTAAAAACTATATATCAACAACATGAATCTCACTTATTTAGTCACCAGCCAACTGATTAATAGCAAGGGTCTATAAACAGAAACATTTACACTAAAATTATTCCAATTAAAAAGCATATATATGCTAATATGTTTGCTATTATGCTCTGCTTATCCATATTTCATATCAAACTTCTATACTGCAAATGCTGCTTCTATTCGGGACTTACTGGCAAACCATCTGAAACTTGCTTGTCTTTCAACTGTAAACAAAAGAATTAATGCACTCTATTATATTAACTTCAGAAAAAATAATTTATGCAGTGAGGTACCTACCACAATCAATAAGAAAAAAGTTTCCACTTTTAATGTAACTAAGCTCTAAGCAGTCTTCATCAGACTGAACAAGCATGGGAATAAGAATTAGAGGACAATTCCATCAAAAAAATTTAAGTAGGATTAAAATTTAAGTGTGAACATTTCAGTCACTGAGCCCATCCTTAATTTCTAAACTTTTGTAGGGGGAACAACCTCTTAATATTGTAAATCCGTACTAAGAACATTTAGTAAATAATGCATTGAAGGTCTAATGCTATGCCAGCTCAAGTACACAGAAAAACATTTTAAGTGATTACACAAAGTGAGGCATACACCATGTTCTTCTGTTTCTTTTCTTCACAACCCATGAATAATTTCTGATCCTAATGATGATAAATCCCCTTCTAATCAGAGTACATAAAGAATTAGACTTAGATTTGCAGTTAATTATATGACAAAGTATTTAAATAAGCTAAAGATAGAAATGCTGCAATAGGCAACTATTATAAATACATTTCTTTTTGGAAAGAGAAAGACACAAGAGACATTTAGAAAAACAGTTTAATTTCAGGGAACAAGTACAACACAGGAAGTAAACAATAATAAAAAGAAAGTAATGGAGATCCACAAAATAAAAGTGAAACTCCTTTAGTTTCTCTGCCAGATGCTGTGAATGTTGTCTTCTTTTCTTTTTTTGTATACACAATTTAATATGTACATTCCATGCACGAGTTAGAAAAATGAATTAGAGCTAAAACGATGACACAGAAATATGCCTAATATCTATCATTAAGTATGAGAACTGAAGAGAAATACATAGTTATAAACTCTTTTATGGAAAAACATTTTTAACCAAGCCGATATAACAGTAAGTGTATGTAAATGCATGGGGAAATGTTTAGAAGAATACACACCAAAATGTGAAATGGCTTCCTGTAAGAGAGAACTGTGACTGCTATGGGAAAAAGAAATTTTAATGTTTATTCTAGTTACTTCTGTGTTCTTGAAATTTTCAGTAAGAACACATTTATGTATTACTTGCCAATTTACATCAGGAATACAAATACATAAGTGTTTAAGATATATGCACAACTTCTATAGGGGAGAGAAAAGATGGCAGAGGAGTAGGGGACCCCTTTTTCAGCTGGTCACCTGAATCGAGCTAGATATCTACCAGACCATCCTGAATACCCACGAACTCAGCCTGAGATGCAGGAAGATACATCTGGATCTCTACAAACGAACATCTCCGGCACTGAGTATTGAGGTACGAAGCGGGGAGCCATATAAACGCGCACAGATATCGGAAGATAAACGGAAGGGGGAGGGAGCTGCCATGCTCAGGCATGAGGGAGTAGCCACCTACACTGGGGAGCGGACCAGACTCATGGACTGGCACCCACGAGAAAGCAGACTGAGACCGTGAGCCTGGGAATGCGCATGTGACCAGACTGAAAACCAGAGCTCCGGAGCGCACACTCGAACTAGGCTGAAACAGGGAGCTCGGGAGCACGCGCAGGAACCGGGAGTGGCTGGCGGCATTAGAAGCACAAAGGACAGAGACATGCTGGCCCTGGAAGTGAGGGCTGGGAGAGCGGCTGTGGGGCGAACATCCCAAGAGGCTGCAGGGTTCTTAGCAGCACTGACAGAGACAGAGTTAGAGAGGCCAGGAGAGCTCAGTGGAGAGCGGACTACGATCTCTCTGTTCTGAGAGAGGCTAGGATACAGCCACTGCTGCTCTGACTCTCAGAAGAGTCACAGAAAACCGCCAGGGAAAGCCACCAGAGAACAAAAGCCCGGAAATAACCGGCTCACATTCTGCCCATCCCCATCCCCCCTCACAGGGGACACGGAGACTCTACCCAAACAGGGTTGCCTGAGTATCAGCGCAGCAGGTCCCTCCCCCAGAAGGCAGGCTGAAAAATCAAGAAGCCCACATCCCTAAGGTCCCTATAAAACAAGTGCACACTGCCTGGGTCCTGGTCAATAATTTGGGCTCTGGGCATCCCCACAACCTCTCCTCATCAGAATGACGAGAAGGAGAAATCCCCCCCCCAAAAAAAGAAAAGATAGAGTCTGTGGCCTCTGCCACAGAACTGATGGATATGGAAATAACCAAATTGTAAGAAATGGAGTTCAGAATAATAATGGTCAAGATGATGTGTAGGCTTGAAAAAAAATATTAATGAAAATATTAATGAGAATATAGAATCTCTAAGGGCAGAAATGAGAGTGAATCTGGCAGAAATTTAAAAATGCTATGAATCAAATGCAGTGTAAACTAGACACTATGACGGCCAGGGTAAATGAGGCAGAAGAACGAATTAGTGAATGGGAGGATGGGATGGTGGAAGAGAAAGTTAAAACAGAAACTTGGCTCAAAAAAATCCAATCTTAAGAATGGAGATTACAGGAGATTACTGACTCAATTAAACGTTCCAATGTCAGAATCATCGGCATCCCTGAGGGGGTGGAAAAAGAGAGAGGTCTAGAAGAGATATTTGAACAAACTGTAGCTGAGAACTTTCCTAATCTGGCAAAGGAAACAAGCATTCATGTCCAAGAGGACCGCTCCCAAGGTCAATGAGAACAGACCTACACCATGTCATGTCATAGTGCATTTCACAAATATTAGATCCAAGGATACAGTATTGAAAGCAGCCAGGGGGAAGAAAATCCTTACATACAGAGGGGAAAATATCGGAATTACGTCAGACCTGTCTACAGAGACCTGGCAGGCCAGGAAGGTTTGGCAAGGTATTTTCAAAGCTCTATCTGAGAAGAACATGGAGCCAAAGATCCTTTATCCAGCAAGGCTGTCATTCAGAATTGATGGAGAGATAAGGACCTTCCAAGATTGGCAGAAACTGAAGGAATTCGTGACCACCAAACCAGCCCTACATGAGATATTAAGGGGAGTTCTATAAAAGTAAAATGGCCCCATGAGTGATACAGAACAGAAATTTACAATCTATAGAAACAAAGACTTCACAGGCAACATGACATCATTAAAATCATATCTCTCAATAATCACTCTCAATGTGAAAGGCCTAAATGCTCCCATAAAACGCCACAGGGTTGCAGATTGGATAAAAGGACATGACCCATCCATTTGCTGTCTACAAGAGACTAATTTTGAACCTAAAGATACATCCAGACTGAAAGTGAAGGGACGGAAAACCATTTTTCATGCCAATGGACCTCAAAAGAAAGCTGGGGTAGCAATTCTCATATCAGACAGATTATATTTTAAACTAAAGACTGTTGTTAGAGATACAGAAGGACACTATATTATTGTTATATGATGTATCCAACAAGTGGATATGACAACTATAAATATCTATGCCCCCAACAGGGGAGCAGCTAGATACACAATCCAACTCTTAATCACAATAAAGAGACATATAGATAACAATATGTTAATAGTAGGGGACCTCAACACTCCGTTCTCAGCAATAGAAAGATCACCTAAGCAGAAAATCAACAAAGAAACAAGAGCTTTGAATGACATACTGGACCAGATGGACCTCATAGATATAAACAGAACACTACATCTCAGAACAACAGAATACTCATTCTTTTCGAATGCACATGGAAGTTTCTCCAAAATAGACCATATACTGGGTCACAAAACAGGTCTCAACCGATACCAAAAGACTGAGATTATTCCCTGCATATTCTCAGACCACAATGCTTTGAAACTGGAACTCAATCACAAGGAAAAATTTGGAAGAAACTCCAACAGTTGGAAACTAAGAACCATCCTGCTCAGGAATGATTGGGTAAACCAGGAAATTAAAAATCAGATAAAACAATTTTTGGAGACCAATGAGAATGAAAACACATTGGTCCAAAACCTATGGGGCACTGCAAAGGTGGTCCTAAGAGGAAAATACATAGCCATCCAAGCCTCACTCAAAAGAATAGAAAATAAAATGCAGTTTTGATATTCTCACCTCAAGAAGCTGGAGCTGGGGGAGCTGGGTGGCGCAGTCATTAAGCATCTGCCTTCGGCTCAGGGTGTGATCCCGGTGCTCTGGGATCAAGCCCCACATCAGGCTCCTCTGCTAGGAGCCTGCTTCTTCCTCTCCCACTCCCCCTGCTTGTGTTCCCATCATGCTGGCTGTCTCTCTCTGTCAAATAAATAAATAAAATCTTTAAGAAAAGAAAAAAAAGGAAAAAAGCTGGAGCTGGAACAGAAGAACAAGTCTAACCCACGCACGAGAAGGCAGGTGACCAAGATTAGAGCAGAGATCAATGAATTAGAAACCAGGAGCAGAGTAGAGCAGATCAACAGAACTAGAAGCTGTCTCTTTGAAAGAATAAATAAGATCGATAAGCCACTGGCCAAACTTATTCAAAAGAACAGAGAAAGGACCCAAATTAATAAAATTATGAATGAGGGGGTGCCTGGGTGGCACAGCAGTTAAGCGTCTGCCTTCGGCTCAGGGCATGATCCCAGCGTTATGGGATCGAGCCCCACATCAGGCTCCTCCGCAATGAGCCTGCTTCTTCCTCTCCCACTCCCCCTGCTTGTGTTCCCTTTCTTGCTGGCTGTCTCTCTGTCAAATAAATAAATAAAATATTTAATAAATAAATAAATAAATAAATAAATAAATAAATAAATAAATAAAATTATGAATGAAAGGGGAGAGGTCACAACCAACACCAATGAAATAGGAAGGATCATTAGAAACTTTTATCAACAGCTTTATGCCAATAAATTCAACAACCTGGAAGAAATGGATGACTTCCTGGAAACCTATAAACTACCAAGACTGAAACAGGAAGAAATTGATTATTTAAGCAGACCGATTAATTATGAAGAGATTAAAGCAGTGATCGAAAACCTCCCCAAAAACAAGAGTCCAGGGTCTGATGGATTCCCCAGGGAATTCTATCAAACATTCAAAGAAGAAATAATACCTATTCTCCTGAAGCTGTTTCAAAAAATAGAAACAGAAGGAAAACTACCAAACTCATTCTGTGAGGCTAGTATTGTCTTGATCCCCAAACCAGGCAAAGACCCCATCAAAAAGGAGAATTAGAGACCGATATCCCTGATGAATATGGATGCCAAAATTCTCAACAAGATCTTAGCTAATAGGATCCAACAGTACATTAAAAGGATTATCCATCAAGACCAAGTGGGATTCAACCCTGGGATGCAAGGCTGGTTCAACATTCACAAATCGATCAGTGTGATAGATCATATCAACAAGAAAAGGCAAGAACCAAATGATCCTCTCAATTGGTGCAGAAAAAGCATTTGACAAAATACAGCATCCTTTCCTGATTAAAACCATTCAGAGTGTAGGGATAGAGGGCACATTCCTCAATTTCATAAAAACCATCTATGAAAAGCCTACAGCAAATATCATTCTCAATGGGGAAAAGCTGAAAGCCTTTCCCTTAAGATCAGGAACACGACAAGGATGCCTACACTCGCCATTATTATTCAACATAGTACTAGAAGTCCTTGCAACAGCAATCAGACAACAAAAACGGATAAAAGGTATCCATATAGGCAAAGAAGTCAAACTGTCTCTCTTCGCGGAAGACATGATACTCTATATGGAAAACCCAAAAGACTCCACCCCAAATTACTAGAAGTTATAGAGCAATTCAGTAATGTGGCAGGATACAATATCAATGCTCAGAAATCAGTTGCATTTCTATACACGAACAATGAGACTGAAGAAAGAGAAATTAGGGAATCCATTCCATTTACAATAGTACCAAAAATCATACGTTATCTCGGAATTAACTTAACCAGAGAGGTAAAGGATCTATATTCTAGAAACTTACAAATCACTCTTGAAAGGCATTGAAGAAGACACAAAAAGATGGAAAAATATTCCATGCTCATGGATCGGAGGAATAAACATAGTTAAAATGTCTATGCTACCCAGAGCAATCTACACTTTCAATGCCATCTCAATCAAAATACCAATGACATTTTTCAAAGAACTGGAACAAACAGCCCTTAAATTTGTGTGGAACCAGAAAAGGTCCCAAATTGCCGAGGAATTGTTGAAAAGGAAAAACAAAGCTGGGGGCATCACGTTGCCAGATTTCAAGCTGTACTACAAAACTATGATCACAAAGACAGCATGGTACTGGCACAAAAACAGACACATAGACCAATGGAACAGAATAGAGAACACAGAAATGGACCCTCGGCTCTTTGGGCAACTAATCTTTGACAAAGCAGGAAAAAACATCCAGTGGAAAAAAGACAGTCTCTTCAATAAATGGTGCTGGGAAAATTGGACAGCTATATGCAAAAGAATGAAACTTGACCACTCTCTCACACCATACACAAAGATAAACTCCAAATATTTGAAAGACCTCGATGTGAGACAGGAATCCATCAAAATCCTAGAGGAGAACATAGGCTGCAACCTCTTTGACATCGGCCACAGCAACTTTTTTCATTACACATCTCCAAATGCAAGAGAAACAAAAGATAAAATGAACTTGTGGGACTTCATCAAGATCAAAAGCTTCTGCACAGCCAAGGAAACAGTCAAAAAAACTAAGAGGCAGCCCATGGAATGGGAGAAGATATTTGCAAATGACACTACAGATAAAAGACTGGTATCCAAGATCTATAAAGAACTTCTCAAGCTCAATACATGAGAAACAAATAATCAAATCAAAAAATGGGCAGAAGATATAAACAGACACTTTTCCAATAAAGACATACAAATGGCTAACAGACACATGAAAAAATGTTCAAAATCATTAGCCATCAGGGAAATTCAAATCAAAACCACCTTGAGATACCAACTTACGCCAGTGAGAATGGCAAAAATTGACAAGGCAAGAAACAACAATTGTTGGAGAGGATGTGGAGAAAGGGGATCCCTCTTACACTGTTGGTGGGAATGCAAACTGGTACAGCCACTTTGGAAAACAGGGTGGAGGTCCCTTAAAAAGTTAAAAATTGCGCTATCCTATGATCCAGCAATTGCACTACTGGGTATTTACCCCAAACATACAGACGTAGTGAAGAGAAGGGCCATATGCACCCCAATGTTCATAGCAGCATTGTCCACAATAGCTAAATCGTGGAAGGAGCCGAGATGCCCTTCAACAGATGACTGGATTAAGAAGATGTGGTCCATATATACAATGGAATATTACTCAGCCATCAGAAAGAACAATTACCCAACATTTGTAGCAACACGGACGGGACTAGAAGAGATTATGCTAAGTGAAATAAGTTAAGCACAGAAAGACAATTATCATATGGTTTCACTCATTTATGGAACATAAGAAATAGGAAGATCAGTAGGAGAAGGAAGAGAAGAATGAACCATGAGAGACTATGGACTCTGGGAAACAAACTGAGGGCTTCAGAGGGGAAGGGGGTGGGGGATTGGGATAGGCCAGTGATGGGTATTAAGGAGGGCACATATTGCATGGTGCACTGGGTGTTATACACAAATAATGAATCATGGAACATTACATCGCAAACTAAGGATATACTGTATGGTGACTAACATAACATAATAAAAAATTATTATATAAAAAATGATATATGCACAACTTCTTTAGTGAATAGCACTATAGACTGGAAAATATCGAGGCTAGATCCCAATCCAGCCTTAGAGCTGCTCGGAATCCAGTCCCAGCTTAACCCTGACTGGATGGATGTGTGACCTTAGACAAGTTTTCAAAATTGCATTGATGCACTTCAATGTCCCGCAATAAGGGGACTGAATTCAATGATATCATAAACTCCTTCCTGCCTGTGTTTATATATTTACAATAAAAAGGAAGATTCAATGTCAATTAAACTATTCCAGCTTCTATTCTCCTGGTTTTTTTCTTTCTAATCAAAGCATGTAATCACATATATAGCTCAAAATATTCCAATTTTATATACACACCCACACCATGAAATTATACAAACATGTACATTCTTCAGGAGGCGCTCAAGACCAGTCATCTTCTGTATCCCTCTACATCCTTGACTGTAGAATTTAATAAAATAAAGTCTTAGCTTTGTTACCAAATGTGAGGAAGGAATGATTAATGTTTATCTTAATCACCATTATTCTGTTTCAACCCCAACTTGTGTAGTTCAATTCAATTCTGGTATGAAACACCTGGAGTTAACACAGACCCACCAAGTTAAAGGGCCCAGCCTACAACAAAACTGCCCTCACTGTAGACCAACTGGCTACAAACCTGGGACATTCCCATAAGCCCCCTAATGTTTGATAATTTACTAGAATGACACAGAACTCAGGAAAGCATTATACCTATGATTACAGTTTTATTATAAAGGATGCAATGCAGGAATAACCAAATAAAAAGATATTTAGGGTGAAGTCTGGGAGGGTCCCCAAAAGAGCACCTGTGTCCTGTCTTCATGGAATCAGGGCACATCACCCTCCTGGCACATCACTGTGTTCACCAGCCAGGAAGCATAAGTAAGCTTTGGTGTCCAAAGTTTTTATTAGGGTTTCAGTACCTAAGTATGATTGATCAAATCACTGCTCACATGATTTAACTCAATCTCCAGCCTTCTGTCCCTCCCTGGAGTCAGGGTAGCTCTAAGTCCCAACCCTTTAATCACATAGTAACCAGTGCCCATCCTCAAATTATCTAGGGCCCTAACCATGAGTCCCTTCATTAGCATAAACTCAGATATGACCTTAGGGACTCATGAATAATAAAAATACTTATATCACTTGGGAAATACCAAGGTTTTTAGAACTCTATGCCAGGAACCTGGGACATAGACCAGACAAACTATTTTACAGCAATTCCAAACCTACAGGAGAAGGAGACAACACTTAAATTTGACAAATCCAAAGTTTTTGTGTTATCAATCTAGAACTGCCAACAACTTAGTTGACTTCCAGCAAATAGTTTACACTTCAAATTTGTAGTTACTTATCTCTCTACAATCCTGATAGGCAGGACAGCATCTTGGCCAATTATTATAAGCTCTAGAACTAGATTTGTTAGGTTCAAATCCAGGGTTCTACCACATCTCAGTTTTTAGGTAAATTACTTTACCTGTGTGTGCCTCTATTTCTTCATCAGAAAAATGGAATATAAAAATTAAACCCGTCTCCTATGGTGATTGTAAGGATTAAATGTGCTAATAAATGCAAAGTGTTTAGAACAGTACCTGGCATTCAATAAATGTTCGCTTTCATTGTTGCTATCATAATGGAACTAATGGATTATTTATTAAGTACTTTATTTGGCACAAAGAGCTTTAATATTATTCACAATATCTTTAAAGTTAAAAATCCTTTCCCAAAAGTAAATATATCATTGAGCTCCAAAAATGAAGGAGTTAGACTAAATAATATGAAGATCTCTTCCAACTCAGAAATATTATAATTATATAACTGGCCTCTTTCCATCAAATAATTCTAACCATTTTAGAATAGTTAGACATCCTTATACATTCCCTTAATTTCGCTGATACTGATACCTCATTGCAAGTGGTCATCAAGAATTCTAATGTAGTGATTCAAAACTGGTTTTTCAGAATTGATATTCAAAGTATGAAGAAGGAATCTCTGCTAATAAATCCCAGAAAGGCTCTACTTCAGCACCATAGAGCTGAGATAACCAACAAAGTTTGAGAACATTCATAGAGCTGCAGGCATGTAGCAAGGTGGAAAAGAGCTATTTTCTCTTTTCTACAAAGGAAAGTCCATTTCATCCTTCCCCAGCTTTCAGGCACAGAATGGAGTCTACCATCTACCAAACTCATCTTCCATTATTAAGCAATACCACCCTGTGTTTGTATTTCACTCACCTTTTTTTTTTTCTTGTCTAACACTGGTTCACAGCACTCGATATGATAGATCATAAGATTTTATTAAAACCATTTAGAATTCCTAGCATCCTGCCATCTTTTTTGCCTCTGATCTTTTCTTATTACTTCACCCATAGGCTAGAATCCCACATGTTATATATGGATGGGAGAAAATGAAATCAAATAATTTCTCTATTTCTATAGATCCATATTTTGAAAATAAAATAATGACTTGTTTTAGTTTCTTTAGAAAGCTAACATTCAAACGTTAAGAATCATTCAAGCTTAATGCTGAAGGGCATGGCTCTTAATTCTCAAACATCTACGTGGGTATATATCTATGTATCTGCACATCTGTAACTACGTGCTCCACTCAGAATGCCTCAAAGTGATAACAGAGCAGAGCGTAATGAGAATGGGTAAAGAAGTAGTTTAGGGAAGGGGGGTATGACAAAATAGTTTAAACATAAATAAAAATAATACAGAAGAAATGAGAAAAAAATCTGATATTTAAGAATGGAATATTATGCTAGAGAATGCTGTCCATGTCATATATCTTCATTTTAGACATCTTCTCCATTAAAAGGTGAACTTATTGATTCATGTAGCTAAGACTCTGAGGCTTTGGCTGCATGAGAGTAGAGCAGAATTCCTGGCTAGCTGATCTGCATGAAATACTCAGAGGGTTGATTAATATCTACCATCTAAAGGAAGGACTTTGTGCCACACTATAGGACTCTCACTTTGCTCCTATCTCATTCAACATCTTGTAATTTTTTATCTAAATGAATATACATGAAGATATCATCTTTATCAGATTCTCACTGAAAACCAAATAAAGTGTTGGTGTGATGACCGATGGGACCAATATTCAAAATTATCTTGATGGTTTGAAACGACATCGAAGAAAAAAAAATAGACAAGAATAAATGTAAAATCCTGCATATAAATTTGGAAAAATTTTTTTAATTGCACAAATATAGTACAAGGAGATCTGCTTTAACTGCATGTCTTATGAAAATTACCTGCTAATTTGTTTAAGGATAAAATCAGTATGTGCCAACAGTATAAACCAGTCCAAAGGGGATGGCTGAGAATTTGAGCTTCGTTACTGAAAGAAGTGGTCCAGATAAAGAATTTTAGAATATTGTGTGTTCATGAGGTTGTAGTTTGAGTTCCATTTTAGATAAGTATCACTAGGTTATTAAGAGAAATACTGATCACCAAGAGTACTTGGATTTACATTTCAAAAAACATGACTAAGGTTCTTTATTGTTTACTCTGCCATAGTTTTTCACCAATACTGCTGAGAAACCAACAACAGCAGTCTATTTCTCCCCTCATCTTACTTAGTCTGAAAAACAGAAAGAAAGAAATGGGGAGAGAAAGGACATTGATGTTTCTTCTTGTTCTTAACATAGTCAACAATTTTAAAGGTCAGAGAAGTCCACAGAAATTGGAGATGAAAGCCATCTTTGAAGCTGCTCCATCCTGGAATGGCTTTTTAGAGGATTTTACCTCCTACATTGGATGGAGTGAGCAAACTATGCTGTTTTCCCCTCACTCACTGTAGAAGGAACCTATATTCCTCATTTGTCTTGGTACTGTGGACCCCCTGCCTAAGTGGATGGTTTTTATTTGGAATCACAGGGTTTTTTGTTTTGGATACACAGTGTCAGTCCTCCTTATCATGTGTGTAATATTATTATTTAATAAGCATTGATGTCATCCCCTTAGTAGATGTGAATTTGTACTATACAGTTATCATGTATATTCTTAATACAAATGACTTTCTACTTTATAATTTTACTCACACAACAACCCATACTCATAAACTATATTTGCATAGCATTCTAAAGGGGAAGTAAAATAATTTTAAAAGGCATTGGGTTAAAGAGAATAGGAGATTACAAGTTAAAATTTCCCTCAAAACCTTTCTTCAAAATAGAGATTACAAAGGAGGAAAATGTAAATGGAGAAAAATCAGGTTACACAAAACTCTTCAACTTCTTGGAAGACTCCTAAGAAAGAGGAAATAAAGCATTACTTTCATTACATCAACTAATGAGCAGGAATGACAATGACAGAACTTTCTATTCAATGTCAGAATTTTCAACAGTGAAAAGAACTTCAGCCAAAATAGCAAGTTCAATGTCAAATGGAAGAAAGCAGGAATTGGGCAATCTTTCAGTGGCATTGTAAAAAGAAATAAGATTCATGGGGTTCAAGATTGACTAGAGGAACTCTAAGAAATTTCTAACATTTAAAAATCTATGATCTATACTTATGATAAAGCACAATAAAAACTTCTAAAATGTGGAGTGCCTGGCAGGCTCAGTCGGTTAAGTATCTGCCTTTGGCTCAGGTCATGAACCCAGGGTCCTGGGAATGAGCCCCACATCGGGCTCCCTGCTCAGTGGGGAGTCCGCTTCTCCTTCTCCCTCTGCCTGCCACTCCCCCTGCTCGTGCACGTGCTCTCTCTGTCAAATAAATAAATACAATATTAAAAAAAATTCTAAAATGTGAAAATTATAAAAGGCAATACGTCAAGAGTTTGCTGCATAATTTTACAATAGCTTTACCTGAAACATGACTGTGGCTTATGAGTTAAATGATAGTAATATTATATGGCCTATAGGCTGCAGTACATATTCTATAATATTAAAGACTGAGGTTGTATTGGCATGGGCCTTGAGAAAGGATGAAAAATTTGTGAAATATTCTGGGGTTTTTTTGTTCAAAAGACAGATACAACAGATTACCTAAATGAATTACCTAATTCCTAATTGAACACATTACCTAACACATTACCTAAATGAAAGCACATGAATGCAAAGGCTAAAATAACCATGGGAATATGGCTGCATGTAAAAAAGGTATCCTCCTTTTACCAAGATAGACTTCGTATTTCCAGAGACAGGGAACTTAGGGACAAGAAGGTTGTATAAACAAGCCTTGTTAAACTAACCCTTACCTTCTTAGTTACTTCTTCACAGTTTACTACCCATGACCCAAAGACCTTTGTCTAGTCAATTCGTCACAAATGTATTGTCCCATTCTCTAAAAGGTGTAAAAGCTTCTTGTTCTGGTCACTTCCTCCAGTCTTCATGCTCTTGTGAAGGAATTTTATATGTACATGCAAAAATTTAATAAAATGTGTATGCTTTTCTCCTGTCAACCTGTCTTATGTCTGTTTCATTCTTGGGCCCAGCCAGAGATGCAGATAGTAGAGGAGAATTTTTCCTCCCCTACATAAGTAACTGTATGTGAACATAAATTCATTGCTCTTCTCCCCTTAGGTTGTTGGGTATTAATATTAAAAATAAATAATAGTTCAGAATTTTTTTAAATAATGACTTTTCATTGAAAATGAAATTTTCAATATGAAAATTTAAAGAGTATGTCAACCTTGATTAACTGCAAAATACATAACTGAGTAGTAGAAAAAAATCTCCTTAGTCATCTCCCCCAACAAACCATTAAGAATTTCCTGGGCTGGATTTCCACTGGTAGTAGAATTTTAAGGTATTAATACCACAAGATAATGATAACAAATGCTATAGACAGTATATGAGGCTGTTGTTCACAGTTTAAGTAGAATTCCTTGTTGAAAGAAAAAAAAAAAACTTTCATCTGTGATGCTCATGTGTTTTTATATAACAAAGGGAAGCAGAAAAATCACAAGAGGCCAGAAGATCTAAACCAAAGCTGTCACTCAGGTCTTGGTAAAGAGGAAATAATCCAGTAAATTCAGGATTTAATAACTGGCTGAACAACTAGACCGAAGAGAGGAATGATAAAAGGTAACTACAAATTTACAGTCCTGAGAGTAAAAAGAATGGAGGTGCTTAAATCCGAATAAAATTAGGAGCAACAGTCCGAGTAGAAAAACTGGTTCAAATCATGCCAGACCCACTACAGTGCCCTCCACTCCCACCCCCACAAGTACTATGAACCTGGGACTAGATTACAAAACCCACAGAAAATGGAAAAATATCAACTGGTTTAAAGGCGGGAAACACTGAAAGAAACCAGGGAAAATAATTTCTTTCCATATTTTCTTCTAAAGAAATATCTACAATATACAGCAGGGGAAAAACTCTCTGGTGTAGCAAAATAGATAGACTACGACCTTATAATGTGATTAAAGTCTATCGGTGCTCATAAAAAAGGCAACACTTCATTACACCGTGCTTTTCATCTTCCAAGCACTTTACAAGTACTGTATTAACTAATTAACGACGGAAAACCTGATGTTTCTTGGAAAAGACTACTGTCGCTACTCTTCACCTTTTAAATGAACTTATTTTAAATCTTGAAATATAACATGCACAAAATGGGTGATATTTAAACTTTTCAAACTGATGATTACAGCAACCAGTTCCTTTTCCTGGTACTTCAAAGCTGAATTACAATAAAGGATGCAGGTAAGCTATCGAAAAAGAGAAACAACTCTCCTGGCTCATAAGAGCCCATCTGGTAAGCACCAGTGAGCCCTGATAAATGATGAAGTAGCAGTAATGCGAAGATGCTTACTGTTGGCCTATGGCTTCTACATCCTCCAGAAGCAGATGGAATAAGGGCACCCATTCCCACATGTGTTCTAGTGTGGGTTCCAACTGAGATCATCATCTTCACCTCTAGTCATTTTTAAATTAGGCATTTGTCAAAAGAACACTAGGCTAATACAGTATATTCCCCCAAATGTTTTTGATTCATAAAGAAGTCTCTTAAGGACTCATCTAAGAATTTGATTCACACTACTCAGCCATTCACTCATTCACATAAAGGGTATTAACTACCTATTATGAACAAAGTTCTCTAAGAAGGACTTAGAGTCACACATACACCTCTCTAATCACCTTAAGAGCTGGGTGACTGGCCCTATGTCCTTCTAATCACCTCAAGAGATGGGTGGTTATCATTCCTACCTACACTCCTTCTGTCTGCCCATAAAAATCCTGCCTGCCAAGGCCAGGCTGAAATCCCCAGTCTAGAAGAAGGCAGCATGAGATGGGGAAAAATCAACAGGCTTCAGTGTACCCATGAACTCTCCATATACTGCTCTAGCAGTCAAAACTTGGGAAGGTTATTCACCTCCTCTGGACCTCTGTTTCCTCATATAAAATGAGATTGACAATACTTTCACACAGAGTGTACTTGGCTTAATTCCCTTGATTTTGAAAAACGCTTTTCCATTTCTTGTATTGCTAACTGGGTTGCTTTTACTGAGATGGTAGAGTTTTCTGTACAAATTATAAATAATAATTTCTTTGCAAGCTTACTCTAAATATTAAATAAAATAATGTAAGAAAAATGCCTAGCTGGGGAACTTGGGTGGCTCAGGCAGTTAAGGCTCTGCCTTCAGCTCGGGTCATGATCTCAAAGTCCTGGGAACAAGCCTTGCACGGAGCTTCCTGCTCAGCGGAGAGTCTGCTTCTCCCTCTCCCTCTGCCTGCCACACCCTCTGCTTGTGCGTGCTCTGTGTCAAACAAATACATAAAATCTTAAAAAAAAAAAAAGAAAGAAAAGAAAGAAAAATGCCTCGCTGATGGTACAGTTTAGTAAAATATACAAGATTTAGAGTCAGGTAGACCTGGTTATAAATCCTGATTATAGCATTTAGTGAGTAGGAGCCCGCATTACACCTCCCCGACATCCTATAGTATCTTCCACAATGCTAAGTATACAGTAAACATTCACTAAATTTTTCTTGTCTGACACTGACTTATTAGCCAATCAAGTAAAATACACATGTGTGGACCTACACTTTATTTACCTCCCACCAGCTATAGAGAACAAACAGATTTTAGCAAAGCCTTTGGGATTTTCCTGGGGGTAGCCCACAAGTTAGTGGAGTCAGAAGAAAATTGAGACCTTCATCTCTGAAGTACACATATTCTCGGCTCAGCAGCTCCAGAATAAACTAGGGAACTATGATGCCTGTGACTTCTGTTGTGATCTGAGCTTTAAGAATAAAGATACGGTGAGCTCTAGACATCTAAGAATTCTCAGTCTATGTGTTATTCCAACTCAGGAGTATCCTTTCTGACCTCTGCTGTGTGCCCTTCAATAATTTACTCCAGAGGTCATGGATTACAAAGACTTGGATTATAATTCTAGTAAGTATTTTCGTAGAATTGTTCTTTTTTTTCCCATTCTTTCCAGTCATCCTTTAATTAAAACAAGATCTAAGCAAACATGCACAAATTCTAATTTGTTCTATCCAGAAAAATTTTAAATCTCTCTTGCCTATCTCTAACTTTGTTATTAGATTTATGATATAATATAAGCTATATCTACGTACACCTAGTGAAGAGCAATTGCAAAACTTACCAAGAATTCTCTTCAGAAAACTGTTCTCATAATAAGTACAAATTGTTAGCATCTATCACCATGTGATGTAATCATATAAAAGCCTTTTCTAGCTTCATCCTCACAAGGTACCTCTCTATTACTTTATAACGATAGATGGCAAAATGTTTTGCATGACACTTAAGCCAGAATGCTACAGGGAATGCTAGGATACTACCAGTTTTCTGATAAGCAACTGCAGCTAAAAAGTAGCCTTACATTCTTTCTTTTTAAATTTTTGATTTTTTATTTGAGTATAGTTGACACACAATGCCGTATTAGTTTCAAGTATACAACAGAGTGATTCCATATCTCTATGCGTTATGCTATGCTCACCACAAGTAACTCATTCTTTTTTTTTTTTTAAAGATTTTATTTATTTATTTGACAGATATAGAGACAGCCAGCGAGAGAGAGAACACAAGCAGGGGGAGTGGGAGAGGAAGAAGCAGGCTCATAGCGGAGGAGCCCGACGTGGGGCCCGATCCCACAACGTCGGGATCAGGCCCTGAGCCGAAGGCAGACGCTTAACCGCTGTGCCACCCAGGCGCCCCAAGTAACTCACATTCTTAAATCAATTGATCTCTTTCATAATATTTATTTCTGACAAAATAATTTACAACTTAACATAGTTATATCATAAAATCAACACAAACATGCATCAGCAATAAATATGCCTTTGTGTGTTTGAAGAGATAATAGTTAAGTAATCAGCTTGGGGATGGGTGTTTTCTGTTGAGAACTGCCTAAACCAGCTGCATTATTCTATCCTGCAATGCTGCTAAGCTCCAATTATCCCTGATGATTGGATGAGTAATTAGGATTCACAGATAAAACCCAAAAATATAAGGCAATAGTTAAATCCCAACCATTCACTATCACTTTGGAGTAAATACAAATATTGAGTAATTTATTCCTAAACCCTTCTAATTTCCTACCACCCTCAGGTGAGCTGCTAAATCACAATTCCTTCTTTTCTGTATGATATTATTATTCAGTTGAATGTAACATAGTGCTACTATGTCTCTTGGGTTTTTTTACATTAACTTAAAAAAATTCTTCATTAAAACAAAATATTTTAAATGTTCATATTTGAAAATATTCTACATTCTATGCATCTTTATTACCAAATAATTTTTTTTATTCATCTAAGAGTGAAAATCATGAACACTCATAACATTTTTTTAATCTTTGAGAAACCTTTTTTTTAACCAAAACCTGACAGTTTTTATATCTTCTCTGGAACTCATATGGATATTAACTATAACAACTATACTAGTTCATATTTATGGGGTATATAATCTGTGACGGCCATGGTGCTCAATGCTTTGCCTCTATCACTCAGCCCTAAGCAAGTACTCCTTTTTTTACATTTTACATATGAGGTAACTGACAGCCAGCTTCAGCCAGGTCCTAAGATATGAAACAGAGAGGCACACTGAGGCAACTGATTCCAGAGCCTATGCTCTTAACTACCTCACCACATTTCTTCTCACAGCTGCTCGTATTTCAGTCTATGGCTATGGCCTTACCTAATGTATATCCAGGACATATTTAAAGCAATTATATTAGTAAAACATATACTAGCTTCTCAGATCAAGCTGTACTGACAATCAGCTTAACCAACTAGAGGCATGACAAAAACAACAAACAGAACAACAACATAGTGGTAGAACAGCCACCAGGACCCAAGTTCTCTCACCCTTCTGCTCCGGTGCCTCCGTATTGCCTCTTCTCGTGGTCCCAAAAGGCTGCACTTCTAAGCATCACAGGCAACAGACAACATCCAGTGAAGAAGAGGGGCAGTCCACGCTGGGTATCAGTTTGGTTTGTTGTTTTCTTTTTGAGTTAAAGGAACCTTTCCCAGGAGCTCTCCAACAAATTGACCCTTGAGTTTCACTGGCCAGAACTGGGCCATCTGTCCACACCCAAATCAACTCAAAAGGGAGATAAGACTAAATGAACAATTCTTTCAATAGAATTGAAAATTCTATCAAATTCTATCAAAACTCTAATCAAATTGTTAGCTTCTATCACCATAAGACATAATCATATAAAAGCCTTTTCTGACCAAAGTGTCAGGAGAGGCCTCCTCCAGAGGAGTTAACGTTGTCAATCACCATCAGAAGTCATTGTTATTTCTTTATTTGGAGATAGGAAGGTGCTAAGAATTACAGTGAAAGCTTGGGTCCTGACCTGACAGGAAAGACTAGTTGGAGAATCAAGAAAAAGACACAGTTCCATATTATGTCTAGGAATTTCAATGAATTTCACTAAAATTTCAAGGACTATTGTCCTTATTTTTCATTAAGAACCTGTCTTTCCCCATTCCTTCCAAAAAAGCTTTACACTCTGTGTACTGAGGCGTTCTCAAGAGAAAATAAAAGCAAGCGTAGTCTGGCAACTGTAAGAGTGTTGAGATGATTGCAAAAATGACATGGGACAGGAAGTAGAGGTAGAGAGCAGGGAGAGGCAGCGAAACTGAGATTTCTAGCAAGGAGAAGAGAAAAACAAAGGGTTTGGAGGTCAAGAAAAGAATGCCCTCAGGGAGCCTCTGCACAACAGTCTTTGTAAACCAGAGGGCTTGTTTTAGAAACCACAACCATTACTCTTTTCAATGGAAGCAAATCCAGAGCTTATACAGAATACCAAAGACCCTTTTCATTTCTCCTCTTTTCCCTAAGCACCCTCTTAGCCTACTCCCACTTCAGATCCTGTCTTTGCAATCATCCAGTCTCAGTATTCCTCTTTCCAACCTCTGACAACCCAAAGAATATTCGCTAATGTCAAACAGAAATTCCAGCCAGGAGGCATGGCAGGCTGAAGCATCCAGGTATAAAAGTAACGACTGACTGTCACCTCACTTCACGCTGGATTTGCTTATCATCCCCAGAGCAAATACCTTAAGCCGTGTAGTCCTTAAAACTATAGAATATACATATTTTTATATCTGTAGGAGGTTTTCATAAGCAGCTTTCTGATTTCATTCTCCTCAAGCAACTAGAGTACAAATTGGGGTTGATCGGTCTAGCTGCAAATTCATTTCTCCACCAAAAAAGAAGGAAAAGCCAAATGCTGTAGTTGGGGCTCCACTGTACTACAGAGCTGGCAGAGGGATTTTCTCTTATCCAAAGCTGACAGGATCTCTACAAGTAAAGAAGCATGCAGAGCAAAGATGCAATTAGACAGTGAAGAACGGACGGTGGTAAAGATGAGAAGAACATATGAAATGCCCATGTTTAGGGCCAGGAAATCAGAGAGCTGGGAAGCACAGAGCCTTTTCCCATAACTGAATGCGACAAACACCAAATGCCAGACTGAGCCAGACCCGACAGGAACTGGGAATATCAGGCTCTAGGCAACCTTCTGCAGGTGGCTATCCCATATCCCAATAGTGCACTCACTTCCAAAAATGCTCCTGTCACTGTTTCCTTCCCATAGCTATACACAATAGTCTTAGTGTTTACACTAAGACTTGAAAACAGAAACATCTCTCCTTACGCCCTCTCTGCTATCTCCTTTCTGGTTCTATTCATTGCTAAAGGAATTATTTCTCCTTTTTTCTCCACAGCTGGATCTTGGTAAGTGGAAGAGGGTATAGTTTTATGGCCAGAATAAAAGGGCCAACAGGGCTTTGCCTTTTTTCCATTTACCACATCCCTTCCTCACAGCAAGTACCAGAGTTCTGACATAGGTTGAGCCTCAGCCTCATTCAACCCTTTTTCTGTCTGTTACTGAAAAATCATAGCCAGATAAATATAATGAAACCTACTCAAGAGCTCACATTATCTGATCAAATCAACAGTTAAATCTCAAGCATGGTAATTCATGTGGAACACCAAGTAATTCATAGTTTGCCAGCAGACTCATGCTTGTCTATGTCTAAGAATTCCCAGAATAGTAACCCCAACATTCTCACCCTTTTCCATCCCTAAAATTTCCTTACCAGAGCCCACTCTGGAGCAAGAACAAGCCAAATCTTCAGAAAAGTCATGTTATTCTAGAAGCATAAAAAATTTTCCCTTTTGGAGACTTACAAGTTATGTCCCCCCAAAATTCATACATTGAAGTCCTAACCCCCTGTGCCTTAGAATGTGACTGTATTTGGAAACAGGCTATTTATAGATGTAATCAAGTTAAAATGAGGTCAAGAGCGTGGGCCCTAATCTAATGTAACTAGTGTTCTTTTAAAAATTAGAAATTTGGGGCACCTGGGTGGCTCACTCAGTCAAGTGTCCGACTCTTGGTTTTGGCTCCGGGTCGTGAGATCCAGTCCCTCATAGGGCTCTGTATTCAGCATGGAGTCTGCTTGAGATTCTTTCCCCCCTCCTTTTCCCTCCCCCTCTGCTCCCTGCCCCCCAGCTCACATGCATGTGCACACTCTCTCTAAAATAAATAATAAAATCTTTTAAAAATATATAAAAATAAAAACAGGAAATTTGGACACAGAGATGTACAGAGAAAGAAAATAATGTGAAGTAGCATAAGGAGAAGACAACCAGCTACATGCCAAGGAGAGAATCCTGGAACCCTTTACCTCACAGTCCTTAGAAGGAGCCCACAGACCCCTTGATTTTGGACTTCCAACCTCTAAACTATGAAACAATACATTTCTGTTATTTAAGCCACATAGTCTATGGTGCTTTGTGATTGCAGCCCCAGCAAACTAACTTAGAGACATCTGAAATCACATCCGGAAGAGAGGATAAGAAGGTAGGGTTCTGGGGGCAGGTGGGCCATCTGGAACATTCCATTCTCAGTGGAAGATAAGGAAGTGAGAATACACGTACAAAACACATAGCATAGTGGCTGACTTAGAGTCAAAATATACGGGCTGTCACCACAGTTCCAGGGGTTAGAGGACACACAGTCCATTGTTATTGCTCTGTGAAGTGAATAACAAGCTCACCTACCCAGACAGAGAATCCAGGACTGACTTCACAGGCTAACACAGGCCACCCATTAAGCCTCTCTTACCAGGTGAAAAAAACACCCAAGACATTTAGTTCACACTATCAGCTATAATGAAACATCATGTAATGAAGACACTGGGATGGGTGTAGGAGATAGACTAAGTTAACAATATTTATCCCTTGCTTTAAAGAGTACAGGTTCAGAGATAACATCAAAATAGAGACCATCTGGGGGAATGAATCTGTAGATTCCTTATTACACATTGAGCATGTACACACACTTCACCAAAACATTGCTCTCAGCTCCCTACAGTCACCAAAGATTACTCAAAAACCATTCCCTGCTTGATAGGAGCCTAGCACTTCCTGCAAGAAAACAAGGTGTTAATCTGCATGTGCTGGTGTTTCACAAATAACAATCCCAGAGGGACAAAGAAGCCAAATGGCTCAGCATAAGGTCGCAGCATATGTCTGCTTTGGAAATTCTAGTACAGTAGTTTCTCATTTCTGTATCCTGAGAAATATATCTTCTTGGGCGGGGGTGGGGGGGGGAGAATGTGTTACATACATTTTCAAACCTATTCAATAGTAAAGAGAAGGGTATAGTAACCCTTCCACCACCCATCCCACCCACTCCCATCTATCCATCACCCACGCCCATGTTATTTTCATGAGATTATTTCATTTTGTCTATAACCCACCCATTTCCCTCCCCACTAGATCATTACAAAGCAAACCCCAAACCTATCATTTCATTCACAAATACTTCAGTGTACATCTCTACAAGATAGGATACTTAATCAAATACCATACTTAAAAATTAATAACAGCTCCTTAATTTCACTAAACTTTCATAATTAGTTAATAATTTTTATAGTTTATCATTGTTATAGTTCATTCTAAACCATTAGATTTGACTGATATATCTCTGAAGTATATTTTAATCTATAGTTTTCTCCTCCCTCTTTTTTCTTCTACCATTTAGTTGTGGCAGAAACTGTGTCATTTGTCCTACAGAATTTCCCACATTCTGGATTACTGGTACTGACAACGACCTACGAACTAGTAGTTAAATCTAGAGGCTTGGTCAGTTTGAAGCTCAATATGTAAAAATACTTTATATATGGTGCTAGAAACATAGTGTCTGGCTGCCTCTCTTTCTATGACAATGTCATGAACCAGTGAGCTCATGTGTTGTCAGCCTGATCTACCCATTATAGAGTTTCTGTTCTTGTTTTGTTTTTCCCAAGCAGAGTCTGGAGCAAGAACTTGAATGCAAGAGGTTTATTTGGGAGATGATCAGAGGAAGCAGCAGTGAAGGTGCAGAGCCAGGGACACATGAAAGGAAGAAAAAGCAATGAAAGAGTACATTAGCAATTCCACTGAGACCTCCTGAGAAGCATGCAGAAAACCTCAGGAATGACCACCTAGAAAATAGGAGGCAGAGCATTTGTCCTTCAGTTCCCATCTCTTTGTTGAGGGTTGCTCCTGGGAACACTAACCCTTCCATACTCAGGTCTGACTGTGAATACTGGAGCCAGGGCAATTCAAGAGGTAACATAGAAGGCAGTGGAGCAGAGAACAAAAACTCCACAGGCATTGAGGGGTGCTGGCAGTGGGAGAGGAATCTGGGTGCAACAGATCTGTCCACCATAGATGAGGCCAAAATCAGAGATGGTCCAAGAGGATGCTGCATGAGACCCCTGCCACAATCCCCATCAGCCTTTCTGTAATGCTAATGATTCTGGCAGCCAATAATGGTCACTGCCTACATCCATTATACAATTAAATTGGAGGTACAAAATGAAGGTAATTGTGTCATTCCTTTTTCATTTGTTAAATGATGTTTCTTAAAAAAGCATTTTCCCACAAAAACTATTTGGCTACCCAAGAGTTTGTTTCTTTCCCTTTATTCACCTGTTCTCAGAATAATAATATGATGACCAATAAATCACTATCCGTATGTACTAATGGATTTAAAACATATTTTATATGTTTCAATCCATTGTAGCAATTATTCCCTTTTGATATTCAAATCACCCCATCACTGGTTAGTGTGAGCTGCTCAAATGAGCTCTTGAGTCCTTTTGACATGACCCCAGTTGTCTTTTGCTAGCCTCCCTGCTTTTTGGATACAGCAAAGGTATTTCAAAGTCATTTTGCACATTTTCTCCATAAGACCTGAAACTGGCTATTCACACAAGGAATCTCAATTCCTTTTAGGAGACATGGTAATTACGGACCACAATCTAGGCATCAAGAGTACTCTTAGCTACTGGGTTGATCATTGTTTCTAGCCTTATTGATGGACAGATAAAAAAATACCTCATAGTCCACATTAAAATCTCTAACTCAAATTTAGAAATTTAGGAGGTTTATGTAATTATTTAATTTTGTATTTGTATCTCTTTTCCCTTATACTGGAAAAAACAAGGTTCTTTGCGACATTATCAAAATTACTCATTTTAGCGAACTCTGTATATTTTCAAAACAAGAATACCAGAATTATTACCAATGGTATGAATCTTTAAAAAAGTTTAAGATTTCTTTTTGTCTTTAGGATATGACCCACCAGGGGGCCACCTATGTGGCTCAGTCAGTTGATGGTTGACTCTGGATTTCTGCTCAGGTCAGGATCTCAGGGTCTGAGATTGAGGCCCGCATCAGGCTCCACACTCAGCAGGGCGTCTGCTTGAGAGTCTCTCCCTCTCCCTCTGTTCCTCTCCCCTCTCAAATAAATCTTAAAAAAAAAAAAAAAGTATGTATTTAAGGCGCATCAGTTATACAGTGTCAAACTTATGTGCCTTAAATTCACTCAAAATATTCATCTCAGTATGGATAAGCCACCAACTTTATACACAGTTTGTTTTATTTTCCTCTAAATTTTTTAGAATTGCTTTTTAATGTTGATTTAATTTTGTTTTATAATTACAAAAAATGTACATAATTCCAAAGTCAAAACTAAAATAAGGCACATTCAGAAGATTCAAGCTTCCATATCTTTTTTTCTCCATGAGAACCACTTTTTTTAAAAAAATCAGTTTTTAGAGGGTGCCTGGCTGGCCCAGTCAGATGAGCATGTGACTCTTGATCTCAGGGCTGTGATTTCAAGTCCCATGTCGGACGTAGAGATTACTTAAATAAAACTTTAAAAAAACAAACAAAAATAAGTAATAAATAATAAATTTAAAAATTTAAAATCAGTTTTGGGGTTTTTCTTCTTTCATTTTTTTTTTATTATGTTCAGGTAGCCACTGTATAGTACATCATTAGTTTTTGATGCAGTGTTCAGTGATTCATTAGTTGCATATAATATCCAGTGCTCATCACAACACGTGCCCTCCTTAATACCCATCACCCAGCTACCCCATCCCACCACCCCTCTCCCCTCTGAAACCCTCAGACTGTTTCCTAGAGTCTTTCATTTTTTTTAATATAAGCAAATATATTCCATATTATATTATTTATAGTTGTGATAGCTAATTTAATGTGTCAACTTGATTGGGCCACAGTGTCCAGATATTTGGTGAAACATTATTCTGGATGTCTCTGTGACAGTGTTTTTGGATGAGATTTACATCTTAATTGGTAGACTTTGATCAAAGCAGATTGCCTTCCCTAATGTGGGTGGGCATGATCCAATCAGTTGAAGGCCTGAGTAGAACAAAAGACTGACCTCCCCCAAGAAGGAATTCTGCCAGCAAAGTGAGACTGGAATTACCACATCAATTTTTCCTGAGTTCCCAGGCTGCTGGCCCACCCTTAAGATTTTGGAATTACCAGTCTTCATAACTGTGTGAGCCAATTCCTTAAAATAAATCTCTTTACATATTTCTAGTCTTTTCTGTTACAGATAGTACTGCAATAAATGACCTTGCGCATCAGTCATTTTGTGTTTTTTCCGGTGAATCTTAATAGACACCTAAAAGTAAGACTGTGGGTCAAAAGGCAGATGCATATGCAATTTTGCTAGACAGAACCACATCCATCCCATAGGAGTTATACAACTTTGCCTTCTACAAGCAATATGTGAAAATGCCTATTTCTATCCAGGCTCCCCACCAGAATATGATAAGTATCACACAATGATATTTACAGGGGCAGTTACTTCTGATAGGTAAGAAAAGGTATCAGCATAATTTTATTGGTATCTCTCAATGTGAACAAGGTTATATATCTATTTATATGTAGTAGGGCATATTTACTTCTTTTCCTACTAACTGCATGTTCAAATCCTGTGCCAATTTTTCTATAGAATTTTGGTATATTTCTTCTCTACTTTTAAGACCTCTTATATATTAGATATGATAACCATTTGTCTGTGATATATTGTATTTTTCCCAGTTTATCTTTTTTCATATAAAATTTTTAAATGTTTTATTTAAATAAATAAAATTGTTTAATTTTATTTATTTATTCACCCTAGTAACTACATCACATAAATGTAATTATTTTTGTTAAGTTGTTATTAAAAGTTAATTCCAACCACAGAGAAAACCAATTATTGGCATTATAACATTTAGGGTACTATGAGATCTGGTTCCACTCTCCACTCTCCCAATCCAATTTCTGCTGTGATCTTTCCCATTAACCTGCCGTTTATCCTATACTACATGTGCTTAGGGCAAAATTCAGGACCACTACTGTAAAATAGAGTTCCCTGTCCTCATTTATCTCCTAGAGAGTGCCTTTTTCAGCCAAGACAAGGTAGTCCAATCAACCTATATGCTAGTCCCTTAAATTATTGGCTGTGAAAAGTAGAAGGGTCACATTTCTATTTTCTGAAAGAATTTTAAAATGTGCTATAAAGAAATGATTTATTTGGGACCTTGATCCTGAATGATTTAGAGTCAGGAAGTCAAGACCATGGGGAAGACTGGCTCCTGCAAGGAGGGTATACAATAGCTAGCAACTCTGACAAGGGCTCTTTCTGAATCATGAAAAAGGAGTCTCTGAACTGGGGAGGTGGGGGGTGATTAGGGGAGGAGGAGATATAACATTCCTGTGTTGGCTCATGAGGGCAGAGCATTCCTGCAATCCCATCTCTTCTGGGGTCTTTCACCTGTCATAAAACATATGTAGAGTGAAGAAAGTTCTGATACATTCTCCAGCTATAACAATGAGCACTAGAAAATTGAAATCACTAGAGAAAATAGTGGAAGAAGTTTATGAGTAGGGCCCCTTAATTCATCAAGTGAGTAGATATAAGTCATAACTTCTCCAATTGACTGCTGTTTTTGAAATTTGTTTTCAGTGAGGAAAAAAACCTTTGATTCCTCTGCTGGTTGGCGGGGGGGGGGGGGGTAATCTTTAAATGTAAACACCCTCAGAGAGGTGATTCTGTGTATAATTGACTAATAGAGTCATTAAGGATAGCGTTCTTAGCAAGTTTTGACTGGGGTGGGGAATGAAGGGCAATTTATAACTGAAGGTAAAAATGAAATAAGAAGGGAAGCTGAGAGAGAGGAAAGAAGGAAAGAGAGCCTGGAGGCACTAAAATCAAATTCTCGGCTTCAATGCTTTGCCTAGAGCAAGCCCTAGGTGTATAATTTCTTAGCCTGCCTAAAAAATAAAAAAAGACTTCCCCTAAAAGCTTCATTAACTCCATAAGCCAGTGATTACAGCAGCCTTTAAAACAGAAAGAATGACTACTCTTTTCACTGAAACCTTAAGGGAAGACACCTCAAATCAACTTTGAAGTGATCATAGTAAAAATGAGAAGGAACAGAAGAGAGGTAGAGAGGGGAGGGAAGAGAAAAATGGAGGAAGCGAGTAAACGGATGGTGAGCACGATACAAGTCACAAAGGGGACAGTCAGACCCACAGTCACATGGTGGGGGGTGGTTAGTAGGGATAGTTAACTCTGAGATGCCCTTAACAATGCAGATTAAATTCCGCTGGTTAATCATTATAGACCGCAGGAACTTCAACCCTGACATTCTAAGGACAGCAGCTGCACTGAACAGGTGCCATTCTTTTTGGCTACTAAACAACTGAACCCTCCTCTTATGTCTAAGGACTCCCCCAGCCTCGTCAAGCTTCAGGAGAGGCTGTGCCACCCCCTGCTATAAAAGCTGAAAACTCCAGCCACTTGGTCTCCCAGCATCCACGGCAGGTATGAATGCTTTACCTACACAATCCCTTCTCAGACTTCAGTGTGCATAGTGCACTACGCCGGACGACTTACCAAATCAAGAGAACTTATTAAAATACTCCCTGAGATTCTGACTCAGTATGACATTGGAGCCACATAACTTGCAACTCTAGCAAGCCCTCAGCTGGCGGGGATGCTGCTAGTATCTGAACTACAGTTTCAAGAAAACTAACAGCTGTCACTCATCTGATGAACCCACGTCAGGCTTTGAACTGAGCACTAATGGTGCAAAGTAGAGAGAGAATTTTCTGGTGAAAAGGGGGGTTTGCAGCAGGTCCACAAGGGCAGTGGTCCTAGGGTGGCATCCGCCTTCCCAAGTCATTGATATTGGAAGTGAAAATGCCTATGGGTGGGAGCTGGGGAGTGGGGGAGAGCGGAGAGGCAAAGGCATCTTTGCTGAACCAGTTCTGCAGCGTAGACCCCAACTCAGCTTCTCCAGTCTTCCTGGTGATTTTGTGAGCCAGCAGATCATTTTTCTGATGAAGTCTGTTAGACTCTGTTGTCTGAAAATAAAGGCTTTGACAGAAATAATAATTATTAAGATAAGGGGCGCCTGGGTGGCGCAGCCGTTAAGCGTCCGCCTTTGGCTCAGGGCATGATCCCAGCGTTCTGGGATCGAGCCCCACATCAGGCTCCTCCACTGGGAGCCTGCTTCTTCCTCTCCCACTCCCCCTGCTTGTGTTCCCTTTCTCGCTGGCTGTCTCTCTGTCAAACAAATAAATAAAATCTTTTTAAAAAAATTCTTAAAATAATTATTAAGATAAGGACAAGACGTCTCCTGTTTCTCACGGTACCTGACACGTCACTGTGCACTCAACAAAAATAGTGTTGTTGTTGCTATTTGCTATTATTACCACCTAGAAAATTAATAGATATCAAACAATAATTCATCTCATGTATTTCTTTAATTGCACCTGTCCCTTCAAAGACATAAACATGTGTAAGAAAAAGATGAACTTAATTTTGCTGCCCCCTCTTTACTAACATTCATCAACTCTCCTCCTTCTCAGCACCTTTGACCTTGAAAAGGTAGAGAGAAGGGAGAGGAAATGGGAGCAGGCAGGGTATTAGAGTCAGTGTTGATGATTTCAACTGTAACTTAAAGGCTGTCATAGTTATATAGAGAGGAGAAAATGCTGACTATACCCTAAACAGGTATTCAAAGTGGAATATCCTAATCGATATCTGTAAGGACAATGTAAAAAGTACAGTGTGCAGCTAATTTGCAATATAACATTTTTTGAAGATTTATTTATTTGAGAGAGAGAGGGAGAAAGAGAGTGCGGGCATGAGTAGAGGGAGGGGCAGAGGGAGAGAATTCAATCATTTCTTCTGTCCTTTCCCTCTTGTCCTCTGCCACTCCCATTACACACGTCACATGTTTCATAATTGTCCCACAGTTCTTAGAAATCCTGTGTCATTTTTTTAATTCTTTTCTCTTTGCTTTTAAATTTGGGACATTTTTATTAATGTATTTTCATTCTCACTAAGTCTTTCCTCTATTAATGAGCCTATCAAAGTTGCTCTTCATTTTTCTAACATTTTTTAATTCTTTCTTAGAGTTTCCATCTCTTTGCTTACATTATGCATCTGTTCTTGCATATTGTCCATTTTTTTCCATTAGAGCTTTTAGCATAGTAATCACAGTTATTTTAAATTCCAAGTCTGATAACTCCAAAATCTCTGCCATATCTGAGTCTGGTTCTTATGATTGCCTTGTCTCTTTACACAAACTGGATTATCAACAAACAGACTTCAAAGTTTATACGAAAAGGCAAAAGACCTACAATAGCCAGCATAGTGCTAAAGAAGAAAAAAGTTAGAGGAGTGATACTACCCAATTTCAAGTCTTACTATAAAGCTACAGTGATCAAAACAGTGTGGTATTGACATACATACATACATAAATGCAAAAAAAAAAAAAATCAATGGAGCAGAACACAAAGTCCAGACACAGGCCAAAACAAATATAGTCAACTGATCTTTGACAAAGGAGGAAAAGCCATTCCATCATAAAAGGACTGTCTTTTCAACAAATGGTGCTGGAACAACTGGACATTCACATGCAAAAAAAAAAAAAAAGAATCTAGACACAGACCTTACACTTTCACAAAAATTGACTCAAAATGGACTATACACTTAAATGCAAAACTTTAAAACTTCTAGAAGACAAAATAGGGGAAAAGTAAGGTGATCTTGACTTTGGTGATGAATTTTTTGATACAACTAAAGTACAATCAATGATAGAATAAAATTGATAACTATAACTTCATTGAAATTAAAAACTTCTGCTCTGCAAAAGCCACTGTTAAGAGCCTGAAAAGCCACAGGCTGGGAGAAAATCTTTGCAAAACACATATCTGATAAAGGACTTGTATCTAAAATATACAAAGAACTCATAAAATTCAACAATAAGAAAACAACTTTGAAAAGAAGAATATTATGAGAACTGCAAATTAAAACAATGAGATACCACTATATATCTATAAAATAGCTAAAATTCAAACATTGACACCACCAAAATGCCAGTGGGGATGTGAAACAGAAGGAAATCTCATTCATTGCTGATAGGAATGCAAAATGGTACAGCCAACTTTGGAGGAGAGCTTGGCAGTTTCTTACAAAACTGAACATACTTTTACCATATGATCCAGCAACTGCACTTAGTATTTACTCAAATTAGTTGAAAATTAAATCCACACAAATACCTACACACAAATGTTTATAGCAGCTTTATTCATAATTACCAAAACTTGAAAGATGTTCTTAAGTAGGTGAATGGATAAGCAAACTGTGGTATAGCCATACAATAGAACTTTATTCAGCAATAAAAAGAAATTAGCTATCAAACCACAAAAAGGCATGGAGGAAACTTGAATGCATATTCCTTTATTAAAGAAGCCAATCTGAAAAAGCTATATAGTGATGATTCCAACTATATGACATTCTGGAAAAGACAAAACTAGAGAGAGAGTAAAATAATGGTGGTTGCCAGCGGTTCAGGGGGAAGGAGGGAGGGAAAGGAGAGAGGGAGAGAAAGATGACCAGAGGGAGCACAGAAGATTTATATAGCAGTGAAAATATTCAGTATGATACTATAATAGTGGATATATGACATTCTGCATTTGTCAAAACCCATAGAATATACAACAAAAGGGTGAGGTTTTTTAAAGATTTTATTTACTTATTTGAGAGAGAGAGAGAGAAAGTGAGCAGGAGCAGGGGGAGGGGCAGAGGGAGAGGGAGAAGCCGACTCCCCACTGAGCAGGAAGCCAGTCCAGGGTGGGACTCCATCCCAGAACCCTGGGGTCATGACCTGAGCCAAAAGCAGAGGCTTAACTGACTGAACCACCCAGGTGCCCCCAAAGGGGTGAATTTTTATGTAAACTATGGACTTCAATTAATGATAATCCATCAATATTGGTTCATTAATTGTAATAAATGTACCACACTAATGCAAGTTGTTAATAAGAGGGAAATTTTGTGCAGAGGAAAAGAGCACATATGGGAACTCTCTGTAGTTTCTGTACAATCTTTCTGTAAACCTAAAGCTGCTCTAAAAAGTAAAGTCTGTTAAAAAAATTTTTTTAATCTCTGAACAAATACAATTCTGCTCTACTGTTGAAATCTCAGAGCAAACATAGAGTATAGTCTATCAAAGAGGTATCTACATGTAATTTTCCAAGGGTGTTTTTAGTAAATAGCCCTGAGCTGTCTTCTCAGACTCCAAGTAAATAAACCAAGTGTAGTCTATAGCTTGTGATTCACCCTGGCCTTCGCTGAATTACTTCTTTATTTCTCATTCTCAAGAACTTTCTACATCAGATATTTGAAAGCCCTTTCCCATCTGATGATATTATTATTATTATTAATATTTTATTACTATTTGAGATCATCCTCCTACTTTCCTTCAGCAAAACCAGCTCATGTTCTTCTGGTCGCTGGATTTTCTTGCACATCTCTACCTCTCATGGAGAGTCCCTAAATGTCATTCTTCATTATCTTCCTTGCTATCTTTCTATCCTATCTTCCATAAATTACTCCTATTTTTCAAATCCTTTCTGAATTCTTCCTCTGTTTCAATATTTCTCTAAAGAGTCAGTTCATCACCTAAGTCTCAGATAACCAACTTGGGCTAACATATGACTAAGAAATACAAAACGTAGAGAAAATGAACTACAGTGAGTTTCAGTAGTTCCTGCTAAAAATCATAGAGTAAACTTTGAAGTTGAAATTAGACTATGGTCTGTGTCTGAAACCGATCCTCTTACACTGGACAACATTATCATCTTTAATAAGGAGAAGGATAGCATGCACCACTCAGAGGAGAGAAAAATGGGTATCAAGAAATGTTTAAATAATATTTATACATAATCATAAGTACCCAGGAACCCTTCTTGTCTGGAACTACACAGTTTAAATATAAATTAAATTGATAGATGGTTTTAAAACAACCAAGAATGTAAGTATAGAGGCAGGTTAATTTGGAGGTTGTTTATTTATCTCCACCAGTACTATTATTCTCCTACTATTACAACTAAGAGGCAAGAGAGTATCACAATTCAGAAATGATGCAGTAATAGTCCTGAAAAAAGTGATCTTCCTGAAAAACACTGATATCTGAAACTATGAGGGATAAGGACAGCCATGTTATAACTCATGAATACAGAAAGTTCAGACCACAATGAGATATCAGCTCACACCTGTTAGAATGTCTATTATCAAGGGGGCCTGGGTGGCACAGCGGTTAAGCGTCTGCCTTCGGCTCAGGGCGTGATCCCGGCGTTATAGGATCGAGCCCCACATCAGGCTCCTCTGCTATGAGCCTGCTTCTTCCTCTCCCACTCCCCCTGCTTGTGTTCCCTCTCTCGCTGGCTGTCTCTATCTCTGTCAAATAAATAAATAAAATCTTTAAAAAAAAAAAAAGAATGTCTATTATCAAAAGACAAGAAATAACAAGCATACGGAGAAAAGAAAACCCTTGAACACTGTCAATGGGAATGCTAATTGGTGCAACCACTATGGAAAACAGTATCAAAAATTTAAAAATAGAAATACCATATGATCCAGCAATTCCACCCTACATATTTATCCAAAGGAAACGAAATCACATCTTGAAAAGACGTGTATTCCAATGTTCATTACATTATTCACAATACCCAAGACACAGAAACAACCTATGTGTCATCAAAGGATGCATGGATAAAGAAAATGTGATATGTATATATCAATATATACATCTAATATGAATATTATTCACCAATAAAAAAGAAGGAAATCCTGCCATTCACAACAACATGGATGACCTTCAGGGCATTATATTAAGCGAAATAGTCAGAGAAAGACAAATACTATATGATATAATTTACATATAGAATCCAAAACAAAAAAACAAAAACAAACTAAACTCATATATACAGAGAACAGATATGTGGCTGCCAGAGTCAGGGAGTAAAGGGTGGGCAAAATGGGTGAAGGTGGTCAAAAGGTATAGGGGCACCTAGGTGGCTTAGTCCATTATGTGTCTGACTCTTGATCTCAGCTCAGGTCTTGATCTCAGGGTCCTGAGTTCAAGCCCCAGGTTGGGCTCCAGACAGGGTGAGGAACCTACTTTAAAAAAAAAAAAAAGATTATAAGATAAATAAGTCCTGGCAATGTAATGCACAGCATGGTGATTACAGTTAATACTATATTATATATGTGAAAGGTGTTAAGAGAATAGATCTTAGAAGTTCTCTTTACAAGAAAAACTGTTTTTGTAACTATGTGTGATAATGGATGTTAACTAAACTTATTGCGGTAATCATTTCATTGTACACCTAAAACTAGTACAATGTTGTATGTTAATTATATCTCAATTTTAAAAATAAATAAATAAAAATAGCAAAACAAGAACCTTAGAAAGAAAGAAAGAGAAGGAGGAAGAGAAGGAGGAAGGGAGGGAGGGACGGAGGGAGGGAGGGAGGGAGGAAGAAAGTTAGCTCAGGAATAATACTTGTGCCAACAAAGATAGCCAGAATGTTCTGGGATCATCTGATAAACTTCTTATCATAAGGATCACCACTGGGCTTCACTGGGAAACTGAAATGAAACATATATAGAGAACCCACACTTTAATCAATTTAAAGTTAAGACTGGTATAGATGCAGCTGAAGACTTCAACCATGTAAACACTCTTTTTAAATAACTTTCTTACTGAGCTTGCAGCTACAAAACAAAATCTTTTTTCTGCCAACTAAATTAATAGGATGACTGTGGTTTTGGCCTCATTAACACCATAGTGTCATCAAACACTCTCTATGAGATAATGCAGTATAAGACAGCACCTTCATAGAACTTTAATTTTTTGAAGTTCTACCATACTGAGTATTATTTCCATAAAAATACTTAAATCATTATTGAAACAGTGACTACTGAGTCATAATTTCTGTTGCTGTGATAAGAGATTATTCCTTCACATACTCATTATCTGATCAAATCTGATCATTTAATATATGACAATTTCAGCAATTTTCATGATCCCTTTGAACCTATAAGATATGATCCAGATGTCTTAAGGTCTTTCAACAGAAAGCCTTACTCTACCTTCCGAATCAAATCAAAGGCACCTGTTCTCTAACAGCATTGCTCTTTCATGTCCTCATGCTAAAACATACCCTTCCCCTTAGCAGTAGTTAGATAAGGACAAACAAGGGGAAATTGTTCAATCTTCCTTGAGGGCCTCCTGAAGAGCAGCAGGTGTGAACTCCCCTCTCCAAGGACTAGAGAGCCTGCTGGTGTCATTCTTTCCCCCACCCATCACCAACAAGGGATTTCAGTGAGCAGCACAGTGCCCCACAGTGGAGGCTTAGCCGCTTACACCAAGTCCTGCCCCCCTGCGCTCTGCAGGTGCTTCTGAACTACAGCAAGTGCACCTGAGAGTCAAAGCAGCAGCCAGCCCCACCCCCGGAAGACCAGCACAAAACCCCTGCATGTACCAACTCTGTTGACCATAGAGTGCTGCAAAGCTTAAGCTCTAGGGGAAATAGGATCTAGCCACTTTTAACAAGCAGACCAAAACATGCCTAGTTAAAACTCGCAACACATTGGACAAGGTCCAAACACTCCTCACTGCAGGCAAGGAGAAACTCTGCAGAGGACTGACTTGATGGAAACAGCAGCCAAAACACCATACACCAGAGACACCTCCTGAAGCGCCAGGCCCCGGGGAGTATCTGACCTCTTCTTCATAAAGCCATTACTCTCAGGAGCAGGAAACATAACAGACTTTCCTAACATACAGAAGAAGACAGAGTTCTACACAAAATGACAAGATGGAAGAATTCATCCCAAAAGAGAGAACAAGGAAAGGTCACAGCCAGGGATCTAACTGAAACAGATATAAGTAATATGTCTGATCCACAATTTAAAACAACAATCATAAGGACACTAGTTGGCCTTGAGACCTAAAAACTAGTCAGGCCAAAATAAAATATGCTATAACCAAGATGTAAAACCAAGTGGATATAATGACCATAAGGATGGAAGAAACAGAGGAACAAATAAGTAATATAGAAGATAAAATTATGGAAAATAATGAAGCTGAAAAGAAGAGGGAAAGACAAATTATGGATCACAAATGTAGACTAAAGAAACTCAACAACCCCATAAAGCATAATAACATTCATATCAGAGGAGACCCAAAAGAAGAAGAGAGGGGAAAGGAGGCAGGTTTATTTGAGCAAATTATAGCTGAAAAATTCCCATCAAAATTAACAAAAGCAGGCCAACACCAAGACACATGGTAGTAAAATTTGCAAAATATAAAGATAAGGAAAGAATCCTGAAAGCAGCAAGGGAAAAGAAGCCCCTAACCTACAAGGGAAGCCAAATAAGGTTAGCAGAAGATCTCGCCACAGAAACTTGACAGGCCAAAAGACAGTGACATGACATATTCAACATACTGAACAGGAAAAATATGCAGCCAAGAACACTTTATCCAGCAAGTCTGTCATTCAGAATAGAAGGAGAGATAAAGAGTTTCCCAGACAAACAAAATCTAAAGGAGCTTGTGACCACTACACCAGCCCTGCAAGAAATATTAAAAGGGACTCTTTGAGTGGGAAAGAAAGACCAAAAGCAACAAAGAGTAGAAAGGAACAGAGAAAATCTCCAGGAACACCAACTTTACAGATAATACAATGGCACTAAATCCATATCTATCAATAACACACTGAATGTAAATGGACTAAATGCTCCAATCAAAAGACACAGAATATCAGAATGGATAAAAAAACAAGATCCATCTATCTCCTGCCCACGAGAGACACTTTAGACCAAAAGGCACTTGCAGATTGAAAGTGAGAGAATGGAGAACCATTTCTCATGCTAATAGTTCTCAAAAGAAAGCTGGAGTAGCCATACTTATATCAAACAAACTAGATTTTAAACCAAAGACTGTAACATAATAGTAGCGGACTTGAATACCTCACTTACAGATCATCTAAGCAGAAAATCAACAAGGAAACAATGGCTTTGCGTGACACACTGGACCAGATGGACTTAACAGATATATTCAGAACATTTCATTTTAAAGCAGCAGAATGCACATGCATTTCAAGCAGCAGAATACACATGGAACATTCTCCAGAATAGATCACATACTGGGTCACGAATCAGGTCTCAACAAGTACAAAAAGATTCAGATCCAGATGCCTGGGTGGCTCAGTTGGTTAAGCATCTGACTCTTGGTTTTGGCTCAGGTCATGGTTTCATGTATCATGGGATCAAGCCCCATGTCAGGCTCTGTGCTCAGCATGAAGTCTGCTTGGAGAGTCTCTCCCTCTGCTCCTTCCCCCACTCGCTCCCACTCTCTCTCAAATAAATCCTTTTTTTTAAAGATTCAGATCATATCATGCATATTTTCAGACTGCAATGCTCTAAGTCTTGAAGGCAACCACACACAAAAATTTGGAAAGACCACAAATACATGGAGTTTAAAGAGCATCCTACTAAAGAATGAATGGGTTACCCTGGAAATTAAAGACATAAAAAAATACATGGAAGCAAATGAAAACATGATTGTCCAAAACCTTTAGGATGTAGTAAAAGCAATCATAAGAGGTAAGTACATAGCAATACAGGTCTACCTCAAGAAGCAAGATAAGTCTCAAATACACAACCTAACCTTATACCTAAAGGAGACAGAAAAGGACAGGAAATAAAACCTAAAGCCAGCAAAAGAAGGGAAATAATAAAGACTAATGCAAAAATAATTCATATAGAAACAACAAAAACAACAACAAAAAACAGTACAACAGATCAATGAGCCTAGGAGCTGGTTCCTTGAAAGAATTAATAAAATTGATAAACCCCTAGCCAGACTTATCAAAAAGAAAAGAGAGAGGACCCCCCCCAAAAAATAAAATCACGAATAAAAGAAATCACAACCACAGAAATACATACAATTATAAGAGACTATGAAAAATTATATGCAAACAATTGGGCAATCTGGAAGAAATGGATACATTCCTAGAAACATATAAATTCCTAAAACTGAAACAGGAAGAAACAGAAAACTTGAACAGACCCATAACCAGCAAAGAAATTGAATCAGTAATCAAAAATCTCCCAACAAGGCGCCAGGGTGGCTTAGTTGTTAAGCGTCTGCCTTTGGCTCAGGTCATGATCCCAGGGTCCTGGGATTGAGTCCCGCATCAGGCTCCCTGCTCAGAGGGGAGTCTGCTTCTCCCTCTCCCTCTGCCCTTCCCCTCTGCTCATACTCTCCCTCTCTCTTGCTCACTCTCAAATAAATAAAATATCTAAAAATAAATAAATAAAAATTAAAAATTAAAATCCTAACAAACAAAAGTCCAGGGCCAGATGGCTTCCCAAGGGAATTCTACCACACATTTAAAGAAGAGCTGAGTTATTCTTCCCAAACTGTTGCAAAAAATCGAAATGGAAGGAATAATTCCAAACTCATTCTACGAGGCCAGCATTACCCTGATTCCAAAACCAAAGACCCCACTAGAAAGGAGAAGTATATGCCACTATCCCTGATGACACAGATACAAAAATTCTCAACAAGATATTAGCAAATCGAATCCAACAGTAGTACATTAAAAGAATCATTCACCACAATCAAGTGGGATTTATTTCTGGGCTGCAGGGTGGTTTCATATTTGCAAATCAATCTATGTGATACACCACATTAATAAAAGAAAGGATAAAAACCACATGATCCTCTCAATAGATGTAGAAAAAGCATTTGACAAAGTATAGCATCCATTCTTGATAAAAACCCTCAACAAAGTAGCGGTAGAGGGAACATACCTCAATGTCATAAAGGCCATATACAAAAGACTCACAGCTAATATCATCCTCAATGAGGAAAAACAGAGCTTTTCCTCTGGGGTCAGGAACAAGACAGGGATGACCACTCTCACCATTGTTATTTAACATAGTATTGGAAGTCCTAGCCTCAGCAATCAGACAACAAAAAGAAATAAAAGGCATCCAAATCAGTAAAGAAGAAGTCAAACTTTCACTATTTGCAGATGACATGATATTCTATGTAGAAAACCTGAGAGACTCCACCAAAAAAATTGCTAGAACTGATACATGAATTGAGTAAAGTTGCAAGATACAAAACCAAAGCACAGAAATCTCTTCTGTTTCCATACACCAATAATGAAGAGAAATCAAGGAATCCATCAGAGATCATGATCTGAGCCGAAACCAAGAGTCAGATGCTTAACCAACCGACTGAGCCATCCAGGTGTCCCATATTTTTTACTATTTTAAATAACATTAGGAGAAATACTTTTATAAAAAATCTTAAGTACTTATTATCACCTTATAATGGAACTATGTCCTTAGAATTTGAATTACTGGTTATGAACATTTTTAAGGCTCTTAACTCAGATTATTAATTAGACTTCTAAAACCTCTGCTCCAATTTACACTCCTCATTAACATTAGAGCAATCTGTTTATCACTGTCACGTAGAATATTATCATGGTTGCTTTTAACCTGAGCTAATTTGGTGGGTGAAAATGATAAAAATTTTTATTGTTTTAATTTGCATTTCACTGATGACTAATGAGGATGAATAATTTTCATTTCTATTCGCCATTTGTACTCCCTGTCTGCATATTTTCCATTCATTTCCTTCACTCTAATTTCAAGTGGGTCTTTTTTTTTAAGTTTTTATTTTAATTCTAGTTAGATAACATACTGTGTTATATTAGTTTCAGGTGTACAATATGTTATTCAACAATTCCATTCATCACCCAGTGCTCATCACAACAAATGCACTCCTTAATCCCCATCATCCATTTAACCCGTCCCCCCACCCTTCTCTCCTCTGGTAACCATCAGTTTGTTTTCTATAGTTAAGAGTCTGTTTCTTGGTTTCTCTCTCTCTTTTTTCCCTTTGCTTGTTTATTTCTTAAATTCCACCTGAGTGAAATCATATGGTATATTTGTCTTTCTCTGACTTATTTCGCTTAGCATTATACTCTCTAGCTCCATCCATGTTGTTGCAAATGGCAAGATTTCATTCTTTTTATGGCTGAATAATTTTCCATTGTGTATATATACCACATCTTTTTTTATCCATTCGTCAACTGATGGACACTTGGGCTGTTTCCATATCTTGGCCATTATAAATAATGCTGCTATAAACATAGGGGTACATGAATCCCTTTGAATTAGAGTTTTTGCTAATTCTTTGGGTAAATACTCGGGAGCACTTACCAGATTGTAGGGAAGTTCTATTTTTAACCTTTTGAGGAACCTACATACTGTTTTCCACAGTGGCTGCACCAGTTTGCATTCCCACCAACAGTGCACGAGAGTTCCTTTATCTCCACATCCTCACCAACACCTGTTGTTTCTTGTGTTGTTGATTTTAGCCATTCTGACGGGTGTGAGGTGATTCCACATTGTAGTTTTGATTAGCATTTCCCTGATGATAAATGATGATGAGCATCTTTCTATGTCTGTAGGCCATCTGGATGTCTTCTGTGAAGAAATGTCTGTTCATGCCTTCTGCCCATTTTTTAACTGGATTATCTGGTTTTTAGGTGTTGAGTTTTATAAGTTCTTTATATATTTTGAATACTAACCCTTTATCAAATATGTCATTTAGAAATATCTTCTCCCATTCTGAAGGTTGCCTTTCGTTTTGTTGATTATTTCCCTCACTGTGCAGAAGCTTTTTATTTTGATGTAATCCCAATAGTTTATTTTTGCTTTTGTTTCCCTTCCCTCAGGGGATCAACAGGGTCTTGATGTTTTGCTTGATGTGTATATGTTCTTTATTTGTTAAGAATATTAATCTTCTCAAAGCATAATATTTTTCTCAATATGCCATTTACTTTTCCATTTTGTTTATGATATTCTGATGTCCTAAACTGATAAAGAGCCATAATTCATCACCTATTTGGGGAGAGGGTACCAACTCCTTGAGAATCTGATAAAATCACTCATTAGAAAAATGAACATATGCATACACACATTTGCAAACAATTTTAAAGGGTTTATGGATCTCTTGAATTTCATCTACAGACACTCAGTTATACTACTCATTCATTACTCTTTCATCTGGGTTCTAACCACCTTACAACTCTACAGAGTGATAGAAATTCATTACTCCTTCTCACCAATTGTGGTGTGTGAAAAGAATGAAGTGTGTGTTGTGTACATAGTGTTGTATTGGACAAAACCAGTATGCAATGTCAGAAAGAAACTTTTTTAGGGGTCGGAAAACCTGAGCTCTCATGCTAATTCTGTCAGTAGTTAAATGAGCTGAGAAAAGGCACTTAATCTTTGTCTCCAGATTTTCATCTGCAGAGTATGCACATTTGTGCGTTCACTTATGTGTGTGTGTGCATGTAATATGTAGTGGGGATAATTAACATTCTTCTATTTCTAAAAAGGACATATATTATATACCAAAGTGATATTCTGTTATACAACATTTTTATTTTTAAGTCATTAAAAACCATCCTGAAGAAAAGAAATATAAACTCCAAACAACACAGCTGTGACTATTCAGAACTCGTTAGTTAAAAGTAGTTACGCTTCCACTTAATGGTACCATTAAAAATGCATTGTCACCATAGTAACTGCAACATTACAAAACACCATATCTTTCCCTGAAATACTCATGCTGAGCAGCATACATTGTCTTATGCAATAGTTGCTTCCACCTCTTGTTTTTTTAACTGAGAACATTTAGCTTTCCCTTCTTCCCCAATTTATTTGTAGCCATGAAAAAACTGCTATCAAGAAACTGCTTTAAAAAAGAAAAAACTTCCTGATACTTGGAAATATACAGTATCGCTTGTCAATAGTGCACTGCCTTTTAGAATGGGAAACAAAAATGTTCCCACTCCGGACAAAATTCTGATCATTTCTCCTGCTACCAGCTTTTCATCCCTTTGTCCCTGTCATTGCTCCATGCTGGCCCTTTGCCCTTTGACTGTTTTTTACTCCTCCACTCCTGACAGTCTGTCACTTGCACATCCTATGTCCTATTTTCTCTCTAGGTGGTCACTAAGAATGAAAATGTTAGTGAACGTTGATTTGAGAGATGAACTCACAAGGTTAATTGCATTTTAAGAGGGGAGTCCTGAAAGCTACACATCTTTCAAAACTCAAAGCTTTACAAGTCACAGGACAGATAATACGGTCAGTAATTTGAAATAGAATATCCCATCCTCATGCCTCTTCAATGAACTCCAGATAAACTATTTTCTACTCCCTCTACTTTTGAGGTTCTTTATTTTATCCCATTAAAAAAGAGTTTGTTGAGAGGCACCTGGGTGGCTCAGTCAGTTAAGGTCCAACTCTTGATCTCGGCTCAGGTCTTGATCTCAGGGTCATGAGTTTGAGCTTTGAGCCCTATATTGGTCTCCATACTTGGTGAGGAGCCTACTTTAAAAAAAAAAAAAAGTTTGTTGAGCACCTAGCCAGTGTTTTCCAAGGCACAGAGGCTACACCAGCCAATGAGACTGACAAGCACCTATCATATATTTTCTACCCAGTTCAAACAGAGACATAAAATCAAAAAGTAAACAAATAAATCTTGAAAAAAAGATAAATTTAGCCCTGAAGGTCTAAAAGAGCTTTTCAAGTAGAGGGACCCACTAGTTGCACATCCTAAGATAGAGAAGAATTCTACATGTTTTTGGAACAGTAAAAAGCCAATGTGCCTAAAGCACAGTTCATGAAGAGGAAATTGGTTTAGAATGAGGTCAGAGAAAAGTATGGGCCAATTCCTGTAAGATCTTAGAGATGAAAATGAGGAGTCTGGATTTTACTCTGAATCTAATGGGAAGTCAATGGAAGATTTCAAAGAAGGAAGTAAAATGAACTGATTTGGGTTTTTTTATAAACATTACTCTTGGCTTCCATATGGAGAATAAACTGTAGCAGGAGACAAGGGAAGACAGGAAACAAATTTGAGGAAATTGCAATAGTCAAAGTCAGGTACAGTAGTTGTAATTGCCAACAAGGACTACGGCATGTCTCCTTTTCATTTAAAATGAAAAGCCTTTAACTAGGATGTTAGAAAATTTTATTTGCTTTGCTTTCACTCCCCAAATGCCATCATGACTGCTATTTTCTACTCCAAACTCCAATGGACAAGTGAAAAGAATACAATCACAACTCTTCTATTGTAGGACTTCCGTATCTAGCTCTGATTTGGCCGAATACTTAAGTGAAGCACAAATCACAAAGTCTCTCAGAACTTTAAATAAATCATAGCAAAAGCAATAAACATGATTTATACAAAAAAGGACAGAGTTAGAACCAAGGCAAAAACCCAGCAGTCCCACCTCTAATGTGTAGTTCTGTCCACTAGCCCATACTTCCAGTGGTTCCAGATACGTTCCATTACATCTCTTAATGCCTATTCCAAAAATCCTTATCTGTGTAGCAGCCATACAAAAAGAATGTAACAAATAAGTAAGTGAATTAATTAAACTGCTAATTAACCGTAAGGTGTCATGAGAAACTTTAGGAGAGGTTTGCCATAATCTTTTTTAAAAATCTGAATCTACTCATTAGTGTAAATATTATGCGCTTTCACAAGGAATCACAGAATGACAAATTGTTAGAGTTGCGAAAAAATCTTGAGTATATTCTACTACAACCCTTGATTGCAGAAATTGGTAAATTTAAGTAATTTTCCCAAGATTATAACACATACTAGAATCAGGTGCTAAACAATAATAAAAATGGTACCTTCCCTCACAGGTGGTATTCAATCCATTTATCTTGCCTGTTTTCCAAAATCCTAATGTACCCCATGCTCTCACTTCCCTCCCTTATTAGCTTGTATTCCATGGGCATCATTGTAACGGACTCTCTTGCACATATGCTCAATTATCTAGACCCTCATTCACTCTGCCATACTCTAAGCCCTACTCATGATTAAATCCAAATTTTTACCTACTCCACACCTATATTTAGGCAACTGAATATGTCTGAAGAAAAGCACACAGTTGACAGATGTCAGTTAAATGTAGAAACACTAACCTCAAGGGGCTTCTGGTTCTTCCCCATGATCCTATTGAATTTCCATTGTCAATCTCACTCCCATTCTTCAAATCACCCCTTCTTCCTCTAATCTCAAACTCTGCAACTCCCTAGTACCCTCATATCTTCACACTACAAAAACTAAAGCAATCGGAAGAGAACTTCAAAGTACTCCAAACCAAAACTGCCCTCTTATCTTCCCTTCCCATCTGTTAGAGAGGATGAACTCTTCCATGCATCTAGTTCCTTCCTTTCTTGAATAGATTCCACCACTCTTTTCCCACTACAGAACATTGCTCTTGCAATTATCCCACTCTGCCTTAATTCATCCACTTTCCCGTCCTACGGGAGATACATGTGCATTTATTCATGATTCTGCAATTTAGGCTGGGCTTGGGCGGGCAGTTGCTCCGTGTCCATTTGTGAGATCTCTCATGTGCTGCTGTCACCTGGCAGATCAACTGGAGCAGGAAGTCTAGCATGACCTCATTCCTCTGTCTGGTTAGCTAGGGCTCTTGGCTGGGATGTCTCTGTTCTCTTCCACATGGCCTTTCTAGCAGGATAGCTCCAATTTCTAGTATGATGGTGGAGCATTCCACGAGGGAATGAGCAGAAGCTGCAAGATTTCTCAAGACCTTGCTGAGAAGTCGTACATCACTTGCGCTGCATTTTACCCAAAGCAAGTTAAAAAGCCAGTCCAGATTAAGAGGGAAGAGGAGAGAGATCCCATCTCTTGATAGAAGGGGCTGCAAAAAACTTATGGCCATATTTCATCCAACATAATCAAGGTATTTGAGGAAATGTCAATGCCTCATTTGCTGAAAGCAAAAAGAAGCCTCTTTAAACGCTATCCCAACATCTTCCAACTGTTCTTACTAAACTTTCAGAGAGAGAATTATGTCCCAGGCTGGAGCTGTATTAACCATCTTCAACCCAAATTCCCCTTCTCAGTAACAATGGAAATAATTTCATAAATATTCTTTCTTCCTTTCATATCTCCCGCCATCTCAGACACAGCCCCAACCTTTCTTTTTATTTTTAAAGCTTTTATTTATTTTTGCAAGAGAGAGAGAAAAAGAGAGAACACGCATGAGCAGGGGCAGGGGGAGAAGAAGAAGAGGCAGAGGGAGAAGCAGACTCCCACTGAACAGGGAGCCCCATGCAGGACTTGATCCCAGGACCCTGGGATCATGACCTGAGCCAAAGTCGGATGCTTAACCAACAGGCGCCCCAACACAGCCCCAATCTTAACAGCAAAGCAGTTGCCAAGAAGAGTTGGGGGAAATAGAGAAAGGTGGGAGTGAGAGAAGGATTTCTAAATATGTTACAGGCATTTATTTTAGTTAAATAACCAGTTATTTCAAACACTTCACTCAATTAAATCATAAAATATGTGGAAATGGTAGAATTTTAAAAGGTCTTCAATGAAAAAAACTGAATATTTAGAATATATTAGTCAGCTTGGAAAGTAAGAGGCAGATTCTGATGAGAGGTGTAGCTAGGCTTGCACGGAATATTGGGTTGAAAAAGAAAACTAATAGATATCAATGAGCTACTTAGAATAAAAAGTGCTGATACTGGGTCTTGAAAGTGACAGTAGGAAGCTTAGCTAATGAGGAGAACAATCTAAAAACATTGCAAGTATTCTAACATGAAGAAAATTGTGTTCTCTTAGCAGTCGATACAAAAATTCCTTTGTAGGGAGAACATCACCCTTATTAAGAAGATGCTCTGATAAGCCCCTTTGCAAGAGAAACAAATTGGCTGGGCTTTGGTTTCTTAAAGAAGAGAGGAAGTAGTCAGCATTAAAAGAGAGTGAGAGAAATGTTTTGCTTGAGTGAGTGCAAGAGAGAAAAACCCAGGGTTGCCCCACACTGACAGAGGAAGGGAGTCTAGGGAAAGACACTGGGCTCATGGAACGGAGTAATTTGGGGGCAATAAAAAGCTGTTGGGAGATCTTTTAAGGAAAACAGTGAGTGTAACCCCCCCAAAAAAAATCCATCAAAGTCTACCAAAATTCATAAAATGCTACATGTGGCGGAAAAAATTTCTAACTAGCTTCAGGGGGAAAGAAAAGATTAAAAATAAAGGAGTATGGGTAGAAATGGGGCTGGAACCTGGAACTGAAATACATTTCCTATTCTCTCCACCTCTCACTTCAGCTTGTCTCTGTATGCCAACCTCACCCTTCTTCATGCCAAGAAGCAGGAAATATGACCCTCAGCAGCTCCACGCCCCACATCACACAGTTTCATCACCCCACTAAGACCAAAGGTGATCCCTATTGTTGGTCCAGCATGGGTCAGATGCATACCCCTACACCAATCACTGTGGCCAAAAAGATGACATCTTCCATTGCATGACAGGGAAAATGCTGTTCTAAAACAGGAGGGGTGGAGTTGACACACAAAACAGTAAATGTCCACTCCAGATCTTATGTGGAAAATACTAAAGGGGCTAGGTCTACATGGCAGCAGCTTCAGGAATAAGAAATAGTCACCCAACCTTCAGTGCTACAAAGCCAAAGACTGAATTACTTTTAATGTGAGAAGCAGTTTAAATCACATACTACTCACTTTCTCTTTAGTCATCAAGTAAAATATTATGTCATTTCTGCTTTGTATTTTTTCACAGGTGGCAAGAGACTAGGGTTTCACATGATGATATTAAACAGTAAACTGAAAAACAATTTTTCGCATTAACTTTTTTCTGATCCCATCAGGCCTTAATATATGAATGCATACATGAATATCTGTGAAATGATTAATACATAAAATGTTCAGAGGAAATATTAAAGAAAATTTTAATTACAAATACATGAAACACAAAATGGAAGGAACCTTGTATCTTTTATGCAATTAAAGCAAATGTGAACCAAAATAAGGCTGTTTTCTGTATTAGCAAATTTCTTTCATATATGGTATGAAATCAAATCCTATAGGCTTTATCTAAGTCCCGACTCCCAAGTTTTTCTTGTTTATTTTGATTTTAAAATAGAAATCCGTGATATTTTGGGGCAACTATATATGAAAAGAAAGCAAAACCAATCAATATCCAATTTTAAATGGTGATATTTACATGTAACAATAACTGTTATATTATCAAGGTAACCCTCCAACTCCTCACTTGTATATGTTACATACCCCCAGGGCATTCACTTGTGTCAGGAAGCAACTTCACCACCATAAACAATACTTTACAGGAAGGGAAGAAAGAATTGGCTAAGACTTGTAGGTAGTTTGTGACCAGAAAAATCTCATTTCTTAGAATAGGAAGCACTATGGCCACTGCTGTGTTTTGGTTGCTGGTAAATTACCAGGAAGGCGAGAGAACGTGAAGCTACCTTTTTTTACACCCTCCTAGCTACATATCAAAAACAGCCCTCTTTTTCATGCTTTTTAAGAGGTCTGTCCAGGAGGATAACACAGGAGGCCAAAAAGAAAATAAGCTTATTCTAGCACAAGAGACAATTTAGATACATTTTGAACTGGAGCAATCACTCCAGGCTCATCTTTTCTTAGCCCTTTCTAGGAGATGATTTCTTCAGATAAGCCTGCCACCCTTTTCCTACCAGGAGTTCAAGTGCTAGTTGTCCAGAGGAGACTTAAACAGAAGGTGTGCTGCCTAAAATAGAGTCCTGTTCAGCAGTTAAAGAAGCTTTGTATTCAGGTCATTTGTGTTGTACTTGCTATAGAAATACTCACATTGATGATCCAAGCAAAACTACATGGCGCACGAGATAGAAACAGGTTTAAGCAGAGTCATCCCTTTGGAGGGCTGCATACTTGTTCCACCCACCCGGAGAACTAAAAATGTTAGGCAGAGGAGCTGGCCCAATTCAGGTATCTCTCCTGAATAATAGCAGAAGGCTTGGGAGTCTTTGTTTGTTTACTGGTTGGTTAACTGATGGGCTGGTTGGCTCAGCATCTTAAAACACATCTAAAAACAATGTTGAGAGTGACTGAAGTCACCTAAGGGAGTGTATGACAAAGAGTGTAGAGTGACACAGCGTACACAGACCCCTCCCCACAAATAAAACAGAGGCATCCTGGTCTTCATCACCAGCGCCTCTCTCCTGAGGTACTGGGAAAAGTGTTAACCAGGAGCAGCTCAAGGAACATGCCTGCTTTGGTTCTATACAGATCCTGTATTCTTTATCTACCTAATGTATATAATTTACAAATCCTCTTTTCCAGCTATGTATAACCATGTTCCATCTTCATTGGTCACGTCCTTTCACCAAAGCTGATCAATTTTCTGACTGAAATTGCTCAGAGTTCAGATTCATAAACTTTCCAAATGTTAGAGCCTTTATTCAATTGCCCTTAACAACATCGATTTTTTTTTCCTCTGCTCTCATTGTAGGTGATTCCACCCCTGGCAAGGATTAAATAATTTCTGGGCCAAGTGCTACCTCAAGGACTCTTTTCTCATTACTCAAAATAATAAAAACCCCTAGAATTTCTTCCTCTGCCAAACAACCCCCACCCTTCACATTTGTTGTTGAACAATTTCAGGCTCACTAAGGAGGGCATTAAAAAAATAACACACTGTATAGATGAATGGATAATAAGGTGTCATATGTGTGTGTGTGTGTGTGTGTGTATATATACATATATATATATATATATATAATGGAATACTATACCCAGAGGGTATAATGATAAGTTAAATAAGTCAGATAGAGAAAGACAAAAATACCCTATCATCTCACTTATTTGTGGAATCTAAAAACCAAAATAAATGAACAAAGAAACAAAAAACCACAAAGACTCATAAATACAGAATGATTGCCAGAAGGGGAGGGAGGGTATGAAATGGGTGAAGGGGAGTAGGAGATAGGCTTCCAGTTACGAAATGAATATGTCACACGAATGAAAGGTATAGTATAGGGAATATAGTCAATAATATTGTAATAGTGTTAAATGGTGACAGATGGTAACCACACTTGTGGTGAGCATAGCATAATGTATAGAATTGTCAAATCACTATGTTGTATAATACCTGAAACTAATGAAACATTGGGTGTCGACTATATTTCAATTTTAAAAAATACACTACAGAATCTATAAATTAGGGAAATCATATTTATCTTACAAATGTGTTCCCTGTAAGATTCACTTAACACATTATTTACCTTCTTTGAATTTTGACATTATTTAATTTACATGTCACATTTTAGGTTCACACTATTATTGAGCAATTTTTGGTTTGCTATTCTTTCTAAAATACAATTTCATCCATATACAAACATGTACTGTCGCATTGAGTCATTTGCAAATATGCATTGCCTATTGGGTTCTGGTACATTAAAAGTTGAAAAAAAAAGCAACGGAGCCCACTACTATAACCTGCTCCTTCCACAAGGTAAAGTTTAAAGTTCCTTCCGCAAACCCCTGACAGGGCAGTCAAGTGACTCATGAGGGTAAAACATAAAAAGACAATACAATCTCTAGAGAAGACTCAAAAGTGCCAGATAGAGACCCCCATGTCTAACACACTGGCAGACTAGACAACCTGAAAAACTCCTACAAAGGCTGACTTCACATATTCACACCCTCCTAAGCTCACTCCTGAGAAAACAAGAAGAGTAATAATCCCCCAGTGCTAAAAAAGATCAAGGCAGTTCAAGTGTGCTGAAGTTTTAGCTACTCTGGAGTGGAGATGTATCTATTTCTATAAAATGAGGTCATGAGTTTTAATGACCACATGGAGACACAAAGAAAGACCTTGGCCTCAGACAAGGCAAGATGATGAAACAGAGACTGCCAGGGCAGTTAAGTGTCTGCCTTCGGCTCATGATTCCAGTGTCCTGGGACAGAGCCCCGCATCGGGCTCCGCACTCAGAGGGAAGCCTGCTTCTCCCTCTCCCTCTCCCCCTCTACGGCTCCTCCTGCTTCTGCTTATGCGGTCTCTCTCTCTCTCTCTCTCTCTCTCTCTCTGTTAAGTTAATAAATACATCTGAAACTGAGACTGCCTCATGAAGCCAGAACCCTCAAGCTGCAACACCCTCAAAGATGTGAAGCAGGAAACTTTCTGCTCACATCAAAGAAAACAAGGACTCTTGTCTGTCTCACCTTGACTGTGCATCAGTTATCGAACACTGCGTAACAACCACCCAAAACTTTGTGGCTTAAAGCAACGATTTATAATTTCTCAGAATTTTGTGGGTTGACTGGGTGGTCTTCTCCTATCTAACCTAAGGCACTCCTATAGTTGCAGCCAGATGTCAGTGGGAAAAGCTGGAAGATCCAAGATCTCACCCCAGGTCTAGAGCCTTTGTGTTGGATCTCCTCCTTGTGACCTCATCCTCAAGAATTAGACCAGGTTTTCCTACATCTTCACTTGGGCCAGACTTGTATCATGGACTGCCAGCTCCTCCAGCCTTCCCTACTCCGTCGCTACTTTCTTTCAGATAGGCATTTTCCTATGAAAATCCCCATATAATTAATCTCATTTAGGTGTCTGCTTCTGGGACGACCTGGATTAGTACACTAATTCACAAAAACCATAAATTAGGAAGTAATTATTTGCTTAACACAGTCATTCTATTAAATAATGAATTCCCTTGGAACACTTTTACATTTTTTTAGTTTGAAATTTTTTAACCTTCAGAAGGTACTGAAAATAACATAATAAACACTTATGTACCCAACACCTGTAAGGGACTAAATTTATGTGATTTGACTTAGATATAATTTTTCTAGAGTTAGACAAATATGATTGGATTAGTGTTTTGACTCTCAGAAATACACTGCTCTGTCATCTCCCCAAATTCATGAGGCTCTAGGACAACCCAGGAAAATTAGTTGTCCGATTCCTCAATGTTCTGAATAATGAAAATGCTAGAGGATTACAATAAACAATCTATAATGTGTACTGTTTGCTCATTTTTCATTTCAGGGCCATTTGTTTACAAGCTTCCTTTAAAGATCCCATTAAATGCTTCTGCGAAGTTAGCATAGTGGTTCAGCAGCATTTTTACTCATCAGGTAGGGAAATGTAAGCCTTGATATTCCCAGTGTTTTTCACAGATTCACTTAGTGGGGTGCCAAAGAGTGTCACTTAATATCCATTATTTCCAAGAATAATTAAACCAGAAAAGCTTTAAAGACCTACATTTCAAAATAAAAAGAATATGCTCAGAAGACAACACATTTGGAAGCAATGTTTTTATTGTAAATATTTTTTAATAGCAGAGAAAATACAAGAATTTTTTATAATAAAAAATTAAATTTTCAGAAGACCTTGGGATTCCTTTCAAAAAGAAATATCTTCCATGATATGTATAAATGAAGAATAGTTTTTATTTCTAGCTCTGTATCAGTCATGAAAAGATCAGTTTACTTCCCTTCTGAGTCTTTCCTGCTTTTTTTCTCTTCACTCACTCGCTCACACATATACACAACTTGTTACTAAAGAACACCAGGACATCTAGACATAGTCCATTATCCAGGTATGTTAACCATGTAACACTAAAATTCCAGGAATCAAAACTTAATTCATATCTGTTTGGAATAACAATAAACGTAAATATCACTGTTTAATTTCACGCCACTCAACTTTTTGCTAAACTTTGTTGAAGATGGAGCTTTAGGAAGCTTTCCTTGAATACAATCTCCTACCTGCTTCTTCATAGGACACCTTGGTAAATAATTTTAAAAGGTTTATAAATTGAAGAACATGGATTTTTATTCATGAATGTGTTTGCCATAAGTCTGAATGCTTCCAGACACAATTCTGCTTCCAATTCTTCTGTACTGTCTTCAAGGCTATCCTTTCTACTTTCCTTCGGGAGATTTTTATTCCAACATCACAGTTTCGGCTATCACTTTAGGATTGGGTAGCTGTAAGAAACACCAGAGAGATGACCAAAACTCGAGACGTGGGCAGGAATCTCTGATGCCAATGTCCGTCCTGCCAGAATCTTTCCTCAAAAGAGTGCTAAAGAATTTGTGTTTAGTCATTTTGAGAGCAATACTCTCAAAGGTTATAATCGCAGTCCATTCAGGATGTTGTAACAAAATACCACAGACAGCATGGTTTATGAACAATAGAAATTTATTTCTCACAGTTCTGGAGGCTCGAAGTCCAAGATCAAGGTACCATCATAGTCGCATTTTGGTAAGGATCCTCTTCGGTTCATAGCCAGCACCTCTTCTTGCTATGTGTTCTCACATAGTAGAAAGGACGAGGGAGCTGAATATCTTCCTTGAGAAAATCTTCCAAACACTTCACATGAAAGCAGAGACCCGTGTCAGAAACAGGCTGAGGCATCTTTGGCTCTCTCCATCTGGTTTGTGCCTCACACACAGCCAGGCCTTACTGATCCCCTGCTAGGTCATCAGTGCAGGTGCCCGTGCGGCACTGCTACTATGTTAACAACTCCATCCTCCTCACTCCCTGCGAGCATGTGACTTGTGCTGGACCAACCATACTGTCTGGCTTCAGTGAATGGTCTAAGGGAAAGGGCATGTGGCCTAGGCCAGGTTCCCATGCACACCAGGAATTTGGTAACTGCATCCAGGATAGAAGATTCTCCTTCCTCTTGAGGTGAGATGCTATATGGTGCCAAGGCCAGAACTGCCTAAGGCTATGTGTCCTAATAATGGGAAAAGCTCATGTGAAGTAGGAAAAAAATGAAATAAAGAGGTAGAGGAAATCAAAACCAAAAGATGGAGAGAGGACTGTGAAAACTTTTATTATTTTGGTCCAAGACAGCTCTCCCTTACCCTTCTCATGGTTGGATGAACCAAATAATTTCCTATTTTTGTTAAAGTTTATGCAAGTTAGGTTTCTGAAACTTAGAACCATTGAGTCCAGACTAATGTTTTCTACTTTTTATGCATAGATAAAACCACAGCTTCTACAAGTTAATGGGCTAATTTAACCTTGTTTTATTGAATTTCACATTTGAAATGAAGATCTCAGTATTTCCTTTTATCACAGTCAACAGTATGCTATTCTTGGTATATCTTCCCCTCAAAATGAATACATAGTATCACAATCCACTACTGTAACAGAGAGAAATAAAGTGAATTTTGAAAACCAAAATTCTGTACTCTGAATGGGGATGGGATAAGGGAACAAATCTCCATTTTGCTCTGTTCCTCTTGAAGGGCCAGATGGAGAAGGACAGACAGGTGGACCCAATGTTGACAGCCTATTTCTTAGCAGAGCCCTGTGAGGGTCTTTAGAGACACAACAAACATCCAAGTACTAAGTCTGGAGGTAGGGGTTGGAGAAAGCTGAACTGATCTGTACACAAAAGGAATAAGAACTGGAGAAAAGCAGCAAGAAAAGAAAAAAAAAAAAGATGGAAGGAAAAAGAGTCCCACACACATACTGGGAAACTAGAGCCATGGCTGAAAGGCTCTTTTGAGAATAGGGAAGCTGAATATTTAATTTGATGAGTTAACTGGGCCAGAAGTTGTACTATAAGTAGGACAACCATATAATTTATGACTCAAACTTATTTCTTTGAGAGTAAAAAGGGGTGCTATTAATAATCTTGCAGTATCCATAGATAATAATCCCGGGCTGCCACATGCAAACAGACCTATAGTCCCTTCACATAACCTTATTATCCTCATTATTCAGTGAAGTTGACCACACCCAGAAGATTGTGTGAGGTTTTCAGAGGGAAAATAAGAAAAAAGAACTCTACTTCAGATTTTGGATGGTGAATATTAAACAGGAACAACTTCCCATGATTGCCAAAAATTCCATTCACTACACTGCCCCAGTAGGGAGAGGACTGAGAGCTGGTCATGGTGACTAAGAGACAAGCCGCCTAGGGATATGCAGCCCTCGCTGCATGTGACTTTGGAATTAGCCAATCATTTGAACACTGGCCAACAAATTAGTCACACCATGTTCCACCTTTCTTGTACTTTCATTCTCTCCATTCAGAGATTAGACAGGAGTTAAATAAATTCCCACCTGGAAAACTGAAATTTTTCATTTTAATTTTAAAAAATATATAATAGATGTCTCTTTTCCCTATGGCACATTTGGCTAACAGCTTCTCCTTTTACTCATCTAAAAAAGGAAGAACAAAATTTTGAAGTGTTTCCAGAGTTCCCAGGCCTACCCACGTGCCCATGTAGAGCTTCCAGTGTGTTAGGATATGGCAAGAACATTCCAGTATGTTAAAATATGGCAAGTGTACCTCAATTTTACAGTCTGTCCAGAAGATGCCAAGGCAGAAAAAAAAAAAGTTGGTGCAATGATTATGATGAGTTCTGATATCATGCTTTTCCCTTACTCTCAAGCACAAGACATAGGTCTGGTAGAAAGAATTAGGACTTTCAGTTCAGAGACCTTGATTTGAATCCTAGCTGTATCATTTACTACCAGCCCTGTAAAGTAACCATCCTATTAACTACCCTATGTGAATCTGTTTCTTCATCTTTAAAATGGGATGATAGAACCTACCTGATAAGGATATTATAAAAATTAAATCAGTGTATCAGACTGTGACTTACCTCACATTCTCTTAGAACAACTTTTTTATTCCAGCCATCGTACAGCCTCATCCAATTTACCAGTTTCATGCAAAATAATTCAACAGCCAAAGAGAGCTACATAATCTGGAGGGGCCAGTGCAAAATTAAAATAAAAGATCCCTTGTTCAAAGATTAAGAATTTCAAGACAATGACACGAGTGAAGTAAGCTACGCATGTAGTTGCACACGTGGCACACGCATGGAGCCAGTCCTACCGCCCCTCCTCTCCACTGTACCAGCCATCTCTCCCATTCTGCCCCAGGGCATCTCGGACACTGTGGCACTCACACCTGTGCAGTCTGGAAGCCTGAGTGAATTACAACTCACGGAACAATCCTGGAGCAATGGATGATGGAAGCCGGTGAATAAATGCCACCCTCTCCTGTCACTCAAGTAGATAATCAGTGGTGCACTGCATCCTACATGGCTCTTCAGAGGCCAGAAGGATCCAGCTTTAGTTGTCCACAGTGTAAACAGCCTGACGCTGAGCCCATGAATCAGCTTTGCCTCCTTCCCCTCCCCACATACGAGCTGTCTCATCTCTGCTCTCAGGCTTAGATGGAGACACAATTTTGATAAAGCTCTTTGTAAAGACCTGGCTCATCAAAGTTCTCCCTCCCCTCTACTCTTCTGAGCTGCAAAAGCCAGTGACCTGAAAGAGAAGTGAGGATCAAGTACTGACCATAATCCAGAAGTAGAAAACAAAAAAGAGAACTTTATGTTCATTTTACCCTTCTATCTTCTCAGTTCACCCCTCCCCAACTACCTACCCTCCTTTGCCTCAATACCATATTCTCAGATTTTCTTTAAAACCCATCTGGTTAGTCCTTGATACAAAATTTTGCAGATTCTATTTACTGAGGTCCTATTTTTCCCAACATTCATTTGGGCTTGGTTCTGTAATAATCTCACTACAAGAGAAAACATGATCATGACTCAGGCTCTGAATGAGAAAAGAGAGCAAAAGTCATTATTTTTACCAATAATGCAATAAACTAATTTAAAGGAAGTAAAACACTCTCAAGACACTACTTTAAAAGAATAAAGAACAATTAGATTCTTGGCTAGCTAAGAAACACATTCTGATAACTATAAAAAATTTATAAATTTTACTTGCTTTATATCATGTTACAATATTGTACTTTGTTCTCCCAAAAATAGTGCCCTTTCTGTCATATCTTTTATTCATCAGCACAGTTATTTGATAACCTCACTGAGAGCCATAATTAGAATGGGAAAATGGTATGGAACAATAAAATAACTTGGCTGACCATATTGGTTACCCCTCCAAGCTGGGTTCTGCCACTTACCAGATGCCCACTCTTAGGCAAATTTCTCTAAAAGCCCAATAATCCTACAGGGTCCAAACTGATACTGATCAGTATCAGAACTGAATTTTTCCATACTATTCAGTATTACACTACTGATACCAATATACCAAAATACCTCTCAGTTTTCAACATCAAATCTACAACACTTACAAAAGCACAGTACTGTAAACAGAAGAGTATATTCTAGAAACCACCAAACACAATAGACTGGTTATACGTAAGAATTTACTGCAGAAGATTAGGGTGCATAGTATTTTCATTAAAAATATTTATGTGAAGTTTAAAAATTATATCTATAACTCAAACCATAGTTTCTTTTTTTCACCAAAATCATAACATACTATTTAGGTAATTTTAAATGAATATATTCACACATTTATTCATTCAATAAATATTTCTTGAAGACTACTATGTGCCTGGAGATAAAATAATACATTAAAGAGAAATGGATCCCAGCCTTCAGGAACTTATATGCTGGTGGGGAAAACAGGCAAGGAACAAGCACATGGAGCCATGTGTGTCATGATGGGAACAGCTCAATCTACTGTAGCAGAGCTGGAGAGGAGCACTCAATCCATATACAAGGGCTCAGGAAAGCTTCCTGAAGGAAGGAACAATTAAGCAGACTTGTAAAATGAGTAGTAGGGCTTGGACACACACAGAAAGGCAGAAATGGAAAAGATTTAAGGCAGAGAAAATACATGTTCTAAGGCCTAGAGGCAAGAAACAAAGGTATATTCTTCAAGTGACTGAAATAGATTTCATACAGCCATATTATCCAAAGATTAAAAATGCTTTATAGTCGGGGCACCTGGGTGGCTCAGTCAGTTGAGCACCTGCCTTCAGCTCAGGTCACAATCTCAGGGTCCTGTAACTAACGCCCCCCAACCAAGTCTGGCTCCCTGCTCAGCAGGGAGTCTGCTTCTCTCTCTCTCCTTCTGCCCCTCCCCCATGCTCGTGCTCTCTCTTGCTCTCTCTCTGATAAATAAATAAAATATTTAAAAGAAAATTCTAAAAAATGCTTTATATTCCTTAATGTGAATAAAACTTACTTTATATAAATTAAACCTTTCCTTCTGCTGTGGCTGCTCCACTGTTGGGATGGATGCACCACTGATGCACTAATGTCATTAATGCATTAACGCCACTGAAGTTGACGTACGTGTTGATGCACTGATACTACTGATGTCACTGATGTCACTGATGCAGTCCCCAACCGTCACCAACCGTCACCAACCATCACTCTACACTTCCCTCTTTGACAACCTAATCATAACTGTTTAACTGGTGCTATTTTTAAAAGTCCTACGCTTTTTCTTGTACAATTAGCTATAGTTAATACATCTTAGTTATCAGATAATACTGTAATACCAAATTTAATACCCTCCTTGTATGGTTGACCCTTAAACAAAACAGGGGTCAGGAGTATCAACCATCCACACAGCGGAAAATTTATGTATAACTTTTGACTCCCCAAAACTGAACTACTAATAGCCTACAACTGACCAGAAGCTTTAGCAATAACATAAATAGTGAATTAGTACATATTTTGTATGTTATATGTATTATAACTGTATTCTTAAAGTAATCTAGAAAAAAAATGTTAAATCATAAGGAAGAGAAAATACATTTACAGCACAGTACTGTATTTATTGAAAACTATCCACACATAAGTGACCTGAAAACATGTGTTGTTCGAGGGTCAACTGTATGTGTTTTTCTCTTCAGTTTCTTAGGAACCATCAGAAAATCCTGATGCTCTCCTTCTATCAATTTACCGCTGAAATCCACAACCACAAGAGGGTTTGAAGAATCAGTTAAAAAGCTGAACATGAGGATTAGCTAGTTTATTTTCAAATGAACAAATACTTTTGGCTAAAACCTTAACCACTCAGATATATACACTACAGTACGACACATTTTTCAGTTGCAAATGCGGGTCTTTAAGAAATTAGAGGTTTCCCAGAAGAAAGGAGTCTATTTTTCCAGGTGGCTGCAGTGTTTTTCACTGCCATTGTAGCACAACTGAGGCTTCTCCTACCATGGACCCACCGGAGTTTTGATCAATAAACCAACCAGAAACAGGCTCCTGTTATACTGTACTGTTACAGAGATTTTCTTCTAATGATTTCTCAACTCTTTCGAATGTAGCCAAGGAGAAAAGATTCTGAACTTTGCTATACATATATATTCAAAACTCAGTTTCTACTATTTTTCTCAAAAGTAAGCAGCATGTTCTAGTCTAATGCTGGGCATCTAATAGAATTAACTGAGGAGAAAATCCAGACAGTGTATCAAGTTCACCAATGTAGAAAGAATTTAAAAAACATGGATAAGGAAAAAACCAAAAGAGTAGTAGGAAAATAGACAAAATATATGAACAGTTTACAAAAAAGGAAAGGCCAACGGTTCTGGAGTATATAAAGTAAGGTACAACCTGAGTCAAAACAAGATAAGTACAAATTAAAGCAACACTCAGTCACTATTTTTCACTATTAGATAGTCAACAATCACAAAATTAATACCACACTGTGTTGTTAAGTGTATGGAGAAATAGGCAATATTATATATTGCTGGCAGGAATGTAAATTGATTCAATCTCTATGAAGTACAGTTTTACAATATATGTCAGGTAATCTACTCTTAAACACAGACAATTCTTTTTCTAGGAATTTATCTGATAGAGTCAAACATGCGCAAAATGATACATGTGCAAGATATTTTACTGCATGGGGTGCCTGGGTGGCACAGCGGTTAAGCGTCTGCCTTCGGCTCAGGGCGTGATCCTGGCATTATGGAATCAAGCCCCACATCAGGCTCCTCCACTAGGAGCCTGCTTCTTCCTCTCCCACTCCCCCTGCTTGTGTTCCCTCTCTCACTGGCTGTCTCTATCTCTGTGAAATAAATAAATAAAATCTTTAAAAAAAAAAAAAAAGATATTTTACTGCAGCATTGTTCATGATATAGCAAAGACTAGAAACAACCCACATGTCCATCAATGGATGATTGGTCAAATAAATTTTGATGTATCTATTCAGTGATAGTCTGCAGCCATAAAAATTAATGAGGATTCTCTTTTTGTAACAATATGAAATGATTTCAAATGCTGAGTTTTAAAAAAAATACAAGTTACAAAACCACATGAAGAGTATGCTACCATTTGCATAAAAAGAGATGAGAGGGAGTAGCTACATATATATTTATTTGTATATGCATAAAACACTTCTGGGAGTATATTAGAAAACTGATAGCATTGTTTTGGCTGGATGTTTTGAACCATTGTTTGAACTGGATAGCTGAGGAATGGCATGGAAGGGAGATTTTCATTATAAGCCCTTTCGTAATTTTTTATTTTTGAACCATGTGGGTACATTTCCTATGCAAAACAATAAATAAAATTTAGATTAAAAAAAAAAAAAGAAACACCTTAGCCTGAGCATCAGGAGTTCTGATCCCTGGTTCTCTCAGGCTCTGTGGTCTTAAATCACCTCACATCTCTGTGGCTCATTTTTCCTAGACTGGCAAATTTCTAATTGTAGACTTTTATGCATATGTAAGAAATCCTAGCCTCAGGGGAAAAACAAAATAATACTTTTATGCATTTCACATGCAAAGCTTAATGGTGGCTCTGGCCAACACAACTGTAATTCATTTCTTTATAATCATACAGCAAAGGGCCAGACTCTATGCAGTCCCATTCTCTTCTTACAAATACATGACATCAACATGGTCTTTATGGAAATTGGAAGTATACACAAAGAGCCCCTATAACCATATGCCAAGCAAGCAGGTGCCTGTCATTCTCCAATTCCTGAAGAGAGGTGGTTCTTACTCTTTAAGACAGCTCACTTAAGGAGTGCCAAAGACACAAAAGCCCATCCACCTCACCCATTCACACTGCAGTGTACATATGCTTCATTCAATACAGAAGTATGCTGGTTCATATCTGTGCATACACAACTTACCGATGCATATACAACTTAGTGGTTGGCATACATATATGTATACAATAAAACCCACTACGTGAATTTACCTGAAAGTAAATTTATTGTGTGTGTGTGTATACACACATACATATACACACATATGTATACACACACACGTATATATACACACACACACTATGTATATACACATATATATAAAAATAACCTTAAAGTAATAATTTACCTTAAAATCTACTTATGACCAAAAGGGGCACAAATATCATTGTTGCAAACATGCAACACTCTACACAGTAAGGTTAACCAAATAACTCAAAATACTCCAACAGTAACTCATAATTATAAGGCAAAAGAGCATCAACTAAAATCATTACCAAAGTCAACAAAACAGGGACAACTGGGTGTTTCTCCTTGACTATCCACATGGGAACAAGTACAACAGGAGTTTTGTAAATTTGCCAGGAAATACATAGTAGCCAGACTCTTTAGCCACAAATATACTGACTTAGAGTCCTCTAGTTACCTGTTAATTTTCCTCATGAAAACCAAATTTTGGTCTACTTTAATATTTCTTCTAATAGATTATTGGCTTCTACTCATAACCTAAAAATGAAAGTCTATGGAACAAGTCATTCACCTCTGTTTTCCTCATTTGTAAAATAGTACTTATTCCCTATCTCACAGGATTATATGGAGGATCCAATATTGAAAAGGTTGCAACAATATTTTATAAACTGTGATCAGGTTGTTAAATCCCCCATTAAACCCTAAAACAACCCTGACTGCAAGAGCCATGCACCTTGAGCTGCCAGGGACAATGACTGTTGAATTGTTAAAGGTCTCAAAGGACCCTTGGAAGACTGAGGAATTAGGAAAATGTCAATGTTCAGTTGAATAACTGAAATTACTTATAACTCTATAACTAGAAAATTATGTATTGAGGATACACTGACAGATTCATACAGATATATACATATATGTATATGTGTATGTGTGTGTATATATGTATTTCACCAATATATACATGTATATTTCACCAATACAAACAAATTGCCTAACAAGTATGGTTTGCTGTTACACTCAATTTCTAGTTTCTGGTAAACAACTGTTGAAGTAGCAAAACAAACCAAATTTTCACATTCTCCACTTGGGAAATATGCCCTGTAGATATTTAATAACGCATTCTGCTTTTTTGAAATTATTATATTAGTATATACAAACTTACCTTCAGGATCTGTTTTAATTACAAATGTGTCATGCATAAAACATGTGGAATCATTTCAATATGTTCATTATCCTTTACCCCATTCTTCAATTCACAAGGCAAGTTTAATTGTAGTATATTCATCAACTCTTCTTTAGTCTTAAGATTTCTGCAGATATTAGTTCAGCTGAAATTTCTAGAAAATAGTCCTCTGGCAGGTTATCCCTGCTTGGGTTCCACTTCAGAGGACAGTATTAATCAATGTACTGGAAAACACATAAGCACCAAAACCACATTAAATCTAAGCTCCATCCCATAGGGCTATGATTATGGAAATAGATTCACATATTTTAGTAGATAATATTAGCAGCCACAATTCTTTCTCAAATGAAACCTGAAGCAGTCATGCAGATTAGCACCGGTTTAACATTTTAAAATTTAGTTTTTAATCGGGCTTGGGAGGAAATGATTGTAGCCTCCCTGGTTATTTACTCTCCCCTCTTCACTAAGGTAACATGAAGCTTAATTATACTTATGTTGGGACTATTTGCTCTTCTGAAGTTTAAGTTTCAATGAATGTTGAATCATTAAATACTTGCAGTAGAAACATTAAAAAATTCCTTTCCCCAAATCAAGAGACTCAAGAAATCCCAAACAACCTGAGGCTGAAGGGATTGAAGCGTAATTAGTTGATAGATACAGTAATATTTATTTGAGACAATAAAACCAGAATCTGATTCTCAGATGAGAAGCCAAATTGGAAAGCCACAGAGGGTGAAATAAAGAGGCAAACTCCTAAAGAAAACTAGAGAACTTCAGGAGAAAAACAAAAGTAAGAAGTTATTAGAATTGGGTGGTGGTATTAAACATTGAGGGCATCTTAGGTGATTTTTTATAAGGGTGAGGTGGCCTGAGGGGAAAGGGTCTAATCGAATTGGCGCTCAAGTGGCTGAAAGGAAAGCAATTTGACCAGTCATCAAAAAAGTGGTTCTGAGATCCAGAAAAAAAGCAAAAACAAAAACATTTCTATCCCAATAAGGAAACATTAGACCAGAGAAAAAGAGCTCTATCTTGATACTAGAGCAATTGTTTTTATCCCTTTTTTTCCTAGCATGACACATATGACAAATGACGTTCCAAGACACATCCCCCACAAGCACAAATATGTGCAACTCTACATTTCATCCCTCTCTCTTCGAGTTTGCAATTATAATGTGTGACTACATCATCTTTGTGGGATAAGCACTCTAATGTGTGGGAAAATTAATTATTAATTACTTGGAATATACCTCACAAATGACTCTGAACGCAGGTTGTTACCCAACCAAATTAAGACAAATTAAGGTAAGACAAATTAAGAAAGGTAACTAGAAATTCCTAGAAAAGGTCAAAGTGTCTGACTACTTGTAGTAAGTTCATGAGAGCCCACAGGTTAAAAGAATTCTATATTATCCAAAGGCTCGTTGGATTTGAGCTCTGTCACTCAGACTACCAGTCCTCCATACTAGCAGCCAAGATATCTGTACCAAGCTTACACTACCTTCTATTTCAACATTAGGAAATCAGAATAAACAAAACCCAATGCAAATTTTACAAGTTACAACCTATGCATCTTTAATTTTGGGAAACCTTTTGAAAATCTATCAGCTCACACGCCCAATATAGAATTTTCTAAACTAAGCTTTATAAAGGATAGATTGAGAAAACAAAAGTTGGCCACCCAGGGAACTTGCTTCTGATTTGGATCTGGTCAAAAATATGAAGCTAAAGGGACGCTGGTTGGTTAAGCATCTGCCTTCAGCTCATGTCATGATCCTGGGGCCTTGGGACTGAGTCCCACATGGGGCTCTTTGCTCAGCAGGGAGCCTGCTTCTCCCTCTGCCTGCCACTCTCCCTGCTTGTGCTCTCTCCCTCTCTCTCTCTCTCTGACAAATGAATCAATAAAATCTTTAAAAATAAATAAACAAAAAAATAAACTTTAAAAAAATATGAAACTAAAAACCCACCACAGCGTACTGAAATATACAGAGAAAGATCAAAATTCTCATTTCACATCTTTTAGGAAGCTTATTTTGTGTATATCTCTGGTTTTTTTTGAGATGCAATACTTACTGTCATTACTATTCAGACTGAAATCAAAGCACATACACCCTGTAAATTTATTTAATTTGTCTGCTTTGTCTCATCTCTCCATTAAGATTGCAAATTTCAGTTAATCAGGATTGTACCCCTCTTAGCCCTTAGAGCAATGCTAATCATATAAATTCTTATATGATTAACTAATAAAACAATTTTAATTAATTCCTGTGTATTTTCCTAACACTGTTTTCTTGTTGTCTATTATTTTCTGTGGGTTTATTTAAATGCTATTATAGTTAAACAAAACAAGTAGTGTGAGTATGGGTAACACCTAAGGCAACTGGCAGATGTCACGAATTGAGAATTTTAAAAAAAAAAATTGCCTTTAATCAGATACAATATCAAAAACTAAATATCCTTTTAATCTTAGGAACTGCTTTTAGCATAGAAATATCAGCAAACTCTTGGGATAAACAGAACAAAATGCACATCAGAATCTAAGGAATCTTTTTGTTCTACATATTATAGTCCTAATAACACAAGTTGTGTTCAATATGTCAGTCTAATGGTTTCTTTTTGCATCAATTTTACTATTGAAAGTTATCTTCTTACTCCTAGTATTACTTCCTTCAAGAAAGTTCTTACCAAGGTAAGTCTGAGGAAATGTAAATCTAAGCAAAACAACTTAGAGACCTTAATTTATAGAGATTCACATTTATAGACACATTATCTTTTTTTTTTTTAATCTTAAAGAGATGAACTTCATTCTTATTCTGAGAACTAAGAGGGCCACAAAAGGGTTTCAGCAGAGGAATGAAAAGACCAGATTTGTTTTAGGAAGATTACTTTGGTATGTGGGGATAGACTGAAGAGGATGCATTTTAAAAATAGAATCCAGTGAATAGGATATAGCAGTTACCCACAAGAAAAGAAATCTGTACTTGTACTAAGGCAGTGATAAGACAAACAGAAAAAGGAAATGGACTCCAGAGATTTTAAGGAGGTGGTATGTACAGTAACTAGATTGCGTATGGAGTGCTTAGAAAGGGAGAGGTTTCAGGACAACTCACTGATTTTTGGCTTAGGAAACTTGGAGGATAGTAATAACTCAGAGAATTCAGGCAGATGTGGAAGGAATAGATTATAAATTCAGTTTAACATATTAAAAGTTATCTGTAGGCTAAAAATGGAGGTCAACTCATACTGTAAATTCAGCTGCAAGATCAACTTTAATTGTAAAGTCATGTTGTTAGATGATTAGTGCATAAATATATTACAGTCACTACTCAGAACAAAGGAAGAACTAAAAGCAGTGCTCAGGATGGTGAGTCATGTGAAATTTCTAATAAATGTGCAGGAGAAACAAGTTAGTCAGTAACCCCAATTAGAAGGTGTAAGGGGTAGTCTAGCCAGTTGGCATGAGCCCCAAAGGAAGTACAACATGAAAAGAGAAACAAAAGTTTTGAAGTAGACAAAGGATGCTGACCTCACCTCACCCCTTCCCAGAGCTGTCGTCTGGAACACCAAAGAGGAGTGCAGTCACCTGGCCAGGATGCAAAAGGGGTGGGGCTCTGGATGAATGCCAGGTGCTATAATGCAGTTTCTTTCTTTTTAGCCCTCCAGTATCCAAACCCTAGGTAGGAAGCTGGGCTTGGCCTTGGGAGGAAAGAAGAAGCCAAAGAAGAAAAAGACTCTCCTTTCCCCTGCCCCCTGCAAAAAGGGCACTCACATGTGGCCTAGGTTCAGCCAACTCCATGTCCCACACTCCACCCTGAAGCAGTCATATAAGGGTGCGGCCAACTTGAGAAATTCTTCACGGCACACACAGGCAGCAATTTAAATGACAAGTAGGACATGAGGCATATTGTAAACATTAAGTATTCCAACAGATGATATCCCTTAAGCATCAACAGGGTAGGAAAAGACTCCTAATACTCACGTCATGCTGAAAGGCACCATTTTCTATCGTGAGAATGTATTCTTTGGTCTGGTCTAATTTGAGAACCAGAAGGAAGATGGGGGAGGCCATGGGGGAATAGACAGATATGTCAAGTTGAAAACCAGCAGCTAGCAGTAATTGTAAACATAAAACATCTTAGTATTTTTTAATTCTAAAATGGCAATTTCTACAGGGGGCGCCTGGGTGGCTCAGTCAGTTAAACCCCTGCCTTCAGCTTGGGTTAAGATCTCAGGGTCCTGGGATGGAACCATGAGCCGCTGAGCTCCCTGCTCAGGGGGAAGTCTGCTTCCCCCCCCCAAAATAAATAAAATCTTAAAAAAAAAAAAAAAGATTCTCTCCCTCTTATCTCTCCCCTGCTCTCTTGCATGCTCGTTCTCTCTCTCTCTCTCTCTCTCAAAAAAAGAAAAAATGTCACGGTATCCTAAGGGCTTTCCAAAATTAGGAATATCTCCTATCTCCCCAGACTGTGTTTTGGTTGTTTGGATCCCCATGAAAAAGAAATTATATAAGAGATAAAACTTGTTAAAATATTTTACTATTTCTTATCAAATGCAGGGCCCAGCAGGGCCTGCACAATCCCTACCTATGCCTGAAAGTGAGATACTACAACCATGTCAACATTCCTGGGGTTTGAGAGATGAAACTCCCTTGGCAATGAGGTTTTTTTGGGGGGTGACAGAGGAATGGTCCTTGAACTTGACAGAGGTAAGCCTCCATGGGTGTTGACAACAGTCTTATCAAGACAGGGCAGAGGGTAGAGGCAAGGGTAAGAAGAGAGTAATGTTCCCACCCCATTAACTGTTTCACTCTTCAAATTATATAGCTAGTCATAATTTTCCTTTACCTTACAAGAGAAACCTAGGGAAACATGTAAGGCAAACAACCATGACTGCTAAATGAAAGGGTTTCTAGCAGATAAGTAGACCTTCCATGTTTTCTTGTATTGATTACATAGCCCATCTCTGGGAAAGGCACTGTTAAAACACAATTCAACTGAGTAAATTTGAAGTTCTAATTGGCTTTATCAACAATTCATGAATCGTTAACCTCTCACCTAGCAAACAGAAGGGAATTCTGAGTAGTTATACAAAATGGAAGGTTTTTAGAAGCAGAAAGAGGACAGGACATGGAAGGTAAGTGAGTAGATTAAGCTGCTCAGAAACTCCAGGCTGATTGGTTTAAAATGCCACTCCTGGGAGAGGCTGACACTGCAATGAGGTTAGGTATTAAGTCTTGATGGGGCTTAGCAAAAGTGACTCCATTTGGGGCCTGTTGTTTCTTGTTAACAGTACAATGACTCTGGTTGCCTCACTTATACACAGCAGTTCATGGTCTCAGTCCAGGCATCCTATCTGCTTCCCATGAAAAGGAAAAATAATTTCTTAAGTGTCAGGTCTCATGCATTAGATTGTCCCATGGTTCTATCAATATAAAATCACTTTTGTCTCTGCATCTTGAACTCAGCTTCAGTCCCACAGCAATAAACTTACATATGACTGATTATGATAATTAATACATTGAACTCTAGTGAGCTCAGTTTTGAAACTGTGACATCCTTTGCAATGATAAGCAGCCCTATTAATCTGGAGAATTCCAGTATAAAGGGGGTCCAAAAGGCATGGTGGATAAAACTGACAGAGGGCAGTGGAAGGGTTCATTTGAGAGGAAGGGGTTGCAGCACAGAGCCAAGCTAGAATAGCCATATTGGAAAGGACCAAAGCCTAAATGGGCTGACATTTCGGGGACATAAAAGATGACAGTGAGATTAGCTAGGCACAGTTCTGACTGGAATGCATCCCAGGTTACTGTGCTGAGACAGAGTAAAGAATTCAGCGTTGCCTTGTTCTTGCTGTATGGGCAGAAATCTCTACAAAGGACTGATGTGCTCTGGGCTCTGAGCTGAAAATTGGTTGAAAAAAGAGTTTTATGTTTTAGCAAATTACAGGCAGCAGGGCACTGAGTTGTCAGGTGAGGGTGAGGCCCATGTCAGAACGGAAGTAACCACCATTCTGGCAACCTTTTAAAGAAGCAAAGCAAATGACAGTATGTTCTCTCTCCTCATACTCAAACTCTTGTGACTCCTGTTCTACCTTTATCTTTACACATAACTTTCCAATCAGTCTGCTTCTATTCTATACTCTGTAAATCTGGCAATTATAAATTGTAAGCCCAGGAGGCCAAGAACTATGTCTGTCTTGTTCTATACCATATCCCTAGCACATAGTACAGGGCCTGATAAATAGATATACGATAAATATTTGTTGAACTGGTAAATGAATTAAATTTTTTACCCAAGTGCCACATACTTTGTCATCATATCTCTCACTTTATCACAATATACTGAAAATTTAAGAGAAAACTTCTATAATATTCTTACATAATTTTTCAGGCCCTTTTTCTTGGGTATATACCAAACTATTATGTCATAGATTAAGGACTTAGAGCAAACTCTAACAACTGAAATCATAAGTAGGATACTAAGAATATAATGAAAGTAAAAATAAAGTATACCGACTCATGAAATCTAAGTTTGACTGAGGTCTGGATAAGCTCCAGATACTCATTCCATCCCTATGCGCACTACCTTTCTATCAGGTGAATGTACTCTTTGTGATATTTGGACAGAGGGTGGTAACTGGGAGGGACTGGTACATGACTATCAGAACAACAGCTGCTCTGAAATTTTAAACAGAAATGTCTTGACATTTATAGAAGAAAGTTTTCTAAAATATTAATTTCCAGGGGCACCTGGGTGACTCGGTAGCTTAAGCATCTGCCTTTGGCTGTAGTCATGATCTCAGGGTCCTGGGATTGAGCCCCACATTGGGCTTCCCTGCTCAGCAGGGAGGCCACTTCTCCCTCTCCCTTTGCCCCTCCACCCTGCTCACGCTCGCTCTCTCCCTCTCAAATAAATAAATAAAATATTTTTAAATTAATATGAATTTAAAAATTAAAAATTAAAAAAATATTAATTTCCACAGATATATCTAGCAATAAATTGTGAACACTGGGAAAAACATGACCTAAAAAACATGACTGGTGATATAAGAAATTCAGTAAAATCCTAATTAAAGTACATTCTGCATAATAATGATTCTTTTTTTTTTTTTTTTTTTTTTTGAGAGTGAGAGAGCATGAGCAGGGTAGGGGGTGGGTTAGGGCAGAGGGGGAGGGAGATGCAGAGCCCCTGCTGAGCAGGGAGCCCGACAGGGACCCTGAGATCACAACCTGAGCCAAAGGCAGATGCATAACCTACTGAGCCACCCAGGCACCCCCCGCATAACAGTTCTTACCAGTATATGCCTTTTAGCAAATGATTGTAAACACCTTAGAGAAATGTGGCACAGATTTATAGCCCTTGAACATTTCAAAAAATAATTACTTCTAAATACAAAAAAATAAAAAGGACTAATACACTCCTGGTATTATACGTGCTACCCACTTTAGCAACTTTAAATTATTTAGAAACTACGCATCTACACTTGCGCTAATATTATAGAACAGCTTGGCGTTATTCAAATCGTTACCTTTCTTCAGTTATAAATATGGAAGAAAACTATTTTGCTTAGAGATTTTTTCCCCATAAAGAAAGCATGGGTATCCGCTCTTTCAGTAATCTGCCCATCTTTAACTGTCTTACAGCTTTCTGCTCCACTGAAATGGCTTTTTTTCCCCCAGAAAACCCATGAATGTTACTGCAAAATTATATCTTCCTTAATATTTTTATAGCTCTGAATCTTCAGTAATCCTCTTCTTCTGGAAAACTCTTTGTTCCATTTGAAGAGAAAGGAAAAGTGGGTTTGAGACCTGACTCCGCCTGTAGATAAGACAGTAAACAGTCACTTAACCTCACTGGGCCACCTAAGTAAAAAAGAAATAATATTTACCTTACAGAGTTTATGTGAGAAAAATAAGACATTGTGTGTAGCAATTCTTTGTAAACTGTGAAATCTTACAGACCTATTAGTGTCTTAATATTTGGCAACTAAAATTGACCCATCCCATCAAAAATCTGTCGTCCCTACATTCATCTTCAACTTTAATGCAAATAATTCAATCCAATTCCAAAACAATACATGTTTACTATGTTAAACGTTTATTCAATAAGTTTTCCTATATTCAGTGTACTAGGGGCTAAAGATCCAAAAAGGAATGCTCAAGGAAGAAGGAGAAAATCATATGGGCTCAGCTGTCCCAATGTATTTAACACAAGAGAAAAGCCTTGAGCCATGTTTTGTATAATCATAATCAAAATGCTTGACTTTTTTTAAGTTTTTTTTTCTCATTTTTCTTTGTTCACTTGCCAAATTTCAAGAATGCCTAGAGAGGAAACATAAATTTTATTTAATTAAAAGCTTTCAGAGCCCTGAAGTTGCTAGAGAACACTGTGCCTTCAGAGACAACAAACCATCCTTCCCATCAATACATTTAAAATCATAGTGTAATGTAATATCAAACTTATTTCTTAGTCTTAACACATAGAAAGGTTGACAGAATCTCTCAAGTCCCTGATTCTTTCATTAACTGCCTAACTTCATCAGAGATCCATAAGCACTTGTTTCTGGTCCTAAGCCCCTAAGACCTCTCCTATTTGGATAAGCTTGGACAGATCATGTATAAATACAAAGACTACTTTGCCACCCAAGGCTATAGTCAGACTCTTCATGTGTCTTTTATTTCCTACCCTAGTGCCTGCTAGGCTTCCCAAGGGTGAAAGTGAAAGGGGAGGTCAAACTTCTTATCAGGCACACGGGAGAGAAGAACAGAGAGGACAATGGAAAGGAAGGGAAGAGGAAGAGATTCAAAATACGGTACCACTTCCAAAAAAATCATGTGAAAAAAGCCCTTTCAACCTCTTTATACTTCCCTCTCAAACCTTCCCTATTATGCCAAGTTCAACCTCACACTCCAGTTGTAAGTACCTGAGGACTCCATTCCAGATCTGAGTTACTTTTCCCTAGAGGGAGAAAGAGGGAAGCAGGAGTTCCTCGAACCCACACAGAGACCAGAGTAAGCCACTAATAATACCAATTTAACCAGTTCAACGATCGTTTTCTTTTATGAAACTCAGTCCTGAATGTATCAAAATGATAAAACCATTCACAAAGGAGGAAATTTAAATGGCTATTTTTTCAAATGAGCATGCAAAATTATTTGGACCTGCCCATATCTGCTATGACCATTAAGCTCTAGATTTTCATTTCATTTCTGGTGAGTTAAGAGAACAATGACCTCTCCCTACTGAATGCCCTAAGTACCTCTCGAACGCAACTTTAATGATTTGAATTGGGTCAAAATATATGTAAAGATTGGCCTTTGAAGAATTATTACTTCCAAGATCATATCAATGAAAAGAAAACTCTATATTCAATCCTATAAAAACCATACTTTATTAGAGCTAGAAGGAACCCTGGAGTCCATCCACTCCAATGCTTTGCAAACTGAGCTCTCTACTGCAGTAGAGGAGCTTGGGAATTACTGAGAGATAAAGGGGTGACTTCAGGGACAGAACTCTGCTGCCTAATCCCATCCCACTCCTAACTTTGACCTCTGTCTTATCTAAGAGGTTTCTGCTCAGTTTGTTTGGCTTTGTTTTTAAGAAAAAGTCCCAATACTAAAAATAAATTTGAAAACCAATAGACTCCTCATTTTCCAGGCAAGGAAATTATCGAGAGAGATAATTGGCCCAAGCAGCTCAATGGCATAGCCAGACGAGAATGCAAGCCTTCCCATTCCGCAGTACTATACTGCCTCCTCTCCAAAAACAGCGTTAACAGAATCAACAGAGACAGAAACTGTGCACACTTAACATGTTTTTTTCTAACTCAAATTATTTTTTTTTTGCAATAGGAATAAGAAAACAAATTGAAAGTTTGTCTAACAAAGTAGCCACTAGCCTACATGACTTAAATTTTAATTAATTAAAATGAAACTAAATGAAACATTCACAGTTATTCGGTCACACTAGCCATATTTCAAGCATTCAATAGCTACATGTGACAACTGTTTGACAGCACAGATATAGAACAGCTCCATCACTGCAGAAAGTACTATTGGCAAATGATAGTGTAGACAGCATCCCAGCACTGTCTGAACGAAACGGCATTTGATTCATGTCTCATAAATCCAACCAACAGACACTAATCACCTCAATTCAGTACTATAATCCCTGTCAAAGAAGAATGGGGCAACATACACATTTTACTGCCCACTTTCTTCTACTTAGTGAAAGCACAAATATATGCCACACAAAAACTTTGGAATTTATCCTGTAACATTTCTCAATACAGCCAATCATGCTCAAGGAGAAAGTTTACGTACAGAAAAAATAATTTTTCAACTGTAATTGTTAATATTTTCCTTAATATAATCTTACATGAAGCAAAGAAAAAAATGGAAACAGCATTGCCAAGATTTTTTAAATAGGGTTTGGTGAGGAATCTAGGAACTCTATATTGATATCTTAACCTTATTATTATACATTCTCCATAAGAATCAATCCAAGTAAACTTGAGCCAGTTTTTTATAATTTACAAGGAAACTCCTACAGTAAGATATATTCGAAGATTACACACTTTTCCAACAATACTCTAAAGGACCATAAAGCATGTGAGAAAACAGTATTTACCATTAAAAAGATTTCAGTTTAATGTTGACCCTGGCCCTAAGGCGAGTCAAATTGCTTCAGAAATTCTTTGCTAGTATAGTAAAAGATAAATTTCCTTTTGTTAAGTCAAAAGCATCTTAAAATGGAACTCAATGAAAAAGAAGTACTCTAAGATAAAAATTAGAGACAGAAAGAAAGGGAAGTGGGAAATTTTACAGCAAGCCCTCATTTCCTAGCATTAATAATAAGTTTTATCTAAAGGTGATTATAAAGTTTAGCACCTTTACTACTCTTCCCTGGAACTCTAACAAGTACCAGACACTTACCTCTCTAACCAAACAAGGAAATAACCATAATTTAATGCTTGCTTTTTTTTATTTTAAGCTTTTATTTATTTATTTATTTATTTATTTATTTATTTATTCATTTATTTATTTATTTGAGAGAGAGAGAACACACGAGCGGGGAGAGGGGCAGAAACACAAGCAGACTCCACACTGAGCACAGAGCCTGACATGGGGCTCTATCCCAGGACCATGGGATCATGACCTGAGCCAAAGTCAGATGCTTAATCGGCTGAGCCACCAAGGCATCCCATAATTTATTTTTTCTTTTTTAAATTTTTTTATTTAAATTCAATTTAGGTAACATATGCTGTATTATTAGTTTCAGGGGTAGAATTTAGTGATTCATCAGTTGCATATAACACCCAGTGCTCATTACATCAAGTGCCCTCCTTAATGCCCATCATCCAATTACCCCATCCCCCCACCCATCTCCCTTCCAGCAACCCTCAGTTTGTTTCCTACAGTTAAGAGTCTCTTACGGTTTGTCTCCCTCTCTGTTTTTGTCTTATTTTACTTTTCCTTCCCTTCCCCTATGTTCATCTCCTCATCCCCACAGCATTTCCCAGCATTCCACTAGATTCCTCCCTCTGCTGTCAACATTTATTTATTAAAAAAACAGCATCAACAATGAAATTGAAGAGGGTATTTCCTGAGGTCAGACTATATTGCTCTATTTGCTACATCCACTGACAATGAAAGAAGACAGCACACCAAGACTAGAAAGGGCCTGTGTACACCAAGGAGGCTCTCAGACCTCTCCACTCCCGGCAACAAAGGTCAGCTGCTTCAGCAAGAACACTGAGGGCCTCGACCCCACTTCCTTCCTGTTCATTCTTTATTCCTGCCAACTCTTCACTTAGTTCCTCACTCACATCTTAAACTGCTAAATCACTTATTTAACTTTATCTCTCAATCCTTTTATTTAATCTACCATGTGCCTCAGTTTCACCTTTTTATCTAACTTTACCTTTCACTCAGTTTTATTCTTTTACTTTTGTCCTTATTTCATTTTTTTCACTTTTATTATTGAAATACAACTGGCATACGATGTTGTATTAGCTTCAAGTGTACAACAGTGACTCAACAATTTTATACATTACTCAGTGCTTACCACAATAAGTCCAGCCACCATCTAATACCAAACAACATTACAATATTATTGACTATATTCCTTAATTATATTCCTAATTCCTTCCCATCTCTGTGACTTATTTACTTTATAACTGTAAGTACAAACTTCTAGTTTGTCCTTATTTCATGTTAAAATTGTTAATGTTACTGTAAAAAAATTAAAAATTTTTAAAAACTGTTAATATTACTGCTGGAATTTTAAGTTGTCTTATCCTAATTTGTTTCTCTTTCCTTTTTAGCTTCTTATGCATTTCTTTTATTTACTTTCTACTATCTTAACCCTTTCATATTTCTCTAGGATAAAGTCTTAATTTATTCTCATGTTTAAACCATTTTTCATTGACATATCTACACAAGGGTGAGTATGAACAACATAATTTGGAGAGCAACCACCTTAGATGCCTGGCACTTTGGAGGCTTTCTCCTCCCTGCCCTCATACCCTCTATTCATATCCTCCAATTTGTTCAACAACTATATCTGTGTTCTCAGAAACCCATCTCTCAGCCCAGTGCAAGATGGCTCTGCAAGGCACCCTAAGTCCATTTCCTGGATAATACTGACAGACTGGGAACAGACCCCTCTGTCCTTGGACACAGGAAAAAACCCACGGTTTAAAAGAGCAACTTGCAGGGAGCCTGGGTGGCTCAGATGGTTAAGCATCTGCCTTTGGCACAGGTCATGATCCCAGGGTCCTGGGATCGAGCCCCGTGTCAGGCTCCCTGCTCAGCAAGGAGCCTGCTTCTCCCTCTCCCTCTGTTTGTGCTCTCTCACTCTCTCTGTTAAATAAATAAATAAAATCTTTTAAAAAAAGAGCAACTTGCATATAAAAGAGACACCACTAGAACTCTGCCAAGTAGCAGAGTTGCTGCAGGGAAGTTCTCCAGGTCTAACAGACTAGAGAATGACATGGATTTTGTTCCCACCCCACCTTGGAAGCCTGGACAAGAGGAGAGTCCAGACACCTTGGTAGGAAGGTCAATGGTCTTGGAGGGCTTGCAACTTCAGTGAGCCCAGGGTCCACAGGCCCACACCAGCCCTAGATGCACTGGGACACAGAAGAAAATCCAAGGTTTAGAGGGAACTGTGGTAATGCTCTCTCCCCTTCCACTTCAAGGGCCCAGACAAAAGCAGGGTCTGGCCACCATGAGGGGTGGTTCAGACACCATAAATTGAAGTTCAGGTCATCACAGAAGGCTTGTGACCTCAGCAAGCAGGCCCAGACCAGCCCTAGCTGCATTGGGAAACAGAAAAAAAAAAAAAAAAAAAAAACACAGTTTAGAGGGGCCAGGGAACTGTAGGAACATTTGTCTTGTTTTGTCTTTTTTTTTTCCTTTTTGGTTTTATTCTTTTCTTTTTTAAATTCTTTTTATTTTTCACTCTTTTTCCTCTTTTATTTTTTTACTTCTTTTATTTTTTTCTTTTATTATTATTTTTTATTCTCTCTGTAAAAAGTGTAAATAGTATATATAGTCATAGCTCCAGCCACCCAGAAAAAGTAACCAAACACATACAGTCTGCATATGGGTCACCACACACAAGACCACTCCTTCAATATTAAAGGTAGTCATTTCACTAATCCATACAAACAAACACAGAAAGTCAGGCAAAATGGGGATAAAGAAGAATATGCTTCAAAAGAAAAAATAATTTAAAAAAGAAAAAATAAGAAAAAAACCTCAGTAAAAGAATTAAATGAAACAGAGATACACAATATACCTGAAAAAGAATTTAAAGAAATGGTTATAAAAATAATCACTGGGCTGGAGAAAAGATAGAAGAAGTCAGTGAGACGTTCAATAAAGAGATAAAAAATATTAAAAAGAACCAATCAGAGCTGAAGAATATAATAACTAAAATAAAGAACCCACTGGAGGAACTCAACAGTAGATTAGAGGATGCAAGAGAACATATCAGTGATCTGGAAGATAGGATAATGGAAATCACACAAGCTGAACAGCAAAAAGAGAAAATAATTTTTTAAAAATAAGGATAGAGGGGTGCCTGGGTGGCTCAGTTGGTTAAGTGTCTGCCTTCAGCTCAGGTCATGATCCCAGAGTCCCAGAACTGAGCCCTGTGTCAGTTTCCTGCTCAGCAGGGAGTTGGCTTCTCCCTATCCCTCTACTCCTCCCCCTGCTTGTGCTCTCACTCACTCTCTCTCTCAATAAATAAAATCTTTTTAAAAATAAAAAATAAATAAAAATAAGGATAGAATAAGAAATCTCTTGAACATCAAGTGAACAAGCACTCACATTATATGAATCTCAAAAGAAGAGAACGAGAAAGGTATAGAAAACTTATTTGAAGAGATAATAACTGAAAACATACTTAACCTAAGGAGGGAAATAGATATATCCAAGTCCAAGAAACACAGAGCTCGAAACAAGATGAACCCAAAGAGATCCACACCATGGACATGTGAAAGGCTAAAGATAAAGAATCCTAAAAGCAGCAAGAGAGAAACAAAAAGTTACCTAGAAGGGAAAACCCTGTAAGACTCTCAACTGATTTTTCAGCAGAATCTTTGTAAGCCAGAAGAGAGTGGCATGATGTATTCAAAGTGCTGAAAGGAAAAGACCTACAACCAAGAATGGTTATCATTCATATTTAAAGGAGATATAAAGAGCTTCACAGACAAAAAGATAAAGGGATTTATAATCACTAAATGGGCCTTACAAGAAATGTTAAAGGGACTTCTTTAAGTGGAAAAAAAGGCCATAATTAAACATCAGAAAAATATGAATAAAAAGCTGTAAAATATGACCACTTATAAATAAAATGCGAAGAGGGGAGTAAAAAGGAAAGAAAAGGGGGAGGAAAAGAAAAAAATGTTGTTTTTTTGTTTTTTTCAGAATGTATTTGAACTTAAGTGACCATCAAATTAATATGGACTGCTACTTAAGTAGGATGTTATATATGAACCTCATCGTAACCACAAATCCAAAACCTATGATAGACATACAAAAAATAAAGAGAAAGTCAGACAAAACACTATAGATACTCATTGACGACAAAGAAAGAGAGCAATAAAAGAAAAAAGGAATAAAGAAGAACTACAAATTATAAAAATGTCAATATATACATACTTATCAATAATTACTTTAAGTGTAAATGGCCTAAATGTTTCAATCAAAAGACACAGACCAATAGAACAGATTTAAAAACAAGACCCATCTATATGCTGCCTACAAGAGATTCACCTCAGACCTAAATACACATACAGTCTGAAAGTGAAGTTCAGGATGGAAAAACATTTGCCATGCAAATGGAAGTGAAAAAAAAGCTGGGGTAGCAATACTTAATCATACAAAACCAACTTTAAAACAAAGACTATAACAACAGATAAAGAAAGGCATTAATAATGATAAAGGGATCAACTCAATAAGAGGATGTAACAATTGTAAATATCAACATACCCAACACTGGAGCACCTAAATACATAAAGCAAACATTCAAGGACATAAAGAGAGAAATGATGGTAATACAATAATAGTAGGGAACTTTAGCACTCCGAGGACATCAATGGATAGATCATCCAGACAGAAAATCAATAAGGAAACAATGTCTTTGAACAACACATTGGACCAGATGAACATAACAGATACACACAGAACATCCCACCCAAACACAGATTATACACTCTTTTCAAGTGCACATGGAACATTCTCCAGAATAGGTCACATGTTAGGACATAAAACAAGCCTCAATAAATTTAAGCAGACTGAAATCATACCATGCATCTTTTCTGACCACAATATGAAACTAGAAATCAATCACACACACACACACACACACACACACACACACACACACACAAACTGGAAAAAGCACAACATGTGGAGACTAAACAGCATAATACTAAACAACCAACAGGTCAATGAAGCAATCAAAGAAAGAAAAAAATACATGGAGACAAATGAAAATGAAAACAACAGTCCAAAATCTCTGGGACACAGCAAAAGCCATTCTAAGAAAAAAGTATATAGCAATACAAAACTACCTCAGAAAAAATAAAAAACTCAAACAATCTAATCTTACCCCAAAAGGAATGAGAAAAAGAACAACAAAATTCAAGGTGAGAAAAAGAAAGAAAATAATAAAGATCAAAGCAGAAATAAATGATGTAGAAACTAAAAGGACATTAGAAAAAAATCAATGAGGGGCGCCTGGGTGGCTCAGTCATTAAGCGTCTGCCTTCAGCTCAGGGCATGATCCCAGCGTTATGAGATCGAGCCCCACATTGGGCTCCTTGGCTGGGAGCCTGCTTCTTCCTCTCTCACTCCCCCTGCTTGTATTCCCTCTCTCTCTGGCTGTTTCTCTGTCAAATAAATAAATAAAAATCTTTAAAAAAAAGAAAAAAATCAATGAAACCAAGAGCTGGTTCTTTGAAAAGATAAACAAAACTGACACACTGTTAAGACTCACCAAGAAAAAAAGAGAAAGGACCCAAATAAGTAAAATTAGAAATGAAAGAGAAGCAACAATTGATACCACAGAAATACAAAAAGATTGTATGACAATATCATGAAAAATAATATGCCAACAAACTGGACAAGCTAGAAGAAATGGATAAATTCCTAGAAACATACAGCCCTCCAGAACTGAACCATGAAGAAATAGAAAATGTCAATGGACTGATTATAAGTAACAGAACTGAATCACTAATAAAAAACTGACATAAAATAAAAGTCTGGGACTAGATGGATTCACAAGTGAATCTTACCAGACATTTAAAGAAGGTTAATATCTATTCTCCTCAAATCACTCAAAAAATTGAAGAGGAAGGAAAGCTTCCAAAATAACATTCTACAAAGCCAGCAGCTAGCTGATAGCCTGATACCAAAACCATACAAAGACACCACAAAAAAAAGGAAACTACAGGCCAATATCCCTGATAAACACAGATGAAAAAAATCTTCCACAAAGTATTAGCACACTGCATACAGCAATACATTAAAAAGATCATTCACCATGGTCAGGCAGGATTTATTCCTAGGATGCAAGGATGGTTAAATATTCACAAATCGACATCATATACCACATGAACAAACAGAGGATAAAAATCATATGATCATCTCAATAATGCAGATAAAGCACTTGACAAGATTCAACACCCATTCACAATAAAATTCTCAAAAAAAAGAAGGAATATAACTCAACATAATAAAGGCCATAGATGAAAAACCTGTAACTAACATCAATCTCAATGGTGAAAAACTGAGAGTTCTCCTTCTAAAGTCAGTAACAAGACAAGGATGTCCACTCTCACCACTTTTATTCAACATAGTATTAGAAGTCCTAGACACACAGAATATAAAATCAATGCACAGGGGCACCTGGGTGGCACAGCGGTTAAGCGTCTGCCTTCGGCTCAGGGCATGATCCCGGCATTATGGGATCGAGCCCCACATCAGGCTCCTCCGGTATGAGCCTGCTTCTTCCTCTCCCACTCCCCCTGCTGTGTTCCCTCTCTCACTGGCTGTCTCTATCTCTGTCGAATAAATAAATAAAATCTTTAAAAAAAAAAATCAATGCACAGAAGTCAGATGCATTTCTATACACTAACAACGAGGCCAAAAAAAAGAGAAATCAAGGAATCGATCCCATTTACAATTGCACCCAAAACCATAACATACCCAGGAATAAACCTAACCAAAGAGGTAAAGGATCTGTACTCTGAAAAGTATAGAAAACTGATGAAAGAAATTGAGAAAGACATAAAGAAATGGAAAAATATTCCGTGCTCATGGACTGGAAGAACAAATATTGTTAAAACATCTGTGCTACCCAAAGCAATCTGCACATTCAATGCAATCCCTATCAAAATACCACAGACATTTTTCACAGAGCTGGAACAAACAATCCTAAAATTTCTATGGAACCAGAAAAGACCCTGAATAGACAAAGGAATGTTGAAAAAGAACACCAAAGCTGTTGGCATCACAATTCCAGACTTCAAGCTGTATTACAAACCTGTAATCATCAAGACAGTATGGTACCAGCATAAAACAGACATACAGATCAATGGAACAGAATAAAGAACCCAGAAATGGACCCATAACTCTATGGTCAACTAATCTTCGACAAAGCAGGGAAGACTATCCAATGGAATAAAGACAGTCTCTTCAACAAATGGTGTTGGGAAAATTGACAGCCACATGCAGAAGAATGAAACTGGACCACTTTCTTACACCGTATACAAAAAATAAACTAAAAATGGGTGGAAGATTTAAATGTGAGACAGGAATCCATCCAAATCCTAGAGGAGAACACAGGCAACCTCTTCGACCCCAGCCACAGCCAACTTCTTGCTAGACATGTCTCCAAAGGCAAAAGAAACAAAAGCAAAAATGAACTATTGGGACTTCATCAAGATAAAAAGCTTTTGCACAGCAAAGGAAATAGTCAACAAAACCAAAAGATAACAGACAGAACGGGAGAAGATATTTGCAAATGACATATCAGATAAAGGGCTAGTGTCCAAAATCTATAAAGAACTTATCAAACTCAACACTGAAAAGACAAAAAATCCAGTCAAGAAATGGGCAGAAGGCATGAACAGACATTTTTCCAAAGAAGACATACAAATGGCCAACAGACACATGAAAAAATGCTCAACATCACTTGGTATCAGGGAAATACAAATCAAAACCACAATGAGATACCACCTCACACTAGTCAGAATGGCTAAAATTAACAAGTCAGGAAACAACAGATGTTGGCAAGGATGCCGAGAAAGGGGAACCCTCTTACACTGTTGGTGGGAATGTAACTCGTGTAGCCACTCTGGAAAACAGTTTGGAGGTTCCTCAAAAAGTTAAAAAAGAGCTACCCTACAACCCAGCAATTTCACTACTAGGTATTTGTCCGAAGGATACAAACATAGTGATTCAAAGGGGCACATGCACCCCAAAGTTTATAGCAGCAATGTCCACAATAGCCAAACTATGAAAAGAGCCCAGATGTCCATCAAGAGATGATTGGATAGGGGCGCCTGGGTGGCACAGCGATTAAGCGTCTGCCTTCGGCTCAGGGTGTGATCCCGGCGTTATGGGATCGAGCCCCACACCAGGCTCCTCCGCTATGAGCCTGCTTCTTCCTCTCCCACTCCCCCTGCTTGTGTTCCCTCTCTCGCTGTCTGTCTCTCTCTCTGTCCGATAAATAAATAAAATCGTAAAAAAAAAAAAAGAGATGATTGGATAAAGAAGATGTCTCACACACACACACACACACACACAGGACTATTACTCAGCCATCAAAAAGAATTAAATCTTGCCATTTGCAATGACGTGGATGGAACAAGAAGGTATTATGCTACACGAAATAAGTCAGAGAAAGATAAATATATGATTTCACTCATTTAGAATTTAAGAAACAAAACAGATGAAGGGAAGGAAAAATAAAATAAGATGAAAACAGAGAGGGAGGCAAACCATAAGAGACACTGAACTATAGGGAACACACAGAGATGCTGAAGGGGAGGTAGGTAAGGAATGAGGTAACAGGGTGATGGGCATTAAGGAAGGCACTTGAAGTAATGAGCTGTACGCAACTGATAAATCACTAAATTTTACCTCCGAAACTAATAATACAGTATACCTTAATTAAACTGAATTTAAATTAAAAAATTTTTTAAAAAGAATTCCTAGCCACAGCAATCAGACAAGAAAAATAAGAGGCAAAAATTAAAAATTAAGAACAATAAGAGGCATCCATATGGGTAAAAAAGAAATTAAGCTGTCACCATTCACAGATAACATAATACTATACGTAGAAAATCCTAAAGATTCCATCAAAAAACTGCTATAAGTAATAAACAAATTCAGTAAAGTGGCAAGATACAAAATTAATACCCAGAAATCAGTAGTGTTTCTATATACTAACAACAAAGTTGCAGGAAATTTAAAAAATAACATAATTTACAATTGCACCAAAAAGAGTAAAATACTCAAGAATAAACTTAACTAAGGAGATGAAAGACCCATACTCTGAAAACTATAAAACACTGATGAAAGAAATTAAAAATGACACAAATGGGAAAATATCCCATGCTCGTGGACTGAAAGAATTAATATTGTCAAAATGTCAATATCACCCAAAGCAATCTACAGATTCAATACAATCCTTATCAAAATACCAACAGCATTTTTCACAAAACTAGAACAAATAATTTGAATGGAACCACAGAAGACGCCAAATAGCCAAAGCAATCCTAAGAAAGAAGAACAAAGTTGCAGCTATCACAATTTCAGATTTCAAGATACATTACAAAGCTATCATAAACAAAACAGTATGGCGCAGGCACAAACAAAACAAAACAAAACAAAAACCACAAAGATCAATAGAACAGGATAGCAATCCCAGAAATAAGCCCACATATATGATCAATTAATCTATGACAAAGGAGGTAAAAATAAACAGTGGGGAAAAGACTATCTTTTCAATAAATGGTGCTGGGAAAACTGGACAGCTACATGCAAAAGAATGAAAACAGACCACTTTTCTATACCATACACAAAAATAAGCTCAAAATGGATTAAAGGCCTAAATATGAGACATGAAACCATTAAAACCTTAGACGAGAACACAGGCAGTAATTTCTCTGACATTAGCCATTTTTCTATATATATTTCTTAGGGCAAGAGAAACAAAAGCTAAAATAAACTATTGGTACTACATCAAAATAAAAAACTTAAGCACAGCAAAGGAAACCTTCAACCAAAAAAAAAAAAAAAAAGACAACCTACTGAATGGGAGAAGATATTTGCAAATGATACATCAAATAAGGGTTAATATCCAAAATATTTAAAGAACTCAAACAACTCAACACCAAAGAAAATAAACAACTGATTAAAAAATGGGAAGAGGACCTGAATAGGCATTTTTCCAAAGAAGACATACAGATAGCCAACAGATACATGAAAGGATGTTCAACGTCACTCATCATCAGAGAAATGCAAATCAAAACTACAATGAGATACCACCTCATACCTGTCAGAATAGCTAAAATCAAGAAACAAGAAACAAGTGTTGGCGAGGATGTGGGGGAAAAGAAACCCTCGTGAACTGTTGGTGAGAATGTAAATTGGTACAGCCACTTTGGAAAATAGTATGGACATTCCTCAAAAAATTAAAAATAGGACTAAATATGACCCCTAATTCTACTATTGGATATTTATCTAGGGAAAATGAAAACATTATTAGAAAAGATATATGTGCCCCAGATGTTTATTGCAGCATTTTTTGCAATAACCAAGACATGGAAGCAACCTACCTGTCCATCAGTAGATTAATGGATAAGGAAAATGTGATGTATATACACAATGGAACACTATACAACCAAAAAAAAGGATGAGATCATGCCATTTGAGTCAACATGGATAGACCTAGAGATTATTATGCTAAGTGAAATAAGTCAGACTGAGAAAGACAAATAGTATATGATTCTACTCATAAATGGAATTTAAAAAAACAATGAATAAACAAAAAGCAGAATCGGAACTATAAATATAGAGAACAGATTGATGGTAGCCAAAGGGGAGGTGGAAGGTTGGCAAAACAGGTGAAGGGGAGAGGGAGATACAGGAGGATTATGTTCTAACACACACACAGACACATACACAATACTACTACTAATAGGAAGAAGAAGGTGAAGGAGAAGGAGAAGGAGAAGGAGAAGGAGAAGGAGGAGGAGAGGAGGAGGAGGAGGAGAAGGAAGAGGAGGAGGAAGAGGAAGAAGGAGAGGAAGAGGAAGAAGAATAAAAAGAAGGTAAGAAGAAACTTTAGGAGGTGATGGATTTGTTTATGGCCTTGATAGTGGTGATGGTTTCACAGGTATATATTTATTCCCATATTCATCAAGTCGTATACATTAAATATGTACAGCTTTTTCATGTCAATCACACCTCAGTAAAGTGGTTTAAAAATAAAGAAAGAAACAAAGTAAACAAAAGGGTGGGCTTTGGAGTGAAACAGACTAGGTTCAGGTCCCAGTTTTGCCACTTACTAGCTGTGTGACTGACCAAATCATTTAAACTCTCTGGAATCTCATTTTGCTCATCTATAGAATGAGGACACCACAGATTAAATAAGATGATGTCTGGGATTGTCTTTTTAACAATCCAGAATGGGAGGGGTAGGCAGGGGTATAAAGCAATCAGAACTGGTCATAAGTTGATAGTTAAAGTTGAATGATGGGTATATAGAGGTTCATTCTATCAGCTCTTATTTTATGTATGTTTTAAATTTCCATATCATAAAGCTTGGAAAAATTAGTTTAAAAATATGAATGCCTCAGCAGGAAAATGGATAATCAGAAGGAACTGTTGATAATTCAGGAAAGAAATATGAATGGCCTAATATTTTTAAATGTTTGGTGTTACTAATAATTTTTTTTTAAAAGATTTTATTTATTTATGTGACAGAGAGACAGCCAGCGAGAGAGGGAACACAGCAGGCGAGTGAGAGAGGAAGAAGCAGGCTCCCAGCAGAGGAGCCCGATGTGGGACTCGATCCCGGAACGCCGGGATCACGCCCTGAGCCGAAGGCAGACGCTTTAACGACTGCGCTACCCAGGCGCCCCTACTAATAATTTTTAAATGTAAATTTTGCAAATAAAAATGGTATCTCTTAAGTAATGACCATATGTGGAATTTAAGCAGCAAAACAGATGAACATGGGGGAAGGGGGGAAAAAAAGAGAGAGAGAGGGAGGCAAACCATAAAAGACTTCTAACTATAGAGAACAAACTGAGGGTTGCTGAAGGGGAGGTGGGTGAGGCGTGGGCTAAATGAGTGATGGGTATTAAGAAGGGCACTTGTTGGGATGAGCACTGGGTGTTATACGTCAGTGATGAATCACTAAATTCTACTCCCGAAACCACATTACATGTTAATTAAACAATTTAAATTAAAAAAATTTTTTTAAGTGATGACCAAAAACAACAACAACAAAGTTTGTGGACTGATCCTATCTGATTTCAAGACTTCTAATTATAAATTACAGTAATCAAAATAGTATGGAACTGGCATAAATAAAGACAGTTCAATGGAACAAACTAAGAATTTGGAAATAGACACATGTATCTCTGTCAATTGTTTTCAACAAAGTTGCCAATGCAATTCAGTAGCAGAAAAGATTTATCAACAATTAGTGCTATATTAATTGGTTATACATTTGGAAAAAAATAAACATTGATCTTTACCTCAAGCTATACATAAAAATAACTATAAACAGATCGTAAACCAAATTGTATAAAAGTTCTAGAAGAAAAAATAACAGAAAATGTGAATGATCTTGGGTTCAGTAAAGGTTTTTTTTAAATACTAGCAAACCAAAAACAGCAGTGTATAAAAAAATAATTATAGACCTCATCCAAGAGGGATTTATTCAATTTGAAAGGCCACCTCATAATTTGAAAGCCAGTCAATGTAATACATGATATTAACAAACTAAAGAAGAGGGGCGCCTGGGTAGCGCAGTCGTTAAGCATCTGCTTTCGGCTCAGGGTGTGATCCCGGCGTTCCGGGATCGAGTCCCACATCGGGCTCTTCCGCTGGGAGCCTGCTTATTCCTCTCCTACTCTCCCTGCTGTGTTCCCTCTCTCGCTGGCTGTCTCTCTGTCACAGAAATAAATTTAAAAAAAAAAAATCTTTTAAAAAAAAACTAAAGAAGAAAAAAATCATATGATCTTATCAATTGACACAGAAAAGGCATCTGATGAATACAACATTTAGTCACGATAAAAACTCTCAAAACAGTAGGAATAGAAGGGAACTTCCCCAAGTTGATAAAAAGCATCTAAAAAAAAAACAATTCCAAACAAGATCCACAAGGTTCTTGAGAATTTATGCCAGCAGAAATGATACCAGCTTGGACTAAAAGGGAGACTGTATAAAATGAAAAGAAGGCTGTCAAACCCCCCAAATTATATTGACAGGAAGCAGGCTGATAAAAGAAGTCAGCTGTAAACACATGCTACCTTTCATAGAAGAGGGAGGATTACTCAAATAATGAAAACAAAAGCCAAAAGAGTTGAACCAAAGCTCAGAGGGTGGAGCCAAGAGCTGGAAGCCAGGGTTATTGTCAAGCTTTACTGAATTTATATTGAAGTCTAATCAAGAAAGTCTTCCTGGAGTTCACTTGGCTGGATTTTGAAACTGTTTTGGACAAGTAAAGCATTTTTTCCAATACCCCCTCTTTTTTAACTGGAATAGCTAGAACTCTTAAGCTTTGCATGTCCCACTATTGTATGTTGATTATGTTGGAGGCAGGCCACTTGTTTCTGTAGGTCCACTAATGGAGAGGACTTTTGCCCTGAAGCTGTACTTAATGGATTATACCAGAAGCCTCTGTTCTAACCTGATTGAGGTGACTTAAAGGATGAGATTTGAGACTTTCAAGCTGAAGAAATTTATATGAGATCCTGGACTTTGAACTGATGGAATGATATCCTTGCAAACCTTGGGAAGGAGTGAATGTATTTTACACGTGGGACAGATTGGGATCACTGGGGGCCAGAGATTGGGCCCATGATAGGCAAAATTTTAAGAACGACTCCCAAAGAGTTTCACACATGTAAAATCTCCTCCCCTTTGAATTTGGTTGGAACCTGTGAATATCATCACCTATCACTCACAAAAGGGAAATTATTCAGGTGGGTCAAATCAAATCACAAAGGCCCTTTTAAAAGTCTTTTCTTTAGATGGCAGCACAAGGGGAAGCCAGAGAGAATCTGAAGGCTAAGTACCCAATGTGCTCTTGTGAGTTTGAAGATAGAGGGAGCCATGGGCAAGGACTGGAGAGCAGCAGCTCCTAGCTGACAGCCATTAAAGAAACAGAACGGTACCCAACTATCAATCGGAATGACTTTGAAAATGGATTCTTCCCTAGAGCCTCCAGAGAAGAGCTCAGCCTAGCCAACACCTAGTTTTTGGTCTTCCGAGATCCTAGGCAGTGACCCAGGTGAGCCTGCCCAGAATCCTGACCTACCAAACTGTAAACTAATAATGAGTGTTTTTTTAAGTCGTTATGATGGTGGTAATTCATTAGGGCAGCAATAGAAAAATTAACATATGAAAAGATAAAATGTGGTATGTCCATACAATTTAATACTACTCAGCAATAAAAAGGAATGAATCCTTGATACACACACACAAAAATAAAGTCAAAATAATTATGTTAGTGAAGGAAAGTTACACAAAAATAAGAGTGAATGCTGTATAATTTCATCTATGTACAATTCTAGAAAATGCACACAATTCTATGTACAGAATACAGATCAATGATTGCATAGGGATAAAAGGTAAAGGGGTACTTACAGAAGATGGATATACAAGGCTTTGACAAAATCTTGGGAGACTGTTTATTATCTTGCTTGTGATGGTAGCTTCACAGGTATACACGTAAGTCAAAGTTCATTAAACCGTACACTTTAAGTATGTACAATTTATTTATATCAATTATACCTCAGTACAGCTATAAAATAATAAAAATAATCCTACTAGACAACTCTAGAAAAGATGCCCAAATAACATTTTCATTCAAAAGGTAGAAAACACAGAGAAGTAAAAACTCCTGTCAATTTAGCCTCTGGTCCTAACAAATTGATAAAATAAATTGCATGAACTAATACCCTCTATATTTCTAGAGAAATATAAAATATTTTAAAGTTTACAATCTAGAAAGAACAAAATGCTTTGTTTGTAATTCTTCTGAACTCACACATTTTAGTTTCCTACTGTCTAGTGACATCATTACAGTTAGAAAATAAACCAAAATTTAATCAGGGCTTGGTTCGCTCTGTTTCTCACATTGCTCAGTGATGTCTAAGTGATCTGCTTCTCTAAACTTCTGCATCACTCTCCGTCTATTCCCCCACTTAACCTTTGACTGTACACTGTGGTTTGCTATGCTCTAATGGTTTCTTACATGAGTCTTGCCTACTCAAATGCAAAGATACTTGAAGGCCAAGAGTTAGTTCATTCATTCATGAAATATTGGCAGTTCCAGGTATGCTGGTAGGAGAAACATAAATAAAAATTTGTCCTCCTCTCATAAGGCATTCAAGAGGATATAAAGTCGTTTGTTTTTGCTTTTTGTTTTTTCCATGAGCCACCTAAAGAATAAACCGCTCTTCTCTTTTCGTGATAAATGTGAGGGAAAACCTATCTGGATAATCCATACACATGAAAAGTGGCTCTAAGAGCAAGAATAAAAGCCTTCTTTTGGGGGGGGGGAGTGGATCATGAAGTAAGACATGTTGCCAGGAAGACTGTAAAGGAAGACTGTAGATAAAGAGAAATAAGCGTATGCATTGAATAACTTCTAAGCACCAGGTCCTATGCGAGGCAACTTTACATACGTTATTTCACTTCATCTTCATAATGATCCTACAAAGTGCAAAGATCAGCCTTCTTATTCCTCAGAAAACAAGAAAGCATAGTTTAAATAATTACTCAGCCACTTAGATGAATATCAAGACCCAAAATACAGATCCAGCTGATCCCACAGTCTAGTCTTTTCCTGAGGAAGATTCATGAGCAAAAGCACAGAGTCCTAAATTGGAATAACAACAAACAGTCTAGTTTGACTAACAATCAGGATATATGTGGGCAATTTTGGGAGAAGCAGCTAAAAATCAATCCGGTGCCTTACATTTTCCCTAAGAGATATTGACCAAAAATGATTTAACACTGTTAAGGGACCATTCATTTGCCGGAGTTGTCATCCAAAGTTATCCCATTGTTGTGTCACAGTTATCTGATAATTAGGCCAAAGCCCAATCAGAAAAAGTGAATAAAAAAATAGTTTCCTCATGTTCTCCACCCCTAGAGATCAATTTGTTTTTATATGGTCCCAAGGACTTGGACTGCTACTGAAAAAGACCAAGAAGATCCCCTCAAGTTCACAGAAGCCCCAGAAGATTGAGGTTAACTCCTAGGAATATTTAAGGGAAAGGCTGGTTGTGGAGTTATCATGGTAATCCGACTTGCTTTCAAGCTGGAGTAGACTAGTCAATGGAACCATGAATTAAGACCATCTACATAGTTCTGGGTTGGTCCATACATCCAAACACTGGTAACAGATCACCATGGTACATAAAATAATTTGCACCTATACTTACATTTTTTAATCTCCCCTTTCTCACTATTTAAATAGCCATCTTCACATCCAAATCTGTGTGTTGCCTAAGAGTTTCCTTAAAAATGTGAACTTAAAATGGCTAATCTAGTTGAAGAACACGTAACTGCATGGTAAATATGCTAACGACTTATGTCAAAGGGTTTCACAGCCCATCTGATTCTGAGTGGCACTCCGGCTATTGGTTCAATCAATGTCATTGAAATCTTTAATGAAAAATATTGTGTTAATAACTTAAGACTGATGATATCATATATGGAGAAAGGTATGTTTGGATGATTATATATGATTCATTCTAAATTTGCTTCAGGCTACCCAATGGATCCTCTGATTAGCAGCTAATGAGCCTATTATTAAGATCTCAGGTTCATTAGCAAACATGATACAACATAAAGCGCCTTAATTTAGGAATCAGAATTCAAGTCCTGGTTATCACTTATTAGCCATGTCAGCTAGCCTCTATGAAGTTCCTCCCTCATTATAACTACAACTTCATAAAACTGCTTTGAGGGTAAAGTGACATAATTGAAGTAAAAGAACTCTGATAACCAGAGAACTACACCCGCAGTGCTGTGGTGCTTCCCAGGGTGTGGTAGGCCTGTGGTGCATGACAGGAGTCAAATGAGGTAAATTGGTGGGCATCATCAGGGAAGGGAAGGTCCTTTAACGTGATTATAATCCTCCTCTGAATCACTATCAGTAGGAAACCCAAAGTCTCACTGAAGCTGAATATATAAGAATTTACTAAAGATCGGTCTCTAGGGTACCAAACCTGAGAAGGTGCATTTGGGGTTTCTGATAAGAATGAGTTTGAGTCATAGAATTTGGAGGACTAGAATGGGGCAAGATAGATACAGCCTACAGCAAGGACAGAGCAAGGTAGCAATTAAAGCCAGGCCCAGACCTGAGTCATGGACTAATCTCTGTCCTTCTCCAAGAAGACAACCAGCCCACAGTGACACTGGCTTTTTTGAGGGAGCTCAAATGTTGACATCCAAGAAGAAAAACCTATTCTTACCTTCAGACTATCCACAGAAAAACACCTTATTTAGTTGGTAGGTATCTTATTGAGAAAATTCGTTTGGTGGCTGACTCAGTCAGTTTCAGGCTACTATGACAAATTACCAGATTGGGTGGCTTACATAATAAACATTTATTCTTTGGGGTTCAGGAGGTTGAAAGTTCAAGATCAGGTGTCAGCCTGGTCAGGTTCCTGGTAAGAGCCATCTTCCTGGTTATGTCCTCACCTGGCCTTTTGTTGGTGCTTGCAGGCAGAGAGTGAGGTCCCATGTTTCTTTTTATAAAGCCATTAATCCTATTATGAGGCCCTATGCTGATGACCTCATCTAACCCTAATTGCCTCCCAAAGGCCCCACCCCTAAATACCATCACAGTGAAGGTTAGAGTTTCAGCATGTGAATTTTGGGACGGTAAAAACATTCAGTCCACAGCTGTTACACATAAAAATCAAGGTCCTGCAAGTGTAACAGATCATCCATCAGAGTGTAACAGATCTATTTTGAACCAAAATTAATGTGACACAAGCCTAAAGTCTCTGAATAGAAGAAACATCAGAAAGGCTACTAATTAACCACCTATGGAAGTCATCAAAGAACAATGTACAGTAACTATGAAGTTCAGAGTCAAGAGTTGAAGCCCAAAGCTACATGTGGCCTTTGTTTTAATTCGTTTTTAAGTATTTGTTTCTAGGCAGGACCAGTGGAAATGATGGATTTCAAAGCTTCCTCATGTATGAAACCAGGTGCAAGCTAGGAAATCTGATCTCAAGGAAAAGATCAAGAAAATATGATGTTTAGACAGAAAAACTCTATGGGCAGTGTTCAGGTGAATCACCTGAATTGGAGTACAGATTGTGAAAGAAAACCTTTTTCACCTGAAACTAAAAAATATGTGAAGAGTCCAAACATTGCTTAAAATATTCCAAGTACAGTTCCAAGTGCCTTACATGTGTTAACTAATTTAATAATCCTCATAACAACTTAAGAGATAAGTATCATTAGTTTCCATTTCTGAGAAAGGAAAACAAAAAGGACCAAGTTAAAGAGGATCTACTTCCGAAAGAGTAGTTACACGCTCTGTGATTTTACTCTAATGGACCATGAATGGGAAGGTGAAACAGTGTCAAGAGCCATGAATTCTAAGGATACCATCTTATGAGCCAAGATTCCCCAAAGTTTCTTGAGTTAACCACGTGCAGGTGAAGAGGCTTTTTGTGTGGTTGCTCAGGATGCCAATTTCGACTGCACGGCCTCCAGGTTAATTGAAATCAAACCAAACTCTAGGGCTGGGCTAGAAGTCAGGGAGCTATGCATTCTCTTCCTAGTTCCAATACTTACTATAGGTTTTAGGACAAAATAGTCTCCTTGGCCTCAGTTATCTTGGCTATTAAATGGAGATAATATCTCTCAGCACTGTATAAGAAATAAATGCAATAAAATGTAAAAAGTGTAGCAAAGAGTAACACATACTATTCAACAAACATTAACTTTATCCCTTTGTCTAAGCATTTCCAAGAGTCCTAAAAGACTTTGTCTGTAAAAAGAATATGATAGAAAATAAAATCCTTACAGGTTTTAAAAGCAATATAAAAATCTCTGAATGAATATATCTTATAACATTAAATGAATAATAAAGTTCATTAGGTCAGTTGGCTAAAATTCAGTGGTAACGAAATCAAAGTTCAATGCTCTTAGTCTGGCCTTTTTGTGCTCACAAGGTATGTGATCGTTCCATTTTCCAGAATCATCCTTTGTTCAAAAAAAAGAGCCCAATAATTAAACAGGCATTACAAACAAGGCCCACAGGTTGTACAACTTAGGAGCAGAGCTAAGACTACAACTTCTGTGTCAAAAACCAAACAAATAAACAAACAAACCCTCTGTGTCTTGAATACCACATTCAGTGAATAAAAATTCTTTTTCCCTCAAGTATCATATTTATGGTGCAAAAACAAAAGTCCAAAAACTTGGTGAGGATAGAATGTTTCCACAAATTACATAAAATCTAAAAATACTACAAGAGGCGGAAAGAGTTTCAAATGAGGTTGTGAGATGTTTGCTTCAAGTTTAATACCTTTTTTCATTTCATTAACAAGTTAGAATATCCCTATAAATACAAAGTTAAGTCTACAATACTATATCATACACTCAAAGAATGAAAAACTTCAAAAATAACATTTTTCATTGGCAAAATCAGTAAACAAACTGGCAATCCTGTCAGATAACCATTTCAAACTAACATTTTATTTAGCAGATAAATATTTGTAGAAAAGCTGTAAATTAAATAAACACTTTTGTCAAAATGCTAAGTGAAAGAAGCCAGATACAATAGATGACATATTCTATGATTCTGTTTATATGAAATTCTAAAAAAGCAAAACTAATGACAGAATACAAACCATTGTTCACCAAAGGCCAGGGGTGGGAGGAAGGGACTGACTTTAACTGGACACATAAGTTTTGGAGGTGAAGAAAACGTTCTATATCGTGACTACGGTAGTAGACAGACAACCATATATATGTTTTCTAAACTCACTGAACCCTAGAGTAAAAATTGGAGAATTTTATGTGAAATCGTATCTCAATTTTAAAAAGGTTATACACAATAAATCAGCATGCTTTTCAAAGAATCATTTCAGTAAAAAATATTTTACTTAGTAAAAAAATATTTGTGGAAAATGTACATAATATAAATATCCTTTAAATCATAAGCAGTGTTATCTTCTGACATTTTTATAAGAAATACTTTTTAAATCTTCTAGAAAACCAAGCAAAACTAAGAAGTACTTGAAAAGTGACCTTGAATGCAATTTAAAACCCTCCAAAAAGGTTTCATAAGCTCAGTGCAATGATGAGGTACTTGCCAGATCTCTCAATATGTTTTCCAGAATGTAACAGTATACCAGAGGTCATGAATTTGGGTTGCACAGGGGCCAAGTAGACAACACAAGTGAGTGGCACGGAGCAAGTGTTACTGTGGTAAACTGCAGAGTCCATGTCCCTTCCCAAGTGAGCTGCGATCACTACGTCCTACTGACTGATGCCAGGAAAAATACAGACCACAGTGCAGCCAGAGCTTCTGATGCTTAAAGAAAAGCAAAAATCTACACTTTATGTGAAATCTCCCGATTTTTCAAAATGATGGTTCAAATTTTTTTTACAACACCATACGGGCCAAATAAAACACATCCATAGGCAGAATTATGACCTCTGGTCCATGGTGCGTGCTTTCCGAACTTTTTCGATAACAAAGTCTTGTCATTTTTCTAACTGCTTACCTCTTTATTTGCAGTGAATCTGGAATAATGGGGAATACTAGTGCAACTGAAGTAAATTCATCTCAAAATTACATAAAGACTAGTCACTTCTGGTCTTCCGCAGAAAAACCAAGCCTATTTACATTTCTAAGCATACTGGTTGGTAAGAAAAGGAAATATCAGTTAGAATGAAGGAAAAAGGGGTGAGGAAAAACTGAAGAAAATCACAACTTTAAGATCATAGTCAGCTTCTAGACTGCAGAGCAACAAAATAATCCATGTGTTGAAATTTGAGAACTTCATTGCCCCAACTAGTCCAACCTGGCTGTAAATTTCGAGCAAACAATTCCAAACATTCCCCATCTGGCTTGATATAGTCTTTTAGAACCTCTGTCCAAAAAAGAGAAAAAAAACACAAAAATTATTATTAAAAAAGGAATTAATTTCCCTTTAGCAGTTTAAAGCAGAAAAGCAGGAATGTTTCCTTAAAAAGGGGGGGGGGCGAGGAACAACTAATTAATTTCAAGGATTTCATCACAGGCTTTACTATTTATAGTTAGAAATCATTTGAAATAAGCACTCCTGAGATTGGAAACACACCATTAGAAATTTCAGAAGTCCTGATTTATCAGTTTTCATTTGTAGATGATAAATAAGAATTTCCATGCCCTCATAGGTGACTTTCAGTTTTCCAATACTGCTGACACATCTCAACTTAATTTTTTAATAAATGTAATCTGTGCATGAAAAAAGAAATATAAAGGAACAACACAAAAATAACCCACTTAAAAAACTGAGATAAAATATAAATCTCTGCAAGCATATATATTAGCAAAAGAGCAGTAAATGAAGAACTGGATACCAATAAAAATATCGAACACATATAACTAACAAATACAATAACCCTCGTAGCTATAACTTGGTAGCAGATTCCATCATTTCTAAATTATAGATCCTTTTTACCCAAAATCTCACCATATTATTTCCACAAGTAGTCCTTATGTAATGTATTAATAACGACTGAAAATTATATTTTATCAGGAAAAAGGTACCTCATACATATGTTAACTAAATGCTATGATACCCAGTAACAGAAAGAAAATACCATAGAAGCTTTTTTTTAAAGCACATGTTCATTTAGATTACAAATATTTAAACCAATTTACCCTTGATTGTTGCCGGTTAACTACATTATCCACATTACAAGAACTGGGTATGAAAATAACAATTCAGGGATGAAAAGTCCTAGAAGAGCATTTTTTAAATATAGTTCCTAATTACTATACAAGATTGAGCTTGGAAGAAATTTATCAAATTCCCTTTAGGAATGGTAAGTATTCCTTAGGAGTACTTGATATAGGTAAAGTTTAAAAGAAAATATATAAAAAATTTTATGTTCATAATGTTCTCCAATCACTCTCACAACAAAATAACTGTTTATTTCTATAAAAGTATTGGTCCTGTGCATCAAAAATCAAAGAATTTAAGGTGTTCATTGTCTATAATCCAACTGAAGTAAAATTTGGGCTTTGAGAGCTTTTAGGAGATGCTAACATGAGACTTCTAGTCCTTTCTTAAGTGTATAATTAAACGTTATTAAACCTGAAAGAGAAAGATTTCCCCAGAGTCTTAGAGAACGATAAACTTATATCCCTTTCCATTTTTTCTCCATGAATTCAATGCCTAACCAACCTCAATTCACTTTTAATGTGATCTAAGGTTATACTGAAGTAAGGTTTTGTTTGTTTTTGCTTGTTTGTTCAGTGTTTTGGTACAAATACATTAGCAACTCTATTCTGGAACCATAATCTGGAGTCCAAACAGGCAGGAGTCAGTCAAAATGTTTACCATTCTGAGCATCCACTATAGTGCTACGGAATTTAACAAAGGAAACAGACAGCCATGTTTTCTAAGAGTACACAATCCAGTAGAAAAAGATGGCCAAGCACTTAGAGGTTGACAAATACAGTACATAAAACCTACACCAATTTGCTACCTCCTACTTTCTCAATGTAACACGTTTCTGCATGGTGTTGTTGTTTTTTTTTTTTTCCCTTTCTGGTTGAGAAAAATAGAAAGTCAAGAAGTAATATTTTCAAAATGTTAACCACATTTCAAAACAAAGCAAAAGAAATAAAAGCAAATGAACGGCAACGTTTTATTCTTACTAATTTTAAATACCAGTTTAAAAGTAAATTCAAGATCTTAAAAGTTCTAATCACAGAGAAAAATTTTCTAACTATGTGTGGTAATGGATGTTAACTAGACTCATTGTTATTGGTGATCATTTCTCAATGTATATATACATCAAATCATTATGTTGTACAGCTGAAACTAATATAATGGTGTATGTCAATTATACCTCAATTTTTAAAAAATTCAAATGTATAAAGTATGACTATGACATACACACATACTTAGATAATTATATAACATCTGACAGTAGCAAAACATACTTCTAACCAAGGAAGAGGAAATATTCCACACATAGCCAGTCATTCCCATTTTGCTCTGAGAACATGGGGCAAGGCTAAGGGAAAAGAGGTTCAAACACCAGTGCACAGAATCTCACCAAACTGTGTTTTACTCTTCAGATAGAAACTGTTAGTCAGTAAAGTAGTAAAAGGAGTAGAACTTTCTCTAAGGTAAAATATTTAAAAAAATTTTGATCCAAATATTTTTAAATCTTTAAATTTAATATTCATTTATAATGTTAGCTCACAAGCCATAGCTACTGATGGCTTATCTTTTGATCTGTAGCGGGAAACTTCAAAACTTAAAAACAGAGTAAGTGCAGCAATAAATTAAAAATTTTTTTAAATCTTTGTGCTTCTAGAAGCAAAAAAGAGAACATTTCTTTTTATGAATTTGCATAAAACAGTTTAAGAACATTTATGCATAAAAGGTCTAAGCATTACACATAGAACATGTACTATCCCAAATCCTAGAGTTATGATTTCAGGGTAAAATATAATGCAAAAATTGTTTTCTGATGGCTTTAATTTGTAGAGCACTATACCTAAAAATACATGCACTTGCTACATAGTAACATAAACTCAAAAATACAGGATTACAAATACTTCTTGTCTACCACTACCTAACCAAAACATAAAGATTACATATCAAGTCACGTGGATTCCCCCCCAAAAAAATTTAACTTTTCTTTTTAAAGGTTCTCAATCCTAAAAATGTGTTTGTGCTGCCCTCTACTGGGAATATGGCAGAACTGCGCTTCATACGTATAGGATGTTAAGACTAATTTTTATTAGGATTAATAAAAGACTAATTTTTATTTACTATTTTAAAACCTTGTTTCTTAAGATTAATCTTTAAACATAATTTTATCCTATGTAAAAGGAATTGATAAACTATTTAACTATAATTTGAGAATGAAAGGTTGGGTCTTGGCTTTTAGATTTTTAAAAGTAAAAAAATAAGCCCTAAGATGAATACTAAAATTATGCTTTGATAGTCACGGAATGATAAAGAAAATTCAAATGAAAAAAATACAAATTAGATTTCCTCCATTGAATACTGGCACCAAACATAATTTTTTTCTCAAAAAACAGTGCAATCTCACTTTTCATATAAGGCACATATTTAACGCAATGAAGAGTCTATGACAGTACAGAGCTTAAAAATGATTACTCATTCAGCATGCTTCTAAGTCAAAGAATGGATCATCAGGTAAACATCTGAATATCTCTCAAATGAAGTAACACTACAAATTCTTCTGCATAAGCCATTTAAGATATCAGAAATTCTAAGTGCGATCAATAAAAATTACCTTCAGAATTTGTATTCACTTTCCTATGTATTCTAGCTCATGAACTATCCCATATTCTACAAAATAATATGTCAGGCTGGGGACCCTGTGGTTTTCCTGAATGGCTGCTTAAAAGTTTTGGGTTTGTTTTGTTTTGTTTTTTTAAGATTTTATTTATTTATTTGACAGAGAGACACACAGCCAGCGAGAGAGGGAACACAAGCAGGGGGAGTGGGAGAGGAAGAAGCAGGCTCCCAGCGTAAGAGCCTGACGTGGGGCTCAATCCCATAACGCCAGGATCAAGCCCTGAGCCGAAGGCAGACACTTAACAACTGAGGCACCCAGGCGCCCCATGTTTTGGGTTTTTTTAAACAGGGATCACCAAATTAATAAAAAAAGATATTCCTCAAAAAATGTTTTGAACAGGAAACAATATCAAATTGAGTCTATCTCAAGGATTTACATTCCTATTTTTTTTAGGAGGGGAGGGCACAGAGAGAGGGAGAGAGAAAATCTTAAGCAGGCTCCATGCCCAGTGAGAAGCCCGACACAGCGGCTCGATCTCACGACCCTAAGGATCATGACCAGAGCCAAAATCAAGAGTCAGACACTTAAGCAACTAGCTACCCAGGTGCCCCTACACTCCTATTTTTTTAAACTCTCACTTGAAAAATCTAGCATTTATGGAGCTTCTACTATATGCTATAGAATTTCAAATATATTATAAGCAATCCTCACAACTCTAAAAGATTAAATACCATTAGTCTCTCTTTAAGTGAGGACCTTGAGGTAGAAAATGGTTAGAGTAACTCATTAAGTAGCAGAGCCAGGATTCAAACTCATCCGATCTCCAAAAGCCAAAGTTTTCCATTAGTCTTTGCTGCTTAGTTTCACTGAATGATGAACATTAGAGTAAAGCATTAAGACTAGTAAGAATTCTAGGCTGCAGCAGTTACCTTTCCAATGGTTCAGAAAAGCACCACTACCTCAACATAAAACTAAATCTCTATCAAGTATCAAGTTTCAGAACAGCAAGGGATAGAGCCCTCATAGTGAAATGAAGCCCCTAGTAGAACTACATTCCTCAGATAACCCATCAGTCTTCAGTCTATCAAGGACAGTGAGGGAGTAACAATCAATAATAAGGGGAACCTAAAAAACGGTATAAGAGGAAAAGCAGAGGTGAAATAAAACTAGTCTACACAGCACATCCGGCAATCCCACAAACCTCTCTCTTGCTTCAATAGTTCAATAACCTTGTTCAACAGTCTTTGGATGGAACGGACCCAGGGACTCCCCATCTTCCAGTCTCTGACCACCCTCCAACCACCTTCCAATCTCCTTTCCAGGAGCAACCTTCAGGACCAGCCAACCCCATTTTTTGTAGTTAACTCCTTATTGCTGACCAACAATGAGCTCCCAGATTCATCAGAATTATTCTCCCAAGGTGGAGGCCACTGTCTGGTCAACCTGTATTTGCAGACCTCCTACACCCACCTGTTTCAGGGCTTCTATTTGGACTGTGACAATGTGACTCTGGAAGGCCTACGCACTTCTTCCTCAAGTTGGCCAGGCATCTCTTGGAAGATGCAAAACCAGTGCGGCAGCCATACCCTTCTCCAAAACATGAAGCAGCCCTCCCAAGATGAGTGAGGCAAAGCCGTGGATGCCATGGAAGCTTCGCGGCCCAGAAGAAGAACCGGAACCAGGCCCTTCTGGGTATGCATGCCTTCTGGGTTCTGCCCACACAAATCACCATCTGTGTGACTTCCTGGAGAGCCACTTCCAGATGAGAAGGCAAAACTCATCAAGAACGTGGGTGACCACCTGACTGACCTCCACAGGTTGGCTGGTGGCTGGCCCCTGGCTGGGCTGGGCAAGTCAAGTATCTCTTCAAAAAGCTCACCCTCAAGCACAGCTAGAAGCCTCCAGAGCCCAGCAGCCTTTGAGGGGCACCTCCACATCCCCCTGATGTCAGGGCTTTTGCCTGTGCCTCTCCCTGCAGCCACTAGGCACCCCTTTAACCATCATAGAGCCCTCTCTCAAGTCACAGACCGAATGAAAACAGTAAAGCTTTTGTAACAAAATAAAAATTAAAAAGACAATTCATAAAGTCTGCTGTAAAATTTTAAAATATTAATGAAAATAAAACATCCCAGTTAATTTCCAAATCTCTACACCACTCAAATACTAAATTCAATCCTTTTTTCAATTTGACAGAAGTCATAACAATTCTATTCTATAAAAACATACCAGCAAGCGGTGGCTTATGTGAATGAAGAGTACAGGGCACACTGACAATTAACTTGTGATCTGGAATGGGAAGTACTTTTACATCTTCATTCCTAATGAAAACAAAACGACAAAGTAAATTATATTTTAAAGGACAATTTTTCATATATAAGCCACAGTTGCCTTGATTTTTTTCACTTTTCAAATCGAATCTGAATTTAAAAATAAATTCAAGAATAGAAGCAATAATGGAAATCAGCAATTTAAGTATTGAGACAGTACCAATAATTTTCTTTTCTAATGACAATTACACTAGGTAAAACAAAAAATAATATAAAATTTCATGTGCCATCATTCACACTTTTCTGTCTGGGCCATTTTCAGATTTTCAAAAATGTGAAAATTAAGGAAAATCAATGATCACCATACTATTAATTTTATAAAATGTATAAATGTATACATTTATACAATTCTGAAAAATCACTTTCCTACCTTAATGGTACAGCAGTTTTTTCCCGAACTCTCCCCAGGATAAGACCTTCATAAGGCTTTTTGTGTGGAGAATCTAATGGGAACACAAACTCTCCTGAACTGGTGATCTGATAGGAAGGAGACAAAAAAACAAAAGAAAATAAAACCATACATCTGTAAATATCCAGGAAAGAGTTTGGTTTTTTTTCTTTTTCTATCACTATACAGTTTCTGCCAAAGAAAAAGAAATTATTAAACCTCTAGGCTAGTGTTATCCAATAAAAATATAATGTAAGCCACAAATGCAAACCCCATATGTAATTTAAATTTTCTAACTTAAATTTAAAGTAGAAAATTTAAATTTTCTACTAACAACATTAAACATTAAAAAAGTAAAAAGAATGTGGAAGTAATTTTAATTATGTAGTTAGCTTAGTCTCAATATCCAAAATACTATTTCAATATATAATAAATTCAAAAAGTTATTGAGGTGTGTTATATTTTTTCTTTCATACTAAGTATTTCAAATCCAATGTACATTTTATACTTAACATCAATTCAATTTTGAGTAGTCACGTTTCAAACACAAAAGAGCCACATATGGCTAAGGAGTATCACTTGGACAGGGCAGCTCTAAGGGACTAAAATATTTTAAATATTTTATCATCTTACACATAAAAATCTACTTTTCATTAAAATGTATTCCTGAAACCATATCATCATTAATTCATTTATTCATTCAAATAATATTTACTGATTACTAGCAATGTGACTAAGTGGATTATAATAAAGTATATCTTATTAAACTTTATAGAAAATAGTGTCATTAAAGACCATCAGAGCTAGAATTAAATAAAAAAAAAAGCTCAGGGACTGATAAGATAGACAATACTTGGTCTAATCCCCTGGCATTATAAACCCAGAAATTCAATTTCATCATCTCACCCTGGAATGATCTTACTCTCCAAGACTCACTTAAAGCTAATCAAACTGAAAACACAATTATAATAGCAATATCAACTTATTAACTAGCCACTGAAATACACATTTTCACCATCAGAATATTCCTATCTATCACCTATTGAACTTTTACTCAATATCAAGATAACTAAAAAGCCAAATCAGTAAAGTCCTTTTATCACTTCTAGGGCCCAGGAGAGACAGCATCTCTGCCACACAGTGCTGTATAAATACAGGCAAATTCTTCTTCTTTGGATACACTTTATATTCAACGCAAATCACTCCTTCTGTTATAACAGTACATGTAATTACTTAACAGTGTCTCATATAATATACTGCATTTTTGTTTTGAACTCTAGGCTTTTCATATCATCATTAGTACTATAAATAAATAGAATAGTCTTAGATTTAATGTATTAACATTTTACTAGTTTTGATTTCAAAAGGTGCCCTTTTCCTGACTTTGGCCCCTGTCTCTGAAATAAAAGAACTGTCATAATGTACAGCGTAGAATGGAGTTTTATATTCCCATCAATGTCCTATATACCAAATCAACCAAAGCTAAGCCCAAAGTACATTATAAAAGCAAAGATACAACTGTTAATGTTTGTTTGCTAAGTCCATTAAAATATGTGCAAATAAACAATGTACACAACTTTTAGAAGATACAACAGTGAACTACAAAATACATACAAAGCACATAAAAATAGAACTTCCCTGTCTAAAATGAATATATCAGCTATATAAATATAAAACATTCAATTGATAACAAGTTGGTTTATCTTTTTAAAATGCAGAAGGGCTTTTGCAAAATTCATGTAAGTAGACAATGCATCTTTAAAAGGATGTCCACGGGGTGCTTGGGTGGCACAGTCGTTAAGCATCTGCCCTCGGCTCAGGGCGTGATCCCAGCGTTCTGGGATCAAGCCCCACATCAGGCTCCTCCACTAGGAGCCTGCTTCTTCCTCTCCCACTCCCCCTGCTTGTGTTCCCTCTCTTGCTGGCTGTCTCTGTCAAATAAATAAATAAAATCTTTAAAAAAATAAATAAAAAATAAATAAATAAAAGGATGTCCAATGGACTCTGATCTGACGCCTTATTTTTCTGTATTTTTTTGTTCTTATAGTAAACAGAGATATTAAAGATCATTGGGCCAATCCAACAGCTGGAATCATTTCTTTCAAAAATACACACAGTGGCACATAAGGCACTGAGGACTTTAAAGTATGTAAGGTTCTTGGTTCTTTCTACCTCTTCTGTGCTGGGTTACTTAGCTATTCTCCCAGCAACATAAGAAAAAAGAAAAAGAAAAAAGAGAAGGAAAAAAAAAAAAAAGGAAAGAAGTCACAAAGGGTGACTGAAATTTGGGACGTGTAAAGAGCAAGAAGATGAAGAATAACACTGTGTTTACTGATAGATTCTCCGAAGTTTTAGTTTGTTGTTTTTTAAACTACAGACATCAGAGCTTTTTAGAAGGTCATCCTGGTATCTCCCTGAATCATTTGCTAAGGCCAGCAGTTTGAGACTCTGCTACAAAAAGACACAGAACAAAAGGTTTAAAGCCTTTGAGACTAAGAAGATGTATTTAGTATCAAAAAGAAAAAAGTATTTAGTATCAAAGTAAAAGTTTTAAAAAGACAAATGTTTTGAAGGAGTAGAGCGGTAACATGTTAAATGTTAAAAATTAGACGCTACATTCATGTGACTTCTATGTCACACTATATTAACATATAAGTTAATTTTTCAACTTACTTTTACCCAGTGCCACTCAGCAACTATCTCGACAGACCAAGAAGGATATAGTTCTTCCTTTACAAAACGTAGGTGCTTCTGTCTATTGGTCACCCAAGTAATAACAAGACAGTTTGGAGCCGCCAGTTTAGGAATAGGTATCTGCTTTATTTGCAGTGGTGATAAATAGCTGTACCTAAAAGTAAACAGAAAAAGATATTAGCAAAATTCACTGCAAAAAGGAAAAATCAGCAGAGAGAAGACCCATGTGATACTGACTCCACACAGAGCAGAGCGGTTTGTGTAACTAAACATGAAGCCACAGTGACACCCAGTGGACACATTATTACATGAAAGTCAAAATTAACCCTTTTCCATGTTTAATAGTATAAAATTGTCAGGCTATACTTATCATTTCTAAATGTATTACATTTCAGTAATTTCACTAATATGCTTCTCTCCCATTCAAAATTTAGCAAATATCGTTGTTTGGTTTCCATAATCTGTACATTACACAGGGACCCCATCACAGTGAGTCTTGAAACTGCTCTCTCAATATTCCACTGTATTTTCAACCCTCGATCTATCATCCTGCTTCTTTCTTGATCCCAATTAATTCCACTGGGCTCTTTGAAACCCTCATGTTTTCAGGGTGCCTGGGTGGCTCAGCTGGTTAAGCATCTGCCTTTAGCTCAGGTCATGGAGGTCCCTGCTCAGCGGGGAGCCTGCTTCTCCCTCTCCCTCTGCTGCTCCCCCTGCTTGTGCTCTCTCCTCTCTCTCTCACAAATAAATAGATAAAAATCTTTAAAAAGAAAGAATGAATGAATGAATGAATGAAAGAAAGAAAAGAAACCCTCATGCTTTCATTAAAAAAAAAATTCTATCGTCTTTCACCTCCTAGTCATGAATAGCATAAAGTTTAATTTCTCTTGCTAGAACTACTTGCTCTACAAAACCCAGTCTAATGAATGTAGGCCTTTCTCCAACATCCAACACACACAACAGAGAGCGGAGAGTCCGTATTCTCCTAACTCCCCCATTAGCTGCTTTCAGGCTAAAATTCCTCCATACTTGCATAAAATCCACTCCTCTTTGAGAGGTATGCTATCTGGCTGTGCTAGACTGTAATGTTCTTTATTGAACACATTTCTTCCTCACTCTCCATAATCAATGAAGCCTTAAACTCTAAGATCCTTCTACTTTACCAACACAAATCTTGCCATTGTCCTGGGCAATTTCAAGACACAATCTATATAATGTGCATACCTCAACTATTCTTCCCCTAAACAAATACAACTGCATTCACCCCAATAATCCATTCCAGTGACCCTAACCTGGACCTCACCATCATTCACACTTATTTCATCTCTGAAACTAAACATCAATCTACCTCTGGCTCGAACCTCCTATCCCTAACCTATTCTTAGACCTTATCAAAGCAAACCATGCCCTATCCCTCTACTTTATTGAGTCTATCATTTCTTCCTGCACATACGCTCCTCTTCTCCACAGATTACCAATCATTTCACTGCCCTCGCATTAGCACCTAAATTCCTATCCCCCCTCTACCCTCCCCCCCCCCAGCTCCTTCAAACCTCTTATCTTCAATTCAACCCAACTTTCACACAATTCAATTCAACCTCTTCATATGGGGAAAATTAGGTTGAGAAAAATGCAGAAGTGAAGAATTGGGTCAACTAAACCCATTCTCAGGCTCTCAACATGACTCATCAAGTCTTACAAACCCTCATCTCTTTTCAAATTCTCTTACCAAAACTCAACTCTTGGCATATGAAGTTAACTCATATCAGTAAAAACAAAGGCCACCTGACTCCTTCAACTACCTAACCCTCTCTCTCTCCTTATATACTTTCACTTATCTATTTGCATACATTTCCTCTTAAATCAAATGGTATGGCTTCACCTATCTAAAGCTTATCCCTCCAACTCTGTTCTCTTATTCCCATCTTCCAGTATCTTACAATGCTAGTTATTCCTCTCCTTCTGTGTTTCAACCTCTCTAGCAGTTCCTTACCGTCAGCCTAGGTTTTAAAGGAAGAAAGAGGAGAGAAACAGGGCAGGTGGGAAGGGGAAGAGAGAAGAGAAGAGAAGAGAAATTCCCTCAATTCAGTCTTATGTCTATACCTAAGCTAAGGACTGGTATGCGTTTAGTCTTTCTACATCCTCTCCTTTATTTTATTCCTCAATCGACTATAATGAGGTTTCAACTACTATACCTGCTCTGGGAAAAGTAAACGACATCCTAACGGCCAAATGCAATAAACACTGGAATCCAGTTCTCACACACAGCAACTGTATGATGTGAGGAAGTGATCAGTAAATATTTCTTAAATAAACAAATGAGTAAAACAATTCACATCTCATGCAATACCATCCAGACCAGTGCTCTTCCAGTAGACTAACATTTCTTATAATCAAAGTGATAATTTCAAAAAACTAAGTTTGCCTAAGTATGAAAAACATCTGATCAAAAATTTGAAGTTTGATGCTCCCAATAACTGCAGATTCTTTGATTGCCTTGATTTTATTTAATTGGGTTGATGTGGGGTAAGGGGAGAGGAATGAAATATTCCATTTTTTAGTCTTAATCTAAAAATCACTGAGCAAATTCCAAAATACACATCTTTATCACCAAGGTACTATTCTTATCAAAAATGTTTAACCTGAATCTAATCATGAAGAAACAATCTGACAAATCCAAATGGTAGGAAATTACAAAAAAGGGGCATGGGATATTAAAAAAGAGTCAACATCCTGAAAAGTAAAAATGGCCAGGAGACTATTCTGCATTAAAGGAAAAAAAGAAAAATAAAGATCAAATGTAATGTGTGATCCCTGACTAGAGCTTAAATCTGAAAACCGAAAAAGAAAAATACAGCCATAAAAAAACACTTTGAGCAGAGGTTAAAAATTTAAAAAGAATAAATATATTTAATAATATAATTAATATAAATATATTTAATATTATTAATGTTAATAAATATAATTAATATTAGTAATATATTAATTAAAATTAATATTAACTTTATTGGGAGTAACAATGGCATCACAGTTATGTAGAAGAATATCCTTGTTTTTAGGAGATACTCGCAAAAGAAGTTATTGGTGAGGGGCGCCTGGGTGGCACAGCGGTTAAGCATCTGCCTTCGGCTCAGGGCGTGATCTCGGCGATCTGGGATCGAGCCCCACATCAGGCTCTTCCGCTATGAGCCTGCTTCTTCCTCTCCCACTCCCCCTGCTTGTGTTCCCTCTCTCGCTGGCTGTCTCTATCTCTGTCAAATAAATAAATAAAATCTTTAAAAAAAAAAAAAAAAGAAGTTATTGGTGAAAGCATGATGTCTACAATATCAGATAAAAAGCAGAGAGACGAAGAAGGAGAAAATACACACAATGTGGTAGAATACTAAAAACTGGTGAATCTACAGGAAAGGTAATTTGATATTCATGTACTATTCTTTCAACTTTTCTCCCAGTTTGGAATTTTTAAAGTCAAAAGTTGAGGGAAAGAAACAATACAATAAATCATTACAAAAAGATGATAAAGGTACACTTAAAAGCTAAAAAAACAGAAAATTTCAAAAAAAATTTTTTGAAAACAATTTCAAAATGTGCTATATAAAATTTATCATAGGACATTATAAAAGGATGAGTCTATTTTTCAGAATTATAAAAGTGCCTCCAAAGATGTTGCTAATTATGATCAAGCATTTGTTTACTTTTTTAAAACTTCTAAAGAGTATTCAGAGAAAGACAATTATCATATGGTTTCACTCATTTGTGGAACATAAGGAATAGCAGGGAGGACATTAGGAGAAGGAAGGGGAAAATGAAGGGGGGGAAATCAGAGGGGGAGATGAACCATAACAGACTATGGACTCCGGGAAACAAACAGGGTTTTATGGGGGGGGGGGGGGATGCTGTGATGGGTACTAAGGAGGGCACGTATTGCATGGAGCAGTGGGTATTATACCCAAACAATGAATCATGGAACACTACATCAAAAACTAACGATGCACTGTATGGTGACTAACATAACATAATTAAAAAAAAACACATAAAAAACTATCAATTTTCATTAAAATACAAGGCAGACGAAATTTAAACTTAGTATTTTAAAGAATAATTCTTAGAGAAAACTGGAACACATTACCAAAGAATGTTACAAAATTGGGCTCTTTGATTCTTTTGAATTTAACACGTAACCCTAATAATGAGAAGTAATTGGGAACAATCTTTTCAACAAATGATGTTGGGACAACTGGATATCCAAATGCAAAAGGATAAAACTGATTCCAGGGGAGCCTGGGTGGCTCAGCCATTAAGAGTCTGCCTTAAGCTCAGGTTATGATCCCAGGGTCCTGGGATTGAGCCCCGCATCAGGCTCCCTGCTCGGCGGGAAGCCTGCTTCTTCCTCTCCCACTCCCCCTGCTTGTGTTCCCTCTTATGCTGTCTCTCTCTGTCAAATAAATAAATAAGATCTTTATAAAAAAAATTGTGATTCCACCTCACATCATATATAAAATCAAACTCAAAATGTATCAAAGACATAAATGTGAGAGCTGAAACTCTTAGAAAACACACGTGTCCGTCATCATGACCCTGATCAAGGCGATGGTTTCTTAAATAAAACACCAAATACGGAGCAACAAAAAGAAAAAGAGGTAAAGCCGGACTTCAACAAAATGTAAAACTTTGTGCTTTGAGAACACTAGAAAGAAAGTGAAAAGGCAACAAGAGAAAATGGGAGAAAATACTTGCCAACCATATAAGGTAAGGGCCTAATATCCAGAATATATAAAGAACTCTTAGAAATCAACACAAAGACAAGTAACTTAACTTTAAAATGTACAAAGGATCCGAACAGTCAATTCTCCAAAGAATATATACAGATGACCAATAAGGACATGAAAAGATGCTCAATATAATTAGTCATGAGAGAAATGCAAATCAAAACCACAAGATTATCACTTCATACTCATCAGGATGGCTATAATTGAAAACAAACAAACACAAAACAAAATAAGTGTCACTGAGAATGTGGAGAAACTGGAACCAGCTTCCAGTGGGAATGTAAAACGTAAATGACACATTCACTGTGAAAAACAGTTCGGTAGTCCCTCAAGAGTTAACCATGTGCTGCAACAACTCTACTCCTAGGAATATACCCAAGAGAAATGAAAACATGTTGTCCGGAATTAGGCAACTACAAAGTCTAAAGGAACAAGCCTTAAGACTGCCCTCTCTTCTACAACCAACTAGAAGTTTGGGCAGTTTCCAAAACCACTCGGAGGTTTAAAATTTGTCAAAAAGACTCACAGAACTTTCCTGAAAGCTATTATAATCATGATTACAGTTTATTATAAGAGAAGACTTATCACAATTTATCACGTAAAGGTTATTATGGTTTCATACAGATTAAAATCAGCCAAAGGAAGAAACTCAGAGCAGAGTCCGGGGGGCTTACAAATACAGAGACTCCAATGGTCCTCTCCCATGGAATCAGAACACATTACTCTCCTGGCATCTGTGTGTGATAATACACACAGAGTACTGCTAACCAGGGAAGTTCACCCCAGCTTCAACGTCCAGAGTTTTCATTGGAGATCCATTACATAGGCAAAATAGAGTGACTAATTGCCCAAGTGGTTGAACTCAGTCACCAGGTTAATTAAGACCACTGGGACCCAAAGCCTACCCTAAATGACATGGTTAGCCTTTCTGGGGTAGTAGTCCCCACCCTAAGATTATTTATATAGCCCAACCCATGCACACTATGTAAAAATAATCCTATCAGGTATAGATTCCCTCCCAGAAACTGAAGGCAAAAGTCAAACTTTGTTTGGGCACGGCCAAATTCTTTAATACACATGTTCACAGAAAAACTTGCACAGGGGTGCCTGGGTGGCGCAGTTGGTTAAGCATCCAACTCTTGGTTTCAACTCAGGTCTTATCTCAGGGCTGTGAGATCAAGCCCATGTCAGTCTCCACACTCAGCATGCAGTCTGCTTGTGATCCTCTCTCCCTCTCCTGTCCCTACTGCTCATACGTGTACGCTCTCTCTAAAATAAGTCTTAAAAAAAGAATAGAAAAAGAAAAGCTTGTACACAAATGTTAATAGCAGCACTATAGCCAAAAGCTGGAAACCATGCAAATATCACCAACTGATGAATGGATAGATAAAATGTGATATAGATATATATAGACATAGATAGATAGATAGATAGATAGATAGATAGATAGATAGATAGATCGACCCATCCAATGGAATATTATGCAGCCATTAAAAGGAATGAAGTACTGATATATGCTAAAACATGGATGAATTATGAAAACAAATATCAAATGAAGTAAGCCAGACACAAAGGCCATATGTTATATGATTCCATTTATATGTAATATCACAAAAGGTAGGTTCATGGAGACAAAGAGAAGATTAATGATTGCCAGAGTATGGGCAAAGAGAGGAACTGGCAGGAACAGGGATTCTTTTGGGGGTGATAGAAATAATCCAGAAGTAGATAAGGTAGTAATTGCACAACATTGTGAATGCTTTAAACCACTAAACTGCACACTTTAACGTGGCTAAAATGGTTAATTTTATCTAGTTTTCAAAAACCTGGGAAGCCTGGGTGGCATAGTCAGTTAAGCACTAGACTCTTGGTTTCAGCTTAGGTTGTGATCTCAGGGTCATGAGATCAAGCCCCAGTGAGGCTCCACACTCAGAATGGAGTCTGCTTGGGATTCTCTCGCTCTCTTCCTCTGCCCCTTCCACTCATGTTCACTCTCTCTTTCTCACTCTCAAACAAATCTTAAAAAAAAAAAAAAAAAAAAAACTATATTAGCACCCTTATCTCAAAGAGCACCCCATCCAATGTTTAAAATCTAATAATAAAAGAAAAAAAGAGATCACTCACCATTGTAACTAAAATACAGAACAGACTGAAAACATTAAAATTTGCTAAGAGGGTCCAAGATGGTGGCACAGGAAGAATCTGAATGCATCTCCTCCCACACACTAACTCTGTACCTATATATGGAGACATTCCTCCAGAAGAAGAAGAGAGGGCTGACTGCACAGCCTCTATACAACAAATGATAAAGGGACCAATGGGGAAAAGTAGAAGAAATATGGATACAACAGGAACCCCACTCTTGACTAGGTGACCTACGGTAGAGAAGGATACTGATGAGGGGCCAATGCACAGACTCACTTGCCCTGGACATAGCAGTTTAAGGGCAGAGAGACTATAAATGAAGGAAATCCATTTACTAATGCTATAGCCTTCAACAAACAGGTACAGAACCAATGAAACTCACTGGGTAAGAGGAACCAGAAAGCGCCATTTTTACATTTTGCATCTACCTTCATAGCGTAAACAGAAGCAGAGTCCGGGTACATTACCAACCAAGTAGGGCCACCCCAGCACACTCCAGACCCCTGGACCACTCCAGCTCCAGCTATCCCTCAAAGGCGGTCCCCATGCAGTATGCCCCAGGTCCCCAACCACATCAGCCCTAGCTCCAGCCATCCTGCCAAAGCAGCCCTGACACAGCATTCTCCAGGACCGAACTGGCCTGTGCCCCCAGTACAGCACATCCTGGGACATACTCACCCTATGCCCACTTCCACTCCAGCAATTCCACAGAAGTGGCCACAGCTCAACATGTCCCAGGACCTCCACGCCATGCCCACTCCAGCTCCAGCCAGGCTGCCAAAGCCACCAGGCATACAGTCTATGCAGCAGACAGTCCTACATAAGGCCACTCCTTCAATACCCAGAGAGTTAGCTTTTACAGCTAATTCATGGAAACACACACAGAAAGTCAAACTAAATGAGGAGACAGAGAAGTATGTTCCAAACAAAACAACAACATAAAACCCCAGAAAAAAAGGAAAACCTAAAGAAAAGGAGATAAGTCATTTACCTGATAAAGAGTTCAAAGTAATGATCATAAAGATGCTCACCAAACACAGGAGAGGAATGGAAGAACACAGTGACGACTTCAACACAGAAACACAAAATATAAAAAAGAACCAATCAGAGTGGAGGAATACAATAACTGAAATGAAAAGACACTAGAAAGAACCAAAAGCAGATTACATGATAGAAAAGAATGAATCAGCAATCTGGGAAGAGAGAATAGTGAAAATTACACAAAGAAAACAGAAAAAAGAATTTTTTTTTTAATGAGGACACTTTTAAGGGACCTCTGGAACAACAAGCATACCAGCATTCACATTGTATGGGTCCCAGAAGGAAAAGAGAGAGGAAAGGGCCAGAAAATTTGAAGAAATAATGGCTGAAAATTTCCCTAACTTGGGAAAGGAAACACATATCCAATGCAAAAAAGCATAGAGTCCCTAATAAAATGAAACCAACAAGATCCAGCAAGACATATTATAAATAAAATGGCAAAAGTTAAAGATAATGAGAGAATGTTGAAGGCAGCAATAAAAAAACAAATAGTCATAGATGAGGAAAATCCCATAAGATAATCAGCTCATTTTTCAATAAAAACTTTGCAAGCCAGAAGGAGGGCCAGGATGTATTTAAAGTACTGAAAAGGAGGGGCGCCTGGGTGGCACAGCGGTTAAGCGTCTGCCTTCGGCTCAGGGCGTGATCTCGGCGTTATGGGATCGAGCCCCACATCGGGCTCTTCTGCTATGAGCCTGCTTCTTCCTCTCCCACTCCCCCTGCTTGTGTTCCCTCTCTCGCTGGCTGTCTCTATCTCTGTCGAATAAATAAATAAAATCTTTAAAAAAAAAATAAATAAATAAAGTACTGAAAAGGAAAAACTTACAAGCAAAAATATTCTGTTCAGCAAGGCTTTCATTCAGAATTGAAAGAGATAAAAGGTTTCCCAGACAAGCAAAAACTAAAGGAATTCACCCCAACTAAACCAGCCTTACAAGAAATGTTAAAAGATCTTCAAGCAGAAAAGAAAATGCCATGAATAAAAACAAGAAACTATATGAAAGAAAAAAATCTCCCTCTTAAAGGCAAAAGTGTAGTAAAGGCAGCACATGAACCAATGAAAAAGCTAGTATGAGGTTAAAGACAAAAAGTAAACTCAGCTTTAACTACAATAAGTAGATAAGGGATACACTAAATAAAAAGATATAAAATATGACGTCAAAAACAAAATGTTGAGAGGCAGTAAAAAAGTAGTGCTTTTAGAATGCATTCAAACTGAAACAACTAACAGCTTAAAATAGACTGCTATATACCTAGGTCAATATATATATTTATATACTTTGTAAGAACCACAGTCCAAGAAGCTACAATAGATATACAAAAAATAAAAACAAAAGAACCCAAACATAACTCTAAAGAAAACATCAAATCACAAAGGAAGAGACCAAAGGAAGGACAAATAAACAGAGAAGTACAAAAATAACCAGAAAACAATTAAAATGTCAGTAAGTACATGCCTATCAATAATTACTTTAAATATAAATGGCCAAAAATGCTCCAATTAAAAGACATAGGGAAGCTAAACTGCTGGAAAAAACAAGACCCATCTATATGCTGCCTGCAAGAATCTCACTTCACATCTAAAGACAAACATAGACTAAAAAGAAAGGGATGGAAAAAGGTATTCCATGCAAATAAAAACAAAATGAAGGCTCAAGTACCAATACTCATATCAGACAAAACAGACTTTACAACAAAGACTTCAACAAAAGATAAACAAAAGCATTACATAATGATAAAGAGGTCAACCCAAGAAGATAATATAACAGTTACAAATATTTATGTACCCAGAATAGTAGCACCTAAATATATAAACCAATTAAAAGACCTAAAGGAAGAAATTGACATTAATACAATAATGATAGAGAACTTCGAGACCCCACTTACATCAATGCATAGATCATCCAGAAAATCGATAAGGAAACACTGCCCTTAACATATTTGACCAGATGGACTTAATATATATACAGCACATTTCACCCAAAAACTGCAGAATGCACATTTTTTTCAATGATACATGGAACATTCTTCAGGACAGATCATATATTAGGCCACAAAACAAGTCTCAATAAATTTAAAAAGACTTAAATCATATCGAGCATCTTTTCCAACAACAGTATGAAACTAGAAATCATTTACAAGAAGAAAACTAAAAAAAAATAATAATAAGATAAAATAAACAAGTAGATACTAAGAAACATTACTAACAACCAATGGGTAAACAAAAAAATCAAAGAGGAGATCAAAAAATACTTTGAGACAAATGAAAATGGAAACACAATTTTCCAAAATTGCAACAAAAGCAGTTCTACGAGGGAAGTTCATAGCAATATAAACCTACCTAAAAAAAATAAGAAAAAACCCCAAGTAAACAATCTAACCTAAACTAGAAAAAGAAGAACAAAGCCCAAAGCTAGTGGAAGGAAGGAAATAATAAAGATTAGAGCGGAAATAATTGAAATAGAAACTAAAAAAGAAAAAAAATCAATGAAATTAAAACCTGATTCTTTGAAAAGTTAAAATTGAAAAACTCTAGCCAGACTCATCAAGAAAAAAAGAAAAGGCTCAAATGAATAAAAACAAAAATGAAAGAAAAGTTACAACTGAAGCCACAAAAATACATAGGAGACTATATGCCAACAAAACAGGAAACCTAGAAGAAATGGATAAATTCCTAGAAACACACAACCTTCCAAGACTGAATCACAAAGAAATAGAAAATATGAATATTCCAATTACGAGTAATGAAATTGAATCAGTAATTTAAAAACTCCCAGAAAACAAAAGCCCAGGACCAGACTGCTTCATATATGAATTCTACCAAACATTTAAAGAAGAGTTAGTAACTATCCTTCTCAAATTATTCCAAAAAAATTAAAGAGGAAGAAATGCTACCAAACTCATTTTACAAGGCCAGCATAATCAAAGATACCACTAAAAAAAAAGGCCAATATCCCCAGTGAACATAGATGCAAAAATCCTCTTCAAAATATTAGCAAATCAAAATCAACAATACATTAATAGGATCATACACCACGATCCAGTGAAATTTACCAACATAATATACCACATTAACAAGATTAAAGATAAAAAGATGATCATGTAAATAGATGCAAAAGAGCATTTGACATATGTAACATCCATTTATGATAAAAACCCTCAACACAGCAGGTATAGAAAGAACATACAAAGTATAATAAAGGCCAGATATGATAAACTCTCAGCTAACATTATACTCAATGGTGAAATGCTAAAAGCTTTTCCTCTAACATAAGAAACAAGACAAGGATACCCATTCTCACAATTTATTCAACATTGTATTGGAAATCCCAGCCACATCAATTAGGCAAGGGAAAAAAATATCAAAGGCATCCAAATTGAAAAAGTAGTAAAACTGTCACTAATTGCACATGACATAATATCATATATAGAAAACCATTAAGGCTCTACCAAAAAACTATTAGAACTATTAAAATAATTCAGTAAAGTCACAGGATACAAAATGAACATACAGAAATCTGTTGAATTTCTATACACTAATAACAAGCTATCAGAAAGAAAAATCAAGAAAACAATCCCATTCACAACTGCATCAAAAAGAACAAAATACCTAGAAAAATACCTAGAAAAAAATTTAACCTGTGAAAGACCTGTCCTCTGAAGAGTATAAAATGAAAAAAATTGAAGACAACACATAAATGGAAATATATACTGTGCTCATGGACTGGAAGAATTAATATTGTTAGAATGTCTAACAATGATTAATGCAGATTAATGACTTAATGCAGTCCCTATCAGGGCACCTGGGTGGCTCAGTCAGTTAAGTGTCTACCTTCAGCTCAGGTCATGATCCCAGGGCGCTAGGATCAAGTCCCACATTGGGCTCCCTGCTCCACAGGGAGTCTGCTTCTCCTTCTGCCTCTCTCGTTCTCTCAATCTCTCTCTCTCTCTCTCACTCATTCTCTCTCTCAAATAAATAAAATCTTTTTTTAAAAAAAAAGGAATTAACACAATCCCTATCAAAATACCAATGGCATTTTTAACAGAACTAGAACAAAGAGTCCTAAAATGTGTATAGAACCACAAAAGACCCTAAATAGCCAAAGTGATCTTACAAAAAAACAAAGCTGGAGGTTATCATGCTTCCTGACCTCAAAATATGTTAAAAAGCTATACTAATAAAAACAGTATGGTACTGGTACAAAAAAAAACCACACAAACATCAATGCAACAGAATAGAGAGCCCAAAAATAAACCCACACATATACAATCACCATTTGGCAATTGCCTTAATAATAATTGATTTGGGCAAGACTCAGCAATAGATGCCGTATTAGTTTTCTATTGCTGCTTTCAGAAATGTCAATTTCATGAAACACCAGAAAAGACTCAGGAACTTCCAAATTAAAGGATTTTAAAGAGGGGCACCTGGGTGGCAGAATGGGTTAAGCCTCCAACTCTTGGTTTCAGCTTAGGTCATGATCTCAGCATCCTGAGATCAAGCCCACATTGGGCTCTGCACTCAGCGCAGAGTCTGCTTGAGATTTTCTCTCCCTCTCCCTCTGCCCCTCCTCCTCATTCATTCTCTCTCTCTTTCTCTCTCGCAAATAATAAAATAAATCTTTTTTAAAAAGTATACTAAAGAGACATGACAAGTGAATATAAGTCATCATCCAAGATTTTATTTTGCTATGAAGGACGTTTCTGGGATAACTGGGAAAACTGGAATAAAGTGTATGGATTAGATACTAGCGGTATCAATAACAGTACTGTATCAATGTTAATTACCTATTTTGACAATTGCGTTGTAATTATACGAGAGAATTTCTTTGTTTTCAGGAAATATAAAATGAAATTATTTCAAAGCACCTTATTTTCTCTTATTTTCAAATGGTTTTTAAAAAATTATGTATAGATATATTTACACACACAAACACATAGAGAACAGATACATGAATATTTTGTATGATTCTTGCAACTTTAAGAGAAAAAAAATCCCATTGTAGAGCTCATAAACAAAAAAGCATAAGAAAGCTGGAGATAATTGAGGGGATAAAGAAACTTCATATGAAATTGAAGTCAAGGTAATAGAATTGCCAGGCTAGAAATTGAACATTGAGAGGAAATAGAACTGAAGATATTCACTAGAATGGAGAGAAAAACTTAAAAGTTTTAAAAAGCTATTAAAAGGAAATGTCCTCTCAGTAATTAATTGAACTGATCACTCTAAGAGGTGACATAAACAAAAAAGGAGACATAAAACAAATTTAAGATGGAATAGACAAATTCATTCATAGCAGCTCCTGAGGAAAACTATACAGGCATACCTCAGAGACACTGCAGGTTCAGTTCCAGACCACCACAACAAAGCTATATCACTTTAATAAAGTGAGTCAAATATAATTTGGGGGCTTTCCAGTGCATGTAACAGTTATGTTTACACTATACTGTAGTCAACTAAGTATGCAATGGCATTATGTCTAAGAAAACAACATACATACTTCATTGCTAAAAAATGCTAACCATCATCTGAGCTTTCGGTGAGTCATAATCTCTGTTCACAGAAGACCAAAACAAACATAATATTGAAAAAGTTTGAAATATTGCAAAATGTGACACAAAGAGAGAAAATGCTGTTGGAAAACTGGTGCCAATAGATGAGCTCAATGCAGGGCTGCCACAAACCTTCAATTATTTTTTAAAAAGGCAATATCTGCAAAGTACAATAAAGTGAAGCACGACAAAACAAGGTATGCCCTATTTTGGCACATATTTCTAAACTTTAAAATGTGATATCAAAGGAGGCAAAAATGTTGCCCTTTGGTGTTACGGCAATACCCCTGAACTGGTTCAGTCAGTAACCTCAGTCATTAGTAAGTATATTATTTGTGACATTCTTATACCTATACGTCATTGTAGTGCAAGACAATTACCTAATTAAGGGAATTCAAAACTGAACTGAAAATATTTTAGTAGCTTCAGACAACCCACATCCCAAAGTAATACGTTTAGCAATATAACCAGAATGTAAAAAGGACAATAGCTTTTAGAAAAGTATGGGGTGCCTGGGGGGTTCAGTCAGTTAAGCACCTGACTCTTGGTCTCAGCTCAGATCTTGATCTCAGGGTCGTGAGTTCAGGCCCCACGTTGAGGTGGGGACATGGAGCCTACTTGCTGGACATGGAGCCTACTTAATTGAAACACGAAACAACAACTACAACAACAACAACAACAATAATACAAGGCATATCTAATAGACAATTTATTTACACTTACCTGTTACTTCTTTTAACTGATTTGTTCTGCCACGGTGGATCTATCACAATTACATCATATGTTTTCCTACCTGAAAACAAACGCACAACTTCAGAAAACACCTACCAGATTCTGTAGGTGATCACTTTAAAAACTAAAGTGCATTGACTACAGACACAGATATAATGGAATGCAACAAAAGGACTTAACATTTATTCAAACAGAATAATTTTTAAAAATTGAGATTTCCCTTATCATTTAGTACCACAGGGATTTTAACATAAGTTCACCTATTGCTATTTTTGCAAAGACTACCTGAAAATAACTACAGCTCACTTAGCTGGACACCAATCATTTGTAATTGCCCTTTATGTCTTGACAGCCGTATTAATATGGTCCTTTCAAACCTAAATGGGTTTTTGTTTTGTTTTTTCATTTTTTTGCTTTACTTTTTTTAAGTATTTCATTTTGAAATAACTTATCTTAAAACTGATACACTGACCATAATAAAACTTCCTCAATTGTCTACAGGTATCTTTTCTTCTGGCCAAAGCAGGATCACACACTGCATCTTAAATGCCATGTCTCCTCAATCTCTTCCAATCGGGGAACGTTCCTCAGTCTTTCTTTGTCACTTATGACCTTGATACGCTGAAGGCTATTGGCCAGTTATTTTATAGAATATCTCTTAATTTGGGTTTGGTATTTCCTTGTGATTAAATTTAGATTATTAACTTTTGGCAAGAATACTACCAAGTAATCAGGAAATACAAGATGTCAAAATGTCTCATTATTGGTGATACTACCTTTAATCACTTGGCTAAAGGATTGTCTAACAGGTTTCTCCAGTTTTCACTTTGTAATTAATAAGAATCTTGTAAGGAGATACTTTGCAACTGGGCAAATACCCTGTGTCTCATCTTTTCACCTACTATTTCGACAGTTAATTACTATGGTGTTTGCCAAATAGAAACTTTCTAGTTCCATCATACCACCCACGTTTATTAACTGGAATTTTACTGTAAGGAAGAGCTGTCCTTTCTGCTTTTATAAACACAGGTATATTTTGGTAAATGTACAATTTCACAAATAATCAAAACAGTGCAAATTAAAATGAGGAAGTAATGGTTTTTAAACTATAAAAGTGACAAAAATAAAAAACACAAAACAATGTTCAAACATAACATAATTTTCCCATTAATTTATTATACTGTCATTTACCCTGAAGAATTTATGACACTGTGACATGAATAAACACTCATGTGTAACATGGCTTGACAGCAATTAAAAGAAGCTTTTCCTTAATGAACTATGTCATTTAATAACTTAAAATTTTTATATTAAATATCCAAATAACAATAAATAGCATATTAAATTTCAACCATACATTTCTTTCCTACTTCATCTCTTAGATTATGACTTATTAAATACATATAAATCCCTGAGATAAGGAGTTGATGCAGATTAATTCATTTAATCTTCAAAATGACCTTCAGAAGTAGATTATTATCATAACTATTTTATAAACTAGGAAACTGAGGCTCAGTTTTGTGAAGTGAATAGCTCAAAGATGAACGGTTAAGCTTTAGAATCTAAATTCAAATTCAGGTGTGTATGACTGTGGACTTCAGTCTTTAAATTTTGTTGACATTACACAGGAAAATATTTCAAGAAATTTTAGACAATAAACTAGAACACTAGCTTAAAATGTCACCTAAAAGGCTACGGTGTTAATATTCATATCTGAAGTGCTCCTACTTTGCTATAAAGAAAAGTTAAATAAAATCATTTAGCCAAGCCGATTGTATCATGAATTCTTAAGTGCAGAGCAGTGAAAGCATTTGCTTTTTTGGGGACCAATTACTTTTTGACTCTTTGTTCACCAGTCTTATTTTTTAATTTTTTCAAAATTTTTAAATGTTTTTAAATCAAAAGTCAGAACTTTAAAATTACATTTAAAAGAAAAAATCACACAGAGAAAATTAAGCACTTATTCTATCCTCATAATGTTGACCCACATTCAGCATTCAGACTAGTTGTTGACTTCTGAGGCCACAAAAAAATTGTATTTTTCTAATAACACAGTAATTACTTACAGTTCAGAAGTGGATGCATGCAAGAAATGTCAGACAAAAGAAAACTGCTTTTTGGTGGCACCAGGTATTTCTGTCCCATTAAAGTAATCATTTTTGTAAAGCTAGAGTTGTTTTCAACAACCCGTGAAAATAAATCCTGTTCTGTCACAGATACATCTTCTCCCATCAATTGTAACGCCTGAAGTTCCATTTCATTCAGAGAAGGCAAATGCTTTGCCATTGCACATAATTCTGACAAATTGCAGGTATCAAGTGGTAAAGTAATGGGCTCACTACATTTGTCCCAGTTTTCAGAAAGTGGATGAAGAAAGCCACTTTTGAGACCTTCTTGGATTAACTCTGAAGAGCCATCCAAAATCAGTCCCCTGATCTGTAAGAAAAATTTGTTAAGGTACGTTAAAAGATCATTTACATTAAAACAATTCTCTAAATAATGAAATTCTTACTGTGCTTTGAATATTTGAACTTATGGACTGAAATCAATATTTTAAAGCTTACACTAAAATAAGTTTATGATAAAATGTAGAGGCAAGAATGTGTAAGTATACCTTTGAATTGCTGTTTCTTAAATGTGGAATAAAACAAACCTCATATCACTTACAATTAAATAACCAAGCAATGCACATAAAAAGACATTCTTAAAAATGTATTAAAATGAATCTGAAATAAAGATGAATTTGATAACATGACTGTTTCTAGAAGAAAGCAGAATTTTAATCTATAAAGCAAACTGAATTTAAATCACATTTAATATTAAATTTTTCTAGTGATCTAATTTTAAAATAAACTTACCTTTGAATGTATACTTCTTAAATTGTAAAGAAAAAAAAGTAACTGTTAAACAAACATCTAAACAAAGTTTTGCAAAAATACAACTACGATAATTAGAAAATTAAAATCTAAGTTCCGCTTCTGGGAAAGATGCAATACCAGAAGTCAGATTTAACTTTTCATCTGAAATTACTTTTTAAAAAAGGATATAGTGTAATTTTTTTAAAAGGCTTTCAGACCTTAGATGGATGTCAAGTAGTGAAAAATACTGGTCCCAAAAAAGGAGAAACGAATGATTGTTCCAGCTTACTGCCTTGAGAAAGTCTCCAGGCAGCAGCACAGCGAAGGAGACCCATTCAGAGTCCAACAGTCTCTGAGCTGAGAAGATGCAGCTGGAAGTCTGTAAAGGTCAAAGCAGCTAGTTTGCAGGGCAGGATACCAAAGAGGAGAGAGCTGCACAGAGATAGAGTTCTCAAAAGCTGCAGGAAGGTCCACTCAAGTCTCCCCAAGGTCAGGGAAAGAAATGATGTGAAATGATCAGAGGCAACAATCCACAGAGCTCACACAGGGCTGGGAACAGTGCTCCCACCAGCCAAAACGGAAAATCTCCTAATTTACAAGGCATCAGGTAGACTACTCAAAAGGGTATACTGCCTCATGAGTGGGGGGAAAAATAGCTCTAAAGACTGCTCTGGTCCTAACTAAAAAACCTTAAAACAAGCTTCAAAACTTTAAAACAAAGTCATAAAAGGATCAACCAGTTTCAAAGTAACTTTGTCCAAAAACAAAGTTCAAGATTATTTATGGAATTGAAATGTTGCTTTCATGGAATATGAAAATATTTAGTGCCCAACAAACTAAAATTGAAATGTCTTACAAAAAATAAAAAATTACCGGAAATATAAAGAAGCAAGAAAATGCAACACATTATAGAGAAATAACAGAACTCAATAGAAACACACAGGAATAACACAGATGATACAAAGAGTAGAAAAGGCTGGATAGGTTTACTTGCAGCCCATTTAAAAGATTAGGAACAAAAGTAGAAAAGTATAATAAGGCACTTATTATAACCATATTCGTATGTTCAAAAAGGTACAGAAAAAAATGAGAATGTTAAAGAGACACAAAAACTACTTTAAAAAATCAAGCTTCTAAAGAAGAAAATGCATACCACAGAAATATTGTGGGTTGGGTTCCGGATCACTAGAATAAAGCCAAGTTATTGCAATAAAGTCAATCAATTGAAGGCAAGGGCTGTAAGCTGCAAAAGATTCACCTGTTTTTTAATAAATCAGACTATATGTTATTTTCTATAATCATTACATTTTTTTGTCCCTTTGGTGCAGTCTTTCTCAAAATACGGTATTTGGACTACCTCCATTGGAATCACCTGGAAGTTGTTAAAAATCAAATTCCTAGTCCCATACAGGAGACGTTGGGGGTTTAGTTCCAGGCCACCACAATAAAGTGACTATTGCAATAAAGTGAGTCAAATTAATTTTTTGGTTTCCCAGTGCATATAAAAGTTATATTTATACTGTACCATTGTCTATTAAGGACTCAATAGCATTACAACCTTAAAAATACCTTATTGCTAAAAAATGCAAACTATTATCTGAAATTTCAGAAGTCATATTCTTTTTGCAGGTGGAGGGTCTTGCCTCCGTGTTGAGAGCTGTTGACTCATTAGGGTGGTGGTTGCTGGAGGCTGAGGCAGCCATGGCAATTTTTTAAAGTAAGACAACGACGAAGTTTGCTGCATCAATTGACTCTTCATGAATGCAGCATTTTACCCACAACAGAACTTCTTTCCAAATTAGAGTCAATCCTCTCAAACCCTGTCACTGCTTTACCAACTAAGTTTATGGAATATTCTAAGTCCTCTGTTGTCATTTCAACAATGCTCACAGCATCTTCACCAGGAGTAGATTCCACCTGAAGGAACCATTTCTTTGTTCGTCCGTCAGAAGCAACCCCCTCCTCCACTAAAGCTTTATCATGAGATTGCAGCCATTTGGTCATATCTTCAGGCTCCACTTCTAATTCTGGTTCTCTTGCTGTTTCCACCACATCTGCAGTGACTTCCTCCACTGAAGTCTGGAACCCCTCAAGGTTCCCCACAGAGGTGGAATCAACTTCTTCCACACTCCTGGTAATGTGGATATTTTGACCTCTTCCCATGAATCACAAATATTCTTAATGGCATCTACAATAATGAATCTTTTCCAGAAGACTTTCCACTGACTTTGTGCCCAGATCCATCAGAGGAATCACTGTCTGTGGAGGCTACAGCCCTATGGCATGTATTTCTTCAATAATAACATTTGAGTTGAAATTACTCCTTGATCCATGAGCTGCCAAATGGATTTCGTGTTAGCAGGCAGGAAAGCAACATACATCTAATTGCGCATCTCCACCAGAGCTCTCGGGTCACCAGGTGCATTATTAGTAAGTACTATTTTGAAAAGCATCTTTTTTTCTGAGCACTGGGTCTCAACAGGGGGTTTAAAAGATCCAGTAAGCCATGTTGTAAACAGATGTGCTGTCATCCTGGCTTTGTTGCTCCACTTACAGAGCCAACGCATGGTAAATTTAGCATAATTCTTTTTTTAAGATTTATTTATTTTAGAGAAAGAGAGAGAGTATGAACAGGGGCAGAGGGAGAGGGAGAAAATCCTCAAGCAGACTCCCTGCTGAGCACGGAGCCTGACACAGAGCTTGATTCCAGGACCCCAAGATTATGACCCAAGCCGAAATCAAGAGTCAGACGCTTAACCAGCTGAGCCACCAGGTGCCCCGATTTAGAATGATTCTTAAGGGCCCTAGAATTTTCAGAATAGCAAATGAGCATTGACATCGACTTAAAGTCACCAGCTTCATTAGCCCCTAGCAGAAGAGTCAGCCTGTTCCTTCAAACTTGCATGTCAGGCATTCTCCTCATCTACCTATGAAATTCCTAGATGGCATCTTCTTCCAACAGAAGGGTGTTTCATCTACACTGAGAATCTGTTCAGTGTAGCCACCTAGGTAATGATCTTAGCTGCCTCATCTGAGTCACTGGCGGCAGCTTCTCCATCAGCACCTGCTGCTTCACCTTGCACTTTGATGTTACAGAGGCAGCTTCTGAAACCTCATGAACCAACCTCTGCTGGCTTCAAACTCTTCTTCTACAACTTCCTCACACCTACTCTCAGCCTTCACAGAACTGGAGAGAGTCAGGGCCTTGCTCTGGATTAGGCTTTGGCTTAAGGGAATGTTGTGGCTGGTTCAGTCTTCTAACCAGACCACTCAAACTCTCTCCATATCAGCAATAAGGCTGATTTCACTTATCATTCATATGTTCACTGGGTTAGCACTTTAAATTTCCTTCAAGAACTTTTGCCTTGCATTCACAACTTGGCTAACAGTTTGCTGCAAGGGGCCTAGTTTTCAGCATATTTCAGCTTTTAATCTGCCTTCTTCACTAAACTTAATCATTTCCAGCTTTTGATTTAAAGCATAAGACATATTGGGGTTCTTGAGTGGCTCAGTTGGTTAAGCATCCGACTCTTGATTTCGGCTCAGGTCATGATCTCAGGTCATGAAATCGAGCCCTAAATCGGGCTCCGTGCTGGCTGTTGAGCCTGTTTAAGTCTCTCTCTCCCTCTCCCTCTGCCCTTCTACCTCCCTGCCCCCGCTCTCCTTCAAAAAAAAAAAATTAGGGGTACCTGGGTGGCTCAGTCAGTTAAGCATCTGCCTTCAGCTCGGGTCATGATCCCAGGGTCCTGGGACTGGAGCCCCACATTGAGCTCTGCTCAGCAGGGTTTCTGCTTCCCCCTCTGCCCCTTCCCCTGCTCGTGTTCTCTCTCTCTCTCTCTCACTCACTATCTCTCTCTCAAATAAAATCTTTAAAAAAAAAAATTTGAAGTATGAGACATGCAACTCTTCCTTTCACTTGAACACTTGGAGGCAATTGCAGGGATACTGATTAACCTAATTTCAAGACTGCTGTATCTCGGGCAATAGGGAGGCCCAAGGAGAGGGAGAGAGACAGGGGAATGGCTTGTTGGTGGAGGAGTGAGAGCACACAACATTTATCAATTAAGTTTGCCATCTTATATGTGCGCAGCTTGTGCTGCCCCAAAACAATGAGAATGGTAACATCAAAAATCACTCATCACAGGTCACCATGACGAATGTTCTAATAACAAAAAAATTTAAAATACTGCGAGAATTATCTAAATGTGATATAGAGACACAAAGTGAGCAAATGCTGTTGGAAAAACGGCACTGATAGACTTGTTTGATGCAGGGTTGCCACAAACTCTCATTTTTTAAAAAGTGTGATATCTGCAAAGTGCAATAAAGCAAAGCACAATAAAACAAGGTATGCCTGTTCAATGCAAAAAGGAAATATATACTAGGTTGTATTAACAGCAGGCACTGAAGAAGAAAAGATTAGTGTACTTGAAAACAACACAAAAGTATCTAAAATGAAGAGGACAGAAAAAATATTTGAAGAGGTAATGGCCAAAAAATTTCCAAATTTGCTGAAGACTATTAATTCATAGATTCAAGCTCAAAAAACAGAGGAGGGGGAAACTGCATTAAGGAACATCATAATCAAATTGCTAAAAATCAATAATAAAGAAAAAATGTTCAAAGCAGCCAAAGACTTTACTTTCAACCAAGATGGAGTCTCGGGAACAATAGCTTTCAAGACATAGGACATCAGGCAATAAAGGACAATGAAAGAAATCATAGGTAAGCCCTATGACTGCCCCAGCAAACTGCCTGGGAAGTTTCCAGGCCACAAGAAAAAAGAATCTGGACAGAGCCTAGGAAAAATCCAGAGCTGAGTATACAAAGCAGAGAATATAGGGAGGTCAAGACAAGAATTCACAGGACAGAGTACCAGACAGAAAAGAGCTACACAGAGAGAGAACTATGTAGATCTGTATGTAGTCACACTGGAGAAATCCCCCTATGTACTGATGTGCTTACGTGTATGAGGGAATTATCCAAGGCCAGGAAAAGAACCACCCAAAGGATAGAAGAAGCTCCCACAGAGCCAAGAAGTTCCCACAGGGCCAAGAATGGTGCCTGTTTCCAGTATTCAGACTGAGAAACCTCATGATTCACCAGGCAAATGGGAGACAATTTACCATGCATCTCTGAGTGAGGAGAGGCACTGACAGCTGGTCATTTGGAATATATACTACAAACACAAGGATGGTTACACATGAGGAAAAATCAAAACGAAATATTAGTAGAAAAATCACCTTTTCAAAAATCTCCACAGATGCTTAAAAAACATTTCATAAAATTAAATAACCATGTTTGATAATAATAAATAAGAACAGATGGAGGGGTGCCCAAGTGGTTCAGTCAGTTAAGTGTCTGCCCTTGGCTCAGGTCATGGTCCCGGGGTCCTGGGATTGAGCCCCACATCAGGCTCCCTCTCCTTCTGCTCCCCCACTCATGCTCACTTTCTCGCATTCTCTCAAATAATCAATAAAATCTCTTTTAAAAAAAAAAAGGGTAATAAAAAAGAACAGATGGAAACTTCCTTAACATGCTATTTGCAGATCAGTCCAAAAGCCAGTATTATGCTTAGTAATGAAATCATCTCCACTGAGTCAGAAACAAGACAAGGATACATACTGTCGTGATTTAATACCACATTGTATTTTCTAGCCTATACATTTACAAACGAAAAATAAATTGGAGATAAAATAATTGGAAAGCTATAATTAAAAGTATTCCTATTTTCAGGAGTTACAGGTACTCCCTGGAAAACCCCAGAGATTAAAAGGAAAAAAAAAAGAAAAAAGTACAGCAACTTAAGAAATTGGCAAGATTTTTATAAAGAAAATCTTATAGAATGACAAAAGAAACTGAAACAAATGGAAAGACATATTTGTGTTATCAACATCTTAAAGATGTCAGTAGGCCCTAATTTAATTTACAAATTTGATGCCATAAAAATTCCAATTGCTTCTTTTTCTAACCAGAATTAAATTGATCCTAATGGGAAATTCATATGGGAAAATAAACAAACAAACAAATAGAAAAACTCTGTAAAACAGCAATAAGGATAAAAGGGAGGGTGAGCATACCAAATACTAAAACATACTCATGTTATAAAACCTGAAAAGAGACTGGAAGATAAGACAAATTAAGACATAAAATCCAGAAATAAACTCAAATACATATGGGTATGTGTAACTCACACTTCATACCACGATGAAATCTAAATGAATCGAAGATATACATGTGAAATGAAATAATATTCTAGAAAAAAAAATGGGAAAATTCATTTTTTCCCCATGGAAAAATTCTTTTAAAGCCTTGAAGAAGAAATACCTTTTTAATTATGACTCAAAAATCCATAAGTCATAAAAGAAAAAAAAATAAATTCAACTAAATAAAAATATAATACTGTGTATGTGGTAAAAAATATATATAATTAAAATTAAAATGACAAACTGGTAAAAATATATTTGCGATTTTTATCAGAAACAAAGTACTAGTTCCCCTAACATATAAAGAGCACCTATAAATTAAAGACACAATTTTTTTAATATGCAAAAGAAAGTTTACATAAAAAAATGCAAATGGTTTTTAAATGTATGTAAAAATACTTAACTACACTCTTAATAAGGGAATGCAAATTAAAGTCATACTGAAATATTATTTTTTACCTATAAAATTGGCAAAGATCAAAAACAACACATCACATACTGTGATAGCAAGGATGTGGGAAAACAGGCAAAATTACACATTTCTGGTCTGCTAATAAGATGATAAAACCTCTACAGCAGTAATTTGACAGTATTTATCAAAAGGTTCAAAGCTCTGACCAACAGCTTAATTGCTTGAAATGTATCCTGCAGATACACACATATGTATGGACAACAGCATGTGTATAATATACCTAAATGTAAACAGTTCAAGACTAATTAAGTATGAAAGACAATGTGACATAAAACAATCTGTAAAGTATGTTTATCTGAAGGGAAAAAAAAATCAAGGTGCAAAACTGTATCAAGTATGCTACCACCGAAACAAAAACGGAGAAGGGGAATATATGTACATATTGTATTTCATATATGAACACCACCACCACTAGACAAATACACTGAGAGGAGAAAGCAGGTTGACTGAGGGATACGGATTAGAGAAAGACCTACTATATATTCTTCGTACATTTTGAACTTTACCAAATGAATGCATTATCTATCTAAAAATAAAGTTAATATTAAATAAATTAAATAAAATGCAGATCTGATCATGTCATCTGCTTTCAACAGCTTCCCAACACCTGTAATTCTAAATGTCGTAAGACAGTCTTGTAAAATCTCAAATGATCTGTGGCTTCTTATTCCCCCAGTTTCACCTCTAACCATTCTCTCCACATTCCACAGCCCAGCTATCCTGAACCTTTTTCAGCTCCTTAAACAAGCTTTATTACATCTTGCTTTTAAACTTTAACAAAATGCTATTCTCAAAGCCTAGAATACCCTTCATCACCCTCTTCATGACTAATGCCTACTACAAAGACTCAAACAAAATCAGTGCCTCCATAAAGCTTTCCTTGATACCCCATCCTCAAGTGTAAGTTGGACACGCACATTATGTGCTCTCATTGTACCCTAGAATTGTCCTATGATAGTGCATTTTATGATACTTAGTTTAATTTAGTCATCCGTGTCCCTCAAGAACCTAAGTGCTGAAACAGAAGCACTGTGTTTATCCGTACTTATACTGAAGTCCCAGGGATAACACTTTCTGCTGTACAGTTGGCACTTAATGAATATTTGTAAGCAAACTGAATTAACGTACTTAATGAGTGAATAAATGTATAAATAAGTGAATTAGATAAGAAGAAAGGGAGGGGCACAGATAGATTCATTCAGTAAAAAATAAAAAAATTAAAAAATAACCGGTGTAGATTCTATGTGGGATGATGAAAAAGTTCTGGAGATGGATGCATGGTGATTATGGCACAATATTGTGAATGTACTTAATGCCACTGAATTATACACCTAAAAATGGTAAAACAGCAAATTTTATTATGTATATTTTCCAACAAAAAAGAGAAAAAAATCCTAGGTCCCACCATCAAATTAACTCAACATGTCCAAGACTGCGTTTACTACCATCCCTCCTAAGCCAAATTCCAGCCCCAATTTTCCCATTTCAATCAAAGGGGTTCCTTAGAGAGTTAAAGCTTAAAATACTTGGATACCCTCTGCTTCCTCTCATTTCTTTACTAGGTCCCTTTATTGTTATGTTCTAAAAATACTTCCTTCACATCGTTCATACTCTCTTCTGCAACTATCTTAATAAGTTGTTTTACCTATGGACAAGAGACTTTAAAACTTATCAAATTTCTAAACTTAACCAATATAGTATAAGTTTACTTGTGTTAAATAGTAAAATAGAAGTATATAAAATTTTAATAAAAACTGGTTTGAACCGTTTATTACTATAAAAGTAAAAATAAATCACTCTACTATTAAATTCTTAACTTAGATCAAAATAATTGCTTAATTTTTAAGAACATCCTTATTCATATTGTTCATTTATACTACTTCACATTAATCTTCCAATGTCATTAAAGAACATTTTACACCTTACCTTTGTATGATATTCCATAGCATCCAATTCACCTTGATTGAAAACAACACATCTTTTACGTTTCTAAAGAGTAAATTACAGGGAGAAAATTATGTTGCCATCTATCACAATATTGGTATTTTGAAATATATTAGTATTTCTTTTTTTATCACATTTTCCATAGTATCTCAGTCTTTAAGAGGTTAATTGACTAGTGAAGTCAAAATCAGTGAAAAGTGTATGGACTAAGGAAATAAGCTTTCCCAAATAAAAAATTACTATTTATTATTATTATTATTATTATTATTATTATTATTATTATTATTATTATTACTACAAGCATAATGAGTGATAAAAGGTCACCTAAGCCTTACCTGCTATTAATAAGAACTAGTACCAATGATAAAATGTAGCACAGACATCCATGGAAACACAAGAAAACTGTGATGCTGTATAAAGTTACTAGTGTCATCTATCAGTTGATATATATCCTACAATTCTCAACTTCATTTCTGAGGAGAGGAACGATTCATATACTATCATTAAAAAAAAAATCCAGTACACTTTCAATAGCTCTTTATGACTGATCTGAGGGCTAGGTACAAATCGGATATACCAACACTGTTCTGTATCTAACAACTCCATGGAAAAGAACATGTGAGACAGCGCAAAATAGAGCAGGGACTTTGTACCTCTTATTGCTGAAACACCAGTGCTTACATGGTAGCTTACTCCCAGCAGGCTAACAAAAATGTTTGCTGGCTGAATAAATAAATGGACTGAAGATTTAGCCAACTGTATAATTTGCTCTAGCATATCAGAATTAAGGTAAGTTTTGTCAAGATAATTCATTACATACACTCACCTATATTTTTCCATATTAAAATGAGAAATTTACCCAACATAACAGTGAAAACATTAAAAGATGCCCATACTCAGTAAACTGTAAAGGCTTGTTATTATTTCTTTGAATTAGTAATAGTAATGATAAATAATTTATATACTATTTTACTGAAATCTCAGACATTATATGTTTTCTTTCCTATGCCCGACGCACAGCAAAGGGTCAATAAATATTTGTCCAAAGGAAAAAACAGAAGAAATTACAAGATTATTAAAAGTTCTACTTCAGGAAACTAGAACAATGTAATAAATTATCCCTATTACTTTCCTTATTCTATCTAATTCTCAACATGTTTTCTTATTTAGTATCTTTCTTCATGGATCTCAATTATAAGATCCGTGAGGGTACCAACTGTGTTTTTCTTGTTTCATCCCTGTGTGTACAACAGCACACGGAAAGATCTCAAACATTTGTGGGCAAGTAAGAAAGTTATTCCTATCTCTATCAAAGAAAATGTTAATATAATCTATCTGAAATGGGCTTTGTTTAATCACCTCTGAACTCTTCAGAAACATAAAAAGTATTAAAGCATAATTAATTTGATCCTGTATAGCATTCTTGAAACTCCACCAAAAGACCACACCAGTGTACATACAAATACATATGCTTTAAAAACATACACAATTTTCTATAGTAGCTTTTTACTTTTGTTATTAAAAACTTTACGAAATAACACCCTTCTTGCAAACTTCATTATATGAGCTTATCCCCAATGGACAGGTCTCTAAGAATCTCCCAAAATCCATGAACTGCTTTAGGATTTAGCAGACAAAGCAGCACGTTGTTGAACAAAAACAGTTGTAAAAACATGCAATAAATACAAATGACCAAGCAGAAAGGGTTTTTTTGTTATTATTATTTAGTTTTGTTTTATTTACAGAGCATTCACTTTTGAGCAAACTTTGCTTACTTTTGAATTATGCAAATTTGGTAGAAAGTTAGGTAAGAGTTAAAAATTACATTGGCTATAACTAAAGCCTTCCTACACTTTATTGTTTTTTAGACTTAGTAAATTACAAGATATTTAAGATACTGGAATAATAAACTTCTGCATGTTCTTTAGAAAAATAAAAATGTATTAAAAAACTTTCTACCTTCCCAATAATAGAAATGCGGCTTTCTTCTTTAACACCATCCATTGGATCTTCCTTTTCCTTCCTTTGTCGGCATTCTTTGTGAACAGCTGGAGTTATATAAGGTTTGGTGACATTAAATAGCTCAGATCGAAAAACATATTTCTGTATGAAGATTTCACAGTTTCCTCTGTTTTCATTATCTGGCTTAGTGGTAGAGTCAAAAGCAATAAATGTAGCAGAGGTTCCCAAAGAGATCAAAGAATCCATTTGAAGAGAATCAATGTGGACAGATGAAGTAGGCTCATTTTTACTGCAACAAGGCTCATGATGTTGGTGAAGTTGATAGTTTATGTTGTTAATAAAAGAAAGATGATCTAGTAACCATCCTGGTGACAGCTGGTGCACCACAGACATTCTCTTCTCTTAAAAAAAGAAAGAAAGAGAGAAAGAAAAAAAAAAAAAAACCTCTGGAAATGAGGGTCTAGATGTAAAACCCAACTTTCCAGATTAACTTCTTAAATGTCCTGCATTTCAATAAAAATATATTTCACATACACGGGTAGACTTCACGTATAAGTACATAAATTTAACATATACACAAAAGAGAATTTGACATTCATGATATGTTAAGGAAAATGTAATGTTTTAATATAAACTTTTAATTACAGTGTTAATAATTCAAAATTTTCAGCCAATTTAGCAAAAGAGAATTAAAACATGATCTTATTTCTGGAATCCCAATTGAATTCTCCTATCTTCCTTGGCCCTCCGCACTAACTCCTGTTCCATCCTGGAATCTAGCCACTAGGGCCACATACTCCAAATCAAAAGTCATTCAATTCTTAAAGGTGAGAGAGTCTTGCCAAAGCAATTTACATTTACATTTACATTACATTACAATTTATATTTACATTACATCCTGCCAAAGCATTTACATTACCTATGTAAATTGACCCTTTTTAATGAGATAAACCCAGAGAGGTCACAGAATTTCATTAGGAGTTGTTAGCATATCAGCCCTTGCTTTTTCAAAGCACATTTGCCATAAGTCAGCCCATTAATACTGCCCAATAACACTGCTGCGCTTAACCACTGCTACCAAGGGAGTGCAAAAAGCATAAAATGAAAGACTGGTCTAGGCAGAGCACAACGCAATTTTCACAGATTTCATAAGTACTAGACCCTAACAAAATTGGAAGGTTATTGGTTCTGAGCAGTCCTCCTTTGGCAACTATGTTTTTCAAAACTTGTTATCTTTTTACAAAAAAAAGGGGGAAGGGGATAAAATTCTGGCTTTGCCTACTAAATCTAGTATAATGGAGAACTTATGAGGGGGACAGAATAAGATATACATAAGTGGTTAGCAGCACAGTTAGTAATAGCAGCACTTAGATCCAAACTTGTAACTCCATGTAGTGTTAGCAGTATGACCATGGACAAGTTAATCTCACTGAGTCTCAAATTCATTTTCTATGACATCTCAGAAGGCAGTTTAGAGAATTAAATGAGATAATCTACATGAAGTGCTGTGCGGTGCCTGACACATAGCAACCGTTCAAACAAATGCTATTAGTGATGGTAACCCTGGTACTGGCCCTCCCTTCACAGTCACCACTTGTGGTGACTAGGTAATGTAATGGCTAGTGAGAGCTAGAAATTTAGTCAAGAAGACTGAAACTCAGAAAAGGTGACGTACCCAAAATTCCAATTCTAGTTAACCGCAAAATTGCTCCAAGAATTAGTATCAGGACTTTGGCTCAAAGCTTTTCTCCCACCCCCATCTCTCTCCAGGTATTGGGCAGTACACGTCTCTGAGTTCAAATTCAGGGAAGCAGGGAAGTCCTATTTCAGCAAAGTATTGTGCTTAAACTCTTTCACTCTCTGCCTCTCCCCCGCCCCCAACCTCTCCCCTTCACACCCAAACCCACCCCCCACCGCCCTGGGTTCCTCCTAGCTTCACTCTCTGACCACCACTAGAGGACCGTGAAACATTAACAAGCAAATTGCGAACCCGAACCCTAGCGGCCGTCACACTGGCTCCATCCTCGAAGCCGGCTACACCCACCCTCAGCAGTCACTATCTCCTACCTCACTGTTTCCCCTGTCAGAAAAACTGCACGACGTCTCCCAGACACGCATCAGGAAAGAAGCAACGCTCTAAACAGCGGTCATGAAAGACGCCACTTTCAAGGCAAAGGAAAGAAATTTCTCTTTTTCTAAGAGCCAACGGGCGCGGCCATATTGCTGTACGGAAAAAGCGTATCCAGGACGATTTGAACAGTTCTGTCCGCTACTCAGAGACAAACAGCGCCCGTGTCTTCAGCGCTAACTTTAGAAGTCGGACCAGACTTTGTAGGGCACACTTGCACTTACCTGAGATGTCAGTGTGCTGAGTGAGGCGGCGGGACGCCAGCAATACGCAGAATTCCCGCGACGGCAAGCGGCGCGTATGAGTTGCGTACGTGCTCGACGAACGTGATGACGTAACACCAGCGGAGATTTTTAAAATTCGAACTGCGCCGGCGGGTGGAGGGAGGAGTTGGGTGTTTTGGCGGCTGCATTCCTGCCCGGTAAGTAGTTGCACAGGTTACAGAAATTCGGTCCCTGGGTTGGGTCACGAAACTGGAAGAAGGGTAATTAATGACTTTGAGTTAATTTTGTGTCGGCAGAGCTGTTCTGAAGGGAGAAAGCGATCGCGCCAACACCTTAGATTTAGAGGCCCTGAGGGACAACGTTTTAGTGTCTATTATTGTGAGAGGCCTCTGGGCAGACTCTGCGAGGCGCCGGTTTTCCGGAGTCCGATAAATTTCTACTGACAGTGACTTCCAAGGGAGAAAAGGAGGACCTGGGGGCACACTAGTGGGGAGCAGAGAGTCTGGAGGGAGGAAAGGGGAAGAATTGATGGGAGCAGGGAGAGGAGGGAGGAAATGAACTGTTTGAGGTGTTGGGTTTGAGTTACTACTGTAACGTCCTAGTGGGCGTGTAGGGAAGTCTTAATCTTAAATTACATTTTGAGTGGAGATTTGGAGTGCACATATAGGTGAGTAGGAAAGTTGAATGGGTAGCAGAAATGTACGAAGAAGTAAAAGAAAGAGGTGGCCCAACCAAGATGGAAAGAGTGTAATCAGTTTAAAAGACAAAGGAGAGCCGAGGGAAGTGACAGGATAACCACAAATGTCCACTTCACTGGAAACCAAGACAGGACCTGGGAAATCTAGGTGAATATGCCACAGAGATGAGATAAGATCAAAGGTTTGTCAGTCATGAGTATTCTAGGAGGCAACTGTTTCAGTAGATATTTAGGAAATGAAATGTTAATTTTCTGAGAAATAAGCAGCCTGTAGACAATTTTGTGGACCAGATAATTGATCCTTGTTGGAAGGGGATTGAAGTAAGAGGGGCACTAAATGAATATAAATGGGAAGCGGTGGGTTAAGGACAGAGCAAGAGAGATGGATGTTAGAAAAAGAAAACAGAATAGCTGTATTCTCTAAAACCAAAGTGAAGGAAACTTCTTGAGGTAATTCTTGTCGGGTAGCCTTTGACTTTCCCAATGAAAAGGTGCAGCCAACAGCAGTATGGTGATCTGCGTTAGGTTTCAGGGCTTTAACTACCATAGATATGTGAAGGCAGAAATTATACCTTATTTATCATTGTGTCATTTCAATTGCCTTGCACATTCAGGTGTACATGTAGGCAGTTAGTAAATATTTATGTGTGAATATTTTTAAATGAAGTTAAATACACATTCCCTGCAATTGAGGACTTCACCTTATATGAACAAGAGGGCCCAGGAAAAGATTATCTTGAAGAAACAATGGAACTTGGCCGCTTTGTGTTTGAGGATGAAGATAACAGTTGGTGCTTAACGTGGCATCTGTATCTGGAAAGATTTTTTAATACTGAATTCATGAATGCAGGCAGTAAGCATGAAGCGCAGTTCGGTTTCCACCGGTGGTGCTGGCCGCCTCTCCATGCAGGATTTAAGGTCTCAGGATTTCAATAAACAAGGCCTCCATACCCCTCAAACGTAAGTACCTCTTGCCTTACCGTCTTGGACAAAGAAATCTGTAAGGATAATCAATACAAAAATGTACTATGAATGATGTTCAGATGAAACTTGTTTGTTCACAGTGGTACCTAATTTGGGTTAATGAAGACTAAAAATTGGCATGTGATTAGGTGTGTTTTATCTCATTTGTTCCTTAAATTTCCAAAGCTGCATCCTTTGCCCAGCAACCCCTAAAAAGGACTGTTAATTCCCTCTCAGCAGTCTTTCCTATTTTCCTCCTTTATTCTAGACCTGCTTATTTGAGCAGGCTTATTGCTAGAACTTTGGATTTACTGAAGTATATCCAACTGGCAAAATTATCAGTTATTACTTATTTGCTCAATGATAAGCTGCAGTTTAGAAGAGCCTACAGAACCATTTCTCCAAACTGTTTTCTCAGTATTCACTGGAAAAGAGTATATAATTATACTCTCATAAACTAGTTTTTCTCTATAAGTGAGTTTATTCTCTCATTAAGAGAAAGCTGTTTGTAAGCCACTGAGGGCTATTATCAATCCTCTGACACCAAGGTACAAGTTACTTGATAACTATACTTAAATTACTTAGGTTTACGTTGTATAAGCCTCAGCTACTTTTAGAAATTTGAATTATTTGTATCTTTAACATCTGAAATCAGAAATTTTTTGTATTGTTACACATTACATATACTAAAAGATTTATGCCTTGAATTGTATTGAAAACTAAAGCTGCCATTGGCAATGTTTTGGGATTGTTAATTACATAATGTATGTTCTTAGGTGTAGGTGCATTCTCATAGAGTAGGCCTTAAAAGAAAAATGTTAAATGTAGCTATCATCCTATGATTGAAGATACCTATTTTTAAATTTTTTTTCTTTAACGTTATCCATAAATGTACGTACGTTAACATGATTGAAATGAGAGTGTAGATATGGTTTTTTTCTGCTTTCTTAACATTTTAGCATTATTACTTATGCATGTTGTTAGCCATTTGTAACAGCTATGATTGCTACTAAAAATTTTCATAATTCTGAATTATGTTGATAGGTATCGGGAAAGAGGTGCTAGTTTCAACATATTTCCAAAAATTTCTTAAACTAATATTTTTTATATTTATTTTTTTAAAATTTGTTATTTTCATTTTGTTAAAGCAAAGAGAAACCAGCCTTTGGAAAGTTGAATATAAACAAACCCACATCTGAAAGAAAAGCCTCTGTGTTTGGTAAAAGGTAATGATATTTTTTATTAGTTTTAATGAAGGGATTCTCAAAAAAATTGGATGGCATGATCCCTTACAAAAGAAAGTTACAAGCTAGCTTTCTTCTATCTTAAATGGTGAAATGGTTATATCTGTCTTAGATAGTGCTAAGAGATATATCAGCGCATTCAGGCCACTATTTCATGTTATAAGTGAATAGTTGATTGAAAATTCTATACCTAGCTTTCAGATAGTATGGAATCATAGCATTATAAAATTAAAAAGTGGGGGCGCCTGGGTGGCTCAGTCATTAAGCGTTTGCCTTTGAGCCCTGCATCGGGCTCCCTGCTCCGCTGGGAACCTGCTTCTTCCTCTCCCACTCCCCCTCCTGGTGTTCCCTCTCTCGCTGGCTATCTCTCTCTCTGTCAAATAAATAAATAAAATCTTAAAAAAATAATCAAATAAAATTAAAATTAAATAAAATTAGAAGGCCATCATCTAGTTCAACATTTTCGTCCCAGGCTTTTTTATACTTTTAAATTTTAAGATTCCAAAGAGCTTTTATTTTGTGGACTGTATTTATGGATATTAACCATATTAGAAATTAAAACTGAAAATTTTTAATTATGTATTCATTGAATGTAAAATTATAATAACCCCTTACATGTTAATAAAAATATCATACTTTTAAAAGAATTTTTTTTCCAAAAACCTATTTCAGTAAGAAAAATGATATTGTTTTACATTTTTGAAAATCTCTTTAATGTCTGACTAAATAGTAGATAGCTTCTCATATCAACTTCCACATTCAGTCTGTTAAAATATCACACACCATGTAGCCAAACGCTGAAAAACTCCAGTGTACACGCATGAGAAAATGAGAATGAAAGGGGCAAATAACATCTTAGTTTTTCAGTATGAAAATAGCTTTGACTTCTCAGATCCCCAAGATCACACTTTGAGAACCACTGTGTAGCATAGATAGTGGTTGCCTGTGCTGAAGGTGGGGCAAGGATTGACTGTTAAGGAGTAATACACTTTTGCAATAAAAATGTACAATATCTTCGTATCTTCATTGTGGCAGAGATCACACAGGATCTACATTGTCAAACCTCATCATACTGTATACTTGAAACAGGTACATTTTACTCTAAGCAAATTACACCTCATTATTGAGGTGTAAAAAAAATAAATTGATTTATTTTTTAAGGAAAGATTGAAAAAATAATCTGTTCTTTTAACTCACCAAAACAAAATATAACTGTTAAGGCAAACCTATTCATTGTTTTGAAAATATTCAGAGATGAAACGTTTGTTACCTTATGAAAAGTCTTTGCCTTGAAACCAAATTAAGCTCTTTCTGGTATTCATTCCTGTTGGTGAAAAATCTTAAGGCATTTTTGTAATGTAACTTTTCCTTCAGTGATGACCCTCAGAGATGATGATAATTATTATAAAATATAACATTTGCTGAGCATTTTTATAAGCCAGACGTTGTTTTAAGTGCTTTATCTGTATTAACTCTTTTAACCAATCCTCAGAACTGCCCTATAAATAGATAGTTATTGTATCCATTTTATAGAAAAGGAAATTGAAGCACAGAGAGGTTAAGTAATTTACCCAAGGTCATACAACTAGCAACAGAGACAAAATTTGAAATCACAGACTGGTTCTAGACCCTGTGCTCTTAAGCTATAAATTGAATGATGCAGTATTTTGATTGTTTAGGGAATTCTCTTATAATTTAAAAAGATATCTAATAGTGCAGTTTTGTGTAGAATGAGAGCTGAGTCTATACATGTATTCCTTTCAGGTAAAAAAAAAACACACACACTAAAGATTAAGTAATAGCAGTATGTAGAAAAGTGGTTCTCAAATTAGCAAATTCTCAGGGGAAAAATCGCTGATCCAGGCTATGGATTGAGAGGGCCCAAGCTAAAGAACTTTTAGAGCATTGGCAGGAGAGAAGTTGAAAGCAGTAAGCAAACTTGCAGGGAGAAATAGAGCTCTGATGAACAGAGTTCAGATATTACAACAATGTTCATTGCAACTCAGTTTTGTGGCATCTGTTCAATAAGGAAAATTATTATTTTAAGGATATTTAATAAACTACAGTTGTTAGCTAAATCAGGCCACAAAGTTAAGCAAAAGAAACCATTATAAAAATATAAACAAATTAAGTTTTGTTTCGCAGGGGAAGGGCTTAGAATGGAGCACATATGTTGGATCCATTAATGACTAAGAAGTTGCACCATGTAAATTTATGGTAAATAACAATCAGATACACAATATTGCATGACACAAAAATGTTCAAGAGAAAAAGCATACACGACCTATTTTAACATCTGGAAAGCAATTTTCCCACAAGAAATAATGGCAAATGAATGGGTTAGGAGTAAAGGAGCAATCGTGGAAGGCTAAATAGGATGGTGAAAGGACCGGGCTTACTGAATAGACTTGGAGAATGGTTGTACAGAAGATCTAGTGGACTCAAAATGCACATTCTTAGGTGATAGTGTATGTGTTAGGAATGCAAAGCACCACAGTGCTTTCTTCTTCCCACCTCATTTTATACTTACCATTATTTACTCTTTTTCTCTGCTTTGAATAAGAGAAAAGAATTGAACTTTAATGTTTGTTACTATTAGTAAGATATAAAATCACCTTGAAATAACTTAGGCTTGATCACAGACTGAAATAGTTTTGACTGACTGTTTATATTTCCAGAACTAGTGGACATGGATCCCGGAATAGTCAATTTGGTATATTTTCCAGTTCTGAAAAAATCAAGGACCCACGACCACTTAATGACAAAGCATTCATTCAGCAGTGTATTCGACAACTCTGTGAGGTATTTTATATTCTCTCAAGTATTTTCCAATTGTTGTTCTATTATAAAATGTTTGATGTTTCATAAAAATTATTGTAGTTTCTTACAGAAAATGGTTATGCATATAGTGTATCCATGAAATCTCTACAAGCTCCTTCTGTTAAAGATTTCCTAAAGATCTTCACTTTTCTTTATGGCTTCCTGTGCCCTTCGTATGAACTTCCAGACACAAAGTTTGAAGAAGAGGTTCCAAGAATCTTTAAAGATCTTGGGTTTGTATGTTATATTTCTTATTAGCCTAGAGAGATTGTTGGAACACAAAGAAGAATCACACTCAATTGATTTGTAAAGATTCTGAGTTAGAGAAATAATATATTTTAAGATGGTCACGGTGGGCAGTATATCTTACAATAAATTTAAAAGGCAAGAAAAATGACTGTTTGCAGGTTATTACTGAACTATAGAAGATAATTCATAAGGCCTTCCAAATATTGAAGTGACGAGGAATAGATAAGATGGGCTGGATACCACAGATTTTATAGAAGAAAAATGACAGGCTTGGATGCCTGGAGAAAATGGGGTGGGATGAAGTCAAGAATGGCTGTGTAGAGTAAAGATGGGGAGGAATGGATTTGAGGATGAAGAGTATACTCGTGTGGTTTATTTGGAGTACATTGAATTTGAGGGAACAAACAATCTTTTAGGAGAGAAGTCCAACATACTGGTTGTAAATCAAGTTCTGCAGTGCTAGGGATATATGTATAAAAAAATCTGCAGAGAAGAAATTAAAAAATACACAAAATCATCTCAGAGTAAGATGATCAAGGACAAAATCTCAATAAATATCTTCTAAACAAGTCAAGACTGTTGGTATATATATGGAATTTTTCTAATGTAACTTCTTGCCTACTTTAGGCTATTTTCACAAAATTAACATTGTTGCCTTCTGGTTTTTTCCTAATTTTTCATAGGTATCCTTTTGCATTATCCAAAAGCTCCATGTATACAGTGGGAGCCCCTCATACATGGCCACACATTGTGGCAGCCTTGGTTTGGCTAATAGACTGCATCAAGGTATTTTATTTTTCATTTTAAAATGTATAAGTAGGAAAGATTTTTTTTTCCTCAAGATATTGTTATTTCTCTCTCAGTCTGTCTGTCTTTTTTAATAATTTTTATTTTGTTATGTCAGTCACCATACAGTACATCCCCAGTTTTTGATGCAATGTTCCATGATTCATTATTTGTGTATAACACCCAGTGCACCATGCAATACGTGCCCTCCTTAATACCCATCACCAGCCTATCCCAATCCCCCACGCCCCTGCCCTCTGAAGCCCTCAGTTTGTTTCCCAGAGTCCACAGTCTCTCATGGCTCATTCCCCCTTCTGATTGCCCCCCCTTCATTCTTCCCTTCCTTCTCCTACCGGTCTTCCTATTTCTTATGTTCCATAAATGAGTGAAACCATATGATAATTGTCTTTCTGCTTGACTTATTTCACTTAGCATAATCTCCTCCGGTCCCGTCCATGTTGCTGCAAATGTTGAGTAATTGTTCTTTCTGATGGCTGAGTAATATTCCATTTTATATATGGACCACATCTGCTTCATCCAGTCATCTGTTGAAGGGCATCTCGGCTCCTTCCACAATTTAGCTATTCTGGACAATGCTGTTATGAACATTGGGGTGCATGTGGCCCTTCTCTTCACTACGTCTGTATCTTTGGGGTAAATACCCAGTAGGGCAATGGCTGGGTCATAGGGTAGCTCAATTTTTAACTTTTAAAGGGACCTCCACACTGTTGTCCAGAGTGGCTGTACCAACTTGCATTCCACCAACAGTGTAAGAGGGACCCCCTTTTTCCACATCCTCTCCAACAATTGTTGTTTCTTGCCTTGTCAAGTTTTGCCATTCTCACTGGTGTAAAGTGGTATCTCAAGGTGGTTTTGATTTGAATTTCCCTGATGGCTAATGATTTTGAACATTTTTTCACGTGTCTGTTAGCCATTTGTATGTCTTCATTGGAAAAGTGTCTGTTCATATCTTCTGCCCATATTTTGATTTGATTATTTGTTTCACGTGTATTGAGTTTGAGAGGTTCTTTGTAGATCTTGGATACAAGTCTTTTATCTGTAGTGTCATTTGCAAATATCTTCTCCCATTCCGTGGGCTGCCTCTTAGTTTTTTTGACTGTTTCCTTGGCTGTGCAGAAGCTTTTGATCTTGATGAAGTCCCACAAGTTCATTTTTTCTTTTGTTTCTCTTGCCTTTCGAAATGTGTTATGAAAAAGGTTGCTTTGGCCGATGTTGTAGAGGTTGCTGCCTACATTCTCCTCTAGGATTTTGATGGATTCCTGTCTCACATCGAGGTCTTTCATCCACTTGGAGTTCATCTTTGTGTATGGTGTGAGAGAGTGGTCGTTTCATTCTTTTGCATGTAGCTGTCCAATTTTCCCAGCACCATTTATTGAAGAGACTGTCTTTTTTCCACTGGTTGTTTTTTCCTGCTTTGTCAAAGATTAGTTGCCCAAATAGCCGAGGGTCCATTTCTGGGTTCTCTATTCTGTTCCATTGGTCTATGTGTCTGTTTTTGTGCCAGTACCATGCTGTCTTTGTGATCACAGCTTTGTAGTATAGCTTGAAATCCGGCAACGTGATGCCCCCAGCTTTGTTTTTCCTTTTCAACAATTCCTTGGCGATTCGGGACCTTTTCTGGTTCCACACAAATTTAAGGGCTGTTTGTTCCAGTTCTTTGAAAAATGTCATTGGTATTTTGATTGGGATGGCATTGAAAGTGTAGATTGCTCTGGGTAGCATGGACATTTTAACTATGTTAATTCTTCTGATCCATGAGCATGGAATATTTTTCCATCTTTTTGTGTCTTCTTCAATGCCTTTCAAGAGTGATTTGTAGTTTCTAGAATATAGATCCTTTACCTCTCTGATTAATTCCAAGATAATGTATGATTTTTGGTGCTATTGTAAATGAAATGGATTCCCTAATTTCTCTTTCTTCAGTCTCATTGTTCGTGTATAGAGATGCAGCTGATTTCTGAGCATTGATTTTGTATCCCGCCACATTACTGAATTGCTCTATAATTTCTAGTAGTTTGGAGGTGGAGTCTTTTGGGTTTTCTATATAGAGTATCATGTCATCTGTGAAGAGAGACAGTTTGACTTCTTCTTTGCCGATTTGGATACCTTTTATCCCTTTTTGTTGTCTAATGGCTGTTGCAAGGACTTCTAGTACTATGCTGAATAATAATGGCGAGAGTGGGCATCCTTGTCGTGTTCCTGATCTTAAGGGAAAGGCTTTCAGCTTTTCGCTGTTGAGAATGATATTCGCTGTAGGCTTTTCATTCAGTCTGTCTTTTGCTAGCTATCTCAAAGTCTGCATCGCTTTTCATTTTTCAAAGCACATTTGATTTTAAGTTCTTCACACTATTAACAAATGCTTCTAGAGGTGAGAGTAAGGAATTACCACACTGGCGAGGAAATTATTTGTTTTCATAAGGTTTTGAAGCTTTAAAAAAAAGGAATTATTTCCCCCATTTATATACATAACATTACTTTGGGTTTTTTCCCTTTTTTAACTAAAATCCATATTCATGCAAAAAATTTTTGGAAAATACAGAAATACACAGAAAGTGGTATACCCATAATCCCACAACTCAAAGACAACAATGTAAAACATTTCCTTGGGCTACAATTTTAAAGGTGCATTTTTGCTGCACAAATTATTGGGTTTTTCTTTTAACTTTTGATATATATTGACAAATTTCCCTTCAGAAAACTTGTACCAGTTTAAAGCTCCTCAACAATGCACGAGCATATACATTTTCCCATGTCATCCATATCATTTTGAAATCTTTACCATTTGAAAGGTGAAAAAAGAGCTTGTTAAAATATATATTATTAAAGCAATTGTCTTTTTGTATGATTTGTCATTGATATTTCTTGTGGGCTTTTTTGTCCTATTTTCTGTATATATTTTTTTTCTTCTGCTGTAAATTTTAACCTTTATAAATTAATCTTATATATTAAGTTTATCAATATTTTAAGTGAATGAGTAAAAACATGATTTTTTTCATATTTTCAGTTTTCTCCACTTGAACATATTTCACACTTATTACAATTGCCTATTTGTGTCTTTTGCCATTTTTCTGTTTTCTTATTGATTTGTAGGAGCACCATTTTGAACATCAAAAACAGTCAATTTGGGGTAATTAGCTCATATGGATATGGTACAAATATTTTTTCCCTTTTGATTTATGTGCTGTATTTTGACTATTGAGAAATATAAATCTTTGGTCTAATTCAATTTCTTCATTTTATAGTTTCTGAGTTTCCTGTCCTTAGTGCTGGAATCCTGTCCTCCTGACATTGTCTTGGCCATAGACAATCCCTTAACAAAATATAGGCAGGCACTAGGTGGATGAATTTTGACCCAGAAGATATCTCAGTACTGTCAGCACCACCATTATCAAGATAGGAGTAGAAATCCAATACCATAGTCCATTAATACAATTCACATTTTACTGAACTTTGTATATAACATCTGTGCTTTCAATTTGTTTCTCCTCAGTGATATCTATGGATATTGGATAACTACCTCTCTTTTCCCACCAGCAAATACGTCTGTTGTCAGTAGAACACTTTACCCTTTTTTCACTAAGTAGCTTATGTCATTCATACGTGGTTAGGAGATAGCATTTCCACAGTGATGCAGAAGCTAACGGAGTACCTGCTTTGGCTTCTGCTGGGGAGGGACTCTTGAGATGCCTCCAAGTTTATTATATAGGTTGAAATTTCCTCCTTGCTGTCTTGGTTTCCTTGAGGTGGTAGAACTGAACACTATAAGAATCAATGAGAGATTGTAAGAATCACTAACACCATAGGTTTCTTGTTCTAATTATCTCTCCTACTTAACAGAATCCTAGAAATTTAGCCAGACTTAGGCTGACCTCCTTTAGTCTCTGATGTTTAAAAAAAAAAAATCCTCCACTTTTTTCCATAGTATTTTTATAACTTCTTTGTATTTATTATTTCCTTCTTTCTGCTAACTTTGGGTGTATTTTGGTCTTCTCTTTCTAGTTCGTTGAGGTGTAAAGTTAGGTTCTTTATTATGCATTTATAGCTAAAAACTTCCCTCTTTAAACTGCTTTTGCTACATCCTGTAAGTTTGGTATGTTGTTTCCATTTTCATTTGTCTCAAGATAATTTTTCATTTCCCCTTTAATTTCTGCTTTGCTACATTTGTTGTTCATCAGAGTAATATTTAACTGCCATGTTCCCATGACTTTTCCAGTTTTCTTTCTATTGTTGATTTCTAGTTTCATACCATTTTGGTTAGAGAAGATACTTGGTATATTTTCTTTTTGAATCATATTAAGACTTTGTCTTATGACTTATGATCTCTCCTAGAAAATATTCCTTGTACACATGAGAAAAATGTATATTTTGCTCTTGTTGGATATGTTCTGTATATGTCTGTTGAGTCCATTTAGTCTGTAGTGTTGTTCAAATTGCTGTTTATTTATTTTCTGTCTGGATGATCTCCCCATTGTTAAGAGTGTGGTATTAAAATCTTCCAACTATTATTGTATTGCTGTTATTTCTTTTACTTCTATTAGTATTTGCTTTATATATTTAGATGCTTCCATGTTGGTTGCATAAATATTTACAAATGTTTTATCTTCTTGATGGATTGACCCTTTTATCATTATGTAATGACCTTTGTTGTCTCTTCTACCATTTTTAGTTTAAAGTCTATTTTGTCTGGTATATCTTTTTCATCCCTTCACTCTCAGTCTGTGTCTCTAAAACTAAATAAAGTGAGTCTCTTGTAGGATCTTATTTTTGGATCTTATTTTTGTCCATTTAGTCATTCTGTGTCTTTTGGTTGCTAAGTTTAATCCATTTACACTTAAAGTAATTATCCATAGGTAAGGACTTATTGCCATCTTGTTCATAGTTTTCTGTTTTGTAGATCTATTGTTCTGTGTGGTCCTTATTCTATCTTCTTTAGGAATTTGATGATCTTTGGTATCAGCATACTTTGACTATCATTTTTTTATGTATCTACTTCATGTTTTTCCCTTGTGATTATCATGAGGCTTACATAAAATATCTGTAAAACTATAACATTCAGGGTGCCTGGGTAGTTCGGTTGGTTAAGCAGCCGACTCTCGATCTCAGCTCAGGTCTTGATCTCAGGGTCATGAGTTCAAGCCCCACATCAGGCTCCATGCTGGGTGTAGAGCCTAATTTAAGGGAAAAAAAAAAAAAAAGCTATAACATTCTATTTTAAACTGATAGCTTCAATAACATTCATAAACTTTACACTTTCACTTCTCCCTTTTACATTTTAGGTTATAGATGTTACAGTTTATATACTTTTTTATATCATGTTTCCAATAATATGTTATTGCAGTTATGGTTCTTTTTAATACATTTATTTTTTAACTATTAAACTAGAGTCATAAGTGAATTACACACCACTGTATTAGAAAAGCAGACTTTGGGGGCGCCTGGGTGGCACAGTGGTTAAGCATCTGCCTTCGGCTCAGGGCGTGATCCCGGCGTTCCGGGATCGAGTCCCACATCAGGCTCCTCCGCTATGAGCCTGCTTCTTCCTCTCCCACTCCCCCTGCTTGTGTTCCCTCTCTCGCTGGCTGTCTCTATCTCTGTCAAATAAATAAATAAAATCTTTAAAAAAAAAAAAAAAAGCAGACTTTGTATGTTTATTGTTACCAATGAGTTTTACACTTCCTTCATATGTTTTTATAATGTTAATTAGCATCTTTTTCTTCTACTCAAAGAATTCCCTGTAACTTTCCTTGTAAGGCAGCTCTTGTGGTGATGAACTCCCTCAGCTTTTATTTTGGAAAGTCTGTATCTCTCCCTCATTTCTGAAGGGCAGTTTTGCCAGATACAGTATTTTGTGTTGACAGTTTTTTTCCTTTCAATATTTTGACTATGCCATCCCTTTCTTTCCTGGCCTAAAAAATTTCTATTCCACCAATAGTCGTATTGAGGTTTTCTTGTATGTAACTTCTTCCTTTTCTCTTGCCGCTTTCAAAATTCTTTGTCTTGATTTTTGACAATTTGATTATAATATGTGTCAACATAGCCCTGTTTGGGGTCCTGTGGGCTTCATGAATCTGGATGTCCATTTTTCTTCCTATGTTTGGGAAGTTTTCATCTCTTACTGCTTTAAGTCTCTTATTGCTTTATGCTTTCTTTTTATACTTTTATACTTTATACTTTCATCTCTTATTGCTTTAAGTCTCTTATTGCTTTATACTTTCTGTCCCCTTTTCTTTCTCTTCTCCTTTTGAGATTCCCATAATGCAGATACTGTATCATTTGATGATGATCCATAAGTCCCGTAGACTTTCTTCACTTTTTTTCATTCTTTTTTCTTTCTGTTTCTGTGACTGGATAATTTCAAATGTCCTGTCCTCTAGCTCACTGATTCCTTCTTCTGCATGGTTGACTTTGATTTTGAAGCTCTCTATTTAATTCTTTAGATCAGTCTTTTTTTTCACGTCTCATTTGATTTTTTTTATACTTTCTGTTTATTCGTTGAATTTCTTGTTTTGTTCATACATTGTTTTTCTAACTTTGTTTAGTTGGCTGTGTGTTCTTGTAGTTTACTTAACATCTTTGAGAGGATTATTCTGAATTAGTTCATATATCTCCATTTCTGTAGGGTCAGTTAATTGGAGCTTTATTAGTTATCTTTGGTAGTGTCATGTTTACTTTATTTTTCATGATCATTGATTCCTTATGATGATACCTGCATCTTTGAGTAAGTGGTCTCTTCTCCCACATTTGACAGGTTCTCTTTGGTAGAGACAGTTCTTTACCAGTCAGCTCAGATTGGGTTTTTAGATGTATCAGCTGGTAATGTGCTTGGGCAGGTGGGGCTTTTATCAGGGTCTGTGTTTGGGAAAGGTCACTGCCCAAGCTGTGAGGTTAGGAGAGAGGGAAGTGCTACTATTTGAGAACAGATCATCATCAAATGATACAGTTGCTGGCGTGGTTCCCTGCCCAAGTGAGGCTATAGGGTAGACCCCACGATTTCCTGGATAGTTGGGCCTGGGTACCATACTCAGCAATAGGAAGTGCTATAAATTAACTTCCCTGCCCTGGTGCAGTAGAACAGCCCCAAAGCCTAATGGCTCATTTAGAGTCCCAAACCAATGGTGTGAGTATATGCTGAATTCCCTGAACAGAAGGAGCCACCACTTGTTTTGCTCTACATACAAGGAAGGCCATGAGCTGTGCTCTCTCTTCAAGTGTCACTGTAAGACTGTAGGATGAGCTACACAGCATCGCATATACTCTGGTTAGGTTTCCTGGTCAGGCGGGCTGAAGGCTGTAAAAAGCAGCTGGCAAAACTGCAATTTAGTTTCCATGCCTGGGAGGGGGCCCCCATACATGCTTCAAGATTAGAAAGGCTCTCGTTTGGGGTTCAAATTAAGCAGAACTATGCTCCAAGTTCCCTGACCTAACAGGCCACCATCCCAGCCCTGCAGATGATAGTGCCACCAGCCAGATTCTTCATTCCACTGCCACTATAATCAGAGTTGTCAGGTGGGTTACACATATTCCCAGGTGCTCTGGTTAGGTTTTCTGGTCAGGTGGGGTTCAAGACTGTATTCAGCTTTGGACAGCACCATAAATTATCTTCCTTGTCCCACTGGGGCTTCAGACCAAGCCTCATGGCCAGCAAGAATCAAATCAGAGAGAATTGCATGCTTGGCTCCCCTAATAACAATTCTACTGTCTTGGGTCTACAGAAGCAGAGCCACTGAGCAGGTTCTCCACTCAACTGCTGCTGTACCTAGTGCTAGAGGGTGGACTATTGAGATTCCCATGAGCTCTGGTAAGGTTTCCTGGTTAGCAGGGTTGGAGGCTGTATTCAGCAGTGGGCAGGGCTATAGATTAGATTCCTTACCAGAGAGGAGGAAGGAGACAAAACAGACCCCAAGGCTGGCAAGATTCTTCTTGGGAAGTTAATCAGGCAAACCTGTGCACCAGACTCTGGCCAGACAGGGTTGCTGACTTGGTTCTGATCAAAGCCCCAGCCAGCCTTTCTTCACCTGATCCTGAGCCAGGCAGTTTTCCAGGTGCTCCAGCTAGGCTTCCAGCTTGGACAGGGCCAGAAGCTGTACTAGCCATGGGTAAGGTTGTGAATTAGTTCTCCTGCCTGAGCAGAGCAGGAGAACAGGCCCCAAGGGTTCTTTGTGGTCTTGACTTAAGGCAACACATGCCCCAAGTTTCCTGTCCAAATAAGGTCACTAGCTATAGCTTTGCTCAGTGGATGATCAGTTCTGCCTTCCAGGCTCTTGGCTCAGGTGGGGCTATCGATTAATTCCCCTTCCTGGGCAGAGGGGCAGGCTCAGGCCTTCTGAGTCCTTTTCTCCTCTCTTATATTTCACTATATAGAGAAGTGGTATACTGGAAAATATGATCTTTTACTGAAAAAATATTACTCAAATCCATATTTCTGATTATCTCTACAATTTCAGGTTGAAACTGTTTCAACCAAATCTCAGTTCAGAAGAACTTTCAATTCTTGTAGTATTCTTTTATACAGCTCCTGGTGAGTTGTTTGGCCCTCTCTAAGGATCTTTTTTTTGTCTTTGTGGAGTACAAAAATTTTCACATGGACCTTTGACAAAGCAACAGAAACACCGTCTTTACCCTGATAACAAGGTAGAAGATTCTGTTCTTAATCTTGGGCTCTGCCCCACATGTCTTTCAGACTTACTTAAATCTGATTGTTACCTGAGGCCTTGTCAAAGGAAGAAGTGGTAAAGGATGAGTTAGTAGAGTTTGCCTGCATTCACCTTTGGTGTACAAAAAGTCTTATATGAGTATCTTTGGAATAGGAAAGAAGTAGATATGGCAAGAAACTCTGGGCTAAGAACTTGGGATTCTGATATGTAGGTCCTAGGATAAAAATTAATGAAATATTTTTAACAGAAACCACGTCGTCCTTTTCATTCCTAATGCATGGTGCTTTTCTTGGAAGCTTAATGTGCATTAACTAGATACACGTTTATATTTTTACATTTCATAGCAGTTTCATTTACATTTTCTAGTTATTTTTTCATGTTTGGAAGGTTGTATTTTTAAAACAATTTATATGACTAGGTGTTCCAAAATGGAATTTCTTTGCCTTAAAAACCTTTAGCCATTTTGCTTTTAGCTTACCATGATAAACATCTGACTGTTTTGCTGTAATGTATTCTGTTATCACTTTCAAGCTTAGACAATTGTTTCTGAATATTTCATATTGTAATCAATCTGAAGTTCACATTTATACATACTAAAGGAGTCTGTAGACAACATTTAAGCACTGAACTTGAGTTCATATAAAAGAGAAATAATCCTTTTTGGCTCACCTTTTATGTGGCAGGTTTTTTTTTTAGATTCTCAAGAGTTGCATTAAAATGTGTGTTTATGCTCTCAATTACTAGTAGCATAAAGATCAGCATATTTTATAGAACTAAATATGTAATCCATCCTTTTTTAATTCTAAAAAAGAATTTATTTACTAAAATATCAAAAGGATTACATTTTAATGCTCAATAAAATGACCTCTCTAGAGACTTTCAGTCATGCAATAATGTAAATGCTTCTAAAAATGACACTAAAACAAATGTTACAAACATGAAAGCTATGTGTTTTCCTCACATTTCATCGACTTAAATATGTTGCTTGTGTACTTACTAGTTGCATAATGCCATGAAAGAAAGCTCACCTTTATTTGATGATGGACAGCCTTGGGGAGAAGAAACTGAAGATGGAATTATGCATAATAAGGTACCTTACACTACCACAAACATTAGAGTTATCTTGGTATTATTAACTGTGTTACTATTGAAATTAATATAGTTGGGCATGTGGGTGGCTCAGTCAGTTAAGTGTCTGCCTTTGGCTCGGGTAGTGATCCCATGGTCCTGGGGTCAAGCCCTGCCTTGGGCTCCTTGCTCAGCAGGGGTTCTGCTTCTCTCTCTGCCTCTCCCCCTGCTCGTGCTCTCTTGCTCTTTCTCTCTCACAAATATAAGTAAAAATCTTTAAAGGAAAAAAAAAAGAAATTAATATACACTTTTGTAGAGTTCGTCTTTTTGCTTCCCGAAAAACTTCTAAAATTGAATTTTTCAATAGATTTAGTCTCGGAGTCACACTGTATTTTCTTAAAATTAAGTAGGCATAGAAATTTAAAATGTTAACCAAGTGGGGCACCTGTGTGGTGCAGTTGGTTAAGCGTCCAGCTCAGGTCATGATCTCAGGGTCATGGGATCGAGTCCCGCATCTGACTCCATGCTCAGCTTGGATTCTGCTTGAGACTTTCTCCCTCCCTCTCTGCCCCTCCTCCCACTTGTGCAGCCACATGCTTTCATGCTTGTTGTTGCTCGCTGTCTCTCTGAAATAAATCTTTTTTAAAAAATAAATATAAATAAAAATGTTAACTAAGTAAAAAAATGCATGGAAATTGGAATTAAATCATAGCATGTTATTGTTTTATATATAAATGTAGCGTTTCTTTTCTTGCCTACCTTTTAGAATGAAGATATCAATACTGCAACATAAGTCTAGTATAATTCTTTGTCAATATAAAGCATAAGTCTTTGAGTCTTAAAATATTACATACAGGTGTTATGTTTTGTTTTGGCCTTTTTAGTTAGGCGTATTACCACTTAGATCTGAGTTACCACTGCCAAAAGGAATTGAGATAAAAGTAAACATGGTCTAAGCTGGTTCCCAAGCCATACTTTATTGGAGCCTAAACTATGTAACTAACCCCACCCTATTTCCTAAAATAGGCAAATTTATGTGTCTAAATGGAGCAAACAGCAACTCCAAGGAAGTGATTTATAGTATTGATATTAAACATTAATGTGCCCTAGCACATGTAAAAGATCAATCACCATGCAGGTCCCTAAAAAGAAAAACTATTTTCTGCACTAATTCTAATCTACACTCTTTGGAGCATTTGACATAAAAAGAAAACGGCAAGAAACTTCAGTCTCATTTTTTATTACTACCTGGGAAATAGTTCAAAGAGGTACCATTACTTTTTTTTTTTTTTTTTTTTTTAACAGAGTAACCATACCTTTTACTACTTCAGCATTGACCCCTGCTGGAGAAGCAGTTAGAAAGCCTTTGATCCTACTCTTGAGAGAATTCTCCTCCCATATTGCAATATGTGCGCTGGACTAGATTTATCTATACCTCATTTTTCAGCCAAATATACCACTTATTAAATATTAAATTTTTTGACATTTATCCTAAAGGTTAAACCAGTAAAAGTTATTCTTACTATTTTAGCTATTATTTCAAATGACAATATACAGAGCAGCACTTTGGAAATTATAAAGTGCCGTTCTGTATAAAGTATTATAAAAAAGTATTTTAAATTAAAGGTTATCAAAGTACCCAGTTTCACCAGATTCTGAAACTCACCTTTGTGCTGCTTAGTAGCAGAGCATTTGACTGCAGAAATTTAATTTGTTTTTTAATCTGCAAAATCAAAATTAACCAAGCTTAAAGAAATGATCTGAAATAGAATAAAAATATATTAATTTATCATCAGTGATATAACTTTCCAGTTACAGGAATACTCATACTGCCTATTCAGGGTACCCTTTCCATATCAACCAAGTAATATGGAGGTTGCTTAGTTAGCAGAGAATCAGTGCAAAGGGAATTGGTTTGTCTTGAGGGATATTTATTTCATATAGGCTTTGGAAAATTCTAATCAGCCATCCTCACCTCCTAACAAAGCATGCATCTTCAGTGACCAAAACACCTCATAACTGCAAAAAATAGTGTTACTTTCTCTTGGATAAATATTAAGAATGCTAATATTCTACTATTTAGATTTCTACTAACCATGCCATTTTTTTTAGACTGAAGTTACAGTGTAACTACAGCCTTCATTCTGGTTTTCACAGCTAGACTTAGATTAATTGGACTTAGGTCATCATCAGTTCATTTAAATTTCTCATAAGGTTGATTACATAAAGATAAATGTGCATTTTATGTTGAATTATATTTATTAATAAGCTTCCTTGTTTGACCTCAGAATTCTGAAGGTATGGTTTCTTTACTGTTTGCTAATTATCACCTTTATCCAAATTTAAGTATTCTTTATTATTCTCATTCACATTAGAAGCAGCAGACTAAGTCTGTGCAGCATAATTAATGATATATCATAGGTTTGTGTTTCATTTATAGGAGTTCTTATAACTACTTAGTATTCCTGACTTTTCTTTTTTTAATTCAAATTTAAATTTTCACTTAGAAAAATGGAACAAGCTAAAAAGAAAATAATAGCTTTGTTTTTAAATCTGCTTAACCCAATCAGTTGTTTTTGGACTACACCATAAAATGCTATGAGAGTTTCATGACTGGTGCTGACAGTTTTGAAGAGATGAATGCGGAGTTGCAGTCAAAGCTGAGTAAGTGCTCTCATTCCTCGTGTGCTTGCTATCAGTCATGTATTAAACTCTGTTCGTGGAGTTGTAGCTCATTTTACCACACCCAGTGTTTGTATGAGCTACTCTAAATGTGTTTGGATGCCTACTAATTTTTGTCTTCATTGTTTCTTTGGTGGCGGGAAGTGATAATTAAGCAGAAAAAATACCAATTTTGGAGTCAGACCTGAGGCAAAATCTTTTCCTGGCTACATGACCTTAACAAATTACTTAACCTGTCTAACGAAGTTTTGCAAGACTAGGTGGCCATGTACATGAAGTATCAAACACTACCAGGAACACAGAAGATAATCAGCACATGTTATTCCTGTGATATTCCTATGATATTCATGCTTTACTGTTTGAGAAATTAAAGTACCAATTAGTCAAAAGACCTAAGGTCCCTTCAAAATGTGTGGCAGGCAGTTAATGGACCATAATATTTCCAAAGAAAGAAATTCTTTATGGTGTTTCCACTCTGTTATAACCTAGGGACATTCAGTATTTACTAGCTAACTCTAAAATGTTCCAGAGGAATTAGTTTAATTTTTTTTCTTTTATTAAGGTAGTCTCGTATGTAAAATGGTAGAATGGTAGGTAAAACAGATAAATTTAAGATGTGTAAAACTATTTCTCCAATGAAATCAATCAAAACAGGAAAATATCACCTTGCCACTATCAGCACAAAAGGTGAAAGCATTTCCCCTATGTTCCCAATGGATGTATCTTCCTGAAATAATAGGATAATTTCAGCTTGTCGACATAAGAAAGAGAGCAAAGTAAATGATGTTTCATTTTAAAAGAGGAAAATTCATAGTGATCTAATATAAAAAGCATTTGGTGAATTCATTTATTCACATAATATTTATTGTATACCTACAGTGGGCAAGCCACTATTTAGGCACTGAGGATACAGTAATGAATAAGAGCTAGAAAATCCCTGCCCTATGAGGTTACCTCTACTAGAGATAATAATAAAATAAACAACTATCATTCAAAGGGTGATAAGTGATACGAACAAAAATAAAGCAGGGTAAGAGGGTAGAAAGTGTAGTGAAGGGAAAGGTTTGCTGTTTTAGAGGGTAAGCTATCCTTCACTGGTAGCATTTTGAGCAGAGACTAAAGGTAATAAGGGATAGAGGAATGGTGAAGACCTGGGGGGAAAATGTTTCTAGGCAGAATTGAAATCTTACCAAGTTCTGGGGTTTTCTCTCCAGAGGATTTATTTAATGTAGATGCTTCCAAGCTGGAATCATTAGCAGCAAAAAACAAAGCATTGAATGAACAGATTGCAAGATTGGAACAAGAAAGAGAAAAAGAACCGGTTAGTAAACATGCTTATTTCATCAATAGGCTTATATACTTAGCTCTTTTGGACTCTTGGATCTCCTTAGAGAATACCAGCTGTTTCTTTATCCAAAAAAAAAAAAAAAAAATTAACAAAATAAGCTTCTTAAAAGTTAATTTTTTTTTACATAGGACAGAACTCCCCATGAAAACATGTTTGGTATCTCTAGAGCTTTGTTTTCCCTTGTGATCTATCAGTCTTGAACTAATGGTGTTCAGAATATGATGAAAGAGTCTTACCTATTTACATAAGACCAAAAAGATCTTTTGAACAAGATCCCCATGTTACACACCTCTGGGGAGCACAATTTACAAGAAGCCCTGAGTTATGTAGTTAGTGAAAAGGGAATGGTGGTAAGTGGGTTTATATAATATACTGTATTCTAAGGGCTTTCTAAAAGCTAAATGATAATATCCAGATACCTAATTTTATTTGGGGTATTATATTACTGAGGTGCCTAGACCGTTTGTAAAACATCAGATTTTAAATGTTTGTGCTTTTTCATTCTGGCCCTTGACTTTTTGTATCCCAAACTGACTTCCTGGAAAGTACATCTTCTTAATTAAGTAATAACAGCAAAGTTCCCTTTTAGTTCTTTGGCTCCCTCTAAAAGGAAAAAGAAACGCTAATATACCTTTCTCCAAGATGAATTTAAATAATGTTGTGTTATTTTCAAGTAAAGAAATGGTTATCAATTAGAATAATATGTTTTTTTTTCTTTTAAAGAATCGTCTAGAGTCATTGAGAAAATTGAAAACTTCCTTACAAGCAGATGTTCAAAAATATCAGGCATACATGAGCAATTTGGAGTCTCATTCAGCCATTCTTGACCAGAAATTGAATGGTCTTGATGAAGAAATCTCTAGAGTAGGTAAGCACAACCAATGCAAAAAAGAGGACATTTCAGACTAGAATGAGGACCTGCCCGGGGTTTATCACATATGGAGACAGCTTTGTCATCCATATCATTTTTTCTTTAATGGTGAATGGCTATAGCAGGACACCAAGTTTTCAATGCCTTCTACATGTATTAGTTTTCTGAGGCTGCTATAGAAAAATACCACAAATTTGGTAGATTAGAACAATAGAAATTTGTTCTAAAGGCCAGAATTCCAAAATTTAGCACAGCCAAGCTTCCCCCATGGACTCTAGGGGAGAATTCATTTCTTGTCTCTTCCAGCTTCTGTTATCTGATGATATTCCTGAGCTTTTGGCCATGTCACTCCACGTTCTACCTTTATCCTCACATTGCCTTTTCTCTGTATGTGTGTCTCCTCTTCTGTTTGTGTCCGTTTCTCTCAACCTCTATCTTTTAAGGACATTTATGATGGCATTTAGGACCCACTCGATAATCCAGGGCAATCTCGTCTCAAAATATTTAATGTAATCATTCTGCAAAAACCCCTTTACCAAATAAGGAAATGTTTACAGATTCAGGGATTAGGATTTCATATGTTTGGGTGACCATTATTCAACCTACGACACCTTCTAACATATTTTCAGTTGTCTGATTTTTTAAAGCCAAGAGGGACCTAACCTAAAAACATATGCTGCCTGATATAAATATATATTCTATTCCACCTTGTAATTAATAAACCAGAGTCTTAAATCTCTGCTGGCTTCAGTCTGCTACAGTTGTCTTATCCTCCTTCACTACCTCCTAAGCCACTTAGCAGCTTAAGCTGATTGAAAAGTAAGATGGAAAGATGGAAGTACTACAATTCTTTGGAAGTAAAAGCCCAATTAAAGAAAGCATGTTTATATCCTGTGTGTGCCTGGCCTTGTTTTTCATAAGCACATATCAGTCATAATCATAAAATTAAAAATACTGTAACACATGGAGTGATATTTCTGTACTGCCAGAAGAAAAGCAAAGGAAAGTAAATCACATAAATCACAGAGCCACTGGATGGCACTTTACAAAATGAATAACTCTATGGACCTACTGTACTATTTTTCTAGATGTTTGTCTGCTTCAGTTTTATTCTTGTAGGATTTTACAGGCTGTGTCTGTCCCACATAGAATTTGTGTAGATAGTCCTTAGGATATTTGATGTAATGCTTAGTCTATATAATCATAACCATCTGTCAAGTTAAAGATAATTATATGAAGTATTTGCTTAAATCAATTTATTTTTTTCCAAATAATTCTGATTACATATATTAGATTTGCTCTAAACCAAGCCTTTAAATAATTTACACGTGGCCCCTAATGTTTATTCTCCATGATGACAAGAAGCCATGGACTAAGTTTTTATTATAGCAGTATTTGTAATGCAGGGACACCTGGGTGGCTCACTTGATTAAGCATCTACCTTCCGCTCAGGTCATGATCCCAGGGTCCTGGAATCGAGTTCTGCATCAGGCTCCTTGTTCAGCAGGGCTTCACCCTCTGCCTGCTGCTCCCCCTGCCTGTGCTCACTCTCTCTCTCTTTGACAAATACATAAATAAAATCTTTAAAAATATATATATATATATTTGTAATGCAATCAATACTTTATAATATTCTGTCTTCCTCATTGGTATATATCAAGAGAATTTTCGTATTTCCTACTTTTCTTGTGAGAATTTTTTCCCAGTAATTACAAGCTAAAGATGTGAGAGAGATCCTTTAGCAATTATTTGCCATTCCAGATTGATTTAGTTTGAGATAATAATTTGATAATTTAACCTAAGATGTTTTTATTCTGAATATTTTAACTTTCAGGATTAAAGTCACTCATGACCAAGAATCAAAGAGACCTATTTAAACTGTATAAATATAGGTAGGTAGGTAGGTAGGTAGGTAGGTAGATAAAGAGAGGAAGAAGGAAGGAGGGGAAGAAGGGAGGGAGGGAAGGAGGAAGAAAGAAAAGGAAGAGAAAGAAAGAGAGAGAGAGAGAAAGAAGAAAGAAAAGAAAAGAAAAAGGAAAGAAAGAAAGATGTACCTTGTGGATTTTTTGTGCAGATTCCTGTGATAAATGTATAATGTTTTACTTCAGCAATTTTTATTTTGAGCTCAAGTGTGGAACTTCCCAAGTACAATGCTACAAATGAGTTATAACAAAGCCAAGATCTTGATCCTGTCAGCCCATGGAATGATTGTCTTGGCCCCTTTGGTCATGTGTATTCTCATCCATCTATCCCAGCCTGCTTTAAAGTACTATCATATTCTTTATAAGCTATGAATAACAAAAGGTTGGAAAATACCATTCTGTATAACCTCAAATATTTTAAGTTTGATAACTTTTCTTGCCCTTTGCATGATCATTTGCTGGTTGTAAGTACCATTTTGTCTTAGTACAATAATATAGTCATTCTTGCTTACAAATTTTGGTAAATAGATGGGCTCCCAGGTGGTACAGTCGGTTAAGCGTGTGACTCTTGGTTTTAGCTCAGGTCATGATTTTGGGGTCCTGGGATCAAGATCGAGCCCACGTCAGGCTGCTCGCTCAGTGTGGAGTCTGCTTGCAATTCTCTCCCCTTCTGCCCCTCCCACCTGTACTCACGCTCTCTTTTTCTCAAATAAATAAATCTTTTTTAAAAAAACAAATTTTGGTAAATAGAACGAGAACTTAACCACAGTAGTTACTTAATATTTGATCAAACTACTGAAAATGTTAGTGAAATAAGAATAAAGTGATGTATTTGAATATAAATATTTTTATATTTGTGAAAAACTTGTGGGTTTTCTGACATAGCAGAGACTCATGCTGGAGTATTAAAAGCATTTAAAGTGAACGTTGGCGGGGTGCCTGGGTGGCGCAGTCGTTAAGCGGCTGCCTTTGGCTTAGGGCGTGATCCCAGCGTTCTGGGATCAAGCCCCACATCAGGCTTCTCCGCTAGGAGCCTGCTTCTTCCTCTCCCACTCCCCTTGCTTGTGTTCTCTCTCTCGCTGGCTGTCTCCCTCTGTCAAATAAATAAATAAAATCTTAAAAAAAAAATTAAAAATTAAAGTGAACATTGGCAGACTATCCCTCTTAAGTGTAAAATAATTCTTAATCCTATTTGTGGGGCCACATTTTTTTCATGTAGCACTTTCTGAAAATCACGCAAGCCAAGAGGGAAGTAAGTTTCTAACATAAAACTTTAATTGTATCATCTTTCAGGAACGTTAACAAAGTAGGATCAAATAGAATCATCCCCAAAAAGAGAAGAGAAAAATATACATTTACATAACTTGGAAATTTAGACATATTAATCAACTCTATTAATGATATCAGGGCACCTGACTGACTCAATCCGTAGAGCATGCGAGTCTTGACCTTGGGGGTGTGAGTTTGAGCCCTACATTGGGTATATAGACTGAGTTAAGAAAACTAAAATCTGGCTCAACAATGTTTTAAAAATAAATAAATAATGGCCTCGATTTCTTTGTAGGAATTGAAAGAACTAAACAAATTTGTTTTCTTCAATACAGAACTAGAATATGAAACAATGAAACAGGAGAATACTCGCCTACAGAACATTGTTGATAACCAGAAGTACTCAGTTGCAGACATCGAGAGAATAAATCATGAAAGAAATGAATTGCAGCAGACCATTAATAAATTAACCAAGGACCTGGAGGCTGAACAGCAGCAGTTGTGGAATGAAGAGCTAAAATATGCCAGAGGGAAAGAGGCGGTATGTCGTCCCATTTCCAGAGTGGCAACTTAGAGCTGACGTTCGTCAAGGTCTATCCCTGTTAAGAAAAACTGAGTGGATAGAATAAATTGGCTAAAGAGTTAAAACTTTGTAGCATTGACATTTTACTAAAACACACTCATCCCTTTATGTCAATTCAGTAACACTCCAATTTCTCTCAATCAGATTTAAGGTAGCCTGTATTATTTAGCAGTGAACCAAGAAATAAGCAAAAATGTCTCTACGTGCAGCGTTGGTGGTATAGTGGTGAGCATAGCTGCCTTCCAAAAATGTCTCTAAGCCCATGAAAATAATGTTCATAAATCACATGCCTTTTATTCTAGAAGAGGATATGAGTCAATTCTTCATTTACCTATTCACTCTTCAAACATTTATTTAAAATCTGCTGTGTGCCAACCCCCCTGCTGAGCTTAGAAGAATAGAGATAAAAAGACAGACTCTCCCCTCAAGAAACTTCCAATCTAGTTGATATGAGACCATGAGAACAGACTTCTAAAAGATGTTTACATAGGGTATTGAGGAAGCATATAGTATTCCTAACCCAGATGTAGTGTTTGTGGTGTGGGAAGATGTATGAGGTGATTTTTAGAAAGGTTTCCTTGAAGAGATAATACCTGAATTGGGAAGTGTAAGTAAAAGTTATCTTGGCAAGGGTAGGGGAGTCAGCAAGCAAGTATATGGGAAAGCTCAGAGAGAAAATAGCGTGTTGTACTCTGGCATCAGAATCTTTTCATATGGCTGGAGCTTAATAGCAAGGGATAGGGGCACACAAAAGAGAAGACTCAAAAGAAAAAGCACAGACCAGATGATAAAAATTCTTTTCATATTTAAAAGTTTGGACTTTATCCTGAAAGCTCCAAGAAGTCCTTAAGATTTTTAAACAGATACTACATTTCAGAAAGATCTCATTTTTGGTCATGTGAAAAATGGAAGGGGGCAAAACAGATAAGGATCTATGGCAGTAATGTGGTGAGAAGTTATGAGCTGAATTTAGATAGTGCTAGTGGAGATTCAAAGTGGGTGGATTCTAACTATTTAGGAGGTAGAGTGAGTAAGACTTGATGAAAGAAAAAAGAGGGCATTCACAGTGTCTGGCTTGGGCCATGGGACAAACAATAGTACCACTCACTCCAAAATAGAAGAGAAGTGGCCAGTAAGGAATAGGGATGGTATACTGGACCTGTTATGTCCATGGGGCATCCAAGTGAAAATATCTAATAGGCTATTGTTCTGTGAGTCTGAACCTCAGCATAAAATATGAGGGTCTGCAATATAGATCAAATAAAAATCAGTATGTATTGTGATTGAAACCACAAGAGTAGATGAATTCACCAAGGAAGAATACATAGGCGGAAGGGAGCAGCACCAGCATCTTAAAGTGAACAAAGGTCCTCTAAGAGAGGCCTTAAAGTAAGTGAGGACTAGCCAGACAGGTCAAGAGGATAGAAGCTGAGAAAGGAAGTCAGGAAGGAATTAGCAGTGTCAAATGCAATAACAGGATTTAAAAGTTTCTGTCAGATTTGGTAACAGCAGTCACTAGTGACTTTCACCAGAATCGAATTATTTGACTCTATTTCAATTTTATAGGTAGCTCATTATCCTTTTAGCCAACATTGTTGAGAAAGTGGGCATATTGGCCGCATGAATTTCTGGATAATTAAAGTTTATCCTTATTTTTGTTGGCAGTCCCTTATAAATGTTCTATTCTGCCTTGCTAGCTATGGACTCTTACTCTTCCTTTTTAATGTAGCTCTCGGTAGACATGAGCTTTTTCTTAATGATTTTAGCATAATCATGGATGTGACACCAATATATTCTGAAACAACAGCAAGTTAACAGGTTGTCTGGGGACCAAATAATATTTTCCTATCAAATAATTCCAAAGTGATCTTTTCTGCTATATATAATATTGCATTCCTAAGAAAAGTTATGTAAGACACTTTTTTAAGAAAAGGTAATAAAATGTGTCTTTTGAAGGGCTCTCTTTTTTTTTAATGGAAAAAATAGAGAGTTTCAATATTAAATTTTGAAGTTTTCTACCCTAGTATTTTCAGTTATAATGTTTATTTGTAGGTATGGTACTAAAATGTATACCTCACTGAGAAAAATGTAGTCTGTTTTATTCCGAAGGTAATGGGGTTTTTTATCCTATTACTTCCAGCACTTTCCTTAGTACGTTATTTCTTATAAACATTTATCACTATTGTTAAAATAAAAAAAGTAGTTCAAACAAAGCAGCTCTTTTTGCCCAAAGGGAAAATATTGGTTTTTCATTCTGGCCACCTTATAAAGTACATTATAGGCATAATACAAATAGTTTCTTAAGTTTTAACTGTTTTGCATTTTTTAAAATTTGTATTTTGCACACCTATATATGTAATTTTTCATGTGGAAAGAACGGTTCAGTGTGAGCACAAACATATTGCCTCCCTTTTTAATCCCCGTTTCACAATACCTATGCTTTGCCTTGGCTGTCTTTACTCCCTCATCCTAAGCCTCGGTAATCTCTGTCCCTGTGTATTAAGGAGAAACACAGACATTTGTAAGAAGTAGACTATAGTGGTGATCCCAAAAATCTTTGAACCTAGAATTTTGTAAACCTATATTTTAACCCTGGATTTTCCATCACATACCTGTGTGAACTCAGCATGTTATCTAACCTCTCATAGCCTTGGTTTCCTGATTAATAAAGTGAGGTATGGTTAAACTACATCAGTGAACCTGAAGTGAGTTCCTTCAACAAACTTTAATATATTTTATATCTCAATCACTGTGTGGGAATGGGGAGGTTATGAATCTCTGGACCAGATGAGCTCCTGAGTTTAGCTAGCTAAGATCAGCTATATAAATGCTATTCTTTATTTTGGAGGATCAGGCTGAAAGAAGAAAATTATATGGGAAGTAGGTAAGCAGTGATCTGATTAGGGCAGAGTAAGCCATACACAGTGAGAAAAAGGGTACTAGATGAGAGAGAGATTAAAGAATGATAGCAGAATACAGAAATTTAATATAAACATTTGATCCATCATCTTTTTTTCTGAATTAATTTTTATTCCACATGCCAGCTCTGGCTGGTAGTAGCCTTCTGGATCTCTATGTTGAGATAAACATTGAGCCAGCATCTGCTCATCAGGAAAGTGTGTGATCAGTTTTCACTGTCTGAATTGCTTGTGGGAAGAATCATGTGCTACACATTAGCTGTCCCTGCAATTAGACATGGTAAAGTGCATGGGCTTGTGAAAACTGTTTTCATTTAGATAAAAAAATGCTAGTGAAGAACAGAAGCAACTACCTATAATACCATTTAGTGTAAGGACAAACAGGTACACATTTTAGTAATCCCTAAAGAGCTACTATATTACAAATTAGAGTAGTTGAAATTTTTTCCTGATTCATCAGTAAGAATTCTTAAATAAGGGGCACCTGGCTGGCTCAGTCTGAAGATCCTGAGACTGTTGATCTTGGGGTCATGAGTGTGAGCCCCAGTTTGGGTGTAGAGATTACTTAAATGAATAAATAACTTTAAAAAATCTTTAACGTAATATGTAAGTAGCACTGCTTTTGAGAGCCGATAAATTTTTGGAAATTACAAATTAAGCAAGTTTCAATGCATGCTCTTTCCCCATTGCATTCTTTCACTCAACGTGTTCAGTTTTGTGGATAGGTTACAACAGTGAGAAACTATGTGTGTATTAAATGGAGGAAGCAGTATGAAAATAAATTGTCTAGACTCTGCAAATTCATTTATTTTTTCAAATATTTAGTACCTACTAAATGCCAAGTACTGTACTGTGTCCTGAGGGGACTGCTTTCATGGAGCTAACGATGAAAGTAAATAAAGTAAATAAATATGTCAGGTAGTAGTAAGTGCTATAAATAAAAATAAACAGGATTGAGAGGTTCAGGGGGCTATATTAAAGCAAAAGCCTTTCTGATGATGTAATTTGAACAGAGAGCCCTGAAGGAAAGGAAGGAGACCAGGAAATATAGAATTGTTATTAAAATATTTTTGTTAAAGTAACATTTGTGACTTAAGTGATTGTATTTCACTTATTTTGGATAAATGAAATTTATTTATTTTGTACATTGACAACACTAAGGTTTGTTTGGTTTCATAATTTCTCTGACACATTAAAAAGTAAATTTTAGTTTATACCTAAATATGGATTCTCGTTCCAACCTATTTGTCCAGTAAATGAAAGAACAATAGTATATTGCTTACTAATTAATTACGGTTTTTAAATTATCCTACAGATTTAGTGTGAATAAAATCTTTTAATCTTTGTATTTTAAAACTGCCACCCTTACTACTAAAATACACCAAATTACTAAACTACAAAAAAATACTATAATTTTTATGTGTAATTGCAGAAATACCAATTGAAAACCATATGGAATGGGGCTGTTTGGTTTACTTTAATGTTTCTTTTTGTGTTCTCTTCTTACAGATTGAAACACAATTATCAGAGTATCACAAATTAGCCAGAAAATTAAAACTTATCCCTAAGGGTGCTGAAAATTCCAAAGGTTATGACTTCGAAATTAAGTTTAATCCTGAAGCTGGTGCCAACTGCCTTGTCAAATACAGAGCTCAAGTTTATGTAAGTAATCATGAGTACTTCAAAAGATTTTTAAATGATATGACTAATGTCTTGTTCATTTATTTATAAGAGTTTAAACTTCAGCATGTTTATAACTGGGGACTGAACATAGAAATAAAACACTGAAACTTAATCTTCCTTAGTTTTGGTACTTAAAAGTCTCTATTGTACCATCCTCTTTGAATTATAAAGCCTTTCTTCCTCTGTACCTACTTTATTTACTCACATAACCAATAGAAACTTTGATTATATTTAATATAGACACCAGGATTATAAAGAGAAAAATTACCTGACCCTTGCTCTTAAGTTGCTACTTAGAGAAGTAAGAGAAAGAGAAAGGCATAAATAAATAATTGCTATATATGCGCTTTATTAGAAATGTTTATAAGGTATGGTATTGAGATCAATTCTTGTCAGAATTGAGGGGAAAGAAAAGTATCCACAGAGATGGTGAACCTGGAATGAAATCTTGAAAGATGAGGTATTTATTGGGATGGTCTACGGGAAAGAGCTTCAGGCACAAGGACACACGTGAAGTCGTGTGAAGGCATGAAATATAATAGGGCATTAAGTAATGCCAGCAATCAATAATGAAAAATCACCTGATTTTTAAATATGGCCAAGGATGTAATTTGGAGAAGGAAATTTTTAAATCGTTCTATTGCAGCTTCTTAATTATTCACAGATTTTAGTATTTTAGTGTCCCCCTCTAAAATGTCACTTTTTCAAAATACTTAGTTTTTGAATAAAGAATGTCAGTCTAAAGCTATGCATTTTTCCCTTGAGAATCATTCATTCATTCAATAAATTCTTGATTAAGTACATACCATGCTCCATACCAGCCAGGTGCTAGAGATGAAATAGCCAAAAAGATACAATTCCTACTTTCCCAGAGATTTCTGGAGTTTATTGGTGAGCAGACTTTGATTAAATGAAGCTAGACTCATTTTCAATAGAAAAAATCCATTCAGTAAACATACAGTTTTTTACTGAATTGTTTCTCAAGCAGTAGTTAGGTAGACAGACAGGCTGGCAGCCAGATAGTTTACGCACCACTATTTTGAGTAGTTTGACACTGATGCAAGAAAATAATTACCTGCATCAAATCAATGTAGAAAGGATTACCCAATACAAAAAGAACTCACATTCTAAGAAAAGAGGGATCTCTGGAAATAGTTTTACATAATAATAGAACAATAAAAATAGAAATAGCATCCAGAAGGTGCAACCCCAAGTGTTACAAGTAGTATTTGGAGAAAAGTTCTTAAAGAGGCATTGCATATTTCAAAAAAAGAGCAGCCAAAAATAAAACTCAGCAATAACTTCAAAAGACCTATTAAAAACATAGTAACACACAGGGTTTTCTTTTGGTGATGAAGATTTGTAGTGAGAGGTGGTGTTTATACAACATTTAATGTACTAAATGCCACTGAACTATATGCTTTAAAAGAGGTAGTTTTATGTTAAATTCATTTAAACTTAACTCTTTCAGTTTAACCATTTAAAGTATGAGTTTGGCCTCAATAAAAAGTAATAATAATTGGAAACAATGAGGTACTGTGTTGAAAGAAAATTAGTAGAATAGAGGAAAAACATAAGGAATACAAGTAGTAAGAGCTTCAAGGTTGGTGAACACATGGAGATGCAGGGCACACCCAGAGGGTAGGGAAGCTCCGTGCCCCTTCCCAAGTACCTTGCCCTATGTATCTCTTCCATCCAGCTGTTCCTGACTTTTATCATTTTTAAATAAACTGGTAAACATTTGTCTGTTCTGGACACCGACCTTGCTTTATTCACAGAACAACCCACCCTGTCAATCTCTCTGCAGTAGTATGTCGAGATCTTCCTGGTTCTTTTTGCAGTCTCAGAGTCCTCATTGTGTTGCTTATTCAACCAGTCCCTGCTGGTGGACATATGCTGTTTCAAGTCTTTTGCTATTACAACAGAATTCCAGTGAATAGCAGAAAGAAGAAATACAAGCAGATAATTGTAGGATTAAACAATTGAAAAGGATTAAGAAAAATATAAATTATTTTTAAGAAAGATACTGCATTAAAATAAGTGTACTTATAAAATGTTTAAATAATAGCATTGAATCTCCAGAATCCATAAGCAAGCCTAAAATTTTACAAGTATTCAAAACCAAAAGCAAGTTGCATTCTATATTTATAGAAATTACATTGAAAATTAGTTTTATTGGCACTCCTGGGTGGCTCAGTCGGTTGAGCAACATCTTGGTTTCAGGTCATGATCTCAGAGTTGAAAGATCAAGCCCCACATCAGGCTCCTCGCTCAGCAGGGAGTCTGCTTGAGATTCTCTCCTCCCTTTGCCCTTCCCCCAGCATGCACACTGTCTCTCTCTCTCTCTCTCTCATAAATAAATCTTTTTTAAAATTACTTTTATTATCTTATTTATGATGTATTAATTTTGTTTAAAAACATCATGGCTTCACTTTTTTCCCTCCAAAAGTGGCTCCTTCTATCACAATGTGTAGATGCCTCATGAGAAATTTTGTACTTATTTATATCATATGTAACCCATATTCCTATGTATTTTATAGGTACCACTCAAGGAACTCTTGAACCAAACTGAAGAAGAAATTAATAAAGCTCTAAATAAAAAAATGGGGTTAGAGGATACTTTAGAACAGGTAAGTAACAAAACAGAGTTTTTAAAAGCAAAAATAAGATTTTTAACACTTAAATGTGGTTTGTAGTTTCTAAGGAATGAATTTGTAGCTTTTAAGGAATGAAATTTTAATAAGATATCATGGAAAATGAGAATTGGTTATACCTGTGACTTAGAAACATCTGAAGTAATTTTTTAAATAACTTAAACATCCTAGGCTACACGTTATCGTTGATGATGAAGTGAAAAAAACTGAGTAAATTTCCCTCGATTTTTTTTTTTTAAAGATTTTATTTATTTATTCGACAGAGATAGAGACAGCCAGCGAGAGAGGGAACACAAGCAGGGGGAGTGGGAGAGGAAGAAGCAGGCTCATAGCGGAGGAGCCTGACGTGGGGCTTGATCCCATAACGCCGGGATCACGCCCTGAGCCGAAGGCAGACGCTTAACCACTGTGCCACCCAGGTGCCCCTCCCTCGATTTTAAATGGAGAATTGCCCCCCTTCAACTTGAAAGAATTTAATATCCTTTTTTTTTTTAGTTTTATTTTTATTTAAATAAATCTCTACACCCAACATGGGGCTCAAACTTACGACCCTGAGATCAAGAGTTGCATGCTCGTCAGACTGAGCCAGACAGGCGCCCCTTAGTATCTCTTTATACTATAAGGAATTTGAGATGGCTACCTTAAAAGTAGATATGTATCGTTTGGGGCTTGAGGCTAAGTAGCTATGATAAATTAGGAGATTTTTATTAACCACATTTTTCATTCTGCACCATGAAATTCAGGGGAACTCAGATGCCTATAAAAGTGTGTTTCCAAAAAGTAGGTTTCAGAGAGTTCCTGCTTCTAAGATACTTGAAATGTAATATGACCAATATCCCTGAGAGAGAACACTACTATTAATTCAGTAACCTTTAAATATTGTTAAAGTTCATTAAGAAAAGTTAAGAAACTACTTATCAACTACACTCAAAAGGTATTGTTTATATGACACCAAACAGTTGAAGGAAAACCCTGGTTAACTCAGCTCTTCAAGAAGTATTGTGGCATTTCAAGATACAAAATCCTATCTTCGCTCAGAATAGAAATGTGTTTTTGTCATCTGGAAATAAAACCTATGCATTTCACAGATTATGCAAGTAACCCACATTTTTTTCATGTTAACAAATTCTATCAAAACTTACTTTGTATTAGAAAGAATTCCCACTCCTCAAAAAAATAGCAAACTTTGTAACATTAGATAAGTGGGCAATTTCATGATACTATTATTATTGTTTGGGATTTCTGTAGCATCACACAATGGAAAGAAGATAAAGAATTAGGACTGCTTTAACAGGTACTCTACAGGGTGTGACAGTTGTTGAAGATGAAGTCTTTGCTTAACTTCCCTTCAGTTTGATTGCTCTTTTGTTGGAATGCACACTAAACCTGTAGACTTTCAAACTGACTTGAAACTTTTTAAAGGCTAGAGGCAGGAAAACTTGGGGAAGAGTTATAAAATGCCTGCTATAGGTGGGGCACCTGGGTGGCTCAGTCGGTTAATCATCTGACTCTTGATTTCAGCCCGGGTCATGATCTCAGGGTCCTCAGATTGGGGCACCATGCTCCGTGGGGAGTCTGCCTGAGAGTCTCTCCCTCTGCCCACTGCCCCCCCCCATGTGCTCATACTCTCTCTTTCTGTCTCTCTAAAATAAATACAGAAATCTTTTTTTAAAAATGCCTACTATAGTATAGGCCCAATGTTAATATTCCAAAGATAAATATAACAAGTTTGAATGAAATGTAAGCTCCCATTTGGAGAAAAAGACTGACCTGCAGTTATGCTAATCAGATTCACATTTTTCAAAACCATTTTGGGCATAGAAAAAAGTGACTTGTAGGGAAGCAACTAAAATTGTTAAGAAGTTAAACCAAAGTATTACAGTAGAAATAGAAGGAAGGGGACAGGTTTAGGAAATGTTGAGGTAGACCTCAAGCATTTTGTGGGAGACTGTGAAAGCTGGGAGGGAAAGAAGTACCAGTAGTAACTTCCATTTTTCCGGTGTGGGCAACCTTGAGGAGAAAAAAATGAGTGCAGCTGATCAGCACAGTACTGGAGATGTTGAGCTTGCTGTCTGCAGAACGTAGACATCCAAAAGGAAGCCAAAGCAATAGATTCAGAACATGTGGAGAGGTTGGGTCTGAAAATACAGATTTCAGAGTCTTTACCATATAGGGGTTACTTGAACCCACATGTGGGGGATATTTCTTAGACTGTGTAGAGGAAAGTGGCAAGGATTAAATCTTAAGAAACAGCATTACTTAAGAGATAGGCAAAGGAAGGAGATCCTAGGAAAAACTCTTAGAAGTGGACAAAGGGCGCCTGAGTGGCTCAGTTGGTTAAGCAACTGCCTTCATCCCAGTCATGATCCTGGGGTTCCAGGATTGAGTCCCGCATCAGGCTCCCTGCTCAGCAGGGAGTCTGCTTCTCCCTCTGACCCTCCTCCTCTCATGCTCACTCTCTTTCTCTCTTTCATTCTCTCTCCTTCAAATAAACAAATAAAATCTAAAAAAAAAGAAGTGGACAAAATAGTCAAGAGAACAATCAGAGGAAGAGAAATGCACTAAAAGCCAAAGTAGGGAAGAATTTCAAGAAAGTCCTGATTCTAACTAAATTTACTGTGGTAGTTACTTCACATTATATACATATAATAAATCATGATTTTGTACACCTTAAACCTATACAATAATATATAGTAGTTATATCTCGAAACTAGGCAAGGAAAAAGGAACAATCAATAATGTCATATGCCTCAGAGACTAAAGACTAAAACAGTTTTTAAAATTTGACAATTTAACCAAATTAAGGTAACATAAGGTAAAACAGCTATTTGAAATAGTGATGGTTAAACGTAAATTAATGAATTAAAATAGCTAAAACGATGTTAAAATTTCAACTGAGTAAATCTGAAGATCTAAATGGCTTTATACGGCAAGTCGAAAATTGGGCAGCATCCCATTTAGCAATTAGACAAGAGCTCTAAAGGACTACAGAAAGGAAAACAATTTTTAAGGCAAGACAATGAAGTCATAAACTTAAAAAAAGAGAGAGAGAGAGAATTATTTCAGGCAAGATTTCACTTCCCTTTGAAACACAAAAGGGCCTTATTAGGTGTATTACCTCACTCGTGTTAACCAGAAAGCTCTAGACTGACCTGTTAAGACTACATTCCTGGAGAAGATTGACACTGCAGTTAGGTTAGGCATTAAGCTCTGGTTTGGTGACGGGCCTAACACAAGTGACTCTATTTTGAACTGGTGGTTTCCCATTTAACAATTTCCCCCTTTTGATCACACTATCAGCTTGACACAATTTAAGGCATTAGCACTACTCTCCAGTACCACTTGTAGCTTTTGTTGTTCCTTCCTGTGATATCCTTAGATCGTGACATTTTTGCTTAAACCTTGTGACAGTTACAGTTCTCAATTCCAGGTTAATAATCCTTAAATCTGTCATTCTTTTCACTTCTTTTCAGTCCTAGGGAGATTAAAGCTTTTGAGAGAATATAACACACTAGGAGATCTTTATTGTTATAATAAATAAGGTAATTCCCAATGTTTGGAGTACACTTTTGAACCACGCTCCCCGGGACTGATACCAAGTCAAAGAAATACCCCACTGAAGGAGTCTTTTTTTTTTTTTTTTTAAGATTTTATTTTTATTTATTTGACAGAGACAGCCAGCGAGAGAGGGAGCACAAGCAGGGGGAGTGGGAGAGGAAGAAGCAGGCTCCTAGCAGAGGAGCCTGATGTGAGGCTCGATCACAGATCACGCCCTGAGCGGAAGGCAGATGGTTAATGACTGCGCCACCCAGGCGCCCCAGGAGTCATCTTTTTAAGCCAAGTGGCTTCCTTAGTGATCTTATGTAACTGAGTTCCAGCGTCCCCAGAAGTGTTAGTCCAGGCGCAGCAGGTAGTGTTGACCTCAACACCCTGCTTGGCTAAAAGATAATGAAGGGCTATCCTATTACCAAGAACAACTTTGGCCAGAGTCAAAGTAAGCTAATTTTGAGTCATGAATGCCTCCTGGTAAATCCCTTCTGCCTTGACAATTTAAATTTCAGGAGGTGACTAGTGAGGTATCTCAGTTTGTGGACAGTTAGAGGCACAATTAAATAACCTAAGAGGCATTGCCCAATTATATATTAGCCATGTAGGCATTCATAGGCCCAAGGGGAATAATAACCACCACAAACAAAGAAAAGCCCTGTTGGGGCCGAAATCATTCTGTTAAGCCGGTCCTGTTAATGGATTAAATCACAGGGATTGCTGCCTTCAACTATCCAAACCAGGGGTCAGTTAGGTTTTCTCCTCGCCTGAAATTAAAAGTTGTTCCAAATACCAGAGGTTAACTCCCTTAGCAATGGCCTGGGAAATACAGATGGTGGCTTTATCTTTCCAGGCCAATGCCAAACTAAGGGAAGAGAACAATAGAGGGTGTCATGTTTAGTTAAGGTAGGAAATCTTGATCCAGCATCTTGGGAGGAAGCAGTCTATCTTGCTGTCAACTACTTCTCTTAGTTAATCTTTAATTTGATTTGGAGGTCTCCATCACTTGCACGGGACAAGATATGTCTAGGGTTCAAGTCCCTGAAGTTTTGCCGCCATCTGGGTAGGAAGGAGGTAGTACAGTCTCTTTCAAGGAGATTCAAGGCAGTCTTTGTTCTTAGTGATTCCAAATCAGAAGTCAGGGGAGAAATTGGAAACATTAATTTGGAAAGTCATAGTCAGATGTGTGAGAAATGAGAATAATCCAAGACCTAGTCTGATTTATAGGTATATAACAAAACCTCAAAGACAACCGGATTATAATTTAATATCTACAAAGGTTCAAACAATTTTTCTCTCTACAATTACCCCCATATTTACAGAAGATAATCAGAGTAAAATAATTTATTTGCATTAAACGTGGTCTGATTATTTACATAAGAATAGCAAGAACCGTGATTGGCCATATAAGCTCTTTAAAATTGCTTTGCTGGAGTCTTGTAAGCATGGTATATGGATCAAGTGTGTCGTTCCCGCCCCCCTGCAAAAAATCTGGGCTGCCTGTCAGCAGGGAGTCTGCTTCTCCCTCTCCCTCTGCCCCTCCCCCCAACCTCACCCACCCCCACCCCCGCCCGTGCTTACACACTCTCTCCTCTCAAATAAATAAGTAAAAGCTTTAAAAAAAAAAAAAATTTTTTTACTTAATTAAATTCATTTCAATCTTACAACCCTGACCACACATAGAATATCTTTCCCTTATTATTTCTAGCAGTTTTAATTACACGTATTAGAATTTTTAACCCTTAGTAACTTTTAATTTCTAGTAAAATCTAAGAAGTAAGAAATTATAAATTATCTTTTATATTACCATTCTGTGAATTAGCAGACTAATAAATACTTATGATTTCTAGAAACATTCTTTCTCACAGAAAATTTGTCAGCGGCATAACACACATTTATTGTAAATTCCACATATCTTTAGTTCCTGTGTAAAAGGAAGTAAAAAGTGGATAAACCAATATTCAGTAATTAATGTTTTAGTATTTTATTTTCTTTGGAAATGATCTAAATAGTGAATGAATTTAATTTAACTGTTCATTTAACTTAACCTAGAAAAACTAAGTTTCCAGGTTATCAAAAAGATTTGGGGAGGGGCGCCTGGGTGGCACAGCGGTTAAGCGTCTTCCATTCAGCTCAGGGCGTGATCCCGGCGATCGAGCCCCACATCAGGCTCCTCTGCTATGAGCCTGCTTCTTCCTCCCCCACTCCCCCTGCTTGTGTTCCCTCTCTCGCTGGCTGTCTCTATCTCTGTCGAATAAATAAATAAAAAAAAAAAAAAAAAAAAGATTTGGGGAAACTATTTAAAAGTTCACCTAAAAAGTTTTTATCTTTTTACATCCATTTAATTTACTTTTTCTTTACTATGTTTAGATTACCCACCAAAACTTCATTAGACATTAGACAAAGTCAGCCATCATCCCAAGCTAATTTTTCTTGCTGACAAATTTTGTAAGAGATAACATAAACTCATTTGATCGATAAATCCAGGTGGAATAAGACTTACATGTATGCATGTTATTCAATGTTGATAACTTGAAAGAAAGGTTTAATTAAATCAACAAACTTAAGCTAACTTGAATATTAAATATTTTCTTAGGTGACTGTGAATTCAGAAAGCATTTGGGTTAGTTTCTATTGCATTTTTAACTTTTTATGAATACTGAATGTATTTAAGCACTTATTTTAGGTCAATTAAATAGAGCTTTTTTACAAACTAATTCATATCAATACCATCCAGAGATAGAAAAATACCACACACCTTTATTGCACATATAATAGACATACATAAACATATAGACAGATGTAAAAAGAGACCTTATGGCTTCTGTTTTACTAGTTTAAAAGAATTTGTATCTAAGTTGTTTTTCTGGTAGAGGAATAAATTAAGGCTACCTGCTTGAATGGCTTAAACCAAGTTTTATTTTTTTTTTTTTTAAGATTTTATTTATTTATTTGACAGAGATAGAGACAGCCAGCGAGAGAGGGAACACAAGCAGGGGGAGTGGGAGAGGAAGAAGCAGGCTCATAGCGGAGGAGCCTGATGTGGGGCTCGATCCCGGAACGCCGGGATCACGCCCTGAGCCGAAGGCAGGCGCTTAACCGCTGTGCCACCCAGGCGCCCCTTAAACCAAGTTTTAAATGATGTTTTCTTTTTTCATTTTTTTCCTGATAAGAATTACCTCCCTTAAGTCGTACTTTAACATTTACATCTCAAAGGCACAGGAATAGAATACAAGTTACAAGCCTTTTAAAATAAATAGGGGAGGTTTGGGGGCTGGTAAAAAGAAATAGATGAACTTTGAAATGCGTCTAGAGCTGCATTTCTAGTTTTGTAAAGAAGTGAGTAAACTTGAAGATCTAATTGGCTTTGTTCAACAATTCATAAATCAGGCAGCATCCCATCTAGCAAATAGAAGGAAGCTCCAAATGGCTACAGAAAGCGAAAGAGACTAGAGGCACGCCGTTAGGAAGCTTGATAGTCTCCTGAATGATAAATGGTAAAAACTCAAACCAAGGCTATTGTAGTACACATGGAAAAGAGGGATTTTAAAGATTGAAACAATATAATTTAGTGGTCCATTTGGATGTGAGCCCAGCAGGGCTCGATCCCACAACCCTGAGATCATGACCTGAGCCAAAATCAAGAGTCAGACGCTTAACTGACTGAGCCACCCAGGCGCCCCTGAAGATTTTTAAGTCAGGGCATAACACCCTTGTGTTTTAGTAAGCCCATAATGCTTGCATTTTGAAGGCTAGTTTAGAAGTTCAAGGAACTAGAGGCACACAGTTCAGAAGCGCTAACAGTATCCTAAGTAACAAATGGTAAAAACTCAAATCAAGGCTATTGCCCCGAGGGTGGAAAAAAGAGATTTAAAGACTGAAAGGGTGTAATTTAGTGGCCCATTTGGATGTGAAGGTTAAGGAAGAGAGAAATTAAGAATGTTCAGGTGTCTAGCTTTGGTATATGATGTTAAAGAAAAAGAAAAATTATTCATGACACTTGTTAAAGGAAGTAAGGTGGACTTCATTCAGGGGGACTATTACAAGGAGGTTTTATAATAGGTGAGAAATTGGGCTCAACTCCAAATACAACAACAACAATGAAAATGGGAATTTGTAGCCAAGGAGAGCAGGGTGCAGATCAGTGGATAAAGAATTACCGAGAAGAAACACTAGGGGTAAGGGAGGATACTGTCTAAACCAACCTAATAGCGTTCTTGCTGAAAGCAGGTCAAGGTGATCAGATATCAGCTGGAGGATGTTGGAGGATGAGGAACTTGATTAGATATTGAGGTTAGGGATTCTGATTGAACTGTCCTAAGCATGATTCTTGCTGAAACTGGACAATACAAAGACAAACACAGAAGCCAAAAAGTCAGCCTCTTTGAGAAGAGAGTTCAGAAGAGCTGAGTAGTTTGGTTGAAGAGAATTTTTTGGTAGTGATGTTCTAGAGCCTTGATGAAGAATACAGGAAGAAGAAAGAATATAGAAGAAAGAATTTCAGGGGCACCTGGGTGGCTCATTAAGCATCTGCCTTCGGCTCAGGGCGTGATCCCAGCGTTCTGGGATCGAGCCCCACATCAAGCCTGCTTCTTCCTCTCCCACTCCCCATGCTTGTGTTCCCTCTGTCTCTGACTGTGTCTCTCTGTCAAATAAATAAATAAAATCTTTAACAAAAAAAAAAAAGAAGAAGAAGAAGAAGAAAGAAAGAATTTCAGGCCAGGTTATGCTGAGTTTCAGATCTCTAGAACATCAGAGTGGAGAATGTCCTGTAAGCAGTTGGATTGTGTATATAGATATAAATAGGTATTTGTTAGCATGCAGTTAATTAAAGCCAAGAGATTTCCCAGGTGTGAAAATGAAAGAGCAAGCTCTCCCAAGTGAGCAGATGAGAATACAGCCAAGATCAGAATCCTGGGAGAACATCCACATCCAAAGTACGAGCAGAGAAAGAGAAATTTATAAGGAGGAATTAGAAGGACCTTCCAAGACTTAAGAGAAAACTAGGAGCTTCCATTGTCGTAGAAACCAAGGAAGGGGATTTCAGAAAGGCATGATCAGCAACTATATATGTTACTCAGATATCAAATAAGATTAACTCTGAAAGGTGTTTATTGTTAGCAATTAAGATGTTGATGGTGACTTTTATAAAATCGACTTCATGAAGCAGAGGAGCCAGAAAGCATATTGCTGTGAACTGAAGTTTGAACAGTAGTAGAGGAAGATACTATAGTATGAATAGTCTACTTTCCATGGTATGCTACAAATTAGACCATCACAAAAGTTTGAGTCTAAGGAGAAAAGATGTAACAGTAGTTAGAAAGTAGTGTATGGGAAAGATTTTTATTTTGGGGGGTGGGGGAGGGGGTTGTTTGGGTTTAAAGATGAGAGCATGAGTTCAAGAGAAAGAAGTTAAAGTTTAAAAAATTAGGACCAAAAGGGATTGATGGATTTGAATGTGGTTCATGAAGAGATACCATGGCTTGGCGTCCAGAGAAGAGCTAAAGGTTGCTTCTCTTCATGAGGAAAATGGTTGTCTGGCATCCTGAAACTGACTGGAAGGAAGAAGGAAAGGTCTCATACAAATATTTTGGTTGATGGGAGGCAGGAAGTGATGGAAATCCAATCTAGTGGCTTTTGTCTTAATGACAAAAGAAAAAAAATTAAAGTAACTAATGATACCTTCTTTGCTTATAAGCTGTTGGAAAGTTGTTTAATGAATGAATGAATGAATGAAATACTGGAGGAAGTATGCCAAATATAATAGCAGTTCTTTGGGATGATAGAATTATTAGTAATTGTTATTTTCCTTAATTTTTCCCTTATTTACCACAATGGAAATGTATATTTTTGTAATGGGGTCGGGGGAGGGGGGGCAATGTTTAATTGATGAAACCTTAGTAAAGCTCACATGAAAGTTAGAAGCTGCTCAGAGATTAAGTAAACATGCTTTTGACCAAACATGACTTCCTAGTGGAAGTTCTGATTATTTGGGTATCCAGTGGTCTTACTGCAGGTAAATTTAATGAAATAACTTAACTTCTCACTTACTTCAGAAGTAACGTATCTTTAGACTGGAAGTTTATAGTGTGGGAGTCAAGTGTGAATTGCCCCAAAATGTGCCACTTTGGCATGCATCTTATTTAAAGCTGAAAATATTCAAGACCCAAAAGACTCAGAAAGAAACTTTGATCTCCACCCACCCCCTAACTGCCTAAACGAAATTAAAGGACCTCCTCCCAGAAGGGAGCTATCACCATAGATAACTACAGTATAATATAAATTAGGGATGGCAGACAGGGAGAAACTTAGCAAAGTCTCTTAGAATTCCTAAGTCCCATTTGGGTCTGTGTGGCCCAGCAAACATTGTTTTCCAAACGTTTACTCTTCCATCTGCCTGTGAATTGCTTTCCTTTTCTTGAAATCCCAGACCGCTACCCCCTTATCTTTAGTTCAGGATGACAAATATACTACATTTTGCTTGTCTTTAGAATCTCATGTCTTTGTGTATTCCCCATACATACAAGATTAAATTTGATCTTCTGTTAATCAGTCTCATGTCAGTTTAATCCTTAGACCAACCAAAAGAACCTTAAGGGTAGAGAAAATTTTTTCCTGCTCAAGAATAGCTTCAGTAACTCTAGTCTTTGTGGAGGGAAAGCGGGGGAGCCAGAGGGAGAGGAGAGAGAGAATCTTTTTTTTTTTTTTTTTTTTTTTTTTAGGGTCCAGGGGGGAGAGAAAGAATCTTAAACAGGCTCCACGCCTAGGATAGAGCCCACCACAGGGCTCAATCCCATGACCCTGAGATCATGACCTGAACCAAAATCAAGAGTCAGACACTTAACCAACTGAGCTACCCACACCCCTCTAGTCTTTAAAATAACTTGAAAGTCAGGTGGTATAGAAAAAGTCCTTGGAGGGGCGCCTGGGTGGCACAGCGGTTAAGCGTCTGCCTTCGGCTCAGGGCGTGATCCCGGCGTTCTGGGATCGAGCCCCACATCAGGCTCCTCTGCTATGAGCCTGCTTCTTCCTCTCCCACTCCCCCTGCTTGTGTTCCCTCTCTCTCTGGCTGTCTCTTTCTCTGTCAAATAAATAAATAAAATCTTTAAAAAAAAAAAAAAAAAGAAAAAGTCCTTGGAGTTAGAACATCTAGGTTGGAGTTCTGGGCATACGCTTGCTGCATGATCCTAAGTGAATAGCATTCATTCTGGCCAACTCTTCTCATTTGTGAAGTAGGAGAGGAATATTCCCTACAAAGAGACTCTTGATAAATTAAAAGTATATGCAAGTTTCTCTAAAAAATAGATAGCCATTTTACCATCCTATCATTTACCAAATAACAATTGCTTCACTAAATTTTTCCCAAAAATTTGTATATGTAATTTTTTTGTAACTTCATTTATGTGTTGAATTGTCCTTTTAAAGAAAGATCCAGCTTATTTATACATTTTGCTATTTTCTATTTCCTACAGCAAATATTCTCTTCTTGGTCTAGCTGGAAAACATTCCATATTAATTACTGGCATTCAACTGGTATTAGCGGTATTAGCGGTATTAGCAGGAAATGAAATTTGGCAGGAAACAAAATTTGGAAACACTTTTTTTCTTTAGTTTTGGTTTCAACACATCTTAAAGCTCAAACTTTAATGAGGTTAAATGTGTTTAATTTATTACTCTTTGGAAGAATGTACTGATTAATAATCAGTTAGCAAAGATCTAATAAAATCAATATGAAAACTTCTCTTTAACATCCTAGAAAGTAAACATGCAGATGAAAAGCTAGATAACTAATAAAATAGATCAAATCCAACTAAGGCTAGACTTCAAAACTAGAGGGCAAAAACAACTTATATGTATTAATGAATTAATATAAAAATGTTAAGAGTGTATATAATGCATATAATATTTATATAATATATATGAGAACTTAAAAACACTTCCACAGCAACTAGTGGAAAAGTTATTGGTATCCTTATTTTACTGAGAATTAAGCCAGATTTTTCATTCCTAACTAATGCCACTCTGCATTTAAGTATTGTACGTCAAAAAGTGTAAGGGGTGTGTGTGTGTGTGTGTGTGTGTGTGTTGTTATTGTTGTTGTTGTTGTTGTTGTTGTTTAACTCCTCTTTGGGGAATGATAAATTCTGGGGACAAATGATACGTGAGAATCCAAAAGGACTAGAAATAACATGGTTCAGTCAGTAATATGAAAGTTTTATAACTTACTAAAATGTTTTTGATGGATGGTTATGATTTCTCAACCAAAGTTTTCTTTTCCAAGTTAAATACAATGATAACAGAAAGCAGGAGAGGTGTAAGAACTCTGAAAGAAGAAGTTCAAAAGCTGGATGATCTTTACCAACAAAAAGTTAAGGTAAGAACTTTGCCACAGTTTATATAGGTGAGCCTTGACCTGTTCTGACATCTAACAAAATCTTTAAGCTATATCCTATAACTTGTATTTAAGTTTCATCTAATCTTCTAAAGTTTATTATAAAGAATTATTTTGTTCTTTTTTTTCTTCTTTTTTTAAGATTTTACTTATTTATTTGACAGAGCACAAACAGGGGGAGCAACAGGCAGAGAAAGCGGGAGAAGCAGGCTCTCTGCTAAGCTCTATGTGGGGCTCTATCCCAGGACCCTGGGATCATGACCTGAGCTGAAGGCAGGCGCTTAACGACTGTCCATGCAGGCGCCCTATTTTGTTCTTTTTCCTGGAATTGAGCTATTTCACCCTACAACATGTTTACTTGTTCCATTGATATTTTAGACTTGAATATGAGATTCTGTATGCTTGTAAGACCAAAACATGTTTTAAATGTAATCTCTTCTACCTTTTATAGAAATTTAGTGTTAAGTACTCCTAAAGCATAAACCTCCAACACAAACTTCATGTATGTGATTGCCAGTAAAGAGTCATTGCAAACTGACTATCTTGTCCAAATTCCAAAGATCATTTATATGAAATTTGGAATGTGGGTAAAATAATAGGATTCATTTCCCACCACCACTAATCCATCCATCTTCTGGCCAGCATTTTACTGAGGGAAGCACTCAGATGACTGCTCATTACCATTTATATAACTTATGTGAAAATTTTCGTCATACTAATATATTTTACTTAGTTATACCAACAAAGTATCAGGAATTGAAAACTCTCTTGGCCTTGTATTGTAGTTAGGGCCTATACATTTTGTTAAGCAGTGAGAAATTTTTAGAAAATACACCACAGTAATATGATCTACATGTGAAATATGAGGCAATTGGTAATCATTTTTGTTTTTTCATATGTTCTCCATGACAGTACTTGCATTTATTCTCTTAAAGCACTTCAGTGAAAGGCTTTCCTATTTCATCTTGAGAAACCTAAGAGTTGATGACTTTGGGCTCCTTTGGCTATGCATAATGAATACATATGTGAAATAAAAGTAGTGTGAAAGTTATGCACATTTTTGCATATATAAAAGGCCTCTTTGATGATCATAGGAAATATTTAAATCAGTATCCTAATGTTTCCTATAGTACATACTTGAAAATACTGCTGAATGAATTCTATATAGGCCTGTTGAGAAGGTCATATTTAGGTTTATAGTATAAAATTCCTGAAGGAGCATTGTAAAGTCTTACGTGTAAGACGATACACATTCTGAGAATACAAATGATGATGCAACCTGATTTTTGTAATGTGTTACATATATATGGTATGTGGAGTATATTTAGTATATGGAGTATACGTAGTATATGAAGTATATAGAACATAAACATCAAAAACCATAGCCATGCCCTTGTCTTGATAGGAAGCTGAAGAAGAGGACAAGAAATGTGCCAGTGAGCTGGAGTCCTTGGAGAAACACAAGCATCTGCTGGAGAGCGCTGTTAACGATGGCCTCAGTGAAGCTATGAATGAATTAGATGCCATTCAGCGAGAGTAAGTTTGTGTAACCAAGATTTATAATGTTTATTTTCGAATTAATTATTTAACATTTCTGTAAAACTAGATATATGTTTATTAGCTTTAATTTATATTATAGAGCTATTTGGGGAAGAGGAAGTAGTGAATAGAACATGCACAAAAAGACCTTGTAACTTGGAATACTGTCCCAGTATTCTGTTGCTATTATAGCTATTGCCCCCTAAGAAATCATTCATTTTTACATCTAATTAATAAATGGCTTTTAAACCCTGAAAACAGGGGCGCCGGGTGGCTCAGTCATTAAGCATCTGCCTTCGGCTCAGGCCATGATCCCAGTGTTCTGGGAGCCCCACATGAGGCTCCCCCACTGGGAGCCTGCTTCTTCCTCTCCCACTCCCCCTGCTTGTGTTCCCTCTCTCGCTGGCTGCCTCTCTCTCTCTGTCAAATAAATAAATAAAATCTTTAAAACTAAATAAATAAACCCTGAAAACAACATAAAATTTTCAATCAGTTGAAATATTTTGGCTCTTGGTTACTATTTATACTTTCTAGAAATTATGTATATAGTAAACTATGTACTATAAATTATATGGTCATTCTACTGTAACATAATATGTGCCTTCATAATAATCACCACACTGCAAAATCAAGCAATAAAAAATCAGGACTTATAGTAAAATTGGGATTGGGTACAACACTCAAAATCTCTGTCAGTGACACACATAAACAAAAGATGGGAACCTAACTAAAGTGTTAGCACAATTGTACACCTGTTAAATGGTTAAGAAATACATAAATGCTATGATAAATATGACACTTTGTCTTAGACAGACCTGAGTCTGGGGAAAGGAGCATTCAAAGGGTTGCAGCTTGTAGATTATTGAGATGAGGTAGAAGGAGGATTATCTGAAATCAGATAGAAAGTTTAGAACCAGATGTGGATGCATGTGACTCATCACATAATGCAATGAACTGAGGGAGCCGGTACACATTTGAGATGTGTGTTTATGTGTTTTGTATATTCCTTTGCATCTGGATTCAGCTGAGTGCAGTTTTCTGCATTCACCTCGTGTTTCTCAAAAAGGAAATGGCATAGGGACACCGTGTGACTCAGTTGGAAGAACATGAAACTTTTTTTTTTTTTTAGAGTGTAACTCTTGATCTCAGGATTGTGAGTTTGAGCCCCATATTGAGTGTAGAGATTACTAAAAAAAACTAATTAATTTTTTTTAAAAAAGGAAAGAAATGGCATTTAAGCAAACACAAATTTTTGCATTATGCTCAAATTGCTACATAATACAACAATCCAATTGGAACAAATACATATTTCCAAACAAGCAGCAAAACTAACTGTATTGTTACATTTCTTAGTTCTTAAGTTTTCCCTCTTGGTTTCCCTATTATTTTAAAACTTACATTGAAAGAGTTTTAGCCACATTGTGTATTAACAGTATCTAAAATGGTGACATCCCTTATTTAAAGAGTATTCTGCCTTTGTGTATATAATTCTCTCATGCAACCTCTATAAAGTCAATATACTGAATAGTTAATCCATAGGCTCTTTTTTTTAAAGTCTTAATTAAGTGGCCCTCAACTAAAAAATCTGACTTTGAGGTTAGAAGTACAGCCCTTAAGAAAATCACACCTCTTCATTTGCTTATTTGTAGTTTAGGGATAAAAAACTCAGCTGAAGCATTTTTTTGGCCTGCAGTCTTTGTTTTTAATTTGAATTTGCATGCCTAAAAGTGAGACTCCCACTCCCCCAATCAAATGTATTAAATGCCTTCTCCCTGAAAGCATTTAAGTTTACAATCCTTCTGGAGATTCCATCAAGACCATTTGCTCCCAGGTTTTATATGTTAAAGCACAAGGTGTTGGTGCTTTTTTTGTTTTGTTGCTTGCAAAGGATCTTTGAAAATGTTTTTCTGTTTTAATGGTTGAGAAGCAAACAGCACGTACACCACAGTCCGGTTTTATTGAATAAGAAAAAGAGAAGTGAGCTCACTAGAACTGATGCATTAGGTTTTTTCCTAGACAACTCTAACAACAGTTTTTATTCTACAGATACCAACTAGTTGTGCAAACCACAACTGAAGAACGACGAAAAGTGGGAAATAACTTGCAGCGTCTTTTAGAAATGGTTGCTACACATGTAGGGTCTGTAGAGGTAAGTGTATGAATGTCTTTCCTACATTCTAATAAAGCTTTTCAAAATTATATTTGTTTTATTTCTACAGAAATTAAATGATAATTTTTTTTTCCTATGTAAAATATGTTCTAGTAAAAAGTTATAAGGAGAGTCCTGTTTAGTGGTGTGTAAGGAGCATCTGCATTTCATAAAGTAATCTGTTTTGTTCACATAAACAACATTAATGGTATTTATTACATCAATAGTATATAATAATATGCCAGGCCACATTCTACATACTGAAAACATATCAACACATTTAAGATTTCATTAAGATTAAGATGAAAGAGCGTGTGTTATGACAAATATTTTTCCTTTCCGTTAATTTTGTTTGAAGTACTTATAAAATATAGAATAAAGTACTTATGAAACATGAAGCACAGGTTAAAATTTCAACAATAATACTATTCTTCCAACCTGCTGAACAGAGCCCAGAAGCCAAGATAAATTGCTAAACAAATTCCTTGGTAGTCTATTAGGTGATAATATATTTCCAATTGTGAATGGTTTAAGAGAAAAAAACTCATTATATCACATTGATGGGCTTCCATTTATTGAAAACAGAGCATGTGATATCCTACTTTCCCTCCTTTCTCCTGAAAGACATTGAACTGCATTTTCTTCTTTGCCAGTGCTCTTCCCTGTTTGGTGAAAAGAACTAGGAAAAATATGCTGGATCCTACATCAGAAAACCTGGATTCTCCCCACTTAGTGGCTCTATAACCTTTCATAGATCCTTTTTCTACCACTATTGTTAATTTGAACCACAGACCAGATAATTACTTGAGTAATTACTTACTTGTTCTCTCAAGGATGATGTATAATGAATGCATAAGAGGAAAATTCATTCACAACCTATGATGGTTGACTCAAATTGAGAAAGTCTGCTCGTATGTGTCATTTTGCTTCTTTTGGTCTTCGCTTTCCTCATCTGTATAATGAGAGGGTTGTACTAAATCATTGCCAACATCCTTTCCATTATCTGTAACAATTAGTTTGACCTCAGTGTTAGCCCAATAGTGATTTATCACGAGGGATTTATGTGAAAGGTAACCATAACTGTCAAAGGTTTAATCAGTTAACATGAAGTTAGATTTGAAACCCTAATGATAGATTATTATTTTTTAGTTTCTATGGTCCATTGTTGTTCAAGATCAGACTGCATTTACAGAGCACTTACTTTGCACTGTGTAAAATTCACAATTAGCCAGTAAGCAATGGAAGGAGCCCCTAAAGTCAACCAGTCGTCTTTAAAACCTAATATGGGGGAATTTTACAAGTGATGAAATTAGACTGAAGAAAATAGAGGACTGTGGATCTAATGGTATCTTTAGATGGGATATTTTTCCTCTGAGGTAAAACGTTTCTTTGAGTAGTTCCTGGTTGGAGCCCTGTGCAGGTCCTGTATGTGGCTTGATATTCTAGATTAGGAGACAGCAAACTACAGCCCACAGGCCAAATTGTGCTGAGGGGCTGCTTTTGTAAATAAAGTTTTATTGGAACACAGACACTTCATTCACTTCCATACTCTTTATGGCTGCATTCCCACTACAATGGCAGGGTTGAGCAGTTGCAACAAAGGTCATGTGGCTCGCAAAACCTAAAAGGTTGCTGACTCCTGTTCCAGACTCCTACCTCCTTGAAGGGCACAAAATCTTTTTTTGTCTGTTTCGATATTCAGAAATTATTATAAAGCTGTAATAACGAACCCATTGTAGTATTGATGCATATAAACCAAGTTCTGATTCAGAGTCTAGAAAAAGATGGATGAGCATAGACAGGAAACTAATTTATAAGAGAGGTTGTATTGCAGACTAGTGCGGTGAAATGAATTGGCCAATTAATGGAGTTGGGATTCCTACCTTAAACCCTAGACAAAAATCACTTCGAGGTGGATTAAGAAATTAATGTGAAGTTCAATTTATTTTTTTAGAGAGAGAATGAAGGCTGGGGAGAGGGGCAGGGAGATAGGGAGGGAGAATCTTAAGCAGGCTCCACTCCCAGTGCAGAGTCTGACGTGGGGCTCGATCCCACAACCCTGAGATCATGACCCGAGCTGAAATCAAGAGTCAGACACTTAACTGACTGACTCACCCAGGTGCCCCAATGTGAGGCTAAATTTTTAACTTTTAGAAAATTATAGACACAATCTTTACACCTCGAGAGTTGTAAAGGAGTTCTTAAATTAGACACAAGAAGTACAGACCACAAAAGAAATTATTTATAAATTCAGCTTTGTTAAGATTAGGATCTCTACATCAAAAGACAAAGACTGGAGGGGCACCTGGGTGGCTCAGTACAGTTAAGCTTCTGCCTTCGGCTCAGGTTATGATCTCAGGGTCCTGGGATCAGCCCTGTATCGGGGTCCCTGCTCATTTGGGAGTCTGCTTCTCCCTCTCCCTCTGCCCCTCCCCCATCATTCTCCATAAACAAACATACAAACAAATAAATAAATAAAATCTTTAAAAGAAAAAAAAAAGAGTGGAAAGACAAGAGACGAAACAGTAGATGATATTTTTCAAAACAACTAATAGCATCCAGATACCTAATGACCTCTGAAAAATAATTACAGAAGGTGGGCAAAAGACTTGAATGGGAATTTCACAGAAAGCTAAAGTGGCCGATAAACAGGAAAAGATCTACCACCCACCCTCAAGAAACTGGCAAAAAATTTGAAGTTTGAGAATACTAAATGCCATCAAGAACGTGGAGAAATGCAAGTTTTCATTTATACTGCAGGGGTTGTAAATTGATGTTAACAATTTTAGAAAACAATTTGGCAATCCCTAATAAAATGGTGCAGTTCCATTCTAGGTGTTTAATTAAATTTTTACACTGTGGTGGAGTACTGTACTAGGTTAAATAGTATCCTCTCAAAATTCATGTGTATCCAGAATTTCATCATGTGCTCTTATTTGAAAATAAGGTCTTTGTGGATGTCATTAGCTAAGACGAGTTCATACTAGATGAGGGTAGGCCCTCAGTCTAGGGACCGATATCCTTACAAGAGTCCGTGTGAAGATGCAAGCAGAAATTAGAGTAACACGGCTGTAAGCTAAGGATTGCCCAGAACTGCTAGAAGCTGGTAAGAGGTAAGGAAGGATTCTTCCCTAGAGCCTTCAGAGAAAGTGGCCCTGTCAGTATCTTGATTTTGGACCTCAAGCCTCCAAAACTATGAGAAAATAAATTTCTGGTGCCCTAAGCCACCTCATATGTTGAAATTTGTTATAATTGAAATAGTAAAAAACATAACCCAGTATATTAGTTTTCTGTTACTGCTGTAGCAAATTACAACCAACTTAATGGCTTAAAGCAACACAGATTTATTTCCTTATATAACTGGAGGTCAGGAGTGTAAAATGGGCCTTCCAGACTACAATCTTTCTAGAGACTCTAGGAAGGAATTTCTTTGCCTTTTCCCTTTTCTAGAACCACCTACACCCCTTGGTTTGCAGCCTCTTCACCTTCAAAGCCAACAGCACAGCATCTTCTATCCCCTCTGACCTCTCTTCTGTCCTTACATTTTCTCTGACTCTCACATTGCTGATTCCCTCTTACCAGACCTTTGTGATTACATTGGATCCACTGGGACAAGGCAGAATGATCTCCTTTTCTCAAACTCCTTAATCACATCTGTAAAGTTCCTTTGTCCTGTAAGATAACATATTCACAGATTCTGGGGATTTGGCCATGGATGTCTTTGAGAGGGTTGCTATTCATCCTACCATACCTGGAAATAAACTAAAATTCATTAATAGTAAAATGGATAAATATTGATATATTCATGCAATAGAAAACTATTTGGTAGTACATGAATAAATGAACTATCTGCATTAACATCAATGAATCAAAATACTGGTTGGAGTAAAGTCATAGAACATTATATTTAATATCAGTAAATATGAATGTTAAAACCAGGTACCACTAAACTAATATATTGTGTAGAGATACATACATACATATCTGCATGGGGTGGGGGGTAAAAGTATAAAGAAAAGCATCATTGAGGAGAGTGGTTGGCTCTGGGAAGAAAAATGGGGATATGATTAGGAAAGGGCACAAAAGAGGATTCAGGAGTATCCCTTACATTCCCTGTTCTTACAAATGTTACCACTTGTTTGTATATTTTACAAACTCTTTAAAAGAAATTAATGTTTTTTCATAACAATTCTTTGTTTTCACTAGAAACATCTTGAGGAGCAGATTGCTAAGGTTGATAGAGAGTGTGAAGAATACGTGTCTGAAGATCTCTTGGAAAATATTAGAGAGATTGGAGACAAGTATAAGAAGAAAGCTACTCTAATTAAGCCTTCTGATGAATGAAGATAAAATACTGATTAAGCAAGAACTTTATTAACAGTGTAAATTTTTAAATGTCCTTTGTAGGTTAGAAAAATCTCTAACATATCTTATACCCCTCCTTTCAATGAAGTCTTATGACTGTATCTTCCCAAGCCTGTGAAATATTTTTATAACTTTTATAAATCTAGTTCATTAATTTAAAGCCTGTATAACCTGAAATTATGATAACTTGTTGGATTGTTATCTTTAGATGTGAAAGACTAGTTATATTATGTATCCAGAGTTAATAAAATTATATAAAAAATGTGTTTTTCCCTGATTTCTCAACCTAAATTCAGATGATTAGAAGATAGTTATTTTGATCTAAACCAGGAAATGAGCAAACTGTGGGCCAAATGCAGTCACACCCATTCATTTATATATCATCTATGACTGCTTTCACGCAACCGCGGCAATGTTTATTATATGTGACAGAGACCATAGAGCTGCAGGGCCAAAAATGTGTACTATCTTGCCCTTTCCACAAAAGTTTGCCAATCCCTGGTATAACCTATACAAAAGTTGAGGCTCTTTAAAAAACATAATCCAACTCATTCCTTATTCAGAGCCAAGAAGCTAAATTTCTTTCTGGCTTCATACCACCATTACTCTGAAATGAGCAGAAGAATATGGAATGTGTGAATCAAAAGAAATAATAAAATATTTCAATCCCCTCATTTTAGAGATGAGAATTCATTTCTAGAAACCTTCTGATTTACCTCTGGTCACACCTCTTTGTGGGGTAGAAGTCACACACAAACTTGTAACAGTACACAATCCTGACTCTACAGCCAGCCACAGTAAGATATGAATGTTCTGGATGGTGAGGAAGTCATGTTAGAATGTAAGATTATTTGTCTAAATTGTTAGACCAGATTCACCTTCAACTGACATCTGCCCCTAGTTTAACTTTCTATTCAAACTTTATTACAACTGATGCAAGTCAAAATGAAGAACACGATAAAATGAAATGTAAGCAGTATAAGAACCCAAAATGGAATTCCACCAAAGCTTTATGAAAGGACAGCATGCAGCCTGAGAGGGTGGGATGAATAGAAACAGGTTATAGTTAGAAGATAACAGGGGCGCCTGGGTGGCTCAGTCGTTAAGCGTCTGCCTTCGGCTCAGGGCGTGATCCCGGCGTTCTGGGATCGAGCCCCGCATCAGGCTCCTCCGCTGGGAGCCTGCTTCTTCCTCTCCCACTCCCCCTGCCTGTGTTCCCTCTCTCGCTGGCTGTGTCTCTCTCTGTCAAATAAATAAATAAAATCTTAAAAAAAAAAGATAATAGGACAAGATTAATAGTTACCAATGTACTCAAGAATCTTGACCATTAACATCCAAGAGAACTTTCTTTCTTCAATGAAGGAAATATTTTATCTGCACTAACCAGTATGGTACCAGCCGTATGTATCTATTGTGCACTCAAATGACATATCTGTTTATGACAAAGACAACTCAGAGCTTTGCCCCCTCAGAATATGGTATGGAAACAGCTGCATTAGCCGCACGTGGGAGTTTGGTTCTTGGCCCCACCCAAACCTAATGAATCAGAATCTGAGCCTTTCTATAGTGTATTGACATAAACTATACATATTTAAATTTTTCATACGTTTTGACATCCATATACACCTATAAAATCATCACAATCAAACTAATGAATATATCCATCACCACTAAAACTTTCCTTGTGGCCCTTTGCAATTTTGTCTCTTTCCCCTGACACTTGCCCACATCTATCCCAGGCACGCACTGATCTCCTTTCTGTTACTATAGATCAGTAGAATAGTATGTACGCTTGTATGGCTTCTTTCAGAATATTGTGAGATCCAAGATTATTTTGAGGTCCACGTTGCACTGGATTATCAGTAGCTCATTCCTTTTTGCTGGCTAGTGTTCATTATATGAATATACTGAGTTTGTTTATCCATTCACCTGTTGATGGACATTTAGATTCTTTAAGGTTTTTGCCTTACAAATAAAGTCATGGATATTCATGTACAGGTGTTTATATGGACATATGCCTTCATTTCTCTTGGGTAAATACCTACGATTGGACTGGCTAGTTAATACGAGCTAGGTGCATATTCAAATTTTTTGTGAAATTTAGATAATGTTTTCAAAAGTGATGGTACCATATGTTCCTACCTGCAGTGTATGAGAGTTCCAGTTACACCACATCCTTACCCACATGTGGTATGGTCAGTCTTTTTAATTTTAGCCATCCTAAGGGGGTGTGGTTCTATCTCGTGATATTAATTTGCACTTCCCTAACATTAAGCGTTTTTTTCATGTGCTTATTTGTCAGCCATGTATCTTCATGGAGAAGTGTCTCTTTGAATATTGGCCCGTATTTTTACTGGATTGTTTCTTATTACTGATTTGCAAAATTTTTTATATGTTCTAGGTACAAGTCTTTGTCTGGTACATGCTTTGGAAATATTTTCTCCCAGTCTATGACTTGCCTTTTCATTTTCTTAATAGCATCTTTTGAAAAGGAAAAGTTTTTAATTTCCTTGAAGCCCAATTTATTGCTGCTTTTATACTTTCTGCATTTTGTGAGGTTTTTAAGGAATCTTTGCCAAGCACAAGAAATCTTTGCCAACATCACTATGATTTTCATCTATATTTTATTCTAGAAGTTTAATGGGCTTGACTACTGAATCAAAATCCGAATCCAAACCTGAATCTTTAAAAGGTCTCCAAGTTGTTCGTATGTACATTAAAATCTGAGATGCACTACTTTAAAAGTCACCACTAGTTAAGTATAATTCATAGTGCAAGACTATTTAATAGTGACTTGGAAATGACAGAAACGACATACTAAGTTCAGACAAAATGATTGCCTAAGCACAACCTAGAACATGTTCAAGAGACAAAAGTGATCAGGGGCGCCTGGGTGGCACAGCGGTTAAGCATCTGCCTTCAGCTCAGGGCGTGATCCCGGCGTTCTGGGATTGAGCCCCACATCAGGCTCCTCCACTATGAGCCTGCTTCTTCCTCTCCCACTCCCCCTGCTTGTGTTCCCTCTCTTGCTGGCTGTCTCTATCTCTGTCAAATAAATAAATAAAATCTTAAAAAAAAAAAAAAAAAGAGACAAAAGTGATCAGTAAATTTGCAGGGCACTTTTCACTCAACATTTTTTTTTCCTCACTGTACAGTTTTCTTTTGAATTCCTAAGGACATGCTTATCTTCAGTACTAACACCATTGAGGCAGATATTATTCCAGTTAAAAATTACAAGAATCTTACAGTCAGAAAAGGCTTTAGATATCATACAGTTCAACCTCTCAATCAATAAGGAATACCAACCTTGGCATTTTTGTAGATGGCACACCTAGTCCTGACTACTTCCAGCAGTAGTTCTGTTTCCAAACTGCTAATTACTTGAAAGCATCTGATGGTTAAGCAATGCTACTTGCCAGAAGGTTCTATCTCTCTCAAATAAATAAATAAAATCTTTAAAAAAGAGAGAGAAAGTGGGGCGCCTGGGTGGCGCAGTCGTTAAGTGTCTGCCTCCAGCTCAGGGCGTGATCCCGGCGTTATGGGATCGAGCCCCACATCAGGCTTCTCCACTACAAGCCTCCTTCTTCCTCTCCCACTCCCCCTGCTTGTGTTCCCTCTCTCGCTGGCTGTCTCTATCTCTGTTAAATAAATAAATAAAATCTTAAAAAAAAAAAAAAGAGAGAGAGAGCAAGACGATTATCAAAAACAATACCGGGCACACCTGGGTGGCTCAGTCGGTTAAGCATCTGCCTTTGGCTCAGGTCATGGTCCTGGGATCCTGGGATCAAGTCCCACACCCAATTCCTTGCTCAGCAGGGAGCCTACTTCTCCCTCTGCCTGCTGCTCTCCCTGCTTGTGCTCTCTCTCTCTCTCTCTGACAAATAAATAAATAAAACAAAAAAGTAATATTGGTATGTTAGTATCTAAGCTATGGAATGTACTTGAATTTTGCCACATGTCCTTTATTAGGATTTTTTTTCCTAGTCCAGGATCCATTCCAGGATCACACTCCCAATAGTTGTCAAATCTATTTACTCTCCTTTATGCTGGAAGAGCTGGTCATTATATCTTTGACTTTCATGATCTTGGCATTTTTGAAGTGTCCAGTCAACTTATAGGCTGTCCCTTAATTTTTGCTTAATTTATTCTCATGGTTAGATAGGATATGTTTCTTGCAGGACACCACAGAAATGATGTTACATTCTTTTCAGTGATTTGCATCGAAAGGTACATGATGTTTATTGGTACCATTAATGTAATTTAATCACTTGATTTTGTTAGTATGTGCAAAGTTACGATTTTCCTCTTCGTAAATAAGAAGTGAGGAGGAGGGGTGCCTGGGTGGCTCAGTCAGTTAAGCATCCGACTCTTGATTTCAGCTCAGGTCATGATCTCAGGGTTGTGAGATGGAGCCCCACGTCAGGCTCTACACTGGGCAGAGATTCTCTCCCTCGTCCTCTGCCTCTCCCCCAACTCTCTTTCTTCCTCCCTCTGTAAAAAAAAAAAAAAGTGAGGAGGATACTTTGGGGCTATGTAAATATTTAGCATTAAGCTTTCAGCCACTAGTTTTAACATCTATGTCTCTTGAATGAATTATTACTATGATAGTTAAAAAATGATTTTTTTATTGAGAAATAATTGACATATTAGTTTCAGGTGTACAACATGATTCGGTATTTGTGTATATTGCAAAATGTTCACCACAATAAGTCTAATTAACACTTATCATCACACAGTTATACATTTTTCTTGTGATGAGAACTTTTAAGATCTACTCTCTAAGCAACTTTCAAATATACAATACAGTATTGTTAACTATAGCCACCTGCTATACACTGATTTTTAAATTTCTAATTCTAGAAATTTTTAGGTGGAAAGTGATTTTTAACTTCTGTTATTCATTACTTCTACACTAATCACTTGCCATTCTACTCTAAGGAAGAACTTTCCCTTCTCTACTATTTATTTATATCAGTATGGACCCATGGATTCTTATTTTAATCAATGTATTATAATCTATAGCTATCATTATTTATCTGATGTTTAAATTGTCCCAGGTTTGACCAGTGGGAGCCCTCTTCAGCCTGACTGCTCTATCCTTTTTGACATTTCTCTGTCTTTCTTCAAGTATTTACTTGCTTTCTGGCACAATCCAATGTTTCAGGCCCAGTCTTTACTTTCCTTGCTCAATCCCTGGAATTGGCCAGTTGTCCAAGGATGACTGGTCCCTTTTAATGGACAATGATATTTGGAAACCAAAACCTGAGCACTGTATGTATTCATTCCTACTAACGTGCCAGTGCTTCCAGTCCTTCCCCAAGGACAGAGCTAGAGTGTAAGTATTCACTTATATCTATATATTTCTATCTGTATCAATATACTACAAACTGTGAGTTCATATCATTAGGAAGTCCAGTGGTAGCTCTTTTACAGACCAGGGTGACAGAGGAAGAGGCAGGCAGAGAGATGAGCTCATGAACATCCATGGGGACAATGGGCAAAGGCCAGGAGGCTGCCCACAGTGATGGACAAGGTCAGAAAAGTGGTTTAAGGGGCTTAATCTGAAGAAGTTGTGGAGGTGGTTAATAGAGATGGTATCCCCAGGGGCAAAAGAGAAGGACAGAACGACACTCTCCTACTCTCTGTGATAATAAAATCTAAAGAAATATACCAAGGAGGGGGTAATCTTTTTTTTTCTTTAACTGATAGACTATCTTTTAGAGTAGTTTTACGTTAACAGTGAAATTGAACAAGTGTGATTTTTTTAACTCTATAATCAACAAAAAGCAAGAGTATTAGAGCAGGGGGCTAAGGATGGTCATCCCTATAAAAAGTCATAATCCATTGCTCAGTTACCAGATCTGGGCCACTTTCAGATCTGAATCCCATTGACTGAAGAGGCAGCTGAGTCTCCAGAAGGAGGGACCTAGCGACATCATGGCAAGTGTATATGGTGATGATTCCCCCCGTCCTTCCCCCAAAGAGACCCACAGCCACTTACTTGAGTGATCGTACAGTGTGAAAAGAAAACAAACCAGACTGTTTAGGACTATTTGACACAGGATCTGAGTTGACATTAACCAAAAGCACCAACACAGATGGCTCCTCTATGAGAGTAGAGCCTACAAGGACTAATTAATAGAGTCCTGGCTCAAATCTGGCTCATCATGTACTCATTGGGTCTATGGACCCACCCAGAAGTCATTTCCTCAACCTCCAAGTACATAATTGATATTAATATATTTGGGATTTGGAGTATACCCCACAACCCCACAACACGTCCCTGGTATGCAAGCATAAAAGCGGTAATAATGAGGAAAGCCCTATGGAAACTGCTGAAACTGCCAGCTTTGCCAAGATAGTAAATAAAAATAACATCATATACCAGGGAGGATGGCAGACATTAATGGCACCATTAAAGACCTGAAGGATTGAGACGTGGTGAAGGATTCACTATCATATCTCCACTTAATTCACCAGTCTGGCTCTCTCAGAAACAGGATGGTGCCTGCAGAATGACATAGATTAAAACGATGAATAAATTTACAGGTGTCAATGCAAAACCTTTTCCAATTCAAGGCAAGTAAGGACCCACCATGTTCTGGCAGGGAAATATCAGCTAAGAAAGGAAACTGAGTGACAAGTCTTGGACTTTGCCGACCCTATAAGACAAGCAAGACAGAAATAACAAGTGGTCCAAGAACTCTTCCCAGCCTCTAGAGAAACCCTGGAATAGTCGGTTCTACACATTAATACTCTGCACATATCAAGAAATTGATGGTTTTGCAAATTCTTAGCGAGCAAATGGATTTCTCTTCCATAAATATGTCCTGTCACCTCACAAGTGACTAAGCCACATGTACTAAGGATTTAAATCAAAGATATATGCAGGGTTTTAAACATATACAAGGAAATACCTGAATACAACCTCAAAGTCAGCAGCAAATTCTACAATCCAGTGCTAATAACAGATAAAACCTTCAGTGAAGAATTTCTTTTCAAAGCCTTATTCCAGTTTCATGAGACCAGCAGGAGGTGAAGCAAATGTACACTTCTGAATCACTTCATGCAGCAAATGCTGTGAATCTTCTTGCAGCCCGTTTAGAAACACCTGCAGTGAATGACGGAGGGTCCCACTTGTCCTTCTTCTGCTTGCTGATCCACATTGGCTGAAAAGTGGACAGTGAGGCCAGGATGGAGTCCCCAATCCACACTAAGTACTTACTTTCAGGAAGAGTGATGATCTTGACCTTCATTGTGCTGCGAGCCAGGGCAGTGATCTATTTCTGCATCTTATTGGCAATGTCAGAGTACATGATGGTCCCACCAGACACACCATGTTGACATACAGTTTCTTCTCAATGTCAACATCACACTTCATGATGGAGTTGAAGGTGGTCTCATGGATATGGTCTCACAGGACTCAGTGGCCAGGAAGGAGAAATGAAAGAGTTCCTCTGGACAGTAGAGACACTCATTGCTCATGTGATCACCTGGCTGTCTGGATGCTTGTAATTCTCCTGGTAGGAGGAGGACAGAGTGGTGGCCATCTCCTGCTGCAAATCCAGGGTGACATAGCAGAGTTCTTCCTGATGTCATGCATGATTTCTTTTGCTCAGTGGTGGAAGTGAAGCTGTAGCCTTGCTCTGTGAGGATCTTCATGAGGAAGTCAGCCAGCTCCCAGCCAGCAAGGTCCAGACCCGGGATGACTAAGGCTGGGTGGAGCCCTAGTAGATGGGCACCCTGTGGGTGACCCCATCCCTAGGGCCCATGACAATACCAGAGGTGTGACCAGCACAGCCTGGATGGCCATGCACATGACCCACATGTTGAAGGTCTCAAACATGTCAGAGTCATCTTCTGTCTGTTGCTCGTGAGGCTCAGGAGTGCCTCAGTCAGCAGTCCCAGGTGCGCTTCCAGAGGCTGTAGCTCAGAACATAGTCATGATAGAAGGTGTGAAGCCAGGTTTCCCCAGCTCATCCCAGCTGGTGACCGTGCTGTGCTCCACGTGCTACTTCATGGTCACGATGCACCAATTGCTCTGGGCCTTGTCACTCATGCAGCTGTCCTTCTGCCTCGTGCCCACCATGACACCCTGGTGTTAGGTGCCCAATCATAAATGGGAACACGTCTAGGGCTCCTCATTCCCTGCAAAGCCAACTTTACACATGCCAAAGCCATTGTCAATGACTAGCGTGGTGATTTCTTCTTGCATTGCCACCTGTGGGGGCTGGGAGCAGAGGAGCCGGGAGGCTGAGACACAGGAGCACGTGGAGCGCAGGCTGGCTGCAGCGAGTGACATCACAAGTCTTTGTATGTGATCATTGTCTACAGTTTCAGTTGGTGACTTCTCTTTGTTTTAAGCATAGTTTAAAGTGGTTTTAAATTTCCACATAGAAGTTTTGTTCCCCTGATTTTTATTAATATTGTGTTGTAATTAGAGAATACCGTCTTTACTGTTTACTGTTTGGACTTCGCTGAGGATTTTCTTTGTGGCCTAACAGTTTTTGTGAGTATTCATGGGCAATTGAATCCTTTTTAGGATATTTAGGATATTTAATTGGATATATTATCAATCAGATCTACCTTATCAACTATATAACTAAGGTTTCCATAATTATTTTTTATTTACTTGATCTCTCATAGATTGAGAAACAAAGACTAAGTAATTTTATCAAGTTCTCGTTAGTAAATGGTAATGTTCTTTAGGGAAGGGCAAAACCGAATTCAGGCAGTTTGACTTCAGAACTTCTACTCTTAACTATCATATCATGTTGACTTTCGTGGGTGTTCATTAGATTTTTCTCTGTGTGGCATCACTGGGGCGTCAAGCCATTCGGTAGGAGGAAGAGAGATCTCCCAGGGAAAATCAGTAAAAAGGATTGTGAGGACATGGGAGTTTGTGAAGCAATTTAGCAAAGTATCCAGGAAGTCAGGTAATCTCTGAAGAGCTGAGGAATTGTGCAAATTATAACACAACTAGAGAGAAAGGATCCGTAAATTAATGGAATATTGGTCAGTGAAATTGCCAAGGGTGTGGCACACTTAGCAAGGTTGCAGTGTGGTGGGGCAGGGGAGATGCAGTTAAATTGGGGATTGTAAATGGCTCATGTTGAGCAACAGAGTGATTAGGGACAAGCTCCACCAACAATCTGTGAGAGGGTTCTGATAGTGAGATAGTCACCTCTTACAGACCTCCCAACCTCTGACTGGGGAGGAAGATATGAGCTCTGAGTCAGGAGACTCCACCCACCAGACCATTGCAGGGGTAAGATACAAATAGGGAAGGACCGAGTTGTTTGCCTGTGAAAGGGAGGTGACAGCTCCATTGTGGTGGAGGGTGGGGTAATGAGTAGCTCTCTACTGGCAAGACTTTCAGCTCCTAAGAAAGGAGAAAGATACCCGTGCTGAGGAAACTAGTTTGTTCACTAGCAGAAACGAGCTCACCTTAAGGAAGTCCTCTGGTATTATGTCTAAAAGAGGACACAAACCAGAGCAGTATAGTTACAAGGAAAAATTACTGCCTGCTTATCTTTAGGACTGAGAAGTAGACAGAATATTTGTTCTCGGGGCGCCTGGGTGGCTCAGTTGGTTAAAAGTCTGTCCTCAGCTCAAGTCATGGTCCCAGGGTCCTGGGATCGAGCCCCACAATGCACTCTCTGCTCAGCGGAGAGCCTGCTTCTCCCTCTCCCTCTGCCTGTCACTCCCCCTGCTTGTGCTCTCTCTCTCTCTCATAAATAAATAAATAAATAAATAAATAAATAAATAAATAAATATTTTAAGATTTTATTTATTAATTTGACAGAGAGAGAGAGAGAGAAAGAGCACAAGCAGGGAGAGAAAGAAACAGGCTCCCCACTGAGCAAGGAGGCTGATGTGGGATTTGATCCCAGGACCTTGGGATCATGACCTGAGCTGTAGGTAGATGCTTAACTGAGCCACCCAGGCACCCCAATAAATAAAATCTTAAAAAAAAAAAAAGAATATTTGTTCTCTACAAGTTAGTTTCCCAAGCTCATAAGAAAAGGCCTTTCGTCTTTGCTCACAAGGACAGACAATGCAAAACTCCACCCATATGCTAGTAGAGAAATGGAAGTGTTGTAAAACTACTTTCTTAGGTATCTGACAGTTTTGGGTTGGGGAAGATGAGATTAGGTCTGTTTGAGAGGCTTGGTTTCTTAGACACCAAGTTATTTGGACCGTGGAAAAGGAATTCCATATCTGCCCTCATACCTACACCCTCCTGCCTCATATTCTGGAAGAGAAATACGGAGAGGTGGAACAGCTGATTACTTGAAATTGTCCATTCTCAAGCAAGCAAGAGAAGATGTGGAATTATATCAGGCCAGATATGAAGTTGGCCGTGGAGGAGGGGGAGAGGCTGAAGGGGTTCTCACACATCCCGCAGCAAGCCTCTGGAGGAAGATGACAGGCAAGCAGCAGGTGTCAAAGGCAAGAAATCCCATATCAGCCTGTGGTAGATACTGTCCATCTGTAGGTGAAGACAAGGTGAGCAATTGGGTAACTAGCAACTGAGAACAGCATATCCTGGTATCTTTCCTTAAGGAAAGCTCTACTCTGGGGCAAAGAAAGGGAACTTGGGGAGCTTGATCAAGTGAGGGGCATAGTGTGGCTTCTAGGGAAAGGAAAAATAAGGAGACTCCAATTCTGCGGGACAGTCACTCTGAGAGTTGAAGAAGTTACCCAAAACTAACAAAAGCCAGTTATAGCACACCAACCAAAGAAAAGGCCCTCAAGTCGTACCTGGGGTTTCTTGTTAGGAAAAACTGATCCTGGGGTGTCTCAGTAAGATAGAATAGGGTTTGTGTTTGTGCTGGTTGGTTCTAAGAAGGGACGGGTTGTTAACCTTGCTTGCAACCGCTGTGGAGTCTTCAATGCGTTTCGTTAGCAACATAGTTCTGTTGCCCCAAGTCCTGTTGAAAACCTTGTTTATCACAGTCTAACGGCTGGCAGAGCTGCGCTGCGCTTTCTCAGGCTCCAATTAGATTAAAGGTCCTGGTTGGGGAAAGTAATTTGGCCGAGCAGAAGGCCAGGGAAAAGCCTCAGTAGGGTTGTATCTAGAGGAGCCCTCGAGGAAAAAGTCCATGAAAGCAGACCAAGGGGAACCACGGCTTATGTAGAGGCCGGAGGCCGCCCGGCGTAGCTGAAGCTACTTCCTGCACTCCCATGGATACTTGACTCTGGGAGGAGATTTTGGCACGTGGGAAGAGAATAACAAAATCACATTAAGTGTAAGATACCATGTACTTCCCCTTCCTGTTGTGGTTGGCTTTGCTAGAACACACCTTGAGGAATTTGGCTTTGACTTGTAAGCAGTTTTCTTCTTACGCAAGCAAAGTTAGAGACAATACACTATTTACTATAAACTTCCTTTGTTCTGAAAAAGCAACAGGGTTGGACAGATTGAGTTTTGTAATAAAAGCCAAAGATGTTCTCTAAAATGGGAAGAGTTGAGACACTGTGAATCCAAAAATCTAAAGTGTTCGTGGGACCCTGTAATATACCATGTGTATGCGTGTGCGTGTGTGACTTGTGACTCCACTCAACTTCTTTCTTCTTTTTTGAGAAGCCTTTTTTTAGGTTTAGATCACAGGAACAGGAGGAGGGACACACCCAACAGCTGTAGAAGCAGGAAACATCTACTCTAAAACTGAAGAACAAAAACATGAAAATTGAGAGTGTTTGCACATATTTTGTTCCAACTAACTTTCTTTAAAAAGCCCACATTTCATCTGTGTATGATGGGGAATGGGGATGCTTGGTTCTCTTTGCGCCGTGTCCCCAGCATAACTTAAGCAGTTCTATCTTTGCAAATTTACTGTTTCCTTCGGAGAGTATTTCTTTTCTAGATCACATTCCAGGGCATTAGGAGCTAAATCCCCATCAGGGGATGATGTTCGCCTCATGCTGAAGGAGGGTCTGTGAAGAGGAACAGGCCTGAGCTTGGCTGAAGCCAAATTAACTAAATTACTGATGAGAGCATTTAGAACTAAAAAATAAAGATGGTACGGAATGTGAAAAATACAGGTTGTCCTTGTTTTTCATAATTTATTTGGTTATGTAAAAGTAAATGAGCTACTTGTATCTCTGATGGGGATGCTGACTCCCACCTTTATGACAGGCCAGCTGCCTTATAAGGGGAAGATGAGTAGTGTCCAGTTTTCAGGGGAAAAGCTTCTCTTTCAAGAAAGTGAAACCTAGATAGGAAATAGAAACTTAGTCCACGGGGGATCTTGTCTTTCTCTCTGAGTTTTGTTTGGGAACTATATTGGAAATAAGGTAGACATGTTTGAGAGACTACTGATTGCTAGGGGAAGACCACCCCCACCCCTCTGAAGGCAAGGGCTATACGCTGCAAATGATTCACTGATATTTTGTAAATCAGACTATATATTCTTTTTTATATTCATCACCTTTTTGTCCCCTTTGGTCCAGTCTTTCTCAAAATACGGTATTTAGACTACCTACACTAGAATCACCTGGCAGTTGTTAAAAATAAAAATTCCTAGTCCCGTAGAGTACGGGCACACCTCGGAGATATTGTGGATTCTGTCCCAGTCACCCCAATAAAGTGACTACTGCATTAAAGAACGTCGGATAAATGTTTTGGTTTCCCACTGCATATAAAAGTCATGTTTACACTATACTGTAGTGTTTTAAGTATACAATAGCATTATGTCTGGAAACAACGTACATATCTTAATTTAAAAATACTTTATTGTTAAAAACAAATAAAGCTAACCATCACCTGAGCTTTCAGCAAGTCATGCTCTTTTTGTGGGTGGAGGGTCTTGCCTCCGTGTTGATAACTGTTGATTCATTAGGAAGGTGGTTGCTGAAGGTTGAGGTAGCCATGGCAATTTCTTAAAATAAGACAACAATGAAGTTTACCGCATCAACTGACTCTTCCTTTCATGAATGATTTCTCTGTAGCATGAACACTTTTGACAGCATTTTATCCACAGCGGAACTTCTTTACAAATGAGGGTCAATCCTCTCAAACCCCGTCACTACTTTACCAACTAAGTTTATGGAATATTCTAAGTTCTCTGTTGTCGTTTCAACAATGCTCACAGCATCTTCACCAGGAGTAGATTCCACCTGAAGGAACCATTTCTTTGTTCGTCCGTCAGAAGCAGCCCCTCCTCCACTAAAGCTTTATCATGAGATTGCAGCCATTTGGTCATATCTTCAGGCTCCACTTCTAATTCTGGTTCTCTTGCTGTTTCCACCACATCTGCAGTGACTTCCTCCACTGAAGTCTGGAACCCCTCAAGGTTCCCCACAGAGGTGGAATCAACTTCTTCCACACTCCTGGTAATGTGGATATTTTGACCCCATGAATCACAAATGGTCTTAATGGCATCTACAATAATGAATCTTTTCCAGAAGACTTTCCACTGACTTTGTGCCCAGATCCATCAAAGGAATCACTGTCTGTGGAGGCTACTGCCCTATGGCATGTGTTTCTTCAATAATAACATTTGAGTTGAAATTACTCCTTGATCCATGAGCTGCCAAATGGATTTCGTGTTAGCAGGCAGAAAAGCAACATACATCTAATTGCGTATCTCCACCAGAGCTCTCGGGTCACCAGGTGCATTATTAGTAAGTACTTTTTTGAAAGGCATCTTTTTTTCTGAGCAGGGGGTCTCAACAGGGGGTTTAAAAGATCCAGTAAGCCATGTGGTAAACAGATGTGCTGTCATCCTGGCTTTGTTGCTCCACTTACAGAGCCAACACATGGTAAATTTAGCATAATTTTTTAAAATTAATTTATTTATTTGATTGAGAGAGAGCATGAGTGGGAGGAGAGGCAGAGGAAGAGGGAGAAAATCCTCAAGCAGACTCCCCACTGAGTACAGAGCCCAACACAGGGCCTAATCCCAGGACCCCAAGATCATGACCCAAGCTGAAATCAAGAGTCAGAAGCTTGACTTATTTCACTCAGCATTATCTCCTCCAGTGCCGTCCATGTTGCAGCAAATGTTGAGAAATCATTCTTTTTCATAGCTGAGTAATATTCCATTGTATATATGGACCCAAATAAGTCAAGCAGAGAAAGACAATTATCATATGGTTTCTCTCATCTATGGAACATAAGAACTAGGAAGATTGGTAGGAGAAGAAAGGGATAAAGAAAGGGGGGTAAACAGAAGGGGGAATGAACCATGAGAGACTGTGGACTCTGAGAAACAAACTGAGGGCTTCAGAGGGGAATGGGATAGGCTGGTGATGGGTAGTAAGGAGGGCACGTATTGCATGGTGCATTGGGTGTTATATGCAACTAATGAATCATGGAACTTTCCATAAAAAACCAGGGATGTATTGTATGGTGACTAACATAATATAATAAAAAAATATTATTATAGGAAAAAAAAGAGTCAGAAGCTTAACCAACTGAGCCACCCAGCTGCCCTAATTTAGCGTGATTCTTAAGAGCCGGAGAATGTTCAGAATAGTAAACGAGCATTGACTTCAACTTAAAGTCACCAGCTGCAGTAGCTCTAATAGGAGAGTCAGCTGGTCCTTTGGAGCTTTGAAACCAGGATTGTCTTCTTCTGTGAAAGTCCTAGACGGCATCTTCTTCCAATAGAAGGCTATTTTGTCTACACTGAAAATCTGTGTTTTAGGGTAGCCATCCTCATTGATGATCCAAGCTAGAGCTTCTGGGTCACTGGCTGCAGCTTCTCCATCAGCACTTGCTGCTTCACCTCGCACTTTGATGTCATGGAGGCGGCTTCTTTCCTTAAACCTCATGAACCCCCCTCTGCCAGCTTCAGACTTTTCTTCTGCAGCTTCCTCACCTTTCTCAGTCTTCATAGAATTAAAGAGAGTTAGGCTTTGCACTGGGTTAGGCTTTGGCTTAAGGGAATGTTGTGGCTGGTTTGATCCTCTATCCAGACCACTCATACTTTCTCCATTATCAGCAATAAGGCTGCTTAGCTTTCTTATCACTTATGTGTTCACTGGGTGAGTGCTTTGAATTTCATTCAAGAATTTTTGCTTTGCACGCATAACATGGCTAAACGATGCAAGAGGCCTAGCTTTTGGCCTGTCTCATCTTTCAACATGCCTTCCTCACTATGCTTGTTTCTAGCTTTTGATTTCAGGGGAGAGATGTGAGACTCCTCCTTTCCCTTGAACACTCAGACTCCATTGTAGGGTAATAAATTGGCCTAATTCTAATATTGTTGTGTCTAAGGGAATAAGAAGGCCCAAGGAAAGGGAAGGAGACAGTGGAACGCTGGTGGATATAGCAGTCGGAACGCACACAGCATTTGCCCCATAAGTTTGCCCTGTTAAGCAGGTACAGTTCATGGTGTCCCAAAGTAATTACAATAGTAACATCAAAGATCACTCATCACAGATCTCCGTAACAAATATGATAATAATGAAAAAGTTTGAAATACTGCAAGAATTACCTAAACGTGACACAGAGACACAAAGTGAGCAAATGCTGTTGGAAAATGGCACCAACAGACTTGCTCTATGTAGGGATGACACAAACCTTCAATTTGTAAACAACAGCAACAACAAACCACAGTATCTGTGAAATGCAATCAAGTGAAGCATGATAAGATGAAGTATGCCTACACTTGACTCATTTAAAATATCTCAGCATGGAATCTAGGAATCTGTATCTTAAACACCCCTTACAGGGGTTTTTTCTTATGCATACTAAAGTCTGATCACCCCAGCAGGATCTCAGCCGTGCTGCCAGCAATTAAGGAGAAGATCTGTGTTCATGACAGTGATAGCATTTTAAAGAGGGAACTGGTGGTGAAAACAGCATAAAGAGATTCCCAAGTGGAAGACTGGAGCTTCACTGTCTAGCTTTTTTATAGAGCCTGTGTGTAAATTCACCTTCTACTGCCAATTGAGAAGACTTTAGTTTGTTATTGCCGGAGATGGTAATTTCCTGTAGACTTTGACTCTTTCTTTGTAGAAAAGCTTATAAATACCTTATCTTTGATTTGCCACCAGATGAAGCCTGAAACTTCCAAGTTGGGCTGTTGTTAAATCTTTACGAAGGTGGTTTTCTTTGAGTCAGACCATATCTTTCTGCAACAATTGGAGTAGGATCTGTCTTGGGTGTTCGGTTCTATCTTCTCCAAGAACTACAATGAATCCTCACCAACATTTTATTTGGAGCCAGAGTCAAAGGTTGGAAATGAATGACCTGGCTGCTTTGTGGCCTCACAGGACCTCTGAGATACCCGAGTGCTCACAGAGGACTGATGGGAGCCTCAGAAACAACGAATACTTCCTCCTTTAATATTTTCTCGCTGCCTCACTTACCTGCCATGCCCAACCTACCGTGTGCTTACACGCTGTCAGTCCCATTCTTCCGGCCTCCTCTCTTTTCCTCTGCATGAGTTATGTCATTACTAATCTATAAAAGCAAAACTTATACTTTGTGCTGCTTCCTATATGATTAAGCATATCACCCACTATTGTTAGAAGCAAAATTAAACCATTTTGCACTATTAGATAAACAAAATAGTAGGGTCATCCTGACTTGTTCTGGTATCCAGACTAAGAAACCCTGGGAAATTTCCTGTAAACCTGGATTCCCTAAAAAAGTTGGGTTTTTTCCCCCACAATGAACATGCTAATTGAATTTGGTACCCTCGATAATTTTACCTTTCTTTCCCTGTAAGTGTGTTTTGAATTTGGTGAGCCAGTCTTTTTGGCTTCCTCAGAAAGTCTGACACCCTCGCATGGATGATAAGTAAAGTTTGTCCTTCCTTTCCTAAATTTGACGGAATCCTCAGTCTTCCTTTGGGGCTCCCTTCCAGCTCCTTCTATTGTGCCCTCCAGAAACCCTTCCATTGCACTAAGATCACTTATATTTCTCCCCATTTCAGTAAAAGCATCATTAGCCAGCCAGTGGCCTGAACCCAAAACCTAATAGTCATTTGTGACCGCTAGCTCCCCCCACTCCCTTCTCTTATATCCTAAAAGTCTTTCATACTAGTTCATAACTCAACCATGACCTTATTTATTTATTTAGGTATGAGAGTTTTTATGTTTTAATCTGTTGCTATTTGAAAACATCTTTACTGAGATATATAATTCAAATACCATAAAATTCACCCATTTAATGTGTACAATTCAATGGTTGCATGTATATTCCCAGAGTTGTGCAACCACAGTCTAACCTTAGATATTTTTATCATCCCAAAAAGAAATCAGCACCCTTTAGCTGTTAACTGTAGTCTCTCACTTGGGTTCCCTTAACAGCCTCCAACAAGTTATTAGTTTAAGCACTTGTGTCCCATTCTCCATACTACAGTCAGAGAGAACTTTCTTTTTTTTTTTTTTTTAAGATTTTATTTATTTATTCGACAGAGGTAGAGACAGCCAGCGACAGAGGGAACACAAGCAGGGGGAGCGGGAGAGAAAGAAGCAGGCTCATAGCGGAGGAGCCCGATGTGGAGCTCGATCCCATAACACCGGGATCACGCCCTGAGCCAAAGGCAGAAGCTTAACTGCTGTGCCACCCAGGCGCCCCAGAGAGAACTTTCTAAAGTGCAAATCTAAGTGCACCTTATCCTAGATTAAAAACCTTCAATAGTTCCTTATTCCCATTGTCGTCCTGACACAGTACAAAACATTTAAGTTGAATTTAGGGCCTTTAGGAACTAACCCTTTTTCTTAATTCAGGGATAAATAATATTTTAGAATCATCTGGGAGCCATGTGGGACTTCAGAAAACTGACAAACCCCATGAATATGTATGCAAGAGTTGATATGTGCTCGGATATGTTCTCCTCCTCTCCTGGAGAAAAGATGATAAATTGCATTAGATTTTCCAAGGTTTAGATTATCTAGAAGAGCAGATTAACTATATATAGTTTTACTCATCTTATAGTTTCGTATTGATTGTACTTTTATTTTATGTGTGGAGTGGGAGACACAATCACATTTTCAGAGTTCGAGGTTTCTAGAAGATCATTCTGGCCTGGGGTGTGTCGAGGGCTTATGCAGCCCAGGGCACAGAAGTTTTCCTTGGGGGAATAAAGTCTAAAGTGAGCCTTGTTAGTTAAACTAAGTGCGTGGGGAGTTGGTTGGTAGAGGAGGACAGAGCTGGGAAGGGCCACAGAAAGGCGAAAGTCATCTATTGGAGGGGGAATGGAATGCCAGCACCACAGTGCGTCTGAACTATATATCCTGGGTGTGAGACGGGGGACCCTTTTTTATTCATCTTTGAACCCCCAGTGCTTGGCACACAATAGGGATAGGATTGGCAGCAAGTGCCAAATGGATTAACAAACAAATGAATACTTCTGATAAGGCGTCACAGTTATTTATGTTTCTGTGCCTGTTTGATTCCTCTCTGACTCATTAATCTGACATGAAGTATTTGTTGAATTGCCCTCAGTTGCATAGCTAGATAGAGGCTAGGCTTGGCGCTTGGGAGCACACGCTTTACTCATAGCTCACTCCTCTTGTCCCTACCACCATGCCGACTCTTTCATGCTGTACAAGTAAACAAATGGACCACCTCTGAGACTTCTCGGAGGCTCACAAACCACAGTTTCTTTTGTGATAATTAGTTTCATTTCTTCTCAGTTAGCCACATGTCTTATGGGTAAGCAACATTTTTCTGAAGCTGTGAATTTCAAATATCCAAACCCTTGTATTTAGGTAAATACAGATGTTTTCTCTAATGGATGTAAGAGAGCACAGTAAGTGTGTACTCTTGACTCTGCCATGGTGCCTAATGTCTGTTGTGGGACTCTAATGTCTTAATGGAACTGAGTCATCTGAAGAAAAGCTTGATGTGCTTGCCAATATAGTACTTTGCCTCCAATTTCTAGTTGATCAAAATAAAGTTTATTAAAACTGAAGCTTTCAGGGAAAAAACACCAGATTTTGCCTAAATTTTAAACAATGCTGACAAATATTAGAATTTATTTTGAATTAGATGTATTATTCTTACCAGAGTATAAGTTTTCAAAACAATGACACACCTTCACATTTTAGCACTACGTTCTACAGTTTCAGAGGATTTCAGGAACATTTGATACTTGGTGTGGATATATGTAGAGATAATCTAGAGAATTGTATTAATGAAAAAATGGTTCGGTTCACGATATCATATGAATCCCAGATGAGTTCATCCAAGTGTATACGTGTTTAGGCTTCCGAGTCAAACAAATTTGGATTTTAGTCCCAGCGCTGTCAATTACTAGCCATATGACCTTGGGCAAGCGGTTTTTCTTTATATCTCAGTATAGAATAATATCTATCCAACAGAATTAATTGAAATAAGTGCCTCATTTAACTCAATAATGGCAGTTATTATGACAACATTCACAGTAAGGATATCAGTCTGCAATGTATCAATTGTGGTTTTTAGTTGCAAAGAACAAAAACCATCTCTGGCTCTTGTAAAAGCAGACACAATATTTTTGACTAGGAATCTATGTAGCTTGTGGATTTCCTGGGAGGTTGACACATCCGACTTGAGAGCTACATAGCTGAAAGCATAGGGAGAATGAAGAACTGCTTCCGTGAGAACCCCATTGCCAGCTGCCTCTTGCACAGTGGACACAGATCTACCCTGGGCTAAGGGGGCCTCTGTTGCCTCCACTAGCTGGATGCTCTGGTTGCTGCCCCATTAATGTCTGATGGGACACATGAGTGCATCGCAGAGGCCTGGAAGACTAGAACAAAGAGTTTCTGGCATTTACAGCCACACCTTCAATCAGAGATGTGCTCTGTCTGGCACCTACATTTATATGATGGGGTATCCTCCAAACATAGGAGATTGAGAGGCTGAGTAGCCAAAAATACACAAGCATGCACTATCCTTCTCAGGGAGCCACGCATTTTAGAGATTGCCTTGACTCCTCTCTTTTTCCCATACTCCACATCCAATCCGTTAGTAAATCTGTCAGCTTCACCTTCAGAATATATCCCGAACCTGACCACTGCACCTCAGGTCCACCACCACCAGCCTAGATCAAGCCCTTATTATTGCTTGCCTGGATTATTGAATCAGCCTCCAGTCGTTCAGCCCCTTACAGTCTATTTTCAACATAGCAGTCAGAGTAGTTCTCGTAAGAAATATGTCAGGGGGCACCTGGGTGGCTCAGATGGTTGAGCGTCTGCCTTCGGCTCAGATCATTATCTCCGGATCCTGGGATTGAGCCCCAGGCTGGGCTCCCTGCTCAAAGGGGAGTTTGCTTCTCCCTCTGCCTCTCCACCCCCACTTGAGCTCTCTGTCTCTCTCTCAAATGAATAAAAATCTTTAGAAAATTTTGACTTAAAAATATATGTCAGAGCATATCATTCCTTTGCTCTAAGTCCTCCAATACTTTCCCTTTTGTTCAGGGTGAATGCCAAAATCATCATAGTGACCTAAAAGGCCCTTTCCATTAGTCCCTCTCTCCCCCATTCATCTCTCTATTATTATTATTATTCTCACCCTCTATTGCTCTATCACAATGCCAGCCATGTTCAAAACTCAGGGGCTTTGCACTTGTTTTTCCTTCTGCCAGGAACATTTGTCTCATTGATCTTTACAACTCGCTCCTTTATTTCCTTCAGCTTTCTTCTCAAATATCACCTTATCAGAAAATGTTCTCTGGCTATTATAAAAAATTGTGACCCTCTGCCCCCTAGGACTCCTATCCTTTTAAATTTTTCTCCATAGCACATTAATCACCATCTGACATTCTGTATATTTCATTGTGAAATTGTTTCTGCCTCCCCGTATTGAATATGAGCACCATGAAGACAGGAAATTGATTTGTATCCTCAACATCTCGTTGGAACACAATAAATATTTGATGAATGAATGATAATAGATTTTTCATTATCACTTTATTTATCTTCTAAATAAGGTACCATAAGGTACCCTACTTACTTTACAAAATGTACAAAATAGTGTCTGCACAAAATGTCATCCGTCCTTTACACTGTTGCCAGAGTGGTGTTTTTAGGATGGCTCTTATTATGGCACTCACGCATATATCATTTTTCTCTTGCTTCTGACTGCTGATAGGTGTTTCTCAATTTGGGGTATGAGAGGATGGAAAAATCACAGGATAAAGTAATGCATCATTCTAGTCCAGAGGGTCAATTCTACTTTTAACATTTGAGGGAGAAAATTTGCAGTTTTATTCCGTTTAAAAATTTTGCCTCATGCATGTTTACATACAAACAGAATCAAGTTTTTCCATTTAGTTCAGTTGGTAAAAATCATGAAAATCCAGGAAGGAAAAAATTTGCATAAGCAGTGAGTGATTAGAAAATTTATTTCTTCTGTGTTGTTAGGTAACCTTGTCTATTTGTGCTGTAATCGAATCAGAATGCCCGGGGTAGTTAAGAACAATATGAAAAAGGATTTTCGGGCATCTCATAATGAGCTTGATGTGGAGGCAGATAACACCTTTCCAAGCACAACTAAGTGTTTAGTAGTAAGTAATACCACCCAATTTTAAAAGCTTATACTGTGCTCATTAAATTTTAAAGTAACCTTAAAAAGCTTATACTGTACCCATTAAATTTTAAAGTAAGTAATACCAGTCAATTTTAAAAGCTTATACTGTACTTATTAAACTATGGGTTTTGTTACTGTAGAAATGGCAGTTGACTATAATCTCAAGTGTCTTTTTTTTTTTTTTAAAGATTGTATTTATTTATTTGACAGAGCACGAGAGAGAGCACAAGCAGGGGGAGCGGCAGGCAGAGGGAGAAGCAGGCTCCCCACTGAGCAAGGAGCCCGATGTGGGACTCGATCCCAGGGTTCTGGAATCATGACCTGAGCCAAAGGCCTCCTCTTAACCCGCTGAGTCACCCAGGCGTCCCTCAAGTGTCTCTTATGTGAGAAAACACTAAGCAAAAAGAGGAACATCAACACTCTTAAAAACCAACTCCATGACTCCCCTGAAGAAGAATGAGGTGGTTTGCTCTATAGGACATCAAACCACAATAAAGCTAGATTATTAAGGCAGTGCAATATTACCTGAGAGGAAGAAAAATAACCAATACGACACACTAGAAAACCTGGGAACGGAAGCATGCATTCGGTTACATGGGACACAGCAAGGAAAAGATAGGCTGAGTATCCTATAAACAATGCTCAATGATGCAGAAAAAAGAATGGCACTGGTTCCTTTGTCGGTACAATACAAATCAACTCCATACAAATTAGAGGAAAAAACTTCAAATGGAAAATATTTAAACTTTAAGAATAAAATTTGAGAAAGCATTGGAAGTAGAGGAATTTTTTAAAGGAGACCAGAAAGCACTAACCATAATGGAAATAATTAAGATATTCAATCATATTAATTTTGTTTATTTATTTGTCAGAAAGAGGAAGAGAGAGAGCCCAAGGAGGCAGAGCAACAGGCAGAGGGAGAAGGAGTCTCCCAGCTGAGCAGGGAGTCCCAATGTGGGGCTCGATCCCAGGACCCTGAGATCATGACCTGAGCCGAAGGCAGATGCTTAACCAGCTGAGCCACCAATTCAATCATATTAAGATCAAGTACTACTGCTCATTAAAAGATCTCCCAAAGAAGGGAAAATACGAGCCACGAACAGAGGAAAGATGTTAAGAAGACATATAACCAGCCAAGGGTTAGTAGCCACTGTATAGAGAGAACTCCTACAAGTCAACGGGAAAAGTCAAACCATAGAAAAAATGGGTGCTCGGCATGAAGAGGCATTTCACAGAAGTGGAAGCACAACTAGGGAGTACACATAGGGAAGGGTGCTCAGTCTCATTTATAAGGAGGGGAATGCAAATTACAGCCACGATGATAAACTATTTCACATTCGCCAGACTGGCAAACATTTTTTAAGGTAAAAAACATTCCCAAGTGTTGACAAGGAAATGGAACAGCAGGAACTTTTCTATAATGCTGAAAAAAAATTGACGTTATGCGGTAAGTTTATAAGTACACATACTCTGACCCTGGATATATACCCTACACAATATATCCATTGCGTAAGGACACCAGAATATAACACACAAATATTCATAGAAGCCTGATTTTTAAAAAGCAAAAACAAACAAGAAACCCCAATCCTGGAAATAATTAAAATGTCCATTGAGGGATGCCTGGGTGGCTCAGTCGCTTAAGCATCTGCCTTCCCTCAGGTCATGATCCCAGGGTCCTGGGATCGAGCCCCGCATCCAGCTCCCTGCTCAGCTCCCACCCTCTTCTCCCACTCCCTCTGCTGTTCCCCCTGCTTGTGCTCTCTCACTCTGTCTCTCTCAATAAATAAACAAAATCTTAAAAAAAACAACAACAACCAAAAAAGTCCATTGAGTCCATCCTTCTGCCCGGCACCTGCTGGTGGTGCGACGGTTATCGCATTCTGTCTGTCGGGGCCCCAGGGGCTCTGGAGGTCGCAATGTTGGGCCCCAATGGGGACCTGGGCATGCCTGTGGAAGGCGGGGACGACGGCTCCAGGGATGCAGAGTACACTACCGTCAGCTCCACGTTGGACCAGATCAGCTCCTGTGTGGACTACCTGGAGGAGAAGAAGGACCACCTCCACACGCGGCTCCGGGAGCTGCTTGAATCCAACTGGCCTTGAGTGCCAGCAGCAGCTATGGGAGGCTCCTAGCGATGCCAGCTGCTAGGCTGTGGGAGCCCCCAACCAGCCCCAAACCTGCCTTTTTCTTAAGTTGGGGGGTGGCTACGATGAAGGATAGTTGGAAGAAAGGCAGGCAAGGACAAGGAGGTCCCTGTCCTATGAGGAAATCACCCTTAAAAGGATTTTACGCAAACAGTTAATTTAAAAATTTTAAGGTGTTTCATTCAAAGTTAATTCTTTAAGTGACATGGAAATTAAAGCTAATGTATCAGGAGAAAGTTGACAAAGGCCTATATGGCTAGAGATATATTCTGAGATATTAACATATTTTAATGTTCTTTTTCCTTCTTTGATTTTCCCTTCACCAACTCCACCAACTCCTTACCCCCATTCAAAATATAGCAGGCTGTGTGCTTTCTTGCCCCAGGAGAACTTTGTCACAGACTGTTACTTTGGTAGCCCCCGATGATCCATTTCTCCCATATTCTTGCCTGTGGTATAGTCCCTTCCCTTGAATTTAGGATGGCCCTCTGACCTACTTTAACCAATAGGGTGCGGCAGAAGTAATGCTGTTCCCGTCCTAAACCTTGAGAAGTTGTGCAAGCTTCCACATTTGTGCTCTAGGGGGAGTCAGCCGCTAGTCTGACTACCCTGACACCACCTCTGTGAGAATCCCAACCAAGCCAAGAGGAAGGGTTGAAAAAGACATCTGAGGGCCCTGCCCAACAACCCCAGTGGAACTCTCAGCCAACAGCCAGCACCAACTGACCAGCTACGTGAGTAAAGCATCCTGGAAGTGACTCCTCTGAGAACTGCCCAAGCTGATAGCACCAGGAGCAGAGAAATCCGGTTCTACCAAGCCCTGCCAGAATCACAGAATCATGAACAAATACAGAAAAAGATTATTGTTTTAAGCCACTAGGTTTTGAGGTAATTGGTTATACAGCAATAGCTCACCGAAACAAGATACAGAGTGAAAAAGACACTTTGGTCCCAGGAACTTATTTTTTTTCTAAAAGCTTAAGCTCTTAGAAGAATGCAGAGGCTTTTGGAGAGGGCATAAAAATGAATGAAGGACTTGTAGTCATTGATAGAGTACCTTGAAGAAAGATGAAGAGAGATGGATTAAAATTAAAAAAGAGATTTCCTCTGGGCTGGTAAGAAGAGATGGTACTCCCAAGCCTCCTAAGTAGCTATATAGTGCCTCTGAGCAGATGGGATCAAGAGAAGCCTTGTAAGTGATTCCCATGTCCCAGGTGGCACGAAAGCAACAGGAAGCCACCAGATCTAAAGAGGCCACGTTGACAAGGATAAGCTGCTCTCCCCACTACTCAGAACTTGGAACTTGTTAAAACTGGCAACAGAAGGAAACCCAAGATATTTCCTACCAATCTGGTAGATTGGGGCTTAGAGTCATAAACTGTATTACAGTTAAGTATTTTTAGCTAGCAAAGTCTGAACTCAGATCACTAACATCGTCCTTACCTAACATCGTCCTTACCGAAAGAAATGTATTTAAAAAAAATTTTTTTTGAGGGGCACCTAGGTGGCTCAGTTGGTTAAGTGTCCAACTCTTGATTTTGGCTCAGATCATGATCTCAGGGTCATGAGATCGAGCCATACATCAGGCTCCCAGCTGGGTGTGGAGCCTACTTAAGATTTTCTCCCTCCCTCTCCACCTGCCCCTCCCACCGCCCCCCTGCACTCGTGAGTGCTTGCTCTCTAAAAAAAAAATTTTTTTTAGAAGATAGGAGTACTCAAAAACTCACTTTCCTTGCTCTTTATTTTCTTTCTTTTCAAATTTAAATTCAATTAATTAACATATAGTGTATTATTAGTTTCAGAGGTAGAATTCAGTGATTCATCAGTCTTATATAATACCCAGTGCTCATTACATCATGTGCCCTCCTTAATGTCCAATACCCAGTTACCCCATCCCCACATCCCCCTTGCTCTTTATTTTCTTGGTATTTTTATTTGAGGAGAATTTAACTTCATCAGCAAATCGTAACAACCCTGTATTTCCCCACCCCCTTCTTTCTGGCAACTCTCCTTGATCTGTAATAGTTGATCAACCTGGTCTCAACACAGTTACACAGATAACAGCACTAACCCCCAAATCAGCAGGGATTTCTGTAAGCTTCCCTCTATTGTGGGGACCACTCAGGAGTTCGGCTATGTGACTAGCTTTGAGTAATGACATCAACAAACATAATGCAAGCAGAGCTTTGATAGGCACTTCACATTAGAACTTTTTCTTTTGAAATTCTGTGACCGCCAAGTAAGAAAACCAAGCTATCCTATTAGAGATGCCTAATAGAGGAGAAGGAGTTTCGGTTCTCAATAGCCTCAGCTGCCAGCCATGTGAATGAGACCATCATGGACCATTCAGCCCCACTCAAGCTGCCAGGTGACTGCTGCTGTATATATGACTTCAAGTGAGACTTAGCAGAGCTGCCCAGGAAAGTTCAGCCCAAATTTCAGAATCATGAGCAAACACATGGCTTCTGTTTGAAGCCACTAAGTTTTTTAAAATAGAAAACTATTTACTGGCCGCTGTTCACCAATATTTACAATAAAATAAGCAATACACAGTTGGGTAACATTCTGATTACTACAAAGTTACTGTTGTTCTGGACTTCTGCTGAACCAGTAACACAAATCTGAAAAGACTGAGCCTGCATGTAAGGAATGGTTTGGGTAAAGAAAAAAACCCCACACAAATCAATAGTTTAAACTACAGAAGTTTATTTGCTCATTTATGCTAGCAGGTCTGAAACAGCAACATTTCTAATCATCTGATTGGTTTCATGAACAAAGACTTCCCATGAATCATGATCTTTTGGTCAATATAGCACAAGAGTTTCAACCTTTTGTAAAGGAAAGGTTCTCTAGAAGGAACTTTGAATGCCCATTTAACTAAGCCTTGTTTGGATTATTAAAATAGCATTTTTTTTAGTCTTCTCCTCTGAGTGGGGAGGTTATTGGGAGCGGTAAAATTTTTCCTTCCAGGGAGTTTTGCAAATAAACTGTTGCATTAAAATAATTATAGATATAGATAGGAATTGTGATAAGTCTACTTTAAATTGTCCAATAAAATCGTTTTTATTTAAATTGTCCACTTAATTACAGAGTCATCTGTTTGCTTGAAGGTTTACGGCTTCAGGAAAATTTTCAATTTCCCTTGAGGTAGTCTATTTCTTGCTTTGCTCAGAAAGATGGCATCCCAGAAACAACATGGACTTACCCATGATTGTGAAATGCCACTTTTGTTTTGGTGAATGCAAAAAAGACAAAAACAAAAACCCAACAACAACCATTTATACTTGTATAAATAAACAAACAAAAAACCCAGAATGTTCCTTAGCCATTATAGGTTAAACATAAGTTCTGATTGAGTTATGACTATGGAAATTTTTTCTAACATTTAGAAAAACTGCTCTTTAATGAGAGAGAGAGAATAATCTACCATGGTATCATATGTTCTTTTCTGATAAATGAAGTAACTACGGTAAGTTTTTATTTGTCCAAAGTAACCAGTCCTATTGACGCAAAAAACAAAAACAACACTTCCTTTGATACTACTCAAAATGAACAGATTAAATTTGATTTTCATTAGAATATAGTTATTCACATAAGTCATAGAACCAAGACATACATACATATATGTATGTGTATATATATATATATATATATATATATATGAAAGAGGCTGTTCAGATTGCCATACTGGCACATAAGACTGATTCAGACTTGACCTTTAAAAAGATACTATCAACGCTTCCACCAATAGTTTCCCATAATATTGTAGTACACTTCTCTGGCAGTTTTCTCTCTCTCCTCTTGGCAATTATCTTGAAATCTCTTCTAAAGGTATCTTGAAATTCTTCTAAAGATATGAAAAGAGTTTCTGTTTGTATCCACATATCTATACAATTTGGAATTACTGTACAGAGAAATGAGACATCGCCCTGATGAACTGGACCTAGTCTCAATTTGATGAAATGGTAAGGCAATTCATTTTACCCATTAACTAAGAATTTTACCCAATTTGTATTTTTCTTGAGCCATTCAAATCAAAGACTATTACATAATGGGATAGAAGGAAAAGGTCACATGAATTTGAGAGGTAAAACATGAAACATCAAAGAAATCCCATTGGAGTCAGAGGTTACTTTGGTCTGCCTTTCCCTACTTCTCCCTTCAGGAACAGGAATGGCATTTGGCCACAACTTGCCTCTTGCCAATTTATCCTTTACCATCTACTGCTCCATTCTCCCCACTTCCAGCCCTAATTATGTACCCCAGACATGACATGCCTTCACACTCTTGTTCCTACTGTGTTCTACCTTGAATATCATACATGTCTAGCCACTTTCCTCCCCCAAGATTCTGGAACATCTTTATATGGACAAGCAAATTTAAGTTTCTAACATACACAAATGATAAGAATCTATAAAATTAACCATGAAGGTCTTTTCAAACCTAGTAAAACAGAAAATATACTAAATAATTACTCAGACTTTTGGAGAATCGAAAAAATCCCTTAGTCAGCCTACCTTGGGCTTAGCAAATTTACATGTCACTCTCAGGTACAAAATATTCACTAGGTATTTTTAAGAAATGGAAGGTAAATGATTAGACGAGTCCTCTCAATAATGACACTTTTATTTGTTGAGTTAGGGCACTATGCACCCATGGTAAGGATATTTAATGAAACGCTATAATAAAGGCTTTTACCGAAAGAGTACTACTCTATATGAAGCATTTTGCTAAAATCACTTAGCTTAATCCTTTGGTGTAGGTGTTCTAATTCACAATTTTTAGCAACATGGCAACAGCGGTGGAGGTAAGGTCAAGTGGGAAGGTTTAAACACGGAGACACTTCAGGACCCTCGGAGGCCCCCTGAGGGAGGCCACGGTGACGTCACAGCATCTCGGTTCGGACGTTCTCAGGGACAAGCTTTGTCTCAGTGGCCTACACTGGAGCCCACATAAAATCACTAGCAAATGAGGTAGAAGAGGCGGCGCAGGGTGTCCGGGCCTCTGTTTTCTCCGCGTGGGGACACACGAGCCCGCTACGGAGGAAATCCCACCCAGCGAGGCCAGCAGGCCTGACGCTTCCCGCCGCCGCAGTCCCGCGACCCGGGCGCAGAGGCAGCATCCCTGGCCTGGGCACCACCGCCGCGGCGCCGGGAGCTCGAGGCCAGGCAGACTCGGTCGGGGGTCACGTTGAAGCTGGAAGGTACCAGGACCCTCTCGGCTGGCACAAAACCACCACTCCGAAGACACCCGCCGCGGGTCTCGGTACTAGCTCTCCCTCCTAGGCTTTGGGTCTTCCTCCAAGGGCGCAGGCGCCCGCAAGGAACCGCGTTTCCCTCGCAACTTCTCGAGGGCCAAAGGGGCGGGCCCTGGGCGGCAGGCGCTGAAGCCCCGCCCCGCCCGCGCGGCCTGCCGGATTCGCCCCGCCTCCTCTGCACCGCGGTCGGCCCTTCTTCCTTCTGCGCCACAGACCGGGGCGGTGGCCTTAGTGCCGGCTCGAGCAGCGAGGTTCGCGTGGGAGGCGGCGGGCGCAGCTTCGGGCCCTACGAAGAGGGCGCCGCGCGCCCCCTTCTCCCCGGGAGCGACGGGCCGCGGAAGTGACGTGTGCAAGAGCAGGAGCTCGTTTGAATCGGTTCCCGGGTGATCCTCGCGCTTGCCGCTGCTCGGCCGTCGCCTCCGCAGCTGAGGGAGGAGCTGCAGCGCGCCGGGCTAGAGGCCTCGCACCGCCCCGGGGGCTTGAGCTGAGAGCGCCGCGCGGAGTGTGCACCTCGGCCTTGAGCGCGCCCGCGGTAGACGCCGGCGCTGCGGTTTTTTCTCCTTTCCCCCAATATGGCAGCGGCGGGCGGCGGCGGGCCCTCGGTGGGGCCCGGAGAGGACGGCGGAGGCGACGGCTGCAGGACGGTGTACTTGTTTGACCGGCGCGAGGAGGAGTCCGAGCTCGGGGACCGGGTGCTGCAGGTCGAGGAGCGCTCGGACTACGCAAGGTTCCGCGCCTCTGTGTGTCAGGTACGCGAAGGGGCCAAGGAGGGATGCGCGGGTAGAGTTGGGTTGGGAGGGTGACGAGACACTCAAGTTGCTCACGAAGGGCAATAAACCTGTCACCTGGCGCTAGTTCTACGGCCTTGGCTTCTGTCTCCCGGGTGCCCGCCATGCCTGTGGCCCGGCGGCTGGAAGCTTTGGGCCGGTCCCAGGCTCGGCCTGGGAGTGCAGAGCCAGCATCTCCGTGGGCCTCCCCCTGCCCTTTTAGGGGGTCGGGGTGGGGGTGGTTCCCGCTGCCTAGGATTTCATACCTCGGGTTTAATTGGCCCGTGGCGACCTTAGTACTCTAAGGCCTTAGTACTCTAAACTCATCTTCCAGTAGGGAAAGCCACTTGTGTCTCTTCATGTGGAACTTTTTTTAAAATTACGAGCGTAGAGTTAGAACCCGATGGCTGTGTTAGGAGTGTTAAGATGGTGCAGAGTTCTGAAATTTCTGGAGTCGATTGAACTCAGGTTCATTAAATGATACCATAATTTCCCGGGTCGTCCTGTCAAGGAGGTTTGTAGGCCCGCCCTGGCGGGGTCCTTCCGTGGTGAAAACATTTGTCCCAGTGAGCTTCGCAGGTGGAAGCTGCCCTTCTGGTTTTCTGAACCCGAGCCCATGAGAGTTTTAGAACTAACTCGAGAGGTGTCTGTGGGTAGCTGTGGAACACCAAAGAAGGGTGTGTATGCCTGAGTACATGTATGTGTATGTGTGAGATAGATAAATGTGTGAATATATATATTTGTGTTATATGTATCTCCACTGTATTAGTTTGCATTAAAAATTAATGACTACGTAGGAAAAGCTACTTTAAACTGTGAAGAGTTTTATAGGTAGGAGGTGGAGGTGGTGCCTGAGCTTTAAAGAAGGGATATAGTCCTGTGCAGCGTTAACCACGTAAAGTTCTTTTTAAACTACAAAGAACACTTAGCTTCCAGGGAAAGAGAACTTTGTGTGAAGCATTGTTTTAACTTGAATAGGCTGATGATTTAGTACTGTTCTAGACACATAACTCTGTAGTTGCTGAAATAATTGATATCAAGACCTATAGAATAAAAGGGACTTGAGAGCAAGGACTTTGGCTTGTTCACAACTGTATTCCCAGTGTCTAGAACCGTGCCTGGCACATGGTAAATGTCGAAATTAGAATGAATGAGTGAAGAGACAAATGTATAAAGAGTGAATTCCTTCTATGCCTGGATATAGCAGATTCCCGTGTGTATATGAAAACCGAATGAATGAGTGCTCATCTTTATTGATGAATGTTTTCTATTCAAAACCACCCCCCCCCAAAAGGAAACCCTTTATGTTTGTTATTTTTATTGTTTAAAAGATCAGCACATTAAAGAAAATACGGAACCAGAGGGGAATATAAGTAAACCTTTTTTTCACTGTAAAATTTATAACTACTGGTAGCACTTGGGGTTATTTCTCTGCATCCTTACCCCAATTTTTTTATAGCTATTTTTTCACTTAACGTTGTTAGTATTTTTCTATTTTAATGCAAGTCTTCATAATCAAAGTTTGAAATGGTTTGTTTAGTACCACCGTTTACATAACCAGATCCCTTCTTTTTGTCTACATTTACATTACTTTCAATTTTAAGTGATGCCATGATAAACATCTTTGAATAATAGTCTTTTATTTCTCTTTAGTTTAGGCTCTTGACAGTGAAGTTCCTCCAAGGTCAGGAATATTTTTAAAGCACTTGATAGGTATTTTCAGGTTGGTTTTCAAAAAGGTCATACTAATTTACTCTCCATCTAGAAATAAATTGTCTTCTGTGAAAAGTCTCACTGTTAGATGGGGAAGTATTATTACAGAAGTGGAAACTTACTTTTGGAGATGGATGACTCACTTAAGTCAAACAGATAGTACAGTCTCAAATTAGGATTCAAACCCAGAACCCATATTCTTTCTGTTATACTACTTTGCCTCAAAATAAGTTGTAATAGGGAACATATATATTTATTCTATTCCTTCAATATGTATTTTATAAAGATTTTATTTATTTATTTGGTAGAAAGAGCAAGAGTGCATGCATGAGCCTGGGGGAGAGGGAGAGGGAGAAGCAGACTCCCGGCTGAGCAGGGAGCTCAAGGTGACCTCCATCCCAGGACCCCCAGATCACAACTGGAGCTGAAGGTGGATGCCTAACTGACTAAGCCACCCAGGTGCTCCATTCCTTCAGTATTTTAATTTGAAAATCAAGGAAAATATTTCTTTTGACTAATTCTTCTTCGCACTTCCTGCTGGAAGAGACAAAGGTTAAGTTTGATTAGAAGTGAGAGGGAAGAACTAGTAAGAAAAAAAATGGAAGGCTAACTTTTTTCAGAGAATTTACTTTCTAAAGCATCGTTAGATTATGTAACCTAATCCCGTAACCTTGTTTCCATTACCTACATGAACAACTGAATTAAATTACTGAATTAAGTCCAAGGTTATAAAGTTACTAAGCAGCGAAACTGGGATTAGAATCTATGTCTGTTTGATTCTGAAGCTTGTTATTTTTAGTTAAAAAAAAACCTCTGCAGTGCCCACACTATTTACTAAAGCCTTCATTTTCCGTGTGTGTGGGGGGTGGAGGAGGTAAAATAGTGCACTAAATTAAAGTTTTTCCTTAGAACTTAAACCAGCACGTGCTTGTAGTGCTAGAAAGCATTATGGATCTTAAGGAAAGAGTAGATCTGGAAGAACCCCTTAGTCCTGTGATAAGCAGCTATTGACTCACCTGAACACTTATGGCCTTGCAGAGTCAAAGATTAGAAGATGATTCATTTGGCTAGTTCTTAAGCTATATCCAGACATTAAGGGAAGTATGCAAACTTTTCCCTCCATCTCCATATTTGAGGAAGTGCCTACTTTTTCCTTTGTATGGTTTCACTATACCTTGTTTTTTTTTTTAATATTTTATTGATTTATTTGACAAGAAAGACAGCCAGCGAGAGAGGGAACACAAGCAGGGGCAGTGGGAGAGGACGAAGCAGGCTCCCAGCAGAGGAGCCTGACATGGGGCTCGATCCCAGAACGCCGGGATCACGCCCTGAGCCAAAGGCAGATGCTTAATGACTGTGCCACCCAGGCGCCCCTCATTATACCTTGTGACTGTACCATGGCACTTATACCATCGTACTTAAAAAAATTTTTTTTGCATGGTCCTTGAGGGCAGGAGCCTTACCTAATAGTTGGTTTATAGCTGTCTAGTTACATGAATCACTCTCTTCCTTTAAAAGAAACTTGTACTTAGGGTACATATATTAAAAATTCTAGGAGATGAGGGGTGCCTGGCTGGTTCAGTCTGTGGAACATGTGACTCTTGATCTTGAAGTTGTGGGTTTGAGCCCCATGTTGGATGTAGAGATTACTTAAAAATAAAATCTTAAAAAAAAATTCCAGAAAAGGAAGAAACATAAAAGTAGATACAGGAAGGATTAAGATAGTAACCTGAGGCGAGTTAACAAACTTTGATAATATCTTACACCATTGCTGAGCCATGAAATCAGTTTTTAGTTTCTCAGAGGTCAAAACAAAAGGACGGATAATTTATAGAAAAACTACAGTGTCTATAAAATAAAAACATTCCAAGTGCTAGTGAAGCAAATCTTTGACTTGAGAAAAATTTCTGTCCAGATTTCTTACAATTCCTGGTAAAATGGACAACATCCCTAAAGATAGGAAAGTCTGCTGCTTATTTCCTTTAACACAAGGTAGGATATATGTGTTATTTTGGGTAATGCAAGCTGCTTTAACCAGTAACCACTCAATTTTTTTTTTTTTTTTTTTTTTAGAGATTTCTCACTCAAGTGCAATATGGGTGTTCCTGGTCTGTGGGTGATTCAGGGACAAAACCATTGGATATTTTGTCAAAGGACAAATCATTAAAGGCTAGTTTGCAGAGTTTCAGAGCAGTGCATTGAAGGATATAGTTTCTGGCTTAATCCATGGATGAACTTTAAAGTATTTGAAGATTTTATGGACTACAATTTAGTTAGCCCTTTATAGATATTTCTTAAACTTGGCTTTTGAGAGAAGTTGGGCAGCAGGTAGTTTGAAGCTGACCTAAAGAGATGGCAGGTAATTTTTATTACCCATTAAAGGCACTTTCATCTTCATTACCAATTAACCCAGAAAAAGATGGGACCAAAGTGCTCTTATAAAAATGAAAAAAACCTAATCAAGGCTATTGCCCAGATAGAATGTTATCCTGCTTTCGCGTAGGGAAAGGCAGAGAAAGTATATCTATATTTAAGGCCAGGTTAATATAAACACATGAAAGATTTTAGTTTATGTCTGATAATATAGAATTTAGACTAAAAATATGGAGAGAAAAGGGTATGCCATCTTAAAAAAAAGCATAATGAGTAATTAAAAATATTTAATTTATATTTGTCAAATACCAGGCTTTTAAATATTCGGAAATATATGAATTCAAGAAATAATTTTTATATAGAATTATAGGTAAAGAAAAAAGATAGCTTAGTATCTTAATTGAATAATAACAGGTTATTGGAGAAGAGTGTATGAAATAATTAGATATAAATATTTTTCAGATATACATAGATCTTAAAAATTCAACTTGGCACATAGTTTTTTCAGTAACTGTAAGAACAGATTTTTTTTACAGGATACATAAGCTCATCTAACAATTGGGACACTAGAAATAAAGTAGTACTAGCTAAAAAATAAAGACTCAATACACAAAATCCTGATAAAGTTCTGTAAAAACAGTTTTTATTTGTTAAGTACAGTTTTCTTCCCCATCGGTTTATATCTGTAGCTTCATTTCTTAGTATGGCATTGCGTGGGAGATGATTATCTTTAGTTTTAGTAAAGTATACCAGATTGCTCTTCAATATAGTTGTACTGATTTTCAGTCTTCTCAGCAGTGTGTAAGGTCCAATTTCCCTATAGGGAGGCCTGTACTTTATATTATCAGGACTTAAAATTTTTGTCATCTCATGGGAATGATAAGTTATTTTAATTTCTCTACTAACTAGTGAAGATGAGCATCTTTTGTATTTTCTAGTTTTTTCCTTTATGGCTTGCAGTTCTTATATATTTTCTTATATATTTTCAGAAATTCTTTTCTCAAAATTATTCCCCTATGTGTTCCTCCAAAATTTTGGGTTAATATGCAGCACCTTTAATTCTCCTGGCATTTCTTTTTGTGTATGTTGAGATGGGGATTTTATTTTGTCTATTTTTATGCAGTAACTAACTGTTTCAGTGTCATTCATTGAAATTATTCTTTCTCCACCAATATATAATGTCACCTCCTGTTTGACAAGATCTTCATGTATATATATGAGGGTCTGTTTCAGGGTCCACTGTTCTCTTCCACTGATCTATTTATTATAGTATATTTTACATTACAAATTTTTTCTTATGAAAAGTTTCAAACATCTATAAAGAGATAATAGTATAATGAGCCCACATTGACTCATCATCCAGATTCAACAGTTAACCAAGTATTTACCACACAAGCATCATTTTTGTCTTTTGTAGCATATTCCAGTTCTTGGTTCACTTCACTCCTGTATATTTCACATGTATTTCTGTGATCATACTATCAAAATTAACATCTTAAAATATCATCTAATAGCTTAGTCCATATTTAGATATCTGTCTCAAAATGTCTTTTTATAGTTTGTTTAAATCAGGATTCCAACTGGGTCATCAAATGTCAAATTTGGTTTTTTATGCATCTTAATGCTTTTAAAATTTAGGGCATTTGAGCAAAACCCTCTCTTTTCCCCAATCTCCTTATTTTTCCTGACATTGGCCTGTTGAAGAAATCAAGTAGGTTTTTCTTTAATAGTGCACGTTCTGGATTTGTCTGTGCTCCTTTATTGTGTAACTTGTTCTATTTCCATATATCCTGTAAACAAGTTATTTTTAAAGGTTTATAAACAAAATTTAGGCTCACCTTCTTTGATGTATGGAGGCAAAGAATACTACATAGGTGGTGCTGGTACTTTATGTTCTGTCATATCAAGAGGCATGTAATAAATGGGTATTTCTCCCCCCTTAGCAATGCTACGATCCTATCAGTGGAATTCAGGTAGTTTCAGCTGGATTCCTCCATAATAAAAGTTTGAGCTGATGGTTCATCTATTGATGGTGGTACTCTGATTGCTGTTCCTCTTATTTTATTAGCTAGAGTTCTCTAAAGAACAGCTTTGCCTCATCAAGTAGAGCCATTTGGTTACCTGTAACTACAGTTGGTATAAAACAGCAGGATAAATGCTTTATTCTTTTTCTTAATTAGTGTTCGGAATAAGGAGTTGGTGCCCTAATTAGTTTCAGTAGGAACCAATAGGGTTTAGTATAGCTATTGAAGATTTGAGTATCTTTAGTCTAGATTTCTTTTAGTTGTCTTTGGTGGTAAGGTTGGTCTAAGATTAGTCCATCATTACCTGAAGCAGAAGTTGGTCTTTTCACTTAACTGTACATTGTTTAATTTTAGAAAGAGCATATGTCTCTTAATTTGAAAGATATATAAAATTTTAATGAAAACGTTAACTCATTTTTCTAATTCTCATTTTTTGATTAGTTGTAAAATTTCAGTTTTTTGTGTTCGTTGGATGTTTGTTTGTATTTTCTCCTTTTGATTGTTCATCATTTTTTGCTCTTTCTCTTTGTTGATCTTCATCTTGTTTTGTGAAGGCTTTTTGTTTCCTAAGGATGCTAACTCTGTCTCTTGTTGCAGTTCCCTCTCATAATTTATAATTTGCCTTAATTTTTAAAAGTTATTCTGTTGGAAGGGGTTATAATAGGTAAAAAATTCTTTAATACAGAAAATCCTGCATAGCATGGCTGTCCTTATCTCAGTGTTATAAAATATTAACCTCTATTTTTTTCTAGTACTTTTGTTTTTATATATTTAAATATTTAATCTATATGAACATAGGTGTTAATGATTTGCTCCAGATAAATTTACTTATGTATTGACATGAAATAGGAGGCCCTGTTCATATTAAAACCCTTTAGAAAATGTTCCACCTAATCATCATGTTCCTAGGTGACTTAATGTGAGAAGCAGAAAAAACAACCTTGCTAAGCAAATAGGTAATTAATAGATAGAGCTGTGCTTAATTATGCAGAGGAAAAATGTTAAAGTATTGAGACTTAGACTTTTTAGGTAAATGTAGTAACTGTTACAAGATTATGATACACTATTGATATTTTCATATTCTTATAAACTTGAATGCATATTTATTTCTTTTGTGTAATAATTGATTTTATTCCTGTTATTTTGGATAGACACTTGGCATTTCACCTGAAGAGAAATTTGTTATTACAACAACAAGTAGGAAAGAAATTACCTGTGATAATTTTGGTAAGCAGCGTTTAATTGATGCCTTTGTATTTAATATGTTCTAGTACATCATAGGGCAATAACTTTTTCATTATACAGATAAGTATCTAAAACTATTGATAATTTTGGTTACTTTCTTGGGATGAAGGGGGAAACTATATATGCATAGTTTGTGCAGAGGTCATATTTTTTCTTTTTTCTTTTTTTTTTTTTAAGATTTATATATTTTAGCACACACCTTCCATTGGGGGGAGGGGCCGATGTGGGGGGAGAGAATCTCCAGCAGACTTCCCACAGAGCATGGAGCCCAACTTGGCGCTTGATCTCACCACCCTGAGATCATGACCTGAGCTGATATCAGGAGTCAAATGCTTAACCGACTGAGCCACCCAGGCACACCGAGGTCCTATTTTTAAAACAAGATTATAGAAATATAGTTATCAGTTATGGCTGCAGAAGATGAGATGTTCTATAACACCTGGTCACATTTTTTTTACATGGGCCCTCAAGAAGTTAATTCTCACGAACTTGGATTCTTCCGTTATATATATTTTTAAAATCAAATTAGATTCCAGGACCTGCCAGGTTTTCATGCATGATTCCTTTTGAGTTTAATCCTACTTCTCCATTCATGTTAATGCCACTCTAATGCAGTTCCTCATCTGATTTCCTGTGGTTGTTTAACTTTTTAAAATTGAGTGTTTCAGATGAGTGGAAGTATTTGGGCCTATTCCACTATACTATCCTTAATAAAACACACCTGAATTTATAGATAGATCCATTGTTTGAGGGTTTGCCTGTACCATCTTTAAAGATATCTTAGAGATACAATTTGCATATTCAAAATTATAAATCCATTGTGTTTTTGATGCTAGTGTAGCACTTAAGATATTACTTCTTAATTACAGATGACACTGTTAAAGATGGAGTCACTCTATACCTGCTACAGTCAGTCAATCAGTTACTACTAACAGCTACAAAAGAACGAATTGACTTCCTACCTCACTATGACACACTGGTTAAAAGTGGCATGTATGAATATTATGCAAGCGAAGGACAAAATCCTTTGCGTAAGTATTACATTTATACTGGTTTTGACAAACTATTTCTCTCTTTTATCCCTTGACCACGTGTCACATTCCTTCACTGTTTGAAAATTCTCTTTCTACTTTAATTAGAAGATTATGACTCGTCATTGTGAACTTCCTTACTTCAGCCTCTTACATTATTGTTCATCACAATATGTTTCTTTTTCTCAGTCATCTTCAGAGTAAAGATACCTCTCCTTTAAAACTAACCTATTATAATTCATTCCATTTTAACGCATAAGAAATGTACCTACCGATCTTTCCATCTCCTGTGTACTCTGATTTATTCTTCCTGGCCTCCTGTAGATGTCTCCCAATTGAGAAAATATTTTTTTTACCTTGCAAATTTCTGTAGCTGAACTATACAAGTAAGTGGTTTGTGTTCTGGTCTCCATTTCTTTATTATTTCTTTCCACCTTCACTTCTCACAAGTTTTTATCGTACCTTTGGACTGTTTGCTAGTGATCTTTACAAATCAGTTGATTTAGAAAGTCTTTTCTATCTGGACCCTGCCAAAGTGTTTAAAACTACTAAGATGTTCATTATAAACTTCATTAAAAATATTTTTCTTATGGCATATGTATTATAGTTTGTAGGAAATTAGAAGACGTAGATAAGCAGAAAGAACATAAAGAACATCGTGACTCTACCACCCAGATAGAACCTCCACTTATACTTTGGTGTTTATCATTTCAGACCCTTTTATATATTTTTTCTTTTTAGTGGTTTTATATGGAGCATACTTCTTTAACCAACTTTTTTGTTTAAAATAAAATGAACATCTTTAATATATATGCCAGTGTATATTTGTTTTTAGTGTTTATGTAGTATTTATATAACAGACATTTTTTGAACAGTGTTCTTTTAGACATTTAGGTTGTTTTCAGTCTTTTTTATTGTTACACATGACTATTCTTTTGTCTAAATCATTGTACACACCCTCACCCTAAGTACTAGTAGTATTACTGTCAGTCGCTGTGCCATGCACCATGCCAAGTTCTTTATGAACATTATCTCATTTAATCCTTAATCCAGTGTGGTAACTAATGTTATGTAATGACCCTACTTTGCAGAAGAAACCTGAGGCTAAGAGATTTTAGGTAGCTTGACAAAGGCCACGGTGGTTAGTAAGTATTGGAGCCAGAGTTTGAACCCTAGCAGAGGAATTACAGAGCTTGAATTCCTAGCCAGTCTACTCTTTACCTCTGATACTGTTCCTTATATACATGAAAGCTCCCATCTTATTTCTCACATCATATTCTTCTTTCACCAGCTTCCACCCAGTTTTTTGCTCCTGTTTACAACAGCAAAACTCCTCAAAAGAGTTGACTGTATTTACTTTCAGCAGTGGTGCTCCTTTTCCCATTCTCTCTTATTCACTGTCTTGTACTTACTCTTTGAGGGTCACTGGTGGCTAAAGCCAGTGATCAGCTTTCAGTTCCCATTTTACTCAAGCTATTGACACAATATATCACTTTTCTTCCTCGATAAAATAGTCTTCACTTGGCTTTTGAGAAATCATACTCCTGTTTTGTTTCTACCTCACTGGCTGCCTTCTTTCTGCTCTTCTCTTCCCATCTTTTTCTTTCTTTTTTTTTAATTGAGATATAATTGACCTTCCTTCTCAACCTTAATATTGAAGAGTCTCACAGCTTAGTCCTTGGTCCCTTAACCTCTCTTACCTCCTTGGTGATCTTGTGCAGTGTCATGGTTCTAAATGCCATCGTTATGGCAGTGACTCCTCAATGGTGGAAGTGGTCCTTTTTTTTTTTTTTTTTAAGATTTTATTTATCCATTTAGAGAGAGTGCCTGAGTGAGGGGAAGGGGCAGAGAGAAAGGGAGAGAGAGAGAGTATCTCAAGCAGACTCCATGCTGAACGTGGAGCCAGACATGAGGCTTATCTCATGACCGTGAGATCATGACATCAGCCGAAATCAAGAATCAGATGCTTAACTGAGTCATCCAGGTGCCCCAGAAATGGTAATTTTTAGTCAAATATTGAAAGTATTGCCAGACTTACCTCCTGAATTCCAATTTTGTCTGTCCAGCTGCTCATGTGGTATCTCCATTCGCATATCTTAAGATGGGAACCCTGATCTGTTCACTGAATCCTAACTACACATAATTTTCCCATCCAAACTGATTATCGCTCTTTTCTTTTAGTTGCTTAGGCCAAAAATCAAATTGATTCTTCTTTGTCTCATACCTTTCATTCAGTCTGTAAGAAAATCTGATTGGCACTATCTTCAGTATTTATGTAGAAATGACCATTTCTTTTTTTTTTTTTTTTAAAGATTTTATTTATTTATTTGACAGAGATAGAGACAGCCAGCGAGAGAGGGAACACAAGCAGGGGGAGTGGGAGAAGAAGAAGCAGGCTCGTAGTGGAGGAGCCTGATGTGGGGCTCGATCCCATAACGCCGGGATCACGCCCTGAGCCGAAGGCAGATGCTTAACCGTTGTGCCACCCAGGCGCCGCAGAAATGACCATTTCTTACCACTTCTGTTTCTTTAAAACCTGATCTTGAGAAATCATCACCTCAGTTATATAATGGATTCTTAATTCATCTCTCATTTCATGCCTTTCCACATAAGGTTTGAGAAGTCAGATATTTACTCTTCTACTGAAAACACTGATAGCTACCCATTTCACTGAGAATAAAAGCCGAGGCCTTTCTAATTATCTATATGTAGCTCTGCTTTGTTTACTCTCTGCCTTTGTTCTGCAACTTTTCCTTTTTGCTTTTTCACTGCGGTACCAGCAATATACTCAGCTTAGGGCCCTCTGCCTCTTTGCCCAGATAGTCCCTGTCTCATTCCCTCACCTCTTTCAAGTCTTGTTTATCTGTTACCTTCTCAACAAAAATTAACCTTGATCGCCCTGTTTAAGATTGCAGCTGTGTTCCCTCTGTGACTTTTACTGTTATTTGATCCCTTTTTTCCTGCTCTTTCTTTTCTCCATCACATATACTACCATCTAACATGCTAAGGAGTTGTTAATTATGATTACATTTCATTTTCCATCTTTCTCATTGTTTTTCCATCCTTCTAACTAGAATGTTAACTCCACAAGAATAGGACTCTTATCTGTTTTGTTCTGTTCCTAGAAAATGCCTGAAAATGGTAAGTATTTAAATATTTGCATATTGAATGAATCTTTAATTTTTCTCTGGGGATAGATTTCTAAATGTGTAATCATGGAGTCAGTAGATACATTCATTTTTAAGACTTTTGATATATATATATATCAAATATATATATATCAAATATATATATATCAAATATATATATATCAAATATATATATATAACATTTCCACATTAGTTGTACCAGTTTTCATTCCTGCTGTCATTATATGAACAAGCAGAAAATCTCCTTGTTTAAGCTCTTGCTTTGATTACTGTGATTTTTACACTACATTCCTAGGTCTTTCCCTGCTTTTGTTTCATTTGCCTTTAGTGCTGCTTTTGGTTATTCTTTTTTTTTTTTTTTTTAGAGTTTTATTTATTTATTTATTTGATAGAGAGACAGCCAGTGATAGAGGGAACACAAGCAAGGGGAGTGGGAGAGGAAGAAGCAGGCTCCCAGCAGAGCAGGGAGCCCGATGCGGGGCTCGATCCCAGAATGGTGGGGTCATGCCCTGAGCTGAAGGCAGACGCTTAACGACTGAGCCGTCCAGACGCCCCTGCTTTTGGTTATTCTTGACCATATGGTGGATATCTTTTTAAGTCATGCTGTTCTTTTTTAAATACTTTTCTCTTAATGAGCTGATCCAAGACTTAACTAATCTGTCAATGAAGCAGAAAACCTTATCTCTGGCTGTTTTTATTCTCTGAAGCCTGGTATCTGTTCTCGCCCCTTTGGAACACCTCTTCTACTCATTGAGCTTTGATAGAGTAGTAGGGCTTCACATCTAAAACGGAGTGTTTTCTTTCTTCCCCTCTCAATTTTTGCTTCATGAGAAATATGACGATTTATCCTATTTGGTCAAAGACTCAAAACCGTCTTGGATTCCTTCCTTCCTTCCTCACTCTCCTTCTCTCTCCCCTCCCTTCCCCCCTTCCTTTGTAATTTTTTATCTAAGCAGATACCAGATTCTAATAATTTCTTCCCTCTAAATTTCTCTTACCTCTTTTTTGCCTCCATTTCCTTCTCTATTTTCTAGACTTAATACCATTGGCCAGATCCTTATATCTGATTTGTGGTAACTTCTTTCTAGTGTATAAACATAGCCATCCCGTAAGTGTTCGGAGTGTGGAATGCTTGCTGGGGTGCTGCTCTGGATTAATTACAGTGTTAGTTGGGTTGCACTTCAGTGGCAGTAAGAGACATAAATTTGGTGTGTTCCCCTTTTTAATTAAGGAAATAAAAGTGGGAAGTTTGAGTAGTGACCTTGAAGAAAGGAGAATATTGGTTAATAATACTGAGCCAGTGATACGTTGAATATCAAGTTGGTTGTGTAGTAGGAAATAATTAGTTCTTTGTCAGACAGACATGTTCTGCCATTTGATAAGTTGCCGTTAATCATAAGATTTCTATATCTAAATTAGTTCTTAATAGACACTTTCATAGTTGCTTTGTATTTGCAACCCCCACCCCTCCCCGTCTCTAAATGTGTTTACTTTTGACTTGTGCATGATGTATTACATACCACGAACTAGTATTTGATTTTATGGTTATGGTCTTCTGTTTGTCTCCTATGTCTGTATGTCTGTCTTTAGATTATAAACTCCTTGAAGCCAGGAGTCATGGCTGGCTGACTCATGCCGTATAGTGCCTTACAAGTACTGGTTGATGACTGCTTTTTAATGCTGGTGGTGATTGGTGATGATGCCTTTATTATGTATTATATCATTAGGATCATGATAATACTTTAATTCTAGCTCTTTGGAAAATAAAAGTGATGGCTTAAGGTACTTCAGAGTTTCTTCTATTTTGAACTTTTAAATGAAGTATTTGGGAGGGAAAAGTTAAGCAGTAATGTCTTCTCATTCTCTTTCAGCATTTGCTCTTGCAGAATTAATTGACAATTCATTGTCTGCTACTTCTAGAAACACTGGTGTTAGAGGAATACAGATCAAATTGGTAAGAAAATTATACTATAAAGAAATTTAATTTTTCTTTTTATAAAAGTACTACAAGTCCATTGGAAAAATTAGAAAATAAAGAAAACTAAAAGTAGAAATAATTATCTGATGTCTCTTCATTGTTACATTTTTATGTGCCCTTTTTTCTGTGTATATATGTATACATGTATGTGTGATCATAGTGTACATTGTTTTTTTGTGATCATCTGCTTTCTCTTGACAGTACATTGTAGACATTTGTCATATCATGAATATTCTGCAGTATAATGTTCCATTGTTACAGTTTCATTTATTGACTATATTATAAATTATGTAGTCTATTATTATTGAAGATTTAGAATTTTTTCTACATTTTTGCCATTGTAAACCATGCTGGCATGAACATCCTTATAGGTCTTTACATGTCTGTAATTAGTTCCTTAAGCTAACTTCTGAGAAATGGAATTTCTGGATTAAAGGGATTAAAGGACATGAATTCTAAGGCCTTTGATTTATACAGGTGATGTACCTTTTAGTAAGTTGTAATACATTTACACTTCCACCAGCAGTGTATGAGTGAACCCATTTAATTCTTTAATATTTAACTTTTTATATTTTTGATATTGATTTGACTTTTCCTGTCTTTTTGAACTTATTTCATAGCTTTTTGATGAAACACAAGGAAAACCTGCCGTTGCAGTGATAGATAATGGAAGAGGAATGACCTCTAAACAGCTTAACAACTGGGCCGTGTATAGGTTGTCAAAATTTACAAGACAAGGTGACTTTGAAAGGTTAGAAAACCTTATTCACTTTCTTGATGGGTAGCTGGGAATTTTAATAAGGATAAAAACTCTAATATTTCTTCAGTTATGTGTGGTACATTGGAGCTTTTGATATTACCAGTGTATATGTTATCAGCATATATACTTAGATTTTTTATATAATAAAATGTTTATTATCAATACTTAGAAATAGTCAAAACTACATAATATTATGCCCTTCCACTGAAGAATCCTTTTTGTATTTTCTAAAATATGTAGGAGTTATGTCTTAAATACTTTGGAATCTTCCCCCTTCCCTTACTAAAGTTGGATGAGAGCTTTGTGGCCTCTCGACCAGTAGGATGGTTTTATTTACTAATTTTTTTTAAAGATTTTATTTATTTGAGAGAGAGAGAGAGCACGAGTGGGGCGAGGGGCAGAGGGAGAAGCAGACTCTTTGCTGAGCAGGGAGCCCAATGTGGGGCTCAATTTCGGGACCCCGAGATCATGACCCAAGCCAAAGGTAGATGTTTAACCAAGCCACCCAGGTGCCCCAGGAGGATGGTTTTAAACTAAGCTTTAGCAATTACCTGATGCCACTTGCAAAGCGTCTAATGAACCACACTTGTTCTGTTGAGCTCATTGTTGCTCTGCTTTCAGGGCTCTGCTTTTTCTTTTCTTTTCTTTTTTTTTTAAAGATTTTATTATTTTAGGGGCCCTGGGTGGCTCAGTTGGTTAAGCATCTGCCTTTGGCTTGGGTCATGATCTCGGGGTCCTGGGATCGAGCCTTGCATCAGGCTCCCTGCTCAGCAGGGAGTCTCCTTCTCCCTTGCCCTCTGCCCCTCCCCTGGTTGTGCCCTGTCTCTCTCTGAAATAAAGAAATAAATAAAAATCTTAAATAAAAATAAAAGATTTTATTTATTTGAGAGAGAGTGTGGAGGGGAGGAACAGAGGGAGAGGGACAAGCCGACTCCACACTGAGTGCAGAGCCTGACACAGGGCTCAATCCCATAACCCTGAAACTGTGACCTGAGCCGAAATCAAGAGTCAGGCACTCAAGTGACTGAGACACCCAGACGCCCTTCAGGGCTCTGCTTTATAAAATATTCATAGCTGTTGGGGAATAGAGTCTAGTCAGGACTTTTGTATGAGAATATGCTTGTAGAAAATACCCTGAATGAGAATGCCATAGGGGAACAAAATATACTAGAAGTTGTCAGGGATATAAAGATTTAGGTCTTTGGGATAATAACTGATTCTAGTAAGAGTTATGACCCACACGTCTTTTGCTATTTTTAGCTATGTTGTGTACTTTGGGTAACATACTTGGGAAGGATCTGTTGGTATTCTTACTAAGTAATATTCGTTCACATCCTGTTTTGCTCTTTGTTATGTCAAGGAGAATCACCCAAATTTAAGGATCAATCTTAACAATCTTAAAAACTAATATAGTTAGCACAGAAAATTCCCACAGAATTTTTATCAAATTTGTAGACTTACAGTGTCATGTTGAGAGGCAATATAATGAAGAAGAGCTCTGAAATCATTTGGCCTCGTTTGAATCTAGCCTTAATAGTTGTATGACATTGGTGAAGGTATTTTACTTCTCTAAGTTTCAGTTTACATATCTGCAAAATGTGGATAATACCTCAGAAGGTTTTGTGAGAACCAAATTTGTTAGTACATGGTGTAAAATCCATAGGATAGAGCCTGGCCTATAGTAAGCAGTCAGTAAATATTATATAAACTATCATTTTAGTTGCTACTTTCTTATTCTTAGCCTCAGATTTTTCTATAACCATTCTTCATCGTTATGAGTACATGCCATTTCAAGGATTTACAAAATATCCATAGAGAAGGCAAAGACCACAGTCTTTTATAGCCTAAGGATAGAATTTAGCATGCAATAGAAATATCAGGTGGTAGATTGGCAAAAAGGTTAGAAAAATGTTATTTAAATCAAATGGAAGAGAAGGAAGTACCATCTATGATGTTAGAGTAAATTTTAACTGAATTCATGGAACGTGGACTCTGATTTTTCTCTAGGTCTTAGCACAACATAAACTTTTAAACTTAAATGTTGGGGAAATTTTGTTTCATTTTTGATAAAAAGGTACCTGTTGCTGGCTTTTGTCCTGGGTTTTTAGGTATTATTTTAATAAACCATCAGCTGTTGTAGCTATTACGTACTCATACTGTCTTTGAGTCTAGTATCAGTCCCTTGACCCACCCACTCTGATTTCTGTTAACTTCATTTTTTTTATTATGATATGTTAGTCACCATACAGTACATCATTAGTTTTTGATGTAGTGTTCCATGATTCATTGTTTGCGTATAATACCCAGTGCTCCATGCAATACATGCCCTCCTTAATACCCATCACCGGGCTAGCCCATCCCTCCATCCCCTCCCCTCTAAAACCCTCAGTTTCCAGAGTCCATAGTCTCTCGTGGGTCATTTCCCCTTCTGTTTACCCCCCCTTCATTCTTCCCTTCCTTCTCCTACCGATCTCCCTGCAGTGATTTCTGTTAACTTCAGATGCTCCGCCTCTCTCCCTCAGCTTCTACTCCTATAGAAAATATTGTCAGTTGCTTTACCGTTTCCAGTTAAGTTTTTACTGGATACGAGAGTGGATGTTATAGGATACAAGCTATGGAAGAAAAGGAGGACAGTATAAAAGTATAAAACAGCTGACCCTCTTGGTCTATTATGTTGTAGAGAGAAAAACAAGTAAACACACAAAAAATTTATAAGCATTCCAGGTATAGATTATTGCTGTTAAGAAAAATATCAGGTAATATGTTAGAGCCTGATGGGCATCTCTTAAGGTAGATGAGGGTCTCTTTGAGATTGCATTTAAGTTGAGGCTTGAATGATTAGAAGAAAACAGCCAAACGAAGATCCGGGGGAAGAGTACTCCAAGTAGAACACCAGCAAAGACAGGCACTGAAATTATGATCAGCTTCTTTTATTTGGGACGGTGGAAGGAGACAAGCGTGTTATGTTATATGAGGGGGAGAATGGAGGGAGATGAGGTGAAAATTCTAATTTGCCAGTATTCTTTATAACTCTCAACTTGGTACTACCCTTCCTCCCACCCTTTTTATTTTGAAAAAGTTAAAGCAAACAAGTTGAAAGAACAATATTAGCAAGCATGTATCCTTCACCTAGATTTATTAGTTGTTAACGTTTTGTCACATTTGTTATCTTCTATATATATGCATGTACACATTCACTTCCTAAATCATTTGAAAGTAAGTTACATTCTTTATGACATTTCACTACTAAATACAGTAGCGTGTAATCTCCTTCACAAGGACATTCTCATAACCATAATACTACTGTCACACCCAATAAATTTATCATTGATTCAAAATATATAATGTCCGCATTCAGGTTTTTCCCCCTTTGTCATGTCTCTCTGGATTCCTTTATTCTACAATAATTTGTCACATTTGTGTCTTTAATGATAGTTTTTTTTTTTTTTAAGATTTTATTTATTTATTCGACAGAGATAGAGACAGCCAGTGAGAGAGAGAACACAAGCAGGGGGAGTGGGAGAGGAAGAAGCAGGCTCATAGTGGAGGAGCCTGATGTGGGGCTCGATCCCATAACGCCGGGATCACGCCCTGAGCTGAAGGCAGACGCTTAACCGCTGTGCCACCCAGGCGCCCCTAATGATACTGTTTTTTTGTGGAGTTCAGGCTAGTTGCAGAAAGGCCCACAACCTGGATCTGAGTGTTTCCTCAGCACTATTCTTTTCCTCAACATTTTATGAACATTTTTGAACTTACAGAAAAGTTGAAATTCTACAGTGAAAACGCAGATACTCATACCTACTTTCTACCATTGACCATTGCTTTCCCACGTATCTACCCTACTCATCTTCAGTTCAGGTTTTTTTTGTTTTGTTTTTTTCCCAAAATAAAGTACAGATATCTGTAAACTTTCTCCTAATGCTTAAAGCATAGATACCGGTATCTGTCTTTGCTGCTGCTGCTGCTGCCGCTGTTGTTTTAAGGTGAAATTGACCTACAGTGAAGTGCTCACGTCTATCATAAGCTTATCTTCTTTGACTTTATTTATTTTTTATGGACATACAATTCATATACCATAAAATTCACCTTATTAATTTGTACAGTTCAGTAGCTTTGAATATAGTCACAGAGTTGTGCAGCCATCACCACTGATTCCAGAACATTTTCATCACTCCAGGAGAAACCTTTAGCCATTGAAGTCATTTCTGTGTCCCCTTACCCTCTCCCTCACTAATCACTAATACACTTTAAATAGTTGTTAGTCTATTTTTAGTTGTTTTTCTAGGGATTAAAATTAACCTCTTACAATCCAGTTTGGATTAATATCAATTTACTGTAAATAATATACAAAAACTTTGCTCCTGTATGGTTTCATTCCCCTCCCACTCCTTCATGTTATTAATTTTATATAAATGGCATTGTAACTGCATCAGCATCGTTTTATAGTTACTGCTTTATGCACTTTTAAATCAGAAGAATTGTAAGAAGGACGGTCTTTAATAACTATTTTGGGCAGATCTACTAGCAATAGATTCCTTCAGTTTTTGTTTATCTGGAAATATCTTAACCTTATCTCCTTCGTTTTTGAAGGTTGATAGGTTTTCTTCCTTTTTAACACTTTGAATAGGTTAGCCTACTGCCTTTGGTTCCATGGTTTCTGATGAAGAATCAGCTGTTAATCTTACTGAGTATCACTTGTGTGTGACTCATCTCTCTGTCTGCTTCCAGGATTCTTTTTGTCTGGCTTTTAATAGTTTGATACTGATGTGTCAAGGTTTGCATCTTTTTGAGTTCATTCTACTTGGTGGTGGATGAACTTTTTGGATTTGTAGGTTAATGTTTTTCATCACATTTGGGGAAGTTTTTGGCCGTTATTTCTTCAAACAATCTTTATCTTCTTTCCTTCTGTGACTCCTATTATACATATATTGATATGCTTGATGGTGTCCTTTAGGTCTCTGAGGTTCTGTTCGTTTTTCTTCATTCTTTTTGTTCCTCAGACTGAGTACTTTCGATTGACCTGCTTTTTTAAGTTCACTAATTCTTCTGCCAAATCAGATCTACTCATGAGCCACTTAACTGAATTTTTCTTTTCAGTTCTCATTTCTTTTTTTTTTTTAAAGATTTTATTTATTTATTCGACAGAGAGAGACAGCCAGCGAGAGAGGGAACACAAGCAGGGGGAGTGGGAGAGGAAGAAGCAGGCTCATAGCAGAGGAGCCTGACGTGGGGCTCGATCCCGTAATGCTGGGATCACGCCCTGAGCCGAAGGCAGACGATTAACCGCTGTGCCACCCAGGTGCCCCCTCAGTTCTCATTTCTTTAAATGCAGAACTCTCATTTGGTTCTTTTTTTTTTTTTTTTAAAGATTTTATTTATTTATTTGACAGAGAGACAGCCAGCGAGAGAGGGAACACAAGCAGGGGGAGTGGGAGAGGAAGAAACAGGCTCATAGCGGAGGAGCCTGATGTGGGGCTCGATCCCAGGACCCCGGGACCACGCCCTGAGCCGAAGGCAGACGCTTAACGACTGAGCCACCCAGGCGCCCCTCATTTGGTTCTTTTTTAAAAAAAAAATTCTATCTCTTGTGCTGTATTTGGTGAAACACTGTTCTCGTACTTCATTGTTTACTTCATGATTTTTGTTCATTGAATGCATTATAAAATACCTGGTTTAAATTTTTGTCTAGTAAGTCTAGTGTCTGGGCTTCTCTAAGACAATTTATACTTAACTGCTGTTTTTCCTGTATATGGGCTGTACTTTAATATTTTTGTCATGGCTCGGATTTTTTTTTGCTGAGAATGAGACAGTTTAATATAGTGTAGCAGCCCTGGGAATCAGATTCATCCCTCTCCTCAGGGCTTGTTGTTTGTTTCTTCTGTTTTTTGTTGTTGTTTGTGTACTTACTCTCTAAACTAATTCTTTAACATCTGTATTTTTTTTTAAGATTTTATTTTATTTTTTAATAATATTTTTTTTATTATATATGTTAGTCACCATACAGTACATCCCTGGTATTTGATGTAAAGTTCAATGATTCATTAGTTGCGTATAACACCCAGTGCACCATGCAATACGTGCCCTCCTTACTACCCATCACCGGCCTATCCCATTCCCCCACCCCCCTACCCTCTGAAGCTCTCAGTTTGTTTCTCATAGTCCATAGTCTCTCATGCTTCATTCCCCCTTCTGATTACCCCCCCTTCTTTCTTTCTTTAAGATTTTAAATTTATTTCAGTGAGAGAGAAAACATCATGGAGGGGAGGGGCAGCGGGAGAGGGAGAAGCAGACTCCCCATTAGCAGGGAGCCTGATGTGGGTCTCAGTCTCAGGACTCTGAGATCGTGACTTGAGTTGAAGGCAGATGCTTAACCAACTGAGCCGTCCAGGCACTCCTGTAGCATCTGTATTCTTTATCTTGTGTTGCCACTGAAATCTCTGTGTAGCTTAGTGGTCAGGTTCCCTAAATGTCTGGAGCCATTAAGTCTTCCCAGCTTTTGTCAAGGGATTCTGTTTGCATATTGGAGCATGTTTTTAATGCTCTGGCAGGAAGTTTACAACTCCGCCTTAGTCTTTACTTCTTGCTTGCACAGAACCTCAAAGTCAGCCAGAAATGAGAGATTAGGGCTTTCTGAATGCTTTCTTGAGCGTGTATATAGTCCTATATATGAGTGTGATCTTTTCTATTTTCATAAATATGTTGGAGCTTTTATTTTATTTTTTATTATTTATTAAAATTCAATTAGCCAACATATAGTACATCATTAGTTTCAGGTTTAGTGTTCAGTAATTTATCAATTGCATATAATACCCAGTGCTCATCACATCACGTGTACTCCTTACTGCCCATCATGCAATTACCCTATCCCTCTACCCCCCGCCCCTCCAACAACCCTCAGTTCATTTCCTATAGTTAAGAGTCTCTCTGATAACTTCCCTTTCAGTTTTCCCTCCCTCCTCCTATGATCCTCTGCACTGTTTTTTACATTCCACATATGAGTGAAACCATATGAGAATTGTCTTTCTCTGATTGACTTATTTTGCTCAGCCTAATAACCTCCAGTTCCATCCACATTGATGTGAATGGTAAGTAGTCTTCCTTTCTGATGGCTGAGTAATATTGCATTTTGTGTGTGTGTGTGTGTATATCACATCTTTATTTATTTGTCAGTGGACATCTCAGCTCTTTCCACAGTTTGGCTATTGTGGACATTGCTGCTATGAACATTGGGGTGCAGGTGCCCCTTCAGATCACTACATTTGTATCTTTGGGGTTGGGGTGCCTGGGTGACTCAGTCGTTAAGTGTCTGCCTTCGGCCCAGGGCGTGATCCCAGGGTCCTGGGATCGGTAGCCTCTCACAGGCTCCCTGCTCCTCTGGGAGCCTGCTTCTTCCTCTCCCACTCCCCCTACTTGTGTTCCCTCTCTTGCTGGCTTTCTCTCTCTCTGTCACATAAATAAATAAAATCTTTAAAAAAAACCCCAAAGCCCTAGTAGTGCAATTGCTGGGTCGTAGGATAGCTCTGTTTTTAACTGCTTGAGGAACCTCTATGCTGTTCCAGAGTGGCTGCACCAGCTTGCATTCCCACCAATAGTGTAAGAGGGTTCCCCTTTCTCTGCATCCTTGCCAACATGTGTTGTTTCCTGTCTTGTTAATTTTAGCCATTCTGGCTGGTGTGAGATAGTATCTCATTGTGGGTTTTATTTTTTTCTTTTTAAGATTTTATTTATTTGTCAGAGAGAGAGTAAGCACAAGCAGGGAGAACAGCATGCAGACGGAGAAGCAGTCTCCCTGCTGAGCAAGGAGCCCGATGCAGAACTCGATCCCAGGACCCTGGGATCACGACCTGAGCTTAACCGACTGAGCCACCTAGGCGTCCCTCTCATTGTTGTTTTGATTTGTATTTCCCTGATGCCAAGTGATGTGAAGCATTTTTTCATGTGTCTGTTGGCCATGTGTATGTCTTCTTTGGAGAAATGTCTGTTAATGTCTTCTGCCCATTTCATGACTGGATTTTTTGTTTTTTGAGTGTTGAGTTCAATAAATTCTTTATAGGTCTATACTAGCCCTTTATCTGATATGTCATTTGTAATTATCTTTTCCCATTCTGTAGGTTGCCTTTAGTTTTGTTGACTGTTTCTTTTACTGTGCAGAAGCTTTTTATCTTGATGAAGTCCCAAAAGTTCGTTTTTGTTTTTTTTAAAGATTTTATTTATTTATTTGACAGAGACAGACAGCCAGCGAGAGAGGGAACACAAGCAGGGGGAGTGGGAGAGGAAGAAGCAGGCTTCCAGAGGAGGAGCCTGATGTGGGGCTCGATCCCAGAATGCCGGGATCACGCCCTGAGCCGAAGGCAGGCGCTTAACGACTGCGCCACCCAGGCGCCCCCCAAAAGTTCGTTTTTGCTTTTGTTTCCCTTGCCTTTGGAGATGTGTCTAGCAAGACGTTGCTGTGGCTGAGGACAGAGAGGTTGATGCCTGTGTTCTCCTCTAGGATTTTGATTAATTCCTGTCTCACATTTAGGTCTTTAATCCATTTTGAGTTTATCTTTGTGTATGGTATAGAAAAATGGTCAAGTTTCATGTTTCTGCATGTTGCTGTCCAATTTTCCCAGCACCATTTATTGAAGAGAGTCTGTCCTTTTTCCGTTGGGTATTCTTTCCTGCTTTGTCAAAGATTAGTTGACCATACAGTTGTGGGTCCATTTCTGGGTTCTCTATTCTGTTCCATTGATCTGTGTGTCTGTTTTTGTGCCAGTACCATACTGTCTTAATGCTACAGCTTTGTAATATAGCTTGAAGTCCAGCATTGTGATGCCATCAGCTTTGGTTTTCTTTTTCAACGTTCTTTCGCTATTTGGGGTCTTTTCTGATTCCATGCAAATTTTAGGATTATTTGTTCTAGTTCTGTGAAAAATGTCAATGGTATTTTGATAGGGATTGCATTAAATATATAGATTGCTTTGGGTAGCATAGATGTTTTAACAATATTTTTTCTTCCAGTCCACGAGCATCAAATGTTTTTCCATTTCTTTGTGTCTTCCTCAATTTCTTTCCTAAGTGTTCTATAGGTTTTTTTTTAATTATTTTTATTTTTAAAGATTTTATTTATTTGAGATAGAGCAAGAGAGAGAGCACAAGCAGGGCAGAGGGAGAGGGAGAAGCAGGCTCCCCACTGAGCAGGGAGCCAGATGGGGGACTAGATCCCAGAACCCGGAGATCATGACCTGAGCAGAAGGCAGACACTTAACTGACTGAGCCACCCAGGCGCCCCTGTGTGTTCTGTAGTTTTTAGAGTACAGATCCTTTACCCTTTTGGTTAGGTTTATTCCTAGGTACTTTATGGCTTTTGGTGCAATTATAAATGGGATCAGTTCCTTAATTTCTCTTTCTTCGATCTCTTTGTTAGTGGATAGAAATGTAACTGATTTCTGTGCATTGATTTTATATACTGCCATGTTGCTGAATTCTTGTATGAGTTTTAGCAATTTTGCGATGGAGTCTTTTGGGTTTTCCACATAAAGTATCGTGTCATCTGCGAAGAGTGAGAGATTGACTACTTCCTTGCCAGTTTGAATGCCACTTATTTCTTTTTGTTGTCTGATTGCTGAGGCTAGGACTTCTGGTACTATGTTGAACAACAGTGGTGAGAGTGGGCATCCCTGTCGTGTTCCTGACCTTAAGGGAAAAGCTCTCAGTTTTTCCCCATTGAGAATGATATTCCCTGTGGGCTTTTCATAGATGGCTTTTATGATATGGAGGTATGTTCCCTCTATCCCTATACTGTGGAGAGTTTTAAACAAGAAAGGATGCTGTATTTTGTCAAATGGTTTTTCTGCATCGGTTAAGGGGATCATACTGTTCTTGTCCTTTCTTTTATTAATGTGATCTGTCATGTTGATTGATTTGCTGATGTAATCAACCTTGCAGCCCGGAATAAATCCCACTTGATCGTGGTGAATAATCCTTTTAATGTCTTGTTGGATCCTGTTGGCTAGTATCTTGTTGAGAATTTTTGCATCCATGTTCATCAGGGATATTGGTCTGTAATTCTTTTTCATGTGGTCCTTGTCTGGTTTTGCTACTGGCCTCACAAAAAGAGTTTCTTGGAAGTTTTCTTTCCATTTCATTTTTTGAAACAGCTTCAGAAGAATTGGTATTAGATTTTTTTTAATGTTTGGTAGAATTCCCCTGGGAAGCCATCTGGCCCTGGACTCTTTCTTGTTTTTTGGGAGATTTTTGATTACTTTTTCAGTTTCCTTTATGTTTATGGGTCTGTTCAGGTTTTCTATTCCTGTTTTAGTTTTGGTAGTTTATAAGTTTCCAGCGATACATCCATTTCTTCCAGATTCCCTAATTTATTTGCATATAGTTGCTCATAATATGGTCTTAAAATTGTATTTCCTTGGTGTTGGTCATGATTTCTTCTCTTTCATTCATGATTTTATTAATTTGGGTCCTTTTCTTTTCTTTTTGATAAGTCTTAGGGTTTATCGATCTTAATTAATTCTTTCAAAAAACCAGCTTCTAGTTTTTTGGATCTGTTCTAATGTTCTTTTGGTTTCTATTTCATTGATTTCTGCTCTTACTTTATTTTTTCTCTTCTCCTGCTTGTTTAGGCTTTATTTGCTGTTGTTTCTCCTGCTCCTTTAGGTGTAGTTTAGCTTGTGTATTTGAGACTTTTCTAATTTTTTGAGAAAGGCTTGTATTGTAGTGTGGTTCCCTCTTAGGACCAGCTTTGTTGTATTTCAAAGGTTTTAAATAGTTTTCATTTTCATTTGTTTCCATGAATTTTTTAAAATTCTTTAATTTCCTGGTGGACCCATTCATTCTTTAGTAGGGTGCTCTTTAACCTCCACATGTTTGAGTTCCTTCCAAATATCCTCTTGTAAATGAGTTCAAGTTTCAAAGCATTGTGGTCTGAAAATATGCAGGGAATAATCCCAGTCTTTTAGTATTGTTTGAGACCTGATTTGTGACCCAGTATGTTATCCATTCTGGAAAATATTCCATGTACACTCGAGAAGAATGTTTATTCTGTTGCTTTAGGATAGAATGTTCTGTATATATCTGTGAAATCCATCTGGCCCAGTGTGTCATTTAAAGCTCTTGTCTCCTTATTGATCTGCTTAGATGATCTGTCCATTGCTGTGAGTGGGGTGTCGAAGTCCCCTGCTATTATTGTATTATTATCAATGTGTTTCTTTAATTTGGTTATTAATTGGTTTATATAATTGGCTGCCCCCAATTTAGCATAAATATTTATATTTGTTAGATCCTCTTGTTGGATAGACCCTTTAAGTATGATACAGTGTCCCTCTTTATCTCTTGCTACAGTCTTTGGTTTAAAATCTAATTTTTCTAATATGAGGATTGTTACCCAGCTTTCTTTTGATGTCCTTTAGCATGATAAATGGTTCTCCATCCCCTCACTTTCAATCTGGAGGTCTAAAATGAGTGTCTTGTAGATAGCATATGGATGGGTCTTGCTTTTTTATCCAATCTGATACCTTGGTTCCTTTGATTGGAGCATTTATCCCATTTACATTCATTGTAACTATTGAAAGATAAGAATTTAGTACCATTGTATTACCTGTAAAGTCCCTGTTTCTGCAGATTGTCTCTGTTTCTTTCTGGTCTGTGTCACTTTTGGGCATGCTCTTTGTTTACAGGATCCCCTTTAATATTTCCTGCAGGGCTTGTTTAGTGGTCACAAAGTCTTTTAATTTGTTTTTCCTGTAAGCTCTTTATCTCTCCTTCCATTCTGAATGACAGCCTTGGTGGATAAAGTATTCATGGCTGCATGTTTTTCTCATTTAGTATCCTGAATATATCATGTCAGCCCTTTCTGGCCTGCCGTGTCTTTGTGGATAGGTCTGTTGCCAGCCTATGTTTCTACCCTTGTAGGTTAAGACCTCTTGTCCAGGGCTGCTTTCAGGATTTTCTCCTTATTTTTGAAATTTGCAAGCTTCACTATTATATATTGGGTTGTTGATCTGTTTTTATTGATTTCAAACAGGGGTCTTCTCTACTTCTTGGACTTGAATGCCTGTTTCCTTTCCCTGATTAGGGAAGTTCCTAGCTATGATTTGCTATAATGTACCTTCTGCCCCCCCTTTCTTCTTCCTCTTCGGGGACCCCAGTAATTCTAATATTGTTTTGCTTTATGATATCACTGATTTCTCGAAGGTCCATTTGTTGTTTCTCTCTTTTCTAAAGCTTCCTTCCCTTCCATCAGCTTGTCTTCTCTGTCACTTACTTTCTCTTCTGCCTGATTTACCCTAGCTGTTAAGAGCATCCATTTTAGATTGCATCTCAGTTAAAGAATTTTTAATTTCAGCCTGATTATATTTTATTTCTGCACTGAGAGATTCTCTAGTGTCTTTATGCTTTTTTCAAGGCCCGCTGGTAACTCTGTAATCATTTTCCTGAATTCCAGCTTTGATATTTTACTTATATTCATATCCATTAGATCTGTGCCAAAGAGTATTACCTCTGGTTCTTTCTTTTGTTGTGAATGCTTCCTTTTAGTCATTTTGCCCAAAGAATAGATGAACAAGAGAACAAAATAAAAAATGTCAACCATGACCCAAACAAAATACATACTAGACAAATCTGAAGAGGTCAGAAACCAAAAAAGAAAAGGAAAAGAAAAAAAAGGAGGGTGGGGAAGAGAGAATATGATCCCCCAAGTGGACACAACAGGGTAATCCACTTTGTCCTTGGGTGTATTTGGTCTGTTAGGAGACACTAAATCCCAAAATTTTAAAGAAAGCAAAATTTACATATATATACAAAAATAAAATTAAATACAGTGAAAGGAAGCCAAAAAATGAAGCATATACCTATAAAATGTAAAAGTAAAAAACGAAAGTTAAAAAAAGACTTAAAAACAGCTGATTAAATAAGAAACCTGTTGAACAGGAAAAAAAGAAAAAAATTTTGTACTGAAAGATAAATGAATCATGAGAAAAAACCTCGAATTCTGTATACTATTTTCTCCTAGCACTGGAGTTTTGCAGGCCTGTGTGCTACGAAATCTTGGTGTTCACCTGTTGCTCCAGTTGGTCTTCTATAGGAGGGGCCTGTTGGGCTGATTCTCAGGTGTCTTTGCTAGGGTGGAGTTGTACTGCCCCTTGCCAGGGGGCTGGGCTCAGTGTAAGCTGTTTCTGGTTGCTCTGTGTGTCTTTGGTTCCCTGAAGGCTTTCCGCGCCTCTTGAGAGGATGAAAACAAAAATGGCCATGCTCTATCTCCAGCCCCAGAGCTGAAGGTTTCTGGCCACCCCCCCCTTCAGTAAACCCTCAGGGATGAGCGGTCTTCCCTTTTGTGTGCATTGCCCACTGGCACCGATCCTCTCCAGGGGAAGCAGGAGTGTCACCACATTTTTGCCCTTTGCAGGGCCTGCCTGCGTGGAGGGCTGTTGCTGGATCATGCTGCAGTTTGCGGTTTATGGCAAACCGAGCTGAGAGCCCCCTTCCAGCCTCGCTGAATGAAACCAGTTTCCCTCCTCCAGTGCTTGGAAACTGCCGGCTCACGCACCCATTCTTTCTGTGACCCCAGGGATCTTGAGACCACACTGTCCCACCTAGGATTCTGCCCCACTTCACCACCTGAGCACCTTTCAGGCAGGGACGTCTCTCACTGGAGCAGATTTCTAAAGGTTCCAATTTTGTGATCTGGGGCTATATCACTTTCTGGTAGCTAGCTTACGGAGGCTTCCTCTCCCTGCCCTTTGTCTTCAGCTATCTCCCCTTAGATTCACTTCTGTATACCTCCTACCTTGCAAAAAGTGGTTGCTTTTCTATTTGTAGAGTTTCAGCAATTCTTTTCTTATATCTGAGGTTGAATTCATAGGTGTTCAGAATGATTTGATAGTTATCTAGCTGAATTCAAGGGACCAGATGAAACGAGGTCTCCTACTCATCTACTGTCTTGCCTCCCTTTAAACCTGTGCTGGAGCTTTTAAAAACCACTATGGACCTCTCATTCTCCAGCTTTTCCTTGTAAGTTTTTGGCCAGATTTTTATTTTCTCTAGATTGTTTTCATTGCCTTAGTCAGCTATGATCATAAACAATTGCCACTGGTTGTTTTTTTTTGACAAATGACCCAGTGGAAAAAGTGGTTCACAGGGAGCAAGTTCTGAATTAGGTCAAGTAAAGACAAAGCCTACAAGTGGAGGTTCCTAGGGATCGGTCAGAGAAATCTAATAATGACGGGTGTGTGGGGAAGGGGCTTTGAGGGAACTCCAAATTTACTCCAGTGACTCCTACCTGGGTGGCTGGTTTTCACCATGATTTCAGGGCTGTCAGTTTTCAAGGCTTCTGTGGAGCTGATGAGAAGAAAATGGGATAGGGCATGTTAAAACATCACAGAGCTCACTGTTCTTACTGAGATTTAGCTGTGTATCTTCAATAAACACTCCTTGGATTGTTCCAAGCCTTTGGTTAATACTTAGAGTTCTGAAAATGTTGATTTTGACAATGTTTTCAGATGTTTTCAATGATTTTATGAATGAGTGGGTTTTCATAGGTCCTTACTCTACCTTTATGGAAGTGCTCCCTCTCTTAACTGGTTTTTGACATAAGCATTCATCTGTGTAATCCAAACCTCTCTTATCATGTAGAACATTACTTGTACCTAGAAAATGATTTTATAACCTGCAATCATTACATGTACCTAGAAAATCATCATCACTTAGTCTCTGTTATAATCATTGCCTTAGAAGTTAAATTAGATACCTAGAACATAATTGTAATACTGTGTGTTCATTTAATTATTTTGTGGAATGAAGAAGTATGACATTAGTTAGGTCTCCCGGGTGGGCATAATTCAGATGTGTGTTGGATTAGTGGTTCTTTCTGCACTTTCAACTTGCGTAGCAATTAAAAGGTTCTCAACTTAGGGAGCCAGTGGTAAAAATACTATGCCACATGGCCCACTTCCAATGCCATTTTTTAGGTTGTAGAAATGGACCCTTATCAGGATTTTCCCTAATTTTCCTAAAGAAAAAGCTCCTTTGTCTTCAGTGTATCTCTGTGAATTAAGATGAGCTTTCATTGACCTTGATATTTGTGTTATTTGAATTCAGAGAATGAGTATGTAACATTTAGACCTCCTACTTTAATTTGGTTATTTTTGTTGTGTCACACAAATTTATTCCAGAAGTTCTAATAGGGATCTGTGGCCATTTGTCAGTTTGTTGGAGGTGAACCTTTAGTTGGGGGGTTATTCCCTTTGGTGGATTTGAGACAGTGAGATACAAATATACATATGTAGTCACTCTGCCCTATTTCCTGGCAACCACTTATATTGTTTTTAGTTTCTTTTACTAATTTGATTACACCGCCTGTTCCTTTTTCTTACTTTCAACACCTTTTGTGTTTGGTTTCCTTTCAGATTTTGTTTCTCTCTTCTAATGGGATACACTTATTTCAGAAAGATAGTGTCATTTTACATTGTATCAAGTGTACGATTGAGATGTTTTTTGAAATTCTTTTGGACCGTGGTGTGAATTTATTTCTGAGGCAGGTGACTTTCTAAATTCTCCAGAGGATTGCTTCTATAATGCAAGATTTATCTTAAGGCCTTAGATTATCTTCCTCTTCTCCTTACCTTCACGAAGGGGTATTTATATAACCCTTGAGTGTGAATACAGAAAATTTTCTGGACTTAATTACAGAAGTCTGAAACCTACTGGAAAGTTGTAGTCTCAACCTTACTTGCCATGATAGGGTTTTTGCCTAGGTTAGGTTTACATGGATGGTTTGGGTTGAAAGAGAGACTTACTTCCTGGTGACTGTGTCCATTCCTTATCAGTGAACAGAATTTCTTAGTTTTGAGTTAATTTAAGTATGTGTGTGTTTTATCTCTGAGCTCCTCTCTCTCTAAACTTTTATATAGTTCACATATGTTTTAAGATAGTATTTTCGGCCTATTTCCTAGAAGTATTGCCATAGTAATTAAAGTCTTAGAATCATTTACTTTTTTTAAAAAAAATTTATTTTTAAGTTATCTCTGCACCCAGTGTGGAGCTTAAACACACAACCTCAAGAGCAACGATTGAGTGCTTCAGCCAGGCGCCCTGAACCCATTTACTTACTTTTCTTAATAGACATTAGGTTCATAGAATTTGATTAATTACAATTCTTGATTTATAACAGTTCATCAATTCAGGCGTTGTATTTTTTAAGGTTTATTTATTGAAAAATTTAATAAGCTTGAATAACCAGAATTTACCACCCAAACCAGTAAGTTGCACATTTTCCCTAATGTACATTTATGTGCTCGTCCCTTGTTCTGTTTTTTCTCCCCACCAGAGTTAATCACTATCTTGAATTGTTTTCATTTCCTTATTTTTTTTAAGATTTTATTTTATTTATTTATTTATTTGTCAGAGAGAGAGACAGAGACAGAGACAGAGTGAGCACAAGCAGGGGGAGTGGTAGGCTGAGGGAGAAGCAGGCTCTTCGCTGAGCAAGGAGCCCGATGCGGGACTTGATCCTAGTACCCTGGGATCATGACCTGAGCCGAAGGCAGATGCTCAACTGACTGAGGCACCCAGGCGTCCCTATTTCTTTATTTTATAAAAACCTAATTTTACTTATTTTTTGATGCTGCATAAAAGGATAATCGTACTATATGTAGTTCTACAAGGGACTTCTATTGTCACTTAATATTAGGTTACTAAGATTTCAACTTTGTGTGGGTCTGTAGTTTATTTTTTTTCGTAACCATAAAATATTCTTTTGTATATATTTAAAAGAAATTACGCTGTATTTATCTAGTCTCCAGTCAGTGGGCATTTGGCTTCCCCTACACATTTAGCATTATGAGTAGTACTGTCTTATAAGTTGTATAATTGTGTGTGAGTGTGTGTATGCTGTTACACAGTGTTAATGTATGTTTGCTAGTCCAAATCTACATAAGTTCTTAGGTATCTAGAAGGGAGCTTGCGGGTTGTAAAGATGAAAGTTCCAATATACAAGGTAATGTCAAATTGTTGTTGTTTTAAAGATCTTATTCATTTATTTGAGAGAGAGAGTGGGCGAGTGAGAGAGAGTGCAGGAGCTGGGGGTGAGGGAAGAACAGAGGGAGAGGCGGACTCCCTGCTGAGCAGGGAGCCTGATGCTTTGCTTAATCCTGGGACTCCAGGATCATGACCTGACCCTAAGGCAGATGCTTAACTGACTGAGCCACCCAGGTGCCCCAGCAAATTGTTTTCTAGAGAGATTATATTTATTTATTCATACCTCCATCACTTATGAAAGTGTGAGTTTTTTTTTTTTTTTTAAGTTTGAGTTTTAAAACTTACTTTGGAAGCCATTTGGGTCTGTTAAGCTTCTTGCAGGAGGAATTTTAATTCTTTTTTGATTTTGTAAATAGAGTTATAAGAATGGGCTATTACTGACTTAGTTTTGGTAAGTTATATTTTACTTAAAGTTAGTCTATTTCATTAAATTTTCAAGTTTGTTAATGTATAGTTGTTGGTAACGTTTTCAAAGAAACAATGTTCGATAAATTAAAAATTTTTTTTCTGGTTTTAAATTCTTTTTCTGTTTTCAAATTCTTTGATTTCTGCTCTTTATTTATGTCCTTGCTTTGGGTTCATTTTGCTTTATTTGTAACATCTTGAGGAGTGGAATCTTAGTCAAGTCTCAAATCCATAATCTTAAGATGAATATTTTGTGGTATAAATTTTCTTTTTCTCTCTCTTTCTTTTATTATTATTTTTTTAGAGAGGGAAGTAGGAGGAGGGGCAGAGGGAGAGAGAGAGAAAGAGAATCTTAAGCAGGTTCCATGCCCAGTGTGGAGCCTGACTCAGGGCTCGATCTCAAAACCTTGAGATATGACTGGAGCCCAAATCAAGAGTCAGACACTTAACCAACTGAGCCACCCAGGTGCCCCTATAAATTTTCTTTTAAGAGCTACTTTCACTACATCCCAAGATTTGATAATGCTATATATATTCATATTCCTACAGTTTGGTGTATTTTTTATTTCCTTTGCAACTTGTTCTTTGATCCATAGATTGTTTTAGGAATATGTTAATTCAGTTTCCAAGTGTTCTTAACATACTTTCCTCTTATCTTTATGTTGATGTCTAGTTTGATTTTATTATGGTCAGAGAACATACTCTATATATACTCTTTTAAATTTGTCAAGATTTGTTTTGTGCTCCAGAATATATCTGTTTTGGGGAATTTTCTGTGTGTTCTTGAAAAGAATATGCATTCTGTTGTAGAGAGGAGTGTTCTGTAAATGCCAGTTTGATTCCGTTGGTTGATGTTATTATTTATTTCTTTTATATCCTTTCTGGTTTTCTATGTGGTGGTGACTAAGATAGGGATATTGAAGTTCCCCACTTACTTGTAGGTGTGTTATTTCTTTTTTCAGTTCTCTGAATTTTTGCTTTGTGTATTTTGAACTTGTGTTATTTTGTGTATACACAGATTTGAATTCTTGTATGAATTCTTGGTAAGTGCATCCTTTTATCATTATGTAATACTCTTCTGTCCCTGGTGCTTTTCTTGCTCTGAAGTGTATTTTATGTGATATCCATCAGCTCTTCTTTTCATTCATGTTTGCCTGGTATGTCTTTTCTCATCCATTTTCTTTTAACCTACTTGTATCATTATATTTGAAATGAGTTTCTTGTGAAACAGCATATAGTGGAGTCACTTTTTTTATGTGTCACTCTGCCAGTTTAGTGTATTTGCATCATTACATTTACTGTAATTGATATGTATATTAGGACTTAAGTGTGTTATAACTTCTATTCCCTTTATTTTTCATTTTTCTTTTCTGACCTTTTTATGGATTACTTGAATATATTTTACTATTCCATATTTTACTATTTTCTTTATAAAGTGATTTTATTTTTTGGTTTTTTTTTTTTTTAGGGATTGCTCTAGGGAATACTGTATTATATACAAAACATTACATTGTACTAGTGAAGATATTTTACCACTTAAAATGAATTGAAATATTTCCAAATTATTTAGGTCCCTTCACTCTCTCCCATTTATAATTTAGGTTTTGTTTTGTTTATTTAAGATTTTAGTCATTTATTAGAGAGAGCATGGGCCAGGGCAGGGGAGGGGAGGGGGCGGACAGGGCAGAGGGAGAGGGAGAAGCAGACTCCTGGCTGAGCAAGGAACCTGATGTGGGGATGGATCCCAGGACCTGAGCCGAAGGCAGACACTTAGCCAACTGAACCACCCAGGCGCCCTGTAATTTAGTTTTCTTAAGTATTACCTCTGTATACATTGAGAACCATATCAAATAGTGTTATTTTGATTTCAGCAGTCTAATTTTAAAAACTCAAGAGGAAAAGAGTGATCTATTAATTTACCCATTATTTGTTTTTTATTGTTCTTCATATCCTGGTGATAATCTTCTGTCTACTTTGTTTGATGTTTCTATAGCTACTCCAGCTTTCTTTACATTAGTGTTAAGATACTAACTCTTTTTTCAACTTTTTAACGTATCACTTTATATTAGGCAGCATATAGTTGTGTCTTAAAATGTCACAATCTCTGCCTTTACGTGGGGTATTTAGACCAGTTACATTCACTGCAGTTATTGCTATGTTTGTTCCTGATTTTTTTTTTCTGCCTTATTTCAAATTAAGTGTTTTGTGTGTGTGTAATTCTATTTTGTTTCTTTCCTTTGTTGGATTACTAGTTGTTACTCTTGTTTTACTGATAATTTTAGGATTCAAAATGTATATCTTTAATTTGTCTTAGTCTGTCTCAAGTAATATTATACCACTTCACATACAATATTAGTACATCACAGCAATAATATCCATGCCATTTACTGTCTTGATCTTTTGTTCTTAAACATTTTACATTGACGTATATTAAATATCTAATTGTATTCTGGTTTTCCTTTAAACAGGATTCCTTCCCTCTTGTTAATTGACACATTCATTACCTTACATATTTAGCTTTTTTTTTTTTTTGGTGAGAGCATTTTTAAGTTTTATTCTCTTAGCACATTTTAGTTATACAGTAGAGTGTTAGTGGCTAGATTCTCCCTCAGACCTTACTCATCTTACAGCTGAGAGTTTGCATTCTTTTACAACCTCTCCCTATTTTTCTGCACTCTCCAGCTTCTGTCAACCAATATTTGTAGCTTTTCCCATTTTCTCCTCTCTTCTTTCCAGTACTACACTTGTGTGAGGTATTTTCCTTTAGTCCCTCATGTCTTTTAAACCCACTTTGATATTTTCTGTTCCTTTTCTTTTTTTATTTCTAATGGGAAAGTTCTTTGAATATAACTTTGTGTTTTCTAATTCTTTCCAGTTATGCCACATCTGGTGCTTAGCTTTTCCATTGACTGTAATAGCGGTTCTGGCCTTACCCCCAGTTCTGTTTCTGTCTGATACTGGGAAATGGTGTCCCTGGACACCTAGCCTGTATTTTGAGAGACCAGGGATACCTACTTTCCAGAGTATTGTTAATGGTTCCATAAGAGATTCTTTTGTGATGACACCTGGAAGTAAGAATGTCTTTGCTGTAATTCTGTATCCTTCAGAGAATATTTTAGTTTTGAGGCAGTAAACAATTTTGAAGGGACTATTGTAGGGGCAGTAGGATAGATAAGGATACAGGTATTTATTTAGTCTTGTTTGCTTGAGAGAGTTTGATTTAGTAAGGTGGGCCCAGGAATATGCATTTCTTGATTTTTTTGGTGATGCTAATAACAGCTGGTCTGGGGAATATATTTTGAGAACTGCTGGATTAGATGATATCTTGACTTTGGGCTCTGATTCCTTTACCTTGAATAAGGGTGTTTTCTAGCTTGGAGATCATTTTATTAACACTTAATAAAGTTCTATAACAATTTCGTTTGGTACCTAAGTAACCTGTTTAAAATCACTGCATTAATGTTTTATTTTAGTGATCATTCAGGATATGTTCGTCCAGTACCAGTGCCACGCAGTTTAAATAGTGATATTTCCTATTTTGGTGTTGGGGGCAAGCAGGCCGTTTTCTTTGTTGGACAATCAGCCAGAGTAAGTAAAAAGGTTTCTTATAAATGAAAGTTGATTAAAAATATTTTGAGGTTGATTCTGTCTAAGTGTGTTAACCAGTTTAACTTTTAGGAATTTTTAAAGTACTTTTTAATATTTAACAGATGATAAGCAAACCTGCAGATTCCCAAGATGTTCATGAACTTGTGCTTTCTAAAGAAGATTTTGAGAAGAAGGAGAAAAATAAAGAGGCAATATATAGTGGATATATTAGAAACAGAAAGGTATGATACATTTTAACTCATTAATTATAAAGTTGTTACTGTTGGACAGATGATAGAGACAAGAATTTTTTTTCGGTTTCTGTCCGAGATACTTACACTGTTGCTTTAAAAACTTGAAGCTGTGGCATTTTTAAATTTTAAATTTTTCCTTTAGTCATGTGAAAAGCAAAATTGACTGTTTACATGCTCTTTCATACTGGAAGCCTTCATGCTGGAAGCCACCAACTTGTCTCATAAAGCTAGCTTCCTGGAAATTGCTCATAAGATTGTAAACTTTTTTCCTTACACTGACATTGCATTTTTAAATCTTTTTTGGTCTAACAATTTCAAGTTAGAGTAGAAAACAGTTATAGGATAATAGGCTTTTAGGAAATCAGAGCTTCAGAGAAGTAAACGAGTGATTTATTTCTGTTAGAAATTTGCATTCAGATTCTAATTTTAGTGAGCAGAATGTTAACAAATTTGGGTTGTGGTGGTGAGTATATAGTATTTATTGTATTATTCAGCTTTTCTCCACTTGAAACATTTTAGAATTTTTTTAATGTTTTTAAAAATTATTATTATTTTTAAGTAGGCTCCGTGCCCAACGTGGGGTTTGAACTCACCACATGGAGATTTAGAGTCACATGCTATACCCACTGAGCCAGCCAGGTGCCCCTAAAATCTTTATTTTAAAGTAATTTCGAGCTTCTTAAATTCTTCCCTGATTCTAAAACAAGTTGTAAAAAATGTGTAGGAAACTTAAATAAAAATTGTCTCAAATTCTGGGAAGAAATTTCTAGTTGAATTTCTAGTCTAACTTTTTTATTATATGCTTACAGGGTTTTGTTTTTTGTTTGTTTTTTATTTTAATTCCAGTTTTGTTAACATACAATGTTATGTATTAGCTTCAGGTGTACCAGTATAGTGATTCAACAATTCCATGTATTACTCAGTGCTCATTGAGAGAAGGGTACACTTAGCTGAAACTAATGTAACACTGTAACACTGAAATTAAAATAAAACCTCCTTATTGGCATCTCGAGTTGGGAAAAAAGTGTACTCTTAATCTCCTTCGTGTACTTACTTTCTTAAAATATATTTATATTTTTGAGCCCACGTTTTTTAACATTTTGGGTATTTCTCCATTTTACGAAATATTTTTGTACACACACACTTTTAATAGGTTCATAGTATTTTGTCTGAATGTATTGTAATTTATTGTGTTGAGTATTTAACTTACTTAAAGGTTTTATTATAATTATGAATAAAGACACTGCTATGAATGTCTTTGCATAACATTTGGCCAGATTAGTTTTTCTTCATATAGGTTATAGAATTTTAAAAGTGTGACAATGAATTTGAACTTTTTAAATGTTCACGGTGTGGATTACAAATTGTTTTTCTAAAAGGTTAAACCCAAATCAAATACACTCCCCAAAACAGTTTATGGAAGTGCCTATCTGATACTTTCCTTGTTTTTTAAAAAGTGGAGTGGAGGGAAAGGCAGCAAAATGCTGGCAGTTTGACAGGTGAAAATAATACCTTTATGAAATGGGCTGAATTTTTTTTTTTTTTTTTTTGGTATTTTTAAGCCACTTTTTTTTGTATAACTTAGCATTCTCCTCTGTCCAGGAAATTTCTTCATTTTGCTCATCCCGCTTTTTCCGTTTTTAAATTTGTCACATTTATTACACAATTTACACGTCTTATTATGTTTACATAATAGTATTTCATCTTTTTCATTTTATGTTACCGTCACAAAGCCCTATAAGGTATATTTGTGGAAATATTTGCCATGTCAAAACAAGTGAAAAATAGGAATTGAGAATTTAATAAGTGATTTTCAAAACTGTATAGGTATTATAAAGCTTGGATAGAACTAATATTTCTTGGGTCATCATTTCTGCAATTTTTTCCTGTGATTTGTGCTTAATTTGTGCCAAGAAACATCTCATGGGTACTGATGGGCCCCGGTCCTTTTCTTTTTTCTGACCAGTCTTTTCCAGCCTACTTTTTGTCTTCTCCAACTGTTATACACAATCTTGTGTACAGAGTTGGTGGTTCTTGATTTACAACCAGGAGTCTTGCTTTTTCTAGGGGGCAGTATATAGGCCACTTAATACCAGCTGTTCTCAAATCTGTGTTTCTTGTCAAGACTTTTAAGATTGAGACGTTGAATCAGGCTGGACTTCATTGAGGAAACAAATCATTCTAGACGCTTCAAACAGAAAAGCATTTAATAAGGGGAATTAGATGCTTGCTTGATTATTTGAAGGACTAGGAATGAACTCTTCGCTCAGCCTCATAGAATACTGAGACACTCCAAATTGACCTTCAAGGGATGCTGCAACATCTGCTATAATCATGTAGCTGGAGGACCACCACTAGATCAGGAATTTAGAAACACCCTGCCTCATCTGTGATCCAGGAGTTGTAAAGGTCTTGCTGGCACAGTTCCTCCAACACCAAAACACAGACCTTTTGACTATAACCAGTGCTGTATCAGTGTTAACACTTGCAGCCGGAACCTGGATGTCAGTTGTTCAGTACCTTGCATGATAACAGAAAACATTCAGGAAATCTCAGGAAATGGCCTTTGTCTCATTTACCCCTTCTAAATCTTTCGCTACTACATCTCATTGGTGAAACCTAATTTGCATCCACAACCTAAAGTGTAAGGGAGTCTGAAAAGTAGACTTTTGGCTTTCCATTCTCTGCAGTCCAAGAAGGGACAATGAAAGGTGGGATGAATGGGTGCTGAATACCAGCTGATCGTATCTGGCACACTCATTTCCGATTTCAGTTAGATGCTTTTCCCCAGATGTTCCATGAATATCTCACTTTTGGTACATCTGAAATCAAATACTATCTACAAACCTTTTCTGTTCTTTCCTCTTCCCAGTTTTCCCCCAACTACCCTTCGCAATTAACAGCATCCCCTGGCCAAGTAGTTAGTAATTGTAATCCTTGGTAATTATTCATCATTCAGTTCTGTCTTTTAAAATAGTTTTTCATCTACCCTCTCTTCCATCCATTTTCACTGCTTGATTCAGCCATTCCAGACTCCTCTTTCATCATTATTTATCATATACTTTAAACTACCTTGTTTGCCTTATACTCTCAAAGGCTTCATGTTCTCATTGGACTGGAATGTTCTAGTCATGTGCTGGGTAAATGTCACCCTCTTTTTAACTCTGTAGCTCTTGGTTCATATCTTTATAATGGCACATTGTTTTGTAATCATTTGTTTCTCATCTATCAGAATTTGTAGGGAAGAAGGGCACTGGTCTTATTTAACTCTATCTTCCTTGTGCCCATCTTGAGTCGTAGAACTTAGAAGGTGCTCGATAAGTATTTGGTAATGAACGTGCATCACTAGTAAACTCAAACTAAACCACTAGCTCTCAAAGCTTATCAAATGTTACTTGTATACTGTATGTTGTAGCTGTAATATTAGTGTATAGGGATGCATTGGAATGGTTTTGGAGGGTTTGTTTTTATTTTTAAGAAGTGGTAATATATGTTTATTTAAAAATATCAACCAGTTTCCTAGATATAATTGTTTGATGTGTATCCTTAAAAGCTTTTATGTATATAGCAACATACATAGTATATACGTGCATATATATGCATGTAATTTCAACATATAAAGACTTAGAGTAAAAATCGAGACATTTGTAATTCTTACCTCAAACACTCCTTACTCTTTCCCGCTCCCCACTTCCCTTCTAAACAAGCTATAGATAATCTCTGAAAGTGGACTAGGGTCCAGGAGTATTTTATTCCCTCTTAAACACAGTGCCTTGGGCTAAGCCAGCTGGGTTCAGGCTATGTCCCAGTTTTCTGGAACAAGGAGGGCTGGGCATTTATTTGTCCTGACCAAGTTAAGTGATAGGTATCCCAAGCAAGGACTCATTCCATCCTAGGGTAAGTGTCCTCAGTTTTTTTCAGCATTTTTAAACTCAGTATATTTATATATATTGTTTTGTTTTGTTTCTTACCATTTATAATTCTAAAATTGATTTAATCAGCATTGTGATATAGGGTACTCCTGTATGTGTGCCAGTTTAGCAGTCTATGTTAAAACTATCCTGTTCTCACAGCATTGTCACATACTCAGCTAATTTGTCTTGGGCTATTTTCTTTCAAGTTTTTTGAAGCCTGTTGGTGAAACTAAGTGAGTCATATTAAAAGTTAATGTAGATGTTATTTGTATATTACAATTAAGTGTATCTAATCTGTTGTATTTATATTCACTCTCCTAGCCATCTGATTCTGTTCACATTACAAATGATGATGAAAGATTTCTACATCATCTTATCTTAGAGGAGAAGGAAAAAGATAGCTTTACTGCTGTGGTTATCACAGGAGTACAACAAGAACATATACAGTACTTGAAAAATTATTTCCTTCTTTGGACCAGACAGTTAGCGTAAGTAATTACTTGATTCAGGACATGTTGCTATGTATTCTTTTTAAGACAGAAAATATTTAGAAATACATTGAAACCTCTTGGCTGCGTGCTTTGCTTCTGTCTCATTTCCTTCCCTTCAGTGCAGTAACCAGTACTCTAATGTTGGCGTTAAAACAGTTCCCAATTCTGTAACTATTTATTGATCACCTGTAGCATATTGGTCATTATTTGAGGGGCAGGCTTTTAAGACCTATGATAAAATTTAAAATAAACTTCAGAATTTATCAAATTCAGTACCATCACTTTTTTTTTTTTTAAATATTTTATTTATTTATTTGACAGAGATAGAGACAGCCAGCGAGAGAGGGAACACAAGCAGGGGGAGTGGGAGAGGAAGAAGCAGGCTCATAGCGGAGGAGCCTGATGTGGGGCTCGATCCCATAACGCCGGGATCACGCCCTGAGCCGAAGGCAAGACGCTTAACCGCTGTGCCACCCAGGCGCCCCAGTACCATCACTTTCATATTCCCCTTCCGTGCTGCTTCTCTATAACACCTATCCTAATCTTCCATACCATGTATTTTCATTTTTTTGTCTGCCTTCCCCCATTGGAATGTCTTTTGTTATGCACTGCTATATCCCTAGTGTTTCCTGTTAAATAGTAGATGCTTAACAAATGAATGCATGAAATCTATTAAAATAATATATGCAAATGTGCCCATATGACATATTAATAGTACTGAAAATAAATCTTTGTATATTATTCCAGGAAAATTTTTAGAGGGTATAACATATTCCGTTAGAGCAAATCATTAGAATATTTAATGATTCTTAGTTTTTTTTCTATAGTTATATAGCAAATACTATTTACTGGATTGTTTCAGTAATTTGCATTAGTCCACATTACTGAGTCTTACAAAAATGGGTACATCTGCACGAAATTAACTTTTTTTTTTAATAAGATTTTATTTTTAAGTAATCTCTGCTCCCAACGTAGGGCTCTAACTCAAAACCCTGGGATCAGGAGTTGTATGCTCCACCAACCGAGCCAGCCAGGTGCCCCCAAAATTCACATTTTTTAAACAGTATTTCTTCACATTTACCCAAAAGGTTAGCACTTAATTGTGGTTATTCTTTATTTTATTTATAAATGTATGCTGACAGTTTACATTTTTTTCTTTTATAGGAAAATAATTTTATTTTAGTTAATTTTATTTTTTTATTCTTAAGATTTTTTTTGAGAGAGTGTGAGAGAGAGCACAAGCAGGGGGAGGGTTAGAGGGAAAAGCAGGAAGCCCAATGTGTAACTTGATCTCAGGACCCTGGAATCATGACCTGAGCTAAAGGCAGACATTTAACCGACTGAGCCACCTAGGTGCCCAGAAAATAATTTTATCTTAGAAGTACCTTGTCTCTTGCGGAATATTGATGTTTATTGACTGTAACCCAATAATTTTAAATAAGACTTGTGAATTTTTATTCTCTAAGTCTGTATTTCATTAGCTATTTTGTAATTATTTCTTTTAACCAAAGGAACTCAGTGTACATAGCACATTAGAATATAATCTTGTTCTAACAAAGAATAACATATTATTTTAACCGTTCTTTGAAACCTATCTGTTAAGCTAATTATAACATTCTTTCTGCATGTATTATTGTAACCTTACTGTTGATTATGATGTTAACAATTTTGAGGTGCCCGAAGAAAGATCTGAAGGTTTTCAGTGATTTCCTTTTATCTCAGTATTTTAAAGAGTAGCTACGATAATTTTTTAAAATAAAATTCATACAAAGGAATATTGAAAATTCCTGTTTGAAGAGTAATGATAGATGCAGTGTGTTCTAGCCATGAATAATCTCACCAAAATATCTGTTAAAACTTTAGTAGTAAGAGTTCTGATTGGTAATTTTTGAAGGGATGATGTTGAATTTATTAGTTTTGTTTTGGGAATGTTGGGGTGGTATTGTCTTGATGCTGTAGGAGAGAAGGGATGAGAGTTACAGAATGATATTCTCATGTTGAGGAGATAATTTAAAGATATCTAATCCTACGTACTCCCTGATATTTAAGTCCTTTCTAGAACATTCCTGACAAGTAGAATTATAGTGTCTTGCCTTCTGGTTTTAATTTTTTTTTTTTTTTAAGATTTTATTTATTTATTTGACAGAGATAGAGACAGCCAGCGAGAGAGGGAACACAAGCAGGGGGAGTGGGAGAGGAAGAAGCAGGCTCATAGCGGAGGAGCCTGATGTGGGGCTCGATCCCATAACGCCGGGATCACGCCCTGAGCCGAAGGCAGACGCTCAACCGCTGTGCCACCCAGGCGCCCCTGGTTTTAATTTTTTTGATAAACTATACTTTTGGGAGGTATAAACTATGTGGGCTTTTTATGTTGGAAGGGTCTAGATTGTAGTCCACCTCTCAAACTAGTTCTATAACCTTAAAGTATATAAACCCCTTGCATCCCAATTTCTGTACCTATAAAATGGGTGTAGTAATACCTGCATCTTAGGATTGTTTTTACCATTACATGGGATACTGTATTTAAGAATGCTTAGTATAGGGGTGCCTGGATGGCTCATTTGGTTAAGCATCTGACTCCTGATTTCCACTCAGGTCATGATCTCAGGGTTATGAGATCAGGCCCCACACCAGGCTCCATGCCTGCTTGAGATTCCCTCTGACTTTCTCTCCTCTTCCCCCTGCATGTCTCCCCCACCTCCAAAAAATGCTTAGTGTAGTGTTTAGCACCTACCAAATAGTAGTTATAAAAATTTTTTTGTAGATTATTATATGAACTGTAATTTTATGAATTAAATTGAATTAAAAGTATAAAGTTATTTTTCTGTATTTTAGGCATATTTATCATTACTATATTCATGGCCCAAAAGGAAATGAAAAACGTACATCAAAAGAAGTTGGACCTTTCAACAACATTGATATTGAAGTAAGATAAAATTCTTTCTTAGAATATTACAGATTATGAGGTATCTGTTCCAGTTCCAGGTGACTCTGGATAAGAAAAATCAGTCAATTATTAGACAACACCTCTCTCCCTGTGTTTCTCCATAGTACTTTGGCAATTTGATATTTAAGTATAGAGATCATTACTAAATGTATGTGGTTTTTGAACCTTTATTTACTATAGTATTTGATTTCTCTTTTTCCCCTGTCTTCCATAGAGATATGAGTAGTTGCTGAACATCATGTCTCAAAGCAGGGAGAAAAAGGGATATAAATGTTTCTCTTTGTTTATAGAAGTCTTATGATGACAAAGTGAGATTTAGAAGCACAGAACATTTGACTATTGGGTTCTCAGTTTCCTTGCCCACACATTGGAAAGAATTTCACATTATCATTGTTCCATGTCCTACCTCTAAGCATGAAACCTTATATGCACTCCTGAGTTATCTGTTCTTCAGCTCTGCTTTGCTCTTTCTTTGCTTACGTTCTGTTTTTTTAGTAGTATATTATATTCGTTATAGAGATGCTACTTAATGGTTATTTAACCCATATATAAATATATATATATTAAGCTATATGATTACTTGTATAAATACAAGTTTTTGCCTATTCTGTTGTTGGATCATAGTTGAGAACAAAAGTAAATTCATCATAGAATTTAATTATTTTTGTTTTATTTTTATTTTAGATTTCTATGTTTGAAAAGGGGAAGGCACCTAAGATTGTCAACCTAAGGGATATAGAAGATGACATGCAGACGTTGTATATAAACACAGCAGCTGATAGTTTTGAGTTCAAGGCTCATGTTGAAGGAGATGGTATAGTGGAAGGGATTATTCGATATCACCCTTTCTTATATGATAGAGAAACTTACCCCGATGATCCATGCTTTCCATCAAGTATGTTAATCTGTTATCTTAGCTACAAAATGTGAAGTTGTGATTTAGGATTTTTTAACTATTATTAGTTGGACTGTTAAGCCTAGATAAAATAAAACTTTTTTCCTTATGCGTATCTTAGGTATTTATAATTTTTATAATTCTTGATTTTTGTGTGTATTCATTTCCAGGTGAATAAAGCATTGGCTTTAAAGAACATTACATATTCTTTTCTCATGGATTTCTTACTGAACTTTTAGCTATGTACTGCATATTAATCCTTAAATATTCCCCATATTGTCTTCCCATTATCTTTGTAGGTATTTATAAAGAAGCTTTAAACTTTATATAGCCGTACCTGTTTTCTCTTTATGCTTTCTGATGTTGTCTTGCTATGGAAAGCCTTCTTACACTTCAGATTATAAAAAGATCCTGTAGTTTTATTTTTCATCATTTTATGTGTAAATCTTTAATGCACTTACAATCTCCTTTTTTGTATGTACAGTGAGGTGGGGTTTTGACTTAATATTTTGCATGTGAGTGTTTCGTTTCCTAGCACCAGTTACTGAACGTTACTATTTTTTAAATGGTTTGAAATATTACTCTCATAATAATATTAAGTTCCCATAAATACATAAATCTGGATTCTTTACTATAAGGCATTGATCTGTTTTATATTTATATACATGAGTAATGATACTCTTGTAGCTTTATACCATGAATTGATATCTGTAGGGTAGGAAACTCACTTTTTTTTTTTTTTTTTGAGAAAATTCCTAATCTTTTGCTCTTCTGCATAAATTTTGGAATCACTTTGTACATTCACTTTTAAAAATCCTAGTGGAATTACTGAAATTGCACTCAATTCATAGATTAACAATATTAAACTTTCTCATTCAGAATACTTCCTTACTGTATTTTTGGTCTTATGGGTTCTGGAACCAGATTTCCTAATTTATATCCTGTCTTTGCCACTTTCTACTTTGTAAACTTTGACAAACTACTCCTTATTTGCATTTCTTTATCTGTGAAATGGGAGGTAATCTCTTTCCTTATAGAGGTATTGTGAATGTTAGATAAGAAACTGATGCAAATCCTTAGAATAGTGTCCAGCATTGTTGAGTTAGTGCTCATACATGTTATTATTACTCAGTGGCTCTACCTCCCATGATTTTGCTGGCCCCTTTTTAATTTGACATTTGTAATTTTTGTGTGCTGTAGAAAAAAGATAAAGTTCTTCAAAGATACCTTAAAATAAGAACCAGCAAGTTGAGTGATCCAGAGGGGTTCTGTAAAAGCAAAGTGATTTGGTTTGATAGAAAGGAACTTATTTGTGTTTTTTGGGGGGTGGTGAGAAGGGTTTATTTTGTGTGGGTACCTTAATACCAAAATAACTAAGGTGTTACTGCTTCAGGATCATAATGTTTGATCCTAATTTGTTTGGGTATATGAAAATGTATTGGTAAGAAGCATAAAAATGTTACAGACTATTGTGCTAATTATGTGTTTGATGCTTTGTAGTGTTATAATTCTAGCTGTGTATCACCTGAATCTGATCTTTGAAAAGTTAGTTTAGTAAATTAAATTTAGTATTATTAATTGATTTGTTCAAACTAGGCAAAGTTGTTGCTACTAGATACTGTAGATTTCCCAGGTGACTTTTATGTGAATATAATATGTTGGTTCTGACAGAATTGTGGAACTTGTATTTGAGGTACAGGATTCAAGCTTCTATATTTGTAGGGAAGAGGGATTCTGCTATAGGGCATAATCTCTGCATGTGTGACCCTTTTACTGTATAAATAGATTTTAAAGATTGCAGGCTCAGTAGCTAGTGTAGTACCCCTAACACAGATTGATAAGTATATAAGTAACTATATATTGACATAAATCAGAAACACCCATTGGTAATGTGGAACCACTTTGGAAATCTGCCTATCTGAGAGCAAACAGAGTAAAGCTGTTACTAAGTTTTGTAGAAAGCAATGTGAGAGATCTTAGGAGCTTTTGTTACAATTTCTCTGAAGCAATGTTAATATGAGTTGGTTACTCAGTGGTAAAAATTGCACAAATTTTATAGCAATAAACAGTGCTCCACTCATGCCTTTGCTTTAGAATTGAAAGAGGAAGATGATGATGATGATTGTTTCATACTTGAGAAAGCAGCAAGAGGGAAAAGGCCTATTTTTGAATGTTTTTGGAATGGACGGCTAATACCATATACATCTGTTGAAGAGTAAGTTTTGACTTTTGCTGAAATTACATTGTTTTATAAATCTAATCTTTTACTAATTATAATATTAATATTTTGTTCTGTTCAAGCTTTGACTGGTGTACTCCTCCAAAGAAGAGAGGGCTTGCACCAATTGAATGTTACAATAGAATATCTGGTGCATTATTCACTAATGACAAATTCCAGGTCAGCACAAATAAACTGACTTTTATGGATCTTGAGCTAAAATTGAAAGATAAGAACACCCTTTTTACAAGGATTTTAAATGGACAGGTATGATTTTAAATATCAATCTTGCATATTTGCATATGTTCTATTTTAAGTACAGTGAAAGTCACAAATATAGATTTGTACTGATAATTTACATGCTTTATTAAATCAAAAGAATATGTATATAAATTTTCTTCATGAGCATTTATGTGTTGACATTACTCAAAAATGTCAAACTGATTAGACGGTGTTTGGATAAAATTTACAGATCTTTATTTAGATCTTAATGTCAAGACCTTGACAGTGAGTAGAAGCTACCGAAGCATGTCGATTTGATGAGAGCATATGAGAACAGCATTATATACTACGAGGGCTATATGTTGAGGTGCAGTATAAAAATTTGGTAGACTTAATTTTTTTAATGATTAAGATACTGGTTTTCCAACTGCAAGTTACAAAAATTTAAGGTGAAATCATTTTTAATGTCCCATTTTCATTTGGAAATGGTATATTAATGGAGTAAGGTATATAGGAAGAAATGAATTTATTTAGCTTTATGCATTATCTTCCACGAGAGCGTGTAGTGTGGAGATTTTCTTCCTTACTAATTCTCTTAAAGACAGGCATTAAACAACTTATGCTTGAGTATAAATCTCTCTGTACTATCTCCCAACAGGGCAAAAAACTATAAGCAATAACACATTTTCTTATGTATTATTAGAAAACAGTTTTCATTTCATGTTTTAACTGTTTTGAATAGGTAAACCGTATGTGTAATACATAACTAAAAGGAAAAATGTGTTTTGATAGCAGTGTTTCTCAACTTTTTTTTCATTATCATCTTCATAAGGAGCTTTTTAGGCTTTTTTCCCCCTAGTTATTCCCCCAGTGATATTTTCATACTACAGATATACTGTATATGTGTTTACTATATATATGTACATAGTAAGGGATACATATATATATATGTATATAGAAAGGGATTTTTATCACCTTGTTGAGAATGTGTCTGGTTCAGAGCGAGAAGCCTACTGCTTACCCTTTTCCCATAACCAGCTAGTTCTCTTTCTCCTAGGCAGCTAGTGTTCATCATTTTTGGTGTGGTTTAGGATTTATACAAGGGAAGCAAAGCTTTGTTACTGGTAGTAACCATTGAGACCTTGGTTCCGAAGATGATAGCAAAGATTTTCTTTCTTAGCAATGCTTCTGTTAGAAATCTAAAATTGTGTGAGGAAAAAGCTCTAGGAACATGTTCTAATTTTTTATTAGGTTTTCTGAGCGTGGGGGTATGTGGAAGGAAAAAAGGAATGAATGACAGTGTCTATGGTTATATTTGTTTACTAGTTGCTATATTTCATACAACATTAAATTAATTTTTTTTTCTTTTACAGGAGCAGCGAATGAAAATTGACAGAGAATTTGCCTTATGGCTGAAGGACTGCCATGAAAAGTATGACAAACAGATAAAATTTACATCTTTTAAAGGAGTAATTACACGTCCTGATCTTCCTTCTAAAAAGCAGGGCCCCTGGGCAACATACTCAGCAATAGAATGGGATGGAAAAATATACAAAGCAGGACAGCTGGTAGGTTTAACTTATTTCTAGATTCAGTTTTTAATAGAATTTAAAACTATATTAGATGTATTAGAATTTAACAAAATAATGCATGTATTTGGCTCCTCGGAGCCAGGAAGGAATGAAAAGGTCAAACTGATTTTGATTGCATAATTTAACGTGGCAATTTTTAGAAATCTTTTTTGTTCCCCCACAGTCTCAATTAGCAAGGTTTTTAATCTTTTTCTTGCACTAAACTTTACTCAAATGCAGATTCTTAATTTTTTATGTGATATGAAGTAATGAGTGTTTTACTGAATTTTTATTGAGTACGTGCTGCTTGTAAGTCTGCTTGTTGACTGTATTATGGAGAATGAAGAGATCTAGGAGAGGTCTTTTGTCCTTAGGGATATTATAGTCTAAAATCAGATATAACCTAAACATAAGTAATGGTGAATGAGAACCTAATAAGTGCTATGGAAAGAGGATGAATGCTGCTTTGGCAGTTTGGAAGGAGAAGAGAGGATTTTCTGACTTTGGATGGGCCTGGGAGAAGAGCAAATCATGAAATTCTTTGGGCAAGAAGTGGCATTTGTATGGACCTTGAAAGAAGTAGAGGCTTGGGTGTTCGTACAGATATTACAGAGGTCGGACGGTGTCCATTTACTCTGTAAATTCAAGTCATCATCATATACTTAAAGCCTTGGAATTAGATGTGATCGCTAGAGAGGTAGTGCATGTAGCTAGAGCCTGGCTTTCCCAACATACAGGGGGCTTAGAATGAAAAGGATAAGCTAGCCAAGGAAAATAAAAGGGATAAGCTGATGAGATACAGGGAAACTAGGAGAACCTGGTATCCCTGAAGTCAAGTGAAGAGTTCCAAGGAAGAGGAATTTGACTTTTGTCAAATTCTCTACAGTTTTTGAGTAAGGTGTTTACTTTCTCAGAGACCATAATCTGAGCACAGACAACGATACAGGGGAGTACAGTAGTAAAGTTGGATTGCCCTGCAATCTATTGTATGCGAAGGAAATAGCTTAGAAACGAGCTGAAAAAGTAGATGGTGAATAAACTCTGGTGGTCCCTTGTGGGGAGTTTCTGAATAGACTAATGAAAATTATCCTTAGATTTTTAAAGCCGAGTGAGGGAAAGAAATACCATAGGCAAGCTTTAAGCTAGTTTGTTTGAAAGAAATAACTTGTCAGAGTTTGTAATTACTGTTCATAGTCTGAAAGCAAGATTTTATGGGGAAAAAAGGGTTTGAGGTATGTTGGTTTTCATAATTGACTTAGAAGGATTTATGGACCTTTTAGACAACATGTATAGCTATGACATTTTTGTATGAAGAAACCACTGTGTGTTTACAAAGATTTGTTAAGAGTAAGTGGAAAACTTATACAAGTAAATAGAAATAAATATAACTTTATTAGAATATTAGGATGCTTTTTTCAGTAATTTTTCTGATACCGAGTTTTTCCTTTGGGTGAAATAGTTCTGTGAAATAGTTACTAATATTAAGCCTGTTTTAGTAAATACTAAAAGCCTTTTTTCTAAAAACTGAACATTAGGTCAAGACAATCAAGACACTTCCTCTCTTCTATGGAAGCATAGTAAAATTTTTTCTTTATGGTGATCATGATGGAGAAGTATATGCCACAGGAGGAGAGGTTCAGATTGCAATGGTAAGATAGCAAGTAATAAAAAATTTTTATTGAAAGTCTCTTGGTACTGCTTACTTTTGTTTAATGCTGAAATAAAGATACAATATTTTGTATTTTGCGTTTGGTTTTTCTGTTGGATAAAGTATTGTTAGCATGAATTTTTATATTTCTTGTTTGGGTGTTTTAAATAACCTGTAGAGCTTAATATCTGTATAATATCTGTATGCACACATAAAATATGTGTATGTTATTTCTAGTTGTCAAAGTAATTTTGTAAAACATTTTGTAAATTTGTAAAACATTTCATCCACATTGGAGTAAAAATTGGAGCCAGAATTCTTTCTCAAGAACGAATAGAACTCCAAAACTAAAATGGGTTTTATCCTTCTACCATGTTCTTGTTAATATTTGAATGATATTTAATTGTGACTAAGGAGGTTACATGAAAAATAGAAATAAACATTGTGGTATAATGTAGTAATAGCTATTATGGTTTATATACTGAATTAGGGTAAAACATGTTTCTTCCAAAGAAGCAAGTTTTCATGCAGCCAAATTTGAATAGTTTTTTTTTTGTTTTTGAAATGTTGATACAAATTTTTTTATTCAGGAACCTCAGGCGCTGTATGATGAAATAAAAACTGTGCCAATTGCAAAGCTCGATAGGACAGTTGCTGAGAAAACTGTGAAAAAATATGTAGAAGATGAAATGGCAAGGTAATTCACATTTCAAAATGCAGGATAAGAATAACAAGAAACTAAAAAGTGAATTGTAGTGCTTTTAACTATTCTTGAGTATGTTGTTATGGACACATAATAAGACATTTGTAGTCTTAGATTTATATATTGTGATGAACTTCTTGCTGTTAAAAAAGAATGAGAGCTCTGCTTGTAAAAACAGAATCCTATATTTGTTTTATATAAAATTTCCTCCTTTTTCTATATCTAAAGTGTTATTGTTACAGGCACTATGAATCCGGTATGTTAGAAAACAACTTGGTTTGACCTACAACTAGAAGAAAATTATAGTGACTGTTGAGAGGTAAAGATTAGTGCAAGAGAAGTAAAAGAAAGTAGAAAAACAAAACTACAGCTCTTGTTTTATTATTTTTTTAAGGTTTTATTTATTTATTTCACAAAGAGGAAGGGAGGCGTGAGAGAGCACAAGCAGGGGGAGCTGCAGGCAGAGGGAGAAGCAGTCTCCCTGCTGAGCAAGGAGCCGAACACGGGGCTCCATCCCAGGACCCTGGGATCATGACCTGAGCCAAAGGCAGATGCTGAGGCGCCCCTGTTTGTACCTCTTGTATAGCTAATGATGCAGTCATTTTGATTCTTAGTGAATCTCACTAATAATTATTCTATTGAAAGTTTATCTTATCTTTCAAAGGTAACTTGTATTATAAAAGAGCAGAAAAACCAAAAAAAAATGGACAATTCCTGACAATTCCTGGCTCTTAATACAAAGAGATTTTGTATTACTGTTTCAGTAGACAGTAATGGTTAGGGAGGAAAAAATTTTTAGATTATTAATCATACAGAATTTTAGCTTTAACCTTTCAAAATATATCAGAAATAAACATTAAAGTTTCCAGTGACTTCTGTTTATCTAATTAAGACCATAATTAACATAGTTCATGAAACATTAATATACTGGTTTCATAATAGGCTCCCTGATAGATTGTCAGTAACTTGGCCTGAAGGAGATGAATTATTGCCAAATGAGATTAGGCCTGCTGGAACCCCCATTGGTATGTTTTTTTTCTTCCTTAATGCTGAAAAAATACTTTTTGTGTGCTTTATGTATTTAATATGTAAAAGACCATGACAAATTAAAATGCAATGTTAAGACCTAGCAGCCTCATCCCTTTTTTTGGGTGTAACTAAGACATTCTTATTTTAAATTTTGGACTGATAGGTGCATTAAGAATTGAAATACTGAATAAAAAAGGGGAAGCAATGCAAAAGCTTCCAGGAACAAGTCACGGAGGGTCAAAGAAACTCCTGGTTGAGCTCAAAGTTATATTACATTGTAAGTATGCAAACAAATTTGGATCTTTAATATTGTTCTCAAATGTGTAATGCAGGTTTTAATATTTACATATAATTATTGATCTAGCAATCTGATAGACACAGTAGATTTAAGGTCAGGATTTCAAATGTGTTATGACTAATTTTTTTTAATTGATACTTTTCTTAGTTTTTGGTTTTTTAACTCTATTCTGAATTTTCCCAAGTAGGTAACTGTGAACTAAAATAAGATACAGTGTACATATGTATAGGAATTTGTACTAGATAGGAATTCAGATTATAGATAACCCATAAAATCTATTGTAAATCCAAAAACTATGACTGTGAACCTGTGGGCTAGAAATACTTGCTTTAGATTATAGCCCTGGTAGAGGAGAACTGGGTATTCCTGCTCATCTTGTATTTCCCTAATTTGAATCATCTTGTTTCTTGTCCATTGTTTTTGTCTTGATGGGCTTTTGTATTTTTACTACTTACGTTTAATAATCTGTTCTGTCACTGTATACTTGTGTGTCTGTCATCCATGGATTTTAAAGACACAATGTTTTATTCAGTATGTGTTTATTTCCAACATTTAAAAACTAGTCAATGATCATTTATACTTCATATAAATGTGTTGTTAGGTATCTCAGCATTGAACAGTTTGACTAACTTATTTTATTGAAATACTTGCATTTTTGGCCTGTGTGGCACTACTTCTCCAACTGTGTGTGTGTGTGTGTGTGTGTATGTGTGTGTGGCTTAAAACAACATTTATTAGAGTTCTGTAGATCATACATCCCAGATGGGTTTCACTGACTAAAAATCAAAGTGTCAGCAGTATTGAAGGGGGTGCCTGGGTCTCCTGGGTGGCTCATTTAGTTGGGTGTCTGCCTTTGGCTCAGGTCGATATCACAGGGTGCTGGGATCGAGTCCTGCAGTCGGGCTCCCCTTCTCTCTCTGCTGCTTCCCCTGCTTGTGCTCTCTCTCTCTCTCTCAAATAAATAAATCTGAGAAAAAAAAAAAAACCAAAAGTGTCAGTGGGATTGCATTCCTTCTGAAGGCTTTAGGGCAGCCTTGCCTTTTCCTCGTTCTAGAATCCTTGTTCTTAGCTTGTGGCTGGTTCCTCCATCTTCAAAGTCAGTAGTGTAGCATTCTCGAGTCTCTCTCTGACTCTCTGACCCTCCTGCCTCCCTCACCCCGTGTTATTATTTTTCAGTCAAAAATATTTTTTATTGTGTTAAAATATGTATAACAAATTTATTATTTTAACCATTTTAAGATATAAAGTTCATTGGCATTAAATACATTTATATCGTTGTGGAACCATTAACTGCTGCCCATCTCCAGAACTTTTATCATCATCCCATACCAAACTCAGTAGTGAACTAACTCCCCATTACTCCATCTCCACAATCTCCTGGGAATCATTGTTCTACTTTCTGTCTGTGCGACTATGACTGTTCTAGGTATCTCAAAAAAATACATGCAATCATATTCTAGTGTATGTATGTACCATATTTTGTTTATTTATCCATCGATGGACACTTGGGTTGCTTTCATGTACTAGGTGTTGTGAATAATGCCACTGTAAACATTGGTACATAAATACCTGTTTGAGTCCCAGATTTCAGTTCCTTTGGATATATACCCAGTTGTGGAATTGCTAGATCATATGGTAATTCTAATGTGTGACTTTTTGAGGAACTGCCATACTGTTTTTCACAGTGGCTGCACTGTTTTACATCCCCACAAGCAATGCACAAGTATTCTAATATCTCCACATCCTTGCTAACACGTTTTCTGGTTTTTTTTGGTAGAAGACATCCTAATTGGTGTAAAGTGATATTTTATGGTTTGTTTATTTATTTATTTATTTATTTATTTATTTATTTATTTATTTATTTATTTATTTTATGGTTTTGATTTGCATTCCCCTAATGATGAGTAAAGTTGAGCATCTGTTTGTGTGCTTATTGATCATCTCTCTATCTTTTTGGGAGAAATATCTTTTCAGGTCCTTTGCTCATTTTTTAATTGAATTGTTTTTTATTGTTGTTGAGTTGTAGGACTTCTTTATAGTTGGATAATCCTTATCAGATACTACTATATAATTTGCAAATACTTCCTTTTCATTCTGTGGACTGCCTTCTCACTGTATTGGTGGTGTTTTTGATACAGAAAATGTTGTAATTCTGCTTTAGTCCAATTTTTCTGTTTGTTTTTTTTAAAGATTTTATTTTTTTTTGAGAGAGCACGCATGTGCTGGGGGAGGGGCAAAAGGGGAGGGAGAGGAAGAGGGAAAGAATTCGAGGCAGACTCTCTAAAGCCTGATGTGGGGCTGGATCTCATGACCCTGAGATCACCACCTGAGCCGAAACCAAGAGTCGGACACTCAACCAACTGAGCCACCCAGGTGCCCCCAGTTTTTCTGTTTTTGCATATGTTGCCTTTTCTTTTGGTGTACTATCCAAGAAGTCATTGTCAAATCCAGTGTCAGGAAGTTTGTTTGTTTTTTTTTTTTTTTTTTGTCTAAGATTAGTTTTATCATTTTAGCTCTTACATTTAGTTCTTTGATTCATTTTAAGTTTAATTTATATAGATTAATTTCTTTCGAATGTGGATATCCAGATTTCATAGCACCAGTAATCAGAAACACTGTTCTTTCTCCATTGAATGGTCTAGGCGTTCTTGTCAAAAATCATTTGAACATACGTTCAAGGATTTATTTCTGGGCTCTCTCTGTCTCTTCTTATGCCAGTAACACACTGTTTGGATTACTGTAGCTCTGTAATAAGCTTGGAAAGGAAATGTGAGTTCTCTAACTTTCTTATTCAGGATTGTTTTGGCTGTTTGGGTCCCTTGAGAATCCAAATACATTTAGCATGGGTTTCCTATTTCTGCAAAAAAAAAATGGTATTAGGGTTTTGATAGGGATTATATTGCATTGGTAGATCAGTTGGATGTTATTGTCATCTTAACAATCCATGAACATGATTTTGTGTCATCCGAGTGTGCTGAATTTATTGACTGATAATAAACAAAGTCACTTGAGGGGCACCTGGGTGACACAGTTGGTTAAACATCCGACTCTTGATTTCAGCTCAGGTTGTGATGTTGGGGTCATGGGATTGGGTCCCATGTTTGGCTCCCCACTCAGTGCGGAGTCTGCTTGGATTCTCTCTCCTTCTCTCTAAAATAAATCTTTAAAAAAACAAAGTCACTTGATATAATCCTTTTTTAATGTGGTCATGTCACCTACTTGATGTATGTTTTGGTTTTGTTTAAGAATTGCTGTATTTTAATTCTGTTTGTTCAATTTCTAAGTCATTTACATAATTTCAAAGTGAGAAATAAATCTTAAGAGAAGTTATGTCATCCCTCTGTTTACTTCCTCCCTGTTTAGGTAGTAATTTTACTACTTTTTGGCTTACCTTTCCTGCTATAATGCTGAGCAGGAACAAATATATTATTTCTTACCCTTCCTTACAAAAAAGGTAGCATGTTATATATATATATATATATATGTTTTTACTCCTTCTTTCTCATAACAGTCAGCCATTAGATCTTAACAATTCTATATAAATAAACTGTGGTATTTTAGTCTTGAAAAGTCTTAAGGAAAATTATTTTTAATATCGAAACAAAATCATCTCTGATCTTTTGTACCAATTAATCTTATTTACAGATACATTTTTAAGAATTGAAATAAAGGAATTTTAATGAGCTGAATGAATAATTTTCATTATGCTGTTCACTTGCTTAGGATAGCTTCAGATCCTTTGATGAAGTTTCAAAACAATTTCTAAAAATGTACAACAAATAAAAATATTTGATGCCGGTGTGACATTTCATATTCATATTGTGTATTCAGTTTCTCAAGGTATAAATATTTCTTTTTTCTTTTTATTAAGCTTCAAATGGAAATAAAGAAATCATTTCACATATTAGTCAACATGGAGGAAAATGGCCTTACTGGTTTAAAAAAATGGGTGAGTTATTATTCTGAATGTTAAAAATGGTATCAGTATTATGTTGACTTGATTTTTAATTTCTCTTAATTTGTCCAGAAAATATTCAGAAGTTGGGGAATTATACATTGAAATTACAAGTTGTATTGAATGAAAGTAATGCAGACACTTATGCAGGAAGACCACTACCATCAAAAGCAATTAAATTTTCTGTTAAAGGTAAGTGAAACACTATATACCTACATATTATACTGAAGGTGGCATTTTAAATAAAGGGAGAACAGATAGATAGGTAATTCAATAAAAGATGTTTGGCCAGTTGTGATCATCATTATCTTAAAATGGCTTTATGATTCTGCTTCATAATCATATTTCTTCAAGTTTTTATTTAAATTCCAGTTTTAATATGCAGTGTAATATTAGTTTCAGGTGTACAATACAGTGATTCAGCACTTCTGTACATCACTTGGTACTCATCACAAGTTCACTCCTTAATCCCCATTTAACCCATCCCCTTGCCTATTTAACCCATCCGCTTGCCCACCTCCCCTCTGGTAACCATCAGTTTGTTCTCTGTAGTTAAGAGTCTATTTCTTGGTTTGACTTTCTCTCTTTTTTCCCCTTTGCTTGTTTGTTTTGTTACTTTAATTCCACATGAGTGAAATCATATGGCACTTGTCTTTCTCTGACTGACTTATTTTGCTCAGCATAATAATCTCTAGCTCCATCCATGTCATTGCAAATTCATAATCATATCTCTTTAAAGTTTTGAAGGCATCATTGTTTTCTTCTGTTGGTGGTGGTAACATCTAAAGCTATTCTGATTCCTGACCTTTGCATGTGTGAGCTGTTCTGCCCACCACCCCCACTCCAGTCTTCCCTCTTCCCTGATGCCCAGCTGTGTGGAGAATCTTTTTTTGTTCTACTTTCTGAAATTTTTTTTTTCTTTTTAAAGATTTTATTTATTCGACAGAGATAGAGACAGCCAGCGAGAGAGGGAACACAAGCAGGGGGAGTGGGAGAGGAAGAAGCAGGCTCATAGAGGAGCTTGATGTGGGGCTCGATCCCATAACACCGGGATCACGGCCTGAGCCGAAGGCAGACGCTTAACCGCTCTGCCACCCAGGCGCCCCTACTTTCTGAAATTTTAAATTCTAGGAATTTTTCTTGAATTACTTTGATTTCCTACTCTGTTTTCTATATCATCTTGTATTAAGACAAGGACATCTTGACTGGTGTACTAATATTCTTTTTTCTACTTTCCATCTCTTGTTTTCCTGTGTTATGGGAGATTTCTTTAACATGACATGTTATTACACTTTCTATTGAATTTTTCCTTTCTGCTGTCATTTTCAAAGCATTCTCTGCCTGCTTCATGAATTCAGTATCTTTAATAATTCTCTGAGGGTATTAGTAATAGTGGTGGTCTTTTTTTGAAGCATTTAAACTTTATTTATAGTCTGTTTCCTCCATGTTGGTTTTTTTTTGTTTGTTTGCCCTTTCATATAGTAGATGCTGTCTTACATGACTAGTGATTTGCTTACTTTTAAATCATAGACATTTGAAAGCTTTTATTTCGTTTGGTGCGATTATGAGAATTTTTAGATTTTTCTCTTTTACGCTGTCTAGATTCCCCAAAGTAGAGCTTTCTAGTCTTCTTCTAGGAGGGTAAACACCTGGCTGCCAGCATTTTGGGAGCAAGCTGGGGAAGGCTGTTGGGGATTTCACAACTATATAATCTTTCAGTTGGTATTTTCAGCAAACTCATGCTTTTAGTAGTGCTTTGCCCCTCACTTCTTAGCCCTACTCTTTTACCTTCTTCAGAGAATAAGCCTTTTATCTGTTGCTGGGGCTGAGGAAGGCAGTTGACTGGTTCTCAGTATTGAGGGGTGGGGATCTAGGGAACTCTTCTTTCTTTCTTTCCTTTTTTTTTTTTTTTTTTTTTTTTTTAAGATTTATTTATTTTAGAGAGAAAGCACAAATGAGGGGAGAGGGGCAGAGGAAGAGACAAAATCTTAGCAGACTCTGTACTCCTCTGCATGTGGAGCCTGACATGGGGCTAGATCTCACAACCCTAAGATCAAGACCTGAGCTGAGATCATGAGTCGGGCACTTAACTGATTGATCCACCCAGGTGCCCCACCACATTCTTTGAGTAGCTGCAGAACACATTCCAGAGTATGGACATGCTATAGTTGAAGCATTTTTCTGTTGATGAGCATTTCAATCGTTTCCAATTTTTTGGCTATTGCAAACTGTGTTTCTACATGGAAAAAATTTATGCTGCTTTTTGTATGTGTGCTTGAAATTCTCTAGGGTGGGTAAAAAGTAGAATTGCCAAGCTGACATGTATATGCCTTAACGTTTTAAATATATTTACTGTCAAATAACTCTTCCAAAGGTTATGCCAGGGTACCCTCACCAACAGACCACGAAAGGTCTAGTTTCCTTATGCTCATTCCTGGCCAGCATCTGTATTTATCCTAGTTGGTGGTTAAATTATTTAATTATTAGATTTTGCATCTCTTCTCACTTTTCTTGGGCTCTCTGTGTCATCTTTGAAAACCTATTCATTTGCTGTGCCCATTTTAAATAGTTTAAAGGTGTGGTTCTCCGGAATGGGAGAATATATTTGCAAATGACACTACAGATGAAGGACTGGTATCCAAGATCTACAAAGAACTTCTCAAACTCAATACACGAGAAACAAATAAACAAATCAAAAAATGGGCAGAAGATATGAACAGACACTTTTCCAATGAAGACATACAAATGGCTAACAGACACATGAAAAAATGTTCAAAATCATTAGCCATCAGGGAAATTCAAATCAAAACCACACTGAGATACCACCTTACGCCAGTTAGAATGGCAAAGATAGACAAGGCAAGAAACAACAATTGTTGGAGAGGATGTGGAGAAAGGGGATCCCTCCTACATTGTTGGTGGGAATGCAAGTTGGTACAGCCACTCTGGAAAACGGTGTGGAGGTCCCTTAAAAAGTTAAAAACTGAGCTACCCTATGATCCAGCCATTGCACTACTGGGTGTTTACCCCAAAGATACAGAAGTAGTGAAGAGAAGGGCCATATGCACTCCAATGTTCATAGCAGCAATGTCCACAATAGCTAAATCGTGGAAGGAGCCGAGATGCCCTTCAACAGATGACTGGATTAAGAAGTTGTGGTCCATATATACAATGGAATATTTCTCAGCTATCAGAAAGAACGAATTCTCAACATCTGCTGCAACATGGACGGCACTGGAGGAGATAATGCTAAGTGAAATAAGTCAAACAGGGAAAGACAGCTATCATATGATTTCTCTCATCTATGGAACATAAGAACTAGGATGATTGGTAGGGGAAGAAAGGGATAAAGAAAGGGGGGGTAATCAGAAGGGGGAATGAAACATGAGAGACTATGGACTATGAGAAACAAACTGAGGGCCTCAGAGCGGAGGGGGTGGGGGAATGGGATAGACCGGTGATGGGTAGTAAGGAGGGCACGTATTGCATGGTGCACTGGGTGTTATATGCAACTAATGAATCATCGAGCTTTACATCGGAAACCGGGGATGTACTGTATGGTGACTAACATAATATAATAAAAAATCATTAAAAAAAATAAAAAAAATAAAAAATAAAGGTGTGGTTCTCAAATTTGACTTTCTATCTTAATCACCTGGAGAGCTTTTTAAGACACTAGTCTGTGGGGTATCACTCCCAAAGTTTCTGGGTTTGAGTGAGCCCTAGAATACATGTTTCTAATAATTTCTCAGGGGATGGCTGAAACTGTTTGACTAGAGACCACACTTTAAGAATAGCGGGTTTATAGAAGCTTTTCATGTATTTTGGATTTTAATCCATTGCTTATGTTGTACATATTTTCTCCTGTGGAGCATCTCTTTTAACTTTGTGTATTTTAACTAATAAGATATTTTAAACTTTACCAAATATATTCTTTCGTAGCTGTTGAGTACAGTAGTCCCCCCTTGTGTGTAGGGGATATGTTTTAAGACCACCCCCAGTGGTTCTCTTGAAACTGCAGATAGTAACAAATCCTAAATCTACTATGTTTTTTTCCTATATATGCATACATATAGTGAAATTTAATTTATAAATTAGGAACAGTGGATTAATAATAATAAAATAGAACAATTGTAACAATGTACTCTGATAGAAGTTACATGAATATGGTCTTTTTCTTTCTTAAAATATCTATTGTACTACTATACTCACTCTTCTTGTGATGATGTGAGGTGATAAAATGCTTGTGAGATGAAGTGAGGTCAATGACCTAAGAATTGTAACATAGTTTTGGGCTACTGTTGACCTTCTGACAGTGTATCAGAAGTAGGATCATCTGCCTCCAGACTATAGTTAACCACAGATAAGATGAGGGGGTGATACTGTGTTTTGCCTTAGTTTTTCCTATGATAATGTTATAAACTTATTCTTTATTATATTCTAATAATTTCATAGTTTAAAAACACATTTTTTTCTACCTCTAGAATTTTACTTTTATGTATAGTGAGATAAAGATCTAACTTTTCCCAAGTGGCTTATAGATACAATTTATGTAAGTTTTTCACAGATTTAAAATGCCACCTTTTATCATAGTTTAGTTTAGTGTATATAAAATATGGCTGTTTCTGACCTATAATGAATTTGCTTCTCATGTTTACTTTTTTTTTTTTTTTTAAAGAGGGTAAACCAGAGAAATTTTCATTTGGTCTTATGGATCCTCCTTTTCGTGTTGGAGTCCCATTCAATATCCCTCTGGAGTTTCAGGATGAATTTGGTCATACTAGTCAACTAGGAAATGATATTCAGCCAGTTTTTGAAGCCAGGTAATTTGAAGGATCAACCTATATGTGACTTTTCATATTTACTAAGCATTCAGTCGTCTTCTTTTTTTTTTTTTTAGCTTACATTATTTATATGTGTTTAACTTCACATTTATCATTTAAAGTATTAGTGTATTTTATAATATCTGGGGGATTTATTTAGCTCCAACCTTTGCTTTATCATATCATATATAAAGTGCTTCACTAAAGTTTATGTTTTGACTGAATTTACTGTGAAAGTTTAGGTGAGACTAATAGCTCTGTCTTACTCTTTTTTTTTTTTTTTTGCAAGTATGATATGAACTTATGGCTACTTAAACTGAGTGGTATTGCTCACTCTAGTCAGTTTTAAACCTGGTAATACAACTTATTTTGATTTGTTTTTAAAACCATAGCAATAAAGTTCATGGTTTCCATGGAAATTTGGGTCTTTCCATAGAATTTACCTTTATTTAATAGTTCTTTAGAGTATTGTGATTGGCTTATGTTAAGATAGAACTCTCAGAAACTTGACAGTGTGTCCAGTGATATGATTAAGGATGTTCACTGTCTCCCGTTATCTTCTTAAGGTGTCTTGGGAGAAATTCTTGTTCATTCTCAAGAGCATGAATGCTAAGTGTTTCTTTTTTTGCATTAGCTGCCATGTTGATCTTTTTGAGCCCACTTTTAATGTATGCTTTCTTCTGTTGTCTCTATGTATTTTTGTTGTAATCATTCATTTTTATTTTCTTTTTTTAAAGGGCCTATCCATCAGGAAGACCTAACAATTATAATTGTTCACTCTTAATTATCTGAGCATGTGCTGTATTCCAGGCATCTGCTAGCTAGACATATAGAAGTGAATAAGGACGTAGTATTTGCCTTCTAGAAGCTCATAAATTAGGAGATAGTTTAGTGGTTAGATTTATAGCATGGTTAAGTTCTTGAAAAACAATATATAGTTAAATAAAATTCAATAAATTCAATATTGAATAAATTCAATAAAAATATTCAAAATGAGTTTTTTAGTTCTATGTTCTCTAAAGTTGCAAAAAGTGATTCTTATCTTTTGACCTATTGCATTCATTTGAATGTTAAACAGTAGTGGAAGATTTGAACACTTAAATGTGTTTGTTTAAAAATAAAACACTAGAGGGGCGCCTGGGTGGCACAGCGGTTAAGCATCTGCCTTCGGCTCAGGGCGTGATCCTGGCGTTATGGGATCGAGCCCCACATCAGGCTCCTCCACTGTGAGCCTGCTTCTTCCTCTCCCACTCCCCCTGCTTGTGTTCCCTCTCTCGCTGGCTGTCTCTATCTCTGTCAAATAAATAAATAAAATCTTTAAAAAAATAAATAAATAAAACACTAGAAGTATCCCTTCTAGTCACAAATGGAAAAATATTAGCACATCATTTTACACATATTATTGATTATAAGTCCATCATCCTATCATCCTATCTTTGATAGGATATTCTTACATGAGAAGTCTCTGTCAAACATATGTATTTATATTTCGGGTTTTGAACTTAATAAAAAAAAATCCTAGTGGCATGGCCATGTGAATTTATCTTCAACAAAGACCATTTTCTTAGTGGGTTTCTTTGTTGTTTTATTTTTGTTTTTTCAGTGTTATGTGAATTTTAAAAAATCATGCATGTAGTTTTAAAGAGTCAAGTAGTTTGGTAAGGCTTATTATAAAAAAAACAGTTTCTCCTCCTTCTGCCCTCTCTACCCCACCCACAATCCACTTCTCAGAGAACCCTTTTCAACTTTCTTACTTGAATCTACTGATAACTACTGCCATATATCTAAATTTTTTATTGCTGTTTCTTCATTTGTCTGTTTTAGACATTATCTCTTCACTTAATGACTATAGACAATGACATATTCTCTTAATACCAGTTCTATTACAAATAAGCTTCCTTCCTGTTCCTCTGTTCCTCAATAAAGTTTATATTGTGGCTTGGTCAGTATTAAGTGCTTGCTTTATTGCAATTATGTAAATACTAGTCACTTTATTGTACAACTTTGTTGCTACTGTACTTTTTTCTTTGCTAAGTTTATGACAAATTAAACTGTAAACTCTATGCCAAATTTGTCTCTTCTCCAGATGTTTTAAGTGCATAGATAATCTATCAGTTTTATATTTTTGGAGACCTCTGTTTTGGAGCTTGTGATGTGCTTACAGTCTGTACTGATTGTTTTTTTTTGCTTGTCGTAGTTTTCTGTGCTCTTCCTTCACCTTCATCCTGGGGATTCTGTCTTCTCTGTTAGGGAAGTAAAATTAAAAACAAAACCTACCCTCAATGTAGAAAACTTCTTCATAAAGTGAGAAGAGAAAGAAAATTTTACTATTGACTAAACATTAAACCAGAATATGATGATTATCACGGGCAATCTGATATAGAGACTGCAAAGGCTGAAGGAAATCTTACTCCTTTATATGGATAAATGGCTGGAACTCATTATATTCATGTTTTAAAGTTAAAATGGCTAAGTATCTTTATTACTGCTTGTGGGATTTGCAGTTTGGAGTCAGCTGACTAGAAGTTAGGCCCAGGAAACTAGGAGATAGGGTTTTACCTTTTTTGATGGTTACACTATAGAGAGATGGCTCTCAGGGCCCTAAGGAAATATTCCCGAATTGTGAGTCTGTTACGTGGCTCATTTTATTTAGCATTTAACTTTTCATGGCGCTCCAGTTTTTCAAAAGAATCCCACATTCCTCTCCTTTTGCTGAAACACATCCCTGACTAGGTTCCTGTGAAGGAGTACATGTGATGAGAGAAAATTATTGCTCCAAAAATGCCTCTATTCTACTTAATTGAATTGAAAGTTGGACACTGTTTTCCTCAAAATTATGTAAACATTGTTCCATTTTGGTTTCCTTAAAATTATGAATGCATTGCTTCATTTTTGCTTTTTAAAAAGCTTCCACTTTTGCTGATAAATTTAAATTCACTTTTATTTTCATTTTTGTGTTTTCTGTGTATCCTGTCTGGAAGCATATAGGATCTACTTTTAATTCTCAGCATGGCAAAATTTTATAGTACTAAATCTTTGCATAGATCTCTACATTATTTAAAGTATTTTATTCTCTACTTTCCATCATCACTGTTTGCTCTTCCTGAGATCCTTATATTTTGGTGCTGAACCTTCTGGACTGCTATGATTTTCCTCATTTTTCTATTTTCCTTATTGTGTTTCTGCTTTTCTCTCTGACAGATTTTTCAACTTTATCTTTACAACCTTTCCATTGAGTTTTTCCTTGCTGCTCTGTTTTTAATATCCAGGAGTTTTTCTTGGTTTTCTGAACTTTTTTGGTAAATCTTGTTTTATGAATGTAATGCATTTTTTCACTGATAAGTGATAGTTTGTGTGTGTGTGTGTGTGTGTGTTTTTTAAAGTTTACATGCACAGGAAGTTTTTGTTTCTCCAAGTTTCTCCAAGCTCTTTGTTTGTTAGTTTTGTTTTTTTTTTAATTTTTTTTTTTTTTTAAATCTCTTCAGAAACCTGGTAATTTTTGGTCATCTGCTTATAACCGAATGGCTAAAATGCAGATAAGGAAACAGAGAATGTGAGAGAAGCTGTTGACTCTGAACTCCACTGTAGGATGATATGTCTGTAATGCTTTTTTGGAGGGTCTTTTTTCTTGGGCTAGGCAGTTTTCTCAAATATTTATTTGAAAATAATTTTATTTTCTTGCCTGGAAGAGAATAGTTGGTCCAGGTTCCTAGTCAGTCCAGGAACAAGGCTGGGGTGGGAATAGGGATGGGAAGGTCTCAGCAGCCATGTGCATTCATTCAAGATTACCTTTTCTATTCTTTTAGTATTTTGCCCTGCTTTTCACTTTGTCTGCTACGCCCTGGTCTGGACATCCTCCGCCTCAGCCTTTTCAGCAGTTAATCTTCGGTCAGCTGCTAGAGGACGGGGGGAAATCGGGGGTCCGGATTTTCATCATTCTTACTTTCCACCGTTCTGTTTCCCCCTACTCCGAGAGGCACGTAGTACCACCATTTCCAGAGAGGGCCTAGGAATTCTGGGCCGTAGATTGATTTCCAGCTTTTTCCATTGCTGTTCTAGGGTTCAGTTTTCTTGGGAGATTACGAAGTCCTGTTTTCTAGCAGATAAGTTTTGTTGTCCTTGTCTCTTTTTCCTTTCCTTCCTTTTCTTAGCCTTCAATAGTAAATAAAAGAAATTCCTTTGTTCTCAAATTAGAGATGTAAGAGATAGTGAAAGCAGATGTGTGTGTTCAATGTTCATTTTCCCCAGGGAGTCTGTTTTATCTTACACATCACTTCACAGCTTTTTTCAAACAAGGCATGCCATTTAATTTTTATAATTTATTTGCATAATACCTGTAAATATTTAAATTCCATTCTTCAGAAAAATTTGGCTTTTTCTCCCTCATGGTGTATCTTTTACTTTTATTCCCTCATCTTATCCCTTGACAAGAGTAAAATGTTTACGCTGTAATGACCTACATGTGGTCAGAGGCTATTTAGGAATGAAATTGCTCATGGTAATAGATTAGGGCATCTCAGTGTATATTCTAATGAGGTTACATCATAAGACTGTACTTGATTATTTGGACTTTATCTAAAATTACTATATAAGTGCCAGAAGCTCTCTAACATCTCACTGGATGAAAGATTTGGAAAAAAAAATACATGGCGAAGTCTGAACATCTCCTAAACCTGGCCTATTTGGATATTTCCTTTTCTTAGACCTGTATACATAGTCTAGCATTTGATTATTTCCTGCCTTGTATCTTATTTAATAAATAAAGCTTTACATTTTGTAATTTATCATTTACAGTGTTTGGCCCAGTGCTATCACTTATGGATCATTTTTCTTTGTGAAAGAAGTTCTTAGGAATTTTCTCCTATTGAATTATTTATTCTAATTTTTAATATACTATCTTATTAGAAAAATGAATTAAACATGAGAATGGCATGTGAGAAGGTAACACATTTGCAACTTACTTATAGGTAATGCAGGGGAAGTTAAAAAATAATTTGTTTTTTTCAGTGGTTTATCTTTACATTATGAAGAAATAACCAAAGGACCGAATTGTGTGATTCAAGGGGTTACAGCTAAGGGCCCTGTAAACTCTTGTCAAGGCAAGGTAAGCATTGTACATAAATGTTTTAATACATGCTTATTTCCTGTGTGATAAAAATGAAATGGAGAATTTAAAATTGGATGACATATTTTTATAACAGGATGACAATATGGGGTTCTTAGGAATTAATCAGGATCATGTCACTAAACTTAACCATTTATATCTCTAAGGAAACTAGCATGTTTGCTACTGTGTAACATTTAGGAATTAAATATTTTTTAAGTGTCTTTATCTTCATTCCAGTCTTTTCACATTCAGAGTCATTTTACCAACAGTTATCCAGTACTAGGTTTCTTTTTTCTCTCCAACTTTTAAAAAATTTTTGAATATTATTTTTAGAACACAAAAATATGAGAAACTTTAGCTCACATTTATGAACATACTGGGTTTGGTATTTGGATAAAGGAAAGTGTTTTGGGAGGGATAAAGTTAGGGAAGGTAAAAATATAAATTCCAATAAGGTAGTTTTTCAATCAGGTATATAAAGTATCTAGTAGATTTACATGACTAAATGGAATACTATGGCTAACAAGTACTATATAACTTTTCTTCACTGCACCATTAACCTACAAGATATATTCAGAATTTCTCTATCAAAGTGGCATTTAGAATAGAGCATGGGAATTTCTTTAAGTACTGTATGCTGCACTGCATTGTATAATGAAATCAAATTAAAAGTCAAGTTCTTTACATCTTTCTGAATTCAGAGTTTCCTGGAAGAAGAACTTGAATTTCGGGGAAATTTGACTTTAATAAGATAAGCTTACTAAAAAACTAAAATGATTTCTAGATTTTTTAAAAACGCTTTTTTGAAATAACTTTATATTTACAGAAGAGTTGGAAAAATAGATAATATAGAGAGTTTGCATATACTGTCTACCCAGTTTCCTCTATTAATATCTTATGTAACTGTCAAGTATTTATCCAAACTAAGAAATTAACATTGGTACAATACTATTAACAAAACTATGGACTATTCACATTTCACTGGTTTTTTACTAATTAGTTTTCTATTCCAGGATCAAATCCAGAATACCACATTGCATTTAGAGAGGTCTAGATTTTTGGTATTTATGCTTCACTATTTTCCATACTTTTTATAATGCCCATCTTTATTCTGATTATTCAGAGGTTATTCCTTTTGAATTTGAAGAGGCTGTTATCTGTAAAGAAGCAATATGAGTACATTTTTTCATCTATAAATGACCATGTTTCTCACTATAAATTTGCTGAATAGATTTCTGTAATGTTATGGAAATGAAAAGCACAAATTAATCAGAATTGAGTTGTTAAACTATTGAGCTATTTAGGACTTGGATTTAATTAAAATAATTTTTTTCAACAGAATTTTAATTTGAAGGTTATTCTGCCGGGTTTAAAAGAAGACACACAGATTTTAAAAATTAGATTACTGCCAGGTAATATTTTAAGAAATATTCCTAATATTTACATTTAAAATAATATTCTTACTATAAAATATAAGATGAAGTGTTTTTTGGCTTGATTGTGGTATAAGTCTTGAAAATACATTAGAATGTCAAAGTACTGACAGAAATGACTAATTGAAAAAAACAGGAAAATGTAGAGGAAGACATTAGAAAAGTGTGAATGTTGAGAATGTATTAAGGAACTATTCTTAAGAGATACACTAATTAGGCTTATATTAGAACTGGACCTGTCTTTGTCTCTTCTGGCATAACTGTAAATGTTTCATATCTTAAGAAGAAAAGTTTCTCATGCATTTATGTTAACGTGATAATGACTTATCAGCTTTGTAATGAAGTTACATTAAAGTAACACAGGGTAAGAAATGCTGGCTAATTTGAGAGGCAGCCTGTCATATAGGTTCAAAGAATACACTCTGATTTTATCTCTTCTGGTTTTGAATTTAAGCCCTTGACACTTATGAGCTAGGTAAACTTGTCCTGTACCTCAGTTTTCTCATGTGTAAAATGAAATAATATCTACTCTCTCGCGGTGGTTGTGAGGATTCAATGAGTTAATGTAGGCAACCCTTACTTTGCGAGATTTTGTGGTAACCGAATGGAGAACAACACAGTTCCAATATGCATGAGTTCTTGTTAACACAGTACTGTGCAAAGTGAGAACTGCATGTGCTTGTAAAACACAACAATGCTTGGTATGTCAGTTTTAGCTCTGTCATTAATAATACTGTAATCCTGCCTTTGTCCACATATGACCATTTGCACTGTTTTTAAATGAAACATGAGTTATGTCCTTTCACAAATTCAAGTTGTTTTTTTCCCTCAAGCACAAATTGATAAAGATGTCAAAATTAGCACATTGGTAGAAGTACAAGAATAAAATTTTCGAGGCACCTGGCTGACTCAGAAGAGCATGTGGTTCTTAGTCTCGGGGCCATGAGTATGAGCCCCACGTTGAGTGTACATACTTAAATACACATACACACACACAGAAGCAAACTTATTTAAAAAAAAAAAGTTACATACTAATAAACACTTACAATGCTTTTATTTTAGAGGTTAGCTAAAAGTTATAGATTTGGGTAGTGAAATTCTTAATAACCCGGTACTTTGGCATTGTTTTGAATTTGAGAATGAAAATTTGTAAAGTAGGAGGTAGGATGGTATAATGATAATTAATGGTCAAGAGGTTTCAGATTACTCAGAACATTAACCTGCGCCTACCACTTACTAGTCATGTGACCTGGACATGATACTTAATCTCTCTGGATTCCAAGTTCCTCATTTACAAAATAAGGATAATAATATTACCTTCTTCATTAAGATCATTGTGAAGATTATAAAGATAGTGCTTAAAACTTAACGTTGCTTGGCATTAGTTAAAAGTAAATAATAACTAATGTTACTATAAAGTAAGTGTTTTCAGTAACTGTTCTTGGAATTTTTTTTACTAGCATTTAGCATAAATTGTATTTAAAAATATCAGTGTTTATAAAGCACATCAAGTCATCTTGCTACAGAAGTGTGAAGTCTCTTTGGTTAATCTTAGAGGAAACTTGTGTAGCTTGCTTATAAAAACATCAGAGTAGTGGGCAATCAAACAAGTAAATTATCTGCTTATATCATTACATGAACTGATCCTTTGAACACTGTTATCTAAAATGTGTTTTCTCTTAACATGTTTTGAGAAATCAGTCATTGTGTAAAGTTAAAGTGAATAAATAAATGTTTTAAAAAACTTTTCTTCTTGAATACTTTTTCCAGAATCTCTTTTACAGTTTTATACCTTTAGGTGTTTTCTAGCATTAGTTACCATTATGTCATAGCTTGTTGGGTAGAACTAAGTCTAGACATCAAACATTTTACATAATCAAGACAACTCTGGTCATTTATAGGACCTGTGCATTTTGGGGATAGAAATGGTTAAACATGGGTATTGCTAATTTTTTTCTTTCTTAATATTAAGATACTAAAACTTGAAATGTTAGAAGCTTTTTTTTTTTTTTTTTTTGCTGTTTCAATATTTTAGTCTTAGAAACTTGAATCTGTATTTCATTATATAATTCTCTGGTAGGTCCTCCTCGTCGTTTGAAAGTGAAACCTGATTCTGAAATTTTAGTTATAGAAAATGGAACAGCTTTCCCATTTCAGGTAGAAGTTTTGGATGAATCAGACAATATAACAACACAACCAAAATTGATTGTTCATTGTAAGGTAAGTTATTGTAAGATAAGAATATGTAGGTTTTATTTTGAGTAGTATGGTAGTAAATGGACATAACTGTCTCTTTTAGCTACTTTTTAGTGAGACTTATATTGTGTTTAGATCTTTAATGATTATTCCATGGAGAAACTAGTGGGTGTCTCATTGCCCATACTTTTTGGCCAATAAACACATCTCCTATACCAAGGTGTGTAAAGAAGTTTATAGACAAAACATTCTTCGCCTCCTTTCTTGATCCATTCCCCTCTATTTAGATGAAGTATTTAAATTATGAATAGAATGATAGAAATGTTTTTTAGGGTTAAGGATGCGTAGACAAATGAAGGTAAGTAAAAGAGCACAAAAAGAAAAGGAAAACCCAAATAAAGTTTAAAAAAAAAAAATAGTGGTTGAGGAAGTTGGTGTTTCAGAAGATATATATTTTAGAATTATAAAAAATTACTGTTTTCATTCAGAAGTTGTCTAGAATATTGGTGAATTCTATTTTATGTTTTCCAGTTTATACCCAGAAATAGTAGCTGTAGTGGATTATTTGAAAATTTAAATAACAATTATTGAATAATTTGTTACATTTGATTGGGGTCTTAAATTATTTTGTATGTTTTCAAAAGTTTTCAGGTGCCCCAAACCTTCCAATCTACGTTGTAGATTGCAGCAGTTCTGGAACCAGTATTTTAACAGGATCTGCAATTCAAGTACAGAACATTAAAAAAGACCAGACTCTTAAAGCAAAAATTGAAATACCTGTAAGTTGTTGTTATTCATTGATATTATATTGTTTTCAAATATTTCATAACAGCCTTATAGTATTTTATGTAACATTTGACGTTTAAAAATGAGGTATTTGTGGATCTTTTAGCTAAAGGGAAGAAAAGGCAACATGAAATGGTATGGTAACATTTTGTATTAGTAATTTTCTTAATTAACCCTTTTATATAAAAGGGGGCCTGTGTGGCTCAGTTGGTTAAGCGTCCAACTCTTGGTTTCGGCTCAGATCATGATCTTGGGGTCCTGGGATCAAGCCCCACATCAGGCTCTGTGCTCAGTGTAGAGTCTGCTTGAGATTTTCTCTCTCTTTCTGTCTGCCTCTCTGCCCCTCCTGCTCGTGCTGTCTCTCTCTCTAAAATAAATAAATAAAATCCTTTTAAAAAACGTGGCATTTATATGTCAGTTTTATTGTTTCTTGTAAGTTTAGACGTTTCTTAGAAAGTCTGGTAAACCACCACTGAAGGACATATGAACAATTTATCTGTATAATTTAAAAAATAAATATATGGTTAGTATATTCATATAAAGAGATTTCTGTGGTAATGTACTAGTAGGATACTAGTTACTGGATAATATATCATGGTGGAAGGTGAAGCCAGCCTAGAGGAGGGTAAGCAGTTGTTGTAAGTAGTTGATCTCCTAAGATTGCGAAATGGGACAACAAATACTTAAGGAAAATATTCAAATGTGGTTTCTGCATTATTGATATGGTAGATGATGAATAACCTAACCTAACCAGTTGATTAACTGATGCTTTCCTACTAATTATGCATCAGTTAACATCTTGAGCTTCAAAAAGGTTAAAGACAGCTTTTTATTCACTAGAATGAGATGACTCTTGACTTCATTCCACTTTTTTTTTTTTTTTGGTGTAAAGATTTTATTTATTTATTTGACAGAGATAGAGACAGCCAGTGAGAGAGGGAACACAAGCAGGGGGAGTGGGAGAGGAAGAAGCAGGCTCATAGCGGAGGAGCCTGATGTGGGGCTCGATCCCAGAACACCAGGATCACGCCCTGAGCCGAAGGCAGATGCTTAACCGCTGTGCCACCCAGGTGCCCCGACTTCATTCCACTTCTTATCAAACTGCTTATATTGATAACCTTCAAATCCCTCTTACGCACTTTTTTTTTATTATGCATTTTTTTAAATTTAGTCGTGTGGACAACTTGTTTTTGAGCATACTCTCTTGCAAAAGATCAGGAAGATTCAGGAAGGAAAGATTTAGAGTTAGGGAGGAATTTGGGTTTGGAAGCAAAGACTAGTGAGTATTAGGAATTACATAAATTCTGTAGAGCAGTGACAGGCAGAAGACCAAGAATCTAGATCAGTTAGGTCAAAGATCAAAGTATACTGGGGCGCCTGGGTGGCACAGCGGTTAAGCGTATGCCTTCGGCTCAGGGCGTGATCCCGGCGTTACGGGATCGAGCCGCACAACAGGCTCCTCCGCTATGAGCCTGCTTCTTCCTCTCCCACTCCCCCTGCTTGTGTTCCCTCTCTCGCTGGCTGTCTCTGTCTGTCAAATAAATAAATAAAATCTTAAAAAAAAAAAAAAAGATCAAAGTATACCTTATAATACACAGTTAGAAAATGTTAATCCAAAGGCAGTGACTTGAGTTTGAATCAGGTAAATGCAATAGGTTTATAATAGAGCGTGGGTTATTTACCTGCTATTTGGTGAGGTAGGAATTTTATATATGTCATTAGTCATGTAGATGGACTTAGATAGGAATGACTGCAACTGGATGAGGAAGGAGAAATGGGCTAAATAAGATGTAAAGGTATTTTAGGCTTAGGCTTATTTTGAATTTTGTGTATCCTGTGGAATGCACTATAACCTGGGTTATGAAACAATGAATGTAATGTTTTAAGTTTTTGTGCCTTTAAAATCAGTTTAGCATAATCCAGCTCATCTTTGCTGATATGTGGGACATTGATGTGCCCATAATAAATTATAAATGTGCCAGCTTAGCCTTCATGGCATCTACAGTCTTCATTTAGCTATAAACAGCCTTATTCACTTACCCCAATATATTGTTTCAAACGTGTAAATAGTGTATTTTATGGCAACTATTTGTCTCTGATTTTATGGGAAGTTCTTAATTTCTTACATCTTTATTCTTATTAATAGATGCTAGTTACTGAATCTGTCATTTGATTCCAAAGAAGAGGAAGAGAATCCTTTTAAATTCAAATATGCTAGTTTTTGGCTTTAAGAATGTGGCTTGTGGGGCGCCTGGGTGGCACAGTGGTTAAGCGTCTGCCTTCGGCTCAGGGCGTGATCCCAGCGTTACGGGATCGAGCCCCACGTCAGGCTCCTCCGCTATGAGCCTGCTTCTTCCTCTCCCACTCCCCCTGCTTGTGTTCCCTCTCTCGCTGGCTGTCTCTATCTCTGTCGAATAAATAAATAAAATCTTTAAAAAAAAAAAAAAAAAGAATGTGGCTTGTGCTTACAAGTTGATAGTATGATACTAATAGTATAGTATCTTCTTAATGCTAAAATCTATGAATGTTAACAGTGTATATGATGATCTTCCATAGCTTTGGAAATAAATCCTTAAGCAATGTAGAAGATTCACCATTAAAGCCCAAAAATATATTTTCAAAAAGTGCAGATGTCATTCAATATATTTTTGTGTTTTTCTCTTTTCCTAGAGTTGTAAAGATGTGGCACCCGTGGAGAAGACTATTAAGTTGCTTCCTAGTAGCCATGTTGCCAGATTACAGATATTCAGTGTGGAAGGACAAAAGGCAATCCAGATCAAACATCAGGATGAGGTTAATTGGATAGCAGGCGATATTATGCATAATCTTATTTTTCAAATGTATGATGAAGGAGAAAGAGAAATTCATATAACATCGACTTTAGCAGATAAAATTAAAGTAAGTATCTCAGATTAGTTATTTGAAAAATTTTGTTCATTTTATGATTGACTGTAAGACTCTGAACAAGAAGTATTATAGGGTGGCTTTTAAGAAGAAGCTTATCACAGAAAAATAATGCTGTTATATAAAATTCCAGGCTAAATAAGAATCGTTTCATGCTCTAGATTGAAATGTGAATGATTCATATGTGACAAATTCATACTTAGAAAAATGATTTTGACCCTTAACTAAATGCCGAAGATTGGAGTTTTCTTTTAGTTGTATGCTTGATGACTAACTATATTTCTGCATTCACAGTCAAGATCACCTTACCAAAGCAATGTGTATTTGTAACTGTTCCGAAGGCACTAAACAAAAGGTCTGTTAAAGGCAAATGGTGAAACATTACTGTTTTAACTACAGGCCCTGATTTGACCGTTTGAAATTGGCATACCACTCTCTAAAAGCATGATCTTAGAAAACAGTTTTGTAGATTCTCACTAGCTTCATATGGTCCTCATCAATCTGCTATGATTTAAATTTATCATTTGTACCTTGTTAGGGTGAATGTATATATTGAAACTTAATATCTCTTAAGAAGACCAAATCAAAATACATACTTATCACCTAAGGTAGGCCTGTCTAGTACTCTTCTTATGATTGATTGAAAGAATAGTGGGCATTCTGTGCTTACTGTTTTCAAGGTCAGTCAGTTCTGCTATAATGAAACACATGCATTTCTTAAAATCACTGTGCCAGATAAAAAGGTGCAGTAAAAATCACAGGGCTCATGGGGAAAATGGGAATTAGAGGCATAGTACTTGAACTTTATCAGTCAGATAGGAAACTAATAAAACAGTATCAAAAATAGAAATAATAACACATATTAAATGATTAAGAAGTCTGTAAACACTGCAATAATATGTCAGTTTATTTTGTGGAAGTGAGTTCAGGAAAGGTTGCAGCTTACTCTGAAGTTGTGGAAACTCCACTAAATGTGGACATGTGTGGCTGGGTATACATGATCGCCCAAGGTGGCTGGTAGGTTTGAGTTGTGTCATTTGTGTATTTCCATGGATTGGTTTAGCTGGGTACAGTTTTCCATGTTCACCTATTATTTTCATGGATGATATTGTGCATTAGCAAATGTAATATTTGCTTTGTACTCAAACTGTTCCCTGGTGTTTTAATAGCATTGGAACAAATTTGCATTCTCAAACCAAGCAGTATAGCAGAACTAACTGTGCTTTTTTCCTTGACACCCATAGAGAAAAAACTCAAATCTTGTGTGAGAAAATAATGTTTAAAAAATTCAGTTTTCTTTAAGTCAGAGACAAAACATCCCCTTTTTCTGGAAAGCCAACATTTGCAGACCCTTATATAAGGGGGTCCCAATTAACTAAATTTGTAGAGAGTTGCTATGTGGGACAGGAGGTAGAAATTATTTCTTTGTACTATTTTATCCTGTAGCCATCTGGAGTTTCCAGATACAGGATCTGATATTTTAAAAGAATTTTGCTCAACAGGGGTTTAGCTGACCTTATTTTAACTCTTATTTGAAATATTCCTTGCCCCAGCCAGTTTAGTTTTTCCCTCTATAATGAGGACTGGAGGACTGATGGAGACATAATCCTGATCCTGCTTGGAAAGGGAGGCAAGCCATTTTTATCTTCATCAGCAGATGTGAAGTTGAGTGGTTTATAAGTGGTACCAGGAACCCGGCTTCTGAACTGGTTCCTTGCTTTCTCATAGTTATTTTCCCATATTCTGGTTTCTTAATCAAGGTTAAGAAGTGGAGAGCCTCCACCTGTGTATAACCTTCTTTTTGCCATTCTCCAAGCATGTGACCAGCATTTGACATACCTTGCCTCACATTTAGTAGTTAGATACTTGTTGGGTTACAAAGATTTTAAAACATGCACCACTTTATTGGCAATAAAATATTAAATACTATCTTTTGTTAAATGTATAATCAATGTGATTTTTGTGGTCTTCAGAGAATTCTCCAATATTGAAGAAAGCTATCCCTAACTAAGCTGGGAATCCATTGAAGGGATAATACAGCCTGTGTGAGGGAAGAAAAGCCTTTTCGAAAAGTGTAACTCCTGCTTTCTTCCATTAAAAAAAAAAAAGTATATGATAAAGAATAAAACATGGTTTAAAAGATAAAAAGGTAATAAAGATTAGAACAGCATAAACTAGGGTCAAAATATTAGAATATCAATGATTTAAGAATCACAACTATGGAGTGCTAAAAGAGAAGGTTGAACTAAAAATTCTTACAAAGAAAGGAGTGGAAGTTTAAGAATAGAGTAAGATACTCAGCTTAAAAAAGGGATCAAGTAACAGATTAATACATGGAATGCAGGAGATGCAAAATTAAAATAGAGCTAAAAGCATCTAAGAATGAATTAAGACCAAAAGGTGGCCAGAATGGTAAAGTAAATACAACTTGTTTTCTCATTTTGCTGAATAGGAATTAACCTAGATCTTATTCAAAGCCCATATAAATAAATTTCTTTTAACAAAAAATTTGAATATCACTTCCCAGAATTGATCATATGATTTGATCTGTATGGTATTTTATTTTTTAAGTTTTTTTTTAGACAGTGTGCACACATGAGCAGGGGGTCGACACAGAGGGAGAAGGAGAGGGAGAGAGAATCTTAAGCAGGTTTCATGCTCATGCAGTGGGACATGAGGCTTGATCTCATGACCCTGAAATCACAACCTGAGCTGAAATCAAGAGTCAGACACTTAAACTAACTAAGCAGCCCTGGCACCCCTGATTCTGCTTTTTACTTATTCATTGGTTGGGGGTTTTTTGTTTTGTTTTAGATTCTACTTATAAGTGGAATCATATGGTATTTTTCTTTCTCAGTCTGACTTATTTCACTTAGCATAATCGTCCATGTCTCAAATGGCACGATCTCATCCTTTTTTATAGCTGCGTAATATTCCATTGTATGTATACGCCATATTTTCCTTGTCATTTGTCTATTGATGGACACTTAGGTTTCTTCCATATCCTGGCTATAGTAAATAATGTTGCAGTAAACATAGGGTGCATATGTTTTTTCATATTAGTGTTTCATTTTCTTTGGGCAAATACCCAATAGTGGAATTATGGGATCATATGGTATTTCTGTGTTTAATATTTTGAGGAACCGTCATACTGTTTTTCACAGTGGCTGTACCAGTTTACATTCCCACCAACTGTGCACGAGGATTCCTTTTTCTCTTGGCAACACTTCTTATAACTTGTGTTTTTTATTTTAGTCATTCTGACAAGTGTAGAGTGATATCTCATTGTGGTTTTGATTTACATTTCCTTGGTAATGAATGATGTTGAACATCTTTTCATGTGTCTCTTGGCCATCTCTGTCTTCTTTGGAGAGATGTATATATATATTCAGGTCTTATGCCCATTTTTTAATCAGACTGGGGTTTTTTGGTGTTAATTTTTATGTATTCTTTGTATACTTTAGATACTAACCCTTTATTGGATGTCATTTCCAAGTATCTTCTCTTACTCAGTAGGTTGTCTTTTTGTTTTGTTGATGGTTTCCTTTGCTACGCAAAATCTTTTTATTTTGATATAATCCCAATAGTTTATTTTTGCTTTTGTTTCCCATGTCTTAGGAGGCATATCTAGAAATATGTTGCTTTGGCCAATGTCAGAGAAATTACTGCCTGTGTTCTCTTCTAGGATTTTTATGGCAGGTCTCACATTTAGGTCTTTAATCCATTTTGAGTTTATTTTTGTGTATGGTGTTAGAGAATGGTCCAGTTTCAAAACAACAACAACAACAACAACAACAACAACAACAAAACTGTCCACTTTCATTATTTTATGTGTAGCTGTCCAGTTTTCCCAGCACCATTTATTGAAAAGATTATCTTTCCCCATCGTATATTCTTACCTCCTTTATCATAGATTGATTATATAATCATGGGTTTATTTCTGGGGTCTTTATTCTGTTCCATTGATCTATGTGTTTATTTTTGTGCCAGTACTGTACTTTTTTTGATTACTACAGCTTTGTAGTATGTCTTAAAATCTGGTATTGTGATACCTCCAGCTTTGTTGTTCCTTCTCAGGATTGTTTTGGCTATATCAGGTCTTTGTGGTGCCATTACAAATTTTAGTGTTAATTGTTCTAGTTTTGCCAGTGCCATTGGTATTTTGGTAGGGAGTGCATTGAATCTGTAAATTTCTTGGATAATATGGACATTTTAACTATAAATTCTTCCACTTCATGGGCATGAAATATCTTTCCATTTGCTTGTGTCACCTTTAAATTCTTTCATCAGTGTTTTACGGTTTTTGGAGTTTAGGTCTTTCATCTCTTTGGTTCAGTTTATTCCTAAGTGTTTTATTCTTTTTAGTGCAGTTGTAAATGGTATTTTTAAATTTCTCTTTCTATACTTTGTTATTAGCATATAGAAATGCTACCCATTTCTGGGTATATCTTGCCACTTCGCTGAATTTGTTTATTACTTTTACTGGTTTTTCAGCAGAGTCTTTAGAAAGGAAGAAACTTCTTAATCTTATTAATATATGAACCACCACCATTTATGTTCATAAAGGGACTTTTTCTTTGAAGGTGGGGAAGATGAGTTTATAAATCAACTTTGTTTCTTCAGTAAGATAAGTGGCAGTAGGAGGACATTAGACCAAGCTTTATATTTTTCTTAGATAATATAATTTTTCTTTTAGGTTAATTGGACTCCTGAGATTAACAAAGAACACTTGCTACAGGGTCTGCTTCCTGATGTACAAGTACCAACATCTGTGAAAGATATGCGCTATTGCCAGGTTTCATTCCAAGATGATCATGTGTCTTTGGAAAGTGCATTTACAGTAAGGTTTGTGAGCATATATTATATTTTGAGGGATTTCAAAATTCGGCATATGATAACAAAAAAGCTTTTCTCCAAAGCACGCTAGTGAGAGTTGTTTTTAATGTATAAAATAATTGCAATTTCTGTGAAATATGGTAAGTTGTCTTTGGAATAAAACTTCACTGGAGATAGTGGTTAATTCATCAATCTTTCACATCTTTGGTTGTGTTCATTCCTAAGTATTTTATTCTTTTATATACCCTGTACTTAATTGGCTCTGTGGTATCTGTGAGAACTAGAACTGTCATTAAAGGAAAGCCCTCCTAGTGCAAGCAACAGTGAAAATGCCTGTAATATGACGGACGTGAAAAACATAAAAAATAGAGTGTGATCAGTCAATGTGGTGTTCACAAGAAAAAATTCTTTCATTGCTTAGTGATGATTTTTAAACCTGAGTCCAAACAGACCTAATATGTATTACTGAAAGAAAAGGGGAAGACTTATGTAAATACATATATATGTAAGTCTTTGACCCTGGCCTGTCAGTTCCTTGCTCATCTGTTCCAGTAACCTCATCCGCTTGAATTCTTCCATCCGTTTTCATATTTTTTTTTTATTAAGATTTATTTATTTATTTATTTGACAGAGATAGAGACAGCCAGCGAGAGAGGGAACACAAGCCGGGGGAGTGGGAGAGGAAGAAGCAGGCTCATAGCGGAGGAGCCTGATGTGGGGCTCGATCCCATAACGCTGGGATCACGCCCTGAGCCGAAGGCAGACGCTTAACCGCTGTGCCACCCAGGCGCCCCCATATTTGAGATTTTTTTGTTGTTGTTTTTGAGAGAGAGCATGTGTGTGCATCGCGGAGAGGGGCAGAGAGAGAGAGGGAGAGAGAGACTCCCAAGAGACTCCCAAGTAGGCTCCACATCCATTGAGGAGCCCAGTGTGGGACTTGATCTCACAATCCTGAGATCATGACCCTAGCCGAAGTCAAGAGTTGGTCACTCAACCAACTAACCATCCAGGCGCCCCTGAGATAAAATTTTGAGATATACTACTCTCTACCCATAGCCAGATCTCTTGATGATGAGTTATTCTTACTGACCCACCTTTTCTTTCTTAGTTCTCTTGTCCTAATTCCTTTTAATCTAGCATAGATGCTATGGTATAACACTTCTTTGCTAGCTATCTTTTTTTTGTTTCCATTTGGGTAAATAGTGTGGTGTTCTATAAATTGAGGTATTTGGAGGAGTGTTGTTGTATTTAAGTTTTAGAAAATGAGTGTTAAGTATATATATATGTTATTCTTTACCATATTTTTCTCTATAATCGGTGGTATAATTAAAGCCTTTTAACTTGTTAACTCATTTCAGACCACTTCCTGATGAGCCTAAACATCTAAAATGTGAGTTAAAAGGAGGGAAAACAGTACAGATGGGCCAAGAGCTTCAAGGAGAAATATGTTAGTATGGTCTTTTTTTTTCTTTAAAATACTTCTGTAATATGTACTTACATTTGTGTTTTGGCATATGTGATCTGAAGGAAAGCTTTGCTTTTATATACATTTATTGGTTTAAAACCCACTGTTGGAAAAGATTGCTATATTTTCACTGTCTTTGTCTGGGCTGACATAACTTTAAAATCAGTTTGGCAAAAATAGTTTCATGGAAAAATATTGGCTTTTGTTAGAAGTAATAATAGTTAATATTAGAAGTGTAAAGTAAATGGATCAATGGATTCATAGGTTTATTTTTCTTATATCTAGAATATTACATAATACTAAGTTATTTTCTTCAAATTTTGATGATAAAAAATCTGATTAACATCAACACCATGTTAATTATGTAAATATAAATGTACTTAAGTAGATTCTTGATTTTTTTTTTGTGGTGATTATAAAAGAAGCAAGTATGTTTACTTTTTACAAAATAATGCATAAGAGAACAAAGTGTTTTCAAAGCATAAGTTTAAGTGTTTTAATGTATTTATAAATATTTATGTCTTTTATTAAAAGATAACAGCTTAATTATAAACTGTCCTTTTTTATATAGTTGTAATAGTTACAGATCAGTATGGAAATCAGATTCAGGCATTTTCACAAAGTTCTTTATCTGCCTTGGGAATTGCTGGGATTGGACTTGATAGCTCTCATTTGAAAACTACCTTTCAGGTATGGCTTCTTTTCATAACAGTTGGCTTATACCATTGGTTTACAATTAACAAAATTTGGGAAAAACTAAAATAACTAAAAGAAGTTTGATGTTTATAATGCAAAATCATAAAAGGCATTAAAAAGGTTTTGTAATGACAAACTTTGAACATGTGCAAAAAACAGGATAGCATAAGTAATTCCCATGTTCCCATCACTCAGCCTCAATAGTCATCACTTTCCCCTTTACCATATCATTTTGAAGCAAATTCCATACATTATATCATTTTATCCACAAATATTTTAATATGTGTATGGAGGTAGTTTTTCATAATTAATAAAATTTCGTAGTGCTTAGATCCTGCATTAAATAGGATGCCGGGGAAAAAACTAATTGGGCAAGTTTGAAGCTGTGCAGTTAATTGAGATTAGCTTGAAAAATAAGAACTGCAGTGGAATTATTTCAGTTTAAAAGAAGCAGGCAAATATGATGTATTCTGCTTGGAGAGATCAAAGACAATTTTTGGGAAAAAAAGATGTTTGAGTTGGGCCTTTAAGGAACCTTCTAGGCCAGAGTAGATGAAAGAGGAAGAATTCTAAGGCCAAGTAAAATTGAATCCATTTAGAACATTTAATGCTTTTTTAAAACTTTTATTCCTTTTAGAGGCTCCATTACAGTTTTTTGTTTGTCCGTTTTTTAAAGATTTTATTTATTTATTTGACAGAGAGAGACAGCAAGAGAGAGAACACACACAAGGGGAGTGGGAGAGGGAGAAGCAGGCTTCCCGCCAAGCAGGGAGCCCAATGCAGGGCTCGATCCCACGATGACCTGAGCTGAAGGCAGCCGCTTAACAGCTGAGCCACCCAGGCGCCTCTCCATTACAGTTTTTAACTTGACAAAGTAATCACAAGAGTAGCCTCTTTGCTGCCCTTCCTTACTAGAGTTTCTATTTTCACTATCATGTTCAAGACAACTCACTATATCTTAGCAGCACTGAAGAACTTTTCATCTCGTTTTGTTTACTTTGCAAAGATAACGTTTAGTGTTTGACTTTCAGGTTCTTCCATTATTTATCTTCACCCTGTGTGTATCTGAAATCAGTAGATAACTATGTTTCTGCTGTTATGTATGAACAATCCCTACTTTATTCGTAGACGCCCATCCTCATCAATATTTCTCCTGAATTGTAACCCGCCTTCCTACGTTTTCAGTTTTCCCCATCTGTTAGATTCCTATCAGCATGTAAACATGCTGTCATATCTCTCATCTTGAAAAACAAATTACACCCCCTCGCCCCTGCCACCACTACCAAACAAAATGTTCTTTAGCCCTAATTCCCTATCCATCTATTGCTCTATTTCTCTTCTTTCTGTAGTATAACTTCTTGGAAGAGTTGTAAGTATTCTGTTCCCCCATCCTTTTCTGTCTCTCAGGCAAGCCACTCTCATCATATTTTTTGTTTTTTGTTTTTTTTGCTCTGTTTCACCTGACCAAATACATTGTCAATTTTCCGTTCTCATTTTATGCCACCTATCAGATCTATCAGCATTTTATACTATAAGTTTAGACTTCTGTCTCCTCAGTATGGCCTAAAATATCCTAAAGTATTATACTGAACTCACACCTTTCTCCTCTCATAGCTCATTATTTTTCAGCCAAGGTGACTTACTTTCTTCCTATTGTCATTTTACAACAGATGGATACTATCTTGACTCACTTTCAAACACCTTCCCCAGTCTCTGCAGAAAGAAAATGGAGCCTTCTGTTTTAAAACTATTTTTTAAAAAATAGTGGTTTTGGGGGGAAATAAAAAGTAGTTTTAATATGTCATCATTTCTTCAAATTATTTCCATATTTATGTAAAATGTACTGCTATTCCGAAGTACATTCCTTCGATAATTTCAGCATTAGACCTTAGTGCCTTTCAGAATTTTATATTTAATTCTATTTGGACTCATCTACGATTTGTAAATGCATATTCAAATTTCATTTTCAAGATTAGAAGTAAAACCGAAACAACTTCCAAGATGACTTAAACAAGAAATCATGTCTTCAAATGGGCTGTTGGTGTTTCACTAATAAATGTGGAATTCTAGGTTAGATTTTACATATTTTCAGCTTTCAGTATGTTTTACTAAATTAATTTGTTTTCCAAATATTGAAAAATTCTGTGCTTGTTGGTGTTTGGGTGGAAATTAATCTTAATTATTTTTGCAATGTCTTTGTACAGAAAATGTTCTACAAACAGTTGAGAATGGAAAACATGAAATTTTAACTCTGATTTTTAAAATCTGATGGAATAGATTTGTACTCATAGAAATTTAAGATGACAAAATTATTAAGGGTAATTGTTAAAATGTGAATGCTGTAGTGCTTCTGCCAGTACGGAATTAGGTTTTATCATTAGATCACATTGCAGAAATTACAGGCTAGTTTCATTGATTCCCATTAATAAGATGTGAACCAGAGATTGAGCAATAACAAATCAAAGCCCCTACCTTTTTGGAGATCACCTTATAATGGGAAGAGTGGTAAGAAATGAGTGATAAGAAAAATAAAATGAGGTAATGGAAACAGTGCCTTATATAGGGTGGTTAGAGAAGACCCCTCTGATCTGGGTGTCCCGTATGAGAGACCTAAAGAAAGGCCATGTAATCTACAATTTTGCAAACAGCAGGAAAGAACAAGTGCAGAGGGTGTTCAGCAAGCACATGCTTTGCTGTTTGGGGAATAAAAAGGAGACCATGTAAGTAAGAAGGAAATTAGGAAAAAATAAAGTAAAAGGACATAGCCAGAACCTTTTATATCTCTCTCTCACAGAAGAGAAATTCAGTTTCTCTTCTCAAGGAAATGAATTTCACAGTGTGCCAGTATTGGTATGTGTGCAGCTTATTTGTCATTGTTTTATGCAGAAACATAGGCACATGAGTAAATGACAACATTTTCTTGCTTTTTTTTTTTTTTTTTTTTGAAAATTAAGCATAATATCCTGTCTTTTCTCAATGTACTTTTCTTCACTAGGAAAATACACAAAGTATAAGTGTAAAAGGCATCAAATTTATTCCAGGCCCTCCTGGAAATAAGGATCTTTGTTTTACTTGGCGTGAATTTTCTGACTTCATTCGAGTGCAGCTAATTTCTGGACCACCAGCAAAACTTCTTCTTATAGACTGGCCAGAATTAAAGGAGGTAAGTAACTCTGCCTTGTTTGAAAGTATTTGCTATCACATGGCTTATTACTTTCAGATTATCAGTGGATCAGAATAGATATATTTTATTGTTGAAGTAAAAACAAATAGCAGTAGTAATAAAAGGATAAAGTAATATGATTTTTAATACTTCATTATTTAATTCATCACTTGTGTCTTCACTTGTTAAAAAACAGTGTAATAACTTACTGTGATGAGCACTACTTAACATACAGAACTGTTGAATCACTGTATTATGTACCTAAAACTGATATAACACTGTATGTTAATTTTACTGGAATTAAAAATTTTAAATTTTTTAAAAAAATGCAGTAATAATTGACACTTAAAAATTTTATTACAGGAGCACCTAGGTGGCTCAGTCAGTTAAGCATCTGCCTTCAGCTCAGATTATGATCCCAGGGTGCTGGGATCGAGCCCCATGTCTGGCTTCCTGCTCAGCAGAGAGCCTGCTTCTCCCTCTCCCTCTGCTACACCTGCTTGTGTGCTCTCTCTCTCTCAAATAAAATCTTTAAAAATTTTTTTTAAAATTTATTACAGAAATTTTCAAACGTGTAAAAGTGAAAATAGCATAATGAACCCCAAGTTTCAACAGTTACTATTTTTTCCCAATTTTGTTTTATTGTTCTGTCTTACTGTCTTAAATGTTTTCTCTGGAGTTTGAAAAACATATTAGATATCAAGTAATTATATGCATAAAAACCTTGGTATGCCTTCCTGTGCAGGTAATTAAATCTTAAATACTGATTTTGCAAGTGTCTGTTTAATATGTTGAGTTTTTACTAAATGTTTAGAATTCTGATTTTAAAATGTTTAGATTTTGGTATTCAGTTTTGGTCTAACAGAGTTTTACTTGTTGATATGGTAGCTTACATTATTTTCTAAAGGAAAATGAGATTATATCACCATGGTAATGGATGAAATTATACTGTTAAAGGTCCTCTAAGAAAAGTTTACTTTACCTGTGCCTTAGTTTGAGATTGCCATTTTTGATTTGTGAGTTTAAAATAACAGATAAACAAGTGATGACAGTGAGCTTTAAAAACTTTTTTCTGTAATACTGTCTTGACTGAGGAGTTTTACTGAAAAGCCAGTGCATTTATTTTTATCTGAGAGCATTTATACTACATAAGTTAATATATTCTTTATGCCCAGTGATGTCAATAAGGATTTGTTGGTTTACTATGTTATGAAATAATTGTTTACTTTTGAGGTGGAAGAAATGTTGACATGTTCGTCTTTTAATATGACTTTGTGTTGGGGAATGTCAAAAATAATGACAGCTTAACTCAAATTTCTTAGAAGACTAATTTGTAGATGCCATAGAAATCCAGAAGTTTTTAAAACAAACTGATATCTCATTCTGTTAGAGTTACCATTATATGTAGATAAAGCTGTAAAAGTAATCATTGAATATCTGATATTTCTAAAATTTCCTAATTAATTCTTGACCTACCTTCCCCCTAACACGATCTGAAGTGGAATAGGGAACTGATTTAACACCTAACTGATAAATAGAAAAAAATAGGTAAATGTTATGTTAACGTACACGTCTATTCTCTCATTTAATCTTAACATGATGTGTTATTATCATTCTTATTTTATAAATGAAGAAACTGAAATCCCGAAACATTAAATTACATGCCAGTACTAAAAAGTGGCAGAGGGCAGATTCATATTTATAAACATTTGATTTTGGACACTGACTTTTTCCCAGATAACTTTAAGAGCTTGGGCTACAGGTTATTTATTAAAGAATATTCTTTAAAAATAGTTACTATTTGATGGGTAGACCGTTAATGTCATTAGGGATGAAGTACATTGATATGTTTGCATTTGGAAACTGTCATCAGTTTTTTTAAATTCAGGCTTTTAATAAACTTTGGCAAATGGAATATTGTCAACTGTAGCCATGTAAACTTTGTGATGGTCAAGCATTTTAACCAAACTAGTCTCAAGGATATTTTTTTTTAAAAATTAAGTCCTATCTGAAACCCATTATTAATTTTTTCCCCACTTTTAGCAACCTGCTAGCATTATTTGCTCATCAACTACCTCCAATAAAGTGGGGGTTGGAGGAAGCAGAGGGAACATTATTGATAGGAGAGAGCTGATAAATCAGCTTTACTTTATCGCTTGTCTGTTCTCTCCCCTCTTTTCTTTTTTTTAACTTTTAAAATCTGACACATTAGATTGGAACTTTATCAGGTTTCTTGCTAGATAATGTGTTTCCTTTGATGTATTTAGTATTAATAGGTCAACAGGCAAATTCCCAGAATTATACAAGCCTTACATAAAGGTGTTTTAAACCAACTAGACAGTGTAGATCAGCGACCAGTCCTATTTAAGGAGCACTAGAAATCTGTGTATTACTGCTTCATGGAGAGTGGCAGAGTGCTGACAATTGACAGAGGAGCTAAAGTATAAACAGCCAATACTACATCTGAGAACCTCAGATAAGCTTTTACTTCCATCGAAGTCATTCTGATATATAACTTTTAGGAATGTGTTAGAAGCTGGTAATGTCAAATGCTTTTTTTTCTCCCTTTATTATATTATTAATCATTTCTATAAGAAGATGATCACTTGTAACAATATAACTGACTTTCAAAAGTTTGATGAAAAGCCATTTTTGACTAGAACAGATAAATTAAGTAATCATTTAGTAAGTATACAAGTAGTAATTACATTGTTAGGCACATTTGTTTTTGTTTTTTTTTTAATATTTTTTTTTTAAAGATTTTATTTATTTATTCGACAGAGATAGAGACAGCCAGTGAGAGAGGGAACACAAGCAGGGGGAGTGGGAGAGGAAGAAGCAGGCTCATAGCAGAGGAGCCTGATGTGGGGCTCGATCTCACAACGCCGGGATCACGCCCTGAGCCAAAGGCAAACGCCTAACCGCTGTGCCACCCAGGCGCCCCTAGGCACATTTGTTTTAGTGCTTCTTAAAATATTTTTATCTGTTTTAGTCCATTCCAGTGATTAATGGAAGAGAACTACAGAATCCTCTCATTGTTCAACTTTGTGATCAGTGGGATAATCCAGCACCTGTGTCACAGGTTAAAATAAGTCTCATGAAAGCTAACAATTTAAAGGTAAGTTTTAAACGTCCTTTACATAATTTTCATCTACTTAAAATTTTGAGTTTCATTGTCATGGTAATGTTGTTAGATGTCATGTTTTTAAAAATATAGTCTTATATAACCTTTATTATTGCTTATTTTAAATCAACTTAAAGATTTTTCATAATTTTGAGGAAGTAAAGTTTGTATCTTGCAGTGTAACAAGGGGCAATAATCTACAATTATGATTGAGTGGTTATTATACAATACTAATATTTGGATTTCAGATTAGGGTGAATAGACAACACTGAGAAGGTGAGTAAAGGCAAATATAATGACCTGCAGTATGGGTTAAGGAACAGGTATTATTTGGGAAACTTACAAGCTAAGGGTAATCAAAAAGAGTCATGTGAGTACCTGTCCTATGCATACCTTATGGAGAGCTACCAGGGCCTGGGCATAGCTGCTAGACTTACACTGAATTGTATTCTAGGGTATGGGGCAAGCATGAATATGGCCTTGTAACATTTGGGGCTAAACATAGTGATTAATACCAAGAAGTCCAAGATTTGGTACTACCTGTTTACATGAGCACTGGGGTAGCCAGCTGTGGGGACTTTGGGTGCCTAGTACAGAAGAGTTGGAGGGCCCTCCTGTGAGGGGAAATGGGAGAAGCTGCCTACTGCAAAGCTGTATTTTGACACAGTTCCTCCTCTTGAAGGAAATTAATTTGTCCCAGTCAGGTTGTTACCAAGTAACACAGAGAGAATTCCTGGGCTTATATTCAGCTGGGCTTAAGTATCCCTCTACAAACATTTTGTAATTTTAGTGGATGAAAACAGTTGATATCATGTAAATGCAGTTCTCTTAAAATTAACCCGTTAGTTCAGTAAGAATTCTAACAGGGATTTCCAGGACCTGAGAAGTTGTAAATGTCATATGGAAGATTAAAGTGCCAAGACTGGCTTGTGATCCACATGGATTTGTTTTTCATAGTAAAGTAATTGAGGTCAAAGGTCTTAAAGCCTGTTAAACAAACAAACAAAACTGTAATATTGCTTGCTATACAGCCTGATATAGCCTTGCTTCTCTGGCTTAGTAACAAGAATTTAGGACCCAGATGGAAGAAATACTTTGAAAAAGATGGGTTGGGAGACAGTGGATCAGAGGATAAATGAGATAGGTACAAGTATAGGATTTTATACTGTCATTTTGATTACTCCTCATTTTTGCCTGTTGCTTTTTTTGTTTGCATGTATCATAATTACCTAATTTTTAGGTTCTATTAAAGCAGAAATGGGAATTACGGCGTAGGAGAGAGTCTGATACTCTGCTACAATAGTTTACAAATTCACTTTGTTCTTATTGTTTGCTTCTAGAAGAGTTAAAGTGATTATTTTCTACCATAAATAAGAATATTATTCTAGTTTCTAGAGAAGCATTTGTAGAAGGCTGCTAGATTCTTCTAACCAATGATGAGTACCACTGATTCTTAGTCATTTGAAAGTGAGCTTGGTTATCTCTAAGAGGGTCATACTGCAGCAGAGATATAAGGAGCACATCTGAGTAAACTTAAAGAGAAAGATGAAATAACAATGGACATGGTATTATGACGCCTTGACTTAAGATGTAATTTATTTATTTCACCTGTGCCATTCCCCACAATCCCCAGTTTTAGAATATATCTTCAGTGTTTGTATAACCAAACTTCACTTGAAATATCAGTGTTATTGAAACAGTGAACATTGAATTCTGCAACTTAATAACTGAAATACACTAAATTGTAGTTTAATTGATGCTGAGTGATGATTGTCCTTTGGGTTATGTAATTACGTATCACATTGTTTCTACTAGTTCACATTAGGAGATTAAAGATTTTAGAAGTGTGTGCAAATATAATTTTCAAAATAGTATTGGAAGAAAAGAACATTGTAATAGAGGAAAAGAATTTGATGTCTGGAATTTTCTAATTAACTTGTTTTGTTTTTTGTTTCGTTTTTAGCTCACTCCTTCAAACCAACAGCATAAAACAGATGAAAGGGGCAGGGCTAATTTGGGAGTATTCAGTGTTTATGCCCCTAGGTAAGAACCAAACGTTTGGTAGTTATTAGTATTATAGAGATTGATTTTTCTTATTCCTTGCTGAAGTTAAGAGTAATAATTAGCGGGGCGCCTGGGTGGCACAGCGGTTAAGCATCTGCCTTCGGCTCAGGGCGTGATCCCGGCGTTATGGGATCGAGCCCCACATCAGGCTCCTCCGCTATGAGCCTGCTTCTTCCTCTCCCACTCCCCCTGCTTGTGTTCCCTCTCTCGCTGGCTGTCTCTATCTGTGTTAAATAAATAAAAATCTTTAAAAAAACAAAAAGAGTAATAATTCCTTCTATTTAGTGTTAGAATATGTAACTAAACAGGAGTAAAGAGTTTTTTTAAATGAGTTAAGCTTTGTAAAAACTGTCTCAGAATTTTTAAGTTATAACTAACGTAATTTGAACCCTTTGTCTCTTTTTTCCCCTTGTTAGAGGAGAACATATGATGCAGGTTAGAGCCATCTATAACAAGAATATCATAGAGGGACCTATAATTAAGTTAATGATTCTTCCAGACCCTGAAAAACCTATTCGTCTCAATGTTAAATATGACAAAGATGCTTCCTTTTTAGCAGGGGGTATTTTCACTGGTGAGTAAGTCACAAATTTCAAAGAAATTTGTAATGATAATTTGCTTTTTACAATAATGGAATAAACTATTTATCCTAGATGTTCAGCATGATAAAAAAACAAGCCTGCAATAGTCTTTTAAATGGCAAAGTACGTTTGACTTAGCTTTGTCTTCTTTCATCTCGGTGTCCTACATTCCCTTTAATGGTCAAAAATGAGCTGGAAGTTTCTTCATAAACTGAGAGCCTGTTGTAATTGAGTTTGTGATTGTTTGTTCACTGGGTTGTGAAGTTCTACAAAAGGAGCATGAACTGCTAAATGGCAAGAACTATGTGGGCTTTACTAAATAGGTTGTAATGTCATCTTCAACCAAATAGAACCAGGATTGCTTAACGTAATTTGGATGAAAATATATCACATCAGAATTTATGATTAAAGATATTTCAGAACAAAATTTCCTAAATACTTGCAATGTCCAGGCACTATATTGGGCTCTTTGTTCCAGTAATGTATATAACAATTTCCAATGAGTTCTAATGCAGGAGACACTTAAGTAAGCAAGTAATTTCAGTGGAATGTGGCAGGTACCAAGTCAATAGGAAATGGTATTTATTACACAGGTAATTTTCTTGAAGACCTCTGTTTTCCTAAATGGATGCATTCCTATACATAGTTATAAGCAGTGGAAACAAGCAGACCAAAAAATTTAGATCAGAAAATTAGTCATTTTTAGTAAGTTACATATATACATAGCCTTTATACTCATAATTTTAAATCTGTTTTGGAAGATAAGACCTGTTTCCTGTGATTAAAAGACTATATCCATCATATGGGTGCCAAATGAATGATAAACATAAGGGAGATACTATATGTAATAATAGTTTAGCTACTGTATGCTATTGAAAATCATAAGACAAACAGTGTATTCTTGGAATACATAAAGCATAAGGATTTATGACCAGTTGCCTTAACTCTAGGTTGCTGAGTATCCACAGTCTAACCTTTCTGGTCTTCCCTAGTAGAACTTTATAGCATTGCAGACTGTGAAAATAAGACAAGGGACTAATAATGGCAAAGATGTATATGTTAGATTTCTGGAGGAGATTTAGCACTAAAGAGAGTTGTCTGTCATGATTAGTACGTTTTTATAGACAGATTATTGGGGAATGCTGATTACCGAATAGTTTTGTTTTCTTCAGCATTTCATTATTAATATTTAAACAAGATGTACATTTTAAGACATAGAATTATTTAACCAAATCTATTAAGTGAACTAGAAAATAATTTTTTAATATTCACCATGACAGATTTTATGATTACTGTTATTTCTGAAGATGACAGTATCATTAAAAATATTAATCCAGCACGTATCTCCATGAAAATGTGGCAGCTGTCTAACAGTGGGAACCGACCACCAGCAAATGTGAGTTCTGGAAAGCATTGTAGAAGTTAAAAGTAGCTCTTATATTTAACTTAAAATTAAATGTAACTTAATGTAAAAATGCACTGGGTATATGCTGGAGAACGAGACATTAACCTACTTCATCACTTGAGATTGACAAAATTAAGTGTTGATGCCTTTGAAAACGAGGAGCCTACATTGTGATATTTCTTAAACTTTTAAGATACTTTACACTTCAAATTATCTCAAGGACAGTGGCACAGGTCAAAAAGCCGTTGAATACCAACAAGAGATAATATAGAAAATGAGATAGTAAAGAGATACGATTGATAGACTTAGAGGATAGGGAAAGGAGGGTAGAGTGGTGAGAACAGTTTGAGGGTCTAAAGTTTAAAGCGGCACAGTCCAATAGAAATATAATACAAGTCACACATGATATTTTTATTTTTTTAGTAGCTACATTAAAAATGTAAAAAGAAAGAAATAAAATTAATTTTAATGTAGTTTTAACCTAACATCAAATTACCATTTCAGCATGTATTCAATATTTAAAATTTATTAAATCAACACATAAAAGAATGTAAAATCTCAAAGATTTTACATTCTTTTATGTTATGAATTCTTTGAAATTTCCTGCGTATTTTATGCTTGTACCACATCTCTTTTTGAACCAGATATATTTCAAGTGCTCAGTAGCCATGTGGAGCTATTTGCTACCATGTTGGACAGTGTAGATCTAAAATAAATCTCAAATTGGAAACTAAACCATACCAGAGTGTCTTAATTTAACAGTGCCTTTCAGGATTTATGATTCATTTTAATTGTGTGTTTAGGAAACTAGCTTCCTAAATTTATACTGTCCCATCAAGCTGCTATTACCTTAAACTATGTCACCACCATTGAGATCTGTCGTGTGCCCTTTTAATAATAGTATGTCATCATGACTAATCTCACTATTGAATCTTAAAATGTATTGTAAAGGTATATACATACAGGTGTATGTGTATGTATTTGTAAAGCCAGATGTGATCTGTATTTGCATTTAGTGAAGGTAATAGAAGGTTTCATCCTGAATATATTATGTTAAATGTGATTTCTCCCTCCCCACTTTCTCCCCTACTTCCCTTTCTAGGCAGAAACATTTAGTTGTAATAAAATAAAAGATAATGACAAAGAAGATGGCTGCTTCTACTTCAGGTATTTCTCAAATCATTTCATATTTTTATGCATAATTTGTTACAAAGTGATTTCAGCCTTGATGGTGTTTGCTCAACTTGGGAAAAGTAATTTATGATTGAAAAGAAAATATTCATATCTCTTAATTTTTCTCAGGAAGTTTTTTGAGAAAATGTGTATTTTATTTGTAAGCTTTCTAAAATGGTTTGGGGAAAAGACTGTTGTGATAATTATATTAGCTTTCAAAACTATGAAAGCCATCCAAAAAAAATTACATTATGTTGTCAGAGCATTTTATTTTATTATATAGGAGATTTCCATAGTTCAAAACTTAGTTGTTATGAAGTAAAACAGATTGAACTAGTTTTTTTATGGTTTAACTATGTTACTTTGAATTGAATTCACTTGAATTTTTGCTTCTGGATTCTGGACCTCTACTTTGATATATGAAAATTGGCTTTGAATAAACTATGTCCAAGGTTCCTTTCATTTTTTTTTAATGAGAAATGTCCTTTTAACTTTTAGACTAAGTTTTGTTTCTTCAAATATATTAGTCTCTTGAATCATGTAGAAAACAAAGAGTACAGTTATAAACATTGTTACAATAATACTAACATTATGAGTGCCTGTGTATTTATCTATAGAGCTTTTTGTTTCTCCATGTGGTTTCAAGTTATTGTCTGTTCTTTCATCTTACTTTGTAGTATTTCCTTGAACATTTCTTACAGGCCAGGTCTAGTGGTAATGAACTCCCTTAGCTTTTGTTTATCTGAGTATGTCTTAATTTCCTCCTCAATTTTGAAGTACAGTTTTGCTGGATGTAGGATTCTTGGCTGAGAGTATATATATATATTTTTAAAGCATTTTGAATACATTGGTCCATTGTCTTCTGGCCTCCAAACTTTCTGATGAGAAATGTGATGCTCTTCCTGAGAATCCCTTGTATGTAATGATTCACTTTTCTCTCATTGTTCTCCATATTTTCTTTGTCTTTGGCTTTTGAAAGTTTGATAATGTGTGTTGGTGTGTGTGTTTTTCAGTTCATTTTACTTGAAATCTGTTGAGCATCTTCAATATTTACATTCATGTCTTTCATCACACTTGGGAAATTTTCAGCCATTCTTCAAATATTCTCTCTTCCCCTGGTGAGAGGGGCCCTTGCTGGTGTCCCAAAGGTCCCTCAGTTTCTGTTCACTTTTATTCAGTCCTTTTTCCTTTCTGTTCCTCCGAATATAATATCCATTATCTTCAAGTTCACTAATCCTTTCTTCTTCCTGCTCAAATGTGCCATTGAACACCTATACTGAAATTTTCGCTTAAATTATTGTATTTTTCAGCTCCAAAATTTGTTTCTGGTTTTCTGTTTCTTTATTGATATTTCCATTTTTTCTCTACATCACTTTTATTTTCTCCACATCTTCCTTCAGTTTTTTGAGCATCTCTAAGGTAGGTGTTTGTTGTTGTTGTTGTTGTTTCATTGTTGTTTTGAGAGAGAGAGAGAGTGCTTGAGTTGGGGGTTAGGAGCAGAGGGAGAGGGAGAGAGAGAATCTTAGGCAGGTTCCATGCTCACAACACTGAGATCATGACCTGAGCTGAAATCAAGAGTCAGAAGCTTAACGCACTGAGCCATCCCAGGAGCCCCTACGACTGGTGTTTTTTTAAGTCCCTGTCTAGTATATTTGCCATTAGGTGTTTTTCAAAAACAATTTTGGTTGACTTATTTTTTTACTTTGAATGGCCGATACTTTCCTGTTTGTCTTCTGGTGTTTTGGTTAAAAACTCTGCATTTGAATCTAATAATGTGGTAGCTCTGGAATTCAGATTCTCTGCCTTATCCAGGGTTTGCTAGGTTTAATTTTTTCTGTTATTTTTTCAATTGTTATATGCTGTTTGTCATGGATCAGCGTTAGGTGTAAACTTAAGGTCTTCTCATGTCTTTTCTGACCCTTTCTCTGGGCGTGTGTGGTCACTTTCTCGTTTTCCCTATATATGTGGTTGTTTAGTAATGTCCTTTAATGTCTGGTTTCTAAAAAGGAAGAGGGGAAGGAAAGAGTGCTGGCCCTTTAAGTCCTCTGGAAGTTACTTCAGCTGGAGGACGAAGGGCTTGCAACAGTGGGGACTGGTGCAGGAACAATAGCTAATCTGCATTTTTGTTTGTTCCTCTCTGATCAGAAGCAGCAATCAGAGCACGGATCCCCAGTGTTTGGAGGATAGGGTCCTTTTTGCCCACGCTAGTTCCCATAAGCTGTGAACTGCTCCAGGGACATCTGCCTGTCATGGGTCTGGGAGGTGGGGAATGAGTAGCTACTACTGTGCTAAGAGCTGAAATTGATCAGAATTAACTGCAGTTTACTATCCAAGTTTTTGGTAACTTTGAGAGGTGCAAAATAGTTACATTACACAGATTCTGCCAGTACAGTTATTGTCTAGACAGGGAGACAGATACCTGATGCTTCCTGCTCGCCTGGTCTTCCCAAAATCCTTTCAAAGATTTCTTTTTAAACTTCTTTAGTCATCATCAGTAGGGTCAACATGATCATTATATTAATATAATGGTTATTATATTAATATATTCAGACTAACTGTACCAAATGACTAGTTTGTTTTTTAAAATATTTTTAATCTTTCATAGACAGATGCTCTTTTCATTAAAAAAAAAAGATCTTCTCAGTGTGCACTTTCTGTTAAGGCAATGTCAGGTAGTTATGTATTTCTAAATATTCTGAGTTTTATTATCTTGTGACAGACAAGTAACAAATATACTATCATGGTCCTTTTTTACACTATGATAACATTGCCTTGGGTCTTTAAGGTATACTCATGTTACTGCATGGAACTGATTTAGACATCCAAGAAAGCATATACTGCCTTCTTTTCAGTCTTTTAAATTATCTTTCAGTGTATAAATCTATTAAAATGTGTGATAATTGTGCTATTTCCTTGTATTTCAAATATTTGTTTTAATTGAATCATATTTTAGCATTCCAGGGTATCAGAACGAACATTTAGGAAATCTTTTTAAAATAGTCACACATTTTAAAACTATAAAGAAGTAGCAGTTGCAAAACAATGTGAATATACCAAATGCCAATGAATTAGACACTTAAAATGGTTAATTTTATTTTATGTGAATTTCACCTCAATAAAAAATCTTGGGGCGCCTGGGTGGCTCAGTCGGTTTTGATTTCGGCTCAGGTCATGATCTCAGGGTTGTGATATTGAGCCCCACATCGGGCTCCATGCTCAGTGGGGAGTCTGCTTGAAATTCTCTCTCCATCTCCCTAGCCTTCTTCCCCTCCCCCCACTTTTGCTCATTCTCTTTCTCAAATAAATAAATAAAAATTTTAAAAAAATGAAAAGCTGTGTAGGTAGATGGGCAAAACGGGAAGGGGAGTAAAAGGTGCAAACTTGAAGTTATAAATAGAGCATAAGGATACAATCTACAACTTAAGGGATATAGTTACTGTGTAACAACTTTGTATGGTGACTGATGGTAGCAAGATTTATTGTGGTGGTAATTACTTCCTAATGTATGCAAATATTGAGTTACTATGTTGTACCCCTGAAACTAATATAATATTGTATGTCAACTGGATTTCAATTTAAAAAAATAAAATTATAAAAACGGTAAGTCAGAAGGAAAGATCTTTAAAAATCATGTGCGCTGTCAGTTATACATGTAATATAATAAAATATATATCAGGTATATTTGAATGCATGAGAATATCTGAGTTCCTAACGTGTCACTGTGTTTGGTGTTCTGCATGTAATCTCAGTTTTTTAACCTTTTAAAAACAAGTAGAAAATTCATAAAGTTAAAAGGATACGCAGTTTTGTGACTTCTCCAACAGTGAATTTCTGTGCAAACACTACCGAAGTCAAGAAATAAAAGATTGCCAAAACGGGGGAAGCCCCACCTTGTGTCCCTCCCAGTCATTACCTGCTTCCTTCCTGTTGTGTGTGAACACGCGTGCACGCGCGCACACACACACGCGCACACACACACACACAGAATAAACTCTCCTAACTTGGTTTTCTTTGCATCCCTCAATTCTCCAGTTGTGCCCATTTATAAACTTTATATGTATTATCTTCTTTTGTATACAGGTTCTTTCAGCATTGTAAGCGTAATCTGTTACATGGTTTGTAGCTATAAACTCATTCATTTTCGTTGCTGTATAATTGCTGGATCCTAGATTATGTATATGTTTAACTTTATTAGTCGGTGCCAAGCAGTTTTTCAAAGTGTTTATGACACTTATACTCCCACTAACAGTGTATGAAAGTTCCCAGTGCTCTACATTTTCCCCAACAGTTGGTTTTATCAGTCTTTTCAGTTTTCGTATTCTGGTAGGTGTGTACTGGTATTACATTTAGTTTAAAATATTCTCTTTTCATGGTGTGTTTATTGGCCATTTGGATAACCTTTTGTGAAGAGCCATCATGGCTTACGGATTTTTCTGTTTTCATTTTCATATTAATTTGTAGCAGTGCTTTATATATTCTGTGTACAAGCCTTTTGTTAGATGTCTTTGCCCATTCCATGCCTTGCTTTTGTACTGTATGTTATCTTGAACAGAAGTTCTTAATTTTTATATAATCAAATTTGTTAATCTTCTCTTTTACAGGTAGCCGCTTTGTGTCCTTTAAGTTCTTTCCTTACATTTAGGTCATGAAGCTATTCTATATAATTATGTTGAGGGTTCCCGAGAACACCCCCAGGTTTGATGATTGATTAGGAGGACTCGCAGGACTTTATTTATAGTCATACTTAAAGCTACGATTTATTACAGTGAAAGGATACAAAGCAAAATCAGGAAAGGGAAAAGGTGCATTGAGCAACGTCCGAGGGAAAACATACACAAATTTTCAAGGGTTCTTTCCCAGTGGAGCCACACAGGACTTGCTTAATTGCCAAACTAGTTATGATAACACATACAAAATGTTGTCAACCAAGGAAATCTTATCAGAGACTCAGCACCCAGGGTTTTATGGGGGTCTGGTCACATAAGGGTCCTCTGCGTAGTACATATCAAAATTCACATTCCCAGAAGGAAAGCAAGGGGTTAGCATAAACCATATTGTTTGTAGAAATACTTGAAGCATTGTGAGCCACTCTTACCAGCTAATGGTGGGAACCTTTCTGAAATCTGAGTTCACAGATGCTAGCTAAGGACTAAGCTTGTAAGCAGGGCTTTCTATCTACTTTATTAAGTTTTTAAAATTTATTTAAGTAATCACTACACCAATGTGGGGCTCGAGCTCATGACCCTGAGATCAGTAGTTGGATGCTCTTCTGACTGAGCCAGCCAGGCACCCCAACTTTGTTAACTTTTTTGAATTATAATTTGTACAGTTATGCTTGGAATTAATATTTTTAATGTATGCTATGAGGTATAAGTGTAGGTCAAGTTTGTCTTTATGTATAAAACTATATAAACAGTTGTGGCTACGTTATTTATTGAGATCATTTTTTTTGCAGTGCCATCTTTATTTTAAATCATATGTCCACATGTGTGTGCATTTGACTCCCTATTTTGATTTCTTCACCTGTTTGTATTTTGCCATACTGTACTTTCTTGTTAAGTCTGGTATCTTATAGAACAAGTCCTCTCACCGTGTTCTTCATGCATATCTTGACCCTTTATTTTCCATATAAATTTTAGAATCAGATTATCAAATTCAAATAACACAAACACAATTTCAATAACAATACCTGTTGGGATTTTGTTTTGGTAGAAATTTGGGAACATCTTACAGTCTAATATGTCATATTCTTCATATTCCTCTATTTAAATTTCTTTAATTTCTCTATATCATTTTGTAATATTTTGAATCAAAGTGTCATACATCTTTCCTTAGATTAATTACTAAATAGTTGATATCTTTTCCAGTTTTATTGAGATATAATTGACATAACATTGTATTAGTTTAAGGTGTACAACATAATGATTTGAGAGATATATATCCATCCATCCATCCATCCGTCCGTATGTTTTCCGTAGTAGTTCGGTTACCATCCGTCACCTTACACAGCTACAAATTTTTTTTTCCTTGTAGTGGAAACTTTTAAGATTTACTCTCTTAGCAACTTTCAAATAAACACTACAGTATTGTTAACTGTAGTCACCACCTGCACAGTACTTCCCCGGGATTTGTCTTTTAACTGAAACTTTGTGCCTCTTGACCACCTTTGCTCATTTCCCCCACCTCGTCCATCTCCCAGTTGCTACCTCTGGCAAGGACCACTCTGTTCTTTGTATCTACAAATTTGAGTTTTTTAGATTCTACATATAAGTGAATAATAGAGTATTTTTGTATTTGTCATTTATTTCACTTAGCATAATGCCTAGATAATATTGTGGATGCTATTGTAAACAAATCCTTTAAAATTTTTTATTTTATGTTTCTTGTTGGTTACAGAACTCTAGTTGATTTGTGTATATTAACCTTGTAGCCAGCATCTCTCCTAGCCTCCTTAATTTCCAGTTTTATTTATAGATTCTTTGGGATTTCAAAATATTTGCACAATCATGTCTGTGAATAATGATAGGTTGATTACTTTCTAGTCATTGTACATTTTCCCTTTCCTGCCATACTGCACTGGCTTGGACTTAGAGTAAAATGTTAAATAGACATGATGAAGTGATCATCCTAATTTCATTCCTAATCCCTAATTTCATTAGTAGGTACCTTTATCAGACTGTTCCTTTCTAATCATTAGTAAGAAATTCTGTTTATTATGAATTGACAGATTTCATCATCTGTTGAGGTAATATGTGATATTTTTCCTTTCTTTTTTAATGTGCTAAGTTCTACAGAACATTAATTTTCTGAATGTTCATTCAGCCAGTCTTGCATTACTGGAGTAAACCCAGTTTTATCATGATGCATAAACTCTTTTATTTATTGGTGGATTTGTTTTGCTAATAGTTTGTTTGGAATTTTTCCATCTACACTAATGGGTCAAGGTTCCCTGCACTTTCTTATACATTTTTAGGTTTGGTGTCTAGGTCATATATGCTTCACTACAGTAATTGGGGAAAGTAGTCCCTAAGTCTTGGTATTTTTTCTGGGTTTTGTGTGAGAGTTGTCATAATTTCTTCCTTAAATGTTTGGTAGATTTCATCAGTGAAGCCATTTGTGCCTGGAGTTTAGAGAAGGGAGGTTGTACTTATGGATTCAGTTTTTTCAAATTCAGTAGTTATATGAGTATTTTTATTTCCTGTGTCATCTTTGGTCAGTTTTGGTAACTTAAAATTTTTAATTTGTCAGTCTTATCTAAATTTTAAAAGTTGTTCACAGTTTATTTTGTCTGTAGAATCTGTAGTGATCTCTCATTGTTAACATTATTTGTACTTTTTTGTTTAGATTTATTTATCAGAGAGAGAGCATGAGAGAGGGGAGGGTCAGAGGGAGAAGCAGACTCCACAATGAGTGGGGAGCCTGATGCAGAACTCAATCCTGGGACTCCGGGATCTTAGCCTGAGCCAAAGGCAGACACTTAACTGACTGAGCCACCCAGGCACCCTATTTGTACTTTCTGTTACTTGATTAGTCTTACCAGGGGATGTAAATTTTGTCAGTCTTTTCAAAGAACCAAGTTCTGCCTTTTTAAAACTTCTTGAGATTGTTGCTTAACATGTTTATTTTCAACCTGTGTATACATATTCATGTGTACACATAAATTATATATTTATATGTACATATATATGTATATAGAGCTATAAATTTACCAGGATTTTTTACATTGTATTTTCATTATTATTTAGATCAAGGTATTTTATAATTCCCATTGTAATTTCATCTTCTACCTATGGCTGTTTTTCAGAAGTATATTGTTTAATTTCTGAATTGTGGGATTTTCTTATTCTCTTTCTCTTATTGATTTCTAGATTAATTCCTCTGTGGTCGGACAGCCTGCCTTGTGCAATTTCATTCCCTTGAAACTAATGGATAATTGTTTTTCCCTTTGTAGAAAACAGTATGTGCATATGGTCAATTTTTGTAAATATTTTGTGTATACTAGAAAATCGTGCAAACTGCACGTAAAGTACAGTGTTATGTTCATTAATTCAAAATTTTGATAATCATTGTGTTTCATTTTTCTATATTTCAATTTTTTTCAAAATATTTTAAATTTTTCTATCTATATTTTTTAAAGCAGTGTAGTAAATCTCCCATTGTAGGTGTGGATTTGTTTATTTTTCCTCTTCGTTCTGTTAGTGTTATTTTAAGGCTATATTGTTATTTACATAAGATTTACATTATATTTTTCTGACAAATTGAATTAGCTATCATTATGAAGTATACCTTTTCTCTAGTAATGCTTTTTGCTTGAAAATCTGCTTTGATAACAGTATACCAACTTTCCTATGAGTGACATGCAGAAGCTACTTTAGGGATCATGAAAGTTAGTATTTGTATAAGTATCCTTTTTTCATTACTTTTGTATCTTCATATTTTAAGTGATCATTTACAGATGGCATTATAGTTTTTTTTTAATATTTTATTTATTTGTCTCAGAGAGAGCGCACAGGCAGGGGGGGCAGCAGGCAAAGGGAGAAGCAGACTCCCTGCTGAGCAGGGAGCCTGACCCAGGACTCGATCCCAGGACTCTGGGATCATGACCTGAACTGATGGTAGACCTTCCTCAACCAGCTGAGCCACCCAGGCGTCCCTGTAATTGTTTTTTTTTTAATAATTTTTAATTAAAAAGTTTAGATCATACAAATAATTACCAAAAGCACTTGTTTTTTATTTGATCCTACTGTTTGTTCCTTTTTCTTTTGAATTTATTGTTTTTAATTATCATGTTTTACTCCTTATTAACTTGGTAGTTAATAGTCTTATTATTCTCTTAAGTGATTTTTTTTAAGTTTTTATTTATTTATATGACAGAGCGAGAGAGCACAAGTAGGGGGAACAGTAGAGGGAGAGGGAGAAGCAGGCTCCCCGCTGAGCAGAGAGCCTGATGCAGAGCTCGATGTGGAGCTTGATGTGGAGCTTGATCCCAGGACCCTGGGATCATGACCTGAGCTGAAGGCAGACCCTTAACCATCTGAGCCACCCAGGCACCCCTCCTAAGTGATCTTTTTGAGACACTACAACATGCATAGTTGACATTCTATACCAATAGGTGATGACACATTGCATTTTTTGCCCTCTCCTTGGTCAGTGCATGAATCTTAGAAGGCTTAAACATCATTTCCCCTCTTGCAACTTAGATGGTTTTGTTGTGTATGTTAAACCTATCAGTACATTATTATTTCATATAGTTAGTGTTCATGTAGATTTACCAGCTCATTTATTCTTTCTGTTAATCTTCAACTCAGGTTTTCCATCTAGTATCATTTTCCATCTGAGGAAGTTCCTTTACCATTTCCTTTAGTGTACATCTGCTGGTGATGAATTACCTCATTTTTACCTGAAAATATATTTATTCCACCTTCATACTAGAAGAGTAGTTTTCTTGAAAATGATATTTTATATTGGCAGTTTCTTTCTTGCTGTACTTTAAAGCCAGCCTTCACTCTCCTATCATTTATGTTGAGAAGTTAGCTGTCAGCCTTTTTTTTTTTTTTTTTTTTTAAGATGTATTTGACAGAGAGAGAGTGTGTGCATGGGTCTGGGGAGGGGGAGAGGGAGAGTCTTAAGCAGATGTGGGGCTTGATCCAAGACCCTGATGAGATCACAACCTGAGCCAAAACCATTAGTTGGTCCCTTAACCAACTGTACCACCGAGGCACCCCAGCCTTATTGTTACCTTGAAAAGGAATTATTTTCACTCTTCTTTCGTTGTTTTGAGTTTTGTTTTCAATAGTTTTACTATGACGTGCCTATTCATGGATTTCTTTTTATTTTTTCTTCTTAGTTTTTTTCATGGATTTCTTTTTTTTCTTCTTAGTTTTCATAGCCTTTGATTTTATGGTCTTTGTTCAGATTTGAAAAATTATCAACCTTTATTTCATCAAATATGGCTTCTGCTTATTCTTTCCCTCTTCTTTTTCTGACAAACTAGTCCTTAGAATATTCTGTCTCTCATCCTCTTTTCTCTATTTGCCATTCTTTTTTGGCTCTCTTCATTCTAGATATTTTCTTCTAAACTGCCTTCACTAACTAATATCTATTCAATGTGTCCAATTTGCTGTTAAATCCATCTTTCAATTACCAATTTCTGTTTGGTATTTTTAGTGTTGTTTTGTTTCTTGAGGTCCAGTTCTCTATTGGAATTCTCAGTCTTGTCTCTATCCTAAGATAAAGTAACCAGAATTTATTAAAGTCTGTCTCAAGTTCTTCCTAGTCTGTTTCAATGGGCTCTTGTTTCTGTTGGTTTTCATTTTGATTCTCTTACCTCTTCATGTACCTGTTTTTTGTTGTTTATGATACATTTTGTTTATGAATAGTTATGTAAATAATTTGAAGTCTAAGGTATATTCTTTCACCAGGTCAGGTTTACATTTGTTTCTGTTATCTGGGCTAGTAGCAGCCTGTTTTCATTTCAGTCCAGATTCAGAGATTGGGATGATTCAAAGCTGAGTTGTTTCTCCCTTGGGACCTGAGGTAAACCCTGGTATTATAGGAAATATTTGGTGAATGAAGGCAAATGTTGTAATAGTAGTTCTTTTTTTATTCATTTACTTTTTGTGGAGAGAACAGAAATGTTGATGATTTGAGTTCCTTCCCCTTATATGTAAAAATTGTCAATAATCCTTATCTCTTTCTTTCTAACATAGGGATAAAGCAATTCCTAACAAAGTGGGAACATATTGTATCCAGTTTGGGTTTATGATGGATAAAGCAAATATTCTTAACAGTGAACAGGTTTGCTTACTTTTTTTATATACCATAGTTAGCTTTACATTTTCTTGCTTAGTATAGGAATGAAATGGTTTTGTTTAAAAGTGAATTAATTATTGGATACAACTGATAATAAAAATATAAATAATGTAATTTTCAGGAATATTAGAATATATTTAAAATATGTTGATTAATATGACCCGATGCAGAAGTTACTTTTCCATTCCTCTTTATTTTGAAGAGTCCAGTAAGCATTTTAGTGTATATCATGGTAAGGTTGCTCCTATCAACCATACATTGCAAATTTTTCAGTTATTAACATTTTGTGTACTAGAATTCGGGATAATAATGTTTAAGGTAGTTTCGAAATACATCATCACCATTCAGTAAATTAGTTAACTAAATTTTTAAAAATTACCTGTATTTTTAAATCCCCTGAATTTGTTCTTAGATGGCTATTAACATTCAGAAATTTATCTGATAAACCTTTTTTTTTTGAATTTTAAAAAGTAAGTTGATTAGTTTTAGGAGATAATGGAAATTATTTTAGAAAGTAAGATTGCTTTTTATTTAGTATATGCTAGCATTATTTCTTGTCTTACTCTTAAATACTGAACCATCAATATATTGTTAATCACAATGCTGTTTTTGTTTTGTAAGATTATAGTTGATGTTCTGCCTAATCAGCCTGTGAAGTTAGTTCCTAAAATTCAGCCAGCTACACCAGCTGTTTCAAATGTTCGCTCAGTTGCCAGTAGGACTTTGGTCAAAGATTTACGTCTTACTATTACGGTAATGTTTTATTTACTTCCAAAATTGCAAAGAGTAACAAAAATTATTTCTAGTTTTAGTGTGCAGAATAGTTACTTACAGAGTCAGATCTTAGTTATTCAGTTTAAGATTATAGGGAAAATTTGTGTGGATGAATGAAATATTCATAAACACCTTTGTATTTTAATACAAATAGAGAATGTATACATACAGTGTATCCAGATATACCAAGTAGAACTGACTCAAAAATGTAGAAATTTGCCTACCTTTCTTAATAGATACCTTTCTTTAATCACTTATTTCCGGTATGTATTATGAATTTGTGTGAGGTAAATTGATTCCTCAGTGTCCATTTCACTGATGAGAAAGAAGGAAGTAATTATTTTAAGAGATCTGCTCTGATGATTGATCATAGCAAGCTCCCCAAATCTTCTGATTACTGGGAGAGTAAGCACCAATAAAGCTGCCAAGAATATTGACAAAAACATGTAAAACACAGTAGTGAGACTCCACCTTTATGGAAATTTTCATGGTGGGATCCTTCTTTCGGGTTTTTTTTTTTTTTTCTGTTTTAGACAAGTGAATCCTTCTTCTCTTCCCCCAAATCAGTAGATGCTAAAAGTACATAACAAGGTGAAATTTTTAAATGGGAGTCCTTTTGGTAAAGTTATAAGCCATTATATTAGATGGAAGCCTCTGGTTCTTTTATAGTTTCTGGGATTATTTCCTGCCTGTAGAGCTCTTAATCTGAGAACTGAATTCTGTGCTTGGGAGTAAGAAGGATCAAGATAATTTAATATTTAGGGCTTATATCGTTTTTTCTGATATGATCATGTCCTTTTCTGGGTTTAATCTTCGTAATTACCTGTTCTTCTAATTATTTTTTATTGTTTACTTGAAGGATGACTACAACAATCATACTGGAATTGATTTGGTTGGCACTATAGTAGCTACCATTAAAGGTTCTAAGGAGGAAGATACAGATACACCACTCTTTATCGGGAAAGTGAGAGCACTCGAATTTCCCTTTGTGAAAGGATCAGCTGAAATTACGGTAATTTTTATGTCTTCTGGTAGATAACATTAGTGTATTTAATAGTTTAAACCACAGTGTTATAATACCTGTTCTTTTGTATGTATAGCATGAAAATATTCTAAGTATAGCATTAAATTAGAAAGTGAGTGGAAATATTTTGTGATTTTGCTGTAAACTATTACAAATTAAACCTCCGGGATTATTATTACTCTGAGCAAGAACCTCTTTTTCCCTGTGGATGACTGCTCTCTCTAATAATTTTTAGCTTCAGTGATAATATATTCATATATCTAAAAGTTACCATTCTGTGGATAGAAACAAAATATAACATAGCCCAGGTAAAATGTGTACATAAATAGAAAAATTTAACAAAGCAGCTTCTCTTTGTTACTCTTTTTTTTTTTTTAATGGAAATATTTTTACTTGTATAAAAAATACACAGTGTGAACACTTTTAAAAATCACTATTTTGGGGCGCCTGGGTAGCGCAGTCGTTAAGCGTCTGCCTTCGGCTCAGGGCGTGATCCCGGCGTTCCGGGATCGAGTCCCACATCGGGCTCCTCCACTGGGAGCCTGCTTCTTCCTCTCCCACTCCCCTGCTGTGTTCCCTCTCTCACTGGCTGTCTCTCTATCACATAAATAAATAAAATCTTTAAAAAAAATAAAATAAAATAAAATAAAAAATAAAAATCACTATTTTATCACCCTTCAGAGATAATAATGATTAGCAATTTAGTTACTTAACTACCAGACTTCTGTATATACACAAATACTGTATATACACAAATACCCTGTGTGTATATGATTTATGTACATGGGTGGGGTATAAAATTTCATTAATATAATAGAACTCCGCTTTTATAAAAATTTTATTTAGAACATCTTTGGTATCTTCATCAATATGTATACACCTACCATCATTGTGTTGATCATAATTTATTTGATCAATCCTAAGTGGAAATTTAGTTTCTTTCCAGAGCTTGTTGTTATCAACAGTGCTTTTCATCAGGTTTCTTCTATGTGTATCCTTTTGCATATGTCTGATTGTTTACTTAAGAAATTAGTAGAATTGGTGGCAGGGTATGTTATTTTAAGCCTTCTGGTCGTTAGCTGTTGCCAGTTGCTGTTCAGTTGATATTCCCACCAGAAATATGTGTGTGTGTCCCTCATAATATTAACCAACCCTAAATGTGAATGATTTTTGGAATTCCATCCCAAGTTGCCTATATTTCAAAAAATACTTTTGTTACTAGTAAGGTTGAACATTTGTCTTGTTCTTGATCTTTTTAAGATTGTCTCTTGATGCTTTTTCTTTTGGAATGTTTGTCATTTTCGTAATTTTATATTAAAGATATTCATGCTCTTCTGTATATAAGTACATTTTCCTGAGTTTGTCTTTTAGATTTTAGCTTTGCTTGTATTGGAGTGGAGGAAGGATTATATTTACAGTTCCTGCCCTAGTATTCTTATGCGTTTAATCTTTGATTTGTCTGAATTTTATTTTTGCATTTTTTCTAATTCATTAACTTAATTTCTTGATATTATTTATTGAATAATTCTTCCTATATGTATAAATTTGAAATGTCACCTTTCTTGTATTTTTTTTATTGTTGTCATTGTTCATCTTTATATCTAAACCAGTGCTAATACCGCATTGTTTTACTAACATTAGGCTTACAACTGGGGAGCCTGACAGCTTGTACCTGCCTTACAGTAGATGTGTTAGTTGGTCTGTCAGTGACAGACTGTTAGAGCATTTCCGTCTTTTTTTTAAAAGATTTTATTTAACAGGACCCAGGGATCATGACCCGGACTGAAGGCAGCTGCTTAACTGACTGAGCCACTCAGGCGTCCCCCCCATTTTTTTTTTAAGATTTATTTATTCTAGAGAGAGAGCACTCACGCATGCATGGGGCAGAGCAGAGGGACAGGGAGAGAGAATCCTCAGTCACCCCGCTGGATCTCAGAGCCCCACAAGGTGCTTGATCGCAGGACCCTGTGATCATGATCTGAGCTGAAACCAAGAGTCAGACACCCAACTGAGTCAGCCACCCAGGCACCCCTACAGCATTTTCTTTTTTTTTCTTTAATCTAAATTCAGTTAATTAACATATGTATAATTTTTTTCAGGGGTACAGGTCTGTGATTCATCAGTCTTATATAATACCCAGTGCTCATTACAACACATTCCCTCCCCAGTGTCCATTAAACAGTTACCCCATCCCTCCTTTCATTTTTATTACAGTAGAGAGTTAAGTGAAATTTTCTTGTATTCTAACAAAAAGTCAGTAATGAAAGCCAAAGGGGGGAGACATGTTGAAGGTGCAAAGTAAGTTTGTGTTGGAAGAATACACCTAGCCCACCCTACCTTTGTCCTGTTTCTTTGACACTACCCCACCCCTAGCCCCTTGTAGGCATTTGAAATTTCTACCCCAGCTCTACACATTTGTGAAGTTAAGATAGTGACTTAAGCTATTTCCTTGCACCTGCCTGTAGAATCAAGGCTTCGTGTCATACATATGAATTTCCACTAGAGGTTCCTAATACCACACTGAATAAGCAGAAAACTGTTGAGTTCTCCTTGGCTTTTGACTCATACATTGATTTAGTAAGTCTAGGGTAGGGCTCTGGACTCTAATTTAACAAGCAGGTAATTCTCATCACTAGGAACATTTAGGAAATACTGGCTCAGAATATAACCAGTTATTTGTAAATGTTCCGTGTTTGCATGAAAACAATGTATACTGTTTTAAGTTATAATCTAAGCTTATTCAAGTTTGTTAACTATTTTCAGATTCTCTATATTATTTGCTTACTTAGATCTGGAAATTCCTGAAAAAGGTGTCTCAGTTTTGTTCTGTGTATTTGTTCATTTCTCATATTCCAGATTCCCATTTGTGCTTGGATCCAGTTATGGACTCTTCAGTTCTAACTCTTCATTTCTTTTATGTTTCTCCTTGATAAACTATACATCAGAGATTGCAAACTATAAAACTTTATAGGAAACGGGGCGCCTGGGTGGCTCAGTCGTTAAGCGTCTGCCTTCGGCTCAGGGCGTGATCCCGGAGTCCTGGGATCGAGCCCTGCATCACGCTCCTCCCCTGGGAGCCTTCTTCTTCCTCTCCCACTGCCCCTGCTTGTGTTCCCTCTCTCGCTGGCTGTGTCTCTCTCTGTCAAATAAATAAATAAAATCTTTAAAAAAAAAAAAAAGACATAAAGGAGAAGATTTTACATTTAACTACATAAAAAGTTAAAACTTTATTATAATCATATCTTAGAAGTAAAAGAATAATAGCAATATATTGTGTAGAAATATTTGTATGTACACACACAAGTATTGGGTTAGGTACATTAACATAAATCTTCTGAAAAACTTCTGCAAATCAATAAGAAAAAAGATAATCTAACAGAAAAATAAATGTAAAAAAAATAAAGTAACTTTTAAAGTAAAAAAAAATAAAAAAGAATATGAGCAGACAGTTAATGGAAGAGAAAGTATAAAGGACCAATAAACAAGCATGACCTCAGTACCAATCAGGGAAATGCTAATTTAAACAATAATGACTGGTTCTTTTTAATCCATTTTGGGATTAAAAAACTCGGGGGAAAAAAACTTGATAATGAAGCGTTGGCCAGCATCAGAGAAACTAGATATTCTTATACACTAATGATGAGAAGCTAAATCGACAGGCTTTTTGAAGGGAAATTTGATATTACCTATTAAAATGAACTGTTTATTATGAGTCCTATTTCTCATTATTCTAGAGAACACCCAGAGAAATACTGGAAGATATTTTCTTTGCTAAATAGTAGTTTAAAAATGTGAGCAGTTTTAAGCAGTGAAAGGATATAGTACTGTATACCTATCCTATGCATTAATTTTACAGATTGGTATCTAGACATTCACTTGCATTGATCAGCATATTAAACTGCTGAATTATTATAAAGTGTATGTTTTAAAAATATGAACAGTGTTTTATGTGTTTATATTCATGTAAATACATTGAAAATAGCTCTCAGAAACTAAGTGCGATTGCAATTTGGTTTAATGGTGGTCTCGTATTCTGTATTTCTTGGAAAGAAAAGAATTGTCTGTAATTCATAATTTCATTTCATGAATTGTTCTACAGTGTTTTATGGATTTAGGTTTTTAAAAATTCTACTTCTCTATCTGTAAATTGTACTAGTCTAAAAAATAAAACAGCTAGTATCTATTGTTTCCTGTAAAGAATGTAAAAAAAGGTAATTTAGGATTTAAATAAATATATTTGCCTTATTTACTCATTATATGGTATGGTCTTAAGCTAAATTGTATTAAAAGTGTTTTGTATGTGCATTAATGAAGAAAATACAATTAAAAAAAAATCTTTCAGGCTTTTTAGGACCTCTTGTTTGGTCACCTGAGACTAGTGGGTCCACTTCCATGGTAACAGCTGTAACTTAAACTCAGCATTGGGCTTTGGGCATGTCTTTGTGATTGTTTTTATAACTTTTATGCCATCAGCTGTTTCACACTTCTTCAACTTCTTAAAGGTTGGCATCAAAAAGACTTTGCAGGTTAAGATAGTACGTGGCCATTGATACTTCTCCAAAAGAAAGATACTTTTTTTTGGTAATTGTCTATTACATATAATTTTTGTATAATCTATTCATTGGTAAGCTCACTTTCAAACCAATACCAAAAGGTAAAAGGTTTTGTATCTTGGGTGGTACTGCTGTTTTAATGAATGTTAATGAATCTTAAGGATTAGTCAGTGCCTGTTGCCTTTAAAATTTACCACTTGGAAACACACAATGATATTCATAACATTTATACATTGACAAATACTATTTTGAATCTTGTTTTTCCTAACTGCTCTTTTCTTCTTACAGAATCTAGTGCTGGCAGAAAATAGTCCTGGAAGGGATAGTACTGAATATTTTATTATATTTGAGCCTCAGCTACCAGCTCTATCGAGAACATTAGAACCATATATCCTACCATTTATGTTTTACAATGGTAAGTTTTTAGGAAAATAGAGGATTTTTCTTATGTTTGTGGTATTTTTTTTAGTTTACTTTCCATTAACATGGTACTTATTAGTTACTTAATCATGTTACGACATGTTTTGGAGAAGTCACAATTTTAGAATTGTTTTGAATTATCTGAATGTCTTTTCTTAGATGTTAAGAAGCAGCAACAAATGGCAGCACTTACAAAAGAAAAGGACCAGTTATCTAAGAATATTACAATGTATAGAAGTTTATTTGAAGCCAGCAATCAGCTTCTTGATGAAATGAAGTGTAAGTAATTTTGTATTCAAAGGTAATAAAAAATTAGGCTTTGGGGAATGGTAAGGCAGAAGGTGAGACTATGAGACACAAAAATTGTCTACTTTCCTAGACTACAAATAAACTGCAGAACACTGCAGTAACGATGTAGGGAAGTAAGGCAGTAATGATTACTTATATTCTTAGTTATTTGATCTCCTTATGATGATGTAGTCCATCATTTTAAATACATTTATATCCTGCTTACTTATAAAAATTTGAGCTTTTTTTAAATTAGAAGTCAATCTGTGGAAATGTAAGGCTTTTGACATGATAGTAATATTTATATCTAGCTCCAGGTTCTGGCAGAAGATATTGAAAGACAGTATTACTGGGGAAGTGACATGTAGTTTAATTTTTAGTTTGAGTCATGAAACTCTGTGTATTTTACTAAAGATTCTGCAGTGTGTCACACTATGGAGGTGTACAGGGCAGCACATCCTGTATAGAAATATGTAAGTTATTTTTAAGTCAATGCACAATGTTTGCTGCAATTTGTAATAAATTTTGTAGACCACTAAAATAAGACATTTGCTGAGTTGTTGTTTATCTTTTTCCATTTGTCAGATTTTTTTCGCTGTGGTTTTTGTCTTTGTGTTAATTACATAGGTAAAATTTTGATCCATTAACTGACAAATGTACTGCCTGCCTCAGAGTACTCACTTTTGTATATCCAAGGGCAACAATATTTAGAGGATAATGGGAGCTAAGTAGGATGATGAGATAATACATCAGTAGTAACACTAAAGATTCTTTTTATAAAGTCTTACTTGGTTCTTGTCGCAACCTTATGCAATTCTGTATGTTATATATAGTCATGTGGATTAGGATTAAATAATTTATCTAAGATTACTTGGAGTTTGCAGTATTAACATATATATAATATCTTCCTTAACTCTGCCTTATAACCGCATTTTGGTTTTTTAAAACCAACCTTAAAACCAGCTTTAAAACCAAATTTTGGGGGCGCCTGGGTAGTGCAGTTGTTAAGGCGTCTGCCTTCGGCTCAGGGCGTGATCCCGGCATACTGGGATCGAGTCCCACATCGGGCTCCTCTGCTGGGAGCCTGCTTCTTCCTCTCCCACTCCCCCTGCTGTGTTCCCTCTCTCGCTGGCTGTCTCTCTGTCACATAAATAAATAAAATCTTAAAAAAAAAAACAAAAAAAAACCAAATTTTGTTTCTCATTTTTGTGTATTAGATGCAAATCTTAATTTTAGACTTCTGGTTTCATTTTGAATTTCTAAAATACTCAGCGTTTTTACTTTAAGATCAGTCATTACAAGGGAAAAAAACGAGATTGAAAATATTTTTCAAAAACTGTATTTTGGGGATTATTACAAATTGATGCAGGTTTGTTTGTTTTTGTTTTTAATTTTAGGCCAAGTCGAAGAAGCAAAATTAAAAGAGGCTCAGTTGCAAAATGAACTAAAAACACATAATATTGACATTCCTACAACACAGCAGGTGCAGTTTCCATGTATATGTGAAAGATTTGTTTAATTAAATTCTAGTCTAATTTTTTTATCATTCATTTTTTATTTACAGTGTTATGGGCACTCTTGCTTTGGGGGGTTCCAAGACATGTGGATTATAGTCTGGTCACTTACTAGACATTAAAAGAGGCTAACAAAATGATAGAATACTTTTTTCAAAGAAATTACAGTTTGTATTTCTAATGTAATGACCCCAATAAGTGAAATTAATAATACACCAATTTGAGAACTGCACTGAAGGGGCTTCATAATTTATAGCCAGTATATGTGGTGACAAAGAAAATGAGAGAAAGTGACAACTGATTTTTTTAAACTTATTTTTTTATGTGTATAACTCAGTTGCAAAGAGAAGTCCTATTGTAGGTTGTGTATTTCCTAAGATAAAGTCAGTGAGGTGAACATTTTGTATTACTACAACAACACTCTTTTAAAGTAATGCCTATTTAATAACTTTTTGTTCTTGAGTTGTCTAAATTGTTGATTTTTCTCTGCTATCATTATGGCTGTCTAGTACAGGAATAATTGCCTTGTAGTTAATTTTTCTTTATAAATTACAGATGCCACACATTGAAGCACTTTTGAAAAGAAAGTTATCAGAACAGGAAGAACTGAGGAAAAAACCTAGAAGATCATGTACTCTTCCAAACTATACTAAAGGCAGTGGAGATGTTTTGGGAAAGGTTTGTGTTTAAGCCTTTTAAGAGGCAGTACATTTTATTATGTTGTTTTGTCTAAAATGTGTTTTTTAAAGTAACATTATAATAATAGAGTGTCAGTTTCTTTGTACTTTTTCAATTTTTCCCATAAGTTACTTGTTCTTGTTACCATAATAGGGATTTGGCAGAATTTAAAACTGAAATGCGGGGCGCCTGGGTGGCGCAGTCGTTAAGCGCCTGCCTTCAGCTCAGGGCGTGATCCTGGTGTTCCGGGATCGAGTCCCACATCGGGCTCCTCCGCTGGGAGCCTGCTTCTTCCTCTCCCTCTCCCCTGCTGTGTTCCCTCTCTCGCTGGCTATCTCTCTGTCACATAAATAAATAAAATTTAAAAAAATAAAAATAAAAAATAAAACTGAAATGCATAATTCCATAATACTTATATACTGTTGAGGGCTATGGCAGAAATTAGCATGTCTCAGTCCAAAGCTTGTTATCTACTTATAGTTGCTTTCATGTCGTATGACTTTATAGGTAGCCAAGACCTTTCCATGTGACTCAAGCTTCAGTGAAACAACAAAAGAAAAACATCAGAATTTTTCTGAGTTTAGTATTGTTAGAAAGTGAATTCTGGGATGCTCCTAGAACTTAAGAAAAAACAACAATAAACAAAAAACTTCATACATATTTACTGCCAAAAGAGTGCCATTCTTTCTTCTTTAATTCTTTGCCTCTTTGGTTTTTCCTTTTGTCAGATGAATTGCATTTTCATATTTATCTTATGATTATTAAGTCCTGAACATTCTATTTTATAGAAGGTGTTTCTATTTTTTTTTTAAGATATTATTTATTTACTTGACACAGTGAGAGAGAAAAAGTAAGCACAAGCAAGGGGAGGGGCAGAGGGAGAGAGAGAAGCAGACTCCCGGCTGAGCAAAGAGTCTGATGCAGGGCTCTATCCCAGGACCCTGGGATCATGACCTGAGCCCTAGAAAGTGTTTCTTATAGGTGTCCCCAGCACCTTCAGTGTTTGATGGTATTAAGGTTTGTGGTATTATATGTATGTGTGTTTTACTTGTTAAACTTTTCCATTTAATATGCATCTCGCTTTCTGCTTTTACCTCTGTTTTAAAATTGAGGAAACTGAAACCGAGTTGCAGAAAGATTTTTTTTAAAACTTGTTTAAGGTTACATAGCAAGCAGGTAAATGGCAGAGCACAGACTCAAGCCCAGGCAGTCTGATTGTTAATCACTAATCTTTATGCCTACGTACATTACTACTTTTACAACCACTGTGTGAGTTTGTTGGGGTTTTTTTTTAAGATTTTATTTATTTATTTGGCAGAGACAGCTAGCGAGAGAGGGAACACAAGCAGGGGGAGTGGGAGAGGAAGAAGCAGGCTCCCAGCGGAGCAGGGAGCCTGATGCAGGGCTCGATCCCAGGACCCTGGGATCACGCCCCGTGCCGAAGGCAGACGCTTAACGACTGAGCTACCCAGGTGCCCCATTATATGAGCTTTTTATAGTGTTTATAGTTTTTTCATGAGGATATTTAAATTCAGAGAACTTAATTGTCAATATATAGTTAGTAAGGAGCAGAACTTAGATGTAAACCAAAGTTTCCCTGACTCCAGAGTCCATTGTAGTTTCTTTGTAAGTGGTTCCCTAACATCACAAGCCAACTACACAGTGAAAATAGAGAGTAATGGTTACTCTAAAAGTGTGTAGCCAAGTTTAATATCGAAACCATGTTGCATTATTATTTAAAACCCAAATATGGGGGCGCCTGGGTGGCTCAGTCGTTAAGCATCTGCCTTTGGCTCAGGGCATGATCCCGGCGTTCTGGGATCGAGCCCCACATCGGGCTCCTTTGCTGGGAGCCTGCTTCTTCCTCTTCCCCTCTCCCTGCTTGTGTTCCCTCTCTCGCTGGCTGTCTCTCTCACTGGCTGTCTCTGTGTCAAACAAATAAATAAAATCTTTAAAAATAAATAAAACCCAAATATGAAAATTGAAAAGTTAAGATGTAAATTTATAAATTGGAAAACAAGGTTCTGATTTATAATTTTTTAAATTGTTATTCCTCAGAAGCAGTTTAAAGAATTTACAGAAAGAAGCAGTCTTTATAGAAGAAGCAGTCCTACGATTTAAGCATATAGATATCTATAGTTAGCCTGCTTTTAGGTACTAACATTCCACATTCAATGGTTATTTGATACAAAATTCTTAATCAATAGGTAAGATTTTACCAAAGCATAAAATAAATTTTAGCAGAAGAAATATATTTTAAAGTCTTTCATTTTAATATTTCTCATATCTTAAAAATCTGGGGGAAACCTTTGAAATCCCATTTTGTGTAGTTTCTTCTCTGTCCTCTCAGAGTACGAGCCTTCTCCTAACCATCAGGAGAAAGTTTTCCACTCCCTTCAAATCATGCTTAATCTTCATTGATTCCTCATTAAAAAAAATTTTCCTGGTATTTATTCTAAAACTAGAATAAATAATTGTGGAATGTAGTAAGGGACAAGAGGAGATTTTCACCTAGACTTTATAATGTGTTTATTTTTATAATTGTGAATACCTCAGTTAACTTGGATGCTTTAGTCTTGCCGTCCTTGATTCCAAATACCTTGAAATTCATCTGTATTTCTTTTAAGTGCCATTCATCTCCTATGCCTGAGGAAAAATTTATAACATCCATGAAAAATGGCTAGGGTAGGCTCAAAAAAGCTGAAAAAGTGGTAAAAGCTTGAATGAACAGAACATTGTATATGGTACATGAGTAAAAATATTGAGTTCATGTCTCCTTTCGGAAAAGAAACTACTGTATATATACTTTGTATCACCTGAAAGTTTAAGGAGAAAGTGTAATGTTGAGGAGCCTAATGAGAGCTTCCACTCATAGCTTTACTTAGAAGTTACCCATGGACCGCCTGGGTAGGCTCAGTTGGTTAAGTGTCCAACTCTTGATTTCAGCTCAGGTCAAGATCTGGGGGTTGTGAGGTAGAGCCCATATCGGGCTCAGTGGGAAGTCTGCTTGGGATTCTCTCTCTCCCTCTCCCCCTCATCCCACTGTGTGCACTCTTTCTCTCTCTCTCTCTTTCAAAATAAATAAATAAATCTTCAAAAAAAAAAAAAAAAGAATTACCCCGTTTATAAGATTAGAGTACTTGTGAACAACCACAAAAGAGATACCATGGTCCTAGTACTTGTGGTTACACGTAGAATGAGATCACTCACTTTGATTTGCCTCTAATCCTTCCTCTGTTTGCTGGAACATTTTTTTCATCTTCATTTACATGTGCTGGTTTCTTTGCTTGTCTCTCTCCTTACCTTTACTCCATTAACATTTAGAGAATTGGAATACAAGAGTAGACATTGTGATGTTTCCAGCAGCGACACATTTTCATTGCTAGGGCAGGCTTTTGCAGCCTGGTCAGTTAAGAATAAAGGATATATGTGACTATACCAGTGGTGTAGTGAATGAGGTTTTGAAATTAACCTCAAAATTTCGATCTTGTTAGACTTTGAGGAAGAATGCTTGCAAGTAAAGTATTTGTAAATAGAAGGGTGACTACTTATCCTAAGTTCCAGTGTGTTCTTATAAGCAGAAGAAATGATTCTTATTTGTGATGTTTAGATTTGTTTTCAGAAAGAAATACTACAGGGGTGCCTGGGTGGCTCAGTCGTTAAGCGTCTGCCTTCGGCTCAGGATGTGATCCCTGCATTCTGGGATCGAGCCCCACATCAGGCTCCTCCACTGGAAGCCTGCTTCTTCCTCTCCCACTCCCCCTGCTTGTGTACCTCTCTCGCTGACTTTCTCTATCTCTGTCAAATAAATAAATAAAAAATCTTAAAATATATATATCTGTAATATTGGAGTAAGATATCTACTTAGAAAGATCTGATATATAACTATATTTTTAATTGAATCTTCCATCTATTGTATGTGTATATTATTTAAATGTATTTTATGATTACTTTATCAGTTAAGACATAACCTCAATAGTAGAGCTATCAATTGTGAAAAATGTGCATCATCAATTAGCTGATAACATTCTATTTTTACTTGCTCATTTCCAAGATTTACAGGAGTTTAATTTGTAGAACAGTTTTTCCAAAATTTAATAGCAGAATAGACATTTAATATTCAAGCCAATAAGTTTTTACAGCTTGAGAATTTTTTGTTAACTCATGTGAGTATTTCAGAAAAGTTTTTGCTGTCTAGATGTAGGCTTTTAAAATACTTAATAGCAAATTTTTAAATATTTAAAAGTTTCTTACTTGATTTTTTAAAATGGCTTATAGATTGCACACCTGGCACAAATTGAAGATGATAGAGCTGCAATGGTTATTTCTTGGCATCTGGCAAGTGACATGGACTGTGTTGTCACCCTGACCACTGATGCTGCACGTCGTATCTATGATGAAACCCAGGGTCGTCAGCAGGTGTTGCCCCTGGATTCTATTTATAAGAAGACTCTTCCAGATTGGAAAAGGTTAGGAAAAAAGTGGGAGTAATGATTTTTTCTGAAATATCTTTTCTGTTAACAAAGTGCTTAATTTTAAAATGGTTTCTATGAAAGTGGCTAAAACAAACTGAACAGTGACTCAAATTACCTAGATTATTTTTATCTTCACTACGAATGTGTATACTTCATTAAGGTGGGTATTGCAGTGTATTTACTCATATATGCTGGCCATGATTAATTTGCCAAATAAATGTTATTTGTATATAAATTACACAGGCACATACAAACCCAAAGCAAATTTTTGGCTTTTACAATAGGAAGGATGTCAAGATCATTGATGAAATATGAAGCTCTTTTATTTGGACTAAGAGTATAAATGCATGTGTTTTGTCCTGTTTATGTCCTGTGAAGATAAGCACTCATCATTTAGGTAGAGAAGGTCTCTATTAGAACTGCCAGTAGCGAAGTTGAAATGTAAGAGACTCTCTAGTTAGGATGTTTTATTATTTTAATATAAATTGGTTTCTCTAATTACTTCCTCATTTACTTTTTTAAATGTTTTTAGGGAGTAACCATGCAAACCAATTAGGTATTTTTTATCTAAATTTAAAAATATTTTGGGACGCCTGGGTGGCTCAGTCATTAAGCGTCTGCCTTCGGCTCAGGGTGTGATCCCAGAGTCCTGGGATCGAGCCCCACATCAAGCTCCTCTGCTGGGAGCCTGCTTCTTCCTCTCCCACTCCCCCTGCTTGTGTTACCTCTCTCGCTGGCTGTCTCTCTCTGTCAAATAAATAAAATCTTCAAATAAAATAAAATAATAAAAATATTTTATGTATAGTCTGATTTTTGACTTTAAAAGACTGAAAGGAAATGGTAACAAAAAAAATGTAGAACAGTATTAATTGATAATTTTCTCAGATTCTAAACAAAGCTTTACAGTTGGGTAGGAACAGGGACTTAAGGAGAATAGGAACTCTAATATATTAAAGAGTCTACTTAAAATAACATGTATTTCATTTTGTATTCTAAAAATAGTTTGAGGAAACAACTAGAATTTAAACTCAAATCTATCTGCTTCTAAAATCTCCCAGTCTGCTACTGGTCAGTACCCATTTTAAACAAAATGGAAATCCAGTCAGATCATAATTCCTGTGTTCATTAAGGGTAGTACTTTTTGTGTGAATAACTTTTCCCTTTAGGGGAGATGCTTTTGTCAGCAGAATCCGTGAAGACCAAGTTAAAGATCTTTGATCTAGGGAAAGTGTGGATTTGGTATTTAGAGCTAAGGTTTGCACTAGAAAATAGTTATCCTCTGTTCCTGGTACTGTGGCTCTTACTGAGATTGAGTTAACGAGCTCCTAGAGCCACCCCTACCCTCCAGCACTCCTACTTTCAAGATGTGCGAAAAGCTCTGCTCCGTGGAAGGGAAAGGGTCCTGACACACTAGTCAGCCTCCACCTCTTGAATCCCATTGTCGCCTGTGGGCTTCAGTTGTCATTCTCTACTCTGTGGGACGGGACAGGGAGCCAGAGTACCTGATCTACCTCCCTCACATGGAAGTCTGCCGTGGGCCTTGCCTCTTCCCCTGTCCATGCCAGGGCCACTCTCCACAAGAGATAGTCATTTTATTGGCATCCCCATTTAGTGCCAGCTTTAGAGGCTGCTTTTCTTTTTTTCCCTTGTCAAACTCAACAGCAGTTAGTTTATATTGATTTTAGTAGAACAAATAAAACTACGTAGGTATTCTTATATAGTAAATATTCTTATTTCTAAGGGCATACTAGTTAATCATTTAGGAGTGTCATTTATGGATGGGGAATTGATTTAAACGATCACAATAATAAGCAATATATACATGTGTATTTTATATTATGTTTTTTAATTAAAAATATATATTTGTTTTAATATATTTTTTAAATTTCATTCAGACCTCTACCTCATTACCGAAATGGAAGATTGTATTTTAAACCCATTGGAGATCCAGTCTTTGCCCGAGATTTGTTAACATTTCCAGATAATGTAGAACATTGTGAAACAGGTAAAGGAAATTATGGTGACTTTCTAATACAGATGTTACACTTATGATCCAGATATACAAATTGCTGTCTATGGAAATTTATGTTCTTATTTATTTTATAAGTTATAGTTTTATTAATATTTTAATCTCTTATTTTTTCTTGTTAGAGGAAAGTGTTGAAATAAAATTCTAATGTTACCATTCTTTTTAAGAAAATTTTGTAATGTGTTAATATTTTAATATGATGAAAGAAGTCATAATTTTTAAAATTTATTGAATTTTTTAGTATTTGGTATGCTGTTAGGAGACACCATTATTTTGGATAATTTGGATGCTGCCAATCATTACAGAAAAGAGGTATGTATTTGAATTTTTTTAATTTGTAGCTCTAATTTTAATGCGTATTTTTAAAGTTTAACATATTCGGGTCCTATATAGAAATAATATTATGATGTTCAGATGACTAACCTTGTCAAAACTGATTTAAATCCTACAAATTGTTAAGCAGTATAAAATTGGGCACAATATGTGAATGCTTGAGCCAAGAAACAAATTCAAATGAGACATACTTTTGGGATTTGGAGTTGTCTAAAACTCAAGGCCAGTATTCTACTGTTGATGATGGTGTTGGAAAAAGTGTATTCTCAGATAATGTTGTGGAAATGTAATTTGGTGTAACCCTTATTTGTTAGTTGTTAGGGCTGCTGTGACAAAGTGCCACAGACTAAGTAGCTTAAACAATAGAAGTTGCCTCACAGTGGAGGCTTGAAATCCACATTGGAGGTGTGGTCAGGGTTGATTCTTTGTGAGGGCTGTGAGGCAAGGATTTATTATAGGCCTCTCTCCTTGGTTTGTGGATGGTCATCTTCTCCCTGTGTCTGTTCACATCAATGCCTATGCATGTCCCCTTCTTATAAAGATACCACTCGTTAGATTAGGGCCTAACTTTATGACCTCATTTTAACTTGATTACTTCTGTAAAGACACTATTTTTAAGGTCACATTTGGTGGAACTGAGGGGTTAGGACTTCAACATAGGAATTTTGAGGGACAAAGCTCGACCCATAACACCTTTGAAGGGCAGTTTGCGATATAAATGGTTCAGTTATCCATTGCTGCCTAGCAAACACTGCAAAAATTAATGGCTTTAAACAATAACAGCATATCAATTGTCACGTTTCTGTGGATGTCTCCAAGTAGTGTTAGCTAGTTGCAGTGTTGGCTAGTTACACTTGGGGTTGTGGGAGCTCCAAAGTGCCTCACACAGCTGGCAGTTGGCGTTGGCTACTTTATGGGAATTCAGCCGAGTCTGGCCAGAGGCTCTGCTGGCACTGTCTACTGGGGTTACTGTTCTCACACACATCCCCTCCCCAGGTGCTGTGGTATAATGTCATTAAGAATTTTTAGAAACTCTTGTCTACCTAAGAGAATCTAGGAAGCAGTACCTTAAATCTGAGGTCTTAACAAAGAGACATCCTTGACTTCATTTGACTCTTAGGATACTTTTTACTGGCAGGGCACTGGGTTTTATCTTAGTGCTGAGGCTTTCTATTTCTTTTTCAAGAACATTTTGGTCACTGCACAGGCTGGAGATGAAAATCGCCTCAAAATTATTTTTATTTCCTAATTCCTTTATTATTAATTTTCTTGAAGTTCCCACTTTTGTTTTATTAATTTCCTTGAAATCAGTTCCCACTTTTGTTTATCTCCCACTTATACTGACTAGTTGATACTGGCTGCTGGCTGGGCACTCAGCTGGAGCTGCAAGCTGGTCACTGGATCTCTCCATGTGAGTCTCTACTTGTAACTGCTTAGGCTTTTTCAAATGGCATCTGGGTTTTAAGAAGGGGTGTTCCGAGTGGTAAGACAGAAGCTGCAGGTCTTTCAAGTCCCAGCCGTGGAAAGTATATTTCGTAGGTCAAAATCTGGCCAGCTCAAATCCAAGCAGTATGTGGAGAGGTGGGACTGGACTCTCTCTTCCCCATGGCAGAAGGAGCAAAGAATTTGAAGCCACCTCTATACCATCACAAAGTATTAAAATAATTTATCTTACAGATACACTCCCACAAGTATGTGAAGATATATATAAGAATATCCAAGTATTAAAAGAATTTATAATGGGGAATTTTGGAAATAGTCTTAAATGTCCATCATTTAGGATTGGACAACTCCATTATAGTAATAATTTATACAGTAAGGTATATGTTGCTGTTACAGGAATATAATAAATTTCTGTGTCCTAACAAGGAAGGTATATATAAAATATATTTTGTTGAAAAGTTGCAAAATTATGTATAAGATGATGCCTTTTTAAAAGAAAATAAGCTTATGGTGGTGAGGGGACAGGCAAAATGGGTGTAGAGGAATGGGAGATACAGACTTCCATTATGGAATGAATAAATCATGGGAATAAAAGACAGCATAGGAAATATAGTCAATTATACTATGATAGCGATGTATGGTGACAAATGGTAGCTCCACTGGTGGTGAGCACAGCATAACCTATAGAGATGTGGAATCACTATGTTGTACGCCAGAAACTAATATAACATTGTGTGTCACCTATACTCAGAAAAAAAATTTTAACTTAAAAATACATGAGTTTATGTACTTTAAACAAACTGGAAAAATATGTTGTATACTGTTGGATATACTAAGGGTTATCACTTCTCTATTACTTATAAAAAAAAAGAAATCTCTGAAGGAGGGTCTTTCAGAGGGTTGTTCTAGAGATTGAATAAAATTAATACATATAAAGCATTAAGCAAAGAGCCTGGAATACGGAAAAATTTCAGTAAAGGAAAGTTCTCTTTGTATCTGAGATCCAGGGGTCTCGAATACACAAGAAGTATTACATTTTATAAGTATAGTGTTAGGAGCTTGGAATTACCAGGTGATAAACATGTATGAAAAACATTATAGGCTTGCAAATTACTCTAACTGAAAATGAGTAAGAATGTTTGTGGTTATGTAAGAGAAGACAGAGGACAGTTTAAACTATGAGCCAGTATCTATAAATAGTATATTGTAGAATCATGGATACCTTAGAGATAATATACTCTCACTTTCTAAATGAGAAACTTTAAGCTCAAAACAAATAATGGATCTGTACGACATCACACCAACTTATGGCAGAACTAGAACCGTCAGAGAAGTTTTTCTTTGGACCCAGTTAAGAAGAAATAAATGTGCCCTGATTTAGGGGAGCTAAATTAGTGAGATTATTGAAAATTATACAACTAATTGGGGAATAGTATTTGGCATCTTCATGAGTGTTTCCATGGGAACCTAATAATGGCTATAATATACTATACTAGAAAACAGTTGTGGATGGAGAAGCTACTATATTCTGGTAGTGATTAGCATATTTATATGTCCTGAGTATGGGGTAGAAACCATACCCATTAAATGTCATGACAACATGGAATCTATTGGAAGAAGATGAAAAACTTACTAGTGAAAATAGAATTGACAAATTGGATAATAACTAGAAGATTTTACTTAGTTCAGTCAATATTTGGACACTTGACTGTATGAGACACAGTGGATGCTATTACATGTTGAACAACTGGCTCTCCAGTGAGTGGGGGTGTGATTGGACCCTGATTTGTAGCTTTTGCCCATGGTGTAAGTCGTCCTATCACGGTTGATTTCCAGCTGCCTATGTGCGGCCATTGAATGAGGTGTTCAGGAGAGTTGGCTCTCATGACCCAGTAAACACTGGCTCTAGCACACTACCAGGCACAGTACTAGGCACTGAGGTTTATACAGAGATGGACTAGACAACTCAAAGGAAATTCATGCAGAGATTAAAGGGCAATTTCTGGCTATATGTCATTAGGATATGTATCTTAACGTTTGAACTGACAAAAGGGTAAGGTTTCGAAGTGATGGTAGAACTCAGATAAGTAAAACACTAAAGCCAGGTTTTGCTTACAGAACATTTGTCAAACTAATTGAAATTGAGCATCAGTTTTCATTCCTTTGAGAGGCTCAGAGGGTAGGAGACAAATAGAGCCCTTCTTAGGGCTTTAACCAGAGTGGGGAATCTGATAAAAGATCCCTTTCCCAATAAACTGGATCCCCCAAAGGGCTAACTTTAGTGTAATTTGAACAAAAAAACCTGCCATTTCCATTTCAACTCCTGAGTGCCTCTGGAGACTGCAAGAAAATTACCTCTCTTGAACCTTGGCACTAGGTGGAAAAGGGAATTTTTTCCTAGAGCATTCATCAATATCAATAAATTGGCCTTTGTCTGTTTGCAACCTGCATTCATATTACTTGGGTGGTATGAAAAATTTCAGGGTAAACATTTGGTTTCACATAGCCCTAGGCTGGTGTAGTGTCCTTAGATACCTGATTGGAGGAAACACGATTATCTCTGGAAGAATTCACCTTTATCTTAGACCTAAAATAATTTCCATATTGAACATAAGAGCAAATATTTTTTAAGTATGTTTAATATAATTCAAGAAAAGTATTGAAAATGGGAAAAGAACAAGTTGACTTGAAAAAATAGAGATTCTAAAACTAGAAAATATACATAAAAAAATAAGATGCTTGCTGGGAAGGTTAAATAGCTTAAGAGAGAATTAATGAATTGGAAGATAGTTTAGAAAAATTGTCCAGACTACAGCCCAGAGAGAAGGGAAGTAAGAGAAGAAGGACATCGAGAGTCTTGAAGGACAGAATGAGAAAATCTCAAATAGAAAATTTTAAAAAGTCTAATCAGAGTGCCAGAATAGATGGAGAAAAAGATCATAAGGCAGTATCTGAATTACCTAATGGGTGAAAACTTTTTAGAAATGGTGAAAAGACACCAATCCATAGCTTTAAAAAAGAAGTGTAGGGGCACCTGGATGGCTCAGTTGCCAGCTCTTGATTTCAGCTCAGATCATGATCTCAGGGGTCATGGGATTGAGCCTCTCATTGGGCTCCACAGTGAGCATGGAGTTTTGCTTGAGGATTCTCTCCCTCAGCCCCTCCATGCCCTCGCTCGCTCTCGCTCTCTCTCTCTCTAAAATAAGTGAATAAATCTTAAAAAAAAAAAAAAGAATGTAATAGAGTATACATGACGAAAGCTGGTACAGTGTTTGTTCCTCATAATTAGTATAGCAAATACTGATCGCTTTGCTTCCTAAATTTTGAATCAAGTCTTGTCATTCTACCAGTTAAGTACTGTTCTAAAGCTTTTCTGAGAAGAGGCTTTTAGGCATGCCTTTTTAACATTGTTTTTGGTAGTGTTTGTTACTGTTTTCTCTTCCTAAATACTTTCTGCTACTTCAACCTGTCAACTCCTCAGTTTATGCCACCCCCTGGTAGTCCCCACAGCAGTTTTGAATAGGTATTTCTCAGAGCTGTAGGACTGTTGCTCACTCACTGAATTTGCAAAAGCTGTCATTACCTTTTTTGTCCTAATTGAGTGCTTAGAGGGGTAGAACCATAAGACTGAAGGATACTTTGAGAATTGAAACTGCCCATGATAGTAGTATTTGCAGAATTGTTGTAGAAGGGAGCCAACTCTCCTTTTACTGGAGGCGTGTAGCTCATATTGTCAGTCTGTTAAGAGAATGGACAAGTCTATAAATAAATTTGAGTGTGTATGTTATTTAAGATGGTATCAAATCCTTAAAAACATTGCCCCTGAGTCCTGATAAATGGATAGTACATGACTCCACTTTGTATTTTTAATATTCACTTCTAGAAAACATATAAATCCAAACCAAAGCTAAAAAAGTAAAGTGTGATTGTTTGTAGTAAAACAAAATTATAGTAAAACAAAAAGATTGATTTCACCAAAGAGTTTACCACAGATATTCTTCGAATAGACATCTTATTGCATTTAAATTTTCTTTTTAAGATTTTATTTTTTAAGTAATCTCTACCCCCAACATGGGTCTCAAACTTAAAACCACAAAATCAGAAGTCCCATGCTTTACTGACTGAGCCAGCCAGGACCCCCTGCGTTTAAATTTTTTAAAAAGTATCCACTTCAGTGGGAAAACATTTGTAAACCTCTGAAATTATATTTAAAGAATAAATACTAGTCATGATTTTATATTACATTTTTTTCATTTACTATTTTTCATTTTTTAAAAATCACGTTTGATATTTTTCCTTTGTAATTCTGAAGCTAACCCCAATATTAGATTGAATTAGGTATTTTTACATATTATTAAATTGTGTTCTTCTTTAATCATTTTTTAATGTATGTGTTCTATTTCACTGTGTAGATGTACCCTAATTTATGTAACTTGGTGAGACATGCAACTTTCATATCTTTTATTAAAACAATATTTTAGTGCACATTGTTCACATTTGTGATTTTTTTTCTTCAGAATAAATTCTTAGAAGTGAATTGCTGGGTCATGCAAAACATTAAGCTTTTTAATGCTTACTACATTTCCTTTGAAATGTGCTGTCCCAGAATAGATTAGTACAAGAAGACCTTTCTCCCTCGCTCTCCCAACATTCAGTGTGGTGTGTGTTAGCAATTTGAGTAGTGAAAAGATCTTTCTTGAATTCCACCTCTCTCATTTTACATTTTATTTTTGTCTATTTCCTAGACCTTTTTTGAAAGAGCATTCTTAAAGATCATGAAATACTAAATCCAATGTCTGTCTTTTATTCTCTGACTTCTCTGAAGCATCTAATTCTTCACTAACCTTTCCTACTTCCCATTCCATGACTTAGGCTTTACTACATAATTCTAGTCCTCCCAACTCTGGCATTACTAGCTCTTTTTCTTCTCATAGTTGGAATTATATTAGTATCCTCTAAAGATTCGGCCCGGTGCTTTTCCATCTGTATTCTTCAGTCTCATATTCTCTTTTTGCTCTCCTTTGGTGATCTGGAAAACTTGTGTCTAATAGAAGGGAACTGAAATAATGATGCTGCCTTGATAACTGCCGTGGTTTTCAGAGCACAGAGTTCTCTGGCTTCTCTCTTCCTTCCTCTTATCATTAAGCCATCAGTTTGACTGTTTCCATTGCATCCAGTTTAGGCTGACACTTCAGAAGTAATCTAATTCATCTCGCTGCCTCTTGGTTTTTACCCCAATTCATCTTATATTTCACTAGCTTGTTTTGTGAAAATACTAGCATGATCGTGTCATTTCTAATCTCAGAACCCTTAAGTGATTTCCCCTTTCTTAGAACAACTGAGATACATTTTATAGGCTCACTAATTAATATTCATTTGCTTACAATAGGTTGTTAAAATTACACACTGTCCTACACTGCTCACCAGAGATGGAGATCGCATTCGAAGTAACGGAAAGTTTGGGGGCCTTCAGAATAAAGCTCCTCCAATGGATAAACTTCGGGGAATGGTATTTGGAGCTCCAATACCAAAACAGTGCCTGGTCTTAGGGGAACAAATAGGTAGGTTGAATAACTAATTAAATAACAATTTCTCATTTGATTTCAATCCTTTGTCTGGGGCTTGTGTATTGATACTCTAACATGAAAAATTAACCAGTAAAAATAGGAATACAATGTTTTTGTCCAGTACTTTCAACTTTCTTATATCAGGTAGTTTTTAATTATATAGAAGGTAGGTTTTCCTTCTTTTTCATTCTTATCTTGAAATAAAATACTGTCCTTATTGAATAGATTAGTATTTCATCACATCATCATACTTCTTTTTATATTAAAATTGGTAACTATCTAGATTACAACTAAGAGCTTTTTTTAGAGTGCATGACATGTGACCTCCCTCCCCCATTTTCCCTTCTGCAGGCCTGTGCCCTTGTTTCTAAGCAGCCAATTTAATGGCCTCTATATCTGTGCTCTGAAGTGCATATACTTTATAGGCTATAACTTAGAGTCTGCTCTTACTTTTTTATAGTTCTAAATGCTTGGGTGTCTACTTTTGTAGCAAGGAAGTAGTCTTTTGTCATTGTTAACTTTAAAAAATTTTTTAACTACTCTAAGCACCTCTTAAAAGTAGAATCATACAGTATTTGTCCTTTTGTGACTGGGTTATTTCACTGAGCATAATGGCTCCCAGGTGCGTCCGTGTCATCGCATATGTCAGAATTTCTTTTCTTTTTAGGCTGAATAATATTCTCTTGTATCTGTATACCATATTTTCTTAACTTTTATTAAAGTATAATATACATACAGAAAAGTGTACTCTTTGTAAACGCACAGCTTGGTAGATTTTCACAAAATGAGCACTGTCCCTGTATTAAGGAATAGAACGTGATTAACCCCGCAGAAAGTCTCTCACGCGCTCTTCCAGTCCCCACCCAATCCCCTCTTGAAAGGATAACAGCTTCCTTGACTTAAAACAGCATCTCTGTTTTCATACCTTATGTAAATGGAATCATGCAGTGCATACTTTTTTGTGTTATCTGACTTTGTTCATGCAACACTGTGTATGTAGTTGTTTGTTTTCATGACAGGATAATTTTCCGTCATATAAATACACTGTAGTTTATTTCTTTATTCTGCTGTTAAGGAACTTGGATTGTGTTCACCTTGGGATTATTACTTCGGCTACTACCAATATTTAAAGTAATAGTTGGGAAAGATGGTGGGAAGAAGATTGTTTTGTGTTCTTTTAAGATGTTCTTTTGTGTGTTCTTTTATGTGTTCAATCAGGTGCAGCTGTAAGAGGAGACCCAGGAGAGAGGCTCAGAAAAACAAAGTGTAGTATGCTCACAGGTCTTAGAGACAGGAGGCATACCACACCACTGAGGGCCACATAGAAAAAACACAAATGTGGTGAGGAGGCAGAAGATAAGAGCAAGCAGAGTGCTTGGGCCACAGCTTTTATTGAGGTTTCAATAGGAAGGGCATGACAGGGCAAATAGCTCAGGATTGACTAGTTTGAATAATTTCAGTGGGCTTTGGACTATAGGTATGGTCTGTAGGCAAAGAATGATGATTAAGGCAAAGGAATACTGCTTTTTGGGGTGTACAAGCCAGATAGAAGAGGTTTGGCTCTGGATTGGTTAGTTAGCATGCTGTCTAACTGGCTAGCCCCATAAGGGGCAGTCTTTACCCAGCCAGAAGGTTTTAAGATGTTAAAACATCATAATATACAGAAAATCAAAATTGTATACAATATAAAGGCTCATACTTCTGCTTATGATGGCAGTGAATGCATGCAAAAATATTCTCTGTAAACAATAAGTGAGCATCTAAAGAAACTGATTATAAAAAATCAGAAAAAACAATTCACTCAGGGCTAGTGAATTGCATAAAAAGCCCCAACCCATATTAGTCTAGCACTACAGGTTATCTCCATGGTTCCCAAGCCAAAAAGAATTATCTGTGAAACTTTAAAAATACACAGCTGTCATACTGACAATTTGCAGTTTCCCTGGGCATCTGAATGTTAGTATAACAGTGTGAAGCATTATCTGTAGATCTTTGGGAATAAAACAATTAAAGATTTTTGTGCCCTTGTTGGGTTATCAAATATGTAAAGTTAAGAAATAATGCAAGGATTTCAAAAATACAACAGTTATGTATCCTTCTTGGTAAATATCTTCAAAAATACACTATACACATAGACTAATGAGAACTCATTAGAACTCAAATATTAGGGGCTCCTGGATGGCTCAGTTGGTTGAGCATCCAACTCTTGATACCTGCTCAGACCATGATCTTAGGGTCCTGAGGTTGAGCCCCTAAGTTGGGCTCTGCACTCAGTAGGGGGTCTGCTTGGGATTCTTTCCCTCTGAATCTCCCCCAGCACGTGCACATTCTCTCTCTCTCTCAAATAATTTTTTTAAAAAACCTCAAATATTTAATGATTTAAAAAATCAAATGAGATCATTCAAGATTATTGATATGTATAAAATACTTTTGGTTGTAAGCAATAGCAACCAGACCTGACCACGTCAAACAAAACAGGAATGTACTGGCAGGAAACTGGAAGAAATTGCAGATTCAAAGATTGTAAACAGCCAAGACAAAATCAGGGATGACTCTGTGACATTCAGCAACCTTGAGTGTCTTGCACCTAGTCGGTTTGCATTTTTTAATGTGCTCAGACTCTACAGTTCCTAAGAGAGCGAAATTCCCTCCTTAATCAGCTGCCCATAGTAATCAGTTGGCCATAGTAAAGATCAGATAGAAGAGAGCTTTGAGAAACTTTCTTGTATATCGCGGGATTGTTTGCAGAGAAAAAGCAAATTTGAACTAGACTGTTGCCACAAAAATTGTCTACTACTGGCACAATTAAAAGCGGAGTGTCTTCTAAGTAATTGTTTCTACACAGTGTTTTGCATTGCAGTATTTGATATGAGATACAAGCAAATAAAATCAGAGCGTAAGATGAAAAAATGAGTATGTACATGTTATAAAATAAGGTGATTAAAAATAAGATCTTGAATAACACATAAATACATGAAATTTTACCACTAGAAAGCAAAGACACTTAGTTTTAAAAAATCTAGTCCCAGTACATATAAAAATTTTGTCATTTGTCATTTGTTGGGTGCTTAATATATGTCAGGAAGCATAGAAAAGTTAGATGAAGTGAGTGACAAGAGAAACTATAGGAATTTAAATGACATGCATACTGCCACATGATCAGTAAACTATAAAACAGGAATCTCTTACATAAAGGCTGTGTCTGTGACACTCCTTTATGTTCTTTACAAGGAATCTCCTAACCAAAATACAAAGTGAAATAAAGAATTAACAAAAATGTCATGTAAACATTAAATAGAAGAAATCACCAGTAACAAGTGTTAATGCCAAAGCTAACCTCAAGGCAAAGGCGCTAAAAAAGTGCAAAGGTAAATTCATTTTGATAAAAGATGTATTCCACACTACAGGTACAAAACTTAATAAACTTGATGCAATAAACCAAAATTTTTAAACTTGTAGTAATAGAGATAGAAACATTGTTTTGAAGAACCATTTTTCCATGACAGGTTATTAGTCAAAAACATAAGGAATTATCACCAGTAAGTTGCATTACCAGTACTTTCTTTGGTATTTATAGAATATGTCACAAAAATTGGTCATAATTTCAAAGGATTTAATTGCTACTCAGCTACGAGACTCCAAATTTTAAAAAGCACATTGTGTACATTTTGTACCATAATGTAATGGAACTCTTAAAAATAACTATTCCTTTCCTCCCAAAGTAACTACCCCATAGCGGACATATTTTTTTTAAAAAAAAAAAAGGTATTTTGTCAAAAAAAGTAAAACTTTATGGGGCGCCTGTGTGGCTCAGTCGTTAAGCGTCTGCCTTCGGCTCAGGGCGTGATCCCAGCGTTCTGGGATCAAGCCCCACATCAGGCTCCTCTGCTGGGAGCCTGCTTCTTCCTCTCCCACTCCCCCTGCTTGTGTTCCCTCTCTCGCTGGCTGTCTCTCTCTCTGTCAAATAAATAAAATCTTTAAAAAAAAAAAAAAAAAAAGAAAAACTAATTGACCATCAAGTATTACATTTAGGAGACATGAAGACAGCTGAGATAAAATATCAAATCTATAAGCTGAATGCTTTTATTTGTAAATGAGTAAGCAAATAAACTAATTGAAGTCAAATGGCAGGGAAAAATACATTTCAAGAAATAGTACAACCAGGGGCGCCTGGGTGGCACAGCGGTTAAGTGTCTGCCTTCGGCTCAGGGCGTGATCCCGGCGTTATGGGATCGAGCCCCACATCAGGCTTCTCCGCTATGAGCCTGCTTCTTCCTCTCCCACTCCCCCTGCTTGTGTTCCCTCTCTCGCTGGCTGTCTCTATCTCTGTCGAATAAATAAATAAAATCTTTAAAAAAAAAAAAAAGAAAGAAATAGTACAAGCAAATGAATTAGAAAAAAGAAAAACCTTGTACTGAATATATAATTCCTAGAGATGGTCTTTGGGCAAGAACAAATGCAAGAGGAATGTAGGCTCAGAGGGTCTATTCAGATTTCTATAATATTATAAATACATTTAGCGTCTCCAAATAAAATGGACTAAATTATAGAAAATTGCAAACAAAATTGCTTTAAATAAGGGAGAAAACTTAACATAGACCATTACCTGAGGAAGTGTTCAAAAAGTTCATCCTTTGAGTTTTTTAAGTAAATTTTAAATATAAATTGTTGCATAATATAAATATGGAGAATACCCAGATCATCTAATGAAATAAAATAGTAGAGAAAAAGAAAACTAATATTACCACTCTTCAGCTGTGTTCAGGAAGTTCTTACCACAGTTAAATAGAAATGAGTTTTATTTTGCCCCACATAACGTCCATAGCTGACTTCTTTCTTTCCAGTCTGTACTCTAGTGTTCTACTTCAGAAAGAACTTCCTTGATGACCCTGTCTGAAATTAGAAGAGTTTTTTGATATAGAACTACTAAAGTGAGCAAAGAAAATATTTTATAGTTAATTTTTTTAAGTTTGCATAAAATTTTAAAGCACTGTGAAGAAAATAAAAAGGCAAATGACAAACTAGGAGAAAATTGCAGCATATGGTAGACATAGGTGTTATAGCCCTACTATTAAAACAACCTTTAAAAATCAAGGAAAAAAAGCAAAGATTATAGAAAAATAGAGGATATAAATAAGCAATTGTCAGGGGAATAATAGTTCATAGTTGAAGGCTTACTTATGTATTGGATACTTTGTTAAACTTGTCACTGGAATGATTTCATTTACTGCTGCTCTCCTCATTTGATAGATGAGGATGTTGAGGCTCAAAAAGGTCAGAGAACTTTCCCAAGTTTAGAACAATATATGTGTTCATTTACACGGCGAAATGAAAGAGTAGAAAGAGAATTGTTTTATTTTTGGATTACATAATTAAGGTAATTTCCTTCTCCATTATCCTTTTCTATGTATTTTTCCAGATCTAACTCAACAGTGTGTGTCAATTTTTATAATCAGAAAAGGTTCTAATTAGTATTTCATGGAAGAATGTGCCATAATTTCCTTATTCCTCTGTTGGTATTTTGTTGCAATAGACATCTTTTTGTACCAGTGCTAAAGTATATCTTTAAAAAACTTATATAGAAGTAGAAAAAAAAAAAAAGGTTCTAATTGTTTTTAATACTCCTGTTCTTTGAACCTTTAATTGATCTTCTGGGGAGCATGCTTAAATATAAAAACCATGCGACATACAGACAAGACTTTTTTTTTTTACTCAGATGAATATTGTAAATAGCACTGTTTTTCAGGCTAAACATCAGAAGTGTTAAATGCTTTAATTGAATTTAGAATCTGGGAAATGCCTGTTATACAATGTTGAAAGTGGTTAGAACATATAAATGCAGATATCATATATGCTAAAATTTAAACCTGCAAGCTTTGTGGAATGAAAAACAAAAAGAAAGTAAGGTGATTTTTTTCCCCCAATATTCCCTTTCTATATTATTCCAAGTTTTTTATAGAAATCTTATGGTAGAATTACTTCTTAACAAAAAGTATTAAAATAACTCTGGGCATTGTAGAAGCCAAGATATGAAAGAAGAAAGAGTTGTTAATAGCAACTGAAGAAAGGAAAATCCTTTTAAAATAACCAATAATTAGTTAATATATATCTTATTACTGTGACATCATCAAACTCATTAACACTTTTATTATGTCCATATATTCCAAATATGTATTATTATATGTGGCCAGTTTAGGGATTATTATACCATGCTTAATTCATCCTACTTAACCTCTCAGTTATTACTATCCATTTATTTTGTTGTTGTTGTTAAGTAAAACCATTCTTAGTGTTTTTAGAAGTAGTGACTAGGATTATTTAAGTGCTATAGTTTTCAGGGCAAGGATATTTTGTTTTATTCTATTATGGAAATAAAGCAGTAACAATGAGCTCCTATGGACTTATCATCTAGCCACTCTTAATCCATTCATAATCTTGACTCACAACTTGCCTCTGGCCTCCTCTCCTCAGGTGGATCATTTTGGAATAAATCAGAGGTTCTAGTATATTTTCCCTTTTTTCCTCCTCTTAGTCATAAGTGCTTATTAGGTTTTTGCCTAATAAAGTTCTTAGAATCATGTAGAACATAAGAGTTTGAAGAGACCTAAATATTTAGTAAAGTCTGCCTACCCATCTAACTGCTTGAATCTTCTAGTAGTAAAAAAGCTGCTTCTGCCTTCTAAGCAAACCTTAAATACCGCCCAATCAGCCCTTCAGATATACTTTCAATTCCTTTATATTCTTTTTAGTAGCTTTGCGTACGTGGTCATTTGTCAGGATATATTGAAATAATCTCTTTCTTTAGTATGTATCATACAGAAATTAATGCATTGTATTCGAGCTTTCTTCCCTTTATAGGAATTAATTTTTTAAAGTATTTTTCTTTTTTCACAGTAAAGCTTCATGTTTTCCCCAGGTAATTGAAATTTTCAGACAACATATAAATGATTCAAAATCGTTTACAAACAGGGGCGCCTGGGTGGCGCAGTCGTTAAGCATCTGCCTTCAGCTCAGGGCGTGATCCCAGCGTTCTGGGATCGAGCCCCACATCAGGCTCCTCCGCTAGGAGCCTGCTTCTTCCTCTCCCACTCCCCCTGTTTGTGTTCCCTCTCTCTCTGTCTCTGTCAAATAAATAAAATCTTTTTAAAAAAATCGTTTACAGTTACACGCAACTAATGAATCATCGAGCTTTACATCGGAAACCAGGGATGTACTGTATGGTGACTAACATAATGTAATAAAAAATCATTTAAAAAAAATCATTTACAAACAAAATTAATTGTGAATTTTGAATTTTTCTCTTTGACAAAATTCTATTATATGAGTTAAGAAAGACTTTTATAGACACCATGGTAAATAGAAGTTACATTTCATGTACAAAAAATTGGGGGTTAATAGGGCATATTAAGTTAAGCTGCTAAAGGGTGCCTGGCTCGCTCAGTTGGTAGATATAAGTCTTGATTTCAGGGTCGTGAGTTTGAGCCCCACGTTGGGCATGGAGATTACTTTAAAAAAACAAAACAAAACTGTCTTATTCATAAAATATGAACCTACTGTTAGTGCTGCATTTAATGAGAAATACTTAACATTCCATCTTTCTACTTATAAATAACAGGACCACTGTCTACTAAAGTACTTGAATATACTAATTTCTTGAGTATTTAAAGGTGAAAGAACCTCATGACTAACTTATTAAGAAATAGGATATCAGACTCATCACTATAGAGAACAAACTGATGGTTACCAGAGGTAAAGGGAATGGGCAGATGGGTTAAATAGTGATGGGGATTAAGGAAGGCACTTGGGATGAGCACTGGTGTTGTCTGTAGGTGTTGAATTACTATATTACATCCAAAACTAGTATTACACTGTATGTTAACTGGAATTTAAATAACAACTAAAAAAAATATATAGGATATTAAGCCCTAGTGGCCTAAAGTTTTTGTGTATTGTCTTCTGAAGAAAGGTAGCATCATTGATATACAGGTCTGGACCTAATTTTATAACTCATTCACATACAAAGTAAGTATTGTTTTGCATTGTTTTACTGTGTAAAAATGCACTTCCTTATGTGAAGAATAAACTGTAAAGTAAGAAAACATTACATTAATATAAAATTAGACGTACTTCATCAGACTAGAAAACTAACCTATTTTCTAGATACCTTTAAAAGTTCTCAAAAAGTCATAAAAAATTAAGGATCATAAGGACCTTGTCATTGCTCAGTTACATATAGGATTTTTATTTAAATATATGAATATATTCATGAGCATACACAGCTGTACATGAGTGTGGATTTGCTTGCTTATCAGAATGCTAGTTGTCTTTTCCAAACCCTGTTCTTGATCCTTAAAAATTGTAGATTTCATCTTATATCTCATGTTCTATCTAACGTACTCAGACTCTTAAATAATTTCTTCCACAGTTTTACGTGTAAACTATGTACGTTAAATATCTGGTGTTTGTATGCCCTTTTCCATGCATATCGATCATCTTTGTGTGTGACCAGAGTGTCCAGAGGACCACATAGTGAAATTTGAGTAAAAATTGATAGTAACATTTGAGTAAAATCTTGAGCCAAGAGGCAAAATGGAGGGTATTATGAGGGCTTTTATACATTTAGAATGTAACTGTTTAAAACTGTATAAGGCGTTCTTGTCCTTGACTAATTTGCTGACCCCTGAATTAGAGTACAGTCACTGCATTTAATATTTAGTGTCTGACAAATCAGGCAAAAAATAGTCTCAAACGTGAATACTATAGTACATTTTTAGACAGTAGTTTATAGAAAGTTAAGCTTTTTGAAAATTAAGTATTTTATCAAGAGTGCATTTTTGAAAGCTCTGTTTAAGGTAATGGTCATATCTGTTGGAAGTAGTGATTTTCTAGCAGTACTAATATTTTTAAATTTTTTTTTAAGTAATCTCTCTGCCCAACATGGGGCTTGAACTCATGACCCCGAGATCAAGAATCGCATGCTCCACCAACTGAACTGAACAAGGCGCCTCTAACAGTACTATATTTAATGCGTTTGCCACCCCCCTCAACTTGTCTTGTGGAATTACATTGAATAATGAGTATCAAACAAAATGTAAACATTGAGAGAGGGATCCCATTCACAGAGCACTTTTACGTAGAAAACTTTTTCCTGACACAAATTAAAGTCAAGCAGTTGAAGAAAATTAAAATTTAGCAAGCACCAGTTTTGTACTGGGGTCTAAATTGCATTTTTATTTTGTCTGTTTACGCTGAACAAAGTCTTGTGGTTTTAAAGGTAGTTCCCATATGTACTGTCATGCCCAGTGTTGCTAATTCTTCTTTCCTCAAACATTGACTTGATACCGTAACAGTCATTTTAATCGGACATCTTTGGTTTCTTTGCAGATCTTCTTCAACAGTATCGTACTTCTGTGAACAAGTTGAACAGTGTGATCGAGGACCTTAACCGTCAGTTAGAGTACCTTCACACTCCTGATATGAAGAAGAAAAAACAAGAACTTGATGAACAAGAGAAAAATCTGAAACTAATTGAGCAAAAACTAGGTTTGTGCTTGCTTTTTATTACTTCTTTCTCTGCATGAAGACAAATATTTATGATTAGAGTTAAACTACAAGAAGAAAGAATGTGAATGCTCCATGACTTAAGTCGATACTCTTGTCCTCCGAGTCATCTGATAAATGGTTGTAAGCTGTTCTCTTAACAGGAGTATTAGGAAGCATTCTCAGTATTATTAGTTCATTTTCTATAAATTAAGATGGATTTGCTTTCTTATAGGAATCCCAGTCTTTTAAAAGTTCATTTTCTACATTTTCTGTTTTTACAGGTATGACTCCCACACGTAAGTGTAATGACTCATTGCGCCATCCAGCAAAGGTTGAAATGACAGATTGTCCAATTCCTCCTAAAAGAATGAGAAGAGAAGCTTCAAGACAAAATAGGTGAGTTTATTGTGACCTCAGAGTTATCTTTGGGTAGTTTATCAAAGCTCTTGAGTCATCATACTTAAAAACCAGCATGGGGGCACCTGGGTGGCTCTGTCATTTGAGCGTCTGACTCTTGATTTCTGCTCGGGTTGTGATCTCAGGTTCGTGGATTGAGCCCCACATCAGGCTCCACACTGAATGTGGAGCCTATTTGGGATTCTCTCTCTGCTTTTCCCTGTGCTCCTTCCTATTCACACACTCTCTCTCTCTAAAAAAATAATGATAATAAAATAAACTTCTTAATAAATAAAAATAAAAGCCAAGAATTTATTTCTGATTTCCCCTTTGAGCCAGAATTAGGGGTTTGGTTTTGTTTTGTTTTGTTTGAAAAAACTAAATGATGAGTAATGAAGATAAGACGAAATTATTATATTCTCCTAGGATATTCCAGTTTTGTAAATGATTTTTCTAATTATTTGGAAATGTTTATCATTTATGTTTTGTTCAAAATCAGTGTTTAAAAAAAATCAGTGTTAAGATTTAAATTGCTTTTCTGTTGTTTGGCTTACCTTGCAAATATACGACATTCTGCTTCATAAGATCAGCAGCTTGCTAAGTTAGAATATACAAAACCATTTGTTAGTTATTTAAAAATCAAATATACTAGTTGGTTTGGGAAATCAGATACCATTTACATAGCACACCAAAATCCCAGCAAAGTTATCTGCAGCCTAACTCAATGGTAAGAAAACTGTTCTTTTGGGGCACCTGGGTGGCTCAGTCGGTTAAGCCTTTGGCTCAGGTCATGATCCTGGAGTCCCAGGATTTCTGGGATCAAGCCCTGCATCAGGCTCCCCGCTCAGCAGGGAGTCTGCTTCTCCCTTTGACCGTCACCCTTCTCATGCTCTTTTTCTCCCTCTCTCAAATAAAATCTTAAAAAAAAAAAAACAAAGAACTGTCCTTTCTCGATTAGATGTTAGTAAGGCCATCCTATAGGAAGATACCATGGTACTGGGGTTTCTTGTACATTATTTCAAAAGGTTTAAATATGGACTCTGCCTGAAAAAGTGTCTCATATTGACCTTAGAGAAGTTTTTTTGAGACTGTGGTGTTTGGAATTGGTATTCCATGCCCTATCCATCTACATAGTCTATATTTATTCAATAATTACTTGAATGCTCATTTTGTGTTATGTGTTGCTGGGTGAGTAAAAGTGGTGTGGTTCTTACCTCTTAATGGGGCTCTACAGTCCTGTGCAGAAGGACAATTCCAAAAAGTACGCATTTTCCTGTGTACAAAATAATGTTAAGTTCTATGAAAGAAAAAAGGAAGAAATGATATAAAATGGTGGGAAAACTACACTGGTTGTCAGGAAAGATGCATTTTAGCAGAGAACTAAAGGATGAGAAGCTACCAGCCAAATAGTTGGTTTCAGTCAGAGGGGGAAAAAATGGATATGAAAGTTTTGAGAAAGAAGCAAGTATGGCATGTTTGAGTAACTGAAAAGATGCTTGTGTGGCTGAGGCATGGGAGGGGAGAGAAACAAGAATGTTTGGAGAGGTAGGCAGAAGCCACATTATCTGCACTCTCAAAGGAGAAATCTGTGTTGCAAAAAATTGTGAGGTAAACTTCTTTATCTCATTGATATCTCTTGAGTACCTAATATTGTGTGCAAGTAGGGGGGGGAGTGTCTTGAAACAGCTGCCTTTAAAGTAAATTAGGGAGGAGAGCTACTGAAATGATAATGAGATTATAAGAATACGGTAGTCATCAATATGAAAGAGGTGTTTCCACCGAGGTTATATGAATGATGTGTATTTATTATGGGTGCATAATATATAGAAACTATTAAGCTGACCACTGAAAGTGTGTTGGAGCAGTACAGAATCAGAAAGAATATTTGTAATGGATTTAAACACCTTTAATTTTTACAAATCATGAGTTCAAAATGATGCAAAGGAGTCCTTACTGATGATCATTGGCAGTTGCTAGTGCACCAGCTCATTATCATAAAAATTGATATATCCATATAGTAAAGGCACATTCTTTTTTTAGATGTATTTTTTTAATAATAATTTTTTATTACGTTAGTCACCATACAGTACATCCTTAGTTTTAATCTCAACACCCTGAGATCATGACCTGACCTGAAACCAAGAGTCAGACACTTAACTGACCACACCACCCAGGCACCCCCTTTCTTTTTGTTTTTGTTTTTTTTAAAGATATGTTCTTACTTAAATGAACTGTTTTTCAGGGTAACCAAATAATTGAAGAAAGTTCTTTGTGCGTGCGTGTGTGTGTGTGTGTGTGGAAGCATAAGGGTAGTATCTAGTGATTCATCAGTTGCATATAACACCCAGTGCTCCTTATATCAAGTGCCCTCTTTAATGTCCATCACCCAATTACCCCATCCCCTCAGCAACCCTCAGTTTGTTCCCTGTAGTTTTTTGTTTTAAGATTTGCTGAGCAAAGAACCTGATGCAGGACTCAGTCCCAGGACCCTGGGATTGTGGCCTGAGCTGAAGGCAGCCGCTTAACCGACTGAGCCACCCAGGTGCCCCTGTTCCCTGTAGTTAAGAGTCTCTTCTGGTTTACCTCCTCCTGGCTATTTTTGTTTTGTTTTTCCTCTAGGAAAGTTCTTTTTTTTTTTTTTTTTCAAGATTTTATTTATTTATTTGACAGAGCAAGAGAGCACAAGTAAGGGGAACAGTAGAGGGAGAGGGAGAACCAATAAGGTTCTTTATAGAAGTTCTTCTTTAAAAAGTTCTTTATAGGGACACCTGGGTGGCTCAGTCAGTAAAGAGTCTGCCTTCAGCTCAGGTCATGATCTCAGGGTCTGGGATCGAGCCCCACATTCAGCTCCCCACTCAGCGAGGAGCCTGCTTCTCCCTCTCCCTCTCCCTCTGCCTGCTGTTCCCCCTACTTGTGCTCGCTCTCTGTCAAATAAATAAATAAAATCACACAAGAAAAAGTTCTCTGTATGAAGTATGAGAAGCATGATAAAATTGCAACATGATTTTGCCACCCCTAATAATAATAGATCTAGGCAATAATGATAGATACTCAAATGATTAGGTAAAAAGTTGATGGGGAAACTTAATGGAAAGATCAGATTGATATACCTGAATCCACTGATTGATCTTAGCAACACTAGAAGCAGGATGTTTGCTATTATGTGATTGAGTAGGAAGTAACCTGAATCCAATAAAGCTTCTAGGTATTTCCCAACTGAGGTTATGTGGAAGAAGTAAGCACTCCAGAAAACTATTTTCCCTAGGGTAGTATGTAAATGGTAACCTCCTCCAAGATTGGGAAGGAGGTTAATTCATTGCTAAGAATAGATACTATAAGACATAAGAGGTTAAATCTCTCACAAATTGAAAACAGTTTAACTACAAGTGTAGAGGAAATAGGGGAAGTTTATAGGGGAAAGTTAAATGATACCACCAGGAAGTATCAGCCAAATCCAGAATGTCAAGAATGGGACATAGTTCAGGGCAAATGACTGATTTGGTTAATAAATTGGTGCCATAAAAGAAGGACTGGAAGAAGGATGAACTGTTTGATACGGAATAAAAGTGATTGAAAGGTATAAGAATCAAATGCAATGTGAAGTCCTTGTCTGGATCCACATTTGAATCTTTAAGATGAGAACTTTGAAAAAAATTGGAGAAATTTTAGTATCACATGGATATTAGATATATTAAGGAATTATTTTGTGTATAACAACATCATAGTATTTACATTAAAATAAATATATTATTAGAAATGTGTACTGAGGTATTGGTTAAATAACATGATGTGTGGGGTATACTCTGAAATACTGGCAGAGAGGTGAAAAAGTGACAGGATATCAAAACAAGATTGGGCAAAATATGAAATTACTGCAGCTTGAAATAGGAATTCATTATATTATTCCCTTTATTTTCATGTAGGTTTACTATAATTTTTTTGCAGTTTATTTATGAAGTTTATTACTTAAGTAATCTCTACACCTAACATGGGGCTCGAAGTCAAGACCCCAAGATCAAGAGTCTTCTGACTGAGCCAGCCAGGCGCCCCTACTATAATTTTTAAAGAAGTGTTTTATTGATTTACTTATTATGGGGAGCATACTTCCAGTTCTCTAAGAGACCAGGAAGGAAGTTCCTGCCAAGCAGTTCTAGACTAAAGTACATATTCTTGAAGCTGCACTATAGCCTCAGCACTGAATTAGCCCCAAACCTTGCCATTACTACAGTACAACTAACTACGTCACTGATTTGAATCTTGTTAATTAAGATTTTGTAGCAAATCAGAGGTGGTATGGGCTAGAGTTGATTTTTTAGTTTATCATTATGTTGTTAGTAATGATAATATCTTTTCATTGAAGTCATACATGTAAATAAATCAAATGGTATTATATAAGATTTAGTGTTGTACTGTATTGTGAGCCACACGTGTAATTTAAAGTTTTTGGGGAGCCAGATTAAAAAGAAACAGGAAAAAAAAAAAAAGAAACTGTGAGATTTATTTTAATAATTGATTTTCTTGAACCCAGTATACAAAATATTATCACTGGAACATGTAAACAGTGTAAAACATTTCTTGAGATACTTTAAATTCTTTTTTCATACAAAGTCTTAGAAATTCAGAAGATAGCAGATCTCTAAGAACTAGTTACATGGCAAGTGTTCTGGAGCCACACATGGCTAGTGTTTAACCCAAATGGGAGAGCGTGGATATAAAAGAGAGCTTACGATGATGAAATCTTATATCCTGTGCATCCTCACCCATCCCATTCCCCAGAAGCAACCTTTGCTTTAATTATTTAGTGTCAGTTATTCTGTTGTTCCCTTTCTATTTTTTACATACTCCGTCTCTCTTAGCAGCTTTTAAGACAGTACATCTCACCCGACCCCTGGGTGTGGATGTCCATATTCCCTGGCCCACCTAATAACTTTTGGACTAAATTATTTGGAAACGTTTTAGAACTTTCCCTCTATCGTGGTATTATTTAGTTATAGTCTATCCTGCAACCACAAGCAAGTCCTCCATGCTTTTTTCAAAGGTAGAAAGCTATAAACCACACATATATTATTTTGGTTATGTAAATATTTAGTATTAGGCAAAGCTGTGTGCTAGGATTACATTGACTTCTGTGTAAGGTTCTAGGCCACCAATTAGTGTTCCAAATGTCAGGATCAAATAAGTCTTGTATACTGTAGCAGTTTTTTAAAACATGTTAAATTTTAACCCAGTCCCTATTTAGGCTTTCTTGGATGTCGTTAATTTTTCTGCACTAATTTCCTTTTTTTTTTTCTTTCACTGTTTACCTTTTTTTTTTTTTTTTAAGAATTTATTTGAGAGAGCGAGCAAGCATGAGTGGGAGGAGTGGTAGAGGGGGAAAGAGAGGGAGAGAGATAATCTCTCAAGCAGACTCTGCTCTGAGTGCAGAGCCCAACACGGGCCTCAATGTCACAACCCTGAGATCATGACCTGATCCAAAATCAAGAGTTGACGCTCAACAGACTGAGCTGCCCAGGCGCCCCCACGTCACTGTTTACCTTGATCACATACTCTTCCTCCTACTACAATGACTAGTAACTATACATAGCTCTTGTGGATCTTCTTTGGCTGCTCTTAAGTTGAATCCACTGTTTCTTGGATTCCTTATCTTTCTCTCCTATAACTTTCTTAGAAAAAGTGTGTACAAAGAAACTTGGAGCCCTTGTGTATCTGACAGTGCCTTCATTCTGCCTTCACATTTTTTTTAAAGATAATATTTATTTATTAGAGCACATGCGAGGAGAGGGGGAGAGGGGGAGGGAGAGAAAGGGAGAGAATCCCAAGCAGACTCCACACTGTGCATGGAGCCCACCTTGGGGCTTGATCTCACAACCCTGAGACCATGACCTGAGCCAAAACCAAGAGTCAGACTTTTAACCAACTGAGCCACCTAGGTGCCCCCTGCCTTCACATTTGATTGACGTTTTCTGGGGATAACACAATAGAAACAATACTAGAGTATACCAAAAGAGGAAGGACTGGGAAATAGTCTAGAGACAATGGGAGACAGTCGGCCTGATGGGACACAGAGGAACAAAAGAGAGTGTATGGGAGCAAAATGGAAAAAGAGAGGAAACCGTGGCCTAGAATATGCCAGATTTTCAACCCAAAAGTCTGAAAGCTTTATTTCCTTGTCCCCAGGCATTAGAGATGCCCCCACAAAGTTAGATAACAATGGTAATTAATTAAATGTTGGCATATTGGCTTCAGATACAGTTGGTGGCACCCTTGAGGCTTATCTCACGCTGGCACCTAGGGAGCTAGCAGCCTGATAGTCGGCTCTCCAGCCATGTACTTCTAAAGCAGAGCCTGCTGGCCCATGGACCCTGCTCTGCCCTGTTCCACCTAAAATTTCCACTCAGAGGGATTTGATGGGAAAAAAGTTCTGGTTTTCGTAAAAGGAGAAGAAATCCAGGCCAGAAGCATAATTCTTTTTCTTAAATGTGATTGGATAACTAAGAATCATCATGTATATGAGGGGAGTCAATAACGTGTGAGAGAAAGTCCAAGATAAATAGTAAAACCCACCCTGGAAGATGATTCAACTGAACTTTTAAAAATTTTAAATTCCTAACTAGATTTGCAGGAGAAGTTCTATTCATGAAACTCCATATATTTTTAGGAGAAAGATATGGCCAGGATAAGATAACAGATTATAAATACTGTTGCTGAAATAAAAATTTCAAAAGACTAAAAGTCAAGCTTCCCAGAAAAATAGAAAAAATATGTGAAGACAGAGAAGGAGACATAGAGAACCAATTCTGTTACGAATCCTAGAAAGTAGAAAATGGAGAAGTAAAAAAATGTGGAAGAGAATTTCCCAGTGATAAATGAAAGGGCCCACTGAAGGCCCAGCACAATGACTGACAAAAGATGTACCAAAATATATTTCATAGTAAAATTTTAGAATATCAAGGAAGGGGGGGAGGAGCATAAATGTTTCCAGAGAGCAAAACAGAACCATATTGCCTACACAGATTTGACACACAGAAAATAAACACAAAAAGTTAGCCATTTTTGTTTAGCTTTGTGATGGCGGTGTTAGAAGTTTTAGGTTGGGGGTGCCTGGGTGGCTCAGTTGGTTAAGCAGCCAACTCTTGGTTTCTGCTCAGGTCATGATCTTATGGGTCATGGAATCAAACCCCAAGTTGGGCTCTGCACTCAGTGAGGAGTCTGCTTGAGGATTCTCTCCCTCTGCCCCTCTCTCCACTTGTGCTCTCTCTCTGTCTCAAAAGAGTTTTAGATTGAAAATTTGGTATATTCTATCTCATGGCTTTCTCCCCCCCTGTTTATTTTGGGGAGATTTAAAATCAGTCTAAATTTCCATTTAGAAAAAAATTTTTTAAGATTTATTTTTATTTATTTTAGAGAGAGTGCAAGCGGGGGAGGGGCAGAAGGAGAGGGAGAGAATCTCAAGCAGATTCCCTGCTGAGTGGAGGTGGGGCTCAATCTCACAACCCTGAGATCATAACCTGAGCAGAAACCAAGAGTTGGTGGCTTAGCCGACTGAACCACCCAGGTGCTGCTAAAATTTAAATTACAGGTATCTTTTTTTAAAGATTTTATTTATTTGAGATAGCACGGGCAGAGGGAGAGGGAGAAGCAGGACTCGATCCCAGGACCCTGAGATCATGACCTGAGCCAAAGGCAGGCACTTAACCAACTTAGCCACCCAGGTGCCCCATAAATTGCTATTTAATTAGTAATTTCCTCATTCCTAATCTCTGCCAGTTCTCCATAGATCTTGAACTAATAATTCTTGCACAATCTCAAAAACTTTAGAGCATTTGAAACAAAAGTCTCTTGGGGTGCCTGGGTGGCTCAGTTGGTTAAGCATCCAACTCTTGATTTCAGCTCAGGTCATGATGATCTCATGTTCACTACGTTCATCTCTATATGAAGGAATTATGGGTATTTTTAAATGTTTTTTCTTTTGGTTGGCCTTATTTTGTGACTTTTCTGAGATAAGCACTGTAACTGTTTATTTTTAAAATAGTAATTTCATTTAAGGAAAGGGGGAAAGAAAAATGAAAATCTTCAGTTTGGGGGTCTGAGATATACCATTCCAAAGAACTGGGGTACAAATTGCTTAATCTTTACTCTGTATAAGTACTGCTTTTATTTTGAGGATTTCTCTCTCTCTCTCTCTCTCTCCCCCTCCCTCTCTCTCTCCCTCTCTCTCTCTTTTTTGGCATACATGGGATAGTAATTATATACAAGAATTTAATTAAATATCTTCATACCAAGAATTATCATAATTAATGGAACATAGTTCCATTGGGTATTTAAAACCATCTAGGTCTGCTGAGGGAGTTTAGGAAAACTGTGGTACATAAAAAATTTTTTTTCCCACATTGACCAGGATTATAACCAAATCAGATGTGTGAACAATTACAGAGAAGAGGGGGCCATTGGGCTCATGAAGAATGCCCTGCCTTCTGCAGCTCTGTTTCAGAAGACCAAGAGGGCAACTTAACCAGACTGAATATTTCTGGGGACGATACAACTATCTGGGCATGCATTTCCATGTCAATCCAGATGGGACTGGAAATAGCCATTCAATTTTATGAATCTCACTGGACAGTATGGATTTACTGGAATTATTCCAAAGTCATCATGCCCTTTAGTTGTCATTATCTTGCAAATGTGTCAGAGGAAAATGTGCAAATATGACAGTGACTATAGAACCTTCACATGACATTTATTAATCCTGAAGAAAAGCATATGTACTATTTTTCAGTATGATTATCATGGATATGCTAGAACTATTTCTTGAAAACAAACCTTTTTATTCTGTGTGAATTTATTTAACAGAACTGTTCTGTCTGTTGTGTCTGAGGAAAGTTCTAGAGGTTAGGTATTTAATTGTAAATATGTGAGGAAATGCTTAATGAAGAATTCAGAATAAAAATAGAAAAAGCACAGATATCTGGGAATTCAAATGTTAAGATACATGGAAAAATGTTAAATTGATGAGTGAACTTGTGACAGCAGTAGCTTTTTAAATTTCTAAAGACTTATCCTGTGTGTGTGTGTGTGTGTATATATATATATATATATAAATGCAGCAGCATCAATTTTTATAAGTATTGTTTGACTTTATTAATACTAGAGGATATAGTCTCAGCCTTAATTCTACATTTTCATTGTTTTGTAATTTTTTATTACTATTTTTAAAGATTTAAAGAAGTCGTACACTCCCACATTAATGTAATAATAGTCTGCTAGAAAGTTGCTGCAAAAACATTCAAATTGTGTAATAATTCAAGCTAATGTATGTCAATATATATGTCTTTGTGTAAGTCCAGGACTATTGGTTTGTGAAGTTATTTTGTAAGGAAATGCTTTTGGTACAATTTTTGTGTCCCAGGAAATGTGTGTTTTTTAATCCTTTCTGATTATACAGTGAGGTTAATAAAGAGGATTGTTTCTTCCCTATTAAGTGTTTTCCTTTTTTAACATTGAAAACTCTATAAAAGTTACCTTAGTAAAAACTATTAAAATATTGATCTGTCTTTGTAATTGGAAAGCATTTAACTGTTTTGTTGAAGAAGGAAACAAATTGGCAATAATTTAGCTAAAGGAAAGATTGGATTCCTTTTAAATGACAGTAGTTCTTACTAATACAGTGTTAGTGCTAAAAAAGAGTTCCATCTTCCAAATCGTTTATACTTTTGACTATATGACTTAGTTATTTACAATCACTATGAAATGGGTGAGGTTGTTATATTTTTAGTATGTAATTTTTGAATAATACTTGTTAGTAAGAAGTTTGCATTTGTTCCCTTTTTATACTGTCAAGATACTTTCAGTTTTATCAGCTAAATATTTTCATGGGATCATCTCTTCCTCTTCGTGACTATGTAATTATATTTGTAAAATTATACATGTTAATTTAAGATTTTTTTTGCATGTCTGTTGAACACCTAGTATTTCTTTTGACTTCAAAAAGAGGTTGCTACTTTTCATTATCACATAGAGGTTTAAATTTAGGAATAGATTGGTAGCAACATTAAAATTCATTGTAGGACCTTTGGCCTTAAAATATTAATTATTTAATATTTTCTCCAAATCTGGCTTTGTGCAAGCAATTATTTCACATAGAGATTTGTCAGTAACCTGAGTGTGACGATATCTTACTGTTTAAAATTACTTCCCTTTTGGAGAGTGATCAAATTGGCGTTAAAGAATCACCTGTCCCAGCGACAAACAATTCATAGTAGAGACAGACGTTCTTAATATATTTCTATGTTAGGAAGCCTAAATTCAAGATAAAATGATGTCTGATAATATAAAATAGATTCCCAGTATTCTGATTCTTTAGACCATGCTCCAATAAACAAATGTGGAATAGAAAATATTAGTAATTATATCTCCGTAAAGTACTGTATTTAAATCTTTGCTAATAGCATTTGTGTACATCTACCTTTCTCACTTGTGTTTCTCCCCCACAGTTAATTTTTTTTTAAAGATTTTATTTGTCAGAGGGAGAGAGGGAGAGCAAGCACAAGCAGGGGGAACAGCAGGCAGAGGGAAGCAGGCTCCCTGTTGATCAAGCAGTGTGATGCGGGACTCGATCCCAGGACCCTAGGATCAAGACCTGAGCTGAAGGCAGCCACTTAACTGACTGAGCCACGCAGGTATCCCTGTCCCCCACAGTTATTCTAATTCTACTTTTTAGTTCTTGAGAGAACTAGAACATTGCATTTCGTTTTTCTGTATTTGTATTTTAGTAAATTTTATTTTAGAAAGACTTATGTACCTTGACTATTTGATAATCCATTGGGGAAGATTTTTTTATTGGTATACTTAAATATAATTGGAATTCAGTTTGATACTTTAAAATAGCCACAACAAAACCAGTATAGAATGAGACCATTACTTATGTTGTGCTAGAAATTATAGGGTAATACTTAAAAGCCAGGGAATCTTCGTATTCTTATGTCATTTAGATATGAGTTCTGTGATATATTTAGTGATAAGTGGTTAGCAAATTTAGTGAAAAAATTTATTTCCATTCCTTTGTAGACCAGAAGTATGTTTTGATTTGTTAAACTTGTTACATATTTCTTCTCGTCAGTAGTTTTGCAGAGTGAATTACTTCTTTGAAGAACTGACAAGTCAGCTATGGATCCTCTTGTCCAAATACTAATGAAAAGTCAAAAGAATCATAAACCAATCAGATCTGTTTAAAAGAAATAATATATTGAGCTTTGGCTACATTTGTATTAAATATTCAGGTGCTAATTGCCTTAATGTTTTATATAGTAGAATTCAGATTATTAGATATATAAATTTAGAACGGAATGCCAATTTCATAAGACATTTGTTAATATGAATCCTGAGATGCTTCAGAATGTAAAACCAAGTTGGCCTTAGTTGTTTGAAATACAGAATGATTTTTATTGCAACATTTATGAATTCATTAATTCAGCAAATACTTACATCTGCTATTTTGCAAACCAGTGTGTCTAACTTGTGATAGAAGATAATAGCTACCAATTAATGAGTAACATGCTGAATAAAATATTTACATATGTTATTTACAGAAGGCACATTAGATTAAAAACATTAAAAAGAAGGAAAAGGATACATCATGCAAACAGCCATCACAGCAAATTTGGAGTGATATTAATAGACAAAATTGACTTTGAAACATGTTAGAGATAAAAAGGGACATTTTATGGGGCGCCTGGGTAGCGCCAGTCGTTAAGCATCTGCCTTCAGCTCAGGGCGTGATCCTGGCATTCGAGTCCCACATCAGGCTCCTCCGCTGGGAGCCTGCTTCTTCCTCTCCCACTCCCCCTGCTGTGTTCCCTCTCTCACTGGCTGTCTCTCTGTCACATAAATAAATAAATCTTAAAAAAAAAAAAGAAAAGACATTTTATAATGATAAAAGGGTGAATCATCAGGAAGATATAACAATTATACATGCATCTAATAGCAGAGTACCAAAATACATGAAGCACAAACTGACAGGAATGAAGACAATTCAGCAATAATAATTGGAGACCGTATGCCCTGTTTTCAATTATGGTTAAAACAACTATACCAAACACAGTAGAAGACTTGGACACTATAAACCAACTAGACTTAACAGACATACAGAACATAGCGCCCAATAACAATATATATTCTTCTCAAGCACACAAGGAATATTTCTCATGATAGACCATGGACTAGAGCATAAAACCTTTAAAAATTAAAAAGGACAGAAATAATACAAAGTATGTCCTCTGATCACAATGCAATCAAATATGAAATAGCAGGGGAAACTCACAAATATGTGGAAATTAAGACTACTCCTGGGTAACCAATGGATCAAAAAATTTTTAAATTCACTAAATATTTTGAGGTGAGTGAAAACACGTAACAATTTATGGAATGCAGCTAAAGCAGTGCTTAGAGGGTAACTTAGAGTTGTAAATGACTAAGAAAGGAAAAAAGTTCTCAATAACCTAATCTTTTACCTTAAAAGAGGAGAAAACTTAAACCTAAAGTAAGCAGGAAGAAAATAGAGGTTAAGACGGAAGTGAAATAGAATGAAATAAAGACTAGAAATACAAGAAAAAGAAATGAAACCAGGGTTTTTTTTTTGAAAAGATTAACAAAATTGATAAAATTTTAGCTAGTTTGACCAAGAAAAAAAAGAACGTTTTGAAATAGAAAATACAGTTGACCCTTGAACAAAGTGGGGGTTAGGAGCACCAACCGCCCCCACACGCACACTTTAAAAAATCATAAAACTTTTGACTCTCCAAAAACTTAATCACCTACTGTTGACCAGAAGCCTTACTGATAACAGTTGATTGACACATTTTGTGTGTTGTATGTATTACATACTGTATTCTTACAATAAGGTAAGCTAGAAGAGGGAAAACGTTAAGATCATAGGAAGAGAAAATATGTTTATGGTATTGTACTATACTGAAAAAATTTGCATATAAGAGGACCCATGCAGCTCAAATTTGGTCAAGGATCAACTATATACTAGAATCAGAAATGAAAGAGGGACATTACTACTTACCTTACATAAATAAAAAGGATTATAAAGGAATACAATGAACAATTATATGTGAACAAATTCCTAGAATGACACAAGCTACTGGAACTGACTCAAGAAAAAATAGACAACTGAATAGACCTACACAAGTGACAGGATTGGATCAGTAATAAAAAACCCACAAAAGCCAAGGCCCCGATGGCTTTACCACAGAATTTTGCCAAACATTTAGAAGATTAGTACCAACACTTTTTTTTGTAGATCACATGCTATTTAATAAAAGATAGAAATAATGAAGTTAATTCTGTTTTCCTTTTCGGTATTTGCCTTAAGAGAAAATTCTTGAAATTTGTAGGGATTTCTGATGCCAGGAATTCATGAAATGTAAGAGACTATTTAGCAATCAGGGTGGCTTGGCTCATGGGAATCAGCCTATGTACAACCATAATTTGCATTCCACTTACTCTAAGCTGAGCTATCCTTGCTCAGGTTGAACATACTGTGAGTAGATCTCTTCTTCTAAGAAATAAGATGGAGTCTTTGGAGAATGGCCTCACTGAATTGGTAAGTTAACTTTCTCCAAATTTTGGTGATTTCCCCAGTTCTTCCATAATTTCTCAGTGCTGTAGCCATCTTCTGGTAAGTCATGGTCTTCTGGTTATCTTTTCTTTTCCCCCAAAGTTGGGCAGGTGTTCCTTTGTCTTGTTTTTGTTTTTTAAGTAATCTCTACCCCCAATGTGAAGCTCAAACTTGTGTCCCTGAGATCTAGAGTTGCATGCTCTTCTGACTGATCAAGCCAGCGCCCCCTTCCCTTTGTTTTTTGATACAAACAGAAAGATACCTTTGGTTTTATCTACCCACTGAATATAAAATGCCATCTCAGGATTACACAGAGATTCATGAAGGTATTCAGACAGCTGGAGCTTCTTCCTGCCTTTGCTTCCCTTTTGCTAGAGAACAACAGGTAGTACTAGCTGTTTTTCAGGAATGTTCAGTGGACAGTAGGATCCAATAGTACATTAAAAGGATTATTTACCACAACCAAGTGGGATTTATTCCTGGGCTGCAAGGGTGGTTCAATATTTACAAATCAATCAATGTGATACACTACATTAATAAAGGACAAGAACCATATGATCCTCTCAATAGATGCAGAAAAAGCATTTGACATAGTACAGCATCCTTTTTTTTTTAAAGATTTTATTTGAGAGAGACAGAGCATGCGCAGGGAGGAAAGGGAGAACCAGGCTCCCCGGTGAGCAGGGAGCCCAACACAGGGCTCAATCCCAGGACGCTGGGATCATGATCTGAGCCAAAGGCAGACGCTTAACTGAGCCACCCAGGTGCCCCTATAGCATCCTTTCTTGATTAAAACTCTTCACAGTGTAGGGATAGAAGAAACATACCTCAATATCATAAAAGCCATATATGGAAAGCCCATAGTGAATATCATTCTCAATGGGGAAAAACTGAGAGCTTTTTCACTTAAGGTCAAGAACATGACAGGATGTCCACTCTCACCACTGTTGTTAACATAGTACTAGAAGTCCTAGCCTCAGCAATCAGACAACAAAAAGAAATAAAAGGCATCCGAATCGGCGAAGAAGAAGTCAAACTCTCACTCTTTGCAAATGATATACTTTGTGTGGAAAACCCAAAAGACTCCACCCCAAAATTGCTAGAACTCATACAGGAATTCAGCAAAGTGTCAGGATATAAAATCAATGCACAGAAGTCAGTCACATTTCTATGCACGAACAATGAGACAGAAGAGAAATTAAGGAGTCAATCCCATTTACAATTGCACCCAAAACTATAGGATACCTAGAAATAAACCTAACCAAAGAGGCAAAGATTCTGTACTCTGAAAACTATAGAACACTCATGAAAGAAATTGAGGAAGACACAAATGGAAAAACATTCCATGCTCATGGATTGGAAGAGTAATATTGTTAAAATGTCTATGCTACCCAGAGCAAGTTATACATTGAATGCAATCCCTATCAAAATACCACCAACTTTTTTCACAGAGCTGGAACAAATAATCCTAAAATCCATTAGCCAAAGGAATGTTGATAAAGAAAACCAAAGCCGGTGGCATCACAATTCCGGACTTCAAGCTCTATTACAAAGCTGTAATCATCAAGACAGTATGGTACTGGCACAAAAACAGACACATAGATCAACAGAACAGAATAGAGAAGCCAAAAAAGGACCCTCAACTCTGGTCAACTAATCTTTGACAAAGGAAAGAATAACCAATGGAAAAAAGACAGTCTCTTCAACAAATGGTATTGGGAAAATTGGACAGCCACATGCAGAGGAATGAAACTGGACCATTTCCTTACACCAAACACAAAAATGGACTCAAAATGGATGAAAGACCTAAACGTGAGACAGGAATCCGTCAAAATTCTAGAGGAGAACACAGCTAACAACCTCTTGCTGGACACGTCTCCAAAGGCAAGGGAAACAAAGGCAAAAATAAACTATTGGGACTTCATCAAGATAAAAAGCTTTCGCACAGCAAAGGAAACAGTCAACAAAATCAAAAGACAATGGACAGAATGGGAGAAGATGTTTTCAAACGTCTTATCAGATAAAGGGCTAGTATCCAAAATCTATAAAGAACTTATCAAACTCAACACCCAAAGATCAACTAATCCAATCAGGAAATGCGCAGAAGACATGAACAGATATTTCTGCAAAGAAAACATCCAAATGGCCAAGAGACACATGAAAAAGTGCTCAACATCACACAGCATCAGGGAAATACAAATCAAAACCACAATGAGATACCACTTCACACCAGTCAGAATGGCTAAAATTAACACAGGACACAACCGATGGCAGGGATGCAGAGAAAGGGGAATCCTCCTACACTGTAATTGGGAATGCAAGCTGGTATAGCCACTGGAAAACAGTATGGAGATTCTTCAAAAAGTTGAAAATAGAGCTACCCTACAACCCAGCAATTGCACTACTAGGTACTTATCCAGCGGATACAAACCTAGTGATTTAAAGGGGCACCTGCACCCCAATATTCATAGAAGCAATGTCCACAATAGCCAAACTATGGAAAGATCCCAGATGTCCATTGACAGATGAATGTATAAAGAAGATGTGGTGTGTGTATACACACACACACACACACACACACACATATACGCAATGGAACATTACGCAGCCATCAAAAATGAAATCTTGCCATTTGCAAAGACATGGATGGAACTAAAGGGTATTATGCTAAACAAAATAAGTCAGAGAAAGACAATTATCACATGATCTCACTCGTGGAATTTAAGAAACAAAACAGAGGGGCGCCTGGGTGGCACAGCGGTTAAGTGTCTGCCTTCGGCTCAGGGCGTGATCCCGGCGTTCTGGGATCGAGCCCGACATCAGGCTCCTCTGCTATGAGCCTGCTTCTTCCTCTCCCACTCCCCCTGCTTGTGTTCCCTCTCTCACTGGCTGTCTCTCTCTCTGTCAAATAAATAAATAAAATCTTAAAAAAAAAAAAAAAGAAACAGAACAGGATCATAAGGGAAGGGAAGGAAAAATAAAGATGAAATCAGGGGGAGACAAACCATAAGAGACTCTTAACCTCAGGAAACAAACTCAGGGTTGCTGGAGGGGAGGATGGTGGAGGGATAGGGTAACTGGGTGATGGACATAAAGGAGGGCACGTGATATAATGAGCATGGGGTATTATATAAGACTGATGGAATCACTGAATTCTACCTCTGAAACTAATAATACACTATATGTTAATTGAATTTTTTAAAAAAGGAATGCTTGTCAGAGATTGATGAGTATTTCCTTCAAAATAGAGGTCTGCAGCACTGTTTATTACTGTTCTCCATTATAGACAGGTTTCTCTGTAAGCAGCACACCATAGCAGTTGGAATTTCCTCTGATATGAGAGCAGTGGTTGATGAAAGCCAGGTGAGTTTTGTAATCTGGGTAGTACTAAAGATCTCCAGGTGAACGTTGCCTCAGTACTTCCAAAGCATCTTCAAATGCTTGACCCAGCTGGTCTTGTTCAACACAGGCCGTCATACTTCATTAATAAATTGACAATTCTAAATCCAATAGAGGCTCCAAAACAGAAACAGCTCATGGGTGGTGATCTGGCAGGATACACTTGAAGCTGCTGATTTGCAGAGAGGTCCAGTTCTCTTATTTAGCTAGAGGTTCTCTTGGAGATGGTTTTCATCAGTGGCTCTGGTGGCAATTATGGAGTGCTCCCTTAACCTATAATGCTTCCTTCCCTGTCCATCCATCTGCCCAATTACCCATTGCCATTTTGCTTATCAGAGTCTTGATTAATGCCAATTTTACACAGTCTTCCAAAAAGTTGAAGGGATTACTTCCCATCTCATAACCCTGATATCCCTGATAAACAAAACCAGAAGGAAACTACAGACCAATTATCTCTTATGAACATGGATGCAAAAATCTACCAAATACTAACGAAACAAATCCAGCAACATATAAAAAATTGTATACCATGACTAAGTAGAGTTTATCCTAGGAATGCAAGATTGGGCTAATATCTGAAAAGAATTGATATAATGCTGATGTAATATATAAATAATTGATATATTGATATTATCATATAAATCGAATTTTTAAAAATCGCATCTGCATAGGTGGAGAAAACACTTTTAATAAAATCCAGTGCCCTTTCATTATATACTTCATCCTGATGAAGATCATCTATGGAAAGTCCAGAACTAACATCATACTGGATGCTTTTCCTTTAAGATCAGGAACAAGACAAGGACATCTGCTCTTACCACTTTCTACTCAACATTATACTGGAGCATCAGCGAGGGCAATTGAGCAAGAAAAAAAAAGCCACACAGACTGGAAAGGAAGAAGTGGAACTATCTCGGTTTGCATATGACATTATCTGATACATAGAAAACTCTAAACCACTAAAAAAAATTAGGGCTAATACTTGAGTTCATCAAGCTTGCAGATACAAGATCAATATACAAAAATCAGTTAAATTTCTATACACCTGCAATGAACAATCCAAAAACTAAATCTCACAGTAGCATCAAAAAGAATAAAATATTTAGGAATAAGTTTAATGAAGGAAACGCAAAACATGTACTCTGAAAACTACAAAACATTGTTGGAGGAAGGTCAAAATAAATGAAAACTCTCATATCCGTGGGTGGGAAGACTTGACTGTTAAGATGACAGTACTCCTCAAGTGAATCTCCAGATTCAACACAACCCCTATCAGAATCCAGCTGACTTTTTTGCACAAATTAAAAGTTGATTCTACAATTCATATGGAATTGCAAGCAACACAGAATAGCTAAAACTATACTGAAAAAAGAACAAAGGAAGACTCAGACATCCCAGTTTCACAACTTACTAGAAAGCAACAATAATCAAGACAATGTGATACGAGCACAAAAATAGGCATCGTTTAACTGCATGGAAGAGAATTGGAGTTCAAATCAACCTATGCTTCTGTGGTCAGTCAGCTGATTTTCAGCAAGGATTTCAAAACCAACCAAAGGGGAAACAGTCTTTTTGACAAAGGGTGTTGAAACAACTAGATAGTCACATGAAAAAGAATTAAGTTGGACCTTTACCTGATACCATGTACTAAAATTAAAATGGACCAAAGACCTAAATATAAGAACAAAAATAAACTCATAGAAAAGATAGGGATAAATCTTCATGATACAGGATTTGACAAAGAATACTTAGATGTGACACTAAAAGCAAGAACAACAGGAAATAAGATTAATTGGACCATCAAAACTGACACCTTTTTGCTTCGAAGGAAATTATCAAAGAAAAGTGACAACCACCAGAATGGGAGAAAATATTTACTAATCATACTTCTGAAAGGGACCTATATCTGTAATATTTTTAAAACTCTTACAACTCAATAATTCAAACCAAAATAGTATGGTTTTGCATTAAACAGGTAGATTAATGGAAACAGGAAATAAAACCATACCTACAAGATCAATTAATTTATGATTAAAGAGCCAAGAATATACAATGGGGAAAAGACAGTCTCTTTAATAAATGGTTTTGGGAAAACTGGCCAACCACCATAAACAAAAATAAATTCAAAATGGATGAAAAACTTGAATGTCAGACTTGAAACTTAGAACTCCCAGAAGAAAACATAGGTGGTAAGCTCCTTGACATCCGTCTTGGCAGTGATATTTTTGGACCAAAGACAAGGAAAGCTTAAATAAACAATCATAACTACATCAAACTTTTAAAAAGCTTCTGCACAGGAAAGGAAACCATCAATAAAATAAAAAGGCAACCCACTGAATGAGAGAAGATATTTACAAATCATATATCCAATAAGGGTATATATATATCTGAAATATATTTTTTAAAAACTCCAACTCAATAACAAAAGCCAATCTGATTAAAAAATGGACAGAGGATCCGAATAAACTTTTTTCCAGAGAAAACATACAGATGGACAGCAGGCACATGAAAAGTTGCTCAACATCATTAATCATCAGGGAAATGCACATCAAAACCACCATGAGATACCACTTCACATCTCTCACAATGGCTATTATCAAAGAAAAAAATAAATAACAAGTGTTGTTGAGGATGTGGAGAAAAGGGAACCCTTGCTCATCATTGGTGGAATTTAAACTGGTGCAGCCACTATGGAAAATATTATAGAGATTCCTCAAGTACCATATGATCCAGCAATTCCACTTCTGGGTATTTATCTGAAGAAAACTAAAATAGTAACTGAAAAAGTTATATGTACCCCCCTGGTTTATTGCAGCACTATTCACAATAACCAAGGTATGGACACAACCTAAATGTCCATCCATAACAAATGGATAAATAAGTTGTGGTATATATGTACAATAAAATACTATTCATCCATTAAAAAGAATGAGATCTTGCCATTTGTGACAATAAGGACGGAACTTGAAGATATTATGCTAAGTGAAATAATTCAGACACAAATATCATATGATTTCACTTATATCTGAAATCTAAAAAAAAAACAAAACGCAAACTTGTAGATACAAAAAGCAGATTGGTAGTTGCTAGAGGAGGGGTTTAGGGACGTGGGCAAAATGGGCAAAGGAGATTGAGAGGTACAAAGTTCCGATTACAGAATAAAGAAGTCATGGGATGTAATGTACAGCATGGTGACTATAGTTAATAATACTGCATTGCATATTTGAAAGTATTGCATATTGAAACTATGTACGATGATGGTCATTAACCAGACTTATGATGATCATTTTGCAATAATACAAATATTGAATTATTATGTTCTGTACGTGGAACTAATATAATGTTATATGTCAATTGTAACTCAGTTCTATAAAAAAAAGAAATTTAAAAATCTAATAACCCTTAAAGAAATTGAAAGATCTAATAATCCTTTTAAAAAAGTAGTGGAAAATCTAAATTTTGGAATAAGCTGAATAAATAATAGGGGAAAAATGAAGAGAGAAATCCTAAAGCAATAAGAGACAGAATAAGGTGATTTAATGACATCTTGCCATAGCAGAGCTGGTCAGGAGTCTAGAGGTCGTGAAGACCAGTCCTGCTCTGAGAGCCAAGTTCTCCCCAGAAAACAGTGTATTTTTGACTCTGAATAAACAGTCAAAAAATATTTTGACAAGTATATCAAATATGTTTTGAGCCTCAATATGAGTAAAGGTTTATAAAGGCTTATAGAGCTTTCTAGACATAGACAAATGCACCATGATATCCTTAAAACATTTCTGTTTCAAACCATCACTCAAAGCTGTTTTTTCAGGATGATTTAAGGGGTACAGATCCCTATTTTGCCAGGTATGCTTTTTAAAAGATTCTTCCTTATTCTGAAATGTACATATCTATTATATGTTTTATTTATATCAATATATATAAGAAATGAAGCAAACGTTGTTGATTTGTTAAGTTCCTCTACCCATTCTTTATCAGATACATGTTGCAAACATGTGAGATCTGGAGGTTCCCAGGAGAGCTGCAGAGAACAGATGAAGACTCCAAGGTCTTGCAGGTGGAGTTAAAGTTCTCCAGACATGGAGAAAATTCCACACAGACGGAACAGTTTATGCAAAGATTATATTTTTTAAGGACCTGCAATCAACATAATTGGAAAAGGTAAAAAGGAGAAAGAACCAGTTTCCTTCTCAGCTCTCCCCAGGCAAATTAGATTTGCTTCTGGATTTAACATTCTTAGTTTTAATGTGGATGAAACAGATTTGTGTGTTTCTCTAGTTTGGGCTTTCACTCTGCTCTTTGAAGCCTCGTCTCTGATAAAATACAACATTTCTGGGCAAGGGGGAGGCGGGAAATTAAGGAAAAGCATCCTCTAAAAAAAAAAAAAATGTTTTTATTGTCCAGACTTGCTCCCTTACAATTTTTGAAGTACCCTAAAGAAGTATTTAAAACTCCAACCTAAAGAGATTATTAGATTATTCATAATGAATCTGTCCTTCAGAGGACATAATTTATTTGTATTTCCCTGGGCAACATTTAGGAACAGCAAGCAGTTCAAAGCCTGAGATGGATTTTCCTCTTATTTGTTATTTCTACAGTTGACAGATCTTTTTGGCTAAGCAGGGATTTGGCAATGTTGGGTTCTTGATTCCAGCTTTTTCAAAGTACAGTTAAGGAAAATTGTAATTCTGAGGCGACATACGTTTGAAACCTCATTTGGCCCCTCTTACCTCATTCATTAGACCAAGAAGCACTCTGGCTGGAGATCACATGCTGTGGCCCAGAGAGAGGGTGACTCTTATTTTCTTCTCCGACTGACCGGGCCTCAGAGCGGGGTGGAGGAGGACTGAAAATAGTCATTTCTTGGCTGCACTGGTCAGGCGGGAGGGCCTCTCTAACATGGGTCCATTTACAAGTGAGAAAGAGAAACAAGGTCTCTGGAGGTTGGCCTCACCAGTTACGGTGGATACCATGTGAACAGAGTTTTACAGAGGTTTCGATTTATTCACTTACAGTTGTTCAAAGATTAAACTGAAGTGTGCTCGTCTCTTCTAAGTTTGAGTTTTCAATTTGTTTTCAAGTTAGCATCCCCAGAACCCAGTTCTCTCCCAAATGTAATGCCGCTTTCCTCCCTAGGTATAAAACATATGTTAACTCGGCCAACTCTCTTAGGAAAGTCAGGCATCCGTCTACTTTCTTTCACTTATTCAACGGATGTTATTAAATAAAGTGTTATGTGCCAGACACTGCCAAGTATAGGGATAAAATCTAAGATGAATTAGAAACTGCTTTTTTCTTCAACAAACATACCTTCAAAACTAAGCCATGATGCTGGAAGTCAGAATCAGTGTGACTTTTGAGAAGGATTCATGATTGGAAGGAACCATGAGGGGCCCTGGGATGCTGCTTATGTTTTCCTTCATGACCTGGGTGCTGGTTACATGGCTCTGTTCACGTCATGAAAATTCATTGCGTCACTTATGACTTAGGCACTTTTTTGTAAGAATGATATACTTTGGGGCGCCTGGGTGGCTCAGTCGGTTAGGTGTCTGCCTTCAGCTCGGGTCATGATCCCAGGGTCCTGGGATGGCCTGCTTTGGGCTCCCTGCTCAGTGGGGAGTCTGTTTCTCCCTCTCCCTCTAAAGCTTCCCCTGCTTGTGCTCTTTCTCTGTCAAATAAATAAACAAATAAATAATAAATGTTTAAAAAATAAAGAATGATATGCTTTGATAAAATTCACAGGAGAAAATCATAATCTACAAATATTTAGTTTTAAAAATTCTTCATGAAACTGGAATCCCTAGTACTAAAAGGGAAGATTCTCTTTTGGGTTGAAACACATTGGAACTGAGTTCTGATAGTTTTTTTTTTTTTTTCCCAATGTTCTTCCTATTTCTCCCAGGAATCCTGGCACCACTTTGCCCTCAAACAGCCCTTGGGATAGCATAACCTCAGAATATTCAGGCAATAAAATATTTTGGTTTTGTATTTTTAAAAGCGAGGGAAAAACACGTAAGGGCACTCTAGAAAACTAAGGCACTTTCCTGCTTGACCCCTCCACATTCTCTGAATATGAAACTCTTGTCTCACCTGTATTTTCCATTAGTCAAAAGATACTAGTAACTTTTATCTGCCCGTGGCTTATTATTTATGTTGTTTTAGTTTTGTTTTTTGTTTTTTGTTCTTTTAAAAGATTTTATTTATTTATTCGACAGAGATAGAGACAGCCAGCGAGAGAGGGAACACAAGCAGGGGGAATGGGAGAGGAGGAAGCAGGCTCACAGCGGAGGAGCCTGATGCGGGGCTCGATCCCATAACGCCGGGATCACGCCCTGAGCCGAAGGCAGACGCCCAACCGCTGTGCCACCCAGGCGCCCCTGTTTTAGTTTTTTTAACCAATGAATGTTCAAAGATGTCAATGGAGACCAGAAAGAGAGCTGCATTTGAGCAAGACCCTTCCCTGCTCTGCACTATGTAAATGTGCTAGAACCAAGCCTGAATATTTAAATAGAATGAAGCACCACAGTGCTGGTTCTTTCTTAGCTCCTGAGGGTGAGTTTAGGTGATTAAGTGCAAGGAGACAGAGCCAAGGAAAGCTCATGCAAATATCCACCTTCATCAACCAATTAAACAACCAAGGCTTTGGTGCTTCATCAGCTTTTTTTTTTTTTTAATAATACAAACTTCAGAAAGTTACCAAAATGTGCATGAGGTAATAACAGAAGAACTTGATCCAAGTAAAGTTTGGCTTAGAGAAAACCGGTACTTTCTCATTTTCTGATTTTGTTATTTGCATTGACATTTCCTAATGTTTTAGCCTTTATAAAGGCTAAACAAACATAGTGTGGCTTTCAGTTCATTTTAGGCCTCTTAGAGTGACCATATAATTTATTGTCCAAACCCAGGCACTTTTGAAGATGAAAGGAGACACTAAAAGTAATTAATAGTGTTAACTGACGCTCAACAGGAGTAACCTCGGACTGGCCGGGGCAGATCAGGACATCTGGCTACTCTGCCTATGTTAGATAAGGGAAAAAGAGAACCAGAGTTGTTTCGTTTTTTGTTTTGTTTTCCACCAGCCTATACTGCTCTCCTTCCTCCTGTTGAGAACTCCCGAATCCTACCTGGCCTCTCTGTCCCCCCTACGTCTGGCTACATCTAAGACCACATACCTTAGTCTGGCTACCCTACCAGCTGGCCCCATTAGAAACATACCAGGTACAAGGTCACATTAATTGCCCCTTCCTCGATAGCAATCACATTCATTTTTGATATCATAGTGGATTTAAAGCAAAACAAAATGTTACACTTCTCTTAAACCCATAGTTCTCCACAGACTTTCCTAATTAACATCCAACTTTTCTGATTGCCTCCACTGTATTTCTTCATCACCTAGCTACACAGTTTTTACTATGTTGTATTCTATTTCCCGAATGTGACACTGTTACATTATTTCAGTCAATTAAGATGAGAAAGAACTAAATCTGTTTTTCTCTGGCTCCCACATTGCCTGGTACAGTGTTGAATATGAATAACTTCCCCAATATGCTTACTGACAAAACAAATCTTTTTATGGCCACAAAACTCCAAGAACTTTCCCATATCCTAACATTTTCTTACTGTTCCTGGACTTAAGTTGAAATACCGTTCATCCTCATTATTCATAGATTCTGTTTTTAAATCCAAACGCCATACCTGTAGCATTTTCACGGTCATTTGTGGACTTGTGCAGAGAGGCAAACACTTCCTTGCCTGATGTGTGTGTTCCCAGCTGAGATCCAGCAAGACAATGCTCTGTTTTCTTGTTTTCCCTCTGAGTACTGCAAATAAGTGTCCTTTTCATGGTAAATTTTCTGAGTTTTTTTTTTTTTTTTGCATTTTCTGCTCTTTGATTTTGCTGTTTAAAGTGGCCCCCCTAAAAAAATAAATAAAATAAAATGGTCCCCAAGCATAGCCCTGAAGTGTGAGCTAGTGTTTCTAAGCGCAAGACAGCTGTCATGTGCCTTATGGAGAAAATATGTGTTAGTTAAGCTCTGCTCAGGCATGAGTTACAGTGATGTTGGCCGTGAGTTCAGTGTTACTGAATCAGTAATATGTATTGAATAAGGTATCTTTAAATAGAAACACACATAAAACAAGGTTACGTATTGACTGGTTGACAAAAACATTGTGACCAGAGGCTTGTAGGAACCTAACCCTGTATTTCCCCTAGGAGCAATTGTTCAGTATTAGCTAATTCAGTGTTGGCAGCAACTTCCTACAACATACTACATCAAATAATGAGACTTGACCATACTTAAATACTTATAACATTGCTTAGAACCGCATAATCTGAAATACTAAAAAGAATGAATTTGCTCATGAATACTATTTGAATGAGCATAGACCAAGATTGTGCTAAAATTTAATAATGTATTTTATAATCATCAAACATATTCTGCCTATTTAAAACGTTTTGTTGATTCCAGAATAATCAACTCTTACTCCATAAATAAATGCTGAACTACAGCATAGTTTGATGTGGCTCATATATGAGGACAATACTGCCTGAGCTGTTACAGCTCTCTTGGAAACAAATCGAATCCTAAGAGCCTATTTTTGTCAGTTATTTCTTATGAAGAAAAAATGTGTTCAAAACCACACCATAAGTGTAACAGCAGTGAATTCTCAAACATATTATTTGGCTATAGGAAGCATCCTTAGAACTAAGAAACATCTGAAAAAAATTAAGCGATATGGAATTAGAAACTAATTTCATCTTTTTGAGAAAGAAGATGTTCACAACTGAGTTGCCTGGTGATCTGAGTTTATTTTTATAGAGGTATTGATCCTTCCAAAGATCTCATTGAATTGTCCTAAAATGAATTTCTTTGTAGAGGATGAAATCTCCTGAACGATAAACTGAGCTATATATTTCCCCCTGGGGGGCAATAAAAAACTGGGCTGGGAGTCAAGAGCCCCGTGTTCCATTCCTGACTATCACATTTAGTCATTCTGAATGAGTCATGCATGTGCTTTCATGACAGCCATTTCTTCGTATATTTCTTACTTAGGAAGAAAAACTATAGTAGATGGTCAGCTGCCCACATCAGTTGGCACAAAAAAAGAATGACAAAGTTTCTGAACCTGGCTGCAAATCTGTTGGAGTGCTGATGTGGTAACAGTAACAATTGTGAATATTTATCCTCCACTTACCAGGCACTTGTCAGTATGCCTGGCACTGTGCTAGGTGGTTTACATGTGGTAACCCAGCTAATCCTCCCAACAGCCACACAAGGCATTCCCATTTTCAGAGCAGAAAATGGGGATTGAAAGGACTACTGACTTGTCTAAGATCATTCTGCTAAGAGGCGAGGGTACCCCAATTTTGAACAGTACGTTAATTCTGCTGCATGAGCTCTTAACCACTATTTGTTTTCGTGTGTGATTTCAGGCAGGATTTTAACTTTTCACAGTTTTGAAGTTCTCGTGTGATAGTTTAAAATGTATTAAGTCACACACCCCTGATTAATAGGGGGAGATTTGTTCCTGGCATCTCTCAAGAAAGATGATTAAAATAATGGCCATAATCCTTAGTAGTGTCACTGAATCACTCGATTGAGAAGTAAGATCAGTCTTGGGTTCAGAAGATACTGAGATTTTGAATCTTCAGCTATGTACAGCAAGTGGGATATTCGCAAATAAGTATGTTAAGAAAAAATTGAAGAGAGCAATTGTTCTTTGTTCTGTTTTGGTGTATTTGAGCAAAGCCTTTGACAAGACAGGAAAGCAGCTATTGTTTGTAAATTTTGAAGTCTAGGGACTCGCTGAATTCATTCTGAAGATGACTCGCCCAATGCTATGCCTATATCAAATGTAGCTGAATGAAATTGTATCAACCTTAGCATTCCAAAGCAAACCAAGCTAGACGGGACAGTTAATTTTTCTCAGAGATACTTCTGTCTCTCTTTCCCTACCAAGCTGCATTTCTCTTTAAGGAAGGGCATCTTATCACTAACTTATGAATGTGCAAGACATTTTCTTAGGGTGTATTATGTTTGGAATGCTTTGCAATCAAAATTCATTCAAGATATCCAGTCTTCAAGGACTTTTCCCCCCCATCATTAGATAAGCAGCACAAAGAAGCAGTAAAGACACCCAAAAGTATACCTAGACATCAGGAGGGAAATTTTTTTGAGTTCTAGAAAGTAAAGACAAGGAATGAGAAGGATGGGACACCCAGACTAGTCTTATGACTCTTGACCACATACATCCTAGATGCAAATCAGTTCATCTTGATCAAGTGTCATGTGCTGATGACTGAACGTGAGGATAGGGGAAAAGTACCCGTCTGCTGCTTCTGTAATGGTCACCCACTCTCCTCCACCAGGTAACTGAAGGGGGAGTCTAGGGGTACTGGGGACCCAGCAGGCTCAATGCTTCCGGAGATGTGCCCCCAAGTACAGAGCCTGATGGGCACTGTGATCATGACCAACAGCGAGGGAATAGGTTTTAGGAAGTAGGTCTAACTTTGCATTTTTGCTTTAGCTAAGTTGGTCACACAGTTGAGAGTGGAAGTTACTACGGGGCACTTTGATTTTAAAAGCAGAAGAAATGCCTTCATTTTTTTTTTTAATAATCATTTTTTAATATATTATGTTAGTCACCATACAGTACATCCCCGGTTTTCGATGTAAGGCTCGATGATTCATTAGTTGTGTATAACACCCAGTGCACCATGCAATATGTGCCCTCCTTACTACCCATCACCGGTCTATCCCATTCCCCCACCCCCTCCCCTCTGAGGCCCTCAGTTTGTTTCTCATAGTCCATAGTCTCTCATGTTTCATTCCCCCTTCTGATTACCCCCCCTTTCTTTATCCCTTTCTTCCCCTACTGATCATTCTAGTTCTTATGTTCCACAGATGAGAGAAATCATATGATAGTTGTCTTTCTCTAAAAGCAGAAGAAATGCCTTCAGATAGTGATAAGAAGCTGACAGTTTTCAAGTGGTTGTTTAAAGTAGTAGGCAGCTTATAAAGAATTCACACTTAATAGCATTCCGCCAATGACTCCTCCATAATTTCTTATGTCTGGGGCCACGTGATCTGCCTAATTAGTCTGTTTCCTAATGTGCTTAAGCTCTCTATCCCCAGGATTCTTCCTCTGCTTTCTGGAGAGGGCTTTCTGGTCCCCAAGTTTGATGTGTCCCTTTCTGTAGCTAGAGAAGAGAAAGGGAAGAGGGTCCCTTGGGATCTTGGCCTCAAGTCTTCCTGAGAGCCAAAAGTCTTTTTCCACTTTCCCAGAGCAGCCCCACACCAGGTACACATGGGCATGTGTCTAGAGAAACACATATGACAAGTATTGTCTCACTTCATTGAGTGTACATCAGAAATTTTCCACTTTCACTACACAGGAATGCCTGGAAGCTCTGAACACAGAGCCCAGGTCGGTGTTGGCTCAATTGTGAATCCTCAGTATTTTCACACAATGCCTAGCCCCTAACAGATGCTCAGAATAAAATGTATCTACTGATAAGTGCCGTTTATAGCTCATTAAATATAGTATTGTTGTCTTCTCAATAAAGAGTTGGTTCTCAAATTCGTAGACTAGAATACAGCTTCCTAGTATAACTTTAATTCAATGGAAAAAGTAGATTTGACCTCATCAGTTCAACTCGCTCTCAAGTTTGAGAATTACCTGTACTGAAGAGACGTTATTAGCTGCTGGTTGTAGACATGCATCGTTTGTGTTTCCTTTATTTTTTTTTTTTCTGTCACTCTCTTTCATTTCTGTGCTGCTTCTTCCCTATGACACTTCATGAACAAAAATAGTGTTAGGATGGGGACAGCAGGGAAGTCACAAAGACACAGATTGGGTTACGCAAGACCATTTTTTATCCCTTTCTGTGATTTTTCCCCTCCGGGTGGCTCTTCTGAAAGCTGGGATGACTTCAGCCCTTTTTGTGTCTGAGCTTCCATTAAGAAAGTTCATGGATGGACTATTTCCTTACATGGTATAATTTTCTGCTTGGCTCTTGTGAAGTTTCTACTTAGGGAATATCCTTGCTTCCATTCGCAAATCAAAAGGCCCAGCAACATTATCAAAGCCTATTGGAAATAAAATGGACCAATGGCTTCATTTAGAGAACACAGCAAATGTTTACTGTCCACCTAACAATCCACAGCTAGCGGCAACCTGTTTCCTCACAAATACTGTAGTTATTTATGCAGTCTGCAAATAACCTCCCTCTAATGTTCCTTAGATGAAGCAGGTTGATTCAAATACATCCCCCAGCGTACAACACTTGGGCAGGGATTTTGTGTAACATTCTTCTGTGGAGTCGTTTGATCCCCAAAAGAAACTGGTAGAGATTAGTGTCACTCAAGAATAGGCAGAAAATAGGCAAGCAAGCAAAAAGACAAACGTCTAGCAGTGTTCGGACGTTTTACCATTGTGGTCTTTAATGTTGACAGAAAAGGTTGAGATTCGGACATCAGAAACTGAGGCTGTGAGATTATCTTTCAAACTGCAGTGTAGCATTTATTAGCGTCTGATGCCGCCCTTGGGTAGCTGTTGTGGCGCGCGGGGCTGTCCCCGTGCTGCCCTGCACGTTGACTTGGAAACTGAAATGGAGGCATGCGGCAGAGTTCAGAGAAGGGGACCCGCGTCCATATCCCCCTCAACTCCAGAGTCCAAATGTGGGGGAATGGCGACGTCCTGCCGGAGGAGGAAACCCGAGTCGAGTCCCTCCCAGGGACTGATAAAGATGTCCCTCACGCTCTCCGGGGGGCCGGCACCCGGGCACAACAGGCACGACGTGAGGACGGCCAGACTCGCCGACTGCGGCCACATCCCCAAGGGGCCGGGGCGCGCCTGCTGGAAGGTGGGAGGAGGAGTTGCTGAGCTTCTGGGAAGAGACCAAAGGATTGAGTAATTGGAAATTCTGTAACTTAGACCCTTCTCCTAAACTCTTCAGCCCTTTCACCCCAAACCCCCTGCCGAGAGGCAAGGGCACCGGAGACAGGGAGCCGCGGTGGAGAGAGAGTCACGTTTCGGAGAGGGAAGTGAAATAAAGAGGGCGGCACCCGGGGGGACCTGTGCGTCATTGAGGGACCGAGGAGAAGCGCGGGCGCACGGGGTGGAAAAGGAGAAGTGGGAGCGAGAAGCCGGAGGGGGCGGCCGCGGAGTGCGGGTGGGGGCGTCGCGAAGCGCCTGAGCCTCTCCTGCCTTCTCCGGCCGCGCCCCGTCCGCCCGCAGCCTTGCGGCTCCAGCCTCGACCCTCAGCGCTCGGGATCCGGCAGGCGGGGCGCGCCCGCCGCGCGCAGAATGTGGCAGCGGACACGGCTCCGGCCCCGCGCGTCCTGGCGCTGGGCACTGGCGCTGCTGACCCTGGGCGGCGCAGGGCTGTGCCACGCCGGCCCGCAGCCCATGCACCCCGCGCGGCCGGGAGCCAGGAACAAGTAAGTGCGCGGTCCCTCTCCTCGTTCCCCGCACGGAGCCCTGGGCCCCCCGCCTACCCCTCCCCGACCGGCGGCCGGGTCCGCGACTGCCCTGCCACAGGCGATGAGCAGCAGCCGGGGGACCCCTTGGGCTGCCCGGGCGGCGCCTCCTCCCGCGGGGCCGTGCGCTCTACGGCCGGCGCGAGGCGCCCGGGGTGATCTCGCCCGCCCTTCGAGCGGTGCTGCCTCCGGGGCTGTGGCGCGCAGGGAGTATCCCGCGGAGCAGGGCGTTCAGGAAAAGACTCCCAAGAATTACCGAAGCCCCTGGAACCGTAGGCACTTTTCTTTTGCCGTCTTTTGCCGGCTAAAGGTGCGGGTTCCCCGAAGGCGCAGCCGCGCACCCTCCCGATGGCTGCTTTGTGGGGCTCCCGCCTCCGCAGAGCCGGCGGGCTCCGTGACCCTCGCTCTATCGGCTCGCCCCCTCTCCCCCAGCCCCATTGTTCTCAGGGTTTACACTGTGGCTTCTCGCTCTCCCTCCCTCAACCCCAGGAACTGGTGCGCCTACATCGTGAACAAGAACGTGAGCTGCTCTGTGCTGGAGGGAAGTGAGAGTTTTATTCAGGCTCAGTACAACTGTGCCTGGAACCAGATGCCCTGTCCGTCCGCGCTGGTGTAAGTCCTTGAGCCCAGGAGCGGGCGGGGTGCGCCGGGGCCCGGGCGGTGGGTGGCGTCGGAGCGTTGGGCTCCAGCCCGTCCGTAAATCTCTTCCAGAGGGAGAGAAAACTCAGGAGCTGAGCAGTCGCTGAGCGGGGTCCCAGGCACGCTGGGGTCTTTTAGAGGCGTGTGTTGCCCGGAGTGAGCGTGGAGGATGCGCACGACTTGCGAGCTTGTGATCGCCGGGGCATAGGAGGGGTGAACGAAGCCCCCACCCCCACCCCACCTCTTTTTTTCTTTCAATTTTATTACTAACATAAGGCAGCTGGACCTAATTAGATCCATATTGTGTGTGCTGGGGCACACAGAAGATTCCAAAATGTATACTGCTCAAAACGTTGAAATGTAGGATTAGCGGAGAGGTTTGTTCTAGCCCGTGTCCTAAAATAGGCGCATTTTGTCCAAATGTCCCCATAAACCGGACCTCTTCCAGTGTTGTAGCTCTCTAAACTGAAGTCCCAGCAATAACTTGCTTGAAAGTGAGTCATTTTTTTCATGTTACATTTGGGGATTTCAGTTAAGACGTCAGGAGAAAATGGTCATCTTTTTGATGAGAATTAATCATCATTTTGCTTATAAAGATTTCATCATCTTAAAAAACAAAGAGGAAGCAATGCAGTAGAATACAAATTCCCTTAAATACATCACACACATTCAATTGTCTTCTGGCAAGCCTTTGTGTTTTTGTGTAAGTCAGTTATCAGAGGATGAGCGATTGTGAATCAATGGCTGTTGCGGAACACATGTGATGGTTGAAATTAATTGTTTTCCCCTAAGAATAAGTTGTTTGTCTTAGGGCATTGTTGTCATTACTGCAAAGAATAGCCAGTAGGCGGATCTGTCTTTGGCAAAGCAAAGGGACAGACTGAAACGGGACTCCAGGAAACCTTCTTCCAGAAGGCAGTAGATGAGCCTTCAGGCTTTGTGGGATGGAAGCCGTCTCTGGATCATTCCACTTGGGCTGCTGTGGAAACTGCGAACAGGGAAGGGATAATTTCTGCTAGGCCAACAGCAACAACAACAACCTAGAAGAGACCCCCCCCCCCCACTTTCGAATACACAAGAAACAGGCAGAGATAGAATCTCTGGCTCACTGGGGTGGATTTGTCAGAGGGGGTGCGGTACTGTCACAGGTCCTGTATCTCTACTCTAGTTCATAGTTTGTAGACCTCACGGTCCACGGCCCGCAGTGAGAGGAGAGCCGAGTAAGAGCTCTGCATTGTGGCAGAGACGCGGACTAAGTATTCAACACAATTTAAATGGATGTGCTTAAACTGAGAATTATGACTCAGGAATATTTCATTTGTTTTACCCAAGAACTACATGTCGTGGTTTGCTGTATAACCTGAAGACGTGTGGCAACTCAGATGTATGAATTTTGCATTTGGGGAGGTCCTGCTTTTCATTTTGAAGATGTTTCTTTTAAATTTTCTGAACCTATTTAGTGCTTGTGAAATTAAGGGGTGATTTAATTGTTGTATTTGACCAAAACTCAGTGGAACAGATTCTTTGTCATCAGTGGGGAGCAAATCACCTCCAGATCAGCAGATTAATGAAAGGCAGTTGGAGCATATTTTTGCTCCCCGGTGGGAAGGACAACAAAAAGGGCTCTGAGAAATGGCAGAGGTGGGGCGCCTGGGTGGCACAGCGGTTAAGCGTCTTCCTTGGGCTCAGGGCGTGATCCCGGTGTTATGGGATCGAGCCCCACGTCAGGCTCCTCCACTAGGAGCCTGCTTCTTCCTCTCCCAGTCCCCCTGCCTGTGCTCCCTCTCTCGCTGGCTGTCTCTATCTCTGTTGAATAAATAATAAAAAAAAAAGAAAGAAAGAAATGGCAGAGGTTTCTGTTGTTTTATTAAATAGAAGCAAAATAAGTGACCTGGGTGTTTTTCTTCAATAATAGCCACCTGAACAATTCAAGTGTGTTTTTACACTTTAGATACTGCATTGTAAGTGTGAAATAAAAAAAAATAAGGGCAGACTGTTTTAACTGATCAAGCCGAAAATTTTGAAATTAACTTGTCAATTCAGACATGACTTTTTTCTTTCTGTTTCTTTAGAGCTAGGAAAGGAGTGGTTTACCTTATTTTTCAACTATGAAATGTTTCCTAAATTTTGATGCTTGGTGGATGATGAAAGTCAAAGCCTCTTTATACTTAAAGAGAATGAATGGCTGTTTAACGTGGAATTTCCCAGGTGTTTCTGATGAATCCAGAAGCCCCAGTCACTTCTGTCAATTCACGGGGTTGTTGTCAGGTGAGGTCTTCATTGTTTGATCCCTAGGACCTGAGCCGTGTGGAAGTGAAAGTCCTTTGGAAACTCATCCTGCAGTTACTGAGGAATCCTTTTCGGGTGGTGGAAGTGCTGCAGGGCTGGAGGTTGGCCAAGATGGTGGAGCTAGAATGCAGTTTGGCATGTGGGGCCCGCTGAGCGCCTGGAGTGGCAGGTGCGAGCCAGCAAGGCCTTGCGAGGACAGGGGCGGAGCGGAGTTTCTAGGGATGGTGGAGGGGAAGGAGGAAGAGGAACCAGGAAGGCGAGAGAGCAAAGCCAACTTTAGAAGAGGAAACTTCATCTTAGGGACCTCAGGAGGGGAGGTCCAAGGCTAAGGGGTCCAGTGAGGCGGGTGGCTTTAGCTAGCAGGAAGAATTTTCTTCTACAGAAAGGACGTGGACAGGCATTGCAGTTTGTGTAAGATTAAGGGAATAGGCCGAGAGGAAACTCGGTAACACAGGCATCACATGTGTTTCAAAGACTTCAGTGGAAAAAGGGAGTTGATAGTAGCCAAGCAGGTGAAGAACCACTTAAAGAGAAAACGCTGCATGTTCTGGGACGGAAGTGGAGAAGCCAAGGGAGACACTGAATAGACTCCCAGACCTAGAGGGCAATCAGCTAGGAAACAAGAGGTTTTATGGGAAGTCCATAGAAATAAGTGGAGAACATCTGTGTCTGGTCATGTCACTGGGCACTGAGCCTCCGTGGGCTGTAGAGACCTAGCCCATGTGCCTTTCCAGAAGGTTTAGACCTTGCTCCATTTGCATATATGAAGAGCCTTTGATTACAGATTGCAAATTTGGGCATCGTTATGTGAAACTAGGAGCAGAGAGGGGTTTTGTGTATGTGGGCATTTTGAGTCATTACTTTTCTGAAACTGTAAAGAAACTTCTGTGTGTCAGGCACTGCTTTAGGGCTTTTTATTCCATGTATGAGGTTATTTAATTCTTGCAACAACCCTTCAAGATGAAAACCACAGTCCCATTTTGCCAATGAGGAAACAGACTAGGTGTTCCCTAACTTATCTATGGTCACGTGCTGGTAAGCGGCTGAGCTGCCTGCAAACCCAGGGCTCCTGGCCTTTGGCCCCGCAGCGATGGGGAGTAAATTTGTTCCTTTTGGTGTGTGCCTTTGGGGGATGGCACAGTACTCAACTATTGAGAACAATTACACCTTCTTTCATGGAAGCAACTCCCATGTAAGAGTGATTGAGAGCTGTGCGTATGCGTGTGCGCTTAAACCTTTATTGTGGATTATTTGCTATGATGCATTGGACTGTATCATTTTTCGTACTGTCCACTATGCTATACAGTTTAATTTTTCCCCAGTTTTATTGAGATTTAATGGACATACAGCACTGCATAAATTTAAGGTGTCCAGCAAAAGGACTTACATCTGTTGTCAAATGATTGCCACAGTAAGTTAACATCTGTCATCTCATAGAAAAAAAAAAAAGGAAACATTTTTTCCTTGTGATGCAACTGTTAGGATCTACTCTCTTAACAGATTTCAAATTCAGCATCTATAGCAGTGATAACTACACTCCTGTGCTAGGTTACATCCCCAGGACTTTGTTACAACTGGAAGTTGGCACCTTTGACCGCCTTCATCCGGTTCCCTCTCACCCACCCCTGCCTCTGTTAACCACAAATCTGATTTCTTTTTCTGTGAGTTTGTGTTTGTTTTTTCTTTAGATTCCATGTGTAAGTGAGAATATATACATACATACAGAATTTGTCTCTCTCTGACTTCACTTAGCATAATGCTTTCAAGCTCCATCCATGTCACATGGTAGGATTTTCCTTTTTTTCATGGCAGAATCCTATTCCATTGTATGTATATACCACAACTTCTTTATCCATTCATCAGCGGACAGTTAGGTTGTTTCCAGATCTTGACTATTGTAGAAATGCTGCTGTGAACATGGGGTGCAGAGATCTGTTTAACACAGAGTTTTTGTTTCCTTTGCATGTATACCAAGAAGTGAAATTGCTGGCTCATACGGTACTTCTTTTTTTTTTTTTTTTTTTTTTTTTTTGAGGAACGTCCACACTGTTTTCCATAGTGGTCGCACCAATTTACATTCCCACCCACAATGTACAAGAGTTCCCTTTTCTCCACATCCTTTGCAGCATGTATGGCTTGTCCTTTTGATGTCTTATTTTAATAAAGTATTCAGGGCCTGACGCGAGTGAGAGTACCTCCCTGGAGCACATTATTGTGATGAGAAGAGCGGCTCATCACCTTACACCTTCAGAGCAGCTCCATGGGGGCATTATCCCCATTCTACAGAAGGTCATGTAGTTAGGAAGTAGCTGATCCTGGATGCAAATCCAGTCATATTTCCAAGCCTTAGACTCTTCCCCCTCCACACCGCATGGTCCCTTGCTGTCTGGACCCACACCCGAGGGTGTGTGTGTGTGTGTGATGCCTGCCATAGCGCATGCTGGGACACTGGCACCCCTGGTGAGATGGAAGGGAGGGGTGATGGTCTGAGGTTTCCTAGATCCCGCTCTACACGGGATGGTGGCGTGTGGGTGGACTGCTGGTAGGAGACAGGCTACCTTCTCCTTCTTGGACTGGGCATTGTTTCCTCTCATGCAGCATTCATGCTTTGGGGCACTGATTCCAGAGAGTCCATAACCTCCCACTCCTCTGCTTCAGTCCAGCTGACTGCTGTGAGTGTTTGAGGCATTTGGGGGAGTCCTGTGTGCGGAGCAGCTGCCCTGTAGGTGAGGACATCCGGGGATTTCCATTGGAAGGCAGGATTATTTCCCTGTATTGGCTTTGCTCCCAGCTCAAGGCTGAGGCGCTCTGCAGGGTGGGGTTTCCTACTCTCTGCGCCCACAAACTGACTTGGGTTTATCAGCATCTACTCAACCCAGCTCCTGCCCCGTCTTGGGTGTGTTGCATCTGGGTGGAATTTTTCCTATGAGCGCTTTAAAAGAATCTCATCAGTTGGGGGAGGAACTGGGTGGGACCAACTAGGGGAGCCTGTGCTGCTGTGATAACATAGGCGAAGAATTTGTGAATTTGTAGCAGGTGTGAATTCTAAGTGCTGAGTTCCAGAACTCCTCTAATTCTCAGATTCCAAGGGGGAGCAGATGGTCATTCAGTTGGAAAAAAAGTTGTTTATTAGAAAGCAATCTCAACCAGGAAAAGCTTTTTTTTTTTTTTTAAATAACAACACTTAAGGCTGCAAAAATAATGAGGACTTACCTCTTCTAGAGTAAATTCTGCAGTTTCTACATCTCCAGGAACAGAATTCCATTCAACTGGAAAACGTGCCTCTTGTGTGTACAGCTTTGGGGGAATTCTTTTTCCTTCAGCTTTTAAACATCTTGCAATCAGTTGGCTTTTAAAAGCTTTGCTCCTTGGCTTTGAGGGTAATTTGAATCAACTGAGGGAGGCTGAGCTAGCGTGTGGGGGAGGAGAGAACGCGTGCCTTGAGTGGCGGCGGTACCCAGACCCCGGGAGCCGCGTGCACTGTCCGCCCTTCTTCGGTTGGCCTTCCTTATCAGCTTTTTGGAGGTACATCAGTGTTGCTGCTCTAGAATCTTCGGATCTTCCCTTCAGTCTTTTTGTACGTTTGTTCTTTCCCTCTTCTTAGGTTCCTGGTAGATCAGATGCTAGGTTTGTAGAGTCCTTCCATAGTCATTAAGGTTTTCTCATCACAAGCTCAGCCAGATTAGTTAGGACAGAGATGGGGGGTCTTAGAAGAGGTTTATGGTTATGGGCTACATTTTCCACCTTTCTTACCCTGGAGAAAAATTAATGGGATTCAAATAGAGCTTATGGTCTTAAGCTTATGGTCTTATTTTCTTAAGAAAAACAGTTGCTTCTCGTTAAACCCCCTTTTGGTCCCATTGTTTGGTCTTTCTCCACTGATCTATTCCTCTCTGTTGGCACTTGGTAAACGAACTAAAATTCTGAGGTAGCCAAGAAAGGGGACCTAAATGGGAGCAAGTGTCCCCTGAGGTAGTCCTTCTAGGTTGCCTGATGTGGCCAATGTGCTCTGGAAGAGGAAATAGAAACCGTGGCTTCTGGTCTGACTTCTACCGCCACCGAGCTGTGTGACTTCAGGCAAGTCCGTCAGCCTCTCTGAGACACATTTTCCTCATCTCTACGTTACTGGTGCAGTACCATAGCTGACAGAACTTTTAAAAGTGTGCTATCACGGGGGATGGGGTAACTGGGTGATGAACATTAAGGAGGGCACGTGGTGTAATGAGCACTGGGTGTTTGTTACATGCAACTGATGAATCACTGACCTCTACCTCAGAAACCAGTAATACATTATATGTTAATTGAATTTAAATAAAAATAAAATTTAAAAAATAATTCCATTTGGTAAAAAGAAAAGTGCACTCTCATACTCCTGTAGGGTACACTTAGCAGGAATGTCTCCTGAACACTCCTTATTCTCATCGTTTGGAGTGCTGTGGCCTCTCAGGTGTGTTTATTGTTGAAGGCTTTGAATTCGAAGTTAATGCTTCTGGACCTGTTAGAGAAAGCCTGCAGTGCTAAAAAATGAAATAGGGGCGCCTGGGTGGCACAGCGGTTAAGTGTCTGCCTTCAGCTCAGGGCGTGATCCCGGCGTTCTGGGATCGAGCCCCACATCAGGCTCTTCTGCTGTGAGCCTGCTTCTTCCTCTTCCACTCCCTGCTGTGTTCCCTCTCTCGCTGGCTCTCTCTATCTCTGTCGAATAAATAAATTAAAAAATCATTAAAAAAATGAAATAAACTCCGTAAACGAAGATAATAATTCAGTAAATGGAACGAATAAAATCAGCTCCAAACATGAAGTTAACTTGGAGATTGCTCTGGAAGCAGAGGCAGCCCTGGTTTCTCCGGGGAATGCACGTCGATGATTCCGGTCGATTTCAAGGCCGTGTTCCAGGGCTGGTGGGCCCCGGCTGCAGGTGTGCGCGCCCGCGGTGGCTCAGTAGGGAGCCAGCGGGACGTGCCAGGCTGCGGGAGCGCCGGTGAAGTCTGCCTGTCCCCCGGCCACCGTTCCGCCGGCCACCGCGCCGCTCTAACCCTTTGCCTTGAGGAAAAAAGGCCCCTTCCTCGGGTTGATAATAGCGGGACGTTACTAACGTTGACTGAGTGTGAGTAATATAGTAGGGACAGGACGGGGCGGTTACCCAGTGTTGTACATACTGGTTTTTATAAAACCTAAAGCTGACAGACTGTCACCCAAATGTTCTGACTTATTGCTGGTCCAAACAAACACTGACTTTCTTTTTTTTTACGACTCAGAATTAATTGTTTCTGTCCTTGATAAAACTGTTTTCTGGACTTAAAGATAACAAAGAACCACTTGATCAAATGATGCGAGCTTGACTTCTCATGAAGAACAGTTTTCCTGGACAGCTGGGGAGAGGAACGTAGTAGTTGTCAGTGTGACAGCAGTTCCCACTGGAGGAAAATAATGATTAAAATGAAACTCATCAAGAAGTTGTCTTCTTTCTTTCCTGTTTTAAAGTGGTGATGTGTGCTGGACAAAAGTAGGGGCGGTTCAAACTAACCAAATGCCTGGTTTGAAAATGCTGTAGAAGCAAACTTTTCTGGGTGTGTTAGGACCCAGCTGTTCTTGCCTCCCCCCACTTTCCACTAAGAAAATATTAGATTAGGGAATACGCCTAAACATTATTCTCTGCAGCGTCAGCCTTTCAGGGCAGTGTATTTTACTAGGCATTTGCTTAAGAGACCAGTGGTTTAGGCGAAACCTTCTCACACTGGCCATTTCGATGAAAGGGAATTTGCTATAAGACCTCTCAACTTTTTCCTAACATTCTCCGACTTCATACACATTTGTGATTGTACGGGGTCTGCGGAATGGGCTTTATTCAGTTATCTTTGACAGATTTTGCTCACAGTCCATTATAAAACAAGGTTCTAGAAAGTTCCTTCTTCAAGTCGTTTCTCTACAATTGCCCAGCAGGGATGCTGTTGAAGGATCATAGGTTAAGGACCTAAATTTTTTTTCTAAACTATAGTGGTGAAAATGCCACTTGTTTTTCTGCTGAGGTTTTCTATGTATCTTGAATTTTTTAATTTAAATGCAATTAGCCAACATATTAGTATATCATTAGTTTCAGAGGTAGAATTTAGTGATTCATCAGTTGCATATAACATCCAGGGCTCATCACATCATGTGCCCTCCTTAATGCCCCTCACCCAGTTACCTCATCCCCCATCTCCCTCCCCTCCAGCAACCCTCAGTTTGTTTCCTTTTGTTAAGAGTCTCTTATGGTTTGTCTCCCTCTCTGAAAACCGAGCCCCAAAGCTATGGCTGTGATTGCGACAGAACCCAGGGCGGGGTGAGTTTCACAATCCAGCGTTTGCGGGAGATCTTTTCACCATTAAAAGTGTTTCTCTGGCTTGTGTCGGTGTCAGTGCAAAGAGCTCTCCCGTGCCGGTAGAATGAGGCCTTGGGCAGGGAGGCAGAGTTGAGCCTTTCTGAATATTTTGAACATTCCAGAATCTCGGGTCTGGCCAGCTGTCCTGACAGCATTCGGGTCTGGTTCATGCGTCAGGGGTAGTGCGTTGGACATTCTTCAGCTGCTTTCAGCTGGGACAGCAGCTTTCCAGGATGACGGTGCCAGGTCAGGGCTCTGGCTCGGTCATCATCAACGAGGCACCCTCTTCCCATCCCAACATGGTGCATCATCTTTTGGCAACTCACAAGATATTTGGAAGTCCTTCTGTTGCATTATTGCAAAAACAGCTAACAAGATGTAACACAGAGTCCTTGCTCACTGATGGTGAGGAGGGAAGGCAGAAACACCATCTATGGCTCGTTTCCTGAACCAAATAGCACAGCACCCTCTAAACACTCCTTGTCAGAATTGTCACTGGGAAAATAATGATCCCAATGAGTAGTCACTCTTTGTCATATTTTTTTTTTTTAAGATTTTATTTATCTGAGAGAGAGAGAGAAAGAGCCTGAGTGGGAGAAGGGGCAGAGGGAGAGGGAGACGCAGGCTCTCTGCTGAGCAGGGAGCCTGATGTGGGGCTCAATCCCAAGGTGCTGGGATCATGACCTGAGCTGAAGGCAGATGCTCAACCGACTGAGCCACCCAGGTAGGTGCCCCTTGTCATATTTTCAAAATGCCAATTTATGTTTTTGTGTGTGATTCTGCACAAAATGGCAATTTTGATTGTTTTTACAAAGTGGCAATTTGAAGGCAGTTAGAAAAAAAATTGTTTTGACTATCTTCCTTAGTCAACGATCCATACCTTGTAAAGTACAAAAACAAATATTAGGTCTAACTTCCCAACAGATAAAGCAAATGGTTGTGTAAAGAACAATCTGATACATTTAAAAAGAAAACCCAAAACTTTAGTTAAATCCTCATCTTGGAAAACTCTGAAAAAGACTTAATGATGTGGTTTTGGTTTCTACTTAACTGAGTTCTATTGCGTAGTCAAGACAAGACTATCTGGCACTCGATTTCCTAGTCCTGAAGAGATTTTAAACACCCTAAGACAGAAATGCATGTGTGTGTGTGTGTATGTATATAAAATATATGTATTGTATACAACAGCTTTATCGAGGTCTAATCTGCATAAATCATACATATTTAAAGTGGTATAATTAAGTGCTATGACATGTGTGTGCACCCATGAAGCCAGCATCACGATCAAGATATCGAACATATCCATTGCCTCCAAAACTTTCCTCGCACCCCTTGCAAGCCTTTCCTCTGGTTTCTCCCCACATTCTCCCCAGGCAGCTGCTGATCTGCTTTCTATCACCATAGATAAGTTTGCATTTTCGAGAGTTTGACGTGTAAATAGTCATAGAGTACGTACTCTTACATGAGCCTTTTTTCATCCGTCATTGGGAGGAACACCCATGTCGTACTACGTATCAACAGGTGCTGACCGTGTCGCTGAGTAGGATTCCTTCGCATGAGCGTGCCGGCACCTGCACACAGTTGTTTGTAGCTGAGGACTTGCGGCAAAACGGTGTGGAAAATCACTTGTATTGATAGTAGGGTCACTTCTCTGATTTGTCTGAAGACAAATTAGATGGTAACAGATGCATGACAGATGTAGGGCACTGGATAAAACCATAGCGGATGGAGTCAGAAAAACACATTTCACGTTTAGAGCCCTGAAAAATGTTGGATTGAGGCTACATCATTAGCTTAAGCCATTTCAAATTGGCAGAAAGCTCAGTGAGGTTAAAGACGACTCATTTGGAGACCATGGGTTACTCCGCTTCATTAAACAAATATTTTTGTGGAAGGCCTCCGTCTGGCCCAGGGTTAGTCCCCATGAGGACACAGCAAGGAACCCGACCTCTCTCCTTCCCTCCAGAAATTCCCATCCAGTCAATGAATGAGACACAGAACTAATTACAAAATGAAAGGTAGAAATGAGGATTGTAGTACAGAAGTACAAGTGGCCGAGGACGTTGGGAGGTGGAAGGAACGACTTCGGCCAGGCGGAGTCTAAGAACCTGCTTGCCGGTGGTGACATCTTAGCAGGGCTTTGAAGGGTGGCCCCAGTTGAGTATGTGCAGATTTGAGAGGACACCAGCATAAAACAGGAAGACGTGGGCTATAGTCTAGAGGTGGGAAGCGAAGAGGCATCTGTGGGGAAGTGTGAACCCGTGTCTGGAGGGCTGCCTCCTCCTGAAGGCTGAGGGAAGGCTCTGCTCCGGGCAGCTCTCCCTGGCGTGTAGATGGCCACCTTCCTGCCAGTGTCTCCCGTCCTTTCCCTCTGTGTGTCTCCGTGCCCCATTGGATTAGGGCCCATCCCGATGGCCTCATTTTAACTTGATTACCTCTGTAAAGACCCTATCTTTAAATCAGGTCACACTCTGAGGTACCAAGTAGGGGGTGAGGACTCCATATCTTTTTTGGAGGAACACAGTTCAACCCACAACAACCAGTGTTGGGAGGTTGGGCTGTATCATTTAGGCAAAGGTGAGTCATGGAAGGTTTTTTTGTTCTGTTTTGTTTTAAGAAAGAGATAGAGAATGAATTGGGGGGGAAGGGAAGAAGGCAAGGGAGAAGCAGACTCCACACTGAGGAGGGAGCCAGACATGGGGCTCGATCCCAGGACCCCGGGCATCACGACCTGAGCCAACAGGAGACGCCCAACTGACTGAGCCACCCTAGTGCCCCCATGGAAGGTTTTTGATTTGGGACACCATTGGAACTTCGCTTCCAAATGCTAATCAGGCAATGTGTGCAAAACAGATCTGAGAGGGGGAGAGCAGGCTGGGGGTGAGGGGGTGGTGGGAGGGGCCCCGTGGGGAGACTGGCCACAGTCCATGCAGAACCTGTGGTGGGGGAAGCCGACCTGGCCATGCAGAGGATGAGAAGCAGCAGCCCAGTCGAATGGCCAGGTGGCCTCTCCTCTGCGCGGGTTGAGGATACATGAAGAGCTGTCACGGGGTGATCTGTGTAGTGCGTTGTCAAGGGTATTGATAAAAAGGACCACGTGTGTGAAGAAAGGCACGTTAGTTCAAGGACTGTAGTTTGAAGGTTATGGCAGGATTGCCTTTATCCATGGGACAATCACTTCATTATTCATCACCCTCTGTCAAGAACCAACTATAATTCTTCATATGGGCAATTGAGACCATTATTGTGGAAGGAACTCATATTTTTAGTCTTATTGCAAATTTTTTGCCTTACGATAAATTTATATATGTCCGCATGCATACAACACATGGAGTGTAAGCGTATAATTTATATAAGCCTTTATAGTTTCACAGTTTTCACAGCTATTGTCAAATTTTATTCTTGAAATATCTGAGAGGTAAAAGGGGGGCAAATACTAAAATGCCAATTTATTTAAGTTTTAATTGAATTCTAGTTAGTTAATATAGTGTAATATTGGTTTTAGGAGTAGAATTTAGTGATTCATCACTTACATAAAACACCCAGTGCTCATCATAACAAGTGCCCTTCTTAATACCCATCACCCAGCTAGCCCATCCACCACCCCACCTCCATCCAGCAACCCTCTGTTAGTTCTCTATAGTTAAGAGTCTCTTATGGTTTGCCTCCCTCGCTTTTTTCCCCCTTCCCCGATGTTCATCTGCTTTGTTTCTTAAATTCCATGTATGAGTGAAATCCTGTGGTATTTGTCTCTCTTTGACTTGCTTATTTCACTTGGCATAATATACTCTAGCTTCATCCATGTCATTGCAAAGAGCAAGAGTTCATTCTTTTTGATGACTGAGTAATATTCCATTGTATGTATATACCACATCTTCTTTATCCATTTACCAGTTGATGGACATTTGGTCTCTTTCCATAGTTTGGCTATCGTGGACATCGCTGCTATAAACATTGGGGTACAGGTGCCCCTTCGAATCAGTATTTTTTGTATCCTCTGGGTAAATAACCTAGTAATGCAATTGCTAGGTCATATGATATCTCTATTTTCAACTTTTTTTTTTAAAGATTTTATTTATTTATTTGACAGAGATAGAGACAGCCAGCGAGAGAGGGAACACAAGCAGGTGGAGTGGGAGAGGAAGAAGCAGGCTCATAGCGGAGGAGCCTGATGTGGGGCTCGATCCCATAACGCCAGGATCACGCCCTGAGCCGAAGGCAGACGCTTAACCGCTATGCCACCCAGGCACCCCTCTATTTTCAACTTTTTGAGGAACCTCCATACTGTTTTCCAGAGTGGCTGCACCAGTTAGCATTCCAATCAACAGTACAGAGGGGTTCCTCTTTCTTTGCATCCTTGCCAACATCTGTTGTTTCCTGTGTTGTTAATTTTAGCCATTCTGACAGGTGTGAGGTGGTATCTCATTGTGGTTGTGATTTGCATTTCCCTGATGATGAGTGATGTTGAGCATCTTTTCATGTGTCTGTTGGCCATCTGGATGTCTTCTTTGGAAAAATGTTGATTCATGTCTCCTGCCCATTTCTTAACTGGATTATTTGTTTTTTGGGTGTTGAGTTTGATAAGTTCTTTGTAGATTTTGGATACTAACCCTTTATGTCATTTGCAAATATTCTCCCATGCAGTCAGTTGCCTTTTAGTTTTGTTGATTGTTTCTTTCACTGTGCAGAAGCTTTTTATTTGATGTAGTCCCAATAGTTTATTTCTGCTTTTGTTTCCCTTGCCTCAGGAGACCTATCTAGAAAAATGGTGCTATGGCTGATGTCAAAGAGGTTACTGCCTATGTTTTCTTCTAGGGTTTCCTGTCTCACATTTAGGTCTTTAAGCTATTTGGAGTTTATATTTGTGTGTGGTGTAAGAAAGTGGTCCGGTTTTTCTTTTGTATGTTCCTATCCTGTTTCCCCAGCACCATTTGTTGAAGAGACTTTTTCCATTGGATGTGCTTTCCTGCGTTGTCGAAGATTAGTTGACATAGCGTTGTGGGTCCATTTCTGGGTTTTCTATTCTGTTCCATTGATCTATATGTCTGGTTTTGTGCCAGTACCAGACAGTCTTGATCACTACAGCTTTCTAATACAGCTTAGAGTCCGGAATTGTGATGCCTCCTGCTTTGCTTTTCTTTTTCAAGATTGTTTTGACTATTCAGGGTCTTTTGTGGTTCCACACACATTTTTGGATTGTTTGTTCCAGCTCTCTGAAAAAAGCTGGTGGTATTTTGATAGGGATTGCATTCAATGTGTAGATAGCTTTGGGTAGTATAGACATTTTAACAATATTCTTCCAATCCATGAGCATGGAATGTCTTTCCATTTCTTTGTGTCATCTTCAATTTCTTTTGTAAGTGTTCTATAGTTTTCGGAGTACAGATCTTTTCCCCTTTGGTTAGGTTTATTCCTAGGTATCTAATGGGTTTTGGTGCAATTGTAAACGGGATCGACTCCTTGAGTTCTCTTTCTGCTGCTCCATTACTGGTGCACAGAAATGCAAGACATGGGGTGCCTGGGTAGCTCAATGGATTAAACATCTGATTCTTTTTTTTTTTTAAGATTTTATTTATTTATTTGACAGAGAGAGACAGCCAGCGAGAGAGGGAACGCAAGCAGGGGGAGTGGGAGAGGAAGAAGCAGGCTCCCAGTGGAGGAGCCTAATGTGGGGCTTGATTCCAGGACTCTGGGATCACACCCTGAGCCGAAGGCAGATGCTTAACGCCTGAGCCACCCAGGCACCCCAAACATCTGATTCTTGATTTCAGCTCAGGTCAGGATCTCATGGGTTGTGAGAGGGAACCCCATGTCGGGCTCTGTGATCAGTGGGGAATATGCTTGAAGATTCTTTCCCCCTGCTCCTCCCCCAACTTGTGTGCGCGTTCTCTCTCTCAAATAAATAAATAAATAAATAGATCTTAAAAAAAAAAAAAAAAGAAATGCAAGACATTTCTGCATGTTAATTATCCTGCAACTTTGCTCAATTCCTGTATCAGTTCTAGCAATTTTTTGGTGGAGTCTTTCGGGTTTTCTACATAGAGTATCATGTCATCTGCAAATAGTAAAAGTTTGATTTCTTCCTTGCTGATTTGGATGCCTTTTATTTCTTTTTGTTGTCTGATTGCTGTGGCTAGGACTTCTAGTACTATGTTAAATACCAGTGGTGAGAGTGGACATCCTGTCTTATTCCTCACCTTGGAGGAAAAGCTCTCAGTTTTTCCCCATCGAGGATGGTATTAGCTGTGGGTCTTTTGTATATGGTCTTTACGATGTTGAGGTATGCTCCTTCTATCCCTACTTTGTTGAGGGTTTTTATCAAGAATGGATGCTGTGCTTTGCCAAAGGCTTTTTCTGCAACTATTGAGAGGATCATATGATTCTTTTCCTTTCTTTTATTAATGTGGTGTTATCACATTGATCGATCTGCAAATACTGAACCACCCTTGCAGCCCAGCAATAAATCCCACTTGGTAGTGGTGAATAATCCTTTTAATGTACTGTTGGATTCGAATTTTTGTATCCATGTTCATCAGGTATATTGGTCTGTAATTTTCCTTTTAGTGGGATCTTTGTCTGGTTTTGGAATCAAGATAATGCTGGCCTCATAGAATGAGTTTGGAAGTTTTCCTTCCATTCTTTTTTTTGAAACACTTTGAGAAGAATAGGTATTAACTCTTTTTTAAATGTCTGGTAGAATCCCCCTGGAAGCCATCTGGCCCTGGACTCTTGTTTGTTGGGAGATTTTTGATTACTGATTCAATTTCTTTGCTGATTCCAGGTCTGTTCAAGTTTTCTGTTTCTTTCTGTTTCAGTTTTGATAGTTCATATGTTTCTAGGAATTTTATCCATTTCTTCCAGATTGCCCAATTTGTTGGCATATAATTTTTCATTATATTCTCTTATAATTATTTGATTTCTGTGGTGTTAGTTGTGATATCTCTTCTTTCATTTGTGATTTTATGACTTTGGGTCCTTTCTCTTTTCTTTTTGATAAGTCTGGCCAGGGGTTTATCAATCTTATTCTTTCAACAGACCAGCTCCTAGTTTCATTGATCTGTTCCGTTTTTGGGGTTGGTTTGTTTTCTATAACATTTACACCTGCTCTGATCTTTATTATTTCCCTTCTCCTGCTGGCTTTAGGCTTTATTTGCTGTTCTTTTTCTAGCTCCTTGAGGTACAAGTTTCGGTTGTATATTTGAGACTTTTCTTGCTTCTTGAGGTAGGCCCGCATTGCTGTGTACCTATAAACGCCAATTTATATTTGAGGTAACTGAGGATTAGAGAAGTTTTCAGGTCTTGTCTGACACAACTGGTCTTTGGTTGAGCTGGGACTGGAACAGCCCCTGTTGTCATGGATAATAGTACTGGATTTTGTTCTCCATATCGTCTCCACAGAAATAGGATTGCTCGGTATAGGATCCCAGAGACTCAAGGAAAGCCATAGGGTGGTGGCTGGTACCACTTGGTATGCCTCCAGAGGATGTGTGCTGAATGCATGAGTGAAAGAGAGCGTGTGGGTTTTAATTTTTCTATTAAGACTATTGTTTTTAAAACAGTCAATGTTCACAGCAAAATTGAAGGGAAGGCGCATAGATTTTCCTCATTCCCGCTTCCTCCACACACGCACAGCCTTCCCCATTCTCACCACCCCCCACCAGAGAGGTACATTTGTTACAGTCGGTGAACCTACATTGACACATGATAATCACCCAAAAGTCCACAGTTGACACTAGGCTTTATTTTGGGGAGGGCATGTGATTTTAGCTTGTCTTTCCTCCCATTGTGAAGAATCATGTGTGTTTTCAGTGTTCAGGTTTTAGTCATGGAGACCATCAGTCTGAACAACTGTCTTTGGTTTGTGTTTTTAAAATAGAAGTTGTGACACACATATTAGTCTTGAAAATAATTGTTAATACTGAATGAAAATGCAGTGACTTGCAGCTAAAATGAGGATTTGAGATGTGACAGATTCCAGTCAAATCGAAGTAATGATGTAACTTAGCTTCTTGAACCGGCAGTCTCCGTGTAACCTTTAAAGATTTTTGCCAAGTTGTGAGTGTACGTCAGCTAGCTCTCTGACGCGTGATACAGCTTTCGTTCTGTCAGAGTTCACGTTACACAGCAGTAAAGCAAAATTCAACTGAGTAAATGTTAAGGTTGTAGTGTCGTCATTCAGCAATTCATGAATCAGGCAGCCTCCCGTTTAGTAGAGAGAAGGAGCTCCAAAGAGCTTTTCAAAATGAACAGCTTTTATGGGTAGAAAATGGCGGGGAAAGGAAGTGTCTAGCGAAGAGTGGATTGTTTTAGACAAAGTTGCCTTCGAATGGGGTGGGAAGGGGTCTGTCGGTGGATTACCTCACTAGTGCTGACCAGGTAATTCGGGAGAAACTGGTGAAAGGTCACATTCCTGGGAGAGGCTGAAACTGCTGTGAGGTTAGATCTTGAGTCTTGGTTTGCTGACATGGGGCCTGGGGCTTAGCACAAGAGACTCCATTTGGAGCCCGTTTACTCTCCCTTTTTTTTTTTTTGTTTTTTTAAGATTTATTTGTTTATTTATTTGAGAGAGAGAGAGAAAAGCACTAGCAGGAGGGGCAAAGGAGGGAGAATCTCAAGCAAACTCCACGCTGAGCATCGAGCCCCAGAGGGGGCTCGGTATCACCACCCTGAGCATGGCCTGAGCCAAAACCAAGAATTGGCCACTTAACCGACTGGGCCAACCAGGTGCCCTGTTATCTCTTTTTAAACACAAGTATAAAGAATGATTTGGTGTTACTGGGAAGTTACAGTGACCAAAGGCAGAACTTCATTTCGAGAAAGCTAAGTTATAAAAATATAGGGAAGTACCTCAAAGATTAATTTTGTGGCTTTGAAAATATCGTGCTGGCTTATATATTTTATTCATAAAAGTTGAAGCCAGTTTCAGTGAAGGCTTTGGGTGGTGGGCCAGCTTAGGCACCTGCTTATTGGGAGGACAAGAACTACTACTTAAACCACACATTTAATTGTCTTACTTAAATTAAACAACACAATAATGCAATCTGTGTAGTTTTTCCTAAAAATAAAACCAAAAAAAACCCCAAAACCATGATTTCAAGGAAATGGAAGCAAGCTACTATCTTAAAACTAGTTAACTGACGTCCGTTGGGTCCCCCTTCACCTCAAAGTCTATATATTTGTCTTCTCAATTTGCAAGAAGTTTGAATGCCCAGAAGGTTCCCTCCAAACTGGGATAGTGTCCGAGGCATACTGTCCAGCAGCCCCCTTGTACCTGGGTTCTGTGTGGCTCTCTCAGAACCACACGGAGCTAGCCAACACAGGGAACACCGTAGCCTCCAGTGCCTTGAGAAAATCCCACCTGACAAGTCTGCAGGAGTAGTGAGGACTTTCCTGAAGACTGTGGCTATGGTTAGAGAATGCCATAGAGTCATCAACCCTAAACATCCACTGGCCACACCAGCATCTTGGAGAATAGCTCCCCCTCACTTCTTTCTCCTCTGGTGGCCTCCTGCTCTGTCACCCGTACCCCTTTGAGAGCAAAAAAACCAAATTCTTCTTCTTGCCTGGCTAGGCAGCTGCCAGCCCCTGCTCGTCCACACGTGGGCCTGGGCTGGAGTGGGTTGTGGCAGCACCTTCCAAAGAAAAACCACACTCATTCTGAGTGGAGTGCAGGTGAATGAAAATCTCTCCACCTCACTGTGTTAAGTGTGGATTAAGGAAAAACAAACAAACCTAAAGGAGTATTGGGTTATCCCGGACAATGTGAGAAGTAGGAAACTAGACTGTAACATTGTGGTCATAAATTAGAAAAGAAATGGAAGTGGTCCTGTATTTGCAATATGCCCAATTATTACTTCTACTGAGAATGAAGTGACCCGAAGGAAGAAGGTGTTGTTTTTGTATCTGCTGAGAAATTCCTACTGTCTTGGGATTTTTCTAAGCATCTCGGGGACCTCACCAAGTCACAGGTGTGGTCTGAAGCTTGCCAGCATCCATGGTGTCCAGCCAAAGGACGGGGATCCCTACAGGGGAGGAATGGATGTTGCAAACCGAGGCAAAGGAAACACAAGAAAAAGGATTTTGAAATGACTGCGACATTCGTAGGAGAATTTGAGGAAATGATTTCTCCTCTTAAAAAAAAGAGGAAAAAATCAAAATAGAGTTATCTGGTAGTTCTGGAAAGAAAGGTTTGGATCCCCAAACCACGGAAAGTCGTTTTCGTGGTGAGCATCCCGGGAAGGGCCGAGCCGGCAGATGTTCTCATGGCTCGCACCGTGGGAACAGAGGATGAGGGCAGCAGGGAGAGAGCGGGAGGAGCGTCCTGTCATTCTGGCTCCGGGGGGGACGAGGAAACATGATGTCAGTGTGAGGAATGGAACGGTATAGAATTTGGGGGGGGGGGGAAGCATCCTGCAGCCGTGATGACCATCCAGGAAGGAATCCTGTGGGAGAATGCAGGCCTTCATTAATTGTGGATTATGGAGCCTTCCAGAAAGTCGTCACCGTGCACTGGCCGGCCCTCTACTCCACTGTGGCCTGACTTTTGTAATGGATTACCCAAAGTCAGGAAGTGAAAACTAAGAATGTGGGCTCCTAGGAGCGCATGCATAAGCTGTATTTCACGGTGCTGGACACGCCCTGCCCTTGGACATGTGGTCCTTTCTAGCAATGCACGCTCTCTCTGAAGGATGGTGCCCCCTGCTCTCATGGGCGACCCGAGAATAGCAGCTTCGCCATCTATTGCCGCTGACTTGGGACCCAGCCTCCAGCGAGCTGAGCAGCGAGCTGCCGGTGGTGTTCCTGAGTCATTTTCCTTCAGGGCAGCAGAGTCACTCTGTCCCCAGGCCAAAGCGGAGGAGGGGGGATCATTGTAAAGGACGGGGGGGAAAACTCCTCACGCTGTGTAATCGGAGCAAACCACTGAGGGGTAAAGAGGAGTCTAGGTTTTGAAATTTAACTTGCCACTCTAAGTACATAAGGAAATCAATTCAAGAGGAAACAAACATAAGTAGCTTATGATTGGGGTGTCTCCAGCAAATACAGCCCCTTCATACAGGGAAGAAACAGTCTCCTGTGTGTACGTTTTCATTTTGAACACCTTGCTTTGGTCTAGGATATGTTTGCTTGTTTGTTTGCTTGTTTTAAGTGAACTTAAAGCTATCTTGTAATCTGATTTCAATCAGGGCTCATCCATCTTTTGGTTTCATTAGATGCATTTTGTATTTCAGACATGTGTTTGCCTAAGCATTCTGGCTTTTAACACTCAGATGGATTTGCCTAAAAAGCCAAGGAAAATACTCTATGTTTCTTTCCTTCCATTAATTTCTCCATGCAGAGATCCTATTGAAATTGTGTCACTGAGCCGAAAAAGAGAAGATGAAAATTCTGGTTTGTGTGTCTGGTGTGCTTTAACCTGGAAGAAGGCCCTTTGGTGTCTTCACTTTGTCCTGTGTGGGAGGCCTTTTCGTCCTGTGGAGAGCTTGCACTGGAAGGGACCTCGGGTGGACAGAGTCCCCTCCTCCGATCGCAGAGATTGTCCGTGTAGAGGCGCAAGGTCTCCAGTGGCCGGGGTTCGGTTGTCCAGTGAGAGAGAGTGGGTTCACATCAAATGGCAAGTGTCTCTTTCTCTTCAACATGGTTCTGGAATCACTTCCAGTGTCAAACTGTGTACCTCTGTTGCCTGTGTTTTCTGTCGCTACTTCCATAAAAAGCACATCTATTTATTCATTGATTGATAGAAAAACAATAACAGTGAAAGCCAGAAAAAAACTCGTTTGTCACTAGTAGTTTCTAGAAAATTCGTTTACTGTCTCATCAATCTCTAAATTAGCACCGAGACCAAACTTCATAAAAGTGAATTAGTGTGTAAAAAGCAGGGAAACTTTCACCTGTGTTACAACTACGGGCAAACCCTGAGGGTGAAGGAGTTCAGAACAGGCCATCCCAAAACGTTCGGCGTTGGTATATTGATTATTTTGACCTGAAGGCAGTTGAGGAAAAGCAGAGACAAGAAGAGGTCTCTGTCTTCCCTCTTTTTTTTTTTTTTAAAGATTTTATTTATTTATGTGACAGAGAGACAGCCAGCGAGAGAGGGAACACAAGCAGGGGGAGTGGGAGAGGAAGAAGCAGGCTCCCAGTGGAGGAGCCCGATGTGGGGCTCGATCCCATAACGCTGGGATCACGCCCTGAGCCAAAGGCAGACGCTTAATGACTGAGCCACCCAGGCGCCCCTCTGTCTTCCGTCTTCCTGTCTAAAACCAGGCTTGTAAGTTCCTGTCTCCTGTACCAGGATGAAGAGAATGACCCTCGTCACTGCAGATGGATGAGTCTGCATAAGCAAACCTTACTAAAATTGCCCTTACCTTCCCTCAGTTTCCCCCAAATACTTACTAGCCACATTCCCACAATTTATTGCCCCTAGAAGTCCAGACCCCTTTTCCTTGGTCTAGTCACTTCAGAATTTATCACCCTGTGTTAACATGGTAGATAGACTTCTGAGTCTAACTGCTTGTTTTCACTTTTTTCTGTGAAGCCTCCAGGCATGTAAAAAATATTAATAATTTGGATGTCTTTTCTCCTGTCTTTTGTCAATTTAATTCACAGGACCTGGAACAAACCTAAGAGGGGAGAGGAAAAGTCTGTTTCTCTCTTATAGGGACATTATGCTAAGGGAAACAAGGCAGTCACAAAAGGACAGATGCTGTATGATTCCACTTCTGTTAGGTCCCTGGAGAGGTCAGGTTCAGAGCCAGGAAGTAGAATGGTGGCTGCAGGGGCTGGGAGGGAGGGGAGTGGGAGTTAGTGTTTAAGGGGTGCAGAGCGACAGTTTGGGAAGATGAAAAGCGTTCTGGGGGTGACATAGAACGGTGCGAGTGGACTTAATGCCACTGAACAGTGCTTGTAAAAATGGTGAAGAGGGTAATTTTCTTTTTTTAGGGACTGGGTTTGAATCCGTTGCCCCCCCCAAGCCCGCTGCACGCACCCCCACCGTGTCCGTGGCCGAAGGGCTAAGGGACCCGAGCAGTCTCCCTGGACGAGCACCGGGACTGCTTCCCCCGGCTCCCGCGCTGCCCTCCCGGCTTTATCCTTCCCTGGTTAGGGTTTTCCTGCACGTGGAGGGACATATGCTTCATCAGCCTCCTGGTCAGCGCCTATTTCCCATTTCCCGTCGCGAGCAAACTTGATGGGAGAGGTTTGGGGGGCTGTGCCGCCCTCTCTTGCTGGTTTCGTCCTTTCGTCGGCCCCAGCGTCCTCTCTCCCCGTTGATCTGAGCGGCACTGGCTCAGGTCACCGAGCATCTCCTTGTGGGACAAACAGCATCTCAGCCCTTCTGCTCCACGAGCCTCTCAGCGGCGCTGGAAATAGTCCTTTCCCTTGGCTTCTGAGAGCGTGTGGTTTTCCTGCTCTCGCTCGCAGCACGTGTGCCCGTTTTCTGTTTGCCCCCAGATCCATCTTCCGTCCTTCTCCATCCTGACTTCGCTCTAGGAGTCTGCCCTGGTTGTGCTGTCATCCTTTCACTGTACTCATGAAACCCGAGCTGGCACGTTCCTTGCCTGTCGCTCGGGTAACTGGTGAAAAGGGCTGTTGCTTTTGGTCTACGGATACTTGCAAGTGGTTTCGGTTTTCAGAAGTCTCTCTCGCACCACCTCGCTGGGTTCCTTCCCCGTCCAGCTCCGCGTGGCTCCGTCCGCTGTCAGGCATCCGCTCTCGCCCTCCAGGGTGAAGTCAGCAGTGACCGCGTCCTCCACTGAGGGCCCCAGCTCCTGTCCAGCAGCCTTCCCCGAATACTCTACTCACAGCCTTGGTTTTCTCTACATCTTGATAACCTTGTGCTCCCTTTGCCCTTTCAGACTGTAGGGTTGGTACATTTCTCCCATTTTTTTTTAATTTTAAATTATTTGATTGATTTAAATTTTAAAAAAAACCGGTACACCCATTTCTCCCACCCCTATCGCCTACTTCTGGCAACCACCAGTCTGTTCTCTCTATCCATGAGCTTGATTTTTTGTTACCTTGTGGTTTTTTGTGTTTTCGATTCCACGTAGAAGTGAGATTGCATGGTATTTGGCTTTGTCTGACTTACTTCGTTTAGTGTAATACCCTCAAGTTCTGTATGTGTTATCATAGATGGCAGGATTTCATTCTTCTTTAATGACTGACTAATATTCCTGTGTGTGTGTGTGTACGTGTGTGCACCACATCTTCGTCCATCCATTCATTCAGGTGTCCATCCGTGGACACTTAAGGGCATCCATATCTTGGCTATTGTGAATAATGGTGCAGTGCACATGGTGGGAGGCGGATAGAGAAAGAACGAACTTCAAGTTAGTGCTTTCATTTCCTTCAGATAAGTGTCCAGAAGTGACATTCCTGGATCATATTTTTATTTTTTAATTTTTAATTTTAATTTTTTGAGGAACCTCCATACTGTTTTCCACAGTGGCTGCACCAATTTGCATCCCTAGCAACGATGCACCAGGGTTCTCTTTTCTCCACATCCTCGCCAACACGTGTTCCTTCTTGTCTTTTTTTTATAAAGATATTTTTAAAAAAGATTTTATTATTTGAGAGAGCGTGAGCAGGGCTGGGGAAGGGGCGGAGGGCGAGGGAAAAGCAGGCTCCCCACTGAACAGGGAGCCTGATGTGGGGCTCATTCCCAGGACCCTGAGATCATGACCTGAGCCAAAATCAAGAGTCAGAGGCTTAACTGATGGAGCCACCCAGGCACCCCAATTTCTTATCTTTCTTGATACCAGTCATCCTGACAGGCGTGAGGTGGTACCCCATTGTGGTTTTGATTTGCATTTCCCTGATGATGAGTGATGTTGAGCAGCTTTTCACGAACCTCTTGGCCATCTGGATGTCTTCCTTGGAAAAATGTCTATTCAGATCCTCTGCCTATTTTTTAATAAAAAAGAATTTGGTTTTGCTTTGAGTTATATGAGTTCCTTACGTATTTGGCTATTAGCCCCTTATCAGTATATGATTTGTAAGTAGTTTCTCCCGTTCAGTTAGGCTGCCTTTTTGTTACGTTGGTTTCCTTTGCTGTGCAGAAGCGTTTCAGTTCGATGTAGTCCCACTTGTTTATTTCACGTTGTGTGTATTCCACACGTATGTTACACATATTAACCACAGTGAAAAACAAAAAGTGAATTCTGGGCCTGGGTGTGGAAGACTTGGAATAGTTCCTGAACGTCAGATAACCGAGTCTGCCCTGGATGTGCGTCCTGACACCCGCTGAAATGTCTTCTTGCTTGTATGTACGTGCTGACGTTGTCCCAGATCGGCGGTTATTTCTTCAGGTCCAGGGTGCTCCCTACCAGAGAGAGGGAGGCACCTCTTCTTTCTGGCTTCCTTCTCCATCCTAACAGTCCATTCCAGTGGATACTGTGTGGGACCACACGCAGAATGAAGCAAGAAGAGTTAGTTCCAGGTTTTTGGGGACAAGCCAGCATTTGGAGAAAGAGAGGAATTTACTAGAAAGTCTGTTCTTGGATGAAATCCCAGTCAAACAAGTGTCCCAGTGGGGGCACTGGGCTTTTAGATTAGTGCACTTTTAGTGGCATGTATTCAAAAAAGAAGTTAGAGGTGAGTACTAAGTGCCGGGAAATGATCCTTACCTTGTAGGTCCCTACCTTGTAGGAAGGAACGTCTGCCAGTGATGTGTGGTTATTTCTGAAAAGCCTTCTACTGGCAGCCCGGGAGGGACGTGGCAGGAGAAAGAAGACAGGTGGCTGTGGGATGGGAGCGAAGAGACGGACAGATGTGTGCCATTGCTGCTCCCTCAACAGTCTCATGAATGTCCAGGCCAGCTCTGTCCAGGAGACACCTATGATGATGGAGATGTTCCTACTAACACCACAGGTGGCTCCTGAGCCCCTGAAACGTGGCCGGGGGGACCGAGGAAATGAACGTTCAGTTTCGTTTACTTTTAATTAGTTTACATTTTATTTTATTTTATTTTATTTTAAAGATTTTATTTATTCATTCGACAGAGATAGAGACAGCTAGCGAGAGAGGGAACACAAGCAGGGGGAGTGGGAGAGGAAGAAGCAGGCTCGTAGCGGAGGAGCCTGATGTGGGGCTCGATCCCATAACGCCGGGATCACGCCCTGAGCCGAAGGCAGACGCTTAACCGCTGTGCCACCCAGGCGCCCCAATTAGTTTACATTTTAAAAGCCACACCTGATTAATGGCTATCTTTTTGGACAACACAACTCAGGTCACCTTCTTGTGTGTGATTCTTGTCCAACCCATCATGAGCCAAGGACTCTGGAGCTTGATTTGGTTCTGGGAAGGCTCAGGAATTCACATCTGCTGGGGTTAGACCTGAGGACAACTCGGGGGCTTTTAACGTGGACATTGGATTCCCCAACACCTCATCGAAAGTAGACTTAGTATCATTAAATAGTTTGATTAATTGATTATTGATTAATGATTAATACTTCATTGTTTGTTGAACAACTACAACAGGACAGACACTGTATTTAAAACTGAGGATGTTGTGGAGAACAAAACCAGAAGGAATTCTTGCCCTCACAGGGCTTATGGTCTGTGAGAAGACAAACACTGAACACGGTGAACAGACCATGTTATGGAAGAAGTCTCATCTCCTGTCCATGGGAAGGAGTCTGGGGGGGAGGGGAGTGATGTCAAGTTTTGTCCCATTTTGTTTCAATAGGGACATTTCCAGTCCTATGGTCCCCGAACTCGGATTCAACTTTTCCAGCCTCTTCTTGCCACCTTCCTTCTCAGTAGAATCTTCTGGGCTGACCTGATGTCTTGACACGGTGGTTGAACTCATAAAAATGGTGAACCCTGGTTTCACCACCCCCCACCCCAGAAGGCTTTCAGACGGAGGGGAAGGGGAGGAGAGTTGAGAGGACGGGATGAAGAGCGCTGGCAGAGGTTGGGGTGGGCTCGGGCTTTGGGGCGGCGTGCTGCTGCAGCCCGCAGGGGCCCCAGGAGTGCCCAAGGCAGCTGTGGATGGGGCTCCCTTGAGGGACAGGATTTTGTTCCAGTCTCTACCCAAGACTGGGATGGGGGCCAAGGCTGCAGCCTGAGTCAGCCTTCTAGCTACAGCCCAGCACCGCCTCGACTCTGTCCCTTGGGCTGTCAGTCCTTCTGCTTGGCCACCTCCAGCTGGGTGCAGTCAGCTGATTCAGTAAGTGTCCATGGGGCACCTCCAATGTGCTTACAACCCAAGGGTTCTTGGGGGTAACACTTGGGCGGCTTTGGGTCAGTTCACTCCCCCTGCCTGGCTGTCCAGCCCTCGGTTGCCTCAGAAGCTCCCGGCTCCCATGAGGAAGGAAGGCTGATGTGTGCCCTGACTTTTGAGCTGCACTTCTCAACTCTGGCTGCATTTGATAATTACTTGGGGAGTTTTTGAAAGGTACAGATGCCTGGGCACCCCTCGCCCCGGACCAATTAAATTAGAATTTTGGTCATAAAGGCCTGGGCATTTGTTTTAAAGCTCCCTGGCCAGGATATTGTCCTGCAGAACACTGAGGGATGGAATCCCAGGGAATCCTGCTGTGTTCTTCCCATCTTCTGGAGAACCTCCTGGCTGGCTCTCGTGGAGATGCAAGCCCCATTTCTGCAGGGAAAATCCCAGGAAAGCTGCAGGGCTGCACAACCCTACCTCTTCCCCTCCCATCCCCAGATTGAGGCCTGAGGACCCACAGTCGCCTCTGGGACCCATGTCCTCGTGCACAGAGCAGTCAGAACGTGAGCTTTCCCATGGCTGGAGGTGGCCTCCTGGTGGCTCCCAGCCGTCACCCCTGGCCAGGGAGGGCTCTTCCACATGCTGTTCTTTAGACTGTCAGGAAGGCTGTCCACCTGAACTCCACGCCACAAACCGGAAACCCTACAGCAAGCCCATGAGGGTGGAGGGCGGGAGTGGGGCCTGTGTGTGGGGCTGGAGAGGAAAGCAGGAACTCCAGGGAACTTTCCTAAGTTATGAGCTGGCTCCAAGATAACTGCCTTTAAAGAAAATAACGAGGTGTGTTGGAAGAGCGAGCACTTTTCTTACACTCGGCTCAGTTGGGGCCAAGGCCTCCGGGTGGGGAGGGAGTCGGACTTGCAGCCTCGGGTTTTGTTCTCCTGGTCCGGCTCAGCCAACATCCAGAAGGGTTTGCTATGGGCCGTCATCTGCTGGCTCACGTTCAACACCCGAGCACAAACACGTTTTCACATTCAGTCTTAAATGCTCAGAGGAACCAAGTTTTTCTGAGATTACACATTTTTGCAGCATTAGGCTATACTTGAGCGTGCAAAACAATGAAGTGGAACTTTCTTTTCCTTTTTCTTTCTTTCTTTTTTTTAAAAATAGTTTCTAGGACCATACAAGGAATTCTTTTGGCAGGTAGGGTGCTACCTAGGGGCTGGTGTGCCCCGGGCAGGGTCGGATGCTCGGACAGGTGTTTGTGGAACGGGGCTGGCAGCTACCCTCTGACCCAGCTCGTAGGTCTGTGGAACATCTCTGGGCGGGTGGGGTTGCTTCAAATGTAAGGCAGTCTCCGAGTCCCTGCTTCTGTGTGCTGGGAGGGCCTTCTGGGGTACAGGAGAGAACACTGGGGTTTAAATCCCAGCCCCGGCCCTTCCTGACTCTTGGAACTTGGCCAGGTCACTCGACCTCAGCGAGCCTCTGTTTTCCCATTTGTGAAAAGGGGAAACTAAATAGTTGGGCCTTGATGGAGTGTGGTGGCAATAAGAGGGAACGAAGAGCCTAGAAGGGAAGTCTTGCCCCACCCGCACCCTTTCAGGGCCCTTCTTTTCTGGTTCGTTCATTGGGCTTTCTCTTGTTTTCCTTGAAAAAGTCTCCCTCTGGGGCTTCTCAGCATCGGTGCATCCAGGCCCCAGCGCAGACCAACTGAATCCGAACCTCTGAGAGTGAGACAAGGGCATCAGCAGTTCTTTACGGTTCCTGGTGATTCTGATGCTCGGCCAGTGCTGTGAACCACTGCCCTAGAAGGGCCAGTGAAACGGGGACAGTGACAGGTGTTGGAACACGAATGCTTGGGACAGCGCCGTCCCCAGGGCCCAGAGGGTCACCTGGGGTCCTGTTGGTGGGAGAGTTTCTTACACTTGAGGTTTTAGGTGTCATGGTTTTGACCCTGAGGGGCCAAAAGCCCATGCATTTAGTAATTAGCAATTTTCTCAGGAATGTGACTTTGAACTCCACCCACCACAAGGCGGGTGCCTGAGATGGAGTCACCTGGCTGGCACCAGGCCCCATGGGACCCAACTCTCCCCTGAGCAGCACACAGCAACCTTGGGGAAGAGATAGCGAGCTGAGTCCTTCCTGGGAATTGGCCCCCAAAGAGAAGGGCAGCTGCTAGGGCTGGTGTTTAGAATGAAGGCCGAGTGAAGACGTTCTAGAGAGCCTCGATGCCAAGCTGGAAGCAGAAGCTGGGATAAGTTAAGGAGCAACTTGCCTCTGTGCTGTGAGCAGGGGCACCCAGGGGTGTTGGGTTCCTGAATCCATCCCTCTGAGTGGCCGGGGGCTGCTGGATTGCCACGCTCTGTTCCCGACCCGGCCCTGGGTCTGGAGGACGTTACGGCTCATCACAAGAATCTCTGTGTGGTGTGCACGTGTGTGGGGGAATGTGTCCTTTTTTTTTCTTTTTAGAGAGGATGGGGAGGGGCAGAGGGAGAGGGAGAGAATCTTAAGCAGGCTCCACGCCCAGTGTGGAGCCCAACAGGGGGCTTGATCTCACACCCTGAGATCATAACCTGAGCCTAAATCAAGAGTTAGACACTTAACTGGCTGAGCCACCCAGAGGCCCTGGGGAATGTATACTTTAAAAGGGATTCTTATTTCTGTCACTAGCTGTATGGATCAGGGCATCTCTTTAAAAAGAACTGAACACGGATGTCTGAAGGCTCACAGCCTGCTACCTTTGCGGGAAGGAAGGTGCCAAGATGAATGCACAGATACTATGGGACACAAAGGTGCTAGGGAGGGTTCCTTAAAATATGAAACAACTGATGCTGAGTTACCCAGAATAAATCTCCACAAAGCAGTGACCCCCCCCCCAAAAAAAAAGTTGTGGGTGAAACGGCTCAGTTCGGGAGTTGTGGGGCCAGGCTTTTCTAGGTCGTCTGTCTCTCTGGCATCAGTGGAAGGGGACCTGTGTGCAGGTGGGTCTAAGAGATGGAAGAAGGAGGCCAATCTGATTTTGGCTAAACCCCGGGGGTCAGGGCTGGACTGAAGAGACCAGTGGTCCCCTCTGGGTCCTCTTGGAGAAAGCAGTCAGGGGCTTGGATCCTGTTCATTCTGGTCCAAGTCAGGGAGGGCCAGCGGTGCTCACGACAGCAATTGGTAAAGAGAGATGCCATGCTTTTCTTCCGCAGGTATCGTGTGAACTTCAGACCCAGATATGTCACCAGGTACAAGACAGTGACACAGCTGGAATGGAGGTGCTGCCCTGGCTTTAGAGGAGGAGACTGCCAGGAAGGTCCCAGGGACCCTGTGAAAACTCCCCGCCCCACACCTGCTCGGCCTCGCAATAGCATGAAGAAAGCCACAGGTAACTTCTCCCTTGTGCTTCCCTGTGCGTGACCACCTGTGATCTTTCCAGGGCTCCTGCAGACAGTAGGATTTATGATTTACAATGGCGATCTCCCCAAGGTCTTCAAGTAACACACACACTGCCTGCAGTGGGCACCTGTGGCATGCAAATTTATGTGCAGAAGCAGCAGCGATCAGAGTACAGATTTTTTTTTTTTTTTTTTTTTTTTGCAAGTGAATTGCTTCATCAGGGCCAACTTGTGACAGCCAGGGACTTGGCAGTCAGCGCAGGGGATGGTTTCAGACCGGTGTAGCGTGTGGCACAGAGGAGAAGAGTCAGGTGTAGAGATGCTTTGTTTGTTTTTTGCTTTTTATCTACAAGTTCCCATAAATCTGAATTTGAAGGAACTAAATTGTTGGTTTTTTAGAAAATAGGTAAATCAGAATCATTGTCATTCTGTTTGGGGTGAGATATTTGCAAAGCTAAGCCCCAAGTTAGAGGCATCCAGCGAAGTTGCTCTTAAATTTGTTTCTGAATTTTTTTGTGGCACAAACTCAGCGCTTAAGAAAGCAGTATAACTTGCACCTTTGCTTTTAACATTAAGCAAATGACTTTTGTGGATAAAACTCTTCTGTCCTTTTATCTTTCCTTCTTTTTTAACTTGAGAATAAATGTGACCTAGGTTTTCTCATGAATTTGATAGTTAACTTGTCTTTAAATGATTATATTTTCCCGTGAAGTATTGTCAGTTTTAAAACTTGCAGTGTTTTCCAGTATTGTCTGTAAAATATTTTTAAATAATTTTTATGAAAAAAGTAATGCATATCAATTAAACGATGTTTATAAAGTATAGGGAAATACTTAGTTACACATAATCTCACCACCGTATGATAACTACTGCTAACACTTTATCACACATTACTCTCTTTCTTGTGTCTCCATGTACATTTTGTTAAAGAAAAATTCATTTATTCATCCCACAAATATTTATTGAGCTTCTGTATCTGGCAGGCTCTGTACTAGATCCTTGGGAAAAGTAAAAAACAAGGCAGACGGTCCCTGAACTCACAGAAGGCAAGCAGAAATCAAGTGACTACAATAAGTCATCATAGATAACGTGATGGGGACACACGAAGGGGGTCTTTTGTTCATAATAATTTACTCTTGTTTCATTTTTATTTTATAAAAGTTTAAGCCTATATGTAGTTTACTGAGTCAGATAGCTTTAAAAGGACCATTAGGAAACCAGTGACCCTTCTTCTCCCCTACTTTCCCTTCCCAGAGGTAATTACTTTAAACTCTTTCGATCGATCGTCTTTTGGAATTTACCTGCATATCTATTGACCTCACAATCGATGAGGGTTTGACTCCTTTTCATCTGCTTTCCAGCATATGGCTCCTGTACCGTCATCCTTTCCGTACAGTTTATACCAAGTTTTAAATTATTTAGTACTTATTGTTTACATTGTAGTAACTGTATAGGCAATGTTTACAGCTGACCCATGTAGTATACTATGAATCTGTTGCCTTCCTATATAGCTTTTTGGTTTCTTTAGAGTTAGCAATTGTCTCATAGTTTCCTTTGCTTGCTTTTTTTTTTTTTTTTTTTTTTTTTTGGGTTTTGTTTTGTTTTGTTTTGTTGTATGTCTTTGTCCCTATTTCAACCCAAACTTTCCTCTGGGTGATTATCTAGATGTCCTCTCATTATGCTCAGACACTCAGTGTCTTCCTGAAGCAATCTCTTCTAGAGCTTTCTTACCTGCCCCACCTGGTCATCCTCTTTTCCTTCACAGCTGCCAACCAGTGATCTTACTTGTCTCTCTCCCATTGATTCCCTCTTTCCTGTACTCCCTTGTTTTGGTAAAGCATATCCTCCAGGGGTTTTATGAGAAGATTGTATGGGAGGTACACTTTCTATTATTTTATAATCTGAAAATATTTTTATTCTACCTTTAGAATTCTAGATTGGAAATAATTTTCCTTTAGAATTTTGAAAGCATCACTCAATTTTCTTCTAGCTTTCAATGCAGCTGTTAAAATGTCCAAAACCATTCTGATTCCTAATTTTTTATACGTGACATGGTTGTTCTGTTTTTGTTTTGTCATTTCATGAGATTTCAGAAAGGAATGGAAAGGAAATGCTCACCCCTAATCCACTATAAAGAGCATACTATTTTTCTCAAAGATTTTATTCATTTGGGAGAGAGTGCATGTGTGCACGTAAGAGTGAGCTCAAGCAGAGGGAAGGGGAGGGGGCAGAGGGAGAGGGAGAAGCAGACTCCCCACTGAGTGCAGAGCCTAATGCGGGGATCCTGTGAGGCTCATTCCCAAGACCCTGAGATCGTGACCTGAGCAGAAGTCAGAGGCTTAACCGACTGAGCCACCCAGGTGCCCCAAGAACATGCTGTTTTTAGAATTTATTTTTTAACTTAATCTATAATGAACAACTGTTCAATAATTTACAATATCATTTAATAGCTTTTGAGAGCGTCATTACTTGAACACAATCCCCTACTATTGGTCACTTAGGTTGTTTGCAGTTTTTTCACTATTATAGGTAGTATTCGAATAAACATTTTTTCCTGTTAATATTTTAGGTTCATCCCTGATTATTTACTAGAATAAACTTCTAAAGGTGTAATTGCAGGGGCAAAGGGATTCTGAAATTTTGATACATATTGCCAAATTATCCTTCCAAAAAATCGTAGCAGTTTCCACAGTCACCAAGAGTATGTAAAAGAAGCATTTTCTTACATGCTGATTCCCCCCCCCCCAGCCTCCTGCCCTTTGCTTTCATTTCCTTTGCTCAGAATGGCATTTCGTTTATATGTGATTCAACAAGTTGTTTTTTCTCCTAGTGGCTTGAGGTAGAATAAATTTTTCAGTGTGGAAAATAAGGTATTCTTTATAGTTCTCTGCTTGGGAGTTTGGCCATCTGAATTCTAGTCTTGGTTTTACCACTAAGTTGATGTTTATGAAAAATAGCTGTGGTTATGATTGTGTACAGAAGTTTAGGGGAGGAAGAAACAATGAACAGTAAACTCAAACATCTGCAACGTTCTACATTTATTTCTAGTGCTTGTTCAGTGTACCTTAATGCATTTGATTTCATTGTAATCTATATTGTGTTTGACTTTTTCCACCTGTCGTGATAGTCTCCATGTCTTCTGTGCAGGCTTATCAGTGTTAGCTCTTTTCTTTTCTCTTCTCTTCTCTTCTCTTCTCTTCTCTTCTCTTCTCTTCTCTTCTCTTCTCTTCTCTTCTTTTCTTTTTTTAAGATTTATTTATTTCAAAGCGAGAGAGCACAGTGGGGTGGGGGCAGAGGGAGAGGGAGAAGCAGACTGCCTCCTGAGCAGGGAGCCCAACGTGGGCCTCAATCCCAGGCCCCTGAGATCATGACCTGAGCTGAAATCCAGAGTCGGAGGCTTAACCGACTGAGCCACCCGGGTGCCCAAGTTAGCTCTTTCTAGTACTCCTTGTATCCTACCGTGTGTTGAGGGGCATGGTTTGCTTCTAATCTCCTATTGCCTCAGGTTTCAGTAATTTTCTTGTTTAGTTCATCGATCTGTCACTTTATTTTCATTTTTATGACTCATCGCGATCATCTTTATAACTTTTTTCCTTCTTTGGACTATTTCCTTGGAGGTATATTTCTCATATCAAAAATTCAATGTGTATATTCTTTGAGTTGGTGACTCTTCATAGCTAAGACCAGGTGGCTTTACTGTTAGGAGATACCGGCCATCACTGCTCTTTCGCTTTTAGCTTCCCCACCTGCGAACTGGGGCTGAACAAGGTCTTTGAGACTCCTGTAGCCTAGAGATGCTAAGAAAAGCCAAAGAACATTTAGGAGTTGCTTGGAGGATGACTTACTGCTATACACTATCGTACCACCCAGCCGCTAATGGGCGGATCTGGCTGAAGTGGCTTCTTGTGGTTTTACAGTATGTAGTCAACCAGCGGGGTGTGGCCGCTGCTCACTAACGTGGGAATGATGCGTTCACATGACAGAGCAGATGAAGAATACTTTCCCTTTGGGGTGAAAGAGACCATTGATTGTCTATTATGTGCCATGTGCCTGTTCTCTTAACAACTCTGGGAGGGAAGGGAGTACCTCTGCTTCACAGATGAGGGGATTATAGTTCACAGAAGTTAACTAACTTGCTCAGGGCACACAGTAAACAGCGGAGCCAGAATGCAAGGGAGGGGGGTCTACAAAGCCCACAGTCTTTTTCTCGCTACCACAATAATCGCCTGTGGTGAGAGGGGATCTGTAAGCGAAGGTTTCCGTGTATTCCTTAAGCACCCTGTTTATTGTCTTTGCAGAAAATGGGAAACGGTAGAGTATGTGAAGTCATATCCGACTCTTTCTTTGTAACAGATAATGAGCCAAGCCAAGTCTCAGAGCCCAAGAAGACTTTGTCACCAACTCGTGCAGCAGAACCAAACCAAACGGTAGACCCACAACAGGGACCGCAAGAACTTCAGGAAAAGAAAATCCAGGTGCTGGAAGAGAAGGTTCTCCGACTCACAAGAACAGTTCTTGATCTCCAGTCTTCCATTGCCGGAGTGAACGAAAACCTCAAACATGCCATTCAGGACGATGCCAGCAAAATGCTGGCATCATGGCTCAGTAACCTGCACCCCCAGTCAGTGCCCGACAGTGCCGTTGGCGGAGACACAGAGACCGTCCAGCTTCCTGATGTCCTCACCAATAAGGAATCTGGCATGAAGGACATCAAGTCTGAATTGGCTGAGGTCAAGGATGCTCTGAAGACCAAGAGTGACAAGCTGGAGGAGCTGGACGGGAAGGTAAAGGGGTATGAAGGACAGCTCAAGCAGCTCCAGGAGGCTGCCCAGGGCCCTACGGTGACCATGACGACCAGTGAGCTCTACCAAGCCTATGTCGATAGTAAGATTGATGCCCTGAGAGAGGAGCTCATGGACGGAATGGACAGAAAGCTGGCCGATCTGAAGAACTCATGCGAGTACAAGCTGATTGGTCTCCAACAGCAGTGTGATGACTATGGGAGCAGCTACCTAGGAGTGATTGAGCTTATAGGAGAGAAGGAAACAAACCTCAGAAGAGAAATAAATGATCTTCGAGCCCGGGTACAAGATCCTTCAGCTCAGTCAAATTGCTGTGGTGGTGAAAAGAATGGCGACTTTGGGCAAGAGATCAAGATGTTAGACCAGAAAATCGAAAGAGTCGCGGAAGCCACCAGAATGCTGAATGCACGACTGGACAACGAATTTGACCGCCTTGTAGTTCCAGAGCCAGATGTGGACTTTGATGCCAGATGGAATGAACTCGATGCAAGGATCAACGTGACAGAGAGGAACGCGGAAGAACATTGCTTTTACATCGAAGAAACTCTTCGGGGGACCATTAACGGCGAGGTAGAGGACTTGAAGCAACGTTTTGATCAGAAAATACGGTCTTTGGAAGAGCGCCTGGGGAGTGCTGTCCTGGAGGCGGCCAACAGCACTGAGGCAGAACCCACCCCCCCAGCCTCAGCCTCACCGGGTGGGTCAGGGGCTGGGAACGAACGGGTCATGACAGAATTAAATCACCTGAAGAGCAGAGTTCAGGTTGTTGAGGATATTTGCCTGCAGGACTTTCAGAGAGAGCCTCGTGGGATAGAAGATTCCCTGCCAAATGGAGAAGACCACACAGCGGGTGAGAGTTTGCACCTTTTGAAATCTCTGAATGACACGATGCATAGGAAGTTTCAGGAAACCGAACGCAGCGTCCAGAAACTTCAACAAGATTTTAGTTTTCTTTATTCTCAACTAAACCACACAGAAGACGATGTGAATCATCTCCAGAATGAGCTGAGCAGCTGCAGAGAAGGTAAAAACGCTGCGGCGGGCGGGCTTTCTAAGGGGGGTGAGCAAGAAGGGACGGTGGGGGCCCTCCCACCTGCCCGCGACCCCGCGGCTCATTGCTGCAGCCCGCTGCAGGCCAGGTGGCGGCAGCTGCAGAGCCAGCTCCTCTCGGAGCTGGACGCTTGTAAGGAGACCACGCACGGGCTCCAGAGGGACGTGTCCGCCGTCGAGGGCAGGGTGTCTCAAATGGAGAGAACGTGCAGCAGGCTGGACTCCATCTCAGGAGGTCTTCAGAGGATCAAGGAGGGCCTCGACAAGCATGTCAGCAGCCTGTGGAGCTGTGTCAGGCAGATGAATGGGACACTCCGGTCACATTCCAGAGACATAGCTGGCCTGAAGAATTCAGTCCAGCAGTTCTATAGCCACGTTTTCCAGATTTCTGCGGACTTGCAAGATCTGATCGAATTTCAGCCATCAGCAAGTAAGTTGACCTTTACAATTCCATCTCTCGTATTTGTCTGCCGCCCGGATCATGCTAGATTTTGGATGGCCCGTGGAATTGACATCAGTCCTCCCCAGAGTGTGGTTCGTAGATTGGTGCCAGTTTGTGAATCATTGGTGCTGCGTGGCAGTGAGAGAAGTACCCACATGGAGCGTACTTAGAAACTTTGATTTAAAGCAGTGTGACATCACTGTCGCGTTCAAACACAGCATCTGGGCACTTTACACGAGTATCAGCACAACGAACTGAAAACGAGAAAGGAGTACGCCTTTGCCACAGGGAGGACGGCAAAAGGCTGATCTGTGTATATGGTCATGTTGGTGAGCTTGGAGTTGGGGTCAGGTGTTTGGCGGGACAGCTTGGAGCGGTGGCTATTGTTGTCCCATCTTTTACTGAGGGAGTCGCCTGTGCGCTGGTCGGTTCACTGGTCTACAAGCATCGCTTTTGTTTGTGGGGGTCCTCATGATCTTTGTCCTCATCATCTTTGGGCTACCTCCTGCTCCCTGAAATCTAAGGCCTAGTGGATGGTGGCAGGTAGAATACGGTCCTCTTCCTTTCCAGAGATAGAGACAAGACCATGGACGGAAAGCATTTTAGCGGCAGTAACTGCCGAAGGCCGTATAGTGCTTAGAACGAGGAAGCGCATCAGTTGTGCTTAGGGCAAAGCTCGCCGCACATTGGACGCTCAGCAAATGTTTGTTGAATGAATGAATGGTTCCTTAATAACGTGAAGTAATATAGTCAACAAAGTTCGTTTCTTTGTTACTTGAGGGTTCAGCCCATCCTCCCTGAAGGACAGAGCGTCTCCTATGCCTGGATGCTTTCATTTATCTGTCTCAAGAACGAGACAACCTTTTCTAATTGGAGGCAGGGAGGGAAAGTGGGTTCACCTTTATTGAGCACTTTCTGTGTACCAGCGCTGGGCTAGTTCCCTCAGGGGACATGTCTTAGAGCCCCCCAGCCACCTCATGGGGAAGTGTATCCAAGGGCACACAGCCGGGAAGTGGCGAAGCTGGGATGGGAATCCTGGGTGGGCGGCATTCAAGAATTATCTTCCAGGCCAAAGCATGTCTCTTTGTGTGTCCCAGAGTTGAACACAGATTTACTGGGTCCAAAAGGCCTTGTTGAGGACCAACTGTAGGCCCAGAAGGACCCCACTTCCTGATCTGCCCTACCCCTGTCTTCTCCTCTCCTCCTCTTTGGCCTTTATCACCTGTTTCACCTTGCTCAGCTCCAGGTGACAAAGGCCCTCACACACTGAGCTGAGATTTCGTGGCCTGGAGTGAGCCCCTAGGATTTTATGTCCAAGCTGAGACATAAAACCCCAGGAGGGGAGGGCTGGAGTCCTAGAGGCAGATGAGCCCTGGCGAGTCCCGGGTAGGTCCCCAAGAAGCTGGAGGGTCTGGGGTAGTCAGGTGGGAAAATGCTGTGGATGTTCCCAGAGATAAGGAGTTTGTAGATAAGAAGGTACCCAGGCCAGCCGGGACGGGAAGCTGGCCTCCACCCCAGCGCTGGGCCCACGACACCACCCTATTTATAACCCTCCCCTCCTCCCAGGCCCACACAGCTTCTGTATCTCTGGAATGTTGAGTAAAGGTCACAATACTGTGTGTGTTCATAGAATGATTGTCCTTGGGGTGACAGTGCTGTCTGGACTGAGCTTTATAATAACAGATTGAACCAGATATTTCCAGTTGATTGCAACTCCCAGGCGGTGTGGGAAGCTGTGTTAACTCTTTCACACCTCTCTGTTGAAGGAGGAGTCAGAGGTGAACGTCTTTAAAGAGAATTAGCTTCTAAAAGATTATCCTTCTGGAATGAATTCATTGCTGTGCATGTAGAATGTGTGGACTTTCGAGAATTCCATTGATTGAAAAGAACCAAAAATAAACAAGCAGGGCTTGCCTTCTCCTTGTATAGCATCCCGGGGCAGGAGGCCTGGAATCTGAGTAGCGGAGGTCCAGGGGCAAATCTGGAGTTAAGGTCACAGTGAAAGTCACACGTCGGCCAGTTAAAAGTCAACAGAACATTTATTGAGCGCCTGCTGTGTGCAGGGCTCTGTGAGACATGGAGAGAATGAGTAGCATGATTCTGACCCTCAAGGCATTTTCAGTCAGAGTAGCAACGACACGCAGGTCTGCAGAGAGATGAACGTGATAGTATGTAAGGCCCAGTCGGTGGTGTAGGGTTTATCCTTTCAGCTCATAAGATCAGAGACTCTATCATGTGGTAGTTAATGAGCTATGTGTGTGGATTCTGTGGATGACAATGGATGCGACAATGACAGTCTGAAGGCCAACAAGCCGACAAAGGGATGGTCACGGGAACGGGGTGTGCAAAGGCACACTGGGTATGTGGAGAGGCACCTGCAGCCACTGTGAAAGTCAGGGAGGGCTCCTCAGAGGAGGGAGCCCCTGAGCCAACCCTTCAAGGTTGAGTAGGTTGAGAGTTTAGAGGCTGGAGGGGTAAAGAGTGAGGTGGAGTGATAAGAGAAGTTTCTGGAAGGAGGTGTTACTGGAACTAATAATGACGGGAAGGATGGTTAAGGCCCAGAAAAGCAGGAGGGGAAGGTATACCTGGCGAGGAGTTGATATGAATGGGTGAGTTATTTATTGCTGTGTAACAACCTACCCCAAATCTCGGGGGCTTAAAACAACAAAGATGGATTGTTTTCCATTATTCTGTGCATCAGGAAGTCGTCAGGTCTTGGCTTAGCTTGGCTTGGTGGTTCTTCTGCTCCATTTGGCATCAGCCGGAGTCAGTCGCTGAGCTGTAATCATCTGGCAGTTGGGCCTGGCTGGGCTGGAAGGTCAGGGTTCCTCCACGTGGCCATTCTCTGTCTCTTTCTCTCCACGTGGCTAACTTCGGCTGCTTCACAGCCTGGCAGTCTCAGGGTGGTCAGACTTACTACATGGTGACTAGCTCATAAAGGAAAGTTGAAGCTGCTGGCCCCCTTCCAGCACATTCTGTTAGTCAAAGCAAGTCAGCTCTTGAAGGGTGACGTGGTTTGTATGTGCTGGGAGGGAAGGAATATCAATGTTAGTCATCACAGCTCCCTCAGGAAGCAAAGGCCCAGGGATGAGGATGCGTAACATAGGTTTGGACCAGTAACCAGATGGCTGGACCGGGGATGCAAAGTGTGACCTTTCTACCCAGTGCACTTTGCTGCTCTCGAACGCTGTTCTTTTCTTCAGAGGCATCCCAAAGGGGGCCCGAATTATCCAAGAGGCAGCCAGGGCGGGAGCAGAAGGGGCTTCAGCTGATGCTCAAATATCTCCAAGTCTATTTTGTCTCCTCCCATTCATGCAGATGTTCTTCCCTGGCATTTAAAAGGGACTCTTGAAATTCTTTGCAAATGTTGGCTGTTTTTTTTGGACCAAAGGTCCATGGCTTTTGTCTAGGATGCAGAGAGGTGCCCAACTTCCAAGAGTGAAGAACCAGTCTCTCACCTTAAGCTCAGTAAAATGGGTGTGATGCCCCCTCCATCCCACCCGTTCATTCCTATACTCATTCATTCAACTGATGGAAACTGAGCCGGGTCCTAGTGCCGCGTGCCAGCCCTCACGACTGTTACAGTCTCGTAGGAAGACAGTGCACAGCCAAGCAAATAATGATCTGATTTCAGCCAGTGATCAGTGTGCAAGGAAAGACATAACAGAGTAAGTTCACGAGAATAGGAGACAGCAATATGTTTTAGGTGAATGGGCGGGAAGGGTTGCTCAGTGAGATGACGTCTTTGCAGAGCCCTGCAGAGATCCGTGGGAAGTGTTCCAGGCAGACAGAACAGCACGTTCAAAGGCCCTGAGGCAGTAATGAGTGTGCCCTGTTTGAAAAACTCAGAATGCTAGTTTTATCAAGTATATGAACAAGGGGGGTAAGCGTTAAGCATTAAGGTCAGAGAGGGGGTAGTAACCAGATCATGTAGGATTTTATAGTCTATGGTAAAAGATTTGAATTTTAGGTATGATGAGAAACTATCAGAGGATTTTGAGCCAGGCATTTTTTATTTTTCCCAGGTTTGCAATCCAGCTACCTCCATGTTTTCTCTGGGACTTTGGGCAAGTCACTTCTCTACCTAATTACCTCACTTTCTGCATCTACTAATTGGAAATAATAATGACACTTACCTCAAAAAGTTGGTTTAAAGAGGATTAATACTCATAAGGAATGGAGTATTAAATAGTGCCTGGCCCCTGGTAATCACTCAATCAGTATTACCTATTATCGTAACCCTCTATCCCCTATAATAGATGTTTACTCTGCTCCTGGCTGAACTTTTCTCCCTTCCTCTTCCTACAAACCCCCAGGCATCACGCCTCAGAGGAGACAGAGCGGCCTGTCCACAAAGCAGACATGGGATGAGAGTCCTGGGGGTCGGGCTCCTGGCTGCTCTGTGGAATGCTTCAGATACCCAGTGGGGGTTTTCTCTCTTTTCCTTTCTTCTTTTTTTTTTTTTTTTCTTTTCTAAGTTGGGGGACAGGTGGGAAGTGTAAAAAGCCTAGAAATCTCCCCTCCCTAGCATTCAGGGTTCATGTTCAAGTACTTCTGTTGATGAGAGGCTCAGCACTTAGGACTAAGTCAGGTTGGTAAGTCCTCTGTCCTTCGGTCCGACGTGGCCATTAGGGGTTGGGCCCTCTGCCCGCACACGCTCACTGCCATTGCAGGAGACGGTGCGGCCCGGGGCTTCTGGCCGGCCCCTCGGCCTCTCCCCTGGTCAGCATCTTGTGCGGCAGGAGCTGCTCCGTGGGGGGCAGCTCCAGGGTCTGCCCCCAGCGTGGGTGAAAGGGATCGTTTCCCGCCTGGGCCCCGAGGACTGTCCTGGCCTGTCACTGAACACTGTCAGCAAGCCCTTCGACAGCTGGAGCCCCCGGCTCCTGGTGTGACCTAGACTCTGAGTCCTGGCTGGACACCAGCGTCTCCGCAGTGCCTCTTGCACTGGAAGAGAGGGGACTTCCTGGGGTTGAGAAACCTGGGACTCCCTCTGGGTGGAGATGGCAGAGGAATATTTCTGTGCCTTAGGGAAGCTCTTAGCCTGTGTCACAGTTCCAAGAAGGGACATGCCTGCCTGGATACCGTGATGTTGTTTCAACAGACGCTAGTGACAGCAGCGTTACTTCCTTTTTCAAATCCCCCCATCTGCTTCTTCTGCTCATGTCTGAGGGATGTTTGTCCTAGTCCTTGAGTGATACTAAGCACAGTGTTTCACTTAAGAGTGTTAGAGATTGAGGAATCCCATCTTTGTCAAGTTGCTTAATGCCAGCTGTGCCCCAAGAATGAAGAAGTGCGGATTTTCCAAATATTTAACCATAAAACCTGGCCAGGGAAGAGTAGCCTGATGCCACAATGCTGGCGTGGGCCCTCAACTTGAAACTGGCTGAAACTGGGGCCAGTTTAGGTCCAAGATAGCACAATGGACCAAGTCAGGGCTTTATAGATACATAAAGGCTGAAGCAGACTGCATAAGCTCAGACCATCCTGACTCCAGCAATACGCACCCTTTCTCCCTGTGGGCATCTGGTGTTTGTAATGGCCTTTGGCGGGCGTGAGTAGCAGCTGCTTTTCTGCATCTTAACCTCGGATTTAGAACCGTGATGTTCTCAGGGCTGAGCTCTCCCGAAGCCGCATGCACAAATCCTCAGGGAGCTTTAGAAAAATAAGAACTCCCGGGCTCAGTCAGGGGATTCCTCCTCAGTCGGGGTGAGAGGAGACCCAGGAATTTGTAATCAAATTTGTAATTAAAACCCCCCCCCCCCCGCCCCAGCTCTGGTCCCAGAAGCAGAAGGAAGCCACTTCAAAGGCAGCAGGATATCACCACACAGGGTGAACTGGGCCCAGAAGAAGGGGAGAAACAGGGAGGAAAGGAGAGGAGAGAGCATGAAAGGGCCGACTTTGACACTGTGCAGGCAACAAAAGGGGACTCAGTGTGAGCCAGTCCGTGTGTGGACTGTTCTAGTTGTTGATGGGACAGGCTTTACGTCTTGGTTACTGCAGCTTTTAAGTAAATCTGAAAACCAGGGAGCATAAATCCTGTGCATTTCCATAGGGATTTTAGGATCAGCTTGTGAAATTTATTTATATATATATTTTATATATAATATATATAAATCCATCCATCCATCCCAAGTGATGTTGAGGCTCGGCTAGGTGAGACTCCCCCACCCTGGGATTCTGTGATTGCAAATCCCTTCCCATTCCAGCGCCCTCCCGCGCCAGTACGGCTGTGCCTGCCTGAGTTCTGTGGCTTGTGCTGGTCGGAAGTGCGGGCCGTTCTCGCTGTGCAGCCCGATTGCGGGGCTTCCGGCGTGGCCGGTCAGGACTCACTGCCTCGCCCTCTCGAGGAGGTGCCAGCGACTTCCAGTCGGTCCAGCCAGAGCCGCCACCCGCGTCTGGGTCACCGTGTGCTCCGAGTAGAACCACTGCCGAGGAGACCCGGTCAGGAGAAGGCGTCAGGGGTCCGCGGCGTCTCCCCGCCCAGCAGCCTCGCGCGGGCCTGTGGTGCCCCACGGCGCGGGGGTCTCCGCCGTCGGGGGAGCCTGAGCCGTCCTTCCCGCGGCCACGCAGGCGGTCAGCCGCGAAGGCTTCGCACGCCGGCCTGTGGGCGTTTGGAGGCCCGATGGCCACGTAACGTGCTGGCGGGGTTGCGGGCTTCGGTCGGCACGTCGGCCGCCCGGCGCAGTGGCTCAATGCCAGGGAAGCGCCCCCGCGCCCCCGCTCGCTGACCGGCCCCCCGCTCGGTCTGGTTGGCAGGAGGGGGGCGGGGCACCGGCCCGTTGAGCGGACCAGGCGGATGAGGCAGGAGCGGTCGGTGGCCTTCCCGCAGCCGGACCCTGGGCGCGCGCTCCGACCCCCGCGGCCCGCGGCCGTCCCCACGGCCTCTGCTTCCCTAACAGACACCACCTGACGGCCTCCCTGCATTGCCCGGCACCTTGCAGCCGGCCGCCCTTCGGGGTCCCCGGCGGCCGCCGAGCCGGGGCGCGGAGCGGCCGCAGGACACGCGTTCTTAGCACGTCAGCTCATGGATTACTGGGGATTTGCTTCCGCGGGTCTTTGCTTTAGTAAAGTGGGAACTGGTTTTTCATAAGAACTCTAGGGGAGGAGGATAGGCCTTTCGTAGCTGGGCACCGGGCCCGTGCGCCGAAGGCTGTGGTGCTGCCAGACGCCTGGGGCGGCCCGAGGCCACAAGGCAGGTCGGCCAGAGCCTGGGCTGGTTCCCGGGACCGCGCACATGGGGCCCAGCGGGCCCTTCCTATGCCTCTCTCGGGTTAGACGCCCGGGCAGCAGCACTGGGCTCTTCCGGACAACTCAGTTCAGATGGTCACTCTCTGAATTAGAAACACATGGTGAGTTCAGAAAGCTATCCAGGGCCAGGAGGGATCTTTCCAGAATGAGCAAAATGCTGTCCAGTCTTCTTTACAACTTTGTAATGTATATGCATTGGAAACACCACCTGCGACCCTGAGGCCCGGAGGCCGCCAGGAGCTGAGGGGCAGGGGGCTGGGGAAATGACTGGACCCAGGGCAGCTTTCTCCTTACTGTCCTGGCTGAGACACCTCAGAGCTGTCAGCTGCCCCCAGCAGGTTTGGGTGCCTTCCCCAAGGAGATTAGGGGAGGATATTTGTTCCAAGGGGTATATTTGTCCTTGAGGGAGTGATGGGTATAAAAGAGCTGTCACTGTCTCTGCATACCAGTATTGCCTTGATGACAGTGACCTTTGGGCGAAATTCAGGTGCCTAATGCAACAGCTGGCAGGAATTAGACTGTGGCCCATAGTACCTTCTAGACTTCATTCATTCACCAAACACTCAAATGTCTCAATGTCATGTGTCAGGCCGTGTGCCAAACCCTGAGGAGAAAAGATCATTCAAATGTGTCCTCAACTGCTCATCACCCAGCATGACAGGAACGATAGAGAAACATTGAAAGAGCCCTCGGAGGCTCGATGTGCTTCAAGGTTCAGAGGCCGGATTGTTCAAGCTCTGTTGGGCGGATCCACAATGGCTTGCCAGGGAGGTGGTGTCCGGACTTGAGGGACGCTGCTGGAAGAGGCTGTCTTAGGGAGTTTGAACACGAAAAGCCAGGGTGCAAAGGCAGGGAAGCTCAGAGGAGGGCTGGGCACCGGTGAGGACACTGAGGCTGCAGGACGAGCTGGAGCAGGTGGTGGGGCCTTGGGATGTCGGGGGAGATTCGGTTGGATTTTATGAGCGTTGGGAAACAGCTGCAGATTTTTGAGCAGAGAATCCTAGAATGCTTTCGAAAGAGCATTCTGAAAAAGGTGTGAAAGGAGCCAGAAGTATTTCAGGATTAGAATCAGCTGGATTTAGCAACAGATTTTGTGTGTGTGTGTGTGTGTGTGTGTGTGTGTGTGAGAGAGAGAGAGAGAGAGAGAGAGAGAGAGAGAGAGAGAATATATGACTGAGCACCTGGGTATGGGGACCGGGAGAACGGTGGTGGCTTTCCGAGAAGTAACAATGGTCTGGAGGGTGTGGTAGGAACAGGTAAGCAAACAAGGACCAGTTTGGGGAGCTTGTACTTTGTTGACTGCCATCCATTGAGGACTGAGGAAGTGTTTACTTTTAAATTTTGGACAAGAACCATACAGTTGGAGTAAAAGACAGACCCCGGGGGGTGGGCGGGGGGAGGGAAGGAAAGAGGCCTGAGGGAGTGACATGGATGGAGCAACTCCCAGAAGGGAAGGAAGGCCGGCTGGGAAGCGGGGCTCTGAACTGGGAGCACAGTGTGAGGAGGAGGAGGGAAGGGAGGACAGATGCAGAGCGCAGGCAGGCACGCTTGCATTAGAGGGCACGGGTAGAAACGGGCCCTCAGAGTGTGTTTTCTGCAATTATGTTTTATAAAAATAAACTAGGCACCCAGATGGCTCAGTCAGTTAAGCATCTGCCTTCAGCTCAGGTCATGACCCCGAGGGTCCTGGGATCGAGTCCCGCATCAGGCTCCCTGCTCAACGGGGAGTCTCCTTCTCCCTCTCCCTCTCCCCCTCCTCCCTGTTCCTTCTGTCAAATAAAATCTTTAAAAATAAACAAACTAGTACTGAGAGGCTTATAATGAAACCAGCCCCTGTCCCCACGTGTTCCTGGCACTTCTAGCTCGCCAGAGGCAGCCACGTGCAACCCTTTTGGCTATCTTCCCCTGATACTTACCTCTATATTTCTAAATTGGCTTATTAATTTTAGATATCTCTCTACATAGACATTATATATGTAGCATTTAGACATTATATATTATGTATTAGCTATAGGCATTAGTTTATATATTAGGTTCACTCATATCTCCCCTGCTTCCCCTTCTCCCCAACTCCCACTAGAATTTACCACAAATATCAGTAGTCAACATTTATGCTGTTATGAGCAAAATAGGTCAGTGTAGCTGCATATGATTGTTGCTTTTTGTTTTGCTTTTCTTTGAATTAGTAGCTGTGTTATATTATTTGCTAGTTTTTATGTATCTGTTTTGGATTCTTCTTACCCTAGGACATCCTCTCAACATAATTTTCTATTCCGTAAAAAGTGATCATTTGTTGATTCAATTTTTTTTTTTTTTTAATTCATGACCTCCCCTCTGGAGTTCTCTCTCTTCCTATCCATTCTGGACTGCTTATTCCCTGGACTTGTTAACGGGCTTTCAATTTGAAACTTCCTTCCCTACCATCCTAGAAATTTCTTGAACCTCTCCTGTCTTGGACTGTTTTCTTTCTTTTTTTTTCATGGTTTACTTGTTTCAGTGGAGCATGTTTTCCAAGCTTTTTAAGGAAAGAGGCCCAATAGTTTTTTTTTTTTAATATTGCAAGTCTGAAAATATTTATTCTTGAATCATAATTGATAGATATTTTGGTTGGGTATAGAATTCAAGGTTGGCAATTATTCCCTCAATATTTGAAGACATTGTTCTCTTGTCTTCTAGTTTCTGTTGTTGAGAAGCCTGATGATGCTCTTTGGATTCAGTCACTTTTTAATTTTTTCCCCATGAAAGCTTATAGGATCTTTCTTTTTCCTCCATATTCTGAATATGCCTTGGTTTAGGTGTTTTATTCAATAATTGTGCTGGAATCAAATTGTGTGTGTGTGTGTGTGTGCGCGCGCGTGCCATTGAATGATGTGAATTCTCTTCTCTGCATCTGTGTTAGCTCTGTATTATCCTTGGGACGACTGAGAAAGTGGTGAATCATTCTCTTGGGCTTAATTCTCTCATGGAGCACTGGTCAGGAAAGGCTGTTTGAGAAGGAACCTCCCTTTGGGACTGGAGGTGGGTGAGCTATGTGGCTCTTTGGTGGAAGGGGAGCACGTGTTTGATCGCCATAGTTTAAACCTTAGTTTTAAAACGAGACAGTGGGTCAAAATGCGGTCACTGATTCTGCCTGGACATCATTGTATAGCTTTGGAACCTGGGCAGGGGAGGCACCATCCAGACCGCGGAGGTGGGTGGGGTTTGAGGCTGGTATCTGCCAGTCCCAGTTATTTTTAGATGCCTCGTGGGCCCTCAGGAAGCCTTCCTGGAAGCCTGCCTGGTTCCAGGAACATATGCATAGGAGGAAGGGGCGGCAGCTTCCTGGTGTGTCACAGCGCCATCCCATGAGGGCATGGAAATGCGAATCACAAGCTTCCTCCCGTGGAAATCCCCTCAGTTGGTGATCTTAAGGCTGTGGCAAGACGTGTGGGGTGTTTCTGCTCCTTTGGGGCCTGTGCCTGCTACAGAGGGGCCTCAAGCTGGGGACCCCTGTTGTAGTATCTGCATTCTGCAGGGCCTTAGCTTGTGGAACCACCCACAGTGACCCCGAGACTTGCTGGTTTGAGAGAACATAAGGTGGTTGGGGGCAGCATGTCCCGTTCAGTAATTCGTGGTACACCTGTGGTGCCATCATGCGGTGAAGTTTTAGGGCTGGGGCCAAGAAGGTGCTGTTTTGGGGAGTGCAACCCTTATGTAGAAAGGCTGCAAATCCTCCCCCCAACCCCTGGCCACTGTGCAGGAGGTCCCCACTGACCTCAGCAGCTCCTGGGTGGCCTGAGGGCAGCTTGACCTGTGCCCCCCTCTTCTGAAGCTGTGAGATATTCTGTCCCCATGCTGTGGTGGCTGCTGTGGGCTCGCTGGGGCCAGTGCCCACAGCGCTGTTGATGCTGCAGGGACAGCCACCAAGCACATACCTGCACAGGGAGCGAGCCAGGGCTCATGGAGGGGCCTGTGGCTGAGCAGTCAAGTCTGAGGTTTTTAACCCTGCGTATTTCTCTCCACTTTCCAAACGCTCAGCGGAGGAGCCCTCAGAAGCGCCCCCGCCCCATGGAAAGGCCCCGCAGGTGCCTGGAAGGCCCTCCCACCCGCCTCTGGTGGAGGCCCCCACGGAGGCCTCTCATCCCGAGCGGACCCCTCTGCCGACGCCGAGTGCTCCCCCGCTTCCCGAGGACCCCGGAAAACGGCCACACACGGGCCAGCAGCCCGTCCTGCCCAAGAGACCTCCGCGGCCACTGCCGCCGCCAGCATGGCCGGGCTGGACAGGGCTGCCCTTCTTGCCCGGCTCCACGGGGGTCATTATGGAGACTGGAGAGGCCGGGCCTCCGGGGAGGATGGGCGTGTCGGGGAGGGGCCTGCCCCAAGGAGTGGACGGCCAGACCGGGCAGCGGCCCATCCCCAGCGCCGAAGGCTTCGCAGGAGCACCAGGTAAGGCCCCTGCGGCCGGCACATCGGGTGTCGTGCGACGACATGGAGGGGCAGCCTGAGCCTTAGGGGGTGCGCTGCAGGGTCTTTCCCCATGTAGCTTCCAAAAAAGAGCTCTTCAGAGGTGCTGAGGGCTGATTCACGCTAATCGAACCCCCAGAGGCTGGGGCACTCCCAGGGATAGTGCAGTAAACACCTCGTCCCACTTCCAGTAGGAGGTGTACGCGGAAGACCAGTGTGGACCGGGAGCCTGCGCAGCAGCAGCCGAGAAAGCCGCACCTCAGAGTTGGGGGGCGGGGGGCAGAAGGTTCTGGCTCAAATCTCAGCCATGTGGCCACAGGCTTTGGGGTGGCTTTGGAACCCCTGGAAGGCTCAGCTCCTTCACAGCAAAGTGGGGGGTAATAGGAGCTTAGGGGGCGGCTGTGGGGGTGACTGTTGGGGCAAGGCAGGAGGGAGAAGCGAGCGAGCACGTGTGGGACAGGTGCTGGGTCCGCTGTGGGTCGCTAGTGCCGTCTCACAGATGAGGGCACGGAGGCTCAGCGCTAGGACGGTCGGCAGAGCGACGGTGCTGCGAGGACAGTGCGCGCCCGAGCCGGCGGCCCCTGCAGGCGGAGTCCGGTGCACCCGTGTGCTTTGTTCTGCTCAGCCCCCCAAGCCGCGGCCATCACAGCTCTCCCAGAGTTTGTCTCCTCCTAGGGCCGCATGAGGGCTGTTTATACTGTCGGGGCCGTTTGTCCGTCCGCGCTTCTACCCCCCACGTCCACGCATTCCTGCAGCGAGCACTGCGTCCAACCCCCCCCTCCCCCTCCCCCAGCCAGCTAGCCCTCAGGGCTCTTCTCTGCTCGGGGATGAGTGGGCTAGTGAGGAAGCAGGCACAGCGGGGGCACAACTGTGCCTCTGTCTCTGGGAAGGCAGCTTGCAGGGTGGGGGTGGGGGGCTTGCGGCTTCTATGTCTGAAAAAATAGCATGAGGAGCAGGGAGAAGAAGAGGGGCTTCTGTTTGACATTTGACGCCATTTTGTTTTTCAGGATACCCCAGCCCCCCTCCGGTAGCCTCCCCAGGTACGTCTGGAGACCAGGGCCTCCTCTCTCCGGGCGTGGGCGGAAGCGGGGGTCCTCCAGCTGAGGGGGAGACTGCTGCTGGCCGGACTGAGCCCCCCCCCCCCCGAAGATTTACCTCTCAGAGAGGGGCAGAGTCAGGCCTGAGACCAGGCCTTCCCCTCATGGAGCAGCAGCCAGCTCCCGGGGCTTGCCCAGAGGCTCCCTGGCCGGCTCTCTGCCTGGTGGCCGCGCCCACCCCGAGCCCCCCAGCCCCACACACGCGCCATGTCACACCGCCTCCCGCGCGGGCACGCGGCCTCACACGTGCGCCCCAGCGCATGCGCGTCCCAGCGCTCAGCCGTCCTGCCCACCCCGGCCCCAGGAGGGCCGTGCGGCGCCCGCGGGAGGCCTTGGTCACCCACGGTGCTTTACCACCTTAAGGCAACAGCGTACGGTGAGGCGGCCTGTCCCGCCTGGCACACAAGCCTCCGTGCTCCAGGCCCTGACCTCTGACCCCTCACCCCTGTGAACGCTCCATGTCCTCTCACTCCAGGGGTTCCAGTGCCTTCCCTGGTGTCTTTCTCTGCGGGGCTCACCCAGAAGCCTTTCCCCAGCGATGGGGGCGTCGTCCTCTTTAACAAAGTGCTGGTGAATGACGGAGACGTGTACGACCCCAACACCGGTAAGCTCGGAGACGGCGTGCGTCCCCCAACGCCAGCGCCCCCCGGTCCGGGGAGATGCCCGAGCAGCTGCGGGCATGAGGGACAGCTGGCCCATGGTGCTCCCCCCCCCCCGGGCATTGTGGGGCTTTCAGCAGCAGCTTCCAGCTCACGGGCTGCAGGGGGGGGGTGTGCGGTGACATTTTCTCGTCACGAGATGAGCACACCCGCCCTCGGCACTTGCCCTGGGAATCGTCGTTGCACTCGTCTGTGGGGGTCCCCGAGCTCGGCCCGCCGCGCCGCGCCCAGGCCCGAGGCCGCCTCTCTCAGTATGTCTCGTCCTCAGACGGCCGATGGGAGACCAGCCCCCGCCGTCTCCCGCAGACGCTTGTAGCTCACGAACAGAGCCAAGAACGGGGACAGCGTTCCGTCCAGAAGGCGCCGGACCCCGCCTGGGGGCCTGGGCTCTGCCGGGGCTTCTGCGGATGGCGAGGACCGAGGGCACCTCCGGTTCCTCCGCACCTGCGCCCTGGCTTCTGGCCGTCTTTGTTCCCAGGGACTGGGGTCCGAGCCTTCCTGAAAGCCCGGTGATGGGCATCCTGTGTCCTATATGACGGGAAGGCGAGTCGGGGCACCCCCTCCCTGCCGAGCCCAGGGCGGCCTTTCCCAGTAGCCCACAGCCCCCCGCGAAGTGAGTCGCTGAGCCCCTCAAGCGCCAGCGTGCTGAGGTGCCCACACGGGTCCTCCCCGAGGAGCTACAGGGGTGTGATGGCAGGTGGGGGCTCAGGGAGGTTACGAGGCAGATGAAACGGGGTTCCTTCTGAGTTTTGAGCCCTCACCCTCATGCCTGCCCCGCATGGCCACCATCTAACAAACCCCACAGCGGTTCGTAAGTTTTCGTGAGCATGGAAACTACCTGCAGAACTTGGAAAAATGGAACTTGGTGTCCTCCAGGCCAGTTGAAGTCAAGCTCAGGACTCTGCTGCTGTTTTTGTTTTGAAGATTTACTTGAGAGAGCGAGCAAGCATGAGGGGAGGGGCAGAGGGAGAGGGAGAAGCAGGCTCCCCCAAGAGCAGGGGATCCCTGGGATCCCAGGACCCTGAGTTAGGGACCTGAGCCAAAGGCCGACGCTTAACCAACTGAGCCACCCAGACACCCTGGGACTCTGCATTTTTGACCTGCTCCTGAGGCGCAGAGGCAGGTCGGGTACGAGAAGTGGCTTTGCTTTCAGAGACCTTTACTTTCCACTCAAGTACAGCCTCCTCCTGGGGCCCTCAGTCCATGCTGCCTTAGTGATGGGGACAGCTTTTCCACCGACAGGTCAGGTGGCCTTTGCGAGCAGGGATGGTGGCTGTCATTTCTGGCCTATGCCGGGACACCCAGCCCAGAACTGTATTCTCTCATTGAGCAGATCCTCGGTAAAGGAAATCCTGGGGGACCCTCTGTGTGGACTCCGCACAGGCAGTCTCTAAGCGGGGGGAAGAGGCCATGGGTCCAGGTGCCCCCAGGAAGACCATGGAGCTTCAGATTACTCACCATTACACGCTGGGGAAGAGGGCAGGATGGCCTGGCATTTTCTATTTTTCAGGGCAGATGAAGACCCAGCCCCTGAGATTCCTTTCAGGTCCTGAGCCCTCCATTCTGTCACTCTTGGCCTGTGGTCAGGGTCCACGTCTAGCCCCCTCCCCACACCCATGGAAAGCGGCTGCTCCTGCGTTTGGTGTGGGCTCCGACTCTTCTGGCTTTGGGGCCAGTTGCCGCTTTGCGAATGGTACATCTACAAATCCATCTCCTCTTCCCCGTGCCCTCTCCTTACCTCCGAGCACCGCTTCCCCTGCTTCCCCAGGCCCAGAACCTGGGAGGCATTGGCTCGATGGATGCCACCTGTATACTGGTGCAAGCCAAGGAGCCTGGCTCTTCCACATGAGGGCTGGCTGTGGTCTCTCCCACAAGCTTTGTGGGTTCTTTTTGTTCCATCTCCTCCGGGAGCAACTCAAACATTTCATAGATTTTGTGCCTAGACACAAGTTGTGAGGCTTATTCTAAGTGGGTCTTGGGGTGCTTTCCATGCTGGAGAAAACTCCCAAATGGCAACCAGAATCTGGGCAGCTGCTGCCGCCCACTAAACCTTAGGGAAGGTGGGAGCAGGCGCCAGGCTGGGCCTCGGCCTTGCGTCTTCACGCCTGTGCTGCACGCACAGCACGGCAAAGGCTGGTATACCCTGCTGCTGGGAACGTTAGAGGCACAGAGCTCTCTTCCAACAAGGCTGGATAGTTCGCCCCATGCACACGGCACGACTGAAAGGGGCAAGTTCCTCCGGGGGCTGCTCTGGGTGGAGGTGAGTTACAGTCATCGTACCACATGCTGGGGCTTTTGCACTATTTGTCTTCTTCAGAAGACAGAGGGTCTCACCGTGAGGACTGGGTTTGTCGCAGACAGCAGTGCCGGCTAAGGGGGTGTGCCGCTGGGTGGGTGTAGGGCAGGTACAAGTATAGAAAGGGGCTACCTCCCCTCTGCGGGTCGGGTGACCAACTCTCCCAGTTCGTCTCCGGGACAAACAAGATGGTTAGTCTCACAAACCTGTCCCGAAGGTGCTGTGATGGTGTTCCATGACACGAGTGTCTGCCTTCCCCCTCCCAGGCATCTTCACGGCTCCGTATGATGGGCGCTACCTGATCACAGCCACCCTCACTCCTGAGAGGGACGCGTACGTGGAAGCTGTCCTGTCGGTCTCCAATGCCAGCGTGGCCCAGCTGCATACGGCCGGCTACAAGAGAGAGTTCCTGGAATACCACCGGCCCCAAGGGGCTCTGCACACTTGTGGGGGTCCAGGGGCGTTCCACCTCATCGTGCACTTGAAGGCAGGAGATGGTGTCAACATCGTGGTGACCGGGGGCCGGTTGGCCCACACGGATTTTGACGAAATGTACTCCACGTTTAGTGGGGTTTTCTTATATCCTTTCCTTTCTCACCTCTAGGGTGCTGGGGAGAGACAGTCATAAGACCCGGGAAGTATTCATCTATGCAGTTTCTGATGTATGTAACTGGAGCACTGGTCTAGTTTCCTGCAGACATCCCAACACCTCCCCCGAGATCTAGGCCTGATGAGGCTGCTGAGGCCGCACACCTGAGGGTTCCCCGGCCTTCTGTCATTCCGCCTGGCTACCTGAGGAGCGGGGTCCTTCCTCCCCCGTGGCCCCCAGCTCTGGTGCCGCATCGGCAGGAGCTCTGCTCTCGGGGCTGATTGGGTGCCAACTGCAGAGCGCGACCGGCCACCCAGTCCGGCCCTGGGACCGCGTCCTGCTGACGGAGGAGGGAGAGCTGCTGGGCTACAGGGTGGAGGGGAAGCGGACTGGCTAGGCGGACCCGGTGGCCACAGTCTTTATTCACTGCGCCTGCAGGAGAGAAGTTTAAACACTGAAGTGAAGTGGCACGTGCCACCACAGGACCTGGGGGCCGCGGTGCGGGCTGGCCCGGGCTGGCTTCGCCTGGCACTCTGGGCCCTGGCCCAGGTGGGCACAGGAGACTGTGCAACCTGGGGGGGGCTCCTTGAATGACATGTACATGTGAAGTGCAAAGACAGGGAGTGTCAATAAAGATGTAAAACCACTTCACGTTACTGAAGTCTGGTGCCTTATGGATTGAGAGGTGTTGCTAAAAAGCAAACTGCACAAAGGTAATGGACTTTTTTTTTAAATGGCTGTAGAAAGTAAGCTCGAATAAATCAATCTCAACGATGTGTAACCGTTAACCCTCCCTATGCAAGCTATATATACACTTGGGGTTTTTTTTTTTGCTTGTAAAAAACCAGATGTGCTTGGAGGTCAAGCCGCCCCCCCCCCCCCACCGTGATCCCCGCAGCTAAAGAGGGGCTCCTCCAGGGAATGCTTAAAATTCACATCTAATCAGCAGCTGCCTGAGCTAATGAGATTGCTCGCTGCACAGCTCACAGCAGATGCAGCTTTAAGGACTTTTGGGTTCCCAGGCAACAACAGGCCCAACATAAAACTGATCACACACTGAAACCTGAGATCATCGGAGAAAAGCAGGAATCTTCCCATGGAGAGCACATTCTGTTCCAGGGAAGCCCAGGCACGTTGCTCCTTTATCAGCAGCCACAGAAACCTCCAGGACACAAAGAAACCTCCTGGACACAAAGAAACCTCTAGGACACACCCTTAGCTTCAGGGGGACCCTCCTCATCGGGTTGGTAAAATCTGTTGGCCAATCAAGTGCCCATGGGGAGGCAAGTCCCTTAGAGCCCCAGGGAAAGATGCAGATCAGAGAAGTTTCCTGGGCCTGAAATCAAGCCACTGGTACTCTTATGCTATAAAAAATGCCATCAGTTTCCAGGACTGCTTGTAAATGAGATAACAGAGCCGCCGCCGGACCCTTCAGACAGGAGCCTTCTTCCTCATTCCCCTGCCCCTTGTGGGGAGAAGTGACCAAGAACTGCAAGTTTGTGGTTTCAGGACTTTAAAATCTGGATTTCTCTGTCCAGGAGTTGGTGGTGGTGGTGGGGGGCATTCTCTTACCCTGTTTCTACAGCTGGGGAATTGGCTAAATTTGGCTGTCAGTCTCACTGTCCTAGGAATGACTCATGGAAAAAACCCAAGTGCAGTGGAGCATTTTCAGGAAAACCCCGTTGGCACACATACCTACTATCACCCTCTCTCCCTCACACCCCCTGTAAAGACCTTAGCACCAAAGGGGATAAATGCTCAACAGCCGGAAAGGCAGGGCCCAGACAGAAGGGAGACAGTGACTGTTCTTTCTACTCCATGGATGGTTCTCTAGAGCACCAAGTAAAGCCTGGTCCTTCTCTCTCAATGCACCCTTGTTTAGTGAAAAAGGTCAATTTCAGCTCTGTGTATCCAAGATCGGCAAGGTAAACTAAGTCTAATTACAGGAGCTCCTGAGTTTACTTCAAGATAAAATAGAATGAAAGCTAGATCAGGGTTCCTTCAGAAGATGGAGTTTTTCAAAAGGGAAAGGCCATCCTTCTGTACGGAGACAAACGCAAGGCAAGCTGAACTCAGGCCTCCAGGATCTCTGGGGCAGCCCCTTCTAGGGCTGAACAGGCCTTAAGCTATGTGCCTGGCAAGTCAGGCGGAAGGACCATGCCCACCATTTAATTAGGTTCCAGGACACGATTTCTCAAAGACACTGCTGCTGAGAAAAATGTCAGGGTACTTATGCACAGACAGGACTGGGACAGTTTTTCTCCCCCACATGTAACATTAGCAAACGGCCTCATTTACTAATGATGAACAACAAAACAATACCAGCACTAAAGAATGCAAATAAATGCATTCCGCATTTGCAATTATTTCCATGGTAGCGCATTAATCAAGCTTTCTTGGCCCTATCCTCTTTCCTGTGGTTTCTCACAACTGGTTTGAAAGGAGTGTTCATGATCAGAGGGACAGACCCAATCCACACATGCAGATCTGCAACATGCCTCCACATACATCCGCACCGACTTTCTGAACACGTTTCCTTCTTCCCCTACGCTGTCCTATCAAGGGCAGGAAAAAGGCAGGCTCCACTCTTCTGAGCTGCAGGGGTAAGCCCTTGCTGCTCCACGGCCAAGCACTGGAAGCCGGCTCCTTTAGTCAACTTCCCTCTGAGTGCATCCTTTCTATTCCCTATGTACCCCCCAAAGACCCCTGGTCCCCTCACCCTGTGCTCATGTCAAGGCGAAGCAGCAGGACATGACAAGCTTTCCCGTACTTGAAGGTAGGTAGGCTCTCAAGGAGGGCTCTGGGATTCAAGTCCAGCACGTGCTGCATCTGGTAGAGGCTGGAATCTGAGGGGATAAGATACTCATTTACATAGTTTGCGGGGTGTGGTTTTTGACTCAAGATCACTCTGACTCTCCTAGGCTGATGAAAACATCAGAATGCTGAGCGGTACTCACCTGGAGGGAGTTAGGTTTAATGAAAGGTGGGGTGGCAAAGGCTCTGAGCAGGCCTCTCGAGGGACCCCTGACGGGCTGAGGGCTCGGGGCGGGCGGTCCCAGCCTAGAGGATGCCAGCGAGAACACACCACGAACTACATACGTATGAATGAATCATTCTCTGGCAGAAACCCACAAAGCAAGAGGTTGGTTCCTGTGGGTGTAGCCTCACTTTTGGAGTCAGGTTTTATAAAAATAAGCACCAAAAAGAAGTCCTTTCCGTAGATGAATTTAAGTGTCAGCAAAGATCAAAATGCTAATTTATGGAAATTATCATTTTCTGGCAAGAATACAGAGAATATGGTTTAAATGTCCTCTGAAGGAAGGAGTCAAATGCGTTCAGTTTACGTTTGTTTATTGTTGTAACATCTTGTTTTGAACATCAAACACTGCACCAAAATAGGAGCCATTTTTCTCAGGATAACTGTCTTTGCCATGACTGAGCGGACTGTACTGATGTTTACAATTAATTTCTGACAACTTAAAACTTATTAGTGGCATTGCTAATAACCAAATACTTCATCACAGACTAAATGTAATTATTAAATTAAAACAATGAAGCTCCCCCCCTTCTTACCTTCAAAACAAACCAAAAAAGTAGTTTTCACCTGGAAAGAGCACTTTAACAAAAACTCAATTTTTAACCGGTTTCATTAAACACAGCATGTTCTAAAACAGGAAAACAAGGCTTCCCAGAGTCAACAGGATACATAAAAAGATGCTAGAATTCCCTGGAAGAGTTTGTTTTCGAGCATTTACTTTCTACCTGTCCTTAAAGGTCTTGCCTGCACCTGCAAGAACGCAGTCCCGAAGGGCCACGTGCCCGCTCCAGGGCACAGGCACTTTCCGGTCAGTTAGCTAGCTGTCGTTCCTCAGCTGTTCTCCCTGTGACCGTTAGCAGCTTTCGTTTTAGGACATCGCACTAGTAAGTTTTTTCTTTTTCCAGTTGAAAACTATGCAGATGGTTTTAAGCACAGCAAACACAGTCCTCACACACAGGGGCTAAGTGTGCATGCTCCGGGCCCACACGGGCCCTTCCGCCCGCCTGCCAGAGACGCAGATGTCAACACCACAGCCAGACAAGGTTCAGCACGTGGGCAGCAAGGCAAATACTCACGTCAGGTTGAATCAGAGAGAGGGAAAGGGGCCAAGGCCATTTCACCAGTGGAACAACCAAGAGAATGACTTCAAAAAGCCCAATCTGCTTGCAATCACCCCGTGATCCCGCCCATCACGGAAAGCAGCACGGGGCTAACGCTTCCTTGTGAACTCACCATTGGAAGGGTCTGTGTACAAACACACTCGAGGGTAACTCTCTTTCACAGAAAGAACAAATGTCATTTGTACTAAATGGCAATGGGTTTCAGCACAAACTTAATACTTTCTTAACACTATAGTGATAGTAATCATCTACTTTCAGCAAGAGGGACTCCTTTAAATAAGGAAAAAGATTCACGTTATTTAGCGAATGTACCCACTGGATCAATCTGCAGCAACAAAAAACGACAGTCTAGTGCTTACGGACACGGGGACAGAGAGGCCAGCCGCCCTCTGCACAGGGCTGGGAGACCCAGGCTCCTGGGTCCGACCTCCACAAAGGCCCGTGTGTCCACAGAGAAGAGCTTATCAAGGAAAAGGAAATGTCTAATCAAAAAACTCTTTAAAGACCACCTAGAGAGGACTACAGAAGGTCGAGAAGATTTCCTGTACCGCACGTGTGCAGAGAAGCCCTAGTAAGCTCAGGTTCAGTGCAGAAAGCTCATGTTCTTACTGTAAAACAAATGTGGAAAGGACACTGACGGTGTCTCAGAGGCCACCAGCTGCCCCGCTGCTCTGCCAGGATTTTAAGTCACTAACTGGGCAAAATTTCCTAAAAACATAACCTAGTTTGCCTAACCTACTGTACGTAAATAAACTCTTTAGACGATTAGTCCCTGCACTACTGAAGGGGGAGGTTTGCACTGGAAGAAGCACGTGTCAGTCATCCTCTGGGAGCACGGGCCTCCGAGTCCTGCCACCGAGAGCTGCCTTCGGGGGCTTTACCACGGTCTGCGCATCCACAGCACAAAGAGAAATGGCCGAACTAAAGGGACTTCCAACTCCCCAATCTAGAAAAACCACCCCCCCATTTCTCCATCTTAGCTCAGTATTACTTGGGTGGCGCAAACTAAAAAGAGAAGAGCGAGGAGAGCACCGCAGCCAAGTCCCAGGCAAGCGGAGGTGGGCACGGAAACCTCCCACAGCGGGCGTCTGCATCTGCAGCTCCTGGTCTCTGCTCCGGGACCTGGCTGACGGCTTCCCTCCCAGCCGAGGCCTTTGTGCACGTGGAAGCCTCCTCTCCGACAGTCCTCTGGATTCTAACACTGGGGTGACCGTCAACACCCAGGCTCTCAGCTCTGGAGGGGCTTATGGGGCAGACCCTCTCCTGGGGCTGTCTGCTCGGACCACCCTGACTCACTACAACCAGGCTGGGAGACTGAGCTACAGGCAGAGGGACAGAGAAAAGGACTCTTCCAGGACCCGACACAAGTGCATATCTGCATTTCTAAGGCCTCCCTGAAAACAGAGCTGTTGCTTGCTGTCCAATCCACTTCTGTTCGTAAGTACTCTTCTTACAGGCACCAAGCACATCCAGCAAGACCTGTCTGTCCTGACCAGGTCCAAGACAACACTGACGGGGCTAGTCACAGTTGAGAAGGTGATATCTAGGGAGCTTTTCTTCCCCAGAAGCCCACGTCTGTGGAGCTGGGGTCAGTGGTCCAGGCTCCTGCCTGGAGCAGCCCACCAAGCAGATGTCCTGTTTCAGGTGGCAGGGAAGGAAGAGCCCACGGAAGAAACGTGCACAGATGGTTTGAACCCACGCTGCTAACCGGACCTGTAGCAGCTCACTGGACCCTGATCCCCTAAAAAAGCCCTGGTTTTAGAGAGAAACACTCTCAACTGCCCAGTGGAAATTATAACACTTTACTTTATACATGTTTTGGTCCCCTCTTATGTAGCGTCTCGTCTTGCTTTTAAATTATTCAATTAAAGGAGCACCAGCACACACTTGACACAGCGCGTGAATGAGGACGACCAGTGATACGAGCCCAGGCCTCCAAACCACAGTTCGGAGCTCCCTGCCTGCCGGCCTGCCCAGGGCTCTGAGCAGCAACCCTGCCAGGCCTGGGAAGGGGAAGGAGGACAACGGTTCCAGCTCCAGGAGCTCTCCCGGTGCCTGCTGGTGCCCAGCTGTCAACACGGGTCTCGTCCTGCACCTGTGGCTTGGAGGGTAGCCCAGTGTCCTCTGTCCAGCAGAAGTGCGGGTCACCTTCCCTTGCTGTGAGGCGAGTGACTGAGGATCTCCCCGGGAGGTGCCGCTTCACGCCAGGTCATCCAGGTCCACTTTGGGGATCGGGTCTCGCCAGTAGCAGAAGGAGCTGAACTCAGGGCAGGGAAAGGCGGAATTCTGTTCCTTGTTGAGAAGCGGGAACACATGCTCCACGAGCTCACTCAGTCTGTGATACCTAGGAGAAGGAGGTGGGGAAGAAAAGCACAAACTGTCACTCTGAAGTGACATCAGAGCCCAGGACTGTATGCTGTGAAGCTGGTTACTGAGAGGCCTCAGAGCAAGGCGTCCATCCCGTCCCGGGGCACAGCCCTCCTCTTCAGAGTCTAGGATCGTCAGCGATCCTATACAGATGCTATTACAGAGAAGTAAACAGCCAGGCAAAGAGGAAAGCCTCCAAAAGGCAGATACAGTCCTGCTATTTCAAGTGGGGCCTGCTCCTCAGACTCTGTCCCCAGCATCACCCCTGGCTGCGGGCGGTGGGCTGAGACAGGAACACACTTACGAGGACTTGTTTCCTTTGGTCCTTTCTTGTATTAATTCACCCTTGGGGTTCACGGTGAAGATTCTGCAGTCTGGAACTCCTACTTGTGTGTAAGCATAGACATCCTGGACAAGAAAACATTAAATAGGGTGATTACAAGAGAAGAAATTGAGAGATGCTTCTCTGGCTCCTCACGAGCCAGAAGAATGGCACAAGCAGGCGACGGTGGACGGCAACACGTGGAACTGGTGCAGTGTGCTCTGCCCCGAAGCTGAGCTCCAGACAAGCCCGAACCGAGTGGGGAGCCAAACCCAAGGGCGCTAGAGAGTCAGGACACGGGGCGCCAAGCAGAGCCAGGGGCCCGGGAGCAGTCGGGGCCACGCTGCCTGCCAGAGGCCGGAGAGCAACACCCTATGCAGCCTGGAACCAGAGGCCCCATCTTGCGGAGAGGCTGGGAAGCATTAGGGAAGGCTGAGCGCTCTCTGGGGTGGATCCGAGGGCACGGCTTAGAACCACTTAGAACATGAGTCATAACTACCCGAGGAGATGGAAGCAAAGCCACAGAAACAAAGACGAAGTGCCCTTTCTCATACACCAAAACCCTAGGGCAGATGTCCACCTACAGGACCTCCCCAACTGCAGAAATTTGGAGCAGAGAAAATGAAAACCCACTGAGCAGAACATTTATTTTGCTTATACAACTGGTTTGAGAATCATGATGTGGCTGTACCCTAAAAAATATACTCCTCTGAACTTTACCCACATCAGAAATGTGTAGCCCAGAAGAGACACTTACATTTGGACGGTTTCCAAAGGCAGCATAGAAGGGCTGCTTAGATGGGGCAAACAGATTCTTGATATCATTTAGACATTCAATTTTAAACTTCTCTGGCTTCTTTTCTATCACTTCCCTAGGCCAAAACAAAAAAACAAAGTCAATGACCAAATTCGAAATGGTAGTTTTCCCTGGTGTGTGGTCCTGAAAGACTTCAGTGCTTACAATCATTTCTGAAAGCCTTTTAACTGGTATCTCTCTCTCTTCTGTGCCAGTCAAGAAAGACTAAGATTCTGAGTGAGGCAGTTTAGGGAAGGAGAAAACCTGACAGCTTGACTTTTTTGGACGGTGTCGGACATAAACTGGGTGAGCTCAGAGTTAAAGGCTCTGGGGGAGCCCAAGAACCAAGAGATGCAGAAGCTCGGAATCAGATACAAACCCTTACAATGAGTCTGACTTCCCCCTCCCCACCATTCATGTGCGTGGGCACGCATGTGCGTGCACACAGGAGAGGTACCTGTGGAAGGCAGAGAACAAGCTGCTGGGGGACAACATCAGAGGGCCCCGAGGCAAGATTGTGCCCTTGTCATTGACCCAGTGCAGGTAGCCACGGGTCATGTCAGCCATGCCGATGGCACGAGCAGAGCAGTACAGAAACTTGTAGCCGTTCCTGAAAGAGAGCATGTCCTGTTTAGAAGCATTCTTTGGTCAAAGTTGTTTTTTTTTTTTTAAACACTACTCTTTTTTTGACATTTCATTTTTTAAAGATTTTTAATCAATTTGGGAGGGAGGGAGAGGGAGGGAAGAAGTGAGCATGCACGTGCACACGAGCAGGCGGAGAGAGGGAGAAGCAGACGCCCCGCTGAGCAGGGAGCCTGACACAGGGCTCCATCCCAGGACCCTGGGATCGTGACCTGAGCCGAAGGTGGATGCTTCACCGACTGCGCCACCCAGGCGCCCCAAAGCAGCACTATTCTTTTAGAAGATTCAAATACAGTTCCTTTCATTTACTGCGAAAATCAAATTCTTGAATTTAATAAGGAAAGCAGTTACGATTATAAGGATCCCAAATTTTCCATGGAAAACACCATGGGGAAAAAAACGGAGGTATATGCAACCAGGCATTTGTTAAATTTTTAAGTACTGATATATCTTCAGCATCTAGTCCATGAAAGTCAGATTACAGAACAAAAATCTTGGACTATCTTTAAATTATCTGCCATAAAGGAAAGATGCAAAGGAACTAATTTATAAAGACAATTTGTAGAATGCAAATCATTCTGTAAGACAAGGAGCAAAACCACACCTGGGTAAAAGGCATACAATTTTCCTATTATGCCATTCTCAACTAATGCTTAAGACACTGAGTTTCAATCAATTTAACTTATATGCATTATGGTCCACAAAGGCCACAGCACTGTTTTCTCTGTTGCCCCAACAGGACCACATGGGTGTTTCCCCCATGCATGCATTACCTACTCAGTGAAATCAGATTTTAAAAAAACCCAAAAAACAAAAAAACCCAATAAATCAAAAATGGAAATTGGCTCTCCTGTTAAATTAAAGCAAAACCCCCTTCTCCCCCCCAGGACAGCTAGAACTAGAGACACGGGCAGCGCCTACAGCTCTCAGCACCGGGCAGCAGCGAAGAGACGCCGAGACACATAACACAACACCCAGCACACAGCTCATGTTCCACAAAAGGTGCCTGAAGCTTTTCTTCGTGTGAGGCTACGCAAGCACATAGACGCGTGGGACGGGACACCTACTCGTTGATGGAGTGGTAGAGCTTTGCTATACCCTGATGAGTCCAGTCTTTACCCAGCTGTGGAAGAATCTGCCCCAAAGCATCAGACCTGAGAGGGCAGAAATAGGAAAAAGTATCGGGAACAAAGCACGTAAAGCCAAGTGTTTCCCCATTTAAATACCAGCTGCTAAAAACCATAGGGTAGAGGCAGGGTCGGGGGACAATCTAATCTACAAGGGCAACTTTCTCATGGCTTGTGCGACAGTGAGGCAATCCCCTGCACACCCACCCACCAAGGAACTTCTAAAAGTAGAAGCCAGATGTTCATTTTCAGAGATAAGTTACAACCACACATCTTTTTCCCCCCCTCCCTAATCACAACACCTGCTTACTTTTAAAAATTTTAAGGCCAGAACTTGGAGACCAAATAACTACTCTTTCGAAACAATATCTTCAATGTTTATTTGTAGGATTCCACCCATCTTCTCCATCCACAGAATGACCCTGCGTGTGACCACGTGTGACCTTGGCATGCAAGTCTTAGTGCAGAGAGTTTTAAAAACTTCCTGATGGTGGCCAAGGAGGCAACCCTTGATCCCACCCCCCACTGCAAGGGGGCCTGCGCCTTGCCCGCTGCCATCCACCATGGGCTCGTGCTTACTTTGTTATCGTTCCATCAATATCAGAAATGATGACCTTGTCATTCCAGTTCCACAGGTAAATGGTTCCTGCACAGCGGCAGGTACCTTGATACTGGGTTGTAATACTAAACACAACATCATTTGGGCCATCTTGGAGCTTCAGTTTTGCCTTTTATGAAAAATAAAAGAATAAAGAAAATCATAGAGGGATAATTTTGAAAATTAATGGTATATCACTTTGATGGAATTACATGCAACAATTAAAAGTCAGTTTCCAATAATATGTAGCCATTGAGAGATTGCTAAGATATAATGTTAAGTGAAAAAGGATCCTAATCTCTAAAATACCTAAGTGTGTGCGTGTGTGTGCGTTTGTGTAGGGAGATGTACAAGAAACAGAAATAAGAGTACTGTGATAAAAGGGAAAAAATCAGCTGAAAAGTTTACAACAGAGTCTGAATATTTACAAAAATCACCACCAGTGTTTCAGGGCCTCAGCTCAAGGCAGGATGGTTTCTGTTGCGCTGGCATGCACCCAGCCCAGCGCTGCACGCAAAGCTTACTCACAAGAAGCTGAGGGAGCCACCGCCTGAACCATGTTCTGGAAGTCTAAGAGATTTTTCTGATTCCCCCATACCTGACTTGCCTAGGGCACAGCAAGACCGTTTCAAACTGAACACAGGGGAAAAGGAGTGGGAAACAAACAGGAAAGAGGAAACTGCATCTAAATAAGAAAATGTTTCTCTGTTGTGGCTCCTAAAAGACAGCTATGGCCCAGTGATGGGCTGGCTGGGAAAGATTCATCTGGAAACAGGTTAAAAATACAGATCCCTTGGCTCATTCTCAGAAACTGAAGTGGGAGGTCTGGGGTGGTGGAAGAAACCACATCCCAAGTTCCCTAGGTGGTCCCCAGGGGAGGGAGACGCTGTCCTACTGTGTGTGTGTTTATATGACCACACACCGTCCTGTGTGTAGGGCTTAGGATAGCGTGGACAGAAGCGTAAGCATGGCTGATTAAACAGTTAATAAAATGAGCTGACTGGATCCACACAGATCACATAGGACTCACAATCTGGTCCGAAGAGAGTCGAAGAGACTTCTTATATGAGGTTGTGCTGCCATGGCTTGGGGGCTCTGTGGGAACAGGGTCCACTTTGATGGACTCTTCGAGCTCCTGTGACCCCTCATCACTCGATGAGTCATCCTCAGCCGGCCTATTCAACAGCAATCCAGTTACTCAAGAGGCAGCAGCAGCAGGACATTTTACTGAGAAGAGCTCTTCCATTTAGGATCATGAAGAGATCCTAAATCCAGTCTAGGGATGGGAAGAGTTGTTCCCTCTGTTTCCTGAGTATTCCTATCATGAGGTGAGAAGGCCAACCTCCCCCTCGGTCTCATGACTAGCCAGCAGTTACAGTCTGGTCATGACTGATTATTTTCTGCTATGACTGAATGCTACCAGGTCGACTGACTCTTTCTGAAAAGATATGGATGCTTCAAAAGATGCAAACTGCAGAAAACAGAATTGCTTGCACAGATTTTAAAAACTAATAAAGAAGATTTGATATAACCCCTTTAAGAAAAGAGGGCAAAGAGCAAGAAAATGAATGCTCAGGCTGAGACCAACTACTGAATTAAAGATCTGGAGCAGGAGAAGGAAAGAATCTGGTTGGGGCAAGAACAGCAGGAATGAGAAGAGGGTGCATGGTGGCATCTCCTTTCAGGGGCAGTCAAACCAAATATCGAGAGGGGTGCTGCTTCTGCTAAGAAATGAAATGGACCCACACCAATTTTGGAATTTTTTTCAAAATTTAATTTAATTTTCAGTGATCTCTATACCCAACAGTGGGGGTGGGAGGGCTGGAACTCATGACCCTGAGATCAAGAGTTGCACGTTCTACTAACCGAGCCAGCCAGGTGGTAGGGACCAGGGACAGCACACCTTAAGGCTCCTCAAGATCCCCTTCCCAGAGGCCTCCATTTCACAGGCATCTCATTCCATGGCTCCAGGATGGGAGCAAGACATTTAAAAAGCAGTGACGGATATATTTACTCCTCTGAGCTGATTATCTTTTTTAGAAAAGCAGAAGTTACCATCTGCTAACTGAATAGCACCAACAGGCCATTTACTGTCACGACTGTCCACAAGAGAAAGACATTTCTGACTAAAAATTAAACAAAACTGTCAAAATCAATTTGAATACAATGGCTAAATAGCCCAAGTGCTCTGAGCCCAGAGGAAGGACAGGGCGCCCCACCTGCCACTGGCTGGCTCCTTTGCGCTCGATGCCAGGTCACTGGTTGGTGGCACGTCGGATTTCCCCTCCTTGGCCTCTGGCAGCTAAAACAAGATAATAATGGCAATGTGCAATTTTTCCCTCCCAGCAACTGACAGGTAAAAATTTATCACCAGCCATCTCCAGAAATGAGCAAAATGTTTTTCTGAATCTACAACTTAAAAGTGCTTAAGAAACAGACTTTCTCTAGCCAAAGGATAGAAATCTGAGACAGAAGTCATATTCTGCTATGCAAAAAGCTGTCACTACAAAGCCACAAGTAAAAACTTTAAAAGGGCATTATTTCAAGCCACAGAATACAATACACCTGTCCCACACTCATTAGGTCTGCTCTAGGGACGCCAGGACTCCAGAAGAGAAGTTACTGAAGTTACGGATGCCACTGCCACCTCTGTCTCCTCCCCACACTCTTACTTCCATCTGGAAGGTAACGTAGTGAACAAAGCGGAAAGAGCACAGGCTTTGGAGTTGGACTCATGACCAAACCCTCACTCCATTCCTCCCCAATTCTGTGTGGTCAAGCTACTTCACCTCTTTGCGGCCCAGTTTCTTTACCTGTAAAGTGGGAGCTCAAACATCTGTACCATCGGGCTGCAGTGAAGGTGAAAGGTAAAATAAAGCATCTAGCACAGTACTTCACATCTACGTGTTCAACAGTGGGGACTTTATTATTGTTAAGACAGTATCATATAGCCCGAATTGACTTTCTTATGCTTGGCAAAGTGGTTTTCTGAATAAATCAAAGATTCACTTCTTTTCAGTCCATGGGAAAAAATTACCTCCTCCAGGTCAGTTACCTGTTTGGTCATGCTTTCTCTCTTACGCCAAAACCACCAGCGACCAGACTTCTTTGGCATCTTATCTTTGACCCAGGACTCGACTGTGGCCTGGAAACAATCAACGTGGGTCAGTCTAGCCATCTGCCTATCACAAAGACCCACTACTTTCTAACGTCAGCCTGTGGGACGGTGCCTTACTACGGAATGTGAGCAACACTCTCACGCCTCCCCCAGTCCTCTAGTCTGTAACACCTCTGAAAGGCAGGCAGTCCTCTTTTGTGGTGGCGCAGCTTTGTGGCGGTTCTGTGGTAGAAGACTGGGTGGTCTGGCTATGGGGGGGCGGGGCTGCCAGGTGGGCTGCTCTCATCTCTCTACTCTCGGAAAACATGTTCTTACGAGTTATAAGGACCAAGTAGGCTGATAGATTTAGAACCTTCAGGTTCTACAGAGTAGGCTCATTAGCCACAATCTGACCCAATCACACTGATCTCACACTTCTGGTAGCCACATCACTCTCTTCTTGCTGCTTCTTTCCATATTAATGAGGAATTATTTTTTTCATTCATTCTGTATTTAGCTAACAAATAATAAAATCTCTCAACTTTTATACCCAGTCAGAAACCAGTATAAATATCTAATAAAAATGACAAAGATATGGCAGCCCAGCAAATTTCCTAGATTTTGGGCATGAGATCATTTGAGTGGGCACACCGAACTCTTTGGATCTTCTCTAACATTAATTTTAAACAAAACTTTGAATAGTACCCAGTTTAGAAATGTGCACATAAGGATGTTTCTAAGTATTGTATGCTATATATACTTTTAAAAAGGAAAAGAAATGGTGGATCATCTCACCTTCGGCAGACTCTTCTGGAATACTTGCAAGCTAAGGATCATGGGAGCAGCCAAAGCCCAGTTATAGTAACTGTGTGAAATAAAAATTGTGCAAAACCATTACACAGAGAAGGGAGAGAGCGAGAGAGCAGAGAATGGGGAAGAGAGGAACGGAGAGAAAAAAGATGATGGGCGTAGAAACAACATAACATTCCTTATTCTTTTCAGTGAAGAGATGATCAGCTAAATTTTTTGTCACATGAATGACCTTTGCTTCAAGCCAAACTTCTCTGAGCAGAAATGCAGCAGAATGTCTAAGACAGAATAACATTTCAATGCTTCACTGAAAAATAAGGCTGAGGCTTCCCTTTCACTTCAAAATCACTGCCCACTAGCTCGTTTACAGCAGATGGCACATCTTATGGCAAGAAAAGTATAACAGTTCAAAAGAGTACTTTGAAAAAAATTCTGCAAAAGTATGTAACAATTACAAAAGCAGGAGTATTTACCGGTTATATATCCGTATTACAAGGTTAGGATTGTCTATAAGCCCAGGGTTCTCTGCAAATTCATGATAAGTAATGATATGCTCCATGAATTTTTCTGCAATGTAAAATAATAATGATCCTTTGGTTAGAGATTACATAAATTCCTAAATGAGTTTATCACAATACTCTACATTAAAGGAACTACAGAATGAGTCCTTAAAAAAAAAATTTTTTTTTACATTCATCAAAAGCAAAATATCACTTTTTTTAAAAATCCAGAACAAGAAAGAACACTTCCTTTTCTATCCTTCTCCTCTTCCATCCACCACTCCTCCCACAGTTAAAAAAAAAACAACAAAAAAATCCAAAAAACCCACAACAACAAAAAAAAATACAGGAGGGATAGGCCAGAGACTTTTAGGAAAATAGATTACAGATGTGGCCGGAGGGAGGAAGGGGGGGAAGGGGGGAGGGGGGAGGGAGGAGGGAGGAGAGAGAGAGAGGAAGACACAAAGGCGCGCACGCGCGCGCGCGCGCACACACACACACACACACACACACACACACACACACACTACCAGAACTAACGAAAACTCCAGTTTCGTTCTTAACACAGACAAACTGTACTGGCCGGCAATTGCATAATTAGGGAATATTCATGGGGATCTTACAGCTTTAAGTGCATGCTACATTAGAAAAACAAAACATTTTACAACTGCTTGGAGGAAAAAAATAAAAAACACACACCAGAATTTGGTTTAAGGTCCGTCAAGAAATGAATCCCAAGTTCTTGGGAAATGAACAAGAATTCTGCATGAATTTTGTGTGCTCTGTTCCTGACCCACACTCCAGTAGATCTAGACGAACGGAATTTTCTCACCAGGACCAAACGCCTTGGTGATGGGTATGTTAATTACTTTTACTTGCCATTTCCGCCTTCTCCAATAACAAGTTCTACCTAAGTTACCCAGACTGTTTTTAAGTATAAATTTTACAGTTTTATATAATTGTGTATTTTCCATTCCACCCCCACCTATAATATTTAAAGTGAAGGCTTATGAGGATTAAGAGCTATTTTTAATTTCTTGCAAATAATAAAACAAATAGAATTAAGAGATGGAGAAGAAAGAGGCATAATGAGCACCCTGTGACCTTTAAAAAGAGAAAGATTCAACAAAGCACAACTGTAATGCTCAGGGCACCCAGTCGGCCAAACACAGGACTTCAGAGGCTCTGAGGGGGGAGAGAAGACAAAAGATGATACTAGTAGTGGAAGGAAAATCTTTCCTTAGAGGAAAATCAATCAGGGGCCAGCAGCCAAACTGAGAAAACATGAAAAATTTAGTTTACAAAGGAAGGTAAAGCCAGAAAGGCCAAAGAACTTGGGAAAGATACACACGACTGCTCGACCTACCCCAGAGCCATCTGAATTGGCTCTGCTGAAGACCCTTCATTTCTCTGGAGCAACTGTACTTCCAGGGCCAAGTCTCAAGTCTGAGACAGAAAGTAACCTCTTCTACTTTTTGCTAGAAAGACTATTTCCTCAATGGACAATTAATTTTCCACAACTTCAGGCCCTACTCTCATGTCTCAGGCCCAGCGCTTTCCAGGAGGGCAGCCAGACCCCAGTCCACACACACTTCAACTTCACAGATGAGAAAATGGACACAGTGTGAGCTGACCCTGGCCTTTCTGCAAACAGGGCAGCCCGAGAATTCTCCCTCTTCAAGTGAAATGAGCGCCTGCAAGGCACTCTCACTCACCCAAACCATTTATTTGTAAGGTCCACCCATACGAGGTACCTTAAATGAGAGGCTAAAGGTCTGACATTAAAGGGAGATACCGGTTACCTGCACAAGGTTATTAAAGATTTTAATACCCTGAGGTGGCTAACCAGCAGGTTTTCTATCAAGTGATGACCAGGCTGCTTTCTCCAGTGAAAACAAGGCGTAACTGCTCAACATACCTCTGGAAATTTCTCCGTTCTCACTGAGACCCCCACAAAGGGAGAGGGTGACATCGGGCAAGTCCATGGCAGAATCTGAGAGGCACTCGGTGCCGCTATCTGCAGCCGCACTTCCCACGGACTGTGGGGACTGGGAGCCAGAGAGTGTGTCAGACTCAGGCCACTGCCGGGAGCCGGGGTCCGATTCACTGTGGGCAGCGGATGGGGAGAAAAGATTTGCCTTATTGCAACTTCTTTGTATTCCTAGCTTACTAAGGGGCTTGAACCAAGTAACATAGCCCCCCTTAAAAAACGAACAGACCTACAGACACAGATTTTCTTAGGGAGAGTTTAGAATCCTATCATAAATGACATTAAAAATGACCTAACAGCACTGCCGAGGAATTAACTACGAATACAGTAAATATGTCGCAAAAATCACCACACTTTCTCAGTAAGACAAACTTTTCAACTACAGCCTTTCTGATTTTAATTAAAGGAGTAAAAGAGTTATAACCATTTATTTACATTTCCATGATGAAAATGACAGAGTAATTAAGAAAAATCTGATGTTTGAAAACCTTTGATTCTAACTTCCTAGAAAAAGCTGCGGTGCTATATACATCCTGTAGAAAATTACTATAGTTCAGAGCTGTCCAGGCTTTTCTAAATTCATGTTACTTGGCAAAACAGAACAAAGAGATTAAGCAAGAGAAAATTCTTAGGAGGGTAGACCCACCTTGAAACAAAGATTTTGAGAAAAAAACTAGAAATAAGCTATTCTTACACTAGGGAGGTTCAGGACTAAAGTTGAAGTTATTCAGTATTTTCATTTTTCTAGACGGTAAAGGCATGGAAGCCAGGTTTTAGAAGATGATCCTGAGGGAAATTTTTGTAATGGAGCATAAATCTGAGTGAAAAGGAACAAGGAAATGGTACCTTAAGTTTCTTATTCATGAATGTTTACTGCCCCACACTCTTTGAATGGACATTTAATGCCACACTGAGAAACTGTTCTACAAGTTTCAAATTCTTTTATCAAAAAGCCAATATACTTAATGTATGCGACCCAGTGAAGTTTTCTGATCCTTAGAAAAAAACTCTCAAATCTGAGCAGTAGGTGGCAGCAGAGTATGGCTAGGCCATAAATAGAAAGCAGTTTTCCAAAGCTACGACGTTTTGCATTTGAACCAACAAAAGACTGAGGTTTCTGGAAATTTTCTTTCTTAATAGCAGTGCACACCCAGACCACAATATTGAGATTAATTAGATCAACGGAACGTTCTTCTCACTGGAAATGGTGAAAAAGCCAAAGCCGACGTAAAGCAGCAAAACCTGTTATGTTGGCGTCAAGACTGTCAACACAAAGACTGATGTTTCTGCCTTCTCCTGAGCCCACGGCTAGGTCTCCTTGTAGTCAGATGTGGCCGAGTGACCATATGACCGAGTTTTTAGATGTGGACAAAAGGGGTGTGCTGTGCCCTTCCCAAGCCTGGCTCCTGAAAACTCTGTGTGAGCCTTTCTCTTTTCCCTATGGAGGCCCTAAGGGAATGGTGGAGCCTCGAGATGGAAGAAAAGCTTGTGCCCGTGAATCCCTGGGTGTAAGGCGTCTGGCACCAAACACGAGCACTGGAGTATCACATGAACAAGAAATAAACTTCTATTATGGTAAGCCACTGAGGTCCTGCTTTTTGTCAAGGCGGCTGGTGTTATTCTAACCAATCTAACCTCTAAATACATGGAGGATGCCATCTGACTCTACATATTGCCAAAAATACAAAAGTGATATGATTTACATTAATGTTTAGCTATAATTACAAATACTGAATACTTAACTCAAGATCATGACAATTAACAAACCAAAAGCTTATAAGCATTACATTAGTCTCACTACCTTTAAGTATTTATGAAATGTCTCGAAAAAATAATTTGTCCTTGAAGGAATAAGCTAACCTGGTGAATGGGCAATGACTTCAGGCAGTCAAATTACAATACAGCATAGTAAGGTGCCATTGCATTTACTCTCCTCCTTTTTTAATCAACTTCTCCCCATTTTTTAAAAAGGGAAACTAAGAAATCAATCCTTGGAATATCAATAAATAAGGACTGTGAGATAAAATGATAATTCTAAGCTTACATTTTAACTTTATTGTTTAAAAAAAAAATGGAGCACTTCCAGTTCTTTCACCTTAAAACCCAACTATTACTTAATGTGAAGAAGATATTTTAAGACAAATTTAGGGCAGAGAGCTAGGAAAGAGTTTTAAGGACCTTCCAAAAATATCTATTAAAAATTTTAAATATCATATCAACCACATCTTTCCATTTTAAATAAAAATTTAGTAGAATATATTTTTCAATAATGTATTTGTAAGTGCTGAATTATGTGTGCCTATAGCTCAGTATATTCAAACCATACCTTCTGTGGGGAAAAAGTAAACTGCTTTTTATAATCACAGAGTCTTATAATGGAATTTCCCTAAGGATGGAAATGAACTTAGGAAAACAGTACAAATACACTGCATATGAAGTTTTAGAGTTATTCAAAGGGGAAAATTTTGAGGGGCGGGGGTGACAAATGGGGAGAGAGAGAAAATGTGGGGCACACAGACAAGATAGAATAGTGTCTCACTGGGCCCAGCCCAAGTTCAGAAAAAGCCTGGGAGCTCAGACTCACTGAAGGAGTAAAGGCATTCTTTGTAAAATGTTTTTGAATGAAGATATATTACCTTTAAAACACATAATAAATGAAATCTTAAGAAACAAAAAACACGTAATAAATGAAATAATGCTAATGAACTTTCCCAAGCATGTTGAGTTTGCATAATGACCGTTAAGATTTGCTAATATGAAAGCATAACCATTGGCATATCGTTACAGAGGTTTAACTAGTATACCTCTTCTCATTATACTGAAAATTTCTTTACAAATAGGTAAATTATTGGTTTCAAATCACTACAGTCCAAACAACACACAATTTCTGAATTTCCCAAAATCTGAAGCCATTGTCCTCACCATAACCTTGCTCCTTTCTCTCAGAATGTTTTGCTTTAGAAACAGCCACTGTATTTCACAGCTATTCACCCTTCAACATCTAAGAAATACACTACCTCTTAGGGAAATAGAGGGCTGCAACTTCAGGTTCTAGAGCCTTTAAGTCATCCAGGTAAATATCGTCAGGCCCCTGGTGCTGGCTTCTCTTGTGGACACCTATTTTCATAAGAAAAATGCATCAGACATAAGAACTTCAGCTGTTCTTCATTTACAACTCTTCAAGAAAACAAAGGTTTACAAACAGTAAGACCAACCATGATTCAAACCGCATTTTATTTTTAAAGATCTTCTTTATCTATTTGAGAGAGAGAATGAGCAAGAGAAAGAGAACATGAGGAGAGAAGGAGAAGCAGCCTCCCCCGCTGAGCAGGGAGCCCGACGTGGAGCTTGATGCCAGGACTCCGGGACCATGACCTAAGCAGAAGGCAGACGCCTAACTGACCGAACCACCCCGGCGAACCAACTTGCATTTTATTTTTAAAGGTGTCAATTAACCTTTCCCTTGTGTTGGTTCTCAAGCATCCATGCCAATGAAAGAGAAATTCGGGGTTACACACATAACAATCACACAATAAACACACGCTAACTTCTTTCATGTGCTGTTACATGAATAATCCTAGCCCCTGAATCATTAGATATCATGATAAAGTTTTCTTAAGAATATGAATAAGCATAACTGAACTGGATGAAATCACTGGCACTGAGAAAGAGGTCATTATTCTAAAACTGTAAGGGAAGGGTTGCTAGACACAGGACAGTCACATGGTGCCAAAGTATCACCAAGCATTACCTTCTGATTGCAAAAGGACAAATACCCTTTAAAATGGATAAATCTGGCAGACAACACCTTAAACAAGTGGTCACATTTAGAATCACTAGTAGTGGGACATTATGAGACACTATATAAAATACTCAATATACCCCAGAGGTAATCTTCAATTCAAAAAATAAACAATGTTGAACCCAAATCTAACTAAGCCTCTAGACCTGCACTGCCCACCATAGTAGGCTACCAGTGTCTGAGTCTGAAGTGAGGTGTATAAAATGTGTTAAAAAATGTGTAAAACACACACCAGATTTCTAAGATTTACTATAAAAAATCTAAAATATCTCAACTTTTATACTGATTACAGGTTAAAATTGTAATAGTTTAGACTGATTAGCTCAGAATATATTACAAAACTTAATTTCACCTTTTTTTTTTTTAAAGATTTAAAGTGACATATGCAGCTCACACTGCATATCTATTGCGCAGTGTTGTTCTAGAGCCAACCTCCAGTTTAAGGAAACACGGGGATGGCACCTTGAAGAAAAAAAAAAAACTACCAGATACATCCAGAATGTGAGAAAGCATACCAGAGAATTGGCTGGGCTCTGGAAAAGGTCAGTATCATGAAAAGAAAAGAGGTGCACTGGTGTGTGTACAGGAGAGTGAGGGAGTATGTGTGTGGGCAGGGCTGTTCTAAATTAAAAAAAGGTTAAACTCAAGAACCAAATGCAACATGTGAGCCTTAATGAGATCTTGGTTTGGGGGAGGAAAAAACCCAGCTAAAAAGCTTTTCTTGGCACATGTGGGGAAACAGTATGAATTCTTCCAGATGACAATGGTCCTATGGTTGTGCAGACAACGTTCTTATTCTTCGAAGGTGTATCTTACAGTACTTGAAGGTGAAATGTCATAATGCTTGCGAACGGTTTTCAAATGGTTTCGAACAATAAAAAAACTATCTGTGTGAGTGGAGAAAGAGAGGAAGACAGCAAATATGTCTAAAATTTCATAATAAAAAGCTGGGGGGAGAAAGAATGAGGCCAAATGAACAGTAGAAATCACTCAGTGTTCCTATCTGGTCAGTTCTACACTACGTGCTAAGAATAGGGATCATCATTGCCCCCAGCGGTCACCACGTGGTAGGAACAGGGGTCATTATTTTCTAGACTAAAAACATTGACCCTGAAAACTGGATTTTCCTCCTTACCAGTTCTCAGAGCGGAACACATGGTTATGGGCCTTTGGCGGAAAAGGTGCTGCGCTATAAAGAGCAGGTACCAAGTTAAGCTGGGTCATCAGCTGGATGATCTCATTTGGCCACAAACACCCTCGACAGTCAAATTCTTTTATTATAAATAAGTTCTTTTTTTAAACTGAAATTCAATTTAATTAACATACAGTGTATTGTTAGTTTCAGAGGCAGAATTTAGTGATCCACATGAGTTGCATGTAACACCCAGTGCTCATTCCATCAAGCGCCCTCCTTAATGCCCATCACCCAGTCACCCCATCCCCCACCCACTTCCTCTCCAGCAACACTGTTTATTTCCTATAGTTAAGAGTCTCTTATGGTTTGTCTCCCTCTGTTTTCGCCTTATTTTTCCTTCCCTTCCCCTATGTTCATCTGTTTTGTTTCTTAAACGCCACATGAGACTGAAATCATGTGTATGTCTTTCTCTTGATTGACTAAATAAGTTATTTCCAAGTGACTCTGAAGGTCCATACCTGTAGTGGTTATTTATTAAAAGTCAGTTTGTGATTATTTAACCTTTGGTGTATTTTCAATTTTCAGATAAGGTTTTACGTCCCTAAAAAAATAGGGTCCCAGGCCAGTGTTCAGACAGTGAGTATGCTCTGGCTCTTACTGTACTAAAAAGTGTCAACGGGCAACTTTGTATTTTTAAATAGTAAGAATGTTCTGACTTATTAAACTTGTATTCGAAAAGTGAGAGAGAGCTGTTGGGCCAAGAGTTGCACCCAACCTTTTATGTTTTAGATGGCAATAATCAATGAAAGAAGAGAACACATACTAATAATAAGTGTACATTTATTTATATCCCATGTTACTGGGGAAAAAAGTACTTAATTTGGCCTCAACTAACCAGATGTTTCTGGTGGAAACATTTTTCTCTCATCCAACTTTTTGAATATAAAATTTCTTGGGGATTCCACTTCACTTCATTGGCATACTTTGTCAATAAAATGGTTAATTTTATGCATTAACTGATTTGAACATGCTAATTTTTTAAAAATAATGCCTCCCTAGGGTGTACTGAGGAGTAGTCGGGAGAGAGCAGAGTGGAAACTGCAGTGCAGTGGGAAGCCGCGTTAAACACGCGATCCGAGCAGTGTGTGCCAGGTCCTGGTCAGGGAGTCCAGATACAAAAGCAGCCATCACATATCATTTGAAACACTAACATCACTTATCATTTAAATTTACAGTACCTGATGCCAAATCAAACAGATGATTACCTTTCTTCTTTGATGGTGAGTCTACTTTCACTGCAGGTTTTGATTCTGAGGGGGCCTCCACTAATGACGTGTTAGGAAGGTGGTCTGCATCTAACATAGATGAAATCTGAGGTGGCTCTGGGGGAGGTTCGAGAAGTTCTGCAGCGGAAGTTGCACTGCTCATCTGCTTACACAGGGCTCTGGGTTTCGGTTTTACTATGGTACAGACTGTTTCTCCCATGGAAGCATCTTTTTCAACTTCACTTATGAGGTTGTCCTCACTGGGAATTACCCGAAAATGGGTATTTTCTGAAGGTGTAATTGTAGCTGTCCTAGGATGATGGTCAGATCTCTCTCTTTTGCTGACCTAAAAAAAAGTTTTAAAAAATTAAACTACCTTCAAAGGTATTTATTAAAATCTATTTCTTAAGCTGGAGGCAGGTAAATGTATTCCTTTTATTTATAACTTAGCACATTTGGTAAACATATGATTTTGTATGTGTGAGATAATTCATACTTAAGAAGTGGGAAAAACTTATCACTGCATTTTGTTCAGTATCATGATACTTACAAAAGAGTTCTATTTCAAACTGCTATACTATGAAGAGTTAAACACCGGAGAAGACTAAGGAAAAACCACAATTTTTAGATGCTAAGAGGGAGAATATTCATTTTCAGAGAGAAAACTTGAGTGCTATATGAAAAATTGGCCCTGCTTGGACTATACCTCAATGCTCTGTTAAAATAGTGTAAAAGTCGGGGCACCTGGGTGGCAGAGCGGTTAAGCGTCTGCCTTCGGCTCAGGGCGTGATCCCGGCGTTATGGGATCGAGCCCCATATCAGGCTCCTCTGCTATGAGCCTGCTTCCTCTCCCACTCCCCCTGCTTGTGTTCCCTCTCTCGCTGGCTGTCTCTATCTCTGTCAAATAAATAAAAAAAATCTTTAAAAAAAAAAATAGCGTAAAAGTGGGTAGTCAAGTCTCAATGCAAATCACACATATAAAGAAAATGTGTTAAAAAAAAACTTAAGAGGGTCTAAATATTTTCTCTCTCAAGTAACGTATCTTTCCAATTCCTTCATTATGAGCTGGCAAAAAAGCTTTCATAAAATCAATTTTCTATTTAAAACCTAAGTGTGGAAATTCTCATTATTTACTCAATAGAAAGACAAAATAGTGCTGGATTCCTTCTGTTGCAGTTATGAAAAATGTTAACTTTAGATTTCCTCACGTGACCACATGAGGGCAGTACCATCATTTATATTCACATGTGCCGCCTCAGAAATCACCCCTCCCCCCTTCACTCAATGACAGACACGCCTCACAGGTTTTTAACTGGACATACTCCACAGGCAAGTAAACATTAGTACCTTGGTGGACTCTGGGAACCCACCCCACGTCCACTCCATGTGGGACTCAGATCTGAGCAGGCTCTCGGCTGGTTTCACCTCCAGCTCTGAATCACTCTTAGGACACACTGCCGCTGGGGAATAGGGGCTACAAACACAGGACAAAGAAATGTGATGCCTTTTAAGTAGGGAAGGTCAGTCTTGCTGAGCTCGACAGATTAAAAGAAATGTAAGTTTGAATATATCAACTTTATCCTGCCAATATAGACTCTACTGAAGGGAATATCAATTATTTCCTCCATTTGAGTTCTTTAGTAATAATAAAAACACCACCAACCAATATCTATTGAGGACTTGCTGGGTTCTCTGTAAACGCTTTATATGCATTATCCCACTGATTCGCACAAGAATCAATGAGAAAGGTGATTTTACCTTTGAAATGCACAGAAAGATGGGTTAAATTAACATAATACATGAGAGAAACTGGATTTGAACACAGAACAAAGTGTTACTGCATGTTTCTTCACATTATCCACAGTTACAGTTAACAGTTAACACTAAGATTAGAAGAATTGTAGAGGGCCGAATTCTATGCTGACTATGCAGATGTACGCTGACCAGATACTGTGAGCATAAGTCAGACCACGTTTAGGAACAAAATAATTTACTGAGAGGGAAGGAACATATTCATGTTACAAGTACATATTCATTCAGTTTTCCTGTATGAGAGAAATGGGAAATATTATTACTGTCCAATAACAGAAAAGCTATTTAATGTATCTTAAAGAAACTGAGAAATTTTGAAAATACTTACTTGTCTAAAGGGGACCAGTCTCCATCAGATAAGGGGTAGTGATCCCCAGAATGGAAGAGCAAAGGTTCCTTATATTCATCTTCCTTTAAGGAAGCATTTGAAGATCCTCTGTGAAAGGAAAAAAAGTCAGGAACAATGACATTATGTCAGCTTAAAAATATCCCCAAATCTACTGACACATGTTTAGACGATACAAATGAAGAAGGCCAAGTGATTAACAACTAATTCTCTTAAAAGGAAAATATGAAGGAGAAGGGGACTCACTAATGCCACCCACCACACACAACTGCAATTACGACTGAGGCAAGGGATAAACAGGAGACAGAAAAGATGTGATTAAAAATTCCCTTTTACAGCCCTTCAAGGTAATTGATTCAAAGGCTAGAAGAGGAAAACTAAGGCTTTATGTGTATTTCATTCAATCCTTACAAATCTGAGGCAGGACTATTCTATTTTAGCTATTAAATAATCAAGGATCCAGAGAAGTTTAGTAATTTGCCCAAAATCAAAGAGCTAGTAAGTGGCTGAATTCAAAACAAGTAAGCCCTTGTTCTTTCATTATACTCTCCTGTATTACAGCAAATACAAGACTATGAGCTGAAGACGAGCTATGGTTCAAAAATTCAAAAATACCCTTAAAACTCTTTAAAAAACACAACTTATTTTTCTCTTTGTTTGGGTCAAGAATTACCTGAGAACTTCCTCCTTATTTAGAATCTATATGATATGGGGATATGAGAAAGATGATACAAAAATACGATAAATGCTTTTAAGGTTCATTCATACAGAGACCTCAGAACTACAGGAGAATGAACTAATGCTTATAATAAGGTTTTAATTAATTTACCCTTTGGTTTTCTTGAATTCGCACAGTTAATGTACTAACTTGCCATATAACCTTGAAAACATCCCTCAGAAGCACTGTGGGCCCCAGCTGTTCATCTTTAGTTGGGAATTTACCACTTGTCCTATTTGAGAGTCTATATGAGATTTAAGTAGTATATGTTGAGAGCTCTGCAAAGTATAAATAAAAGTACAAAGAAAACCTCTGAAAAGTGTAAAGCACTACACTTTCCAGTTTAAGAGCTTATTATAGAAAATTCTACATTCTACCAGGACAGATATTCTATATAAAATGAGAATATCTGTATGACTTAATTTGGTAGACTAAAAATAGAGGTAGAAGGGGCGCCTGGGTGGCTCAGTCGTTAGGCATCTGCCTTCGGCTCAGGACGTGATCCCAGGGTCCTGGGATTAAGCCCCACATCGGGCTCCCTGCTCCACTGGGAAGCCTGCTTCTTCCTCTCCCACTCCCCCTGCTTGTGTTCCCTCTCCCCCTGGCTGTCTCTGTCAAGTAAATAAATAATAAAAAAAAAAAATCTTAAAAAAAAATAGAGGTAGAAGTCAGTTTATTGACTCTAATATTGCCTTTCGTCCTTTATATCCTCACTGAACGTGCTCTGCTCTCCCACTAAGTCTGCCATGTCATGGTTTTTCCGCATAGCTGCATCTTCTAACTTAAGGTTTTCCTCTCTCTTCTTTCTCTCACAAGAATTAAACTCTGGAATAACACCTCATTCGAGGGGAGAGAAACATATACTTGAGAAAGGCAGACATCTAGGTAAAAATACCCTATTTCTTAAAAAATGAAACTCAAATGGTAAACACTGTAAAAAGGGAAAACCAGATGCTTATGAACAGTCCTTACTTGACAAATCTGAAAGCGTCAGACAGCCTGACCCATCATTATTCATGTATTTGAAAGCGGTTTGAAAAGTACAACGTAGAAGTCACAGAAACTTACTAAAAATATTTTTGAAACATATTTCACTGCAGTATAAAAGGTAAGCCCAGAAGAGTTCAGGAAAGCAAACTGGATTTAGTAAAATACTGAGAGAGGGAGGGAGAGAGCGAGCGAGATCAGGCACCATTAAGAATTTATAACCCCAGGGCTGCCTGGGTTGGCTCAGTTAAGCATCCGCTTTCCGCTCAGGTCATGATCCCAGGGTCCTGGGATCAAGTCCCACATCGGGCTGCCTGCTCAGTGGGGAGCCTGCTTCTCCTTCTGCCTCTGTGTGCTCTCTCTCAAATAAATAAAATCTTTAAGAAAAAAAGAATTTACAACCCCAGGAAGATATGAAATGGTCTTCTCTGGGCATTTCCTGACAAAAATAAAGCCCATTAGTTTAGGCCTGTTAGGTGGTGGAAAAGGTTGATGTTGAGGTTCCCTTCATTCCTATGATTCATTAACTAGAAAGACTTCTAAAAACTTGCTAAGCATTTTTCAAAATGGCAGACATACCTGAGAACATTCAACCAGCTTAGGTAGACCACAACCGATTAACATGTATTTACATGAGGACAAAAGGGAGTGTAGATACTGGAATGTGAAGACAACAGTATGAACACTGACTGTATCTTGATGTCAAGATACAGGACAAATACATACATTAACACTGAACAGCAGAGAATTTGCAGTAGGGTAAACAGTTTAACACCGAGTCAGGGCAGGAGGAAGTGGGAGGTTCAGCTGCCAAACTTCATACTGAGTATATATAATAAAGCAATTGAGCATTCACAGGTGCATCTCAACATGGCTTCAAATTTAATACCATTTTATAAACCAGTTATCTTTCCTACTCAAAAACCAAGAGAGGTTATATAATGTAAATACAACTGTCAAAACTCAACTGTATACTTGCACACTTAAGTTCTATGGATATTACTGTACATAAATTGTACCTCAATTTTTTAAAAGCAGGAAAAAAAAGGAAACTAAAATAGTGTGAATTATTTTATGGGGATAAATAAGAGGGACTAAATGAATTTTGTCTATTTAACTGGTGGTATGTCAGAGATAAATGGGGTTAACTACTATGACCGAAGATCACTAACTCTGTCAACATTGTTTATCCTCAGCCTTAGCACAGTTATTGGTCAATAAATTTCAGTATGGCTAATCTCAGGCTGCTTTTGGATCCAGGACATTTCCTATAAAAGATGCCTCGTAATAGGACTGAAAGGAGCCCTGCAATGTTTCTCTACTGTGTCAGAAATGAAGGGGAGGGGGTGACTGGGTGGTTCAGTTGGTTAAGCGTCTGACTCTTGATCTCAGCTCAGGTCTCAATCTCAGGGTCATGAATTCAAGCCCCACTTTGGGCTCCACAATGGGCATGGAGCCTACTTAAAAAAAAAAAAAGAAGAAAGAAAGAGAGAAAGAGAGAAAGAGAAGAAAGAGAAGAAAGAAAAAGAAAGAGAAGAGAGAGAGAGAGAGAGAAAGAAAGTAAGAAAAAAGAAAAGAAAAGAAAAAGAAAGAAAAGAAAAGGTGGTGAAGGGGAGGAAAAGCAGGGAGCTGGCTGTAAGATTCCTATCACCACAGAAAACCATGTAGCGTTCTCTAGAAGCCAGTTATGGATCAGGAGATGAAGTATGTAGCCTCAGGGCAACAGATGCTGTTTATAAAAAGTCTTAGACTCCCTGTCCTTAACTTCCAGATATAAACACAACTCCTTTGGTAGATTAAAAGAAGAGATTCCTTTCTGATGCTGTGGTCTTAATTCTCCATTGTTAACGTTGCTGGGACTGTGCGAGACCACCATCTAATTTGACAGGTCACTTCCCTCCAAAAGACTACTTAGCCAGGTGCAATGTTTCTAATACATATACACACTAATTTATCTATCCACCTTCTGGAAGGACAAACAAGGCTCCCACGGTATATACAAGCCAAAGTCCATCCTTGAGGGAGAGACTCACTAGGTACAGTTTACACAAAGCTCGGTGTAGTTTAAAGCTCTCCAATTTTCACCAGTGGTTTTCTTACAGCTGTGCGATAGCAGGCCACTAAAGATTTCATCTTTCACCTGCCTCCTTCAAGGAGCCTCAATTAACCTTAACTCTATGATCAATGAAATTCTTGAAAAGTAAAGTGAATGGTATTTAAATAGAATGCTATTTACCAAAAAAAAAAAAAAAAAAATAGAAACCAATTTTAGGGGGCACCTGGGTGGCTCAGTTGGTTAAGTGTCTGCCTTCAGCTCAGGTCATCATCTCAGGATCCTGGGATTGAGCCCAGAGTCAGGCTCCGTGCTCAGTGGGGAGTATGCGTCTCCCTAAGCCCCTCCACACCCCTCCCCCCACAAGCTCGTGCTTGCACACGCTCTCTCAAATAAATAAAATCTTTAAGAAAAAAAAAAAAAAACACAGTTTCAGGTATTTCTCTGGAAACAATTTCTTTCCTAAATGCAGGGGCCTGAGGAGGGGAAGAGAACTGAAAGCTGCAAACTCCCCAACCCTACCTAATTTCTAGGCTGCACAAGGGCAAAGCAGTTGACTTCACATTCTTTTTCTGATTCTTTAACCTGTTTAATATGTTGTTAATACTTTGACCCTAAATATCTCACCCCCCCAATTATTTTAGAATCTAGATGCTGAACTGGAAAGGGCCTTGCCAACCATGTAGTTCAATTCTCTTATTTCATAGATTAAGAAACAGGCCCAGGGGCGCCTGGGTGGGTCAGCCGGTTAAAAGTCTGACTCCTGATTCGGCTCAGGTCATAACCTCAGGGTCGTAAGATAGAGTCCAGTGCCGGGCCTTGCGCTCGGTGGGGAGTCTGCTTTTCTTCCCCTCCCTGCTCACTCTCAAATAAATAAATAAATCTTGAAAAAAAAAAAATTTTTTTTTTTTTTTAAAGAAACAAAGGTCCAGAAGAGTGTGATCAAGTAGCTGCTGTTCCACAACCAAAAACATAAGGGGCCTACCTTTCAGCTCAGCACTGATTTCAGTATACATCTGACCTGAATTCCCATGACTGCTACATTTTGTCCTTTTTTTAAAGTCCTCATTTCTGTTGGCTACATAATTAAGCAGAACCTGTTTTAGCGCAATTTTAGGAAAGAGTTCCTCCAGGTGGCAGTATCTATGATCCACGGTAATCTAAAGAAAAAACAAGCCACCGAGCTCCCGAAAATTATTACAATGCCCTAATTTACGTGCATTCTGACATGCCTGCTTTCCAAAAAAGCAATGTTCTGGCTTGGAGAGAGAGTGGGCAACCATTTGTAACTGTCGACCCAATCAGTACTCTGACAGATTTGGCTGATGCAGCCTTTTGCACGATTTGGAAAAGTGAGGCGGGCACTAGTATTTCTGTAATGCGTTCATTTACAACACTCATTTACAACATCTTGAGAATGATTCTTGTACATTTAGTAGGAAACTCTGCATGTGTTTTAGAAATGTTTTATCTTCCTAAATTGAAGCTGCAGGCTGTTCAAGAATTCTAAGTTTTGGGGGGCCTGGGTGGCTCAGTCGGTTAAGCTTCTGACTCTTGGTTTCGGCTCAGGTCATGATCTCGAGGTTATGGAATTAAGCCCCACGTTGGGCTCTATTCTCAGTGTGGAGTCAGCTTCTGATTCTCTCTACCTCTCCCTTGTGCGTTCGCTCTCAAATAAATAAAATCTTAAAAAATAATAATAATTCTAAGCTCTGCTCAATTACATTATGATAAAAGACACACACGAGGGGCGCCTGGGTGGCACGGCGGTTAAGCGTCTGCCTTCGGCTCAGGGCGTGATCCCAGCGTTATGGGATCGAGCCCCACATCAGGCTCCTCCACTGGGAGCCTGCTTCTTCCTCTCCCACTCCCCCTGCTTATGTTCCCTCTCGCTGGCTGTCTCTATCTCTGTCAAATAAATAAACAAAATCTTAAAAAAAAATAAAAATAAAAAAGACACACACGAATAAACTTTGAGGGCAAACGTGTTACTTCAGTGTCCTTTCTGGTGGATCCTGGAAGAACTGTAGGTAGAACTTTAGGGTCACTTGTGGGCAGCAAATTCTTGTCCAATGCTCGTCAGTGAAGTAAACCACCCTGCTGACACACATATGGTCCACCAGCGCCAGAGCAAAACCTCAGTGGAACAGATCTAAAATAACGCTTTAAAAATCAAAATCTTGAACAAAAAAATACTCTACCCCCAACTGTTACCTTTTAAATCCTAGGCACTGATGACTTGAAAAGTGGCATATTTTTTAAGTTCTTCTACTGAGCTGGTAAAGAAGTAATCAAGATTTCTCACTTAAAAAAAAAAAAAAAAAAAAAAAAGACAAAAACCCTCCTTTCCTCTTCAACTTACTAGGAATGTTCTGGTGATAAACTCTAAACAACAACTCTCAACTTCCCAGAAATAGATGAGATACCAAGATACTGAGTAAGGATATACACCCGACGTTGCCCAAAGGCCAAGTCACTAATTCAGATCTTCTTTGTAACTTATAATTGATTTGGCTTTAGGAAAACTACTGGCTGAAAACACACACACTGCTGGTCTGCTTCAAGTGGTATTTTAATACCATTGCAGGATGTCTGATGGCAAATTTTATAGAATAGCAGAAAGGGGGTCGCCTGGGTGGCCCAGTCGTTAGGTGTCTGCCTTCGGCTCAGGGCATGATCCCGGCATTCTGGGATCGAGCCCCACATCAGGCTCCTCCACTAGGAGCCTGCTTCTTCCTCTCCCACTCCCCCTGCTTGTGTTCCCTCTCTCGCTGGCTGTCTCTGTCAAATAAATAAATAAAATCTTAAAAAAAAAAAAAATAGCAGAAAGGAAAAAAAATGCCTCTTCCACTGATACGACAATAAACTGTCATGGGGAAAAACAAGTCCAAACCTCACACTGTAGATCCATGTAAGAAACAACCACAACTGGCTTACCTGAGCTCTGCCCACAGTGTGCGCGCAAGCCCAGCACCTGCACAGAGAGCCCTACCTTGCTGACTGGGCCCCCTTGTCGTCATCAGAGCTCATTTCCACATCCACAGTATCCTCTGCAGCAGGAGAAGCAGTCTGGTCTTCCTTCTTACTGTCCTGTTTGCATTTCTTTCTCCTTCGTTTTTTCTTTTTCACAGAACTTGAAGTGAAAACCGTTTCTGTTTCCAAGATGTGTGAGATGTCTGAACTCTGAGATGGTCTTTCATTTCCACCAGATTTCACCAAAGGGGCATCAATATCTTTAAAGAACTGATCTTCAGTAGGAATTGGTGAGGTGGCAAGGTAAGCAGGGAGCTTTTCCTTAAAAAGAACATGATAAAAGAAAAGTTGTCCATGACAAAGTGGACAGTGAATAAAAAACAATGAACTCTTTGTGTATCTAAATTCACAGTGGTAGAAAGAATACACAGTCCCCAAAGTAAGTGAGTCACACTGAACGAAGTCACTGCCCACTCTACTCTGAATAGGTCTTTACCCTGGCACACACAAATAGTTCGTTTGGTCTACGTAACTGAATACATGTGAAGGAACAGATATACCAAATTAGCACAAACCCATGAAAACGGTAATTAAAGCACAGCCAATTAAATTCTCTGTAAACGGGAAGGTCAAAGCAACAGCAGCATTCCGAGGAGGCAGTACAAAGCACTCTGTCAAGAACTTACAAAGAACAGTAACAGGATAAAGCGGAAGGCGGAGATCAGGAACACCCCATCAGACGGGGGCAGCAGGACAGGTAAGTGAAGTGAGGGTCTACGGTAAAATTTATGTTTGCTAAATTAAAGCAAGGTGGAAGAAGGTGATTAAGAGAGACAAAACCCTGTTAACAAACAAAATCAGTGGATTTTAAAATTGTAATGTATGTAAGACAGCCTTTCAGGAATTCAAAAGAAGAAAGGCCCGACGATCAGAAATAATTAAACTCGTGGGGTGCCTGGGTGGCTCAGTTAAGCATCCCACTCTTGATTTCGGCTCAGGTCAGGATCTCAGCGTCCTGGGATTGAAACCTGTGTTGGGCTTCATGCTCAGTGGGGAGTCTGCTTGAGATTCTCTCTCCCTCCTCCTCTGTTCTGCTCCCCACCACTTGTGCGTGTGCTCTCTCTCTAAAGTAATCTTTAAACATGAAGAAAGAAGAAACAATTAAACTTGTAATTTAATACCAAATAAATGATCAAGTCTGCTGTTCAGAAAATTAACTTCTTAGTTACTGACTTCATCCCTTTGTATCATGGAGGAAATGGAAGGTATGTAATAGAGGTATAAATTAACCTCGAATAACTTAGAATACTCAAATTTTTACCTAACAGCCCTGAAAATGAGTGAGTTTCCATAATTGTTCTAAGTCAAGCTTTTTAATTTGGCTTTAGTAGACATATTACCCTGAAGGCAAAATTTCGTTTATCTAAACAAAATTTGTGTTCACCAGCAACACACACTTACAGAGAAACTGTAGTAACAGGGTATTATTCCTCATGCCCCCAGGGCACTCAAGTGACAGGCTGTGGTCTCTAACTTCTAGGGCCTTTTAATTCACTGGTCCTTGTTATAAATAAAGTTTACTGGTACTTTTTAAAAGCTGTTTTGTCCCTGGTGGTGTTTCCTAGTACTGTTATAGCACTGTCTGCAGTGTATGGGGGTGTATGCAGTGTCTGACAGTAAACCTCTGTCAGAACAAGAATGGTTAAACTGTGGTGCACCCACACTACGGATGATTGGGCAACTATTAAAAGGACAGGGGTACATCTAGAACTAGTGGCTTGAAAAGGAAGCTGACAACATACAGTTTAGATGAACAAAGTTTAACAGAAGCAAAAATGTAAATAAATGGAAGACAGATAGGTTTTGGTAACATTTACTCCCTTTAAAACTACAAACTCCTGGGAAGTTGGGGCATGTTATATTCATAGCATGTGACACTGAGTAGTAATTCCAATGCTGTTGGATGAATTAACTTTTTTTTTTTTGAGAGCACACTATTCTAAAGAAAATCTAAACAATTTGATGATACATGGAATAGGAAAGAGAGGCTGGAAAAGTTGACACTCTGCAAGTTAACCTTGCTAAGCAGAGTTATAAATGGAATCATCAGAACGGACCATGAGAATCAGGTAATGAACTACCAGTAACCCAGTCCTCTCACTTGTTGATTTATACAAAGCCTAATCATTCACTGTTCTGAAATACACATGATTTTAAGGAAGACATCAAAAATATTTTATTCTTGTGATAACTCATTTATTGTTTCACTCTGCTTTTTGCTTCAGTCTTTGATGAGGAAAAACTTCGTTTAGGCCAAGTAAACACAAATGAGGTAATATGAAAGTAATTAAGGTACTAGAAGAAATATCAGTCTGGAAAGATTCCCTTTCATAATCATACTTTGTAATGCTGCTTTACATACTGGTATCTAAATTGTTGGCTTCTCTCTAAAAATGATGAACAATCAATCTCATTCTGCACTGTTTATTTTTTGGTGACATTTTTCTGTGAATTTATGACATCCAACATGCAGTTCATCTTTAAAACCCCCAAAAGTAGTCCTGTATCTTTAATAACTTGAAGGTTATCATTTTTGCTGAGATTTTGTTCATTATAATAAAAGCTGCAATGAAGCCTCTTCTAAGACCCACACTAATTCCATCAAGAACAGCTTACCACCATTCACATCAGTAGATACATGGGGTGGGGGTGGGGGAGGGAACAAACTGTGCTCTCTTACTGAAAGAAGCCAAACATGCAATAATAATTTAAAAATATACAGGCCAATTAATTTAAATCTCCTGAGATCATAATAAACTAATTCTCAAGACTATTCAAGGTTAGAGATCCAACATCCCTAACCAAAATGGTACACACATTTTCCAGGTTTAAAGGTCACACATGTACAAACACAGCCTGCAGAGATATGCCTTCATTATTTAGGCGGAACTGAACGTATTCAAGTCAAGGTGTAAACTCTAACAGATACTAAATAAGAAAGCTCATTAAAGACAGAAAAAGTGCAAGTGCAAAGGCGTTCTACACGCTCTCTGTACCCTGACACTTGGTGAAGAGAAAAGTTCCTCACTCCTCTAAGCTCTTTCCTGACAGCTTAGTTTTTCGGCCTAAAACTAAAGCTTGTTTTACCTGTAACAATCACCTCTATGAACATGAAAACTGCTGAACATTTCTGCTTCGCGACAGGTCCTGGAGGCCTGAGTACAATGTGTAAAGTGGGTGTAACCCACTAGAACTTACATATTCCTCTTCAGTCTCCTCCACAAAGAAAGCTTCCCCATTGTCACCCAACTTCATGTGAAGATCCACTGCATCGCCATTGATCTCTATATCAATCTAAGAGGAGAAACAAAGTGTGATTTAGTATTAAAACTTTCCTTGAACCTAAACCAAGCCAAAGTTAGTACTGAGGTTCCTAGACTGAGTGTCCCAGAGAAACACCGCTACCTGCCCTACCGTCCTACCCTGAAAAACTAAACAGACCTGGGGAGGAAGGGGATGTTATATAAGAAGGGAAAGAAAATGTTTTATCATTTATTTTTAGGACATATAATATTTTACTTATTTAATTCCCCAAATGGCATAAAACGGGGAATATAATTGTCGAAAACCATGTGAGCACAGCCAGGCCTCACCTGGCATGGTTCAGACAAATAGAGATTTCAGTTACTGTGGAATGTTAACTGTAACTGCAGAAAGCACAAACTTCACTGGCCGCTCTCCTGTCTACAAATCACTACATAAAAACAGATGCCCATCATGATCAGTAATCCATCACATCGCTGTTCAAAGTCTGCTGGTGGGGGCGCCTGGGTAGCGCAGTCGTTAAAGCGTCTGCCTTCGGCTCAGGGCGTGATCCCGGCGTACCGGGATCGAGTCCCACATCAGGCTCCTCCTGGGAGCCTGCTACTTCCTCTCCCACTCCCCCTGCTGTGTTCCCTCTCTCGCTGGCTGTCTCTCTGTCAAATAAATAAATAAAATCTTTAAAAAAAAAAAAAAAAAAAAAAACACAAAGTCTGCTGGTGACTAGTCAAAGCATATAGGTTATTCAGTTCAGGCACAGACAGCAAAGCTTATAGTTGTACTTGTCTCCTTGTCTCCCACTGATAAACCCAGGTGACATTTTATAAAAATGGATAATTAAGAGGAAATTGGAGAAGATGAAAGTGCAACCTAACCTAACAGAGTAATAAGACTGGAAGTAAAATTCAAACTGAGTGTCAACAGTTAGAGAAGAAATAGCTGACTGCAGGAATGGTGACCCTGCTGCCATTTGAAAGACTCAAGTGTGCAGCCAGAGGAACCTGGTGAAGGTGAGCTCACCCACACAAAGGAGGAAAGTGGTTGTGACAAAAGGATGAAGACGGCCCAGAGGAAGTGACACAGGAAAAACACTTCACAGTGAAGGAACTCGCAGACATACATCATGATATTTAATGTTTCAGCGATGAAAACCTGAAAGCTGATCCAGACTCAGAAAAGAGTACGATAATTTTCCAAGACAAAGAAAAGATGCTTGTTCCATATTAGGAGTTTTACATCAAGACAAGCACTGTTCAAACCAACTCATCTTGGTTAGTTATTTTACAAGAAATAGGACACTTTAGTTCTCCATGTTTCTAATGTTTTAAATTGCAGTGTACTAAACATCATTTTATTATTTTTCATTTTCTTATGCAATTGTAACAAATTTTTTAAATTTTTTTTAAATATATTAACATTTTATTTATTTCTTTCTTTATTGGCGGAGAGAGAGGCAGTGAGAGAGGGAACACAAGCAGGGGGAGTGGGAGAGGAAGAAGCAGGCTCCCAGCAGAGCAGAGAGCCCGATGCGGGGGCTCGATCCCAGAATGATGGGATCACGCCCTGAGCCGAAGGCATACACTTTACGACTGAGCCACCCAGGCACACCGGTAACAGAAATTTTTTAAGTTTTGACAAAAATTTATAAAAATCATGGGAAAATCCTAATTTTTCTCAGTTATTATTAAGTTTGTTTTGCCTGGTTTCAGCTTACCCATTTTAATGATCTGTACTACAATGCAAAGTAAGAACTGTGTACCTATGAAATATTAAATACTTATCATTTAAAAATAATGCAGTTGTTCATCTATTGACTATGAATAAATGCCTTTAAATACCTTATAATATTAAATGAATAATTTAAGATTTTTATTTATGTATCTGACAGAGAGAAAGAGAGCACGCACGCAAGAATGAGCAGGGGAGGGGCAGAGGGAAAAGCACATTCCCCGTTGAGGAGGAAGCCTGACACAGGGCTTGATCCCAGGACCCTGAGATCATGACCTGAGCTGAAGGCAGATGCTTACCTGACTGAGCCACCCAGGTGCCCCCCAACTTTCAAAACTCTTACAGATAAACTTGTAAATTCCAGTTTTAGACTGGTTCAGGGGGCATAAAAACTAAAATATATAGAAATATAAACAGAGCAGTCCACAACCTAAGTGTATTTAGCTTTGCAAGGCCCTTACAGTGGGAACAACTGCATGGTCTGCTGGGTTTTTCCCAGTGAGGACCAATTAATTATCCCTTCTGACACTGACTGCTGGGTCACATCAAGCCACCGAAAGTCATTAACTGACATATGTTGTCAAAATGCTTGTTATAAAAAGCCTATATGTAAGTAACATAACCACACTGCAGAGTAAGGAAGAAAACTAACCGAAGTGGAAAATGGTATTCTGACTAAGTATTTTAAGTCTAAAGACAAGAAGAACCAAAAACAAATATTGTAGTAATTTTTTTAAAAAATCACAGATATGGGTTAGCAGTTCTGAAATTATTTTACATATATTCCAGGACTGAACAAGTAAACATTATATAATAAGAGGCATGTTTCTCACTGTCAGAGAAAGACGTCACAAATACCGGAGATGAGGAAGAACCTTCTGGTGATGGATTGGAATCAGTGGGAACTCATGATTTTTACAGACAGATGTAGGTACATGTATCTACATAGATTTTTCCGGCTCTGCCCACTGGGGCCTAGAAGCAATGACACCTCAGTTAGTAATGAGCACACATAGTGACTAGATTCTTTGTTTCTAGACACTATTCTCTAATAAGAGGAACCACTGTTCCTCAGAGAAATAAACTAATTAATTCCAGGGCTGAGGCAGGTAAAGTAGATTCTTCCGGAATATCTTATGGAGCCAGAAAGTAACAAAGTGCTCAAAAAATGACGGGAGCATTTCAAAAGGACTCAACTTGAAGGAGCTAACTACCAATTGCCAAATCTGGGACAATCTGATCAACTAAATAATGATAATAATGGATTATAACCCAGAGAGTAAATTAATATTCAGAAGTCCATATTGATGTAAATAAATAATTGAGTAACAGGAGAGAGCTCTTTGATACAGCAGAATTTCAATTAATAAACAGAGTAGGAAGGATGGAAACAGAAAATCATCTGGCAAACACCACCGTAATAATTGTTGCAGGCAAAATTCATCAGTGTATGGTAAAATTCATGGGTGGAAATACGATGATAAACAGGGTATCTGCGCAGTCTTCAAGTTTTTCCCACAAATAAATTTACAGTGAAGAAACCTAACACACACCATTAACCAAGGGGTCAAAGTTAACATCACCAGTAATGAAAAACACGGCACCATGATGGGCCTCCTGAGATGATGCACTGAGAGGGGCACACCCTCACTCTGTGTTATTCTTCCCCAAATGAGAAATCAGACAAACTCAAACTGAGGGACAATCTATGTAATAACCACCTATATAATAACCAATAACAATCTATGTAATAACCATCTGTACTCTTCGAAAGTCAAGGTTGTAAGGGAAGACAGAATGGTTAGAGAATGTAGGTGAAAGCAATGTGGGATCCTGGATAGGATCACGAACAAAAAGACAACAGCAGTGGGAAAACTGGCATACTCATTTTAATTTACTACTCCTTGTAAACTGGATTCTAAAACAACACTCACATCTATATAGTCATACTTCCTACCCTGCGGCTTAATCTTACTCAATATATATATATGACTGAGATGTTGAAACAGAACTGATTTGCTTTTTAGAAATACTGGTTGTAGGGGTGCTTGGGTGGCTCAGTCAGTTAAGCTGCCAACTCTTGATTTCAGCTCAGGTCATAATCAGTCGGGAGTCTGCTTGAGATTCTCTCTCTCCCTCCCTCCCACCCTCCAATAAATAAAATCTTAAAAAGAAAAGAAATACTGGCGATAGCAGACTTTGTTCTGGCATGCCATTCTTCAGGTAAGAATACCTCTGGTGTGTCCTTTGGGGATCTATCCATCCTCTATTTCAGACCATCTATTTCAGGTGTGGCTTCAGAGTGAGGAGGTGAGACTGCTGACCATGCCAAGCCGATCAATATATTCCACCCCAGCTACAGGACCAGGGAGACTGACAAGTCTGTCAGGGAGACTAAACACTGATGCTTCTGTAGGAAGAAACAGCTCTCTTTCTACTCTGGTTGCTGAGTTCCGGGGAAGTAAGCTGGAGGTATTATGGCCATCTTGCATTAGAGAGCACACGCACAAAGAAGGCAGAGCTGAGAGGTGGGAGGAGACAAGAGTGCTGGCAACACCCTCAGGCACTACATAAAGCCCTGATTAATTCAAATGCCCCTGAGCTTTAGTTATACAAGCCAATAAGTTCCCTTTTCTGCTTAAGCTAGTGCAAGGTGCATTTTTGTCACCCACAATGGAAACTTGCTGTCTAATACACAGGGTTATTTAACTTCGATAAGTAATCATTAGTTTCGTGTTAAACCAACAAAATTTCTATTTAAAAAATATCAACTGCAGGTTTACCTTCTGAAATTCAACTCTTGAGTTATAAATTATACTGGGAGTATTGGTGTGCTATCAAATAAGAACAAACGACGACAGTCGGAAAATTATTATACTGTACCTCCCTAACCAGAGGCTTAAAGGTGATTATGATTTCAAGTCTACTTCATTGGTGTCACCATAACTGGGATCTTAGTTTAAAATCAATGAATAACTTTCCCTAATCCAAAGTGACCTAAAATAAGAAATAGTTAATCCAAATATGCCTGAGTATCTCAAGGCAGACATGGTTTTGGTTTTACTGTCACAGGAAAGCTGTGTTTCGGTTAAATAGCCAAATTTCCTCCCAAACACATCCTTTGGATTTCTGGGATACTAGTGCAAAAGAAGTAATTTTCTCTTTTCCTGTGTCTCATGGATAGATTCCTATTAAAACCCAAGGGTGTGACAAGGTATTTTTAACACACCATTTGGGCAGCCTTGTACAGAAACTCTACTGTATCTACAGGCATACAGCATGTAGAAAGAGGTATGCTGTCTATCCAGACACCACTTACAGATACACAAATGCTTACATGTACAGCAGCCTGCAGATTCCATTCTGAAAGGCCAGAAGACTTAACCAATCTGCTGATCAAAAACTCAGATCACAGAAGAACAAACAAAAGTGCCATATAAGCCATTTTATGAATAGATCCTTGCACAGCTAATGGGAAATTTCAGTGCATAAACAGTTTGGTACAGATTCTCCCAGGGCAAATGAAGTCTGAAAGTACTATAGGTTAGTGTTACTGGCAAGAAATAAAAAATTCCAAGAAGCCTAATTGTGGCTGAACAGCATTTTGCAATGGAAACTTTTCAAGTTACTAAATGAACTGCGTGACTGCTTTTCGTTTTCAAAGAGTGACTGAACAGAGGCCAGACCACACAAACCCTGCCACCCTGCAACATGGCTCTCCAGTGGAGAACTGATTTATAACACCTAGAAAAAAAGATGTGTTGGGGGGGGGGGGGCGTGCAGGAAGGGAGAATATCTGGTGGTATGAAACCTATAAAAGTTTTCTTCCGTTCTCAAAACAACCGAAGTTTAATTAAAATAGAGAGAAATTTCTATTTTAAGGAGTGAGATCACCTATGTAAAATAGCCAACATCTGGAAATAGAGGTTTCCAACTTATGCCAGTGGTCCTCTAACACATAGTTCTGTGCCCCAATATGGTGTGGATCTTTCACTGTACTTTAAAATCCTGACAAAATCTCCCTATGTTGTTCAGGTGGATAATGTGGGGTAAGAGTAGAAGAGAAAAATACTACTAATAAAACCTGCAAGGTTTTATTACCAGCTCAGTGTTCTAACTTGATTGACATCAAATACATTAACGAGCCTTCCCATTTCTCCATTACTTGAAGGTGGAGGATGTAAGAAAAAGGAAAACCAACACAAATTATTTTCTTTCTGAATCAATCTTCCCCTAAATAAATAAAAGCCAACAAGCCTATGGCCTGTAGGTGTGCATTTAGTAAGATCTCAAGACAAGTCCTGGTATTACTAACAAAATTTAGATACAAATAAGATTTAACAGCTTTGTCAAAACAAACTTGGCATTAATTTTGTTTAAATAAATGTAATGTATTCTTTACGTCAGTCTATCCCATTCACAAATATTTTAAAAGTTTTTATTTTATTTGTCAGAGAGAGAGAGAGAACACACAAGCACACAAGCAGGGAGAGTGGCAGGCAGAGGGAGAAGCAAGCTCCCCGCTGAGCAAGGAGCCTGATGCAGGACTAGAGCTCAGGACCCTGGGGTCATGACCTAAGCCAAAGTCAGACACATAACCAACTGAGCCACCCAAGCATCCCTCCCCTAAATATTTTAAAGTGCTGTGTAAGGTAAAGAAACTTTCTAAAGACATTTTACTTTTAGGTGTCCGTCCCCACCCCCACTGTGGCGGGGGGGAACCCAGAAAGCACATAAGAATAATTTATTCTGTTACTATCTAACCTTTCACCCTTCTTGAGAACAAGCTGTCCTCTGTACTCACCACTTTCTCTTTGGATCTCAGGACCCCCAGCTTCCCAAACCGAACATGAAAAGGCGAGCACTGATAGGTGCCATCCTGCTGCCGCACCACAATGACATCAATGCACCCGGACAAGGTGGCTTGGTTAATGCCCTTGTAGAGTTCCTTCACAGTGACAATCACCTGCCCAGCCAGCTGTCCCACATAATTCATGGTTTGAAACTACAAAGACAAAAAAAAAAAAAAAAAAAAATCAGATGAGATAGTAACAATGAATTTGTGGCTCTAATGACAGAGAAAAAAACAGCAGTAATTTTAGAGGGCATTGCACATTTGTATACCATTTACATACTACCATTAACCTTGCTCATTTTGAACCAATTAGACTCATGTTACCACTGTTTTTACACATTTCCATGCAAGGACAAAATCGGGTGGTCCTTTTGTATCTCGAGAGGCTGTCCCAGCCAGGGCCTCACACATGCAGAAGTTCCCTTTTCTTTTCCATCATCACAGATCCTACCAGCTACCCCCCCCCCAAAAGTTTAGAATCTGCACAGAACCACCAAAGAACCCAGACTACCACCACTACCCTCTTGCCCAAGATCACTGGGAACGTGGGGCAACTGCATCCACCCTGACCACAGCAGCCAAACAGAAATAATGACCAATGGTCACCGCTAGGAGAAACCAGAAAACACGATGTTTCTGCTGAAGACAAGTGAAAGAGAGATGAGTTTTCTACAAAACTATTAACAGAATATGGTTCAGAGACATGCTAGATTAAATAAACTCTGGGTGAGCTAGACTGGGTCTAACTTATTTATAACATTGCTTTTATTGAAAATCCCCCCTCAATGCTTGAATACAACTCACTGGAACACATAATCATGTTCTACAAAGCACAGAAAAAGGTTTTAAATCTTGTTGCTCAACAATAATTAATCAAAGCAGGATCGCTAGGCTATAAAAGGGTCCTCCAGAAAGGGTCAAGGAAAGATAGGGGTGTGCTCCTGACTAGGGCTGAGGGATGAGAGGAAATGCTTCCCCTGTGCCCCACATCTGTTGTGGCTTCACAGCTAGGACCACAGGCTGGGGAGCCCACCATACAGTATGTGTTGAGGACCAGTGGGGAAGTCTCCTTGAATCTCCCTCAACTTTTACTGATTAGAAAAAAATAGCTCTCCTTCAGTCCTAAGGTTGTCAAGTTTCATCTCTAGCCATCAAATATCACATTTCATTCACTAGACACCGACACCCCTAGTATTATGTCAAAGCACAGTTCAGCAAAAATCATTCTTCTGGGGGACCGGTGGACACAGACCAAACGAGATCCTCCACAGCTCTGGCTAATCCAGAGGCCAACTTTTACTGAACCAGAGAAGAGACAGATCATTCTCTAGGTCATTCATCATAAGCACAGCTGTCTCTTTAAACTCAGCTTTTCAGGAGCCTTAAGCTCCAAGTTATATGCTCAGAAAAGTTACTAGAGATCACACTCCATGTTGTCGGAGAAGTCCAAAGCTGAACTGGGAGAAAGAACATTACTCCATCAGGAAAACTTAGGGACCTGCCCAGACATCTGCCTCCAGAGCAGCTCACCCTACCCCTCACAGGTGAGTGAGTGCCTGCTGGCAGTGCCCAGATTCCACTCAAAACATTTTTTTCTCCTCTTCTACACAGATGAATGTGTCATCAAGACCCACCAGTTTTACACCATTAAGCACAGCCACAATAATTTTACCCCAGAAAATTTTCTGAGTGTTTTGTTACCAAGTCCCCCAAATTTATCTACAGAAGAGATGACTTCGAGGATGTAAACTAGCTGCTAAACTGACTACTAAATGAGGTAGTATCCTTTACAAAACAGTTACAAGTTGGTGTGATTACAGTTTTAGAAGAATTCATTTGGTAAGGCCAAATTAGGCAAGTGTTCAATAATGATTTCTTCAATGAATACAGAATGATCAAATGAACCATAAATACATAAGACAAAAAAAGAGAAATGTGTCGGGAGGAAATACTATTTCATCAGAATATTCATATCACACCTCATTTTTAAAAATTAGTGTTTTTTAATTTGGCAGTAACTGTGGACTCACAGGCATGTAGTTTTAAGAAATACTACAAATCCCCCGTATCCTTTAAACCAGTTTCCCCAACAGCAACATCTTGCAAAATTCTAGTGCAACACCACATGATTCAGGTAAAATGGAGACCATTTCCATTATATAAAGATCTATTCCATTGGCCTTTATAAGCCACACCCAGCCACTTCAGTCACTCTCTTCTTAATCTGACAACCATTGATTTGCTCTTCATTTCTGTTATTTTTAAGAAAGTTACATAAATGGAATCATATGGTATATAACGTTCTGTGATTGCCTTTTCCCACTTCTACTGCTATGGAGATTCATCCAGGTTGCTGCATGTATCGTGTTCATATTCTGTAAGTAATATATGTTCACATGCTTTTTGCTTGTCACAGCACGTACGCGAACCACCACCCAAGTAGTCAATCTTTGTATGACTGCTTGACTGACTGGTGGCAATTTAAAAATGAGTTTTGTTACAAATTTTTAAAAGTTTCCTAATTATATAATTATATACATCTTTTCTTAAAAGAAACTGAAAAATGTTAACTTCAAGCATCTCCATTCAGCCATAAAACAAGTCTTACAAACTAAATGTGTAACGAGCTTACATCAACTAGAGCATAGGATCCATAATTAAGTGTAACTACATCTATTCAAAACGATTTTAATTACCATGGTTAAAGGATGTGCTGTTATACAAGAAAGTCTATTGTGTAACTGCCAGTTGCTAAATGTAGAAAAATATATGCTATCAAATGACTGCTTTTTGTCTTAGCAGATTTAAACAATTCTGTTTGTATTATGAAGGCTGAGAAAACAAAAGGGAGTCCTGCTGCCATAACATTCGCTACACCCTGGGAATGAGGGGCACACTTCTGCTAGGAGGGGCACTCCAACTAAGCTGGGGAAGGGGGCTCCCTCATGGTTATGTCTGGGGGGGGGGAGCACCTGGCTGTTGTACACACGACGTTAAACAGCTGCTTTCCTTAAGCATTATCTAGCACCATAAAACTTCATTCCTACATGTCCAGCCTAGCACTAGCCCTAATAATGCTAAGTGAGAACAAATTCAGGTCTCTGACACCTGTCCTGTTCAATGCCTGGGAAAGTGGGACTCTGAACAGGGGCAGACAGACAGGCGATTAAGTACCCAGTCACATGTCAGGGATACACCTCACTGAAGACACTACCTTTTGAAATAGAACAAAAATTTAAAAACATAGCAAAATAATATATATTGTAAATTATTCACTAGAGCGACTGATTAAAAAAACAGAAGAGAGAAAATAAATTCAAGGACAGGGACAGAGAATAAAAGAGAGGGGATGCAGAGACAGATTCAGAGAAAAAGCAAAGACAGAATAAGAATACATACATATCAGAAAGCAGATGGACATAAACATGCCCATACAGAAAGAGGAATGTGGAACTGAAGGATGTTCATACAGCAGCATCCTTATCTTCAGGCTCACAAGCACAAAGAAAAATATAAACATGCATTAATTGATTCTTAGAACTGAAAGTATTTACCTAGTCCAGTCTTTCAACAAATACCAAAAGCACTTCTAGCACATCCCTGAAATATGGTAAAGTTAATCATCACAGTAGCAGCAACTAATTTTTTGAAAGCTTACTACATACCAAATTCTTAACAATTTTTTTTAAAGGCAGGGGAGGAGCAGGTGGAGGGGGAGAGAGAATTCCAAGCACGCTCCACACCCAGCAAAGAGCCAGAGCTTGATCCCGAGATCACGACCTGAGCTGAAATCAAGAGTCAGATGCTTGACTCTGTACCCCACTATGTACCAAAATGCATTATCTCAGAACCACCTTATGAATGAGTAAATATTATTTCTATTTTTAAAGATAATAAAATTAAGGCTTAAAAAGATTAAGTATTGTTATGGACTGTTTGTGTCTGCTCCTCAAATTCTTATGTTGAAACCCTAACCCCCAATGTGAGGGTATTTGGAGGTGGGGCCTTTGGGAGGTAATTAGGTTTAGATGAGGTCAAGAGGTGGGACCTCCAAGATGGGATTAATGTTCTCATTAGGAGAGCTCGTGTTCTCTTCCCCTATTAGGCGAGGAAACAGAGAGAAGACGGTTGTGTGCAAGCCAGAAAGAGGGCCCTCACTAGGAACTAAATTGGCCAGCACCCTATCTTGGACTTTCCAGTCCCCAAATGACAAATAAATGTTGTTTAAACTGTGGTAGTCTGTTACAGCAGCCTGAGCTAAGACAAGCATCTTCTTAAACGTTATAACTACCATACTGTTTTTCAACGTTGCGGTACTTCATTGACAAAGACTCACTCCTTTCACCAAGAAGTTCATAACTGTATCAGACAGCCCTAGTTACTATGTCCAATAGAACTCACGATGGATATGTGCCACCCTCTTCTAAATGATACCACTTACACTGAAGAGTTTGTTGTACAACCGTAACTAGGTCTCATCTATTCTGGGCTAAGCATTCTTCTTCCTTAAAATATCTAAGATGACTGGGTTTACTTTACTTTTATGACAAACTAGAGAACTTTAAATGTGGGATCCAAAACTAGACATAGTGGTGCAGACGGACCTGATAGTGTATACAATGTACAGTGTGTGTTTCGGTGCAGGCACTGGCTCCCGTGAGCTGGGGGAAATATTGGGAGCTCCCAAGACAGGGAGGAACTTACTCATCACTAAACTAAAAATGGAAAGAATCAGAAGTTAACTAAAATACTTATTAGAAACTAAATATCCCTTTATGCATAAAATTCAATAGTGTCCACTATCAGATTTTTCTTATCAAACATTTTAAAGTAAACATACACTAGTATCTGGAATAAAAGTAGCTTTCAAGATTCAATTGTTTACCAAAAATTTAAAGATTTGCTTAGCAGCTTTTCCTGAGCATCAGAGAAACTAAATAAACCATCATGATATGTAGTAGAGATTTATAAATAGAATCCATCAGTAAATAGGTTCAAGTACAGATCCTCTTCCTATAAAAACTGCCCCAAATTATTTTAAGGTGGTATGTTCAATCGAAAATAATTTTTGCTAAGGAAAAGAGATATAGGAGCTATTAAAATAGCACAATTTCTAAATTGTAATCAATACAAAAATGGATACATTCCAAACTACTTACATCATCATAATCTGTTTCCCAAGTTTTAAGTTTACCTTCATACAGTTATTCAATACTATTATCAACTAGTGAGCAGTACTACAACTACAGTTGTTATAATGTTCATCACATGTTAAATTTAAATGCTATGTAAACCTATACATTAGCTCCTGTAATTTCCACCAGTATCTGGAGTCTGGTATCAAAATTCCCATGAGAAAACTGAGATTCAGCAGTGTCCAATGTCATCACGCTAAGTGGTAAAACCAATATTCAAACTCAAGTCTAATTCTAAACTCAAGTCTAATTCTAGACTCAAGTCTAATTCTAGAGCCTATGTCCTTAACTGCATCTCTAAGTGACAGAAATTCTCTAAGCATGGATCCTAAAAGCCTTGGTAAGTTCCCCCCACCCCCGATTTCTTGTTCCAAGTGGGCTGCTTCCAGCAACTGGAATGTTATTTTCACTTAATGCTACTTGGCCCTCCAAGTCTCATCTACACGCTATCACCAGAGGTAGCATTGACTACTAACTCTCTCCTGCTAGGCCTGCATTTCAAGATTAGGAAGTACACTTCCTGGGAGATCAGGTGTGGCTGGGGCTTGTGGACAGAGATGAACAGCTTTTATCCAAGAACCTGCCCTGAACATTCTAACCTTCTGCTCACAGATGTGAGGAGTGTGTTATGAGGGAAGAGAAACTTCTAGACACTTCAGGAAACAAACACCAGAACAGTGCTGCCTTGTACACATTCCAGCTTATACCTATACTCCTAGACCAAACTCCTCCAGGCTTATATTCTGCCTCTGAGTAGCACTTAAGATTTTCCAAGAACTTTCTCAAACATACTTCATTTGATCTTCAAAAAGAGAATTTAGGTTATGTAAGGCAGACATTTTTCATTTCATTTTACATTAAGGCTGAAACAAAAGGTATTTACTTTCCATTATTACTCACTAGAACCCAGCTGTACTGTGACTCAGGATCCCAACCTTCTTGCTACTTCCTACCAGTAGCTTAAATCATGAGGCTCTCAAGGTGAGCTGGTAACCCTGAGGACGAGAGATCTCAGGGCTGAATTCAAGTTGTACTTAAGTCCTCCAGGAATTCCAGAGTCTCTTAAAGGTAGTCAACATGAACCTGGAGAGCACCATCAACTGAGAACTGAACTCTGACAGCAGGAGATGAAAGGCAGAAACAGCAGACACAGCAGCACCTGCTGCAAGCTTCTCCCTGGTCTGGGAGGTTAGGTATTTGCAAATGAAAAGTTCCCCAGAGGACTTGCCCACATCCTGTTAAGACATTTTCTAAAACATTTAGTCTGTGGCCAGCAGACACTATGGAGATCACAAAGAACTAAATGCGGTTACTACTTTGCTAGACATTTGTAACGGAAAACTACACAAAACTATACAAAAACTGTCCTCACTGAGCGAGGACAGACAACTGACACTAACCCTGACAAAGAACCCAGCTTTCCTGGAGAAGACATTCTAGGCCATTTAAATTCAAATAAATGCCTTACTCTATACCACTCAGCTTTTTATCCCCCATCATAACAAAATGCTAATTTGTTTAATTTTTCTTATTTTATAAATAGCCACCTTTTAATTCTTGTTTTATAAAATAAGAAACAGGAAATAGCCGCAAGCATAAGAACAACCCTTGCCCTCGGTGAAGGGCGGGCCTTACCCCAGGGCTCCAAAGTAGATGGTGCACTAAGGTCCATCTGATTTCCTTGAAACTAAAGTCCATGAGGAAATGCTGACAGCTGCAGCTCTAAAATGCACTGCCCGAAGTCTCTTCAAGATCACAGCAGGTCCCCTTCTGTCCTGCGATTGTTGAAACAGGGGTCTCCTTCATTTCTAGGACCATTCAATCCCCATGTACAGAATCTGTAAACTAAAACCCAGTGTCTCCCAGAAAAATTCCGGAGTACTGTACAAACAATTCAAGTAAGAGACAGCACAGCTCTTAAGGCAGAAGTGCAGAGAAGACTGAGAATCAGTAGGGCCTGTGACAGAGGGAAAGGAAGCAGCTGGTTGGGATCATGCCACAATTTCTAGACAAAGCTAGAAATACATCTGGCACATAGTGGGATTCAGTAAATATTGCTGAATGAATGAATAAACCAACTTAAATATGGAAATAAAAAGGGCAGAATTTGTGGGGAACTTCCTACTCAAGCTAAACTTCAAAAATTTTACTTACTGCATTACTTCAAAATTTTTTGTTTATGAATATCATCCTTTTTTTTTTTTTTAAAGATTTTTATTTATTTATTTGACAGAGACAGAGACAGCCAGCGAGAGAGGGAACACAAGCAGGGGGAGTGGGAGAGGAAGAAGCAGGCTCATAGCAGAGGAGCCTGATGTGGGGCTCGATCCCATAACGCTGGGATCACGCCCTGAGCCAAAGGCAGACGCTTAACCGCTGCGCCACCCAGGCGCCCCAGTTTATGAATATCATCCTTAACAGTTTTTTAAAATACGAATTTTCTTGAATTTTTTTGAAGTTTAATAACTGATTATGAAGATGACCCAGGTTAGGGAAGCATAGCTCCACATAAAAGCAAGAGATCCCATGATAAAATTCCATGCCTGTTTTTGCTACCTCCAAAATCGGTCTATCATAAAATGAACTACAAGAAGCCTTAAACCCTTGGGTGCTGTCTTGGACCTTTCTTCAGAGAAGATGTACAGGGGAATTCTAACAATCTTTCTGGGCTGATGTCTAGCCTCAGAAGATTCCTTCCAGAGACACAGATTTACCCAGGATGAGATGTTCTTTGGAGCATCTGGGTTTCTAGTTAGTTCCCTGTAGATTATGAGCTGTCTTTCTGAACAAGAACAACCCGATCGCCTCCACTTCAGAAGGCACAGTCAGGGACCATTTTAGGTCTAACCAACTTTTTTTCCTGCTAAGTGAAGAAAACTGACAAGGACCACACTGTAGGTTACTATTTCCCAACAGCAGTCCTCAGACCACCTGTAACAGAATCAAGGTTTGGTGCTGAAGAATGGAGATTCCTGGACCCCAACACAGACATAAAAAACTGGAAGTGGGGTCTTAGAGGATCAGTTCTCCATGATTCTGATAGGCATCCAGGTTTGGGAACTAACTCAGTCTCTACTGCATGAACTTTGTCCCCCCAGTCCTGATTCAGCTGGAGAAAACCGAGTTGTTATGGGCTAAAGTATGTATCCTGTCCTTACCTTGATGTGTAACCCAAACTAAACAGACCTTGAATTTTGCACATCCTAACAAACAGCTGACCTGATCATTTTATAAAACTTGAATTCTAGGACTGGCAGTGGTTCTTGCAAAAATTTTAAGATTTTATTTTTTAGTAATCTCAACACCCAACATGGGGTTTGAACTTAAGACCCCAAGATCAAGGGGGCGCGTGGGTGGCTCAGTCGTTAAGCATCTGCCTTGGGCTCAGGGCGTGATCCCGGCATTCTGGGATCGAGCCCCACATCAGGCTTCTCCGCTGGGAGTCTGCTTCTCCCTCTCCCACTCCCCCTGCTTGTGTTCCCTCTCTTGCTGGCTGTCTCTCTCTAATAAATAAATAAAATCTTGAAGGAAAAAAAAAGGCCCCAAGATCAAGAGTCGCGTGCTCTGCCAACTGAGACAGCCAGGCGCCCCTCGTTTACAAAAATTCTGATCTGGGAAGACTGCTCTCCTAGCAATAGCTCTCCGATTCAACATCAACCTTCAGGATGAATAGGTGAGAAGAAATTTTCTGACCCAATATTCGTGTTTTGAAATTTGAACAGATCCATGATACACTGGGGCTAGATCAGAGGGTAATAATAAGGCTCCCTGGATCACAATGATTTCATCTTTCAGAGACCCCTCCAAACAAAGGAGTAAATCCCTGGTAACCGTATCTGTGCTTTGGGACTTGAGCCTTGGCACCAGCTGACTGGCGGGGTAGGGAGATCTCTGACCCAGACAGGTATTCCTTAAGTGTGTATGAAAAGCCAAAGCGACAAGAATCTGGCTAAGCTGCTTGAGCAATAACCCAGAAGGCCCACCAGCTCAAGACACTAAGAAGCCACACAGCCCCACTCCTTGCCCTCTCATCACTTCTCTGGTTCATGAGTGATCATAAGTTTCTTTGTTTGCCTGGTTCAGTGTCCATTTCTGATGTTTACCAACAAAGGACTTAAAAACAGATAGGCGATACTGATTCTGACCCAATAAAGCCACCTGAACTCTCTATAACCCCCGCTCCCGGCCCCACCACCAAAAAAGCACCCTCAGAAAACTAGTGAAAGCCTTCCTCCCCTGAACTCAGAACTTTTTTTTAAAAGTATAGTCAGCACACAATGTTACATTAATTTCAGGTGTACAACATTGTGATTTGACAATTTTTTTTTTCAGTTTGGGTTTTTTTTTTAAATGAGAAAACATGAGGCTGGCCTTAAGTTTGGCTGGAGAGTTGATAAATTCAGATTTCTAATCCGTCGCGACGTATTCCCTCCAAGGAAGTTTGCAACCACAGATTTCTGCTTACTGGGCTCACTTCTCTATGATTTCACCATGCTCACTACCCACAAAGCAAATGAACAATTATCTTGGGCGGAGTAAGGTTGAAAAAAGGGAGGACACTTTGCCGCCACAGCAATATACATTTTCCCCCCAAGTGATGGCCTCAAGTTTTACTCAAATATTTGCTTTGGCTTTTCAGCAGGTACAACTGAAGGAAGGACCGTGTCCCCTATTTCATCTTCAAAAACCATCAATTCCCACTTCCCACCCCAGTTACTGGCCTAATAATTTTCTGGACAATCCTCCAAAATCCAATCTAAGTTTTCTTCTCAATCTATCCAACTACTACTGTTGGCTGTTACTCTTTTATTAGAGGAACAAAGAGGTTTTAGTCTTCCTGGATGAAGAGGAGATGGGAATAAAGTATGCCCACAACAGACTGTGAACACAGCACAATCCAAAATATCAAAGAGAGATGGGGCGAGGGGAGGCATGGACTCAACGGTTAAGCAAGCAGCAAGCGACAAGGGGTCTGTGGCTGTGCGCATCCACGGTACCGGCCGCAGCACAGAGGCACGCACCACACTGCAGTCATTTGTTTACCCACCTCCAAACTCTAAGTTCAGACAAAGAAAAAGTGTTGTATGATTCATGGCCTCCCTAAAGCCTGGCACAGTGCCTAGCAACGAGAGGTTCTTAACGAGTACTTTCAGACCAATGAATGTATGGATCGATGAATGCAAGATCCAGTGAACAGAATCAGCAAGGAGAGGGAGAAATATACACCGTGTTTTGTACTGTAACCTACATGAGAGAAATTCAAGAAGTAAATGAAGATATAGGTGTATATATTCACAAAGCCACACATTTAGAAAAATGCCAAGAATGGTGGGGGCCAACCCAATGTTCCAAAAACAATGTTCAAATATTCCGAAACTAATGCCTTTCTCCAGATGCTGGTTAAGACTTCACAGAAAAAAAAACTTGCATAAATCTAGTGTATGTGAATGACAATTACAAATGACACCCACCTCTAGATATATCTAAAAATATCCCCGTGAGAACAAATGACATACACGCAGATCACTCTGAAGAACAGGAGCAGCCCCAGAGCAACGTGCAGGAGAGCCCACTTTGCTGGGCTGTCAGGGGAAGTCAGTGTGGGGAGTCAGCTGAGGCAGCGGTAAGGCCGGAAGGTGACAAAGATCATACCATGACCAAAGACTATTATAGAAAACACCGTGAAACAGATCTTAGGTTATCATTTCCTATTACAGAGTCTACTTACATGAAAATGCCCAACTTCAGAATTCTGTAAGGCACAGCATTCAAGGTAAACAGCTGGTATCAACAGTTCCATTTTCCTAATGCTCAGCAATGTAACAACAGAATTGGTACAGATCAAGGAAAACTAAATGCTCAATTTTACACATATCTTTAGATTTCACTATGCATAATGAAATATGTATTCCTTGCCTAGATCCTAAAACGGCTAGCAGCACACTAGGAGAGGTGGGCCCTAGCTACTTGCTTCATGGTTTTTGGTCACTCCTGTGACCAAAATCGTTTCAGACTATTGCAGCTCTATAAAATTTAATAGTTCTTGAGTTTCTCTTCGTCACTTCTCCCTTCGTTTTCCAAATTACAAAATACTGCCTTGAAATGAAGGCAATTTCTGATAATTTAATTCACGTTTTTTCCTGTCATGCCTAGACTATGCCCAATCTACCCGTACATGAGGCAACAGATTATGCTACAGAACATTTAACCTGACTGCAGACCAGAGAGAAACATACAAGTGAAATCATTAAGAAATGTAATGAGTTTAAGATTCTATTTATAGTTAATAATGAAAGACATTAAACTATTACTTAGTCAACATTAGTTTAAATGGTTATACCTATCAGCATATAAAAACTTCCGGCTAGGGGCACCGGGGTGGCTCAGTTGTTAAGCGTCTGCCTTCCGCCCGGGGCCTGATCCCAGGGTCCTGGGATAGAGTCCCACATGGGGCTCCCTGCTCTGCTGGGAGCCTGCTTCTTCCTCTCCCACTCTTCCTCTCCTACTCCCCCTTCTTGTGTTCCCCCTCTCACTCGCTTGCTCACTCGCTCTCCGTCAAATAAATAAATAAAATCTTTAAAAAAAAAAAAAAACACTTCTGGCTAAACGTTCATGCCAAGTCTACTAGGAAATGCAATTTTAAAATTTCAAATAGCTACACCTTGAACTATTCAAAATCAATTTTTTAAGAGAATGAAGGTGTACTTTACACAGACTAAAATTAACCCGTTTCTAGTGTACAGTTTTAACCATGCAATCATGTAATAACCACCATACCCAAAATATAGAACTAGATTCTTTCCCAAAATGACCCCCTGCCCCTTTGTAGTCGATGCTTCTCCCCCATTCCCTGCCAACCACTGATCTGTTTTCTGTCTCTATAATCCCTGCCTTTTCTAGAAAGTCACATAAATGAAACTATACAGTACGTAGCCTTTTGACTATGGCTTTTCTCACCTAGCATAATGCATTTGAGATCAATCAATACTGTGGCAGATATCAGCATTTTGTCTCCTGGTGTTAAGTACATAGCATCCCACTACCAGATGTTCCAAAGTTTGTTTATCCATCTACCAGCTGAAAGACATCTGGCTTGCTTCCAGTTTTTGGCGATTACAAATAGAGCCATCAAAAATGTTTGCATACAGGCTTTTGTGTGAACATAATTTCATTTGGGTAAATAACTCAGGAGTGGGACTGCTTTAGATGTATTTTTGCAAGGCTGATTTTGAGCTATTGTTTTTAAAATATCTATGGTGTACTGGGAGGAGTTTGCTATTAAAATAAATCCTTTAAATTATTTTACAAAGTGGTAATAATTTGTTTTACAAGTTTGTATTTTCATATGTGCGAGTTACTTAAAATAGAGATTCACCTACACTACTGAAAATTCAAACTTTCTGGTTACTCACACTGTAACTTTTGAAACTATGCGTATCCTTGAAAAATCACATATAACCTAACCTACAATTCAGATGTTTTACTACATATTTTTCCTAGTGTTAGCCGTGGGAAAGTGATGGGGGAAAAAAGAGAAGAGAGCAATAACATTTATCCCTTCCAAATGCCATTTTATAAACCTCATCTCATTTAATCCTCACAATGAGGTGAGGTAGATGCCATATGCGTTATCCTAGCAAAAAAACTGAGGCCAACTTATATGGGGACAAAGCAATTTACTTAGAGCCAAACAGTTACATAGACAAAAGCTGTCTCAAATGCCCAGGCTTTTTACGGTATCTTGGAACCATAAGTTCCTAAACACTAATGCCAAGTTTAGTAATTTTCAGGGTCATGTGTAAGTAGGAATTTCATAAATGCTTCTAGAAGGCCATGAGAATTCTTCGACATGCTATCATACATGAAAAACGTTAAGCTTTCTATTATGAATAGCCCTAAAGGGATGACTAACATTATAGTCATAAATACACATTTTAAGGAACATGTTCTCATCCTAAACTTTCTAGGATGAGACAACTGTGGCTAACCTATTTTATCACTGATAACCATAAGCAACTCTAACATAAAACAGGAAATCTGATTGTTAGGCTCACTTTCACATAGGAAAGGCACACAATCTTATTAGCAAGCTTCTAAGGAAACCATTACGTTGTATTTTCAATGATGACTATCACTTTAGTCCACACATTGGTAGGATACAATTTCCTGTGAAACATTCTGACTTTATTTGAAGTTCTATTTACTCACTGACCTAGATGTCAGGAATTGACATCATGACTCTTCTACAGTTGAAATAACAGCCGTGAGACTGGGAACAAATAAACATGTTCCTGTAGTTTGTAGGTCTAGGGAAAGACATGTTAAACTAAATTCATCTTCTTCTCATGTACCCCCAAAAACCTTAGTTAATATCACAGATGAATTAGTTGACATTTTAAACTTGTCCCAATTGTGTTAAGTCCTTGGGTTGAAAGTCCCTCAAGCCCCTTATGGTACCCTGCTAAGTTCAGGTAGGAACATGCCATATGAATTACTCCAGTAGAACGTGAAGGTCACTGCACCTACTCTAACCAACCTTACCACTACTAACTTAACAAGCACGCGCGGGCCTAAAGTTCAGTCTAAACATCCTCGACAAGCCCAGGCTGAAGGATTATTATCAAGTCAGACGGACCAAGTACCTGCTTTAGAAAGAATGCTGTGCTTTAGAAAAGAATGCATACTGCCTTATCAAAAAGAAGGTAATTCAAGGATTAAAATAAATCTGGCTCTGGTGAAATGGTGAACTTTCTGTCATTTGAGTGGGTTGTGTGTATACTAATATACACATGGCCTCCCTGTGCGTTCAAACCTCTAAACATTCCCTCAAGTGCGCTCAATTTCTCTGGTAAGTTTTGTAAAAATGCTGGCCATGAGACTGGACTGGTTTCCACTCCACTACAAAAAACTGGGGACTTTCTCTCCTAGCTGGCTGAGTTCCCTTAGAAGGGGGAGGAGTGACAAAAATTCTTTTCAGTGTAAGAAGAAATGATGACTAACCCAGGAGTGGAAAGCAATGATGATTCAACAACAAAGGGAGTATTCGTCAACGAAGACTACTTAACAAAGACACAAGAGCTTGGGTCCACAACGTACCTAACAGATATGTATCCCACAGCTAACATTCCCCATGTCTGACTAATCATAATACCTGGGAAGCTTCTAAAAATACAATTTCCTAGAGGGAAGTCTAAAACAAACTCTGCGGTATTAGACTAGAATCAGAAGTCTCATGGACAGATGCACAAATACTGATGTGCTTATGCCTAGGGTAGAATGCATTTAACATTCTAGCTTTCTCTGTTAAGAGGAATACTAGAATCAAGGACACTGTAGAAGCAACAAGCGTACCTAGACCCCAGATCTTGGTTTCTAAATACCATTCTCTAATAAAAAGAACCAAGGCTCCTTGGAGAAGTAGTTAATCCCAAGGCTGGAGTCAGGGAAATACAAGTTGATGCTGGAGTATCTAATAGTGCCAAAAAGTATGAAATTGTTCAAAATCAAGAGAACAGGGATATGTTAAAGGAACACAGGAGCTAACGTGAAAAAGCTCCCAATGACTAGAGCTAACACAATTTGAGCAACTAAATAGTGACAGTATTTGATTATTACCTACAGGATAAAACACTCGTGAGTCCACACTGACGTAAGTTAATAAATAAGGAGGGAGAAGGGCCAGCTTTCTCTTAAAGATGAATTCCAATTACTACAGAATGAGGGAAATAGAAAACTACTATTAGAACACCACAGTGATAATTGTGACATGCAATGGATGTTAAAAATAGAGGACAAAAGTTTGAGGAGAAACAGAATATTTGTATACTCTCAAGGTCTCCCCCCCAAGACATATATTACAAAAGGAAAAACATTAACTTTACAGTAGAGAAACCTGCCAGATACCACCTTAATCAAGTGAATCAGGGAAACTTCACCAGTAATAAAACACATCGCCATCATAGAACTCCTGATATGACATCATGTCTGTGGTATTCCTCCCAAAAATACATGACCTCCATCTAATTAAGAGACAATCTCAGACAAACTGAGGACTTTAGTGGGGAATAAAATATGAATAAAGTCTGTAGTTTAGTTTTTTTTTTTTTTTTTAAGATTTATTTATTTGAGAGAAAGAGAGCACGAGCGAGTGCAAGCAGTGGACATAAGGGGCAGAAGGAGAGAGAAAGCCCCAAGCTGACTCCCCACTGAGCACAGAGACTGATGCAGGCTCAATCCCAGGACCCTGAGACCATAACCTGAACTGAAATTAATTAAGAGTCGGACACTTAACCAGCTGAGTCACCCAGGCACCCCCTGTAGTTTAGTTTTAAAAATAAAACAATTCCTAGGCTCCATTACCCCTTTAATTGTCTGAGAAATGTCTGGGGGTTGGGGGGGGGTATTTGAAGTTCAGTAAGGGTTCCAGGGGTTGGTCAGACTTGGGAATCACTGTCCTTGGCTGCCACCTGAATCACTGCGGAGCTCTGAGGAATCCTGACGACCAGGCCACCGCCCCTAGATTATAAGTACAAGTACTTTTTAAAGCCCCAAGAGACCCCCAAATGGCAGGTTATCAAGGTGTGTCTGAGGACTACCGCAAGGGAATCAACGCCCAGTTCCCTCTTGAAAACCTCACTGCATGAGAAGTGAACAGAATTGAAGGATGTACTTCCTATTCCTCTCCTGCCTCACTTTCCCTAAAAGAATTACTTTTCCAATAAATTCTGAATTATCAGTATATAATGGTTATGACTTCATGCTTTGTTAGAATATAAAAGATGACAGATGGCTTTTATAATCTTAACTACTGCCCCTTGACCTCTAACTTAGGACAGCCTCTCTATCTGCAGTTCAAGTGGAGTTAGATAAGTCTCAGAGAACACAGTAACATTCTAGAGATTACGCAGCTCTCCCTTCAGGTTTTCCTGGGATTCACTTTAAGCAAATTTCTGACGAAGGTCTTTTCTACATAGATACAGCTAGGATTAAGATAGTACACCAAGGGCACACAAAGTTCTAAACATGATTTTATCACAGAGTTAAAATGGTACTTTAATAAAATAAGATCAGTATACTGCTATTTCCACCCTTTGAAAGCTATCTTCCCTAAGTATGCCAGGTTAAGCAAAGTAAAGAGCTCAGAAAATGATTCTAGATTATGCAACAGGTTTCAAAGAAGGGACAAATAAAAAATATTTTTCTAGAACCAGCAGCAAGAGTGAAAAATTACAAACAAAAATTATTTTCCCTACTTTCAATTAGATAAGAATGTATAAACAGAAACAAAAATTGTCTACTCTGGAACTGGTATCTAAAATTTTTTCTTCAGTACAAATGGGTTGATTTTGAGTATTTAGTACTGAAGATGTGAATGTAAAACATTACATAAAAAGATAAGCATTTTCTCCAAGAGAGGTAAGATTTTTATTTGAATCCTTTCAGACAGTTGTGTCCAAATCCTGCACACTGGACGACACCTGATTCATGTGACATCTAAAGACAGTGATGGGATTACATCTTGTTTTTCCTATGCACAAAACTGCCTGACAAGCATCTGGATCAGATGTGCAATATGGGGATTATCCCAACCAACTGGGTGAAACAGCTCAGCTAACTGGGAGCATGTAATCAAAACCCAGTACGTGGGCAAACTAAAAGAGGCAGCATTTATACATACATTTGCTGAAATCTGTCCAGTTGGGCTACTCAGAAACTCAGAGCAGCAAATAATTCAGACATATTAGTAAGTGCAAAAACAAAAACAAACAAACAAAATAACAACTCAGTATCTAGCAGAACCAGTGTGGCATAATCGATATTTGCTGAATGAAAAGAATTTTGTTTTCTCTACAGCTCAGTCATGCACGTTACAGTATTACGGAGCAGTTGTGTGTATATGCATGTCTCTAAGTCATTTCTGAAAACAGATGGGGGCATAAATATAAAAATGGGTAATAAATACTTTTCAAAAAGCCTTGATGTATTTCTGGCCACAGCCTCTATGCTACTCTCCACAAAATTCCTGAGCTCATCTGTGACATCAGGATTAAAGAGGCAAGTGAGTTGTGAAAACAAAGATTCTAGGAGAATTTACTCCGCCCAAACTGGTTACCTACTACCACCACCACATTTCTGAGAGGAAATAAAATTCTATACAACGAAATACTTAGTTTTGTGAATACTCCTGATGCTCGATTAGAGGAAAGTGTTTGGCTTTGGACCCACTCACCTAGTGCTATTCTAGGATTTGGGGCAGCAGGAGTAATGACAAACTGTGCTAAGGATAGGGGGATTGAAGGGAGGCTTCTCCAACCCCTCACTGAAGATTTCCTAACTCAGCATAATGCACTGCCCCAAGCCACACACCCTGCCTACGGGGTGACTTGCTATCTTCTACAACCGTGTTTGTTAGTAAATCTTGCTATAAATAATATAAACATACAAAATTCTCTCTGAAAAAATTAGCTTTCCCAACTCAACCACACTGGTGCCCAGGTCTCCTCTGATAGAGCACAGAGGGACAAGGAGAGAGAAGCACTGCCCTCTTGCTTCCCGGAGTTCCCTGCAGCTAAAGACATGAAGACACAGGTCAAGTTCTCACTTCTGCCCCGTGAGCAGGTCTCATAGCCTCTGTGCATGGGGTTCTCATCTCTAATAAGAACGCCCAGATGCCGTCTAGAGTAACCACAGAAAGACTTCATTCTAGAAGCATTTCCTAGGATTACAAGTTTGGCTAAGCACTCCTGTAGTACATGCTGCCCCAATTTAAAAATCCAAGCAAGGTAGTTTAAAATAAGTGGTGAAAAATAAGGCCAGCAGATTATTTTGGAATTTCGGCGTACTAAAATATGAAACAATGTGGTCTTTTCCTTACCAAAGAAAGGAATTATCACTTGTTTAAAAATTATGGAAACGCTTTTTTCAATTCCTAATTTCTAACAAAGCACAAAAGTCTTCTCATGTTTTTTAAATTATGAGATTCATACATTTATGTTCTAAACCCACAAAATCATCTCCTTTAAGATGGAGACATTCACCCAGGTATAATATGAATAGTAAGGGATGTCAGGGTCAATGAGGGCCTGGACCCTGAAAACTAAGTTTTTCCCTCTCCCACTTGCCACACACACACACATCCAAGTTATAAAGTCTCTTACATCGTCAGTACAGCTTATTAAGCAGGTATCAAATCTAGAGTCCCTAACACTAGCCATTCAGAAAATCAAAGTCTCTCTTGGGGCAGAGAGGTGACTCATGGGACTTCAATGTTCTGACATTAACATAAAAGGGAACTGTTAATAAAATGCAGTCTAATCAAATACCCGTTGACCTCTGTCTAGAAAACACCAGTATCAGGAAGCTAAGAACTTCTTCCTGAGATAGGTGGTTTGTGTGTTACTGTTACTCAATAAAAGAATTTCTCGTATATTTCATAAAGATTCAGCTGTACTCACTAGTCTCCCTTCTGACTTTTACAACAAATGTGCATGAATCCATATATACATACACTCTATACTATTAGAAAGGAAAAGTAAATTCCTTCTCTCTGTATACCTGACTTCCATTTATATTCAAACAATGTTCAGTTCCATTAGTTTCAGAGAACCCTGAACAAGTACACTTTCATCAACAAGTCCAAAAAGCAAAAAGCACACAAATAAATGTGATAACATTTTTAAAGGTGACAAAAATTTATGTAACTGTAAAATCAATCTGATTATGGGCCACAGATTTTAGAAGTTATTTTTTTACACTTGTTTTCATAAAAACATACATCCTTGATTTCCTAAGAAATACCTTTACCTCATAGTATTTACTTCAGATTATTTTTGAAGGAAAAGGTTCCACAGGTAGAGTTAAATTATACTGCCCTTAATTTACCTGATTGTATTTCCTTAATGCTGACTTCTAGAACTTTTATAGGATTTATTTTGTATCCTGTCTAAGACGATTAAAAAAACCCCAAAACCTCAATTTGCATTTTCCCCACGTCAAGCTTACAAGATTTCTTTGTTTGCAATCATAGGAGAAAGACTGCAGTCACTCTTTTGTATCATACATCAGAATAAAATGCTAGTTTCAAAATGTTAGTTCAGTTTTCAAAAAATTTTGGCTAGGACAGTAAAAACCATAAAACTTTTGAATATTTTTTATTCGTCAACTACTGCACTTAGAAGCAAAAATGTAAAATCAGATATGTTTAGTTAGAAACCTAGTTTTTGGGGGCACCTGGGTGGCACAGCAGTTAAGCGTCTGCCTTCGGCTCAGGGCGTGATCCCGGCGTTGTGGGATCGAGCCCCACATCAGGCTCCTCCGCTATGAGCCTGCTTCTTCCTCTCCCACTCCCCCTGCTTGTGTTCCCTCTCTCGCTGGCTGCGAATAAATAAATAAAATCTTTAAAAAAAAAAAAAAAGAAACCTAGTTTTTAAAAAAATCTGTTTAAAGAGCAACCTCATTTTTTTTCTAGGCAGAAAGTTATTTGTTAAATAGAAAAAAGTAAAAAGATGGAGTAGCATGAAATGAGGGAGAGCAGGTACCAAATATGTCTGCTGAACGTAACATTAGAAGTTAATAAAATCCATTACAGTGCTACATTTTCCAAAGAAAAAGCATTAGCCCCCTCTTCTCTCAGTACTCCCCAGACTAAGCAAGCACGCAAAGGCAACAGGACATTGGTGCATGTAACTCACCAGGATACCAGCAGGGGCCTTTCCATGATAAACACCTTCAGTTTTACTTAATGAGTCTTCATGAACCTTCTCCTCCTCCTCCTCCTCCTCTTTACTATCATCTTCTAAGTAAAACATCTTAAAACTGAACTAGATTATCAAGCATGTCTTTTTTTCAGAGACTAAGTTACAGTCCTAAATTATCAAAACAGAAAGCCGCTCTGCTGACAAACTGAGTGCAAACTGTTTGCCGACACAGTAATATGGTTAAAACTGAAAGGAAATGGTTTTTAAAAAAAAAAAAAGGCAATACATACACGACCTTTACCAATAAGATTTGCTCAAAACGCCTCAACCCCTTCTCTCTGAAGGAGATAAGAAGGGGCATGGGACAGGCTGTGCCATGTGTTTACACTGATAGGTACCAAGTCCTGCCCAATCACATGACGGTCACCGCAGCTTCCATCACACAGGACAGGGATTGAGTTAATGATTCCCCAAATCAATCACATCCTCCTTTGAGAAATAAAAACTATACAGATAAAGAAGTAATCTTATAAAAATTAATCATTTGAGGGAAAATAGTTTATATATATTTTCTAAGTATCAACAAGCTTTCCAAAGACAGCAGGTTATAGATGCTTTATAGAATTCAATGACAATATTTTGTCATATTGGCATGACTCAATATATTTTCACAATTCTGGATGGAAGACAGCCCGCTCAGCCCTGTAAATAATAAAAAAGTTATAATAATAAATTATATGTTAATATTAATTATATTGTTACATAATATTAACATATAGCATGCTACTGAACAATTTAACTTTAAGAGTATGACACTGCAGCATCGTAAAATTCAAACATACCTGGTATTTCCTTTCTATCTTTCCATAAGTCAACATGTAGTAACTTCAAGTGAGTTTTCCTAAACTCGACAACATATTTAACACATGGACAAAATATATTTTTAATTAAAAATATACTATTTTATTCAATACAGTTGTCTAGGCTTGTGCTGTTCATTACAACGTGGCAAATATTAGAACCAACTGAGATGTGTTGCAAACGTTAAAATACACATAATAAAAATGAATGTGAAATAATCTAATTTTTAAAACATACATGTTAAAATATTTTTAATGTACTGAGTTAAGTAAGATATATTCTTTAAATTATACCTGGTTTCTTTTTACTTTATGCAATTTAAAATTACATATATGACTCCCATTGTATTTCTATTGGACAAAGCACCACCTTAGGGCCCTGAGACAATCTTGAGAATCAAGGGGAGAAAAAGGACATTTAGCCAAAGTTCTACTAATGAAGAATTGAAGATGACAGGATTTTTCATCATCCCATAAAAGCACTGAGTTAATCCATCAACAATATACTAGCTGATCCTCATATATTTAATGATGTTCAAATTATTAAACTTTTTCCTCTACCTCTAAAGATCATAAAAAGATAGTATTTCCAAATGTTTGATCAAGTAAAGGGAGGCTGGTAATGTTTACTACACCAACATACCACCAAGATACATATAATAGGGGCGCCTGGGTGGCACAGCGGTTAAGCGCCTGCCTTCGGCTCAGGGCGTGATCCCAGCGTTATGGGATCGAGCCCCACATCAGGCTCCTCCGCTATGAGCCTGCTTCTTCCTCTCCCACTCCCCCTGCTTGTGTTCCCTCTCTCACTGGCTGTCTCTATCTCTGTCAAATAAATAAATAAAATCTTTAAAAAAAAAAAAGATACATATAATAAAAATATTAAATGGCAGAATTAAAAACAAATTTCACCAATATGAGAAATGGCAAAAAATTTATCTTGCATTCAGTATATTATACCGCTTGCTGCCCAGCCTACCAGAAATTAATGTGAGCCTGGAGTACATGAAAGTGCCCATGGGTGCTTGTAATCTAACAGAGTATAGATCAGGTAACACAAATTCCTCCTCTTAAAAGAGAAGTGATTTTTTTTTTTTTGGTCTAAACATTACACAACGTGTTAACAATTTAAACCTTTTCCTCCATGTCCTACTGCAGTTCTGGATCCCCAGCATCAGATGGTAGGAAGAAAAAGACTGATACTGGGGTGCTGCCAATGGGAAAATAATAAAAGGAGAAATAAGACATCAGGGAGAAGGGGAAGTAAAAGAGAACAAGAGAAGATTAAGGAGAAACTACATACGAAGATGTGGAAGGGGGAAAAAAGGAAAAGCAGAGGAAATAAAACTGGAAAGAGATGAGAAAATATATAAATGGAATGACTGGAGAAAGGGAAAACTATTAATGAGGAGGGCAGATGGAGATATAAAGACACAGGGAAAAGAGAAAAAAACTATCCATTTTAAAAGTGAGGCGCCCCTCAGTTGACTAGGTGGCTCAGATGGTTGAGGCGCCCCACTCTTGGTTTTGGCTCAGGTCATGATCTCAGGGTGGTGAGATCGAACTCTGCCTCAGGCTCTGCGCTCAGCAAAGTCCGCTTGGGATTCTTTCCACCCCCTCCTCTTCTTCCCCAGCCTGCCACCCCTGCCCGCTCTCTCTCTCAATTAATAAAATCTTTTTTAAAAAGTGAGTAAACGGAGGCCCAGCAAGACATAAGGCAGTTAGTCCAAGGTCACCCACTTAGTCAGACCCAGTTTCTGGTTCAGTGCTTTCTCCCATGATGCCAGGTTAAGACCAGAAGACAAAGTGCTAGGGAAAGGAGAATGAAGACCAACCAGAAGGAAAGACAAAGGGCTAACAAGAGAAGAGAGGCAAGACCCAGAGGTTGATGGGTATGAACTAAACTTCACCTCAAACGCCTCTTACAAAACAACCAGGCCCTACGCCAGTCACTTCAATTTCCTGCTAGTCTTGGTACTGCTTCACCGTTTGGACTGATGACTCACAGAATGTTCTGACTGAAGGTGAGCATGTACCATGGACCTGGACACGGTGAGCTCATCTTCCAAACACTGATTTTGCAAGAGGCACACACCTCCAGTCTCCCCCCGTGGTGACCTGGGGACCACCTGACTCCCAGTTGGTACCCGACATTCTGGTTCTGGCCCATCACTTGAGTGGTGGCACTTTTTGGACTCAGTCAATAAAAGTTAAAACTACAACCAATAATTCTTAATCATCCATATGGTTTTTCAAAGAAAAACACTACTGTACTGTCAAACTTTTTCTCTACAACCAAAGATGATAAATGGTTGAATATCAAGAAAGACTACTTTTTACTTTTACACAGCATCTTTAATAACCTTAAAAAAAAAAAGGCATAAGTAGAATTTGGAAGTCTTTTTTCCTAGACTTAAATCTTTCCAGAAAAAGCCTAGCTTAAGGAAACAGAAACAAAGCTAAAATACTAATCAGGAAGTCAGAATCCTGTTCAGGCTCCACAGCTGATAATCATGCTAGTAAAATACACCTTTTTTTTTTTTTTTTTAACTACTAATCCTGTAAGTATATGAGACCAGGTATTAAAGAGCTTTTTAAGAAGACAAAGATTAACTTAAAACTTCCTAACCTGAGATTTGCTTATCTGAGGCTGAGCTAAACTGGTTCAATCGAAGTACTTAACACCACAAGTTATATTCAGACTTTAACACAAAATATGAAAATAATCTTCGCCCCCCCCAGTGGTCAGACTGTGGAATAGCAACTTATTTCTGCTGAATTACCAATGAATAGGTAAGAATGCTAAAAAGTGTAATTATGATGAAAATATTTTTTAAAGCTTCAGTTACAATGAATTCATAATCTCTATCATGGCTGTCCTACAGTAAAGGAATTAACTCAAGCACATCTCTACATTTTCAAGGGCACTAGTGACAGAGAGACCCATACACCAAGGACCACAGCCCACCTGAAACAGAGTTCCTTGAGCCAGATGACTCTCTTATCTACACCGATTAAGTTTTTCTTCCTGTATCTGGCATTACTTGTAATTCACCATTTACTTATGAAAACAAAAGGACTAATATGCTTTCTTTAACACCAAGAGCAAAATTCCTCTTGAGAACACTCTGAGGTTTTTCAAACATTTGTAATTTAACTACTTATTGGATAATGGCTACCTAGTTTACTTAGGTTCTAGTGTTTCATTGTATCCTCACACAATCCCCAACTCTTAACAAGGGTAGCCAGTGACTATTCATTGGAGCTGTGAATTAATGAAACATCAAATGCATATAGGTCTTTTCAGGAACAGAGGAAAAAAAAAAAAAAACAAGAAGGGTCTCCTGAGGCCCAACTTCAAGTACCTTTTTCAAAGATAATCTTGAAAACTTGTATTTTAACCTTTAAAATTCTACATACTTTGTATTCTACTCTGACGCATCCATTTTTTAGTATGAAAAAAAATGACTGGACAGTTTTCTTCTACCAAGTTCAAGAGTTAAGGTATCACATTGACTCTAGGGCCTAGAATATCCTCACTGTCCATATCGCCGTTTAAAGAGTTGGGGACTAAACAACCTCGGAAGCGCAACCCCTCTGACGCTAATATTCTGGGTCACACTTTCATCCAATATTTTGAGACCAGAAGGACGACACTGAAGAATTGTCTGGCTGCAGCTATCAAGTGTATCTGCTTGATCATTAAGAGGGTAAAGCTGAACATCCCAACTAAGGATCAGAAGAAACATGGCTTGACTTGTGTCACCAATTCTGGACAACACTTTCAATAAAATAAAGCCCAAACAAATGGGGAATGCTTTGCTCTGCTCAGAATTCCCATGGCAGGTGCTTCAATGGTTGTGTGTGTGTGTGTCTGTGTGTCCGTCCATGTCCTGTTAATCACAACTATTTCTGTTTAAATGTTCTCTTTTTCTTCTCGTTTCACCCTCTGAATAGCAGTTTGCAATGGCCCTGCCCCATGGTGACACTCAGGGATGACACCCAAATTATATAAGCAATTTTCTGTACCAGGGCTATGTCGCCCCATTTTAGTCACACTCAAGAAATCCTGTTGAAACACAAGTCATATTATTATCAAATTTGAAAACAGTAAATACTTTCAAAAGTGTGATGCTTTAATCTTGTTGAAACAAATTTGTTGCTATAAACTCACCACTAAAAGGAGCACACCAGTGTATCACAACACTGAAGTCAAATGAAGATACTTTAAAGATTTTTCCACGCCAGGTCTAAAGTGAGATGGCTTAGAACTTGCCAAAGAAAACTACAGCAATTAATAAATGAAGCAAGAGGGAGGGGGTGGGGGAATGGGATAGGCTAGTAAGGAGGGCACATACTGAATGGTGCACTGGGTGTTATACGCAACTAATGAATCATCGAACTTTACATCAAAAACCAGGGATGTACTGTATGGTGACTAACATAATATAATAAAAATATTATTATAAAAAAAGGAAAAACAAAAAACAAACGGAAGAAAGACAGACAGACAGACTTGGTATCATTAACACAATCTAAAGAAAAATGAACAAAAATTGTAACGAATTATGAGATTGGCATCATGCACTCATACTCTTACACTCCTTGGCTCTCAAGAGGAATCCTCCCTTCCTATAGCTGGTTTCGCCCATTTCTAACTAAAGATCTTTTGGACCACCTGAAAAACTGGTGATGGTTGCTTTAATCACTTTGTTGCTGTGACTGCACCTCTTGACTTACCTACAATTTTATTTAAAAAATACTGGTAATTAGCTGGGTACTTGTCTTCTTGCTCTCTTCTTCCATCTATATAAATGAACCGCTATTGTAATGCTGATAAAGTACTTACAGACCAAGAATTCAACAATAATCTCTTGATACGTAGTTTCTTGAGGAAAATGTAAAAATTCTATCACATATAAAACTCATACAAATAATAATACTCCAGACCCTCAAGAGATAAGTGTATGAAAGGACATAACCAATTGCCATCCCATAAACATTAACTATCAAAGACAGTGAGAAGCTGCTCAAGTTTCAGAGCTGCTAGATGGAGAAACCAGGATATAATATAAGGCCTGACTCCCAGCCTTTGCTTTTAACCATATGATTGATGTTTAATTTATAATTTGCTTGCTGTCATATTAGTAGGATTAAAGAAAATACCATGAAGCAATTGGGATTATCATTTTAATAAAGAATCATCATAAGCACTGCTGAGAAGAGTCATCCTGGTAGGACAGACAGGTGAAGTATAAATTATTATCCGTAGCTTTAAATGGGCCCCCAACGGAATCTGGCAACCCTGTCATAGGCTTGCTCTCCCAATTTGTTTCTTTTTCAAACCCACATGTTTTTCAACTTGACTGCATCCACATCACCCTTCCCTCCCCATCAGAATATGAACCATTTCATACTCCCGTATGCAGGTTCATTTGTGTTCTTCAGGAAATGAATAGCAAAATGGCTAAATTACATTGCTATGACAACGATAACTTAAGGAATTTACTTTTATGATATTAAGAAACTTCTATGCTACATCTAATTCTCTTACCAGATTTTATTCAATTGTCTATATTTAAACTAAAACGAGAAGAATCAGAACTCTTAGACTGTCTTTCAGAAATCGAACCTGCCTACTTCAACCTAAAGTTCCCCTAAAATGCATATAAGAAAAAAATAATGTAGCACTGGTACCCAAATTTATACATGACAATAGTTACAGTTCACCCATACAAACAAATGCAATTCTAAGATGGCACGATTAGTTGCATTTTCCACTGAGGGTAAAGCCTTAAGTCAGCTTTGCTATTCTTAGAAGTTAAATGTTGGTAATGTCTAAAATTTAACCTTGCAATGCCAGGACAGTAGAGGATCCAAGAAAGCAAAGAGACATCGGAGAACAGCAACATTAGAAGAAAGGTTCCCTCTTTTAGGGGCACAGTACCACTGAAACACAGACAGTTTATGACATTTTATAACTATCCCTCCACCCCTGCCCAACGCAGCATACTTTACAAGGCTCTCTGAGGGACAGGTATTTAGTTTGTATAAAAATCACTAGCGTTTGCAACAAATTAATTCTACTCAAGCTTTTAACGTATACAGTCTAATCACAAAACTTCCGGATGTGAAAAGAAATAAAGCAAACAAAGGTAATCTAAGCTAAATGTTCACAAGAAATTGTATGGCAAACTAGTATTTATATTGACGCCATACAAGAAAACACAATACTAGCAGCCGAGGATTAGTTATCTAGTATTTAACTCTGAGTCATACTCTAGAGCTAGTCCTTTGCATATATTATTATCTCTGATCTGTATTCTGTGAAAGATTTGCTTTATCCCTATATTTGCAGATGAAGAAACAGACTCAGAGAAATTATGTGATATATTCAAGGTTACCAACTAGTTTTTAAAAGTGCCAACGCCAGGTTCAAACCCTAATCCACTTGTTTCCAAGCTTCAAGATGTCTTCTATAGTACCTTTTAGGACTTAACACTTAGGTTGGAATGCAGATTTAATGAGCTCAGTGTTTTTAAAAATCTCAAAAACAAATGAATCTAAAAGAACAAAATATATTTAGGAATAAATTTAATCAAGGAGGTAAAAACTTGCATATTTAAAATTACAAAACATTGCTCAAAGATTTAAAATGGCCTAAGAAGTAAAAAAGACATCTCATGTTCATGGACATGAAGACTGAAATGTATTTTGTTAAAATGTCAATACCACCCAAAGCAATCTACGAATTCAACACAATCCCTATCAAAATTTCTAGACATTTTTTTTTTTTTGCAGAAATATAAGGCCAATCCTCAAACTGATATGGAATTACAAGGGGCCAAAACACTCTTGAAAAGAACAAAGTTCCTAATTTCAATACTTATTACAAAACTACAGTAATCAAAACAGCATGGTATTGGCATAAAGACAGACCTACAGACCAATGGAGTAGAACTGAGTCCAGAAATAAACCCAAACATCAATGGCCAATTATGTCTTTTACAGATTTTATTCAGAGAGGGAGTGTGTGTGCAGGGGAAGGGGTAGAAGCAGAGAGAGAGAGAGAGAGAGAGAATCAGTAGCAGACTCCGTGCTGAGCACCGAGTCTAAGGCAAGGCTCGATCTCACCACCCTGAGATCACGACCCGAGCCAAAATCAGAGTCGAATGCTAAACCAACTGAGCCAATGATTGCCCCCATGGCCAATGATTTTTGCCAAGGATGCCGAGTCCATTTAATGGGGAAAGAAGAGTCTCTTCAATGTATGGTGCCAAGAACGGGATTTCCACATACAAAAGAATGAAGCTGGACTCCTACCTCACATCACATAGAAAAATTAACTCAAAATGGACCAAAGACCTAAATGTAAGCGCTAAAAACACACAATGTTTATAAGGAAACATGGGGTAAATCTTCATGACTTTTGATTTGGCAAATGATTCTTAGACATGACACCAAAAGCGTGAGTAACAGAAAAAGGAGATAAACTGGATTCCATCAAAATTTAAAACTTTTTTTGTATCAAAGGACATTATCAAGAAAGTGAAAAGACAGACTAAATCATGGGAGAAAATATCTGCAATTCATGCATCTAAATAAAGGTTTAATATCCAGGATATATCAAGAACTTCTACTATCAAAACCAAAAAGACAACCTAAGTAAAATATGGGCAAAAGACCTGAATAAATAGCTCTCCAAAGAAGATGGTCAGTAGGTACATGAAAAGGTGCTCAGTACCATTAATCATTAAGGAAATGCAAATCAAAGCCACAGTGAAATCATCACTTCACATCCACTAGTATGGCTATAAAAACAAACAAAATGAGAAAATAAGTGTTGTGAAGATGTAGAAAAATTGCAATCTTCGTGCAACTGAAACGTGATGGAAATGTGCAATGGTGGTCATTGTGGAAAGCAATCTGGCAGTCCTCAAAAAGCTAAACCTAGAGCTTTGATCCAGCAACTCCACTAGATATATATTCCAAATAACTGCAAACAAGGACTCAAGGACTATAAACCAATATTCATAGCAGCATTATTCACAATAGCTAAAAGGTGGAACCCAACTAAGCTCTCAAGTATACCCTCTTTAGAGAAAATGCGATCATCAATATATGTGTATATCCACACAATCATGAATCGTATTTTGGGGTCTGAGGATCTGCTGGAACCCCTCTATGACTGATATGTAGAACCCAAGAACCCCTGATTCTAATCCAAGCTGTTGTTTGAAAGATGAGAACATGCACGTACTGAAAAATTGAATTACTCCCCTACTGAATTAGATAAAACATGCTCCATCTTTGTGATCTAAAGCCTTATATCACATAACAGCCCTTGAAATGAAACACTAGAGAGTATATGTAAATGCATGCCGTTCATTCATTCAGGAGGGATGGTGCTATGAAAATATTCATTTAACAAACATTTTTCCAGTGTCTACTATACACAATGCCAGGCACCAATACTGCCTTTATCCCTGGGCAAAGGAGTCCCTGCCCCAGGCCCTGCACTTTATAAAGCCCTGCATACCACAAACCCCAAATAAAAAGACCGCATTTATTTTTCTTCTTTTCAGATCTCTAGAGAAGTTTCATTTTATTTTTTAAGATTTTATCTGACAGAGAGCAACTGCGTGCACGAGTGTGAGCACGCACAAAAGCTAGGGGGAGTAGCAGGCAGAGGGAGGGGGAGAAGCAGGCTCCTGGCAGAGCAGGGAGCTCAATTCCGGGCTCGATCCCAGGACCCCGGGATCATGACCTGAGCCAAAGGCAGAAGCTTAACTGACTGGGCCACCCAGACACCCCATTAAAGTTTTTCCTTTTGTTTTTAAACAATTTACCTAACAGAGCAGGAGGAAAGCACAAGCCAAGCTGCCCCCAGACCTGCCCCTCCAGCTTCCCCAGCATGTATGTGCTAGCGCTCAGGCTCTGTGACAGATCAGACAGGGCTGCGAAACAGCCAATGGTGGGAATGTCAGACAGTCCATGGGGTGACTGGATTCATAGCTTTTAACAGTTTAGACGAAGGTTTCTCAACCTTGGCACAGAGACGTAAGTCACGTAATTTTTTTCCAGGGTGCGAAGGAGCATACTATTCCTGATCTCCAACCACTAGATGCCAGTAGCACTCTCCCCAGTTGTGGCAACCAAAAATGTCTCCAGTCATTTTTTTTTTTTAAGATTTTATTTATTCATTTGACAGAGAGAAACAGCCAGCGAGAGAGGGAACACAAGCAGGAGGAGTGGGAGAGGAAGAAGCAGGCTCCCAGCGGAGCATGGAGCCCAATGCAGGGCTCAATCCCAGGGCCCTGGGATCACGCCCTGAGCCAAAGGCAGATGCTTAACGACTGAGCCACCCAGGCGCCCCGTCTCCAGTCATTTCTAAGTGGCCTCTGAAGGCAAATTTCCTCTAGTTGAGAACTACTAGTTTAGACAAATGGCATGTAGCCCTGTATTTATATGCCTGTTCTGGCTGGGCCCTCACAGATGTTAGGGGTGGGCCACTCAGGCACATAGCTTGGCTTTAAATTTAGATAGAGGTGTAATTTAAAATTCAGTCTAATACTTACTAATAGCCCCAGTACTCACCCTTTAAGCTTCAGCTTGACTGGAGCCTCCTATGAGCCCTCCATAGTGCTGGGGTCACCAAAACCACCATGCAAGACTGCTTCCAGGACTCAATGAGGTACCACCTGGAAACTACTAAGTGCTTAACTTCTTTCTTTCCATTAAAAAGCAACGTACTGCATACCTTCAAGACCTATGCCACACAGGTGCCTAACATGTTAGGCCAGAATCCCTGCCTTCGAGAAGCTCCCATTTAGTGAGGGACACAGGAAAGTAAACAAATGACTTCTGATCTAATTCCCACTTCAATTAAGAGCTCTCTTTTATCTCTTTGTTTTAGCTTTCCACACTTTCTTTTCATTCCCTAAGACCCATCCAAATGAGGCCCATACCCTTCAACATATTCGTTCAAATAGTGTAATTCACATTCCATCCCCAAATAGCCAAAATAAGATTAACATGGGTCAGAAGAATCCTAGGGGTGTAGGGAATGGTCTTAAGACAAAAACTATTAGATCCAGCTACTCCCAGACCTCCACTCTACACTGGGTCCAAACCAGACCAGTCTCCTTAAGGCATCTTCCTCAGTGTATTTCCTTTTCCAAGTTCTGGTGTAAAACTGTTCAGTCACATTAACACTCTATTTAACATGAAGCCTGTCTTTTAAATTAAATACTTCTGAAGTCTATAATAAACTGATGCCATTGAAATGCCACTGCCCAACATGTTATTTGTACTCTCCTTTTTTCCTGAAAGATCTTTCAATTTAGGTGCTACACAGGATAAAGATCAGTATCGTTCCTATAGGTCACAACTCTTACACAGCAAAGAAGCAGATTATCATTCATCTCTCCGACATGCATGACCCACCAGATGCTGCTCTAAATGACTTCTGGCAATTCTGCAAAACCTAACGTACCTTCAGGGGTAAAGACCTTCCCCTACTGACCATAAAACGATGTATTTCAAGACTGAAAGCAACTTAAGAAGAAAAGGTGCTCCAAAATGTTTTAAGAATGACAGCATCGTTGAAACCCATATATTGTACTAAAGTGGGCAATGTACATTTATTCAACTGCATAAATTTTTAGTCATATTCCTCCACAGTTATATTTTTATACAAGTATCAACAGTTTATTATTCATTTGTAATGGGGTGCAAAACTGAAGAACTTGTATTAGATCTTATGGATAAACTTTAAACTTCATAATAAGTTGACTCTCTTAAACAGTAATTTTCATAGTGAAAAATGTCCATCAATTGTCATCATCTATCACCCCCATCTTAAAAGGCACTGTGAAGATGCAGGAAAGAAATGGCTATTTGCTCACATCTCAGGACAGTCTGCAAGTATGCATATATCAGATATCATACATATATCGCAGAAGAGAACCACATCCATTTCTCCCAGCACATACAGAAAGCATCATTTGTTTTTACAGAGACCTTGCCAGAGGCACCAGGTTCTCTAAACTGCCTAAGAATTTCAAAGCTGAATGTTAACTTTTGCATGAGAAATACCAGATTCGACATTTCATGAATATGTACACTTCATTTCTGGAGCTTATTCTTTTCCAAACCTAACTGAAATTCAAAGGGATATAATGAGGTCAAAGCTACAGCAATCACCTATGGGACACCATCAGAATGCCAAGCCATTTCCCTGTAACCCTTCAGGGTACCATGATGAAATCAAGACAATGCCACAATTCTAGTTAAAAGTTACTTCTGCTGCATAAACAGTTTGACCAATCTCACACATTACATCAACCATTCTTCAGTGACTCCTGTAGGTGAAGAGAAAAATCTTCCCTGATTACTGGTAGCATAGTAATAAAAAAGAAACAGGGGTGGGGGGGCGGAGTGCCAATCCATCTGCTTACTTAACTGATGTCATGTGAGTGACCAGGAGAATTCCTCAGCTCCAGTAACACACACTCAGTTTTTAACACCTGCAATCTCTCTTGCATTTTACTCTCAGGAATGCAGCACCCCCCTCCCTGTTTCCCAGAGGAATATGTTTTAGATCAAGAAGCACAAATTCACCAGATCTCCACTCTTGTCTTCGGAACTGCCTGGGTCTGTCTCAATCAAACAGAACATGGCGACAATGAGGCCAAGAAGCAGGGATGTGAACTCCTGTGCAGCCATGCAGAGTTCCCCCTCCCAATTCCAGACATCCCATACTGGTGTCCGCAGAAGCTCCTGGGGAAACTGGGAAAGGCTGTGAAGATGGATGAGTCTTCCACCAGCAGCCAATTAAAACACAGCTTTCAAATTTCAGCCCCTACTTTATTGTGCACAACTACTACTGGAACCCAAGTAGAATTTTCAGAAATGTTAGGAGGGGGGCCTCCATCTCACAGCCTGGGAGGACATCTGGGGTGGATAAAGGGAGAAGCTGTGGAGACAGTAGCCATGGGCAACTGCACCGCTACTGTGAGAGCCACCCATCACTCCAGTTCGAGCTGCGGCCTAGTTCTATGTAGCTTTACAGAACAAATGCCAGGTAAGGCTGTACTGCTGTGTTATCACAAGCCGACTGTGTACACCGAGCTACTGCGACAAGAGAGAAAGACTTCCAAGAGCAACAGCATCTCAGTGAAGCAACATTTGGAATGCTGGAAAATAAAGCTTATTTCAACTCACTGACCTGTTTAAAAGCAGTGTCTACTTTAATGTGTTAGGCACTATTCTATTCTGAGCTGAGATCAAGCAGTGAACTTGGTAAGGTGCCCGCTCTCACAGCACTTAGATTCATTCTTTCTAATGGAGAAAGAGAGACAAGAAATAAAAAACAGGGACGCCTGGGTGGCTCAGTCAGTTGGGCATCTGCCTTCAGCTCAAGTCCCGGGGTCCTGGAATCAAGTCCCACGTGCTGAGCAAGGAGCCTGTTTCTCCCTCTGCCTGCTGTTGCCCCCACTCTGACAAATAAATAAAATCTTTTAAAAAATAAATAAATAAAAAATAAAATTCCAGACTGGGATAACTATTACAAAGGAAATTAAAGAGAGTGATGCTGCCAGAAAGTAAGGGAGGAAGGGCAGGAAGGGCTACTTTAGGTAAAGGAATTGAGGAGCCAAAACCAAAAAAAACCTATGACAGAACTTTTAAAATCAAACAAACTCAATACAGGAAGGCTCACATCTGAAAAAGAAAGAGTGCAATTAACACAGAAGACAGAGCATCAGAACCTGGTTGATCACGTTGATATGTTATGATATACTTAGGATTTACTTTCTCACAAGACACTGCTGTAATCATGTTGCCAACCTTCAAATTACTTTAGAAACAAAGCAAGGGTAGCAAATGAAGTGACTCAGATACTAAGTTATTAAACATTCAGGAAACCAACAGAAATTTAACAGTCACATGCATTTGAACAAAAATCGCCAACTATAATCTAAAAATTACTTCCTGAGAGTTGCTTTCTGATCTTCAGTGAAGACAGACGTGATTAAGAGTCTTTAAAAATATTACGATTACTAGACACTCTGTTAAACACAAAGGATGTCATATACTTGATCTTCATTCCCTCTTAAAACCCACCATTCAGAGCTGAACTGTGTCACCAAAACTGCTAAATTGAAGTTTCAACTCTCAATATCTCAGAATGTGACCTTATTTGGAAACAGGATCTTTACAGAGGTAATCAGGTTAAAATGAGGTCATCAGGGTGGACCCTACACCAATATGACTGGCTTCCTTAGAAAAAGGGGAAACTTGGACCAAGATACATAAACACACACACACACACACACACACACACACACACACACACAAATGCCATGCGACCATGGAGGTAGAAATCAGGGTTCTGTACCTACAAGCCAAGAAATGCCAAAAATTACCAGCTAACCACCACAAGTTAGGAGAGAGGCATGAACAGATTCTCCCTACAGGCCTCAGAAGGAACTAACCCTGCTGACACCTTGATTTCAGACTTCCAGCCTCCAGAACTGTGAGACAATAAATTTTTCTGTTGTTTAAACCATCCAGTGTGTGGTACTTGTTATATACTCGCTAACATAATAGTAAAGAAATATAAAAAGGGTAACTCACAAGTACAAAGAGAATGTTTGGAGGAAATGACAGGAATGACAGGAAATGAAAGAGGTCATCAAATTTTTAAAAGACAAAAAATGGACGGAGGAAAAAAAATGGAGATCAGAAAGCAAGGAAGTACAAAACGAGAGCCCACAGTGGTGGAGGTATGTCAAAAAAAACAAAACAAAAACAAAAACTACAACTACAAGACAACCTCCCAGACTCAAAAACATGATTTTCCAAATTGAAAATTCCTACCAACTACCTAGCACCAAGGTGGAGAGGTATCTGCACTATAGCGGGCTCCACCTAAGGCGGTCACAACAGAAAGATGCCAACAGACAATGTTAAAGGCTCTGCTGTTTCTTTACGGGCAAAGGGTTCAGAAATCACCATGTGGGCGTGGCCATACAAAGCAGGATGCACATCATACTCTCCATCAGAGGTACAGCACTCGATGCCAGCTACCTCCCAAACTTTTCATGAGGACACATGGTGCAGGATGACTCTGCCTGTGGAGATGAAGCCTCACCAGATCTGAGAAGCACCCATATATTGAGTGTTTTTACGCCCTCTGACCTACAGAGACTGATAACATACCTACCCACCAGCCAGGCATGTGTACAAAGCAAGGCCAGGACTGTGGGTCCATCATGAAGCCAGAATAGGGCACTTCCCAGGTGTTCCAGTCACTCCCTTACACTAAATGCTACAGGGACCAAGGCTGCAAATCACAAATGTAGGCACTTAATCAAAATATGAGAAAGAGGAGAGACTTTAAAAAGACAGAAAATTGCTAAAAACAAAAATAAAACAGAAAGAGAAAGGGAAAGGATAGAAAGAGTGGGAAGGAGAGAGAAACAAATTAAAAAGCTTGGTATTTCTCAACAGTACACAAATCAAAGTCCTAAAGGAAAACCATTTCCATTCTAGCATTCCATAGCCAGCCTACCAATTAAGTATGAGGCTAGAATAAATTTCCAGACAGGTAAGGTCTCACAACTGACCTCCTGTGAACCCTTTCTCAAAAAGCTACAGGGCGATGTGCCCACCAAAATGAGGAAGGCTGACAGAGGACTATCTAGGAAAGAAGGCCGAACAGAGGTGAGAAATTAATGGGATGCATGTGAGGTGTTCACTGCTAAGAGTCCTGTAATTCTGTAAAAAATTGGGGGCCTGAATTTGTGATTAATCCCAACAGAACAATTAACTCCAGTGAAAAAAATCTGAACAGGTGAAGAAATAAAATCACTGCACAGGCTTACTTTTAAACACTACTTGGCCATGAAAACATAAATACTAAACTGAGAAATTTAAAAATTATGATACCATTACATGCGAAGGACAGAGGAGAGTGTGAGGGTTATGTACGAGATGAGTCCTCATCTAGCATAGTAGGAAATCCAGAGAATGTCTAACACCAAAAAACCAAGCTACAGTAGTTTACGCATGCACGCAGAGTTAAGCTCACGAGAAGTAGGTAAAAAGAGTTGAAAGAAGCTGCTTTTAGGAAGCAGGAATCAGCAGTGAGAAAGAGACTGGTATTCTTCACTATATATCTCAAAGTACTATCTGAATTAATCTGAATTTTTAGACATAAAATATACTTAAAAATGTAAAAAACAGGGGCGCCTGGGTGGCACAGCGGTTAAGCGTCTGCCTTCGGCTCAGGGCGTGATCCCGGAGTTCTGGGATCGAGCCCCACATCGGGCTCCTCCGCTATGAGCCTGCTTCTTCCTCTCCCACTCCCCCTGCTTGTGTTCCCTCTCTCACTGGCTGTCTCTATCTCTGTCAAATAAATAAAATCTTAAAAAAAAAAAAATGTAAAAAATGAAAAAAATTAAAAGATGAATAGGACATCATGTGATGCAGCCTTATGATAAAGAATCATACCTACAAGGAATAAAAACTACTAAAGAAAAAAACAAACACCAAGCAAATATGAGCACTGTGGGTTTTTGTTTTGTTTTGCTTTTAATTAGGAAAAGCTCTTTTCCAGTTCTCAGCATTAGCACTGAGCTTTACGTCTCATTAAAACAAATGAACCAGAAAATTTAAATATATAAAATTCTTATTAAGTCATCTATTTCATTCACTTGGAAAAGGGAAATGTCCTAACACAAAAGCCCTTTTCTTTCTATGTCAAAGATACGAGCAAAACATCTAGCCAACACTGAAAAGGATGACACTCACCACTAACCATACAGGTTTATTAATATTTTTCAAATAGTAGAAAATAAAATTACCTGTAGTTTTGTAACCTAAGGAAATTTTAATGATAGTTATCAGTTATTAAAATGTATAGAAAAATGTTAGAGACTTTATGAATTAGTCAGCTACAGCTTTTTTTAGTCATGCATTCACCTGCACTGTATATAGTAGTTAGAAAGGACAGCTCTGCTTTCTAGATACAAAGAAAAGGCTCCACTTACAGGCCTAGACAACAAAATTCACAGAGCAAGAGATGAAATGATGGCAAAAATCACAAGGCTTAAATTTACAAAGATATGTAGTAAAGCTTATATACAAAATTACTAACAAAAATTAATTTTCTATTTTGACACTATAGAGATAAAAGTTCTGCGTCAAGCAAGTTTTAAGCAAGCACAAACATCTTTCAACTGAACGTCATATTCTCATGCTAAAAACGTAAGCACAGAAGCACACTCCAAGATACCTCCTTTGACTCACTTTCAATCACTCGTGCACTACTCCCTTCTCAATCCCTCCCTACCTGATTTTACAAAGTTTGCCTGATACAGAAGTAGACTTACTTAATTCTCCTATGAGACTAGAAGGTACTTCAAGGCAAGAGAGATGTGCTGGAACACTACATCGAAAACTAATCAAGTACTGTACGGTGACTAACATTACATCATCATCATCATCATAATAAAAAGATATGTGCTATTCGCCTTTTTTCTTTTTGCCCCTGTGCCTCTCAACAGTGGTGCATCTTGTCTGGTTAGAAATCCTAGCCTGCCACCCTGCCTCTGGACTTCTCCGTGGCCTGTGGCTCTGCTTTAATACACAATCTCATCTAATCCTCAGAATCAGGCTATCAGTAGGTACTGTTATCTCCATATTACAGAGGAGACAACTAACTATATGCCAAACATGTAATCATGAATTTGGGAATTCCTGAAGATCTATGAATGTATTTCTGTTTAATGAGAAGTTACTCTGTATTAAAGAGTTCATAAATACCAAATCACTTATTCAATTAAAGTAAAATACCATTAAAATTCCATCAGAGAGAATCCTATCTGCAGATGTAGTTACCAAGTGAGTCAAATGATATAGTGAAGTAAGTGCCAATTCATAAAAAACAAATCTGTCCAAAAACACAAACCCAGATACTCAACAATATTAGAGGTTTCAGCAGGCTACTCACAATGTGATGGGACAAGGGTTCCTGCATGGGGTTAAGAGGCTGAAGTTCTGTCCAACTCTGAAATGTTGTAACTCAGGGCTCCTACGCACAATCCAGTCCCACATAACCCAGGGGTTATGGAATATACTTCTCATATAAGGAATAATCAAAATTACCAGTGAAAATCCTTCAAGAAGACATCATGTTGGATACTGACATACCATGTCTCAAAAAGTCCAACTGAGCCCATTTCTTCCTCCCAACAATAAAAAGAACTGCCTTCCTCTCAAGCTGAGTCCGAGACCAAAATTTAGCTAGAGTTTAGGGGCCGTGTTTCAAACACTGGATCCCAAGTCAGCCCAGGGACATGCTCATATTACAGAAGGCAGGCAGAGCAGCGGCTTCACATGGCACAACTGATTCTAGAGCAGACACCGAGGAGGTGTGGTGGCACGAACCAGGTCGCTTCCACCGTTTTCTTGGCTGGTCTTTCTCTTCTTAACATGGTTGGTTTCGCATACGTAAATGATTTAAAGAAACCCAAGGATCCTACACAGCAGGTGCTATCCTTCTATTAGCAGTTTATAGATGCTGACGTTAAGAATAAGTTCACCAGTTCCTGTTAATAAAGTAAAAACAAAACCCCCAAATTGGTTTAGGCAAGTCAATCACGAGAATTCTTACAGTCCTTGGGGAGTGTGGTGGCATGGAAGCAGGGGCGATGGAATGAGGTCAATGTCAAAACACAGTTGCATGCATCTGGCAAATCTCTTTCAGCTTCACTGTCCTCACCTAAAAAATGCAGCTACTATCTCTACCATGCAGGGTTGTTGTGCCTCTTAATTTATGTAAAGCATAATGCCTCACCCAAAGGTGTTCAATCATAATAATAATAGTGGTAATAATAACCATAATCTTTTACAAACATTAAACACCTCCTAGAAACAGTGTTCCTAAAAAAACAGGCACCAGCACCATTTTGCAGACTGAGTCTCAGGGGACAGTATATATTAAAGACACCAAAATTCCAAATGTTTACTTTTCAAATCCTGCTACTTTGGCAGGGTATTTTGAATTCGTTGAACCAGTTAGAAAACCCTACAACAAAAGATCACACCTTTCTTATAAAGCATCTGTTTAATACACATTTTAAATTATAAAATAGAGAGCTTTCAGGGCGCCTCTGTGGCACAGCCAGTGAAGCATCCGACTGTTGGTTTTGGCTCACGTCACAGTCTCAAGGGTCATGAGATCCGGCAAGAGTCGGGGCTCTGAGCTCAGCATGCAGTACCCTTAAGAGATTCTCTCTCTCCCCCTCCACCCTGCTCATTCTAAATAAATTAATTAATTAAACCTTTAAAAAGAAGATAAAATAGAGAGCTTTCTATTTAGAAAGCATTTAGATACTTCTCTAAATAAGTCCTGTTCCTGTATAGTTCGTATGTAAACAGATGTTATATCTATTTGACATTATAATTATAGCTAAGTATTACTCATCCAAAAAATGTTGAGATTAAAGTAACTTAAAAGATATAAAATGCGGGCACTTTGCAATATTTTACAAAGAAAAAAATAATTACAACTAACATCCTGAAGGAAACAAAAAGTATATTCCCTATGGTTCTTCAGTAAACCCAAATATTTTTTGTCTTATGTGGGTCCAGAAAAAAGGCACATCACTTTACAAAAGATCATAAACTTACAGGTAACTGTTGGGGAAAATATCATAGCACAATTCAAAGAGCTCCGATTCAGAGTTCATAATTCACATCAACTATCTGATGGTTTTGCTGTCTGAGATTCCTTTATATTTATCTTTTATGTTTTTTAAGTAGGCTCCATGCCCACCGTGAAGCCCAACGTGGGGCTTGAACTCACAAGCCTGAAATCCAGACCTGTGCTGAAATCAACCGACTGAGACACCCAAGTGCCCCCAAAGGCTAAATTTAATAGATTATGCCCAAATTCCTCATAAAACCTATTCACATTCTGGACACCGCTCTTTTAGAATCAGTAAACACCAAGTCTCTAGTACAGCTGGACACATCTATCTTGCCAGGAGCAATACAGCTCACATCATAATGCAATGAATAGATCAGAACCATCATGGAGCTGTGCAATTCCACTGTTTATTCTGAAGCATAAAAAAGGCTTTTAGGTAGAATTCCAGATTAATCAATGAATTTTTTGTTTATGATTCTATAAAAGAGAAAACATCTTACTATAGATCTAAAAACAGATGTTAAAAAAAAAATGTTTAGGGGCTCCTGGGTGGCTCAGTCGTTAAGCGTCTGCCGTCCACCCAGGGCGTGACCCCAGGGTCCTGGGATAGAGCCCTACATAAGGCTCCCTGCTCCACTGGGAGCCTGCTTCTTCCTCTCCCACTCCCCCTGCTTGTGTTCCCTCTCTCGCTGGCTGTCTCTATGTCACATAAACAAATAAAATCTTTAAAAAAAAAAAGATATTTAAATCTATTATCCCTTCCACTGTATTTCAGAAATAGGTGAAAGCAGAAATTCAGTCACTAAAGTTACTTGGTACCATATTCCTATCTTTTTTCTCCAAGTAAAATCACTGACGGATGCTTTCCCCATGCTCAGCTCCTCCTGTTCATCTAATAATTAGTTATGACCATCAAAACCAAATAACTTTTAAACCTAGATACTGGTACCCCTTTCTCTTTGAAATACCATGTCTTTAATCATGTTTCTTAAACTTTTCAAATCCACATCCCTTTACACCTCCTATGTTACTTAAAATTTCAACTAAATTCATGAGTGACCCCAAAAGTTAAAAATCAAAATAATGGGAGATAGCACACCAGACCTTCAAAAAATTTCCACTACATTTTGAATAAACAATCTGTACAGCTGCCCCAGCTCACTGTATTTGAGCTTTCTGCACATCAACCTATGAAGGTCTGCCCCTTTTAAAATCAACAGATCCTATCTTCAGGTGTTCATGTTTAAACGTTCTTTCCTCCCCTCCTCAAATCCTACTTGCTCTACTACAGCCTGACAAATCTTTCAGGCTAGCTTCTTACCACTTCCATTCAACAATCCATCTCTCCCCTACTCCTCCCTTTAGTTCCACGTTTACAGCAAGGAGGTAAACTAGCACTGCCTGCAGGCCACATGGAATGTCTGAACACTGAGACAATAGTTATTTACTCTAATGCAGATTAACAGCTAGAGGAAAGCCACAGATGATTTAAGGGTAAACACAAAGTAACACAAGATCAACTCCTCCTACAGCTGAAATTCATCAAGGAAAGTGCATACTGAAGAAAAGGAATAAACATTTGGGGGCAGGTGGAGATGGTAGGGAGAAAACTGAAATGAAAGAACTGAAATGGAAAAACATATTTGCTAAAATAGGTGAGAATGGATCACTGGAGATTCTTGAACAGGAAAGATAAAGATGCCAGGAGGTGAAAACAACTTAGAATTTATAAATCACTTTAAATTTTATTTATACTTTGCCCAGTTGAAAAACTAACCTGAGGCAGTTCAGACAAATACACATATTGCTAAACAATAAAACTAAAGAGAACTGGCACAAAAAGTAAATAAGAATATGAAATGAAATAAAGGCAAGAAACTAAGCTACTATTCATAAAATTACCTACAGTAACTACAGAAGTAAAGACTTTCTAAACTGTTCAAACATGACAAGTCAGATAAAGGCAATCACAAGGTGGGCTTTTCTATGAGCCAATGTTTCTCCTCCAAAGCAGCAGAAGACCCTAATTTGGATGGTTCATGTTGAAAAAATAGAACACTACAGATAAATATAAACACCACAAAGTTCTAAATTCAAAGATGACAAAAATAGCTACATATTCTAAGTGGATTTATAGAAGATTTCTATGAATCATCCATTTTTCTAACACATGTAGTCTCTCAACTTATATAAATAAAAATAATTTTACAAGACACTTCTTCTAACACATAAACCACCTTGACTTTCAGCTATACCCTCTTTGTACAGAAGTGAGGGTAGCAAAAGGAACTGATGCTGTAACCGTTCTGTTACGCTGTACAAGTTCAATGATTTCTGGTTCCTTTCTTCCTCCTTTTCTTAGTAATAATTTCAACACCAATCTAAATTGACAAAAATAGGAATGACAGAAATTTAGTACTCAGGGGCTTTAGAGGAAAAAGAATCTAAATTGTAGTCAGTGAACGTAATTAAAAAACTGTATCTTATCATCATTCTAATCCTCAAAGTCACATTCAGGGCTTTATCTTGCATTGCCACACAGCTTATCTCCTAACAGATTCTTCTTTTTTCTTCTCCTTCCTTCTTGATAGACTGAAAACTTAGAGCAGAATCACCCAGTCACAGAATTTCAAAACGGAGGCAGACCATCTGGGCAAGCTTCTAGTGGTCGGAGTAAGGTGGCCACACGTGAGGAGCACAGAGCGGAATGGCCCCGCCACACACAGGTTGCCACGGACTCTCAGAGACAGCTAGCTGTTTCACCTGGACCTCAGAGACAGCTAGCTGTTTCACAAGGGGTGAAACTTTCTCACACATTTTTTTTTAAAGATTCTTTTTATTTGACAGAGAGGAGTCTTGCGCGCGTGCGCGTGAGAGAAAGCACGAGCTTGCTTGAGCAGGGGGAGGGGCAGAGGGAGAACCAGACTCGCCTCTGAGCAGGGAGCCCCCCTGTCGGACCCAGGGTCCCAGGACCCTGAGATCATGACCTGAAAGCAGACGCTTAACCAACTGAGCCACCCAGGCGCCCCACACATTTGTCTTCAAGAGTAAAGGAGGGTACACATGTGAAGTGTTTAGCGTTAGTAATACTGTGTTACTAAAAAGAATAAAGACTCAAACTGACAGCAAGGGAGGCAGATTCCAAAAAGTGCAGTTAACTGCTAGCAAAGCCACCAAGAAATCTTAAATGAAAGCCTTCTGATATAGCCATAAAGCTTACTACTCACTCCAGCCTATAATAATTATCTTCAAAGTTTTAATAAAACAATTTATATAGGATTCTGCCAACTGGAAGCTCTCCTTACTAACTTGTGAGTTATTTCATCATGAAGAAGGCAAATGACAGTTCACAAGACTCTGGGGCTCAACCAGAAGTATAATGTCTTACAGACGATGGGAATAAAACAGGTAAAAATGGGCTTTGCAAAAGAAATATCCCAAACCACTGTCTAGCCATTGACCACAGCGCGCGCGCGTGCGCGCACACACACGCGCGCGCACACACACACACACACACACACACACACACACACAGTGACAGCTATGAGGGTCAGAGCAAAAGGAAAGGATTTAAATTAAAGGCAGGTGGACTTAAGTCAGACTTAATGAAAAACCTCCTGACTTACGCTACTAAGCACCTAAGGGAGGCAGCTGAATCTATCTCCCAACAAGACAAAGCTTCCAGCTAAGCGTTACCGTGCTGCTTTATATGAGGAAATAATGTATACCAAAAAAGCATACCCAGAGGAAATAGCTGTTGACACAGAGAACCAAGCTATATTTAAACTAAATATTAATATATTAACTAAACATTGCAAAATGTTCCCTGTAATACTCATGAGCTTAATTTAACCTTTTACCACCTCTAATGCGTGGCACCATCAGGATTATTCAACCAAAGCTCACAATTCAGGAAAGTTGAGTGAACTCATTCAGGAAGTGCCACCAGCTCTCAGGTCACTGGTAAGGACACACACTGACTACTGCTTCCTACCTTTATTCAACAGACCTCCATGGAGGTTTTTCTAAAAGCTGGTTCCGCATTTGGTACCAGGCAGCTATCAAAGTCTGGTCTTCGAGGACCTTCAGTCTAGAGCAGGCGAGAGTCCACCCAGTAAACCAAAAATTACAATACAGGGCGATGAGTATCTTCACTGCTACATTCTTAGAGTAATGAAAGACAGAATGCCCAGCCGACTGTATTGTTTAACAGTGGCTTTACTATAGTGTTGAAGGGTTTTCAAATGCTCCCATTTCCAGTTCCTCTTAAAGGTAGAGCTTCAACTGTGCCATCACATATTAAGACAGAACCTATCATTTCATTTCTCGCGTTCTACCGCCATCTCTATCAACATTTACTTACTCTTCAGGCTGATAGATCGCAATTAACCGTACATTTAATTGGAATTAAGAAGCCACCTACACTGGCCAGAGCTCTTTCATTGGTGGCCTTAGGCCCACTTTTTACACTCTGGATGGGTATGGCCCCGAGGCTGACTGTCCTTCTGGCAAAGTGAGGATGCTGCACCAGGGGACCACCAGAATCCTTCCCCTGCACCTTGTGAGCTCTGACTCTCTCCACCCTCAGCATCGCCTGCCACACTTTTCATTCTTAAGCCACTAAGATCAATATAAGACCATTAACATATAAACCGTATGGCCACTAAATAATTTGTAAATGTTTCAAATTTCGAAACTGACTTTGTACTATCAAAGCATTATGAACCAGCCAAGCCAGGTTTTAATAACAGTAACACGGAGTATCTCTACTGGGCAAATAGCTTCAACAGAGCCCGGCCTGACACCAAGACAAGAGACACTTTCTCAGTTTAAAATAAACAGGTTTAGAAAAATCATCCCGAAGTGTACATTTAAGATTAGCACAGCGGCTCAACTAAATCCTTCAGAGCATTTTCAAAATATTCAGACTTCCAGCATTTTCTGAAAGGAGAGCTATCTTTCTGGTTCTGTTTTTCCTGAGTATGATTTCAAAATGTCATCCCAAATTCTCAATGAGAATAGTCTTAACGTGTTCAGGCGAGTGGAGGACATAGTGATCCGCCGGGTTTAAAGTTGAGAGAGAGAAGCCCTTACTATAAAACTGTTATCTTCACACGTTCGATACAAATTGAGATTCGCCGAGGGAAGGGGGGTTCGAGAAGGGAAAAACCGCTCACACTTAGGACCGAGTCTACAACCTGGAGGCGGAGACAGGGGCAAACGAACCGCCAGGGACAAATAACAGCAACTTCCCAGCCCTGGCTTCAATGCGGATCACGTGCCTCGGGCGCCCCCTCCCCCAGGGCCGGGGGCGGGATGGAGACGCGGCCTCCAGCAGCGCTCTCCTCGCCGGGCGCCGCTTGGCCAGGCGTCACTTCGGCCTCCGTTCCAGCCTCCGCGCCAGAAACTCGCGAGCTGGGGGCTCTGAAGTAACCATGACCTCGGGCTGCGGCGGGGGCACCCGAATGTTTCCGTCTTCACGTCCCCCTCCTCACGTTGACTCCGCAGCCGCCAGCCCCGGCGAGCCCCCCACCCCACCCCACCAGGCCGTCCTGCCGCGGTGCTGGTGGGGGCCGCGTCTACGTGACCGCGGCGACGAGGCGGGGGCAGGGGTCCCGGCCTCCCGCAAAGCAGCACCGCGCCGAGTTGGGAGACCCCAGCCGCCCGCGAGCGCAGAGACGCTAAGCCCGCCGCGGAGGCCGAGCCGCGACGGGGCGCGGCGCGGAGGCGCAAGGACCCGACCCGGCGGCGCAAGGACCCGGCCCGGCGCCCGCTTACCTGCAGCGGCTCCGCTCCCGACCCGCGCCGGTGCCCGCGGGCGGCCGAGGGGACGCGGCGGCTGGACGGCGACTGTGAGGACCGGCCGGGTAGGGCGGGCTCGCTGGAGGCTGAGGGGGCGGGGCCGGCCGTGGACGCGCGCGAGGCCCGGGCGCCCGCCGCCGCCGCTGCCTCGGGAGCCGCCTGGGCCACAGCCGAGCCGGGCGGCCCTCATGAATGGGACGCGGCGGCAGCGGCGGCCGAGCGGCGGGCGGGCTGCGCGCAGGCCCCTCCCCGGCCACGTGACGCCGTGCTCGGCCGCCGCCTCCCGGCCGCGCGACGCCCTAGCGGCCTCCCTCCCGGGGCCCGCGCTAGCCGAACGCGCCTGACGGCTGCTCGTCCCCTGCGTCGCACGGCCCGGAGCCCTGGCCTCTCTCGCTTGGCGCAAGGCTAGCGATACTTTTCTAAAAAAAGTTTCTGCTGGTCCCCATGGCAACCCTGCGGCGCGTCACGTGGAACTTAGAGCCCGACTGCCAAAAAGAACAAATACTAAAGTGCAAAAAAGGTATACCGTTGAATGTTTTATAATCCACTTTCCATCCCCAGTAGCGTGTTCGCCTGTTTGGTTACAATCCCCGCCCCACCCCTCTTTCCCCAATCCTATTACACATTTAAAAATACACTTTTTAAGAGAGGAATTGTCGAAACTGTATGACTGCACACTGATTTTTATCTTTTTGCAGCCCATTATTAACAGTTATGAATGGAAGTGCCTGTGTTACTTCCAAATGTCAGTTAATTTCTCAGTATGCTTTCCGTGGATGATAATTTATATAACTTTGAGGATCTTGGAAAATAGGCATTTCTATAAATCTTCTGCGTGATGAGCCCAGCGGCAGCACAATTTCTTCCCACAGACGGAGTGTGGTGTGGCCGCTCTGTGCCGTCGGGACCCAGGAAACCGGCTGCCAGTCTCAGGCCCCTCTGTGGTTCCGAAGAAGGAACACAGGCAACCACTTCCTCATCTAAGTTCCTTGGCCTGTTGTCATTTAGCCGAGCTTTGCCCCATCCTTAACCAAGGCCTTACGGAGACTAGGTAGCTTCACTAGCCCAAGCACACTAAGAATTTTCCTCTTTTCTGTGCCTCTCACTTGGCTTCCGAGTGAAACAAAAATTTTAGAAGACAAGAACTGGGATTTCTCTTCCAGTATTTCAAAGCATTTTACTCCTCTCTGGAGAAGTGGAAATGAAGACCGAAAAAGCTGGATCCTCACTTTCTACATCAATAAAACGAAAATAGTGATGGCTTTCTCACAGGATTGTTTTGCCTATAAAGTGCCTAATTTAGCTTAATGTCTGGAACCTGGAACATGCTGTTACTGATGTGGTTTTGAAATATAGGTGAGGTTCCGTGGGGTGGAGTCCGGAGCCCAAGAAAGAATTTTTGAGGGGTCTTTAGTGCAAAATGGTGGTTTATTAGTGCACGGGGAAAGAACCCGTGGGCAGAAAGAGCTGCTGCCCCACGTTGTGAAGGGTGGCTGATTACATGCTATGGGGTTGGGGGAGATAAGGAAAAAAGGGAGGTTTTTAAAGGATTTTCATATGTTAAAGAGGACCTTCAAGATACCGGAGGCCTTGCCATTGTCAAGTAAGGTTGTTTTTCCCTCTAGCAATGCATTAGCATTAAGATCATTGGGAGATTCCTGGAAGAATGTCACACTTGTCCCACCCAGGAGTGGGGGATGGGGGAGGTTGCAGGGTGTAGGCTTATGCTTTGTCTGCAGCCAGCCCTCTGCTCTCCTCGTTAACGGTTTGCTCTTTTTCATTTCTTCCATTTTCCCCACCTAAGACTTTTCCTGTTTCCCTCAGGCTATTTTCACTACCTCCTGCCTTGCGAGGAAAACACTCTACCAAGCTTCCTTCCTTTCATCATCCGGGAAGCCCTAGACATCCCCTCCCTTCCTCCAAACAACCTTAGGTTTGATACCTCATTTCCGAATGATTCGCATTTCTAGTATTTCCTCATTCTCTGGTGTCTACCTACTTTACACCATGACTTAAGCAAATAGGAACTCATTAAATATTTGTTTCATAATATCCCTTCATTTCCTACCCCTGACGCCTAAGAGGTCTGTGGGGAACCACCAAATACCCCCCTACTGCACTGGAGTGTCAGAGGAAAGAAAATCTTCCTTCACCTGTCTGCTGGCCCACCACCTTCCAGCTCCATGGGGGACCCTCACTCTTCTTGTCGTCCCCTCTTCCTCAATTCTGGGTTCATCCCTTAGGTTTAGCAGGCTCTGGCTTCTCCTACTTAAGATAAAGGAGGAGAAGGGGGAAGAGGAAGAGAGGGAAGGGAGAAGAGAAGCCAGAGACTTTCTTATCCCTTTGTTCCTTCTTAGGCTATTGACCTATATCGCAGCTTCGCTCCCCAAGGTAGCCAAGCTACCTGGAAAGAGGAGCCTCTGCTTTTTCAATCACGATCTTGCTCCTGCTTCTGTTCCTCTTGGGCTCCTGGAACTGCTCAGGCTAAAGTCAGCAGTGACCTCTGGTTACCAAATACAGTGGATCTCTTTCAATCTTCTCTCACAATCTCTGTAGGGTAAGACACAGTTGACCACGATTTCCTTCTTGAAACTCCCTCCTCCTCCAATCAGCCAGAAACTCCTCTGAGAGACTCATGCCTGTGCTTGGCGGTTTTAGACATCTCCTCCACCAGCATGGCCCACTGTGACATCCAATTCAGGCCCATCACGTTTGGTTCTTCAAACTGCTCCTCCTGAATCTCCTATCTTGGCTAATTGCACCATCACCCATTTAGTCATCCTAGCCAGAAAAAAACCTGGGAGGGAGTCTCATTCCCCCCCCACTCCCATCCCATATACATCAAATCCGTTCATATCTACTCTAAGGCTCTCTGCAGAACTGCCATGTTGGCCACCTGCAGGGCCCTCCACAGTTGCACAACCATGTGGCCTCACCCCTCTGGCAGTCAGGCCCTTCCTATGTCTCTTATGATCCATTACAGACACATCTGAGCTCGTCTTCTGCCCTCCAGGTCTCCACAGTTCCAAGTAACCTCCACTCGGAACTGCAGACCTACCCGTAGCACGAGCTACTGGCAATCCATGCCTAGAGGAAAAAGTCCAAGTTCTCTAGCATGGATCAGGGTGTTCTTTTTCTCTCCAATTTTCTCCCCTGCTCCTTCCAGCTGGTATGCTTTAGCCATTCCTTTTGAAACAGGATAATTTTTGAAATACTGACTTCTATCTTCTCCATGCATTTTCTTCTTTCTCCCTCCCACTCCCACCTCATTTTAACAATGTAGTCAGGCATTCTGCTTGTCTCAAGGAACTTCTGGAAAGCAGAAGTGGCCTGCAACACATTTCCTTTGTGTCTTTAATTCCCGACACTCTAAACTCATTGAGGAACTGATCTAAGTCAGGAGGGAGAGAACCAGTGAAAGGGTTCTCTTTAAGGGAACCCAGAAATGGGGAGGATTTCCCCTAGAGTAAGAATCAAGTCTGCCCAGCTCGGAGTTGAAAGGGAGGTGGTTTATATTCCCCCCCTCTGGCAGCTGCCATGGGAGGTGATTAAATCTTAGAGAAATAGCTTTGTTGTTCCCAATTTATGCATCTCTTCTGTGAGGACTGTCAATCTCAATAAAGAAGTGAAGTGATACAAGCTCAAATTACCAGAATTTGAGTTTATCAGGAAGTAGCAAAGGAACTTGCAATTTGGGAAACTTGTGCTGTAGCAAGAAAATAAAGTCTGTCTTCTGTAAACCAGGCATTTACAGGAAATCAGTCTCTCAGTTCTTCAGTTCTGTTCCATGGGTGCCTGAGAAATATTCTCCATTTCATATCCTCCATTCCATATCCTTCAATTATAGATTGAAATTCTTTCACAGGACAAAGACTACTTAGCATTTTCTGAGCCATCACTGTATGCTCAGTTCTTTTAGAAATTCTAACTACAAACTCATGAAGTATCTCTATCATTAACACCAATTTATTGATGAAGGACTGAGGCACAGAGAGTTTGAATGACTTGCCTCAAGTCTCACAGCTAGTAAGCAGTGACCCTGGATTTTGTCCCCAGGCATACTTGACTCCCAAACCTGTATTTTTAACCACCCATTTCCACCACTGGTTAGTCACCTCTACTATAATATGCTTAGTGAATTGTCTGGACTAACTCATTAAATGAAAATAACAGCAACAAAAATACTGGGTAAAATATTAAAAATATATTCTGGCATCTATAGACTGGCAAGAAGTTGAACAGTAGCACCAGGACAGAGTAAAGGCCAGAAACTAGTGGGATAAGCAGAGCCCAAAATCAACTTTTGCATGGAAGGTATTTGCTAAATCTAGTGAATTCAAATATTGGTTTTTGTAGCCTTGGAAGTCTTAAGGGCAGAAGTGAAAGCCTACTGGTCTGCTTTAAGAATGCAGTTTAAATAAAAGTCCCAATAAAGTTGGGACTCCAAATGCAAAATCATAGAGTTAGAAAAAAATTATTATTTTTTTTAAAGATTGTATTTATTTGACAGAGAGAGACACAGCAAGAGAGGGAACACAGCAGGGGGAATGGGAGAGGGAGAAGCTGGCTTCCTGCAAAGCAGGGAGCCCAATGCGGGGCTCGATCCCAGGACCCTGGGATCATGACCCGAGCCGAAGGCAGATGCTTAACAACTGAGCCACCCAGGTGCCCCCAAAATCAATTATTTTTGAGTCCACCCAGAAACCCTACTAAAGTTGATCATAGATTGAGCCATATGACAAGTTTCAACAAATTTTGAAATGTTTGCATCACATAGACCCTATTTTCTTACTGTAATGCAATTAAGAATAAAAAATTTATTTTTTTTTTTTAAGATAACTGGGGGGCGCCTAGGTGGTGAAGCCAGTTAAGTATCTGTGATTCTTGATTTTGGTTCAGGTTATGATCTCTGGGCATTGAGATCCAGCCCCAGGACAGGCTCTGCATTCAATGCCTCAGTGCGGAGTCTTCTAGTCCCTATTCCTCCCTCTCTGCCCCTCCCCCTGCTTGCTCCTGGGCACGTGCACTCTCTCTCTTTCTCTCAAATAAGTAAATAAAATCTTTTTAAAAAATTAAAAGTAAAAACTAGAAATACCCATTTGTTTGGAAACTCATGGGTCAAAGAACAAATCAGTCTGAAAATCTGACAATATTTAAATGCTATCTATTAAATATTTGATATTATATGTAGAAAGTTGAGAGATAAAAACAAAGAAGTAGTTAAAGGGAAAGTTATAGACCTAAAAACTTATATTAGAAGAGAAAATAGTTTGGGGTGCTTGGGTGGCTCAGTTGGTTGAGTGACCGACTCTTGATCTCAGCTCAGGTCTTGATCTCAGGGTCCTGAGTTCAAGCCCAGCATTGGGCTCCATGCTGGGTTTGGAAACTACGTTAAAAAAAAAAAGAGAGAGAGAAAATGGTTTGAAATATGAAGAGTGAAAGAGTTAGAAGAACAGCAAAATAAAGTCAAATAGGAGAAAGGAAATAATAAAACAGTAAGAAAATAATAAAATTTAAAACAAACGTGCAATAGAAAGGACCAAATAAGCCAAACATTGAATTTGTGAAAGACTAAAAAATTTTACAAACCTCTGGTAAAAATGATCAAGGAAAAAAAGAGAAGGCACAACAAACAATGTGAGGAATAAAGAAAAAGCTATAATCATACATGATGCAGAAATTACAGATAAAAAAAAAACCTTTGTGAATACTTCAATGTGAATTAAATTTGAACATTTAGATGAAATGGAAAAATTCCAAGAAATAGAAATAGAAAACAAGACCAGAGTCATAACCATTCAAGAACTTGAATCTATTGTTAAATATTTTCTGCAGAGAAAAACCTAGGCTGAAATAATTTTACCTGTGACTTTTAGCAAACATTCCAGGAATAAGTAATACTAATCTCACATAAACTATTCTAGAGTATAGAAAAAGAGAGATTATTCTTTAATTCCTTTTATGAGGCTAGCATAACCTTATACCAAAATCTGACTTGGAGAATGTGAGAAACAGAAATTTCAGCCAATCTCACTCATAAATATAGAAATAAACATCCTAAGCAAAATTTCAGCAATTTGTTTGGCAAAATGATACATCATAATCAAATTGGTTCACCCAGAAATTTAAGGTTAGTTTCAGACAAGAAAATCAATTAATGTAATTCACCATATTAAAGGTTAAAGGAGAAAAATCATATGATGATCTCAATAGATGCAGAAAAGCCTTTGATAAAATTTAATATCCACCTAGAACTCATAATAAACTAGGACTATTTCCCCATTTGTATTTACAAAAATCTACAGTAAAATCATAAGTAACCATTCCTTTTTAATGGGGAGCAAGGGGCACATGGGTGGCTCAGTCGGTTGAGTATCTGCCTTTGGCTCAGGTCATGATCCCAGGGTGCTGGGATCGAGTCCCATGTCAGGCTCTCTGCTCAGCCAGGAGCCTGCTTCTTCCTCTGTCTGCTGCTCCCCCTGCTTGTGCACGCTCGCTTGCTCTCTCTCTCTGTGTCAAATAAATAAATAAACATCTTTTTAATAAAATAAAATAATAAAATGGGGAACAAAAGGTACACCTGGATGGTTAAGTCAGTTAAGCATCAACTCTTGATTTCAGCTCAGATCATGATCTCAGGGTTGTGAGATTGAGCCCCACATCAGGCTCCATGCTGAGTGTGGAGCCTACTTAAGATTCTCTCTTTCTCTCTCCCTCTGCCCCTCCCCCCACTCACTCACACTCTCACATACACACTCTCTCTCTCAAAAATAAAAAATAAATAAAATGGGGAACAAGAAAAGTTTGCTGCCACCTCTAGTATTAAACAGTGGAGTAAGGCAAGAAAAAGAAATTAAATATATACAGACTAGAAAGGAAGAAATCACAATAACATGATAGTATGTGTAAGAAATTCAAAAGAATATGTACGTAACCTACTGAGATGAATGTGAGAGTTTAGCAATGTTGTGGGTACAAAAGTCAATATGCAAAAGTCATTTAGCAATAAAAAGAAATGAATTTTTTAAAAGATGACAATGTTTACTATAATTACCACATACTCCTTAACCTCTCTTATTTCCACATGACTGCCCACTCTTCATCAAACCTAGCATAAAAATATGTAGGTCTAACTTGTTTCTTCAGGTCTTCATTTCTTTATGAAGACTCCCATGTCATGCAAAACTTAAATACATTTGTATGCTTTTCTCCTGTTAATCCATCTTTGTCAGTTTAACTTTCAGACCCTAAATAACATGTGCAAGACTTTTATAAAGAGAATTATAAAACTTCATTGAAAAGCTATGAAGAAGACCTAATTAAAGAAATATGGTATTTATGGTTAGAAAGACCCAATCTCATAAAAATACTAATGTTCCACAAATTGACCTATAGATTCAACGCGTTTCCATTCATGACCCCAACAGAGGTCTCTTCTTGAAGAAGAACATAGAGGGAGAATTTATGCTCTTGTATAGCAAACCTATAGCAATCAGTAAGGGTGGTATTGGCACAGGGATAGACAAATAGATTAGTCACACAAAATAGCCCAGAAACAGACCCAGTATACACAGTCACTTGATGTATGGTAGAGGTGGCAAGTCAGACCATTGGGGGAAATGTGGACTCTGCAATAAATATTGAGGAGGCAGTTGATTATCCACATGGAAAAGAATTTGGACTGTATTCTATGGCATATGCCCAAATCAGCCCTCGTTGGATTAAAGGCACAAAACCGAATTTGCTTTGCTGTCATCATTTCAAGACTATATTTCCTTTTTCACTTTGCCATTTCTGAAATTTTGATGTTTCTTATAATTAATGGCAACTTATATTCAATGATATGTGATTTATAACTTTTAAGAGACAACATAGGAGAATATGTTAACAAATTCAGGGTAGGGAAGTATTTCCTAAACAAAAAGCACTAACTATAAAGAAAAAGATTGATAGATTTGACTACTTTAAAGTTAGAACTTCTTTAAAAGAGAAAATAGAGTAAAACAAAACAAAAATAAGCATCATTCTAGGAGAATATATTCACAACACATATAATATACCAAATAATAGGATCCGGAATATATGAAGAACTCATATGAATCAATAAATAAGTCTAGCAATCAGTAGAAAAATGAGCAAAAGAAACAAAGAGGAATTTCACACACACACACACACACACACATACACGCACACAACACACATAAATTGTACATAAACATATGAAGAGATTTAGTTCCATTAGTAATCAGGGAAAAGTAAATTAAAGCTACAATGAGATACCACCACACTTATCAGAATGGCAAAAATTTTAAAAGTTGTTCAATGCCAAGTGTTGACAAAGGTGTAGAGTGACCAACAAGAGCTCAGGCACGATGCTGGTTGGAATGCAAAACATCTTTAGAAACAGTATGGTATTACCTAGAAAGTTGACATACACATACAGGAAGATTCAGGAATTTCAATGTTTTGTAGATATACCCTCTAAAAATCCTTGCGCAAATGTATTCAGAGACACATACAGGAATCTTTATGGTGGCATTGTTCTAATTGCAAAGAGCAAGAATCCAAATGTTCACCAAAGGTGAAATAGATAATTAAATTGTGGTACAATCAGACAAGAAATACTATACAATTACATCAGCATAAATGAATCTCAAAAGTAAAATTTTAAACAAAGAAGCAACAAAAGATTAAAGTATGATCCTACTTATTCTGTTCCATAAACAGGCAACTCTAAACAATATATCATTTAAGGATAAAAGCATAGGCAATAAAAACTGCAAAGAAAAAACAAGAAAGCAATGAACGGAAATTTCAGAGTAGGATTAGCTTTGATAGAGAGAAACCGGTGCAGTGTGAGAGTGGCATACAGCGTCATAGGTAGGGTGTCTTGGGTGATGACTACACAGGTGTTTGTGTGTATCTTTATTTTACAACAAAAATGAAAATAAGTGAAAGACAAATGAAAATTAATCAATAAATGAATACCTCTCTCTATTTTTTAAAAAATGTTATTGTGTGCCTATGAGTTTTGTAAGCTTACCTTCATGGCTTACAAGACAAACTTCATGTGTCTTGCAACTTCCCTAAGAAGCTGCAGGGAATGGGTTCTTTTCAACAGTGTGATGCACAGCTTGCTTTGTAATAAATCCTTCTAAATGATGAGCAAGAAAAGAGGGACCAGAAGTGCAAAAGGAAATAGTAGAAGCACAAAAACTCTTCTAAGAAGTCATTCACAATATCTCTACCTCCAAATCATTCCAGTTAGGTCTGTTGTCATTCTTTTAAATCAGTGGTTATAATTCTTAGTCCTCGGGACAAAGTCACCTAAATAAAGATGGACTTTCTTATTTTCGCTGGTTATGTGCTGCCGGGATCATAGAACCAGGGACCTAGGCGGCAAATGTGTCTGATCTGCTGCCAGAGCCGAAAACCCCTTAGGAATGTTATTGTCCTGTCTCTGCTTGAACCCTGCAGTGGTGGGCAGTTCATCATGTTGGGGGCAATTCATTTCATGACCAGGCAGTTAGGATTGTTGCCCTACTCAGTAGGCAGAGCTCCATCTGAGAGACCTTCTCAGGATCACTCAGCGTCACCTAGGAGACAGACTTTGTCTGAAAATCATTCCCTTGTTGGAGCACCCACCACCTGCCATAGTTGGGCAGTTTAGAGAGAACGTTAAGAAGGATTTGATTATTAGCACCTCGAGATTTTTCTTCTCCTTTGTAGGGCCAAGTTTCATCAGCATGTATTGTACATTATAACCAAACGAATACTGTTAACAAGAATAAGAATTTTAGAAGTTATGGAGGAAGGAGAGATTTTAACTGGCCTAGGAAGGGCTCTGCCCCCAAGCACGTAGGGAAGCCCTCAGCAATTCACTGTTACACTCCACAGTAACCATTCTGAGGCCAGCCTGGACAATTTTCCCTCTGTGAATATTAACTTTCTTGTGCTTCCAGATTGCTTGGTTCAGCAGCTACTGTCTGTATTTCTTTCCAGAATAGCCACTAATTTGAATGGAATGTCTGGACAACCACAAACTATTCTTAAAGAATGTGTTTGCCAAGTACATCTGGTCTCTTTATCCTTTTCCAAAAGACTTCAAAAACTGTTCTTTGTTCCTCCTTGGTTTGGGGGTGTTAGTCCTACGTAACGATGCTGATGATGCGTGTACTCCCTCCCTTCTTTTGCTTCTCCTCATTGTTTCCCTTATGAAAGCTCTTCACTAAGTGAATTTTCTTGGCAACACAAAAGGTTTTTCCTCCCCCCCTTCCTATTTCTCTAAATGGTTTAGTAATGTTAAGATAAATTTCTTCCAATGTTAGAAAAGTCAGAGAGAGGGGTGCCTGGGTGGCTCAGTCTCTTAAGCATCTGCCTTCAGCTCAGGTCATGATCCCGGGGTCCTGGGATCGAGCCCCCTGTGGGGCTCCCTGCTCAGCGGGGAGTCTGCTTCTCCCTCTCCCTCTGTCCCTCCACCCTGTTCATGCTCTCTCTCTTGTTCACACTCTCTGTCTCAAATAAATAAATAAAATCTTAAAAAAAAAAAAAAAAAGAAGAGTCAGGGTGAAAGGGTATGGCTTTGTAGCTTCTTTTCTTGTTAGAACTCAAGTTTTGGTGTTTTTACTAAGGGAGTCTTGTTATTAAATAATAATCTCCAGAATTTATGAAATAAATGCTCAGCCAGTTTAGAGTGCTACTTAGTTATTAATTAATTAATCTATGGAGCATCCCCTTGAGTGGGTCAGTCACGATGTACTTTCCACAAACTTCTGTGAGGAAAGAGACTACTTCTGAGCTCAGGGATGGGCCCAGTTTGTATTAACTTCTGGGTGCAGAAGAATACAGAACTTGTCTCAGAGGGTACAGAAAGAAAAGGTACAGCTGGAACAGGGATTCTCAAAAGTTTCATTGTCGAAACATGTGTTATTCCCAACTGTCCTTCACCCTCAGCCAACCCATCCCACCCCTTCCACCCTCCCCTTCAACACAGAACACACGCTGCTGAGACTTTCTGTTTTAGCTGGAGAGGAACAGATAGAGGAAAGGTACAAACAAGGCAAGGCAAGGAGGAAAATGATAAGAAAGAAGCCCAGGCCTCTGCACAGAATCAGAAATCAGCTTTAGTAATGGACTGTTATGAACTGAATTAATTTCTAATGACTGAATGAGAGCAGTTTGGGGTGAGGGGTAGGGAGTGCTAATGGGAAAAAGATCTTCCCCAGAGCTGATGTCATCACCATCCAAGTAACCACCTTCCTTTCCAGATTTCTCATCTCCTCAAACTTTCCGGAATTGTTTTATGATCCTGTGTCAGAAAACACAGCTCTGGGTGTCTATAGTCTGGGAGCAGATGCAGCCTGGGAAGGGAGGCCTTTGAAAAGATGCTACAAGATACTAAAGGAAATTTGAACTGGGAGTGTGGAATTGACAATGGAAGCGAACACTTGCTCTGCCCTGTGTTCTCAGATTCGAGTCTAAATGTAGATCATGGTATGGAACTGCCTGTAAAGCTTTTCCCGCTGGGCAAGCATCTCTTCACCTCTTCTAGTTTAGCTTCAGAGAGGAAGTTTTATATTGCTATTGTTTTGGAGATAGAAGGTTCCTGAGAAGCCAGCCCCCTTGGCTTCAGAGAGTCTTATCAACTCACTTCTGAGCTGTACTCAGTGAAATCTCATAATAATGTTTGCTAAAATGTCTTTTCATATCGTTGTTAGATAATGAGACCTGAAGGATGTTTGCTTGGGTGTAACCAATATTCTTGTTAGGAACTAACTACTCCCCCGTTGAAAGTTTCTATGGATATCAACGCTCTAGGCCGTTAAATGCCTGACTGGTTTTAAGAGAAAACCCAGCAACCTGGACATAGTCACAGCAACAACATCCCCCCTGTGGTCCTTCCTCAGCGAGACAAATGAAATTCTGACGGTTTTGGTGACATATGCCACTCCCTCTTATCCCCACCATTTCTTCCATCCATCCTCTACTCCCAACTGTTAACTAGATACACCCCCACCTCCCACCGAGTCCTCCCAACTTGGCTCAGATTGTTCCCTCTTTCTGGAATGTTCTCTTGCGCCCTCAGTTCTACTTATTCTGCCAAGTTCTGAGCAAGTGCTGCATCTGCAAGAGTCTTCCCTAAGCTCGTCAACTGGATGTAATTTTTCCTTTCATATTATTGAATGACAAAGCAATTGGTTTGTACTTCACATAATGCCCCATATTATAATTATTTATATGTAAATCCAATCTCCCTTTCCAGATTATTTGACACTTGATTGCCTGATACATGGCTAGTTTATTATTGTCGCTTCAATAACATCTAACACTGTGTAACATACTGCAGAAGAAAGCTTAATAAATATTTGGTGCACAAATGTATGAATGTGGCCTCAAGTAAGAGCAGAGATGGATCCACGCCGTGGTTGGATTGTGCCACAAAGCTAACGTCCTATGGGAAAAAAGTTGCAGGACAGTGAGCAGTTTCCCCAGCCCTATCCCAGGGTATTTGCCTCCACCAATCTCCAACTTGGTTTCCCTCTTCTTCCCTCTACATACCCACCAAACTCATCTCCTCATCACTGCCGGAAAACTTTATGCTCATTGCCGGTCTGCAGCTTTGGTTATGGCATTCTTCCTATCTGAAATGCCTGACTTCTCTGCTTCTAACTGCCTAAGTCTTGCTGTCCCTTCCAGGCTGAAATTAAAGTCCTCCTCTGTTTTATAAAAAGATTCAAGACAGATTTTTAAAAGAATTAAACTTCACTTTAAAAAATGCCTTTCATGTTCGAAGTCTCAGGAGCATGGCAGCAATATTCCACGAAGCAAAGTGCATCTGTATCTCTCCCACGCACGCAGTATTTAATTTTCAAAGACTGCTAAAGATGCTTACGCCTTCCAAATTTAGCGCACTTCTAATTAAATGTTTTCCTGTCTCGTTTCATTAGGAAAAAACCATAAAATGGCAGGCAGATCAATGAATAGCAGTGATATTTCTGTTAAACTTAGCATTGTAAATCACCTTGGCTTCAGACAGCCATACCCATGTTAGGGGTTGGTCTACTGGATTTAGTAACTGACTCTGTGCAAACTCCCACGGACTGATGAAGGTGGGAAAGCATAAAGCAGAGGGGTGTCTAGGTGTGGATGTTTGTGTTCTGGTTGTGGTGTTTGTGTGCAAACGTGTGTTAAAAGATAAAGTTGGCTTATTCAGCCTTGGATCATGTATTTTCGGAGAACTGGGTTGAAATATTTGGAGGGGACTGATGTAGTAATTACAGAAGTCATGAGACATTTTTAATTCACATTTCTCAAGGGGGGAGTAAGCAATACATCTGTTTAAGAAAAAAGAAAAAATGGGAGCTGAATTTTCAGAAGCCCCGTAAAGGAGAACAAAGAATAAGGAATACTAAAGTAGGAAACATACAATTTAATTAAAACATAAGGTAGTAACTATTAAATAAATTCCTAATTAAGTAAAAAGGAAGATTGAAGAAGGAATATTTCCTAAATGTCCAGAAACTAGAATTATGGAATTTGAATAAATGATAAAACATTTATTTTACTTTCATGATTGTATGAAGAATAAATTCATGTTTATAATAATATATAGCATAGAAAATTCTAGGAGTTCAAATAAACCAATCTAAAAACTTATAGGGGCACCTAGGTAGCTCAGTCAGTTAGGCGTCTGCCTTGGGCTCAGGTCATGATCCCAGGGTCCTGGCATTGAGCCCCACATGGGGGGGGGGGGGCCCTGCTCAGTGAGGAGCATGTTTCTCCCTCTGCCTGCCATTCTCCCCTGCTTGTGCTCTTTGGCTCTCTTTCTCTGTCAAATAAATAAAATCTTAAAACAAACAAACGTATAATGGGATCTGTGTTTGTGAATTAAACATATCTTTTGGTATTTGATAGACATATGATTTTATATGACTATCCCCAGTTAATTTTCATTCATTGATTAATCCTTACATTACTCCAGCTGGGGCAATGGGTTTGTTTACATTTCATATATATGATGCAGAAACTACTAACTAACTAGTAACTGAGTGAGTTGTGTGACTTGCCCAAAGATACTCAGTTAATCACAGTGGAGCTACTTGTGAACAGAGAATAACCCGTGATTCATCATGTAGCCTTTCCTGGTTGTGAAAATTTTCTTCTTCCTGTTTACATTTTCAGTTTAACCAATGCATACTGTGTACCTGGAAGGATTCTAAACATGGCACAAGGCAGAGAGAAATAAGGCACAGTCTCCTTCTGGCTTTCTCCACCGAGATTCATACAGTTGGGTTTTCTGTGAACATGAGAAAGGAGTTTGGCCATTGGGCAGCCACCAATGACAAATGCCTACTGCCAGGCCTAAACTTTAAGCAGAAGTTAATTCTAAAAGGAAGACAAATATTTTGCTTCTTCAAACTCACTCTTTATTAGAAGTTGGCGCTAAATAGATGTTATTTCTAGCTACCAACTAAGCCAAGTAAGGTCTCTGTCTCAACCATGTTGTTTAGTATTTTGTGTTTGGACATTTTTGCAACCTGAAAAGAAAGTGACTTTTTTAATACCATAATAAAAATCATTCAAATATATATCAAATCACGTTTTTTACCTAAAATATTTCTTCTAAGTATTCAAATGGGCATAAAACCTCTAACCTTCTGTGGCTCCTCTAAGACTATATAACCTATTGCATAATAATAAAATCATTGTCCTAATAAGTGCTTTACATGCATAACCTCTCCAACCCCACAACAACTCTAAGAGGTAGGCATTATTCATTATCCATGTTACAGATAAAATACTGATGCCCAAAATACGGGATAACTTGCTGGAGGTCACACAACTACGAAGTGGCAATTGGCCTTAGACTGGCAGGCCCCAAAGCCACCACGATATATAAGCCCAATGAGGACATGTGAGAAATGGACCATCACAGACGTTCGACTTTATACGAAGCTTTCGCGAAATTTAGTTTTTCCCGTACATTATGTTCCCCCGGCCCCGATCCACTAAAATTTTATAAACCAGGGAAACAATGTCATCTCAATCATTAGGAGTACAGAAATAGGGAACTTTTAATGTCTGCACAAATCAATTAAATGAAGAATCATGAAAAAGCCACAAGAGAGAGAAAAAAAATCTTTTTAAAACTTCTTCAGGCTCAAGAGGAGAATTACTAACTCAGCCAATGTCCTCCACCTTTCAATCCAGGAGGTGATTGACTTTATTTCTTGGGAGATGGTCATCGTGCCTGTTTTTAACATCTCACGGCACCATAAAGAAACAAACTGACATGACAAAAACAAAAGATCCCACCGAGTCTGAATTTAAAATAAGACAAGAAAGCATAGGGCTTTTCAGAAGTAAACGTTAAACAGATCGACACGGAGCATCTATCTTTGCATTATGTAAATCAGAGACTCTAGAGAGTCTAGTCAAGTCGAATTATGCTCATCACACCTTGGAGCCGCCATTCGGAAGCTTCTCATGTTATTTCCTTCTTGCTCCTAATTTCACCTGATGTTCATCGTCCAAAGTTTACTTCCATGAAGTGTATTTCTGCACACATTTCCAGGTAGTTTCCTTTATCACTTGTCCTTACAGATCTTTTTTTTCACCCACTCTTCATCTTTTTTTTTTTTTTTAAGATTTTATTTATTTATTTGACAGAGATAGAGACAGCCAGCGAGAGAGGGAACACAAGCAGGGGGAGTGGGAGAGGAAGAAGCAGGCTCACTGCGGAGGAGCCTGATGTGGGGCTCGATCCCAGAACGCTGGGATCACGCCCTGAGCCGAAGGCAGACGATTAACGACTGAGCCACCCAGGCGCCCCTCACCCACTCTTCATCTTGAGGCTCATTTCTTTTTAGGCCTTTGCAACTCAGCTCTTGCTTCACTGTATTTCAGTAATTCATGTTGTACAGTATTTGTTTTTCCTGGAGATTCTCGCCTGGGTCATCTGGCAAGATGCTCTCTTTTGAGATCTGGTAAAGTGAGGTGGTCGCTCTGTCAGGACACCATTTGGGTGTGGTTCTCTCCACTGTTTACCAGCCATCATTTGCCTCTACAGAGGTGGTGTGACTGGAATCCTGAAAGACCCAGCTCCCCTGAAACATGGTCTCTAGCGTGGATCCCAGATTTTGCATTGGGGGCCTTTGTGAAAATAAAATAGCTTTTTCAAAAGGGATTAGAATTTCCAATGGGAGTCCCATCCCTCAGCTTAGAGGACACTGAGGGAACAGAACTCAGGACAGGGATGTCATGAGGGTCTAGTACTTGGGGTCGGTAGACTGTGGTGGGAGAAAGGCCTGATGTGAGCATCACAGCCCAGTAGGCTGGAGGTTTGATTAGCCAAGAACCAGCATCAGGTGAGTGGGCTCCAGGTGCACCGAGCAAAAGGCAGGTGTGGGATACCGAATGGAAGAAGATAATTCCCCTGAGTGGGAGACTGCCCCAGGCTAACTCTGATTAGTTACATTATACCAGGAGTGCTTACTACTAGAGAAATGAATCTTAATGTTCTCCCCTGCCTCCTCATCAAAAACCAGAAAAACAATAAAACTTGCTTCACAGAAAGAAGTTTTCTTGTCCAAAGTGAATGGAGAAATTTGTGAGACATCCTGTTGCTTTAGTGATTCCAATGCTTGGAGTGAAAATATGCTCCTATATATTTATTTGCTTAAAACTTAACTCCAGTTGTCACAACAAACCAAAATGAAGAAGGAAGTAGGACTTGCAAGCATATTTTATAGACAGCTGCCATCTGGCTCGGTGAAACCGTGAAAGCCTCCTCAAGAACAACTCTTGCCCTGATTCTTATCTCTTATTTATTTAATCCGCTCCCACTTTTCCTCAGTCCTTTCCAAGGCAAATGTTCACTCTCTCCAATGATACAGAAATTTTACTAGGCTCTTGGGGGAGGGTGATGGGAAGCTGGGTTTTTCCCCAGCAGTGTGAGGGAGGAGATCCTTAGATGTTTGGGTCAACTGACATTTCCACCCTCCCTCCACATCAAGGACATTGTTCTTATGATACTCCTTGCATGTCACAAATTCATCTAACAAAGGTGGCTTCTCACTTGGCTTTTGAAGACCACTGCTTCAGCGCCACTGAGGACAGAAAGTCATGGGGCCTAGGTATTGAGAGATCTGGGTTCCATTCTTCTTGCACTTATCTGTCACGTGACCTTGAGCAAAGTGCTTCACCTCCCTGAGCATTAGTTTGCCCACCTATAAAATGGGGACCAATAACTTGACCCTGAGCCGCCTCACCAGCTTGTAGGTATTACTTTACGTACGCCCGACGTGCTGCCTCAACTAGGAAGCACTTTAGAAACATATTTCATACAAAAATAAAATAGCGCCTGTAAAATTTTTAGGTGACGTAAGAAACTGTCACAAAAATGAATTCCTGATTCTATACATTCCGAATGATTTCTGTACTATGAATGGGTACAGACACACTGACATAATACGTTCTATTTGCCGTTTGAAAAGTTACCCTCAGGAAAACAAGGTGGGGACAAGGGAGGGAAACGGGAAGGGAAGCCCCTTGTTACACACCTAATATGTGCCAGGTGCTTTCCTGGGCACTTTTTAAGGAAACGAACTCATTTAATCCTCACAAAATCTCCATATGGCAGACAGTGCCATGTCCTTACCCCTGCTTTCCGCTGGCGCGGGTGGGGAATGCAATGTACACGGTCGGAAAGAGGCGGATTTGAGGTCGGTTCTGGCTGGCTCCGTGATTCTTCCACTGCACTAGGAGAATCCAGCTCGACTGGACTGCTCAACAGAATCGCTGACCTACAACAGAACGGTGATTACAGAGTCACCCGGGGGGGAAATGTACACACACAGAGGACTTGATTTTGTCTCAAGTGGCCTCTAATGAGTCAAAGTTTTAGCACAAGACAAAGAACTTTTGGTGGTGAGTAGCAAGACTCACTTAAATAGATTCAGTAAAGATGTGAGTAAGGCCCCACCACCCTTGCAATATTTAATAAGACAAGATAGAGTCTGATGGTAGAAATCCAATAGGTTGCCTTCAGTTCTAGTCCGGAGTGGTGGGTCCAGCTTTTTGGGCCAGGCTGGTGATTGACTCTATATTTTCTGTGCTAATTTTTCTCAATTATAATGGCAAGAATTTCTATTTAGGAAAGAAAGGAAGTAATGACCCTATGTGGCCTTCAGGGATAAAGATTTACTGAAAAGGTTTGAAACATATATAACATAGCCAGGGCTTCTACTCTGGCTTCCTTTATATGACTGCCGGTACTAGTAGCTTCACCTAGACGTTCTGTGCCCCTACCTCCTAGAGGGATTATTAATAGTTCTGGTCTAGCTTTTGCTCGCTGAAATAGGTTAAGTGTGCAGATGGGTCACCCATGGATGGCCCAGGGTTGGGTTGAACACGGAGAAGTGTTTACTCAAGACTGTCTGAGCAGAGACCCAATCCTGGTGGAAGGTAGCCAAGACGGAGCAAGGCAATACTGGACACCCTGGGGAGGAGTCCTGAGAGGGCAAAGCTCCCTCTGTGAGGAGGCAGGGTGGGAAGTGCCATGCAGGACCTGGGCAGCTGCACCCGTGCCAGAATGTTTAGGGGTGCTCATTTCAAGGCTGTCTGAGGGTGAGGGAATGGAAACCAAAAGGTAACCCAGGTAGCTGCAAAATGAGCAAGACAGACTGGATGATGAGGCCAAGGGATGGTGACGGGAAGCAGAAGAAGCAGTTCCCGTATTCAGCGGGCTTTGTGCTCCCCAAAGATAAACAACCACCGCAAAACACCCATCATGCTTGGTTGGCATCTAATTCCACAAACATGCGTTGAATGTCTACTCCGTGCAAGACATAAGACATGGTGCTAGATGCAGGGAGGAGGAGTTCACTCTTGATAAAGTCTCACGCCGAAAGAGGACAGAAGAATGAGACACTAGTGAGGGAAATAAACGACGAGGAAGTTTCTGAGTAGAATTCTCGCAACGCACGGCCCGCACTGCCCCAGCCTCAAGTGACCTCTCTTCTCCTGCATCTGTCTGCATTATCTGCGAGGCACTTTTCTTGAGACCTTCTATCTTATACTCAGCTCGTTCGTTTATGATGAAATATTTATGGAGAAGCTACTACATGCCAGGAGTTGAGAGATGTGATAAGGCATCAGACGCAGTTTCTTTCCTCAAGAAAATGTCTGCCCTTGCCCCGGTCCGTTGGTTGGTCTGAGGCATCTAAGGTCCTAGACTTTCTTTGCAACTTAGCTCTTTCATTTTTCTTGTTAAGATTTATTTATTTATTTACTTGAGAGAAGGGGGGAGGGGGAGAGGGAGAGGAGAAAGAATCCTCAAGCAGACTCCCCGCTGAGCGCAGAGCCTGGTGTGGGGCTCATGCCATCTCCGGGAGACCACAACCTGAGCCAAAATTAAGAGTCAGCCACTCAACCGACTGAGCCAGCTAGGCGCCCCTGCATCTAAGCTCTTACCATCACCCTGGACCCCCTGAGCCCTGAATTCCTCAGCTGCCACACTGCCCACAAAGCTGGGCTCCACATGAGGTGGTCCTGCGCCCGCCCCTGCCCAGGTCCAGCACTGTTCCCCCTCCCCTGCTGGTCCTTTATGCATCTGTTCCAAATCTTTCCAGATCTCCTCCAGCCCTAAGTACATCCTTGCTCTTTATTCCGTCCATCACCTTACCTCTCAAATTCCTGGAAACCTGCCCAAGTGCATCAAAAAATACATGAGTCTTTCACGTTCTCTCTCGCCTTTCCCTCCGGCCTCCTTTTCTCCCCTCTTGTCCTAGGGAAAACTCGTCTGGCTTCTCCACAGCGCCTTTCTCTCTGCTCACAAGCGGGTTGACACCATTCATTCTAAAAAGAAAAGCTTTCCTCCAACTGGGCATCTCCTATACCGCTTCGATCTTAGCTCTTCCTTCTTTTCAGTGGTGATTTCTCCTGGAGGAGCACGCATTTATGCCTATGCCAGCATGTCTCTGCTCTCTCTCAGCCCACTGTTGCCCCGCTCCCTCCCAACCCCACCCCCTGCAGAGGTCACTGCTCCTGAAGAGGTCACTGACGTCCCCCCAACTGTGAGACAATGTTCGCTCACCTAACTGTGAATCTTGGGGCTGTCACCTTCCACAATTCCTGTGACAAGCCATGTTCCTGTTTTTCCTGTTTTCTGACAGCCATTTTCCAGACCTTGTCCCAGTTCCTCCTTGTATCCTGGAGATATGGGCAGTAACTAAGGTCAACTCCGGGGCTTGTTTTCTTTTACCCCGTCCCTCTCTCTTGGGAGACCTCACATGCTCTGCACCGCTCCTGTCACACCACATCAGAACCTTCTTCATGTATGCATAGGGACTTGGTGTTTTCCTCAGTTTCAGACCCAAGTTTCCAACTGCTTGCTAGCCATCAATTACAGTTCAACACCTCCAAATTCAAATGCATGATCTGTTCCCCAGACTCTTTTCTGTTTCATGTACCTCAGATAAACACATTACCATCATCCCGACGCTCAGACTTGAGGCTTCAGTGAACTTCAATGCCCCTGTTCTCTCCCTCTTCCCCAGCCACACCACTTCATCACTCACTCCAGGCTGTTCTTCAGGACAATCCTCATGTCTGTGCCCCCTTTCCTATTCCTTCTGCGACTTCTGTAGTTTAGGACGTGGACGCATGTGGTGCAGTTGAAACATGGAGGCCAGCAAAACAGATTCAAATTCTGATTCCACTGGGACCTAGGAATAGAGCCAAGAAAAGTCACCCTCTGGACCTCTACTTCCTCATCTAAAAATCAAGGGGATAACACCTTCCTCTTGGAGCTGTCATGAAGATTAATGTAAGGCATAATGTGTGTAAACCACTATGCATGGGACAATGTAGACATCAAAATATGTTAATTTTCTTCCCTTCCTTTTACTTAGGTTGTTTTGAAATTCACTTTTAATTGTTGACTATTTTCCTATTTCTGTTTTCCTCTTTGCAATCTATCCCCCATGCAGGCACCGAATCTCTTTCTAAAACTTGGATTTTATATTTGGTCATTTTCCTGGTCAGCGACTTCTGGTAATGACCTATCGCCTGAATATTACCTGCTCATACTCCGTGGTAGTCCAGACTTTCCATGATTTGCGGCTATTTATTTCCATTGGCCTGTGAGGCCTTTCTGTAGGACAGTGAATATCCACAGGGCTGACATTGAGCTTTTTATCCAAGTTCTTCCAACCGATGACTGGAACACAGTAAAGAACGAACACGTATGTATCCTGCTTACATCGGCTGCTGTATTACCACTCAACTTCACCAAATGTTCATTCACTTCCTTAATGAATTACTCCTTCAGACATACCCACTATGCTTACGCTTCTGGGGGCCATTGCATTTTAATTATTTCTGTATTTTTAGTTGAAAACCTACCTCATAAATGTTCATTGATCATTTCCAAATTATTCACAATGGTTGATGAGCCCGGAAGGTTTATTATATTATTCTTTCTATTATTATGTATAACTGAAAAGTTCTAGAATAAAAAATATTTTTAAATTTAATGACTAAAGGAAATGAGAGAATGAATGGATGTGCATGTACCCACTACTGTGCATTTGCTCGTTCTATTCATTCTACCTGTTCTGTCCTATTTCCACCAAGTCCAAATAGTACAACTTTCAAGACCCAACTTTCTTCCATGAAATGATCTTCAGCTCTCCTAATTTTAAATTGATCTTTTTCTACTCTTTGCTTCTAAAGTCTTTTGTTTGCTATTTGTGGCCGAGAAGCTAGTTCTCCTGCAATGTCCATTCTCTCCTTCTTTCACAGAAAGACTCAATGTTTAGCTGGGCTCATGCCATTCAGAAAAGACTCCGTTTCCCGACTTGTTTTGATTTGTAGTAACCAGGTGATCAAGTCCCGCCAATGAGATAGAAGTAGGATTGTCCTGTGGTGACTTCTGGGAATCTTCCTCAAGAGACAACTGGCCATGTAGTAACTGGCCGGCTAGGCAAGAAGTGTTTCTAATAAAAAACTTAGAACTTCGGTTTGGTGTTTTTTCTAGGTGCCTAAATAAGCCAGGCTGTTTATACAGGAACATTTTCATAAGAAAATGGTTTTACCCAGGATATCTTAATCCAAGGCATTTCAGCAAGCCAACGCGAACCTGTATTTGAGGTTTGAAATCTGAGTTTGTCTGCATTGGCCTTGAGGATTTGGAGAGTAGACAAAGAGGCAGTGTTAAAATGTGTCAGGTTAGATTACTTAATGGTTTCTCCAAAGTGGAGGAAAGGTATTGAAAGAATGACAGCAAGAAGAGTTAGGGAGCTAGAAAGTAGCTGGATTTACTGCACATTACACAACAGCCGATATTATTTTAAACTACATTCCGAGAGAACAGTCTGATATCTAATGTGTACAGGTCTATGCAAATACTATGGCGTAAGCCCGGGAAAAATGCATATATTTGCAAATAGTGTTCCAATGGGCCCTTCTGTAAGTAAAAACAATGAGGCTTTAACTCAAAGACTGTCATAAAGTGTGACACGGAATCTTTTTTATTGAGTGTCAGTAGAAAAGTAAGAATCAAGGAGTTTGAGTAATTTATTCAATGCCACTTCTTACCATCATTTTGAACTTGTTGAAATGGGTATAGTGAGTTCAGAAAGGAAACCTGATGTCTTCATGAGAGATGGAGCCACGTTCTTGCTCTGGGTGGGATCACCTCTGCGGGAGAATATTATATTCTCTTTCAAAGGCAAAATGCTTCTGGGTTTTGCCTCTTTACTTTGTATGTACTTTTTCTTTCTTTTTTTTTTTAATTTTAAGAGAGAGAGAGTGGGGGTGGGGGGAGTGAGGAGGGGCAAAGGGAAAGGAAGAGAGAGAATCTTAAGCAGACTCCACACCAACATGGGGCTCGATCTCACAACCCTGAGATCATGACCTGAGCTGAAATCAAGAGTGGGGCGCTTAACTGACTGAGCCACCTGTAAGTACTTTTAAAGTTATACTTGTTCACCTACTAGCATTTATGAAATCCTATATCTGGGATGCTTTTTCTATAATAAAATATTATCATTTGTAAAAAATTTTAAAAAGCAACAGTAACTGACCAGCATCGTTTGTCTCTTCTTTTTGTCCTAACCTCTATCCTGCTATCTGGAATGAGGATGTGATGGCAGGAGGTCTAGCTGCTATCTTGGACCTGAAGACCATGGCCACATCCTCAAGACGATAGATCAGTAAGCTGGAAGGAGCTGGGTCTCTGAGAATTTCATGGAGTAGGCCCTGGACTGGACACTTAGCTGTGGAATTTTACATAAGAGGGAAAATATGCCTTTAACCTGGTTTAGTCACCATTATGTTGACTTTTTATTTCTCAGAGGCAAAGTTACTGTGCTGTAAAGGAAATGAGAGAATGAATGGATGTGCATGTACCCACTGCTGTGCATTTGTTTGTTCTATTCATTCCACCTGTTCCATCCTCTCGATATACACATTTTTTCAATAACATTTTTTCTCTGAATTATATTTGGCTGTGGATATGCTGCAGGACAGGATGTCTCTTCTCCTTGGTCTTTGCCCTTTCTACCTCACTCTCAGATTACAGAGATGGTGTCACTATTAGCAAGAGAACGGTTTTGTTTGTCTTGTGGGCTGCATGTGAAAGATGTAGGCAAGTGCCGGCCAGGCCCCTGACTGTTCTGGTAGGATGGGGCCCAAGTGAAGCCCGGTGTTAGGGATTCTGCAGAAGGAAGGTGGGTGGGTCAAAAGAACCCGGAGAGCAAAGGAAGAGAAGAGCATGAGAGACTAGAAGTTGAAGGGGCTCGTAGCAAGCATTGGAATGAAACTGTGAACTGCCTCATGATTGAAAGGGAAAATTGAGACTCATTTCTATGTTCCCCTGACCAGGGTGTTTTTGAGAGGAGTTACTGCTGACGATTGCCTTCTCGTGGGGGATGGACCTTCAAACCCCTCCAGATACTGCCAGCAAACTCATGGGTGACATTCTTCTCTCTCTCCATTGAGGCATTTCAGCTTCTCCTGAGCAGAGTCTATATTTTATTCATAATTTTACTCTATACTTATCAGCTAGTTCACAGTTTATAGAGATGCTAAGTAAATGTTTGGTGTCAATATTGATGGGCCTGATGATGACCAGCTTTAGTTTTGCAGTGTCAGTACCTCTAGGAACTTTTTCCTGTATCCAAATCTGAAAAAGAATAAGGTACCTCATCCTCTCTGGCTCCCCTCCCCCGAAGTGTTTAAAATCCTTCTTGGGATTTGCCTAAGTAAATATATACCTAACACGTATTTTTATGCAGAAGGAGGCATTAATAGGCTAGGGTGGGTTTAACCAAGTATTCATTAGCTTATTTTGTTGATCTTTTTCTGTTCCATTTGGAATTTTACTTCCCCCTTTCAGTTACAGGCAAAACGACTAGAAAGCGAGGGGATGTATCTTCCTAGTGAATGAGTCTTTAATAAATATAGGGATTGTGGGAGCAACTGAAATGTCAGCGGCGTTCCTGTTCTTGGGCGGTTAAACACAATGCCCGGTAGGAACAAGATCCCATCATCTCCTGGGGCAGGGCAAAGATAAGGAGCTATGAAGGAAAGTAACCCTCAGCTCCCCTTCCTGCCTTGGGCGATTGCTAGCAAGGACATCCCCATTCCTCCCTTACCCATGACCCCCTCCCTGGATGGATAGGGGAGGTACAGGCCTGTTTTCTGGCTTTAAGATAATTGCCATCTCTTTGTATTCCTTCCCCATGCTTTGATACATCTGTCCTTGCTTTGCTGATATAAAAAACTAAATAAAAGCCATATGCACAATTCAGCTGCTGCCACTCTCCCTTGTAGAGGCAGCCCTGCATGACCCCTCAGATTGGTGTCTGAGAGCATTATTTCAGTGCGTGGCGACATCAACCACCATAATAGTGTGATTATCAATCAATATTCACTGCATGTCAATTTCTGTGTTAGTGTGAGGAATCCACGCAATCCCCTTTACACACTGAGTAGAAAATACACATAAATAGAGAATAATTTCATTCTAACATGTAAACATAGTACTCACTGTAAATAAAACAGGAGTTCAAAGGAGAAATATGCACACAGCCTGGAAGGGAAAATTAAAGGTGACTTCATGGAGCAGATGAGCAGTGAAGAACAATTAGGATTTGGTGGGGCGACATGGAGGAAACAGGGGCTGGGAAATCATGAGCCAAGCTCATGGAGTAAGCTCATGAAGTTTTGAGCAGAGGAATAGCAAAATGTACATTCTAGAATACTGGAATGGTTGTGTTCACCAGGATAGAAACATACCGCTTTCTTTCTTTTTTTCTTTCTTTCTTTCTTTCTTTCTTTCTTTCTTTCTTTCTTTCTTTCTTTTCTTTTCTTTTCTTTCTTTCTTTTTATTTTTTATTTTTTATTTTTTTTTTAAATATTTTATTTATTTATTCGACAGAGATAGAGACAGCCAGTGAGAGAGGGAACACAAGCAGGGGGAGTGGGAGAGGAAGAAGCAGGCTCATAGCGGAAGAGCCTGATGTGGGGCTCGATCCCATAACGCCAGGATCACGCCCTGAGCGGAAGGCAGACGCTTAACCGCTGTGCCACCCAGGTGCCCCTTCTTTCTTTCTTTTTAAAGATTTTATTTATTTATTTATTTGACAGAGAGAGAGAGAGAGCCAGCGAGAGAGGAAACACAAGCAGGGGGAGTGGGAGAGGAAGCAGCAGGCTCCCAGTGAGCAGCATGGAGCCCGATGTGGGGCTTGATCCCAGGACCCTGGGATCACGCCCTGAGCCAAAGGCAGACGCTCAACGAATGAGCCACCCAGGCACCCCATGAAACATGCTTTTCTTTCTTATCGCAACACAGGGCCTAGGCCATCATGGGGGCCTCATCCATGTGTGTTGAGATAAACGAATGCCTTATTTATAATACAGTCATCACTCTCTCTCCTTTATTCCCATGGGAATACAATAAGTGACATGGTCCTTTTCCTCCTACCTCCCATTTTTCTTTCTTTTTAAATCTCTGCTTTTCCCCTTCAGATTCATTGCCCATCTTTCTCTCCTTCCTTTTGTTTCTTGGTCTGTTTGGAGTTTAAAGTAGAAGCACAGGAAATGAGAGAGAAGGCTGCACAGACCAGTGCTGCCTGCTGATTCCAGTGTCCAGCACATTGGAGGGCGGTCACTGTACTTATCACCTGTCATTTCCTCCCACAATGTTCCCACTCTGACTCCAGGAAGATGCCAGAACTATTTTTGCCAAGACTTACAATATGGCATGTCTTCCAGCTCAAGCTACTGCATTAACTACATTTCCCAAAGTAGGATAATTTAGTTATCAGAAAAAAATATATATTAGAAAAAGAATGTTGTACCTTCTTGTCTATTTATGACATCATTCTTTTCTCTTTTTTTTTAAAGATTTTACTTATTTATTAGAGAGAGAGTGCTCAAGTGGGGCGGGGAGGGGCAGATGGAGAAGGAGAAGCAGACTTCCCACTGAGCAGGGACCCCAACGACTTGGGGCTTGATTCCAGGACCCTGAGATCATGACCTGAGCCGAAGGCAGACGCTTAGCAAACAGAGCCACCCAGGTGCCCAGACATCATTATTTTCTGACAAGAATAATTTCTTTTTATAATCAGGTAATTCAGTTTGAGTCAACTGCTTCTTTGTTACAGAAAGTGTCAGAATAAACATTGTGAATTAAAAGCTTTATTTGTTAAACTTAATTAGGTCTTACGGCAGAATTTTGAGGCTGGTATCTATGTAAATTCTGCACAGCGAGGAAATAAAATCAAACTAGATATTTTCTTTGATGACCAAATATGCTCACATTTAGTTTTCCTTTCAGGCAAAACATAATAAAGCACAAAGACAGAAAAAAACAAAATTAAGAGTCGTCACCCATAATCCCACCCTACAGATACAAATTGTTAACAGTTTCATACACATATCACTCTTTTCTTTCTTTCCTCTTTATTTATTTATATGATTTTAAATTTTTAAAAAAGGGAAAGGATTTTCGTTTCCAACGAGGCAATATATCAATTGATACTGCTGCACAGCATTCCCTCTGTGGATGACTGTTTTTCTTCGCCAATGTCCTATTCTTTAGTATTAAGATTGTTTTCCATGTTTTGATATCATAAACAGTATTGTGTTAAACACTCTTATTCAAACATCTTAGTATATCATCTCTATGTCCTTACAATAAATTGTTTAATGCAGACTTTCTATGTTTAACAGTAAACATTTAAACGTTGTTTTGACAACGTTTAACAAACTTCTTTAACAAAACTTTAACAAAACTTCTAGTTATGATCTAACTTTAACAAAGTTTAGTTATTTACTTTAACAAAGTTTAGTTACTTCCTCCTTTAACAAAACTTCTAGTTATGATCTAACTTTAGGAAAACAATGCCAGGCCCAGATTCATTGTGAAGGCCCAAACTTTCTGGTTCAGGTGCTGGGTATATCTGGTCTTTTCCACATAAAAAAAAAAAGCCTTTCTCTATAAATAATCTGATAAATGAATTCTCACCTAAGGGTGAGGTTGTGAGAACATCACAGTTGGAAACAGCCTTTGCTGAGAGGTGCTCACTAATTTCTGAAAGAAGGAGTGGGTGAGGTGAGCCTACCTGGGTTGGCATAAGTCGTCCCACAGGGTTTACACGTTAACAGGAAGTCACTCGATGATGGAGAAATGGCTTTCTAGTTATGTAATTTCAGTCACCTGTGAAGAAGTAGGGGGATATATTCTGGGCAAGGTGAAGACAACGAACCTTTCCTGTTATTTCTGCAAACTCCTCCATAGATTAGGACTTATTCTGCCTACTCATAAGGAAAAGCTGGGGGGAGGGGGAATAACTCTGAAATCCCAAATTTATGCTTTCCACTCTCTGGCCGTGACATGGTATCCTCTGGTCTCCTTACTGAAATGCTTCATTCCAAATGGTTTTATCTCATCGAGACCACTTATCTGTTGAACATCATTTTTCAAATGTTCTTCTCCCCTTGTTGCCCAGCCTTAGACTCCATGGTCCAACTCTGTAACTGTGTCCTTGCGAACTGCCTTGACTCTGTTTCTCCATTCTCTTTCCATTTACTCATCTGGCAAAGCGCCTGTCCTCCATCATAAGTACACTTGTGCAACTGATTACTGCAGAAAGTTGCACAACGGTGCTGGTGAGTCTCATCTTAGGTATGTGTCACAGATTTCTATGGGCCCTTGACACCTCCCAGGAACCCCACTGCATTTCCTGCTCTCTGAGCTATTTGTATTGTTCCCTTTCCTCTCTTCCTAACCTGATCCGCATCGTCCTCCTGCATCTTCACTTCCAACTGATGACTTAGCCTCGTAATTCGTGAAGAAAATGGAAACAATTAGATAGGAACTCCCTCATCATCTATTAACTGCCCACATCTGCTGCCCTCTATCCTATCATGGCGGAGGGCAAGGGGCCCTGTCCGTGCAAAGCCAAACCTCTGTCAGTGCTCTGGATGTCAGCCCTTCTTGCTACTCATGGGCTTCAGTCTCCATCTTCACTGTCTCCCTCTCAATTGGCCTCATCAGCACCTTTTCATCTCTTATCCAGCATCCTAGATAACTCTTCCCACCTTATTCCAACTCCCCCTCAGCTACCATGTCATTTCTTTACTCCCCATTCACAACAACTACTTGAAATGATGATCTGTACTCTGTGTCCCCACTTTTTCAATTTTCATTTACTTTCAAGCCCACTCCAAGGCTTCTATTACTAAAACTAAACCCAATGCCAAACGTCATCCTCATCCAATACAGCTGTCCACTCTGTTTGGGATGGACATTCTTCTCTTTTGCCTCCCTGACACTCCCTGGTCCTCTTCATACCTCCGAAGCCACTCCTTTCCAGTTGCTTTTGCTGGATTCTCTTTCTCTTCTGGAACTCTAAATGCTGGCCTGCCCAGATCTCTCTTTCCTCACTTTCTTCTTTCCAGAGATGGTTTCTCTCTTGGAAGCCTACAACTGTTGGTAGTGTCTAAAGTCCAGAGACTCTGGGGAACCTGGGTGGCTCAGTTGGTTAAGCATCCGACTCTTGATTTTGTCTTGGGTCGTGGTCTCAGGGTTGTGGGATTGGGCCCCATGTTGGGTTCTGCACTTGGTGCAGTCTGCTTGGGATTCTCTCGTGCCCTCTGCCCCTCCCCCCATTGGTATGCGTGCGCGCTCTCTCTCTCTCTGAAATTTAAAAAAAAATTAAAAATAAATGAAGTCCAGTGACTCTTAAATACCCATCACTCCCCTGAACCACAGACTTTGTCTGACTTCTTACCTGTCATATCCATTCATGGGTCTAATAAGTATTTCAAAATTAACATATGCCTAATATGGGACACTTGATTTTCCTGTTTCTCCTCATTTTTTTCCCACTTCAAGTAGTGGTACCATCCCCCTTCCTGTGGACTGGCCAAAAGTCTCAAAGTTATCCTTGATTCTTCTCTCCTTCCCTCATTCACTAGATCCAATGCATTAACAAAACTTTATCTCAAATTATATCTCAAATCTGCTTGCCTCTCTCCATCTCTACTGCCAATTGTAGTCAAAACTGTCATCAATTCTCTCTTGAATTGGTGGAAAAACAATTTAACTCCTTTCCGTTCTTTCATTTTTGTCCTTCCTCAATCCATTTTCCACTAAGTACCCAGAATGATCTTCCAAAAAAATTAATCAACTCATGTTGTTCCTCTGCTTAAAATCCACCAGTGGGTTCCCATTGGATTTAGAATAAAGTCCAAACTCCTTACCTGACTCTAAAGTTGCCTCATGTGATCTGACCCCTGCTTCCCTTCCTGACTTTGTAGCACACTTCTCCTCCGCCTGTCTTTCAGGCAGACTATGTTCCAGACCTGCTTTCTGTTATTCGAACATGATAAATGCAGACCTGGCCCAGGGCCTTTGTACTTACTGAACCTTCTGCCTACAGCATCCTAGTTAAACCATTTGAAACTCATTATCCATTGTCCTGCTGCATGTCTTCATAGCTCTTAACTCTAAAATTTTCACCAAAGTATTTTACTCTTAGTGACTGCTCAATAAATATTTTTGGAAGAAACAAAGGACACTGCTTAACGACAGCGAAGCTTGTTCACTGATTGATTTATGCTTTAATTATCTTCAATAAAAAATATGCTTGGGCATCTGTCCAAAATCGAAGCAAGACTAAAGTTGAGGAAAATGCAAACAGAATTACAAATAACATATTGGCATTGTTTCAGAGTCTGTCCTTTTTTTTTTTTTTTAAAGATTTTATTTATTTATTCGACAGAGATAGAGACAGCCAGTGAGAGAGGGAACACAAGCAGGGGGAGTGGGAGAGGAAGAAGCAGGCTCATAGCGGAGGAGCCTGATGTGGGGCTCGATCCCATAACGCCGGGATCACGCCCTGAGCCAAAGGCAGACGCTTAACCGCTGTGCCACCCAGGCACCCCCGGAGTCTGTCCTTTTCAATGCTATATTTGAGATAGTTCCTGAGACTGTAATAAAATTATAATCTAGCTGTTTATTCCCCTAATCTGTTCACCTCCCACTGTCGACAAGGCAGAACTATGATGCCCCTGCCAAAGCAGTGCTCTCTGCCGATTGAAGCCGGAATCTGTGACCAATGGGCAAGAATGAGGCAGACCGGCCACATGCTGCTCTCTATACCAGCTATGGTTCCCTCAGCAGCCGGCCCTATTCGCACAACTCACTCTACATTTTCCCTTTGTCTTCGATACGCTGCATTCTGTTCTGAGAGGTCGACGTGTGGATTTATTTTTTATGTTTTCTGCTCATATAGGGAACTTCACCACATATCCTTAGGGATAAAATAACTATCATTTTTCAATAGTGATTTTTGTGTTCTTTTACTTTCCTCTCTGGAAGTGTTGTTCGACCTATTTGGTATTTCTTATTTTAGTCTCCTGGTCTCTGAAATAATGTTCATGGTTTTCTTTCTCATATCTCTAATCTGAATTCTGAAATGTGTTTTCTGGTCTATTTTCCACGTCATTAATTCTCTCTCTACTCAAGTGTTTAGCTTGTCCACTGAGTTTTTAAAAAAAAATTCCAAGTAGTATATTTTTCATGTGTGGGATTCTTATATATTCTTTTCCAAATGAATATGTTCTACTTTTTCCATAATACGCAATTCCTGCATTATGGAGCATATTTCTTCTTTTACCTCTTTCAAGATTTTAAATACGGTTATTTTAAAGATTCTTTCATGTTGTTCTAGTACCTCCCATTCTTAGACAGGAATGATCTTACTTGTGATTCTCCCTTGGGTGCTCGTTTCCTGGATGGTTTGTAACTTTTACCAACAGCTCATCTGTGGTGGATGCTGTCTCCTGAGAGCCCCACCTTCCTTGGTTTTGTAGACACGCTACAGGGAGGGCAGGTTAGCTTCCTGCGGCTTCTCAGGACTGGTGTCCTTGAGTGTTCTGGTCTCTGTTTCACAGATGGGACAACTCCTTCGCCTTAGACAGGAGTCCCTCTGACAGGTTAGTGGCTTCATCTTCCGCCGCTGTGAACATCATGTATTTGATCTGTGAACACGGACTATGTATATATGAACATCAAAACCCCAGCTCCCAACTCCAGAAGCTTGTGCCGAGTTCTAATACCGTCTTCATCTGTCCAGTTTTACTTTGGCGTGCTACTTTGATTTTGAGCTTACTGTTCATTCTCTACCCCCTAACAGTTTCTTTCCTTCAAAAAATATTTATCAAATGTCTGTGAATGTGCTAGGCACAAAGCAAAGCCGTAGAGAGTCAGTGATGAAGTAAATAATGTCTTTTCTCTCAAGCATTTTACTTTCGAGAGAGTTCTCTTTCTTCTCCCATGCTCTAAATGTCTTAGAAACGGTTCTGTTATATTTTATCCAGCACGTCTATGCGTTTGGAGGGTATATGTATGTGCGGGTTACAGGGAGAGGGCGTCCTCCTGCAGCAGCGCCATCTGCCAGAACGCCCAACCGTTCCTCCTCCCCAACCTGGGCCCAGTGAAGTTGAGAGGATGGTAAGGCTTCTGCCATACCTTGCAGACTGTGACTGTATTTCTATCCACATGTAACCTGAGAGGCCGCTGAGTAAGATTAACTATTAAAAGTGTGGACTTTGGAGCCTAAATGCCCAGGCTCAAAACACAGCTGAGCCACTTAATAGTTGTGTAGTTTTGGGCAAAAATCTCTCTTGGTGCCTCAGTTTCCTCATCCGGAAAGGCAGTCCAATAATAATATCTTCGTTATATGTTTATTAAAAGGATTCAATGTCTAAAATACTTAAAATAGTATCTGGCATATTGTAAA